>NC_085140.1:260072250-261285411 GCF_024139115.2 Armigeres subalbatus | reverse complement strand
ATCCAAAGATATGTGGGATGCCCAAATCGAGCCACTTGCCCTATCGATTAAAACTACGTCTCATTACGAAAAACTCTAATTAAAGTTTTGTCACTATTCATAATTTTGTTCGATAATTTCCGAATAGATAGATAGATGTTTTATTTGGCACATTGGAAAGCATAACGTTTGTCTTGATGTTAATTTTTAATTTTATGAATTGTCTCTTTCAAGTTGAGTTAAAGTTTAATTCGAAAAATGGGACGTACCTAGCTGAGAAGCAGACAGATGAAAAACAAAGGTCTAACATTTGAGAGACATTACAAGTCCCTTTTTCTAAAAATATTCACAAAGGCGTGATAACCCAAAAGTTGATCACCCGTCATATCTTACCTTTCGGCAATCAGATTTGCTTAAAACTGATTGGACCTGGAAATGAACACAAGTTTTTTCACACACATTCAGGTATACCTGATGCCAGCTGGTGTAAATCGGACACGAAGCAGGTCACTTTAAATAGTAATGACGTCTCCGCAGAAGATCCAACCCTCGAACATGTCCGCCATTAGCCTTGAAGTGGTTGAAAACGTGAGAATCGACCATCCTGATGTAATAAATTTCATCTTTATAACATGCGAGAAGCTTTCAATTCAGCCAAACGTGAACGGACATCCCCTTGATTAACAAATTAAAATGTTCTTTCGAATGGCTTCTGTCGTATGTGCAACCAACCTTCTTTTCTGCTTAACACTATCAATGAGATAAAACGTAAACAGTTATACCACCACTGTTCAGGATGGGCCTGTATCGATATTTGATTTTAGTATTATGACACCATTTATAGACTTGTGTGTACATGTCATAAACGATGCCAACGATGAAGAAGTCTCCAACATGCTTACCAGTAAGTAGCCGAAATGCAACGAAGCTCAAGTCTTCAGCGAAACGACTGTTTGGTGCAGGCGATCAAAGTGCATCGTAAATTGTCGCAATTAATTAACGCCTTATTTGTTGTTAAGCAGCGGTTTCATCGGTTTTCGATCGGTAGCAGTGATTAAGCTATAGGCATATTAATCGACAGTCGTTTGTCGGGCTCCGGAAAGTTGATGTAAAACTGGACGTTGCAAAATTTTATCCAGTGGCCAGTTTGCGGCAGACGAGCAGGCGATTTATGTTCATTAGTTGTTTCGAGACTTGACGTTAATATGTTCAACATGTGTTAGATAAATAAATGGCGTGTTTAATTGTCGTTTAGATAACGAGAAATAAAAGCTGTTGGGTGGGTTAACATTGTATCTATTCGGTTGAAGTGTGAAGTTGATATAACGGATCACAAGCATTAATGCTATCTGTCTGAAGTGTATAAGTGAGACATGAAACAAAGTTGCTTGTTATGAGTACTCAGATCTAGTAGTTGATTATACTTTGTTGTTTCATCTATGTTATACAAGGTGACAACGATGAGATGATATCAGAAATTATTATTAAGAATGAATTGAGCACATTTTCTCAAATTTGATGTTGATAAAGTTTAATTGTAGCTAGTTTGAGTAGTACACGTTCGTTTGTTTTTGCATGTGGTACACATTTGTAGATCAAAAAATCAGGGAGCACCTCAATATCTGGTATATTATCCAGAATCTAAATCTGTTGGATTCCTAATTTTTTGAAATATTGATGGTGGAATTTTCCTTTTTAACAAGTGTGGAATCAATATCAATATCTCCATATTTCTTGTTTTCATATAAGCAAATTAATTTTCCATCCATATAACTATCGATATTAAATATAGAAATCATTACGATGCTAATATTTATCAAACTTCATCACTAAATCAATGATTCCGAATCCAGTTGGTTGATATCATATTTTGTGTGAGAATCTGTTCAAGCACCTGCTAATTTTCTCAGAATCTAAGCCATTACTATATAATTAAATGGTAGTCGTATTCTTTTAATTTCTTTAACTCTGTTTTCAATCGGAGAGATAGAACGCGAGTAAGATCGATCGTAAGCGAAACTCAATCAGATTTTCCACTGGATTACTTCACAGGATGGACTTCCTTCAATTAAGAACAACCGTTCTACGGAATTTAATCGAAAGATTTCAATCAGTGGGCGGTGACGGAATTGATAGAAATTTGAAGAGAATGTTTTTAATAACTTGATGAACAAGATAGGAGATCAAGTGGTTGGAACCATAAATCCGCTAAATGTTGCATTCAGATATACACTCGATCTGAATATGCCATAAATACTACGCGATTATTTACAAACGGGTGCGCTTATCATTAGCGATCACTTTCGTTGCAAGGTACCTCTCGACGAATCCGAATGCCTGATTGCAAAATCCTACAACACGCAAGCTGATCGAGATGTAAACTATTCCACCAGATTCAGGGCACGCGTGACTCCCCTTTGGTCAGAAGAGATAAAAAAATCGATTTAAATGATCATACAGGCACAACTGCCACTTGATACGACCACTAAGTCTCATTGCAGAGCATAATGCTTGGTCAGCTACATAGGGAATGCCAAAGTGTACGTTTGATTGAATTAAATTGACGCCTTTTAGCTACCACCAGCCAGCGCCTTCCTCCTGCGCCACAAGACTAGCGACTGGGCCACACGTTTCAGTTTCAGCTCCTGGCCCTCGTGGACGTGGTGCCGGCTTCAATGTGCGGCTAAATGATTTATAAATATTTTCTTTTCTCGCATGCTATCAATGACCACCTCTCGCGAAAGACCCCAAAGCCATTCGGAATGTTACTTTTTAGCACTCGAGCCATGCGTCTAGCCGGGGCTGAGTTTAGTTGGGCAAGGGCTCGCTGTTGAAGACTATATTTGTTCAACGATGGCGCGCATAACTCGGATACGCACCGAGCTAAAGAGAAACCTCGAGACGCGGTAGGCCAGACATTTCCCAAGTAGTTCCACTGATAGACCAGAGGCTCTATTGTTATCGCGTAAACTTGATGATTTCTTGCGCGATTATCAAAGGCGTGAATAATGCAGCCACTTCACCGGTCACCTGGAAGCGAACCTCTCATCGCGTATGCGCCATGGCTGAGCTTGTTTACCGAGATGATATTTATGTTTTTTCCGTTGTGCACCGGGAAGACTTACTAACTTTTCCAATGGTAGCTTATACCGTATTGTAATTTAGGAATGCAGGTTTTTTTTCTCAGTCAAAGTGTGTTTTATGGACTATTATTTCCTTGAAATCGGGATGAAGGTTGATGAGCAAAAGTGTTATAGCTGGAAAAATGATTTGAATAACAACAGCCCTCCAATGTCACTCAATGGCTGTTGAACGAAAGTGATCTTTTTTAGCTATGACTGTGGCGTCTGGGTCGTCATTCAAAAGTTACTTTGATGAGTGTTGGTGTAAGAATTTCTTTTCATGTTTTCAGGTGCCTTTGACGAGAACCCCAATCATTATATATCGAGATATTGACAAAATATATGACAAATATTATATTTCAAATGAAATTTCGCATTTGGATTTGAATAATTTTTGTTTACTTACCTATCTAGACTCAAATGTCAAGATGGCGTCATATTTTCAACTTAAGCTGCGAACCGATTCATTCAATTTCAAGTTAAATTTGACAAAGTAAAGTTAAAATTTAACAGAGTAAAAACCTATCGCATAATCTCAGTCCTATTGAGAATCTCTGGAAAATTATGAATCTAAGAATCGTAATGAAGTCAGAGACAAAATTTAACTATTTTGAAGAAACCATAATTTACAACCTTTGAGTGGATGAGTCTATGTCACAAAGATGTTATCAAAAATAAGTAATGCGCTAAAAAAATCGAAGAGAAAGGTGCATTTGTTTTGTCCAGGAGGAAATTGTATATTTTATAGTTTCCACAAATTTATATATATATATATATATATATATTTATATATATATATTTTTTGTCTTTATTAAGGAGACTTTCAGATTCACAAATTTATAGTTTTATCCGAAACTTTTTATTAATTACATATATGTAATGTCTTTTTATGTACTAACTCATTTAATCACAATGTATCTTTATCATTCAATGGTTAAACCTTTTGTCATGCCTATTAAACTTGCTCCTGGCAAATGTATCGCTTTCTGCTTTCGGGACGGGAAAACCCCTCACCCTAAAACATCTATACCGAACCCTACTACGCTACTTAAAACCATTGAAGATAAGGCTTTTGTCATCCTTTAACGGGCACTCTGTTACTTCCATCGAAGTTTCCGCTGTGAATAGATTCTTGTCTGTTTTTTATTTCATTACGGTCTTCAACTTCCACAGACCTCACTGGCGCTATGTTTAATCTGATTGGACGAACCAGGTCCCTTTTCACTAAGATGGTGTAAAATGCTGCATGGTTTGCTATTCTCAAAACTAGTTGCGATCTAGAGTCCAGAAATCTTCTCTGGCGGTTGAAAGACACTTGCAGGGGTTTTGATGCCAAGCCAGGTCGCCTAAAATCACTTTCACTTGGCCCGGTGTTGAACTTAATCTAGAATTTAAAAAAAAACACCTTAATAAAGAATTAAAAAAAAACTGTCGCTTGGCAGAAAGGGTCAGGTATTAGAACGTCGGGGGGCACGTTCACCTCAAGTCAGTCAAGTGAGAAGTGAAAATTGAGTATTGAATAATGAGTAGTGATAAATGAGAAGCATGCAGCACGAAATTGAGAAAGAAGAAAGAGGAAGAAGGAGTCAGGATTAAGGAAGAATGAAGAAGAAAGAAGGAAGAAGAGACAAAGAAGTAATATAAAAGAAGAAAGAAGAAATAAGAAGAAAAAAAGAAGGAAGAAGCAAGTCAGAAGGAAAAAAAGAGAGAAAGAAGAAGGATGAAGGAGGATGGAAGAAGAAAGAAATTAGAAGGAAGAAGGAAAAAGAGTTAGAGGAAAGATACGGTGAGTTCAGTAGAACAATATTATCACAAAAAATGAGCATCGCTAGAACTTCAACTACGTGAAAATATAGCCTCCTATATTACATTTCCTGGATATTTATAAAAAATCTACCGGGGTGTTCCGAACAACTTTTTTTTCTTTCCCGAATGGAATCTTCATTCTAATCAGCCGACGGCCACGAGTCACTTACGAGTTGCGTCTTTCATTAATGTCTTACCATTCTTCATGGATCAAATGTAAAAATTGATTATTTTTTACTTTTATTTTAACGTCTAATTTCAAAGGCTCAAATGCGGAGAAGCACCACGGAGCCGAAATTATTGAATTCGACATTTGGCTATAGCAAACATTACCGCTTCACAAGGGCTCAACCCACTGGCATTTTATAGAAGAAACCTCTCCCTGATCAATTTTGTTTTATTTTTTGTCACAGCTTTTTGGATTAAAATTAGCAAATTCGTAGAAATAAATTATGATATATGAGAATTTACAATTTGTTTGTTTGAGTTTGAAAAACTATTGGATTCCGACATTCAAGGCAAAACGATTTCTCAAAACCAAATGGTTTTTTATAACATTTCCAAGGACATTATTATCGAACCAGTTTACCTGCCAGTAAGATAAGCATGTTGATGGTGGCTGAGTTGTATTTCTGATTCGGCCTAGGAATTTTTTGGGTTGGATGTTTTCTCGGCATTCCTATGTGGGATGGTTTTACATTACAAGGACATGTTTTGTTTTGAAAGTAAGGAACACATTTGTTCTAGTTGACAAATGTAACCGGGTCTTAATCATTAATAGAGCTTTTTGAAATTACGCTTCTGGTCATTGTTCAATGTTCATCTAGACTCCTTTTCCCTGGCGAGTTAGTATTTGTAATAATAAATGGGGAAAAGATTAAGCTGCTGTTTAAACAAAATGCCAGAACATTTATAGTAAAATGAATTTGTTTTTTGGATGAATCACTCTTTCACATCAACTACGGATATAATATCAAGGGAAAAATACAGCAAATGTTTTTTTTTAAATTTTTTTAGACGCAAGTCATTTTTTTCGGTTTAGAAGATATTTTATGTATACCAAAAGCCAGCTATTAATTTCCATTTTTGCCTTCATTGTGTACCTTGTAATTCTCATTTTTGCGCTCATCTGTTTAGGGGACGTACACTAATTACGTAAGTATTTTTTCTGGGGTTTTCAACCGACCTCCCCCCATGTAAGATTTTTCCCTACAAATCATTATTTATTTATATGGAACGTAAGAAAAGGCAGACCCCCTCCCCCATAAGTTCTTACGTAATTAGTGTACGACCTTACCGTATATCATTATTATTACCAAACTAAGACCGGAGTGGCCTGTGCAATACATAACTTCGCCAACCACGCCGTCTTCGGAGGGTCCGCAAATCATCCTCCATCTGATCGATCCACCTTGTCCGCTGTGCACCTCCCCTTCTTGTTCCCGCCGGTTCGTTGTCGAGAACCATTCGCCTCCTCCACGTATCGTTTGCCATCTGCACCCCACCACCCTTTCCTTTCGAAAACTCTCAGTCGCGTTGGTCCTCCACGAGCATCATCCAGGTCTCGTGTCCATGAGAACAACCGGTCTAATAAGCATTTTGTAGATAGTCAGTTTGGTACACAGCGAACTCTATTCGATCAGGCGTTTGTGGACTCCAAAGTATGTACGATTTCCTGCCATGATACGTCTCCGAATTTCTCTGCTGGTATCGATATCGGCGGTCAACAGTGAGCAAGTACACGAATTCTTTAACCACCTCGATTTCGACACCACCGACAGAAACTCGCGGTGGGTGGCTTGATGACCTCTCTTGAGCCTCTTCCTATCATGTACTTCGTCATCGACGTGTTGATGATTAGTCAATCCGTTTAGCTCCGCTTTTCAGTCTGATGTAGGCTTCCTCCATCCTCTCAAAGTTACGTGCCATGATATCAATGTCGTCGGCAAACCAAATAACTGGACGGACTTTGTGAAAATCGCACCACTCGATATCCCTGCCTTCGTATTACACCCTCCAAAGCGATGTTGAATAGCAGACACGAAGACCATCCAAGCCGTAACCCTCTGCGCGTTTCGAAGGGACTCGAGAATGCCCTGAAACTCGAACTCGCATCACCCGATCCATCGTCACCTTGATCAACCGTATCAGTTTATCCGGAAATCCGTCGGTCGATCGATTGTATCATATGCGGCTTTGAAGTCGATAAATAGATGATGTGACGTTGTATTCGCGGCATTTCTGCAATACCTGACGTCGGCGAACACCTGGTCTGTGGTAGAGCGTTCATAAATCCCGTCTGGTACTGTCCACGAGCTCTCTTAGTGGTGTTAGTCGGCGGCATGAAATTTGGGAGAGTACCTTGTAGGCAGCGTTCAGCAATGTGATTGCGTGGTAATTGCTACAATCCAGCTTATCGCCCAAACTTATCGAACAGCTTAACTTTTCATAGATCTTTCGTGCGTTATTAGCGTGGTACAGTTGCTCCGTCTCTTCACGGTCTCGATCTTCCTGCCGGCGCTTTTCCTCCGAAAATCGAGTTTTGTCTGTTCCGCGCCGTTTGCATCGTCTCGTTCACCTTCGTGCGGTGTTAGCAATCGCCCATGCTGCATTCTTCTCCTCACATTCGCCGTCATACCAGTCGTTTCACTGATTCAGGGCCACGTGTCCAGTGCAGCGGTTGCGGGTGACTTGGCGGATCGAATATCTCTCAGCCATTCAGAGACGCTGCGCCTAGCTGCAATTCCGTTGGAGTGCCACTTCCAGCTGCTGCGCGTGTCTTGGGCTGATCTACGTCTTTAGCCGCCCAATGTTTAGCCAGACGGACGACTCGACGCGTATTGTACACCGTCGAGAGTTTTGAGCAGACATACTGCAACGAGGTAGTGGTCGGATTCAATATTCGCACTGCGGTAAGTGCGAACGTTCGTGATGTCGGAGAAGAATTTACCGTCGATGGTTGTGGTCGATTTGGTTTTCCGTTCGACGTAGAATCCTGACTGGATCGGACTATGGGCTCAGAAGTTATGGTCGAAATACTTTTTTTTAGACAACAACGAGTGGAAAAGTCTAGCCAATTTTTCAGGCACCAATTTGCTCGCAACAAGTTGCATGACTCTGGACTCAAAAGTTTTAGCAATATATTTTTACAAAAAAACTTTTTATAAGACCCAAGCTAATTTTTTATTCGTAAAATGCATTTAAAAAAATCACTTGATTTTGGAACACTTGGTTTACTCACAACAAGTTGTATGGACGGCAGTCCTGTTTCATTATTTCCTGTTAGAGTAAGACTATGGGCTCAGCAGTTAAAATACATTTTTACACGCAAATGCGTTTCAAACACTCTCTATTTTGAGGCATTTATCCTTAACGATTTATCGCAGCCCGTAATGTGATGCACTTGCGTGGTGTTTACGGTGTAGATCTACCACGGCATTGTCACTGAGTAATTCTCGCTGAAACCAGGCCACTATTTGCAGGTTCTTAAAAATCTAAATTTTATATTCTTTCGAAGCTTTCGGCGAGTATATTAAGCATCGAGTTAAATTCTTCAGAAAGATGAACCCTCGTGAGTTATACACGAAATCATTTCAATGGACCCTCGATTTTGTCAATTCTTGACTCACAAATATCATGCTCCAACATTTTCCAGCCGATCGTGAGATCAGCATATCGTTGGAAGAGAAGATTTCCTCAATTTGCAATAGTAAAAGTGAAGCACCATATTGATTTGGCCGCCATCTTGGATTTATTTTAAAACTAATTTTTCCGTCAGGTTTGCAACCCGATTTTGAATATTAATACATCGATGGAAGGCTTGGCTTATATTGAGCATTGTGTCAAAATCTCAGGTGTATTTTCTCTCAAAAGTTGTACGATTTACCAAATTATTTTTGAGGCCCATCTGACCAAAGAACATTATTTTTTGGTTAATTTGATACTAGGACGTCAGTTCTGATTTCCACTATTCTAAGCCGAATATGTTTCAAAAAGTAAGCATATCTCACAGTATTTTATTTGGAAGGCTCAACAAATTTGAGCATAACAGAGCCGTTTTAAAGTGTATTAAATAATTCAAAATTTTGGTATTGATAAATATTACATAATTTTGATAGAAAAACATACACTTGAGATTTTTGACACAATACTAATAAATTTCAAAAGTCAAGATAGCAATTAAGTTACTATTGCAACAAGTCAAAATGTTCGTGTATAAATACCTCCCTCAATATCCAACTCCGTGGTACTTATGAGGGTGTCGCTGAGTCGGGCCTCTCGTTTGAGTACTACATCAACACTTCCTTCCCCTCCCGGTACGGTGAAGATGGGTGTGGCCAGGAGTAGTAATCCTCATGCTTTTGTATTTTATCCTAGATTGAAATTAGGACCACTCCCCTTGATTTCTGATAGCCATCTGAATAAAGTTTCAAAGAAAAACATAGGTATCACTAGTGTCCAATCTACGAAGTACAGCGTAACTATGCTATGCTATTTATCCTTAACATTATCGCATCAAGTTTCAGCCCATTGTTTTGTATTAAATTGACCATAAAAATTTTACAGATTGAAAATTGTCTCAAGTCACGCTTTTTTGGAACAGAAATCTATACACCAAAAAAATGAATTTCTGTCTGTCTGAACTTTATAGACTCGGAAACTACTGAACCGATCGGCGTGAAAATTTTCATGTAGAAGTTCTTTGGGCCGGGGAAGGTTCTTAAAATAATTCGAGACCCCTCCCCATTTTGGAAAGGGGGGCTCCCATACAAATGAATCTGAACTAATCAGAGAATAAAACAATTTAAGGCGAAACGAAGTTCGTCGGGTCTGCTAGTATTCCATAAATGAGAGGCGGAGTAACTTCAATGTTCATAGAAATGAGCGTTTTTCAATTGCGTTTATCTTAAATCCAGGGAATCAATTTTTCATCGATGCACATACGAAACAAACGACAAAAGAGAACCAACGACAAAGCTTTGTTTTTGTCGGAGATAATAATGACAAAGAAATTTTGTCCACGACAAAAAAGAACACAATTTTGTTGCTAACTTTTCATTCCGTTATTTTGCATTCTCTCTAGAGCAAATTTCGGTTTTATGCTATTGTAGTTTCTACTTTCATGGAAATATTCGAGAATCTAGCGCTGATTACAAAAATAGCCACGTATGGGAAATATCAGAGCATGAAGGCAAATGATTCTTTCATATTGTGTTCAGGTTCTGACAAAGGCTTGTTGCAAGGTGCGTTTGTCAGTAACAAACTCTGTTGATGACAAAGGGTATATTGTTAGGCGTTGCTCGAATATTGATTCCCTGCTTAAATCATTCGATTAATACTATTCATAACTCATATTCATTTTGATTTCCGTGGATATAATTAAAACCCTGAAATTCAAAAATCGCTAGCTCGGTTGATGGAATTTTGAAACTCTTTTGTAGGACTAATTACACATACATATATCGGAGTAAGCTACTCAATTGGTTTGTGAGTTAGGAGATGACGAGTTCTGCTTTAATCAGGGCAATTCAAAGTATTAAGTCTCCCAGTAAGTTTCCGGCGTAACCCACTTCTATCTACCAAGCAAACGCAACCGAGAATGGATTTGAGCTAATTTTTCTGTAGTTTCATCATCGTTAAACAAATAAATTTCATTATTAATAGGCTTTTGGTTTGGAGGAAAGGTAATCCATTTTTTACTCTTTTACTATTATCCAAAAATGATGAAGTACGTTCTAATAATAATTTAAATAGGATGTAGTTTATCAAAAATGATTGCTACATACGTTTGAACATTCTTGGTTTTCTTTATCTGTGGTTTTCTTAAAGGTGACGCTTATGGTTTGTTTAGATTACGAGATGTTTCACGACAACTTTGACACCAAGAGCCTCCTTATTATAGCTTTATCCTGATAAAGCTTATAGTCGGAATAGGCTCTCAAAATAGTTTTAGCTACATTCTCAATATTTCGAAGAAACCGTGATTATTATTGTTCAGATTTTGGAACGTGCGTAATTTGAATAGTTCAAGCTTTTGATTGATTATTTGTTTACAATTTAATATATTCAATTTTTGCAATGAAACTGCCGTAGCATCATTCCATGAACGAATATATACAAGATACAGTGATGAGTCAGTTTTCAGCATGTTAAAATTTTATCTGCCCCTGATTTCGCCTACATCCGATTTTATGACGGTTTTGATATGGTTTCTCCACGATCCAATTTGCCACGTTTTTGGAATGTCTATATAACAGTCAAAACCATTAATTGTTTATATTTGTTCTATTTGACCTCTCTAAAGAATTTTTCTCGACAGATTTTATAATGAGCGAGAAAGGCATCATCACCGCTAGGTGGATCAATCTGTTTTTTTTTTAAATTTTATCCCTTTTTTATTTTCCTCCTACATAATTATTTCCATGTTCATGTTCCAGTTCCCGTTCCATGAGCGTTTCGATTGTGCTGCCAAAATCGAATAGGGTCTGTATAGTATCAGTGAACCGATGATGAAATCAAACTTGGAAGGGCAGACCGCATCGTGCTTTCGTGCTGTGCGGTTCTTTCTTATTGCGGAAGGAAGTTTTTAATACTACGAACTTTTAATTTCAACAGTGCTTCTCAGCGCAATTTGCCACTGATCCGTTACGATCTTTGCAAGGACCGTGCCTTCGTTTTACGTTGGACCCGTTTGCGGAAGTAAAATTCCGACAAGCGGTGGTAATCTCAGGACACCGTTCTGGGAAAAAACCTCTAGAAGGTCGTCTCACGCTCAGCAATGAGTATTAATAAAAACAAGAGGAAGGGAGTCTTGATTCTCCACTTCCTTCTAAAAACAAGGTTTCAAGACCGTCCTGCCAAGCGCGGAAAAATAGAAGAAGCTGGATTCAGATATTCCTTCAAACTCTAATGTCGGAAATAATTTTCTCCTATCGAACTGAGCAATCAGTTCAATTTGATTAATGATTGATATTGAGCAAATGAATCTAGCCCAGGTGATTCGATTCATGCGAAAAAGCAAAGGATTCCGCCAATTGTGGTATCTGTTGAGTTTTCTGGCTTTAGGAATGAGATTTTGAGTAAACTTCAGGGATCAAGGTTTCATTTCAGATTGCTAGGAAGGGGTGACCCGCGTTTTGCGGATCTGACGACGTCGCAAACGTCTTCTCAGTATTTAACTGAGAAGCGCCATAAATTCTTCACTACGACGACAAAACTGAGCGATTGTTCAAAGTCGTCTTGAAGGTCTCCCAGTGATGACAAATCACTGGATGAGATTAAATAGAAATTTCTCAATTACTTAGTTTTCACCAGTCCGTAATTAAGATGAAAAAGAAATCCCATTCTGGTACTTCCAGAGGGCATTTCTCAAGAATTTTATTTAGTTATTTTAACAAAGTGAACTAAATAATATGAAAAAGTGGAAAAGGCCTGTATTATGTCTCATGTCCATTACATGGGAACACTTCCGCAGGCCTGGGAAATTCAAACCCCCCCAGTGCCGTAAGTGCCAAAAGTGGGGTCATGGAACAAACATTGTCACATGGATGCTAAATGCATGATTTGTGGTGGAACCTCTCACGCCAGGACGCATGTCCTGTGAGAGAAGATTCCAATAAATTTAAATGTCTAATTGGGCAATCATAAATCAATTTCTGGGAATGCCCTTCACCAAAAGTTTTGAATTCCTGAAATTGATGACGGGAAATTCAATCGGATCCCAGATTCGACGGGTGAATACACAACGCTCAAATTTCGAAACCGGTTCCGTCGAGCAATCTACCTACCACAATTCACAAACAAATTTTGCCGCTCGTCAACGGGTAGCAAGCATTTCAGTAAATTACAATTTTCCAATGTACCTACGTATACAAACATCGCTGCTGGTAGACACAATTTCTCTTCTCAAAATGAGGTTTATACCCATGTCCCAACGGAAAATAATGGTCGTATGTTGCGATTCAGGTAGCATGACTGCTTATTTTGATTTTTCCTGAACAATCACATGATTGGAAATGTTCAAACAAATACATTCCTGAAGCTGTTCAGGTTGGTAAAAGTACACACAAAAATTGTTATCGGACTCCGTTTCAATGGATCCAAATAATTGTGTGAAAGTTCTAATGGAATGCCCTCTCTAGGGTAAGGAAGATGATTATTCAACTTCCTTTCAGTTCATAATGTGCATATTGCCATTATAACTAAAACGTTTAAAACCAGGACTCTCCATTAAAGAAATCCAAACTATTTTATCTACAGAAATGATCGTCTTGACAGCGCCTGGTGGGCCATTGTCTTAGACGTATCAAACATAAATTATTTTCTTCGTTTGAAACCAAAGTTTTTGAAACCTTGGAGTTTCTGTTGAAACAAATTTTGGACAAATTTCCTATTGCAGACCTACTTGCCTTTTCAATGCAATGGGCACAAAAATTGTTGAAAGCTGATCTTCAAATTCTGACTGAACAAATCAAAATTCTTCGTAATTGGTGACTTCAATGCCAAACACCGTTCATGGAATAATGCTCAAAGCAATTCAATGGTAAAATTTTTGAAGATTGTTCTGCGGATATTATCTATTCAATATCCCAATGAACCAACTTGTTTTTCTTCAGTCGAAATCCTTCTACAATTGATTTAGTTTTAACGGATTCAAGTCAGCTGTGTTGGCCAATTGGTAACTCATGCTGACTTTGACTCAATCATCTTCCTGTGACTTTTGAAATCTCACAAGCATTTATAATCCAATCAGCTCTACTTTTAATTATCATTAGAGCTGAGGATTTATATAAAACGTATATCGATAGGAATTTTGATGTTGATATTCCTCTCGATACCAAAGTGATATTGATAATGCTCTCGTATCTTTGACAAATTTAATTGTCGAAGCCAGAGCGATTGCAATTCTAAATTGAAATTAATTAACTCCATTATTGACGACGATCTTCAGCTACTGATCCGTCTTAAAAATGTGAGGCAGAAATCAAAGAACTCGCGATCCCGCGTTGAAAGTTATTTGGCGAGATTTAAAATGAAATTAAAAACGTTTCGCTATTCTGCGAAATACCAACTTTGAGAATAATGTCTCAAAGTTGAATCCCAATTCGAAACCCTTTTGAAATTAACAAAATTCTTAAAAACCTCAAAAGCCAATTCCAGCAAAAGAGGAAATAAATTTTATTAACAAATGGCGAAAAAGGCAAAACTTGCTCAGCAGTTCAGTGACCCATAATTTTAGTCTAGGTCTCACTAGTCCAATTGAGGATCAGGTTACACGGAGCTTCGAAGACATTCTCAATCAAGAGAATGTTTTGACCTTCATTGGAACTAATTTGGATGAAGTGAGATCTATTACTAGAAAATTTTAAAATATGAAGCCCAGGTGATGATGGTATTTTCTACATACTTATCAAAAACTTCCTGAGAGCTCTTTATCCTTTTTGGTTAATTTATTTAACAAATGTTTTCAATTGGCATACTTCCCAGATAAATGGAAAAACGCCAAAGTTGTTCCTATTTTGAAGCCGGACAAAAATCCAGCTGAGGCTTCTATTTATCGCCCTATCAGTTTTCTTCAATAAGCAAACTGTTTGGATTATTTTAAATAGAATGATGGTTCATATTAATGACAATTCTATTTTTGCTGATGAGCAATTTGTTTTCGCCATGGGCATTCAACCACTCATCAGTTATTAAGAGTTCTGAACTTAATTCGCTCAACAAATCTGAAGGATATTCGACTGAGTTGCTCTTCTTGATATAGAGAAAGCATTTGACAGTGTTTTGGCATGAAGGTTTGATTGAAAATTGATGAATTTTAATTTTCCTCTGTACATTATTAAACTGATCCAAAATTATTTATCAGATCGCTCACTGCAGGTAAACTATCAGAATACTAAATCTGATAGATTCCTGAGACTGTGTCCCAAGGCAGCATACTGGGCCCATATTGTATAACATTTTACTTCTGACTTACTGATTTACCACAGAGTGTCAAAAATCTTTGTTTCAGATGACAGGTCTCTCAGCCAAGGGCGTAGCCTTCGTGTCATTTGTAGTAGATTCAAAAAGTTTGGATATTTTCTCCACTTCAAAAATGGAAAATTTCCCAGATACTTCCAAAACTCACATAATTTTCCCATAAGCCGAGAGCTTCTTATTTGAAACCTTCTAGCAGACATATTGTCACTATGAATGAGTTCCAATTAATTGGTCTAGCAGCTAAATATTTAGGACTTCTGCTAGATCAAAAATTAACTTTAAAAAATCACATTGAGGCCTTCAAGCCAAATGTAACAAATATATTAAGCCAATAACCACTTATATAAACAGATAATCAAGACTTTGTCTTAAGAACAAACTAAACAAATTTTAGACCTGCCATGTTATGTATTGCAATATGGACTAGTTGCTGCAATACCAGAAAGAAGGCCTCCAGAGGATTCAAAATAAAATTTTGAAAATGATTCTGAAGTTGCCTCCGTGGTATTACCAATGAACTATAAATTTCTAATATTGATTTCAACAAATGTCCAACAAAATAATTTCAATTTTAGACAAAATCATTGCAATCTTCTATTGCAACGATTAGTATAAAATAGGTTAAGTTTAGTTTAAGTTTAAACATTGTAATTCCTCCTTCTTCTTCTTCTTCTTATTGGCATTGTCCCACACTGGACAGAGGCCCTCGCAGCTTAGTGTTCATTAACACTTCCACAGTTATTAACTGCGGGTTTCTAACCAGGTTACCATTTTGCATTCGTATATCATAGGCTAACACGATGATACTTTTATGCCCAGAAGATCGAGACAATTTCCAATCCGGTACCTAGACCGGCACCAGGAATCGCAACCACCCTCAGCATGGTCTTGCTTGTAGCCGACGTCTTACCGCACGGCTGGAGGACTGTAATTCACCATGGTTCAATTCAACCAGAGGAAAAATTCTAACTGCCAGAGGCAATTGAAATGTATTAATAATAACTAAAAGTATCATAGCAAATAAGGATGATAGTGTAGAAAACACGGAACATTAGTCTAAGAGATGAATGCATGTATTAGATAATTAGCAAATAAAATTAGTTAAAAAAAAAAAACAAATAAAAAAAAAAACTTGGAAGGGAAATTTGTATACGTAATACTGGACCATGTTGACGATCAATGACATTGGGCCACGTCAATGAGTGGGAGAAAAATTATTTTCACCATAATAATAATATTTTAGGATCAAAGTGTCTTCAGCAAAGTCAAAGCTTATTATTTAAGCTTTATTTTGAAGTTTGTTACATATTTTGCCACTACATTTTGAGATAAAATTTTTAACTTCTATATTTCTAATTTTAGCTTACGATGTTCTAGAAAGTTGTTCCTTATTAATTTTGAGACACTTTGCTAAAGAAACCATTTTGTACGTCGTTTGTATCATTTTATTTGATAATTTTAAATAATTATGTTAGGGTGACCTAAAAATAATATTTTGATTGTAACTTTTAGTTTTAATTTTTATCAATTGACGTCTTCAAAGTTTTAGAGCATAAAAATGCGTTTTGGTTACATACCAAGTAAATTCATTTTGGATTGCAGAGATATCACTGTTTTCTTGAAAAATCGTTGTTTTTCAAATGCTTGTATTTTTGAATGGGGGAAAAGGATCCATTTTCCCTGGTTAGACAGAGGAAGACTAGTTGCTCTGCATATTTTGGTATTAGGGAATTTGAGGAATTTGAGGTTTTCCATCATTTGAAAAATGGCTTTATGTACGAGGAAATCAAAATCATCAGTTCTAGAAGTGTTGTAAAGCCAAAAAATTCCGCCCAATTCGTCAAAACAAAATTTTATAGTAATCATAGCTTCTATATATTTCAGCATCTTCACTTAACATACCGATTGGTAGAATAACATGTTCAATAATATCAACGCTTATAAACGTATTAACTTCACTGTACAGACGTAATCGTAGATTTTTTTACATCACTTGTTCAATCGATTTTACTTTAAATCGTTAGGGTGATGGAAAATAAGGTTTTTTCGAGCGAGTTTTTTTATTTTACTTTTTATCTATTATTAGGTTGGTTAAAAGATTTTCTCCACACCGATCACTCAATTCTATCCCATGTTAGTGTCCTTGGATAACAACTGATTTAGCACGAGCTGTTTCAAGTTTGCATGGAATTAGTATGGGAAGTGGATTTTTCATCCTGCGATTATGGCGCTTCCCATACAGCGAAAAAAGAACCCACATGGCAAAAATCGCATGTTGATTAATCGTTCCAATAATTAGTTATCGGTTTAATCAGCTTGCAGATCTTTGAGTTAATGAACTTCTTCTTTTTGTCAGTGCTATCTTTCGCGCCAAGAGCAGCAATGTTGCCTGTGAAGTAGTTTCGATAAGCTCAAGAACTACAACATAAATTAAAATCGATTACTAAATATTCGAACGATTATCAGTGATAATTCTTGGCCCTTTTGGCTATGTTGGTTCTGTTTTCGCCATCGCCTAATTGGAAAGTGCCATAATCGGTTTGATGAAAAGTTCTTTTGCCATACTAATTCCCAACAAATTTAAACGGATCGTGCTAAATCAATTCGCGGAGGACCTCAGAGCATGGACAGAATTGAGTGACCGGTGGAGAAAAATCCGAACTTTTAACCACCCTAATAATAGATAAAAGTAAATAAAAAAAAACTACAACTCATTTTTCAACCACCTAACGATATAAGTAAAATCGTTGAACAATGTGTAAACATCTGATTCGTCTGTAAATTAAATTTCACGTAAGCGTATGATTAGATATATCATGAACGTAATATAAATTTGTATAAACATTGTTTCAAACAGTAAACATAAAGTTTTACGTAAACATATTGTTCTGAAACAATTTCTACTAAAGTTTGACCACGACGTGCCCACTTCTGTTGGATTCTGAGATATTCTTCGCTTTCATTTCGCGGAATTTTCACTGGGTTTGAACTGGAAGCATCAACGAAATGTACAAAAACTTCAAAATGTAAAATATCTTATTGTTACACATTATCTAGAAATTGGAGCCTCCCCACAGAGCGTGACATAAATTGTGCATGGCCCCTGGCATATAAGAGTAAAATCAGCAGTGATTCAAATCGTTCGGGGCTGTCAGTTTGAATATGAAACAATAATTTTCCCAGCAGCTGTTCTAGATTCATTTTTTATTTCACCAGTCAACTGTCCAAATGATAAAACTGGTATAACGGTCCGTTCTATTTTTTTGCAGATTTGAACCACGAATGAATCACGAGATTCAAATATTTTTCAATTGTTTTGGTGTATGAACGTGTCATTTTATCTACGGATCAATCACTTTGCAGTTATGGCACCTTTTGGCAGCAACATAATGATTTCTTTAAATTGAAAATTAAAAAAACATGAATGGAACACTGCTGGGGAAACCAGCTAGTTTGTTCTATTTTGCTCCAGATTCAAACTAGAATAGTGGTAGAAAATTTAGAATGAAACTGAATCACTGCTGATTTCACTCTAAGCTCAAAATACGTTGTGATCATTGTGCTACATTTATGAATCACCGGCTACATTGTGATTATAAGAGAGGTATCTTTCCCATTACATTGGCATATGGTCTTGCTACAAAATCACACGCCACCACCAAACCATCAGACAGTAAAACAATCTGTTCCCATTCCAACTGTTAAATGAGGTTGCCGACAACGCAAACAAAGCAGAGACCCAGCCGTCTATATATCCTGATAAAACCACAAAGCACTTTTTGGTCATCAACGTGTCGGTTCAAAAAAAGCAATACGTAACTTCTAGAATGATGATCCGGATAGCCAGCACAATTCTGGGTTTGTATCTACACGATACAAAGGTGTTGCTTGGGGAAGAGTTGAATAGTATATAAACTCGTCTTATGACAAATGGTAGGGGAAGAGGTTTGGTTGTGGGCACCGTTCGGTTATGGGTAACCCTATGTACCTTTTGACAGATAACAGATGCTGTCATTCTGACAACCGTCATTTGTTTGCTATACTGCCATTCTACATATAATTGTCCCATGTTCGTTTTTGGAGATATCAAGCAGTCTATTTCTATGCGTATTTTTTTGAAAACATAAAAAATACCGAACTTTGTTCGAAAACTTAGTGAAAATAACATCAAGTCTGTGTGTCCCATTGAATTTCTACGCATATTTGTCTAGCAGGGAATAAATTCATAATTATGGAAGAATCTGTTATATAAAGAGCGATGCTTAATCACTGATTACCGTTTTGATTATTATTATTATTATATGTTATTATTATAGGTTTTGGCACTTCCTCAGCAAGCGTGCTGGGAATTTTCACCTACGGGCAATCTGAATGCCAAAGGGATTAGGCTCCGTGGGTCTTATTCGCCGGTTGACTTAAATCCTATAATAATTGTTTGCACCGGATGTATTAGTTATGGTGGTTCAGGGAATCTTCTTACGATGCTGCAAAGTTCCAGAACCACTGTCTTTGGATGCTATGGAGGTTATGAGATAGTTCCAGCTCTCCTAAGGATCTCAGAAGAGATTTCGGGACGATTCCGGTTGCTGAGATAACAACCGGAATTATACGCCACATCTGCTTCAACTACTTCGCCAAGTCGTGGTACTTCGCAATCTTGTTGGAGAATGTTGTTTGGACATTATGGTCTAGCGGTACTGCAATGTCGATGAGGGTGACCCGCTTCATCCTTTTGTCATAGACCTCAATATCGGACCGAATGGCACGAATGAAGACATCCGTTATGATCTCGCGATCCCAGTACAGCTTCACGAAACTATTTTCCAGAACTGGGTTGGGCACATATTTGTAGTAGGCGACAAACTGATTAACCAAGTTGTGCTTTAAACCAAGCTGTTAGTGCACAATCTTGGCTACTTCGTTATGACGACCGAGATAGGCTGAATCAGCTAAGGCTGAACACCCGGACACGATATGTTCGATCGTCTCTCCTACTGAATTGCACTTCCTGCAGCGGTCCTCCACGTCTTCGTGCAACATATAGTGCCGATAGTTTTTCGTCGCAATTACGGTCCTGGATGGCTACCATGAATCCTTCTGTTTCTGAGAAGAGTTCACCCCGCACCAGCCACGTATTCGACGCCGCATTGTCGATATATTCCAGCTCCAGATGATGGGGGTGCGTCCCATGTAACTCCTTCTGCTTCCACGATGCGATCATCTCGTCGACAGATTTGATGTCGCAATTCAGCTGATAGTCCTCCTGCGACAGATGCAGGGCACTGAATCCGTGGTCAGCTTCACACACAGCGCGATAGATTTCGTGGCGGTTCTGGCTTTCCACGAATTATCTTCGCAACTGCTGGATCTGGGAAACACATAGTGTTTGTATATCGGTGACGCCTCTTCCTCCTACTGTACGTGGCAGGGTGACTCTCTCAATAGACGATTTTGTATGGCGCATGCGATGCTTAGTGAACGCCACTCGTACTGCTCGTTCTAACGCCTCCAAGTCAGTCTTGGTCCACTTCACCACCCCGAAACTGTATATCAACAAGGGCACAGCAAACGTGTTTATCGCCTTCACCTTGTTCCCGGCCGACAAGGAGCTCTTCAAAATACCGTTGACACGATGCAAGAACTTTTCCTGCAGCTCTTTCTTGATCGTCGTATGGCGAATTCCTTTCAGTTGCAGGAAACCTAGGAACTTGTACGTTTCGCCTTCAACCATGTTTCGAATCTCCTCCTGTTCGTTGACGCGGAAACTGTCGGCATCCACCAGGTGACCCCGGTGTAGATGTATGGATCGACATTTGTCGATACCAAACTCCATCCGGATGTCGTTGCTGAATACCGTTACAAGCCGCAGAAATTGGTGCAGCTTCTCCACAGATTCCGCAAACAGCTTCAAGTCGTCCATAAAGAAGGTGTGGGTAATGTTTGTACTCCTTTCCCCACTCTTCAAATGATAGCCATAGTTGTGTTGGTTGAGTGCTCTGCTAAGAGGGTTCATGGCAAGGCAAAATCATAGAGGCCTAAAGGTATCGCCTTGGAATATGCCCCTCCTGATGCTGAGAGTCCTGGACCGTAACACCTTTTCTCCGTCGGTAATGTGTAGGGATGTGCTCCACATCCCCATAGCGTGCTGCATTAGCCTGATGACGTTACCGTCTATCTTATACAACTGCAGTACCGAGTACGAGTGAGGTACTGAGTCGTATGCCTTTTTATAGTCGATATACGCCATGCTCAGGTTTCTTAGCTTGTGGGTGGCCTGCCCAACAACGACTGCATCTATGATGACCTGATCCTTGCAGCCTCTTGTGTTACGTCGATAACCTTTTTGTTCCTCGGTCATCAGGTTGCTGACGTCGCAATGGTTCTGCACCCTCCTCGCTATTACCGATGACAGCACTTTGTACAGACTCGAAAGGCACGTTATTGGTCTGTACTTGGCTGGGTTCAAAGTGTTCCGATCCTTCGGCAGAAGATAAGTGACACCCCTAGTGATGAATTCCGGTAGCTGCCCGGGGTTATCTAGTACCGTGTTGAAGCATTCCGCCATCCGCCCGTGGACCGTTGTGAGTTTTTATACCAGAAATTATGCACAAAATCGGGTCCTGGTGCAGCCCAATTCCTGGTATACCGAGTAGCC
Source organism: Armigeres subalbatus (assembly GCF_024139115.2). Taxonomy (NCBI): domain Eukaryota; kingdom Metazoa; phylum Arthropoda; class Insecta; order Diptera; family Culicidae; genus Armigeres; species Armigeres subalbatus. Next base: position 261,263,868 of record NC_085140.1, on the reverse strand, counting down.
TCACGTATGTCTTGGGCGGTCACGTTGATAGCGGTCATGTCTCCAATTCCACCACAATATTGCTCTTCTTCTGCCATCCACACCCCGTCGCCGTTGTGTATGACGGGGTTCTCCCATAGATTGGACCAAAACTGCGTGACTTCTCCAATCTCCGGAAGGCCCTCGCCAAAGTCGGCTTTGTCGTTTCGGATGTGGTTGTAGAACTCCCTTTCGTTGATGTTGAACATTCGATTTTGCTCCTTCCTCTTCGAACATTCTCCATAACGTCGCAGTCGCTTAGCAAGAGCACTCAACCGCTGTTACATGGGTGTCGAGGATCTCAGATTATATTCGCCTCGGTGAGATCACGGAGTTCTGTGGGTTTCACAATCTCAGCAACATTCCGAACTAGCCTGGTTGATCGATTCCCTTCTTGTACTGTGTTAATCGACCAACCTTTGACCGCAGTGTGGCGATGCGGGTCTCCAGACGTCGCATCCACGCGGGTTTTCGTGCTTTGGGGCGTGCGCGTCCATCACTCTCACCTTGTGGGCGCGTTCGCAATCCCAACGTTCTTACAACAGCCACTGCAGCCGAATACACGATAAATTACGGCTCCCCAAGGTTCTCCCCGGTTTCCAAGTACTGTGGCAAAATATCCTGGTTAAGGATGCTTACTGTACTCGTCAACCGATAGGAGTACTGCAACTTGGTATCCGGTGTCGGGACATGGGGTCTGGTCCCACGGAACTGTGTAACTGCTGTGCCCATATGATTGGCTAGTTCGTCCTTCAATTGCTGTCGTTGCAATTCCACTGTTCGGTCCTGGAGCGGCGGGTGCAATCGAGTCGCGACAGTTACTTGCGATTGATGCATCCAACCCAACAGAGCTTCGTCTCGACGTATCGCTCGATCTTGCCTCCTCCTCTTCTCCCTAATTCCCTCTGCACTTCCCGCTTGATGTACTCTACATCTTCTGAGTCAGCATATTATGTGACATAATAGCTCTCTGGCGTGTGTACAATTTGTTCTGGTCAAGCTGGGGTGCAAACCGAGGGAACCTCTCATTGAACATCTCCAGCATCGCCGGTCTGCCGGACATATCCGTCTCCATCCTGGTGCAAACGTAGTAGCAACGGATCACGTACTGATTCATCTCCCTTGTCCACATGATCCGTTGCCGTCGGCGGCCCGCTAACGTGAGTGATTGACGTCGATCAACCACAGCAACATCAGCAGGTGCAGCATTGCCTTGGTGATTTCTTCTGCTGCCGTTTCTGTTTTGCCTTGTCGGCACGGGCTGAGCCCGCGCTGTTGCACCTCTCCTTCCTCTAGCCGCTGGCCGCTCGCTCTGTCCCCCGTTCCAGGACCAGCTCCAGTAGGGGCTCCCTCCTCGGGTAATCGCATGGGTGGTATTCTTCTTGAGCGTAACTCCATATCTGGGTGTGCTTTCATTCCCGGAAGCTACGGGTTCTGTAAAGTTATTTAATTATTTACAGTGCTAAATAGCTAGGTTCAAGCGCCAGTGCTCGCCCAAGGGTGGTTTTTCATTGGAGCTTAGGAATTGGGCCTTCACCTCCCACCTACTCGAAAGTCAGGTGGTTTTTTCCTTGGACGCCCAGGGTATTTCACCTGGGCTCCCACCTATTTATTATATGTTTTATTATTATTTTATTTATTTATTTTTTATTTATTTATTTATTTATTATTTATTATTTATTTATTTATTATTATTATTATTTATTTATTATTATATGTTATTATTATTATTATTATTATTATTCCAAACACTTAAGCACATTTATCACTTCGAAGGTCTTCATGGCACATGAATTACCATATTTTTATAGGCCAATTGTTTTCATCGCCTAGCGCAAGAATAGAACTTTCATATAAGCGCTTGATAAGCATATTTTATTGATCGTAACTATCAATACTGAATGATTTTATTCATCAATAGCCAAACACTATGATTCAAATTTCGAACACCACCTTAAATGTATTAAAATGCAAAATTTCAACGTTATCTCATTGCATTGTTGGACAATTCTAATGTCCTTAACCTGTACGCTTGCCGTAAAATATCGTTTATTTATACAATAATAACCAGGGTTTGCAGAAATGGCTCTCAATAGATAACGAACAACGATAAAAGAGAGGCAAAAACTATTCCGAATCATAACAAGCCATGATAGCAAATTTATCAAACTTGTATACAAGTGCGAAAAACAGAATCGGATAGGCAGCCACCACAAAAAAAATGTGATTCTCGCTTTGTTTTCGCTCTTTTCGTATCGGTTACTGCACAGCTGTGTAAAACAAATTGAAATGCATCATCAGAGCCACTGCTCCCCGCATTTGGAGCTTTCTAAAAGAAGTTTATCATGGGGTATAGCCTCCCAAATCAGTTCTCTATCATGACGGCTTGCAAAAAAGTTTCTCGCGGTATGCTACATATCGTATATGTATACAGAGATGATAAGTGAGAGACTTGTTCTTTCTCTTTAGGATTCAATCCCTGATAATAACCGAATTTTTAAGATAAATCCCTGTGTTTGGAATACGAGTCTATTCAGGATTGGAAATCGGCCACTGATTGATGGACGGCACTTCTCCGACATTATCGACGTCAGGACATATCGTTGCGCTAACATCGACTCTGACATGCGCTCAAAACTATCCGTCATCAACAATGTTCGGTTTCGAAGACCGCCGCGGTACGACCTAGAGCGACTGAAGCAACCTGATGTCGCCACTGCATACGCGCAGTATCTCAAGGCAGCGTTGCCGGAAGAGGGTGAGCTCGATGGGGCCCCTCTTAAGGACTGCTGGAATACAGTTAAAGCAGCCATTAACGACGTAGCGGAGAACAATGGGACGAAGTCGATGGAACGATTGGTTCGACGAAGAGTGCAGACAGATTCTGGAGGAAAAGGACGCAGTGCAGGCGATCGCGCTGCAGCAAGGTACCCGGCAGAACGTGGAACGTTATTGACGGAAGCGGAGACAGCAAACCCGCCTTTTCAGGAGAAGAAACTCCGCCTGGGAGAAGCGGAGTGAGAGGAGATGGAACAGCTGTGCCGTTCTCAAGAAACATGCAAGTTCTATCAGAAGCTCAACGCATCCTGCAAAGGCTTCGTACAGCGAGCCAGAATGTGCAGGGATAAGGATTGGGGCATCTTGACGGACGAACGTGTGGTGATCGAACCACCAGCACTACGAGGAACGATTGAAAAACATTTGAATGGCGCTGAGAGTACAGGCAGTGAAAGTGAAGGCTGCGGAGGAGATGACTACGTCAGTTCAGCGGAAGGAAAGCCAACCAGCTCCCAACTTGAGGGAAGTTAAGGATGCCATCCAACAGCAAAAGGCCAATAAAGCAGATGGTAAGGATGATATCGGAGCTGAGCTCATCAAGATGGGCCAGGAAAAGCTGGCCACACTTGTCTGCACAAACTGATAGTCAGAATCTGGGAAACTGAACAGCTACCGGAGGAGTGGAAGGAAGGGATTATATGCCCCATCTACACGAAAGACGACAAGCTGGAGTGTGAGAGCTTTCGAGCGATTACCATCCTTAATGCCGCCTACAAAGTGATAACCCAGATCATCTTCCGACGTTCGTCACCATTAGTGAATGCGTTCGTGGGAGGTCATCAAGCCGACTTCGTTGACGGCCGCTCGACAACGGGCCAGATCTTTACTGTACAGCAAATCCTTCGAAAATGCCGTGAATACCAGAATATCGTCCCAGCGCACCATCTGTTCGTTGATTTCAAGGCGGCATACGACAGTATAGACCGCGTAGAGATATGCAAAACTGTGTGAAGATTTCGGGCGAACACTCCAGCTCATTCGAATCGCGCCGGGGACTAAGAGAAGGTGATGGACTTTCGTGCCTGTTGTTCAACATTGCTCTAGAAGGTGTCATGCAAAGAGCCGGGTGTAACAGCCGAGGTACGATTTTCAACAGATCCAGTCAATTTATTTGTTTCGCGGATGACATGGACATTGTCGGCCGAACATTTGTAAAGGTGGCAGAACTGTACAACCACCTGAAACGTGAAGTAACAAAAGTTGGACTGGTGGTGAATGCAAAGTACATGCTAGTGGGCGGAACCGAGCGTGACAGTGCCCGCCTAGGAATCAGTGTTACGATAGACGGGGATATCTTCGAGGTGGTCGAGGAATTCGTCAACCTTAAATCCTTGCTAACCGCTGATAACAATGTTAGTCGTGAAATACGAAGCCGCATTATCTGTGGAAGTCGGGCCTACTGATTTATTTATTTAATTATAATTCATCTGACAGCTTAGTCTTAATGAATGAAACTAAACTAACGGTTACAATAATAGTGACCTCTTCACCTTATTTTTAAAATGTTCGGGTGCTTCGCAAAAGTCAAAACGCTCCTCAAGCTTTGTAAATGTCCTGATCATTGCAGAGACTGGTGCTGTGCCCAGTGAACGTACGATGAAATCGATCCTGCAGTAGTGATCGTTGTCGAAGAGGTCGTAGAATGACACGAATATCCAGTAGCTCGAGCAACCGAGGAGAGTCGATTTCTCCGCACAGTAGTCTAGCCACGAATGTCGCTTGCTGCAGCTTTCGCCTTCTTTCGAGGTTTTTTTTTGTCTTTATTATCGAGACTTTCAGCCCGAGGCTGGCTCGTCTCGTACTTTCTTTCGAGGGTGTCCATATTGAGCAATTTGCACCGAGCAGGATATGGAGGAAGATTAAGTGGATCACGCCATGGTAAATGACGAAGGACCATTCAAATAAACCTCCGTTGGACACGTTCAATTCTCATGTTCCATGCAACGTCATTCGAGTCCAGACAATAGAAGCGGTTTCCACGATAGGTCGCACCAGCGCACAGGTACAAATCCTTCAAGCCGTGTGGATCAGTGAAGTCCTTCGCAATTTTCGATATGAAACCCAGCTGGCAGTTTGCCTTGGCAATTATCAACGTATATTGAGCGTTGAACGTCAATTTTGGATCCAACACAGCTCCAAGATCAGTTACCTCCGTAACTCTTTGAAGTGTGGTTCCATCAATACGGTAATCAAACAATAATGGGTGTTTTTGAACGATGGAAGGTCATAACAGAGCAATTTGGAACACTGACAGTCAGTTTGATCTGATAGCACCAGGTAATGAACACTGTCGTGTTCGGAGGAGACGGCCTCACCCGAATCAGCCGTCTCCAGCTGATGCTCGATCCGCAGCAGCTCGGAAGCATTACTTCTTCCCGCGAAATACATCACACAAAACTGAAGCTGACTCCGCTCATCTGTCACTCACACATCTGGCACTCGTGTCCAATGTATATGCCCTCTTATTCTGTTTTATTTATATTATCAATACCCTTCTCAATCCCTACATCTTCCGCCTGTTCTACTCTCTTATAGCTTCATTATTATTATTTTATTCTAATATTTAATTCAATCTACTATTTTATAATGAGTTTCTTTTCAGTTGCGACCGAACAGAGAACTGTGACATTCATGAGATTCACAACAAATTAAAAAAATTAAACAAATAAACTCATCAAGTTTTTTTTCTACTCATATATGAGTGTTCACTAATTCCACATAAGTTTTACATAGTTTCAAACCGATTTCCATAGAAAGTGTTCAAATCATGCAATTTAAAATTTCAAATAAAATTCACACACAAACACGTAATTCGAATCTCCAATCAAACCATTAACAACATTCTACGCAACTCTTCGCTTACTTGAACTTAATCTTTGTTACCATTTTCTAACACTGAACTCAAGACAAACACTGATCTCGGAATGCAGTCATGCTCATGGATATAACTTACCAGGCTCTAGAACATCAATATTGCATCAAAATCAGAAGACAATCATTAACAACATTCTACGCAAATCTTTGCTTACTTTTTTCTGTTTGTTTACATTTCTAACACCGAACTTAAGACAAACACTGATCTCGGAATGCAGTCATGGATAGGACTTACCAGGCTCTAGCACATTATTCTTGTATCGAACCCAGAAAACAATCATTAACAACATTCTATGCAATTCTTTTGCTTACTTTTCCTACTCTTTGTTTACATTTTCTAAAACTGAATTCAAGACAAACACTGATCTCGGAATGCAGTCATGGATAGAACTTACCATGCTCTAGAACATCAATATTGCAATAAGATCAAAAAAATATCATTAACAACATTCTACGCAACTCTTTGCTTACTTTTTCCAACTTTTTGTTTACATTTTCTTAAACTGAACTCAAGACAAACACTGATCTCGGAATGCAGTCATGGATAGAACTTACCATGCTCTAGAACATCAATCTTGCATCAAGATCAAAACAATATCATCAACAATATTCTACGCAACTCTTTGCTTATTTTTTCTACTGTTTGTTTACATTTTCTAACAACGAACTCAAGACAAACACTGATCTCGGAATGCAGTTATGGATAGAACTTACCAGGCTTTAGAACATCAAATTCGCATCCACATCAGAAAACAATCATTAACAACATTTTATGCAACTCTTTGCTTATTTTTCCTACTGTTTGTTTACATTTTCTAACAACGAACTCAAGACAAACACTGATCTCGGAATGCAGTCATGGACAGAACGTACCAGGCTCTAGAACATCAATCTTGCATCAAAATCAGAAAACAATCATTAACAACATTCTACGCAGCTCTTTGCTTACTTTTTTCTACTCTTTGTTTACATTTTCTAACACTGAACTCAAGGCAAACACTGATCTCGAAATGCAGTCATGGATAGAACTTACCAGGCTCTAGAACATCAATCTTGCATCAAAACCAGAAAACAATCATTAACAACATTCGACGCAACTCTTTGCTTATTTTTTTATACTGTTTGTTTACATTTTCTAACAACGAACTCAAGACAAATACTGATCTCGGAATGCAGTCATGGTTAGAACGTTTCAGGCTCTAGAACATCAATCTTGCATCAAAATCAGAAAACAATCATCAACAACATTCTACGCAACTCTTTTCTTTCTTTTCCTGTTTGTTTGCATTTTCTAACACCGAACTCAAGACAAACACTGATCTTGGAATGCAGTCATGGATAGAACTTACCAGGCTCTAGAACATCAATCTTGCATCAAAATCAGAAAACAATCATTAACAACATTATACGCAACTCTTTGCTTATTTTTTTCTACTGTTTTTTACATTTTCTAACAACGAACTCAAGACAAACACTGATCTCGGAATGCAGTCATGGTTAGAACGTATCAGGCTCTAGAACATCAATCTTGCATCAAAATCAATAAAAATATCATTAACAACATTCTACGCAACTCTTTGTTTACTTTTCCTACTCTTTGCTTACATTTTCTAAAACTGAACTCAAGACAAACACTGATCTCGGAATGCATTAATGGAAAGAACTTGCCAGGCCCTAGAACATCAATCTTGCATCAAAAATCAGAAAACAATCATTAACAACATTCTACGCAACTCTTTGTTTACTTATTCTCACTCTTTGTTTACATGTTCTTACTCTGAATACAAATCAAGTGCTGATCTCAAACATGCCATCATGGAAGAGCTTACCAAGCTTAGGTATCTCTCAGGGGAATTATTGTTATACAGAGTTGAATTCAAACGACGGTATGCATTACTGCCGCGCTGGGAGTTGATTTTCTCTCAGCAGACTGTTTTGCATGATGCTTTCGTTGACTGGCATTTTTAACACGTTTTAGGTTCCAAAGAAAGGTGAACTCCAGACTGGCGAAAGTGGACGACGTTTTGGAGGCACGTTTAGTTGTAACCATTGTTGAACGATACTACAGAAACTGTCCGCCATATCATTAACATTACTACGGGCTCCAGAAGAAACTGCGGTCAAAAATATTCAGAACCGCACCAAATGTGTCATGTACAAGTTCTCTACGGAAACGAAACATGGACATTGCTCGAAGAGAACTTGCAAGCACACGAAGTATTCGAAAGACGGGTGCTTAGGACCATCTTTGGCGGTGTGTAAGAAGACGGTGTGTGGCGGCGAAGAATTAACCACAAACTTGCCCAGCTCTACGGCAAACCCAGTATCCAGAAGGTAGCTAAAGTCGGCAGGGTACGATGGGCAGGACATGTTACAAGAATGCCGGACAGCAATCCTGCAAATATGGTGTTCGCTTCCGATCCGGAGGTACAAGGCGCAAAACGAGGCGAGTGTGGGATGCATTCGAGGATGGAGAAATGCGACCCGAACCATGCATTGTGGCGTCAAATTGTTGATTCAGTGTTATCTGTTTTGATGAAACTAAATAAATGAAATGAAATCACCTCCACATAATCAGAATGCAGTCGATTGATTTCAATATTGTTGATATATACCTTCTAAAGTAAGGCGAAAGATCAAAACTTTTGTCATTTTTGTTCAACTTAAAATTTTGATCAAAGTTGACAACATGAGGATGTGATATTCCATGAAAATAAAGGATTCTTCAATGGCTTTCTTTTGACGATAAATGACGGTAAAGGACCTCTGCAAGTGTTGTTTTGAGAAGTGTCCGGTATTAGGAAGTGTCCAGCGCTGGGGGATCTTCCCACATACTTTTCAAGTTTCTAAGAAACACAAAGAATTGTTATACTTTCTGCACGGCTTTCTTCGAAATAGGGACCTGACAAACAAGGGCCTGACTTGTTCAGAGTCCCAGTATTTATTTTGACTATTATTCTTCGAGTAGTTGTTTATTCATAAGTTATACCTTCTCACATAAATCGTTAGTATTTTCCCGTGATTATAAGGTAGGGGGAATTACGGCTTCGGCAGGTTTTGTTCTATTATTGTCAGGGTTTTTTTATAACTGGTTATGCTTGAATTTGGCCTGAACATTCTTTGCATATCAAAGAATATTGTGGCCAAATTTCATAAAATTGGGTTGACAAAAACCCCCTGACAATAATAGAACAAAACCTGCCAAAGCCGTCTTTTCCCCTATATAAGGAAATTTCTATAAAAATTTATCCGCGAAACTCTTTTGATTTCTTTATGAGGCTTCGCGTCCGCATATGTGCATTGTGCAACCTGTGCACTGCACAGGTGATCATTTAGTCCCAAGCATTTAAATTCTAGATATATTTCGAACACCCAATACATAGAGATTTATGTTAAATATTATGTTATTATTGCATAGTTATATGAACAAGTTTTCACGGTATGCGTACAAATTAAAGAAATTAAAATTGCCCAACAATGAGATAACGTTGAAGTTTTGCATTTTAGTGCATTTAAGGTGATGTTCGGAATTTGAATCAAAGTGTTCGGAATTTGAGATGAATTTTACTATGCATGTTCGGCATATGAGACAAAGTTTTTTTCTTTTAAACCACTCCACTTTGAAAATGGTAAAAAAAAAACTATCGTTTTTATTTTCATGAGAAAAAATCAAATGATTTGTTTTTAGTACAAACTAGAGCTGTATACACACTTCTGTATACAAATCATTTTACAGATTTCGGTGAAGTTTGCTTCAATTTACCGAAATCTCAACAGTTGTTCGGAAATTATTTCACCAAATTTTCTGCGATTTTTATTTTGTTCAACTGTCAAAACCACCGGAAATCTGTAAAATTATTCATCGAACAGTTCTTCTGTTGGGATTTCGGAGAAATTTCACAGAAATCTGCGATTTATTTCAAGTGTGTATGAAGTTTTATTTTACAGTACCGCCAACGGGGCCATTGGGCCAAAATGTGGTATGCGCCAAGTAAATGTTACAAAGCTCTAGTAGTTAACATTCAAATCAAGTTTTAATTAGTTTGGTACAAGCTTCAATAATAAAGTTACCGCTGTGTGGGGAAAAAATAATGAAATATGGAAATTCTTCAAAGTTATATGTTGTTCAAAATTGGCCCATTCTCACCCCGCACAGGGGGTGACATTGGACCAAATGAAATAGTTCAGCGGTGACGATGAAACGATTCATTCGTTCATCAGTGGTGGAAATCTGCGAATCTTACTCACAAAACAAGAAGTAGGCAATGCAAAAGACTCGCGAACATTTGTTCTGCCTTTTTCTTGCCTACCTACTACTCGCAGAGAAAACAAAAAAACGAACCCCGAAAAATGTTCGTGAAGCTTCGCGAGTCATTCGGGTTAATTTGCTAAAAGTCATAAAACAACCTCGGAACTTATTTCTCACTGATGTTCGAGCAAGAACACAATTGTTTATTGTTATTGTGTTTATGTCAAGTCAAATCTATTCATTGTATTCGAAGTAATCACAAAAACTCGCAACCGTGTTTTTACTCCCGAACAAAATACAGCCCGGCTTTTTGTTTTTGCTCTGCCCGTACTCGCGAACAAAGCAAGCGCCAGAAAAATGCAGGCAGTAGGTTCGCGCGAGTATGGCATTTTTGGTAGGCCCAATTACACTCTTTTCTTAGGTTCCCCCAAACACACGCGACGCGATTCTATCGTTTGGCGACTGCGATTCTATCGCCGTTGGTATGGAAGCGTACATAGAACATTGCATGCAGCGACGACTACTTGTCGCCGTCGTGGCGATAAAATCGCTTAGCTCTGGGGGGCCTTTACTCGTGAAGCGAGTATTTCCACCAATGTCGTTCATTCAAAATAATTGCCTACATTACGGCTCTTACCAACTATGTAAGGCAACTCAACTGAAGACTTGGCCCAATCTCACCCCTTTTTTGCGTGCATTGTTCGTTTGCTACGAAAAACCAGAACCGTTATATAAATATTAATAAAATTCGATAAAACAACAACAGATTATCGTAACATGATAACCAGGTATCCATCGATCTAAAAACTAGTTATGTAATAGATTTGTGGGGCATTACTGACACTATTTTAATACGGGTTCATTCGATCAATAGTTTTACATTCAAATTCCAAGCATTATGGTACGAGCACATGGAATTTGGAATTTGTTTTGTGATTTCCTAGACGTGAATTTTAATATAATTTCGAACCGTTTAAAGTTTTCATCAAAATTCGTGACAGTTTCTGAGATATCAGGAGTGGAAACATGTTTCGTTTTTGGTCCAATCTTACCCCCTAGGTCCAATGTCACCCTGAACGACGGCACATCATGATTTGTAGCAAACAAATCACTTGCCAGCATTTGCTTTCTGTCCAAAGATATGTGGGGGTGCCCACAACCGAGCCACTTGCCCTACGATTAAAACTACGTCTCATTACACGAAAAAACTCTAATTAAAGTTTTGTCACTATTCATAATTTTGTTCGATAATTTCCGAATAGATAGATAGATGTTTTGTTTAGAACATTGGAAAGCAAAACGTTTGTCTTGATGGTAATTTTAAATTTTACGAATTATCTCTTCTAAGTTTAGATAAAGTTTATTTCGGAAAATGGGACGAAGCTGAGAAGCAAACAGATGAAAAACAAAGGTTAAACATTTGAGAGACATTACAAGTCCCTTTTTCTAAAAATATTCACAAAGGCGCGATTACCCGAAAGTTGATCACCCGTCATATCTTACCCGTTTTGGCAATCAGATTTGCTTAAAACTGATTGGACCTGGGAAATGAGCAACCAAGTTTTTTTTTCACACCATTCGGATATACCTGATGCCAGCTGGGTGTAAATCGGACACTTTTGAAGCAGGTCACTATAAATGATAATGACGTCTCCGCAGAAGATCCAACCCTCGAACATGTCCGCCATTCGCCACGATGTGGTTGAAAACGTGAGAATCGACCATCCTGATGTAATAAATTTCATCTTTTATAACATGCGAGAAAGCTTTCAATTCAGCCAAACGTGAACGGACATCCCCGCTTGATTAACAAATTAAAAATGTTCTTTCGAACATGTGGCTTCTGTCGTATGTGCGAACCAACCTTCTTTTCTGCAATTAACACTATCCAATAAGATAAAACGTAAACAGTTATACCACCACTGTTCGGGATGGGCCTGTATCGATATTAATTGATTTTTAGTATTATGACACCATTTATAGACTTGTGTGTACATGTCATAAACGATGCCAACGATGAAGAAGTCTCCAACATGCTTACCAGTAAGTAGCGGCGAAATGCAACGAAGCTCGAAGTCTTCAGCGAAACGACTGTTTGGTGCAGGCGATCAAAGTGCATCGTAAATTGTCGCAATTAATTAACGCCTTATTTGTTGTTAAGCAGCGGTTTCATCGGTTTTCGATCGGTAGCAGTGATTAAGCTATAGGCATATTAATCGACAGTCGTTTGTCGGGCTCCGGAAAGTTTATGTAAAACTGGACGTTGCAAAATTTGTATCCAATGGCACAGTTTGCGGCAGACGAGCAGGCGATTTGTATGTTCATTAGTTGTTTCGAGACTTGACGTTAATATGTTCAACATGTGTTAGATAAATAAATGTCGTGTTTAATTGTCGTTTAGATAACGAGAAATAAAAGCTGTTGGGTGGGTTAACATTGTATCTATTCGGTTGAAGTGTGAAGTTGATATAACGGATCACAAGCATTATTGCTGTCTGTCTGAAGTGTATAAGTGAGACATGGAACAAAGTTGCTTGTTATGAGTCCTCAGATCTAGTAGTTGATTCTACTTTGTTGTTTCATCTATGTTATACAAGGTGACAACGATGAGATGATATACTCGAAATAATTTTTAAAAATGAATTGAGCACACATTTTCTTAAATTTGATGTTGTTATAAAGTTTAATTGTAGCTAGTTTGAGTAGTACACGTTCGTTTGTTTTTGCATTTGTACACATTTGCCCAAGTAACAATTCTGTGACCGTTGGGTTTTATATGAATTTTAAAAAGGTTTTATTGTGGGAATAATTAAAGCCTATTGTTTTATGGTGGTCATAAACAATGCTAACGAACAAAGGTTTTATATCACTCTTGAGATATCCATAAAACTCTTATAAACCATATTTTAAAACTAAACTTTTTGCTAGCTATGAAGTTTTAATAATAGTTTTATTATTGCTTTCAAATGCGTCATAAAACCAGTTTGGGTCACTGCTTTAAAACAACTCAACGTAACTCGATCTATTCGCCATGTTGAATTTGGAAAGCAGTGTTGCTGTATAACTTATACGTGAATAATGCAATAAGACGCATAATGAGGTTAGCATATTTTTACCGACATAGTGTGAGTGACATGTGTTTCTTAAGATGCTTCTCATTTCCCAAATTAAAAAAAATAACTAAAAAGGGACAGGTAAAAAATCCCTTGGTCTTAAGAATCTCCGGTGTTATCCAATAATACCAATAAAGGTTTGTCAAAAACAATTCGATTTCTGTCAATATTGAGTATGTTCTATGAGCAGGGTTATTTGAAAATTATTCAACTGTAACTCTTATGTTTTGATATTGATTTGAGAAATGAGACACATAAATATGAAATGCTGTTAAATATATGCACTTAATTGGATTGCGGCTTTTCATGAAAAGCTGATACGATAAAGAATCATTTTAATTCACGATGATTTCAAGTTTCCGGTTTCTAAAAAAGTGAAGGAGGAAATAATTTTTGCATTTTTCCTTGAGCACATGTCCACCTGGTTAAATAATTTTCCATTGTAACATACACATATTTGATTCCTACAAATTACACCAAAAATACGAATGGGTAATATTCCATATATTTGAAGATTCACTAATTTCAGGAAATTACTAGCATTCGTAGATTTCTTATACAGATCCGCAAATTCGTCGAGAGCTTTTATTTCCACAGATTTGGCATCGTTGCCGGTAGGATGAAAAAGTGCTTCCCACCTCAGCCACTAGGCTGCATGTTATCGAACCGAAGGCCATCTGTTGTAGGGAAGTGTAATCATGACAAAGTTTTATAGCAAGTTTAAAACGGTCATGAAGTAACCAAGGAGAATTATTGAGGTTATCACAAAAGCCATTGAGCTATTTATCGCCAGATTTTTGTTTTCATAAAAAGGAATGTCGCCATGTTGAAATAATGATCAACGTCATAGCCGTGATTGAAAAAAATACATCAATTACGATCAAATAAACTATTCAATAGTGGAATTCAATTATTTCTGAGGTTTTTTGATAGAAGCAGGATTACTTTATCACAAACTATTTGAAATTGAAATATTTTGAGCAGTTTGGAAAATTATTTAATTTCCTGTTTTCATGTGATTATTCGATAATTTCGAGGCGCGTTGATTTTAAGCTTCTACAAACTCAATATTCACGATAAATTTGGTTGCGCATGTCATTCTGTTGTATGAACTACTTAAATAATACTCCATTTTCAACATCAAATCAGAAACATTATTTTCCACACATCAGCTTTACATAGGGGACATTGATATGTAGTGAAAATAAAAACAAAGGCAATGGAATGACAATAAATATAATCCATAATATGAAAATGAAATAGTTTTATTGTCACTCTTCTGATGGTCACGATAACCTCCTATAGAGTATTAATAAATACTATATAATATTTCATCGCAGTTTTATTACTACTCTTGAAACGGTTTTAATAACTTTTACTAGATTGGTCCATTAGGCCGGAAGGCTATTTTAATGATGTTATGAAGAGGTTTTGGTGGAGTTATAAGTTTTATTAGCAACTGGTTATGAAAACCTCTTATAGAGCATGATAAATCTTAAAATGTTGCTTGGGTTGTAGATCCAAAAATCAGGGAGCACCTCAATATCTGGTATATATTATCCAGAATCTAAATCTGTTGGATTCCTATTTTTTTGAAATATTGATGGGTGAAATTTTCCTTTTTTAACAAGTGTGGAATCAATATCAATATCTCAATATTTCTTGTTTTCATATAAGCAAATTAATTTGCCATCCATATAACAATCGATTTACAATATAGAGGTCATTACGATGCTAGTATTCATCAAACTTCATCACTAAATAAATGATTCAGAATCCAGTTGGGTGATATCATATTTTATGTGAGAATCTGTTCAAGCACCTGCTAATTTTCTCAGAATCTAAGCCATTACTATATAATTAAATGGTAGTCGTATTCTTTTAATTTCTTTTAACTCTGTTTTCAATCGGGCAGAGATAGAACGCGAGTGAATCGATCGTAAGCGAAACTCAATCAGATTTTTCCACTGGATTACTTCCACAGGATGGACTTCCCTTCAATTAAGAACAACCGTTCTACGGAATTTAATCGAAAGATTTCAATCAGTGGGCGGTGACGAACCCGATTGATGAAATTTAGCAAGGAATGTTTTTTAATAACTTGATGAACAAGATAGGGCAATCAAGTGGTTGGTAACCATAAATCCGCTGGAAATGTTGCATTCAGATATACACTCGATCTGAATATGCCATAAATACTACGCGATTATTTACAAACGGGTGCGCTTATCATTAGCGATCACTTTCGTTGCAAGGTAGGGGAAGTGGGGGTAGCACGCCCATAGGGGTTAAAACGCGCCACCCCTGAATAAGGTTAAATATCCCCATTTTGATTATTTTCAATAGTCTATACGATAAAGCAATGAAAAATATTGCCATTGGATACATATAAGTATTTCATGATTTTTCTCTAGTTATACATGAAAAACTCGAAATAACGATTTTTGCGTGTTTTGATGCAATTCTAGCTCGGTGGAATTTAGTCTTTCTGTCGCTGTTATACATTGATAAATTAATAATTGAGCCATGAGCCATGCTGCTTACTCGTGTTCTTTATGTTCCACACGAAATCGTCGTCAAAAATGGTTTTAAAACGATTTTATGGGCCTTCAAACTTCTGAGGTCGGTGTGGGGCATTACGCCCATGCTCATTTCGTATGACCGAAACAGCTGAAACATTCGGTTAATTGCCTTAATGTAGGCAATTAAAATGAAAATCAGTACGCTAAGCACATGCGCGTTTTAACCCATCCACTGGCGCATCTCACCCCGCATGGTTTCAAAATCATTTTTTTTCGGGTGCTTTTCAAAAATCAAATTTCTGTGCAATAAAATGGACAATTAGATATCTGTTATCGGTAGTCAGTCGCAGATATGCTGTTCTTCAGTATGCGCTGATGAAAACTGGCTGAAATGGTGGTTTTCATTGATAAAAATGGCATTTTCCTTAACGTGGGCGTCCTACCCCCAGTTCCCCTACCTCTCGACGAATCCGAATGCCTGATTGCAAAATCCTACAACACGCAAGCTGATCGAGATGTAAACTATTCCACCAGATTCAGGGCACGCGTGACTCCCCTTTGGTCAGAAGAGATAAAAAAAATCGATTTAAATGATCATAACAGGCACAACTGCCACTTGATAAACGACCAACTAGCAGTCTCATTGCAAGAGCATAATGCTTGGTCAGCTACCATAGGGAATGCCAAAGGTGTACGTTTGATTGAATTAAATTGACGCCTTTTAGCTACCACCAGCCAGCGCCTTCCTTCCTGCGCCACAAGACTAGCGACTGGGTAGGCCACACGTTTCAGGTTCAGCTCCCTGGCCCTCGTGGACGGTGGTGCCGGCTTCAATGTGCGGCTAAATGATTTATAAATATTTTCTTTTCTCGCATGCTATCAATAGACCACCTCTCGCGAAAGACCCCAAAGCCATTCGGAATGTTACTTTTAGCACTCGAGCCATGCGTCTAGCCGGGGCTGAGTTTAGTTAGGGCAAGGGCTCTGGTTGGTTGAAGACTATATTTGTTCAACGATGGCGCGCATAACTCGGATACGCACCGAGCTAAAGAGAAACCTCGAGACGCGGTAGGCCCTTGAGACATTTCCCGCAAGTAGTTCCACTGAAAATGAAGACCCAGAGGCTCTATTGTTATCGGCGTAAACTTGATGATTTCTTGACGCGATTTATCAAAGGCGTGAATAATGCAGCCACTTCACCCGGTCACCTGGAAGCAGACCTCTTCGTCGCGGATGCGCCATGGCTGAGCTTGTTTACCGAGATGATATTTATGTTTTTTCCGTTGTGCACCGGGAAGACTTACTAACTTTTTCTAGCCGATGCCAAAGGTAGCGTATACCGTATTGTAATTTAGGAATGCAGGTTTTTCTTAGCCAAAGTGTGTTTTATGGATTGTTATTTCCTTGAATTCGGGATGAAGGTTGATGAGCATAAGTGTTATGGCTGGAAAAATGATTTGAATAGCAACAGCCATCCATTGTCACTCAATGGCTGTTGAACGAAAGTGATCTTTTTTGCTATGACAGTGGCGTCTGGGTCGTCATTCAAAAGTTACTTCGCTGAAGCTGAGTTTATAAGAATGTATTTTCTATGTTTACAGGTGCCTTTGACGAGTACCCCAATTATTAGATATCAAGATATCGACAAAATATGTGAAAAATATTATATCTAAAAAAAAGGTTGGATTTGAATATTTTTTGTTTACTCATAAATTTGCTAAACTCAAATGTCAATATGCCATGATATTTCAAATAACTAAAAAAAATACCTGTCATAAGACGAGTTTATACCATCCCATTGAATTCCACCACTTAATTGTATCTTGACAGATACGTATTTCGACCTCAACAGTAAGGCCGTCTTCAGTGTCTCGTACTTGACTCGACTCGACTCGACTCGAAGTCGAGTCAAGTACGAGACACTGAAGACGGCCTTACTGTTGAGGTCGAAATACGTATCTGTCAAGATACAATTAAGTGGTGGAATTCAATGGGATGGTATAAACTCGTCTTATGACAGGTGAAAACATTCCACTAAAAAGCTCAAAATAATTTTCTTATAAAAAAAATACTTCAAATAACTTATAATAGCTTATAACGATTCATTTAACTTTTAGTTAAAATTTGACAGAGTAAAAACTTATCAGTGATAGGATAGTCACTTCAATCGCCTGATCTCAGCTCTATTGAGAATCTCCGGAAGATCATAAGTCTAAGAATCGTAATGGAATCAGAAACAAGAATCAAGTATTTGAGCATATCCAAAAGGATTGGAAAGCGATTGTAGAAGCCATCATTTACAAACTGTGATTGGGTTAGTCTACAGTGAGCAACAAAAATGTTATCGAAAACAAGTGATTCGCTACACAAAGTCGAATAGAAGGTGGCGTTTGTTTGGTCAAGAAGGAAATCGTATTACATAGGGGAACGGTTCGGCACTTCATCCCATAGCTCCTATTTCCATCCCATCAAAAACAGAGCAATGAAAAGGAATTTGGTTTGTTTCTTATTTTTGTGATTTTTTTTCAGCAGTGAGCACGCGTGTTAGCAAAAAAAAGCGACGAGACTGGTGCTGTATTTCTTTGCGATGAGATGAATATATGTACAGTGAGATGGAAAACGGAACAGTTCCCCTATTTATAATTTCAACAAATTTATAGTTTTATCCGAAACTTTCGATTAATTATATTTATGTAATGACGCACTCATCTAATTACAATGCATCTCCATCATTCAATGGTTCAAACATTTCGTCATACTCCGAGAATAGAAAGCGATAAATTTTTCAAGGACAAGTCCACCAGGAATTTCAAATCCTACTACGCTACTCAAAGCTATTGAAGATATGGGCTTTATTATTCTTTAACTGGCACTCTGTTACTTATATTGACGTTTCCGCTGTGAATAGATCCTTGTCTATTTTTTACTGGTTCCGACTCATACGGGAGTGATCATTACCATTAAAGTCTTCAGCTCCTTCTTCAGACCTCGTCGGAACTATGATCAGTTTGATTAAAAAAAATCGGGGTAGTGACTCATTCGGGGTAGTGGCCTTCGGGGCTATGGAATTGTGGGTAAAAGAATTATGGATAGTGTTGTAGAGTGCCTGAGGAAGGTCCCAATTCCAAACGGACCGAAACTTTGAACAAGATTAATTAACAGTGTTTTGATTTTGTTAAGACTGAAAAGCCATCTCTTATGCATTAAATTACAGTCGAAAATACTAGTTGCTGACTCCACCTCAGTACCCCGAATCTCATTACCCTGAAGGCCACTACCCCGAATGGGACAGTATTTCGAAAGTCATTACCCCGAATGGGACATTACCCAGAAATCCATTACCCCGAAAGTGCTGTATCCCGAATATATTACAAATCTGTAGTTTTCCATAATTATTTTTAACATCAGCAGATACCAATTAATCGTAAAATTGTAATTTATTAACTACTAGTCGGCCCGGTAGACGTTGTCCTGCATAGTAGGCGATAATGCGCGGTGTGAACTGCCCATGAGAAATTTCCATTTTAGTTTTTCACGATTTAATCAACCCTACTCGTGATTTTCGCATGAGGAAATGTTATATAAACCCGTCGGAAACAATTACGACCATATTTGCTGAAGGAATGAAGAAAATCCTTCCAGCCATTTTCGAGTTATGCGGATACGAACACAGACCATTTCATTTTTATTATATAGATCAGCGTTTCTCAACCTTTTTCTTGAGAGGTACCCCTCCGAATTTTTGCATTAGTTGAGGTACCCCCTCTCGAAATAAGGCTTCCAATCCTCTTGAAGAATAATTCCGAGCCCTTTGAAAGGAAGCTCCTTTCAGCTTTTGAATTCCTTCAAAGTAGGCTTCCGCGCCTCTTAATTAGAGGCTTTTGAGCCTCTTGTAGTGAGGCTTCCGAGCCTCTTGAAGGCGGATTTCGAGCCACTCAAAAGGAGTCTTCCTTTGCATCTTAAAAGGACGCTTCCAAGCCTCTTAAAAGAAGAATTCCGAGCCTCTTGAAAAGAAACTTCCGAACCTCTTGAAAGGAGGCTTACGAGCCTTTTGAAAGGAGGCAACCTAACCTCTCGAATAGAGACTTCCGAGCCTCACGAAAGGAGCCTTCCGAGCCACTTTAAAGGAGGCTTCTGAGCCTCTTGAAAGGAAGCTTCCGAGCCTCTTGAAAGAAGGCTTCCGAGCCTCATGAAAGGATCTTGAAAGGAAGCTTCTGAGCCTCTTGAAAGCAGGCTTTTGAGCCTCTAGAAAAGGAGGTTTTTGAGCCTCTAGAAAAGAAGGCTTTTGAGCTACTTGAAAGGAGGCTTCCGAGCCTCTTGAAAGAAGGATTTCGAGCCACTTGAAAGGAGCCTTCTGAGCCTCTTGGAAGGGAGCTTTTGAGCCACTTGCAAGGAGGCTTCTGAGCCTGGAAGGAGGTTTTTGAGCCACTTAAAAGGAGTCTTTCTTTGCATCTTAAAAGAAGGCTTTTGAGCTTCTTGAAAGGAGGCTTTCATGCTTCTTGAAAGGAGGCTTCCGAGCCCCTTGAAAGAAGGATTTTGAGCCTCTTGAAAGGACGCTTCCGAGCCTTTTAGAACGAGGCTTTTGAGCCTCTTGAAAGGATGCTTTTGAGTCTCTTGAAAGGAGCCTTCCGAACCTCTTGGAAGGAGGCCTTTGAGCCTCTTGAAAGGAGGCTTCTGAGCCTGGATTTCGAAGGGACTCGAGAATGCCCCTGAAACTCAAACTATGCACATCACCCGATCCATCGTCGCTTTGATCAACCGTGTCAGTTTATCCGGAAATCCGTGTTCGTGCATTAGCTGCCATAGCTGGTCCCGATCGATTGTATCATATGCGGCTTTGAAGTCGATGAATAGATGATGTGTGGGCACTAGGGTGGCTCAAATTAGTATGGGAAAAACTTTTTTCAATTTTTTTGATGGGCCGCCCTCTTATTCGGTTCTATTTGATGCCCTGATGCTCTGGACAAAATTTCAGCCAAATCGGTCAACGTTTGGGCGGTGCTAAACTCGTTGGAAGTTTATATGCAAAAATGTATGCAGAAACATCCAAAAACAGTGAATTGCAGTTGGACGGCATAACTTACGATGAAGAACTATAATACTCGTTCAGAAAAATTTAATACAGAATGTTATGCAGAAAACCTCGAGAAGATAAATAAACTATAAACCTTGTCAAAGAACTATCGGTTCGAAAAATGAATACGGGCCTACGATCAAAATTATCGTAAAAAATATGTAATTTACTCAACTGTCGCCCTGCTATTGTATAATTCGTAAAACAAGTAGGTATTGATCATTCACATGAATTCTAAATAACCTTATATTGCCTATTAACTTTGTTTCATTGAAATAAACTAAAAAACTTGCAATCATGATTCGGGGTACTGGCTCATTCGGGGCCATGGTATTCGGGGTAGACCTGTGCGCCGATCCACTTTGAACCGGCGGCGGCGTGAACGCAATTTTCTATCGACGGTGGCGGGTTAGCCGGCGTCACGCCGGGGTTACTCCCGGCGGTGGCGGCTCGGATCGGCGCGATTCAAAATTATCATTTCTTCGGTGTTGACGAACAATTGTTTTTTGGAATATTATTTGCATGTCTCGTGCATTAATGGCAATAAGCATAATTTATATTGTACGCTATTAAATAATCCTTCAGGAATATATGAGAAAATGCACCTAAGATTCCTTTAAAAATTTCTTTAGGAATTTCATTACTTTCTCTCCAGAAATTCATTTTGAAATCTCTTCATAAATCTTAATTCCTAGTGAAAATACTATCAAAAATTCCGAGAAGGTGGCTGGATCCATTTCATGGTGCAGTTTATTTTTTTTTGGTTCTACCCTATACCTATGAGCATTATCGTGTTAGTGTTAAGACACAGGAATGCAAAAAAAGGTGAATCTACTTAGAAACCTCGCAGCTAGAAACTGTAGAAGTGCTTGATGAACACCAAGCTGCGATACAGAAATTTTCAAATGGAGGATGAAATGTCAACAAAAAAGATCAGATGAGAAAATTCCTGAAGGACAGAAAACCCTACAAAAAACTACAGGAACTGATGATGGAAATTTTCCATGAGTTCCCCATACAGAAATTCTGGGACACGTATTATTCATTCCAACAAGGGAATCCCTAAAGCTCATAGATATGGAATTCTTGGAGTGAACTGAAACCTGGGAGTATAAAACACCCCCCCCCCCCTCACAATTTCACAGGAATTCTTGTAGAAGGAACTTTTTAGAAGTCCTATCGAATGAATTCCCCAGAATACAAAGAGAAGAAATTTCCTATAATTCATAGGAGAAGATATCCTCATAATTCGAGAGTAAGGAATTCCCCAGAGTTAGGATGAGGGGAATAATTTGCCGGGATCCTCGGAGGATAAATTCCTCCAAATTTCTTAAGGAGGAATTCATATTAATTTCTGGGGGAGAGATTCCACAAAATTCGTGTGAGAGAAATTGCCCTAACCTTTGGAGGGGCAAAATTCCTAAATGAGTATTTAGGAGAATTTCTGTAGAAGGAATTCATGTAGGAGAAATATTTATTTATTTATTTATACAGTCGTCTCTCCACATCTCGATATTGAAGGGACCATCGAGATAGGGAGAGATCGAGGAATGGAAGGAAAATTGAAATGGGTACTTGATCCAAAAAAGCTCGTTGCTATGAAAAACGACAACAAAACAAATGTCGTTTCCTTTTGTCTAGTAGCCTAAACATTTGACCATATCGACATAAGGAGAGTGAATCCTGAACAAAATATGATCAGAAACCATCGAGATAGAGAGATATCGAGATAGGGAGGTTATCGAGATGTAGAAAGCCCAAATGTATGTAGATTGAAGGGACTGGGGAAACCATCGAGATAGGGAGAGATATCGAGATATAGAACATCGAGATGTGGAGAGTCGACTGTATTTTTTTTTTTTTTTATTTCAATGATTATAAGGATAAAAATGTCCCCCAAATCTAATTATTATATGTATAAACAAGGATAAAATATGCTCATAATACAGCAATCAGAATTCATAAGAAACACACCAATACAATTAAACAGGACATATCAATCTTCAATTTTTGTGTTAATTTGTGTCTCGAAAGTGTGCTGCAAAAAGTCGTTGTAGAATAGCTGGCGATGAATTGAAATCAAAGAGATGGAACACTGCGTTGGAATTGGAATGTCCCAGAGCTTCTGAAAGAGGAATTCTCCAAAAATACTAATCTTAGAGTTTTTCACAATTCTTATA
Source organism: Armigeres subalbatus (assembly GCF_024139115.2). Lineage (NCBI taxonomy): Eukaryota > Metazoa > Arthropoda > Insecta > Diptera > Culicidae > Armigeres > Armigeres subalbatus. The sequence continues at coordinate 261,241,000 of NC_085140.1, read as the reverse complement.
CAGTAATATCCCGATTTTATCACCCCCTGGTGAATTTTGGGGTGATAAACCAGGGTATGTGACAAAATTGGAAAAAAATATTTCCAATTATTTAATTCATTCCACAAATATGAATCATTTTATGCCTTGGAAAGGCCAAATGCGTGAACGGTACCCGTTATTTCTTGTCGAATTTGCTTACAGAATATTTCCCAGGTACTCAAAAGTTGTTCGTAAAAAACTTCAGGCGGTGAAAGTTATTTCATGAAAATCAATGTTGTTTGTTGTATTATTTACGAAAAACACATTAATAAAGTTTTAAAAAAATACGAAAATAAAAAGAATGACAACATTTTTTGGGGTGTCAAAATCGGGTCGAAAACGTGATAAAACCGGGACGTGATAAAATCGGGTCGAAAACGTGATAAAATCGGGGGCAGACAAAATCGGGGGCAGACAAAATCGGGGAGCGACAAAATCGAGTCAACACTGTACAATGAGTTCCTAGAATTCCTGGAGGAGAATTTCTCCAAAACATCTGGGGGAGATAATACCTGCGTTGCTGGAATGGAGGCGATGGCGATGGTGTGATGGTTCTGACTCCTTACTTTTTCATATTCGGCCACATGTCTTATTCTGCCAAATGTCCTTTTTGGCCAAATGACCCTTTCGGCCTAAAGACCCTTTCGGCCAAATGACCCTTTCGGCCAAACGACCTATTCGGCAAAATCACCCTTTCGGCCAAATGACCCTTTCGGTCAAATGACCCATTCGGCCAAACGACCCTTTCGGCCTAATGACCCTTTCGGCCAAACAACCCATTCGGCCAAATGACTTACAGCCTAATGGTCTGTTCGGCCAAATGATATATACGGCCAAACAACTTTCGTCCTAGTGGCATTCGGCCAAATGGCTTTCGGCCGAATGGGTTTCAGCCAAACGACCCTTCCCTTACAGTCTGCAGTTTCCCAGAATTGCTAAAGAAAGAATCTTGTAAAATTTCTGGGAAAAGATTTTCTCAGATTTAAATAGGGGGAAAGACGGCTTTGGCAGGTTTTGTTCTATTATTGGCAGGGGGGTTTTTGTCGACCAAACTTTATGAAATTTGGCCACAATATTCTTTGATATGCAAAGAATGTTTAGGCCTAATTTAAGCCTAGTCAGTAATAAAAAACCCCCCTGCCAGTAATAGAACAAAACCTGCCAAAGCCGTCATTCCCCCTAATTCAAAATTCTTAACAGAGCAATTCCTCAAAACCCTTAGTGTGGGAATTCCCGACTTCTTGGAGGAGTCTTGAATCCCCAGAATTTCTGCAGAAAGAATCGCTGGTGGCGGAGTTCCCGAAATTTCAGAATTCCAGAAGTTCCGGGAGTTCCGGGAGAAGAAATTTCCTAGGAAGGGTTAGCTAAAAATGTACCTGGAGGATTACCAGTTTTGTTAAAAGCACGAGCATGATGGCCGTGCATTTCGTAGTTGCCACTCCGTGGTTGACCAGAGCAATCGCAATTTCACAAGGAATCAATGGATGGAACACAGTCCGAGAGCTCTAATTTTCTGAATGGTCGATAACGCCACATCCTCACGGCTTATCGGGGATGGGAAGGAATTGATGATGCAATCACTCGCCCACTGCAAGCCGAGAACACCTCTGCATTCGTTATGAGTTCCTGTGGAATTTTATTGGAATCTAGGGGTTAGGTTCTATGGCAGAGGTTCGTCTTTGTAAACGGGTTGCCAATGTAACAGGAATGAAAGGGTGGTATATTCTAATTGGATGCCGAAACGAGCTTTTTTTCACTCATTTCGAATTCTAACAGTTACCTGATCATTTTGCATCCTAACAACAAAGTGACATAAAAAGACGGTTGAGTGTACATGTTCTTTTCAGCGGCGCAGCCGAAATTTTTCAAATGTGTAAGGGTTTGAACGGAATTTTTCTTCTAACAAAATGGGGGAGAAGGATAAATTCCCAAAACTATCTCCAGGAAACAGCACTTAAATTATTTCAACTGCTCGCTCAAAATTCACCGAAAAAAAATAAATTTGGAATTCTATTTTCTTTTCAATTAATTGTTCAATCAAAAACAGAACTACATGGATTCTCCAGTACGCTTCGATTTTTGTTTTGCCTGCAAAGAATTGTGATGACGTACCGTATTAGTCATCCCACTTTGTTACACCTTATCTAGAAATTGGAACCATCCCCTCCCCGCAGAGCGTGACATAAACTTTGCATGGCCCCTGACATAAGCTCAAAATACGTTGTGATCATTGTGCAACATTCATGAATCACCGGCTACATTGTGATTATACGAGAAGTATCTTTCCCATTACATTGGCATATGGTCTTGCTACAAAATCAACAACCGCCACCAGCAAACCATCAGACAATCAAACCTGCAATCTGTTCCCATTCCAACTGTTAAATGATTTGCCGACAACCGCAAACAAACGAGACCCAGCCGTCTATTATCCCTGATAGAAAACCACAAAGCTTAACTTTTTTGGTCATCAACGTGTCGGTTCAAATTAAAATATGTTGCCCGATTGGAGCGCGAGATTCGCATTCGATGTACTTACATTACGTACAATCCCTGTACCATTCGGTTGGGGAGCCGTGCGCGCTTTTTCTTCCGAAGCCCCATAAATGGGCATTAGTTGCGTCTAAAAGTGGTAGGGGAAACTGGGGTAATATGCACCCCGGGGCAAAACGACCCTTTGGCATTTTTAAGTACATTTTCGGCAGTTTTTCGAGAGTATTTACCACAGCGCATGTAGTTCGGATCTCGAACTACTAATCCAGTAGTAAACATTCTTGAAAATATTCCTGGAACACTGCTAAAAATACCAAAAGGTCATTTTGCCCCGGGGGTGCATATTACCCCAGTTTACCCTACCCAAACTCTTTGCAATCGCCTTCAATCGTTTAGGCTGCTTGAGACCGGCCATAAACTGGCTGCCATTTGCCGTCGTCGTCAACGACCGACGTCGCCGAAGTTGCAGCGAAAGACGCGATACAAATATTGGTCGAGTAACTTACCGTCTGAAAATTGCACAAAGTTCCTTATGGACTTCTGTAGCGCATGAACATGTTCAATGCATTCCCCGACGCAAACGAAACATGCTCATTCTACTACGATGACGTTTGTCGGAGGCGTTCGCAGGATGACGGTTCTACGAGGGTTAACGCTCAGTTTGCCCGTTTTACATCACCTTGCATTTAAAGTAGTTGCTAGCTTGAATTAATCACAACACGTATGCTCAAAACTTTAATCAATCATTTTTATACATTTTCCATGGAGTCTCTTGGTCGCTTGTACATATATGATCCACAACATCTGACCCAATAACGCAGATGCGATGCAACAGAACACCTACTGCTGTACCTACCCACTTACGACACAACTGATGCTAACGACAAAATCTCCCCCTATGACTGGACCAAGAGCGACGAACCAATCTGTCGTTAACTATCGCGGTGCCTGAACGAAGCAATAAAATTTTATAATCCTAATTGAACGCGAACGAACCGTTTAAGCTCATGCTAATGCTTTCTCCACATGTGCATCCTTCTTCTCCGCAGGTCTATCAAGTGGTGTTTTTCACGATGCGTGCCGCAGTCTCACCTCTGCCGGCGGCGTGGGCTTTGGAAAAATCCACCGACGGGAAGGTGTACGGTGCATGGCAGTACTTCGCCGCTGACGACGACGAGTGTCGGGATCGGTTCGGACTGGCGGCTCACAGTGCCAACTACATCTTCAAGAACGACTCCGAAGTGATTTGCTCCACACAGTTTTCCTCCGTCGATCCGCTTGAGAGTGGTGAAATCAACCTCTCGCTCATCACCGGCCGACCGAGTGAGAAAACCACCTCACAAGAGCTGCTCAATTTCACCTTGGCTCGCTACATTCGGATTCGCCTGCTACGTATGCACACTGCGGTGTTTCGTGATGGCGTAAGCGCTGACAGTGGGACGGATACTTTGGCGCAGGCGAAACGGAGCTTTTACACCATTCGTTCGCTGCGGATCGGTGGGCGGTGTTTCTGCTCCGGCCATGCTGCCAAATGCAAAGCCAACGACAACAACATCGAAAATCTACCACGCTGTGAGTGTATGCACAACACGTGCGGAACGCATTGCGATCGGTGCTGTCCGTTGTACAACCAGAGACCCTACCGGGTTGGGACGCCTTTCCAGGCAAACAAGTGCGAGCGGTGTGAGGTGAGTTTTCGATTGACCTTAGTTTTCAGGGTATGCGTTATATGATTAAACTTTTAAAAATGGAATAGTTATTTATTCAGATTACTTTTAACAAATCAAGCATTAAAACATTTTCAAGTTTTAATTATTAAGGACAACCAGGTAGATACATAAACATCTTGATAGTCATTTAGTTGTATTTATATTCAGCTAATTTTTGAACCCCGTAATTCAACACGATGCCACAATAGGTCATACTAACGTACTTCAAATCATGTTCCGATAGTTACATTGCAGAGTTATCAAATCACCGTTAAATCAAAAATAAACCTTAATTTTGCCTAAAATTTTCATTTTCATTTTAGTGTAACGGCCATGCCAAGGAATGTTTCTACGACCCCGATGTGGACGAAAAGGGACTCAGCGTCAACGTGCGAGGAAAACTGACCGGCGGTGGTGTTTGTCTGAATTGCACAAAATTTACCACCGGTATCAACTGTGAAAAATGTCTCCCGTTTTATTACCGACCTGTGGGTAGAATGCCTAATGCAGAAGAACCATGCGTGCCGTGTGGTTGTAATGAAATTGGATCTACTGGCGAGTGTGATCCGTTTGGTGGGGAGTGCGTTTGCAAGGAAGGCTTTACTGGACCCGAATGTACGGAGTGTGCTCCCGGATATCACGGAGAAAAGTGCACCAAATGTCTTTGTGATATACGAGGAACAATGCCCGGGGGTGAATGTGAATCGCACTGCCAGTGCAAATTGCACGTGGAAGGAGAGCAGTGCGATCGGTGTGCTTCCGGTTACTTTTCTTTGAGCGTTGACAATCCAGAAGGTTGTTCAAAATGCTTTTGCTCAGGCATAGGACAAACTTGTACAAATGCAATTGTGAAGAGTTCAAGCTACGGAACTTTAGAAGGCTGGAGTGTAACTGACTTGGCAAGATCTAGAATAGCCTATCCTACAAGGGATAACGAAACAGGGTTCATGGTAATTGGAATGTTTGAACTGTCGGAAACGGAGGCGGTATATTGGTCTACACCCAAAGGCTACCTTGGAAATCGTCTTCAAAGTTACGGAAACAAGTTGACATTCAAAACCTCCTGGGTCATAGTACGGGGTGATACAAGTGGAAAACCAACCACCGGTCCAAGCATCATTCTATGCGGACGGAATGGTATGAAAATTGCCTTCGGAGATGAAACATTCACAGGTCCATCTAACGCAACCTTGGAGATCCACCTGAGAGAAGACAACTGGTACCACGTACCAAAAAGTGTTAAAGACATTGTCACGCGGCTCAAAAGGACCGAATACCATGGTGATCCGGTAACGAGGGCTCAGTTTTTGTCCGTTCTATTGGACGTGGAAAGTATCTTACTAAGGGGTACCTTCCATACCGATCAAGTGGAGAGCGTTTTGGAAGCGGCAATGCTGTATGAAGGTGCAAATGAAAGTGAATCAATTGAAGGCGAAAGTGCAGTAGAAAAGTGCGATTGCCCTCCAGGTTATTCCGGTCTATCATGTGAACAGTGTGCATTCGGTTATGTACGAATCTACGAAAATACGATCACTCACGAAAATGTGGCCAAATGTATCCCGTGTACAATGTGCAATGGTCATGCGGAAAGCTGTGATTTAGTGACCGGTGAGTGTGGATTGTGCCATCATAACACGTTCGGGGACACTTGTGAGCGTTGTTTACCGGGATATTACGGAAATGCTTTGATTGGGAAACCTGACGATTGTAAGAAGTGCGCCTGTCCGATGGAGGCTGAGAGCAACAACTTTTCGCCGAGCTGTCTACTGAAAGGAGGAACTGAGTAAGTATTCTATCTATAACAGTTCTTATTTTAAAAGGTTTCAAAATATAGTTTTGATTTGTTAGTTAGGCAATATTTTTGAATGCAGGAATTGACGTTGTGGTTATCAACATTTTTTCTTCATAGAAATCGCTAAAAAAAGAACAAAAAAAAAATATTGGTGAAACTAACAACTTTCTTTGCTTAACCTGGCGTGTTCAGGGACTACACCAGCAGACATCTGGCAAAATGTATAATTCATTTGTTCCTCATAGCACTAGCCTCCGTAAAGCGTAAAACGCAAAAAATCATCTGGCATTTGGAAGAGTTTGAGCAGTTTTAAAAACAACTACAATATAAAAAACTAACAACATAATTTTCGCGGATAGAATGTGAAAAAAAGTTTGTTTACTTTGTGGAAGCAACTTGCAAAAGCTAAAGCCGTGAGACAGCTTACTTTTTTAAGGGGTTCCCAAATTTTGACAAGATTTATCCTGCCCCCACTCGCATAACAGTCCCGTTTGACTATTCATCACTTTTGAGTTAACCCAGTGAATAGTGTTAATTTCTAATGTACTTCCATAAATCATAATAAAAATTGCGATTTTGTATGTCCATGAGTAAAAAAATACCAAGTCATGTGCGTCTCATTCCATATTAAAAGTACCCACACAACAATCCCATCAAGAATTTTTATGACCTGATTGCACAAAACTAAACAATGTTTCAATCAAAGTAATTCGGTAATCTATCGAATGATGAACAACTCAGCAAAATTTCAACCAGATCCGATGAGTTTTCAATTTATTAGATTTTTTTGAAGTTTCATATGGAAGATGATATTCCGAACTTCAATGGCTATATTATCTCAATATGCGAAAAAACAGTATGGGACTGATATGCGAGTGGGGGCAGTATCCTGGTTGCCAAAACTTGCGATTTTTACTCCGCCAGACTTTGTATCTAGTGATTTTAGTTGACATTTGCTATTAGTCATGTTTCACATAAAGCAAAAGCAATGCAATTTAAAAATATCTAATTTCGAAAGAATACTTAGACTGTTCCACTATGAATCAAAATCATATATCGACGAAGTTGATCATTTTTCCAAGAGAGGATTCAGAATTGGAGAAACAACTTTAACCATGTTCTTCATGGGTTCAAAAGAATCAAAGAAATTGATACTTCCACGATACCAGAATGCGCGAACATTGGAGCGCTCGGATGTTGCTAGATTAGCCATCAGTTCTCTCTATTTGGCTGAGAAAATCGATAAAAATGGGCATCTAGAATTTGATATGTTTCCGGAAGCGGTGGAAACTCTCGTTCATCATGATGTGAAACCACAAAAGTTGAACGTTTCTGAGTTTTTCCACCTGCATTGCATTCCCACACTGGGACAGAGCCGCCTCGCAGCTTAGTGTTCATTAAGCACTTCCAAAGTTATTAACTGCGAGTTTTCTAAGCTAGGTTACCATTTTTGCATTCGTATATTATGAGGCTAGCACGATGATACTTTTATGTCCAGAGAAGTCGAGACCCGAAAATTGCCTAGACCGGCACCGGGAATCGAACCCGGCCACCCTCAGCATGGTCTTGCTTTGTAACCGTGCGTCTTACCAAACGGCTAAGGAGGACCCCCTGTTAAACCTCTATAAAAAGCTGCATGTATCCGCAAGAAGGTTCCGCCAAAGCGACCATGTGCCGCTCAAAGCGCACAAGCCCAAGTCCTAGTGTTAGGTGTGACGCTAAGCAGCCCTGACACGACGGCCCACCGACGAGACCGAAGGTTTGCGCAGGTCCGAAAAATAGCCTTTGAAAACAACCATTACGAACGACATAGAAGATAATACGACTCGATACAATCGGCAACGACCCATGCGACGAATAAAGGATCACGATTGGAAGCTTGGAACATGGAACTGCAAGTCGCTAGCCTTAGCAGGTTGCGACAGGATAATCTACGATGAATTACATCCCCGCAACTTCGACGTCGTAGCGCTGCAGGAAATCTGCTGGACAGGACAGAAAGTGTGGAAAGCGGGCACCAAGCGGCTACCTTCTACCAAAGCTGTGGCACCACCAACCAGCTGGGAACTGGCTTCATAGTTCTGGGTAAGATGCGCCAACGTGTGATTGGGTGGTAGCCAATCAACGCAAGGATGTGCAAGCTGAGGATTAAAGGCCGTTTCTTCAACTATAGCATCATCAACGTGCATTGCCCACACGAAGGGAGACCCGACGACGAGAAAGAAGCGTTCTATGCACGATGGATGCCCACTGCGGGACGTCAAAATCGTCACCGGTCACATTAACGCTCAGGTAGGTAAGGAGGAAATGTATAGACCGGTCATCGGACCGGATAGTCTGCATACCGTATTGAACGACAACGGCCAACGATGCATAAACTTCGCAGCCTCCCGCGGAATGGTAGTCCGAAGCACCTTCTTTCCCCACAAAAATATCCACAAGGCCACATGGAAATCACCTAATCAAATAACGGGAAACCAAATCGACCACGTTTTAATCGACGGTAAATTCTTCTCCGACATCACGAACGTCCGCACTTTACCGCAGTGCGAATATTGAATCCGACCACTACCTCGTTGCAGTATGTCTGCGCTCAAAACTCTCGACGGTGTAGAACACGCGTCGAAGTCGTCCGCCACGGCTAAACATTGGGCGGCTACAAGACGGTAGACTCACCCAAGACTACGCGTTGCAGCTAGAAGTGGCACTTCCAACGGAAGAGCAGCTAGGCACAGCATCTCTTGAAGATGGCTGGAGAGATATTCGATCCGCCATTGGAAGCACAGCAACCGCTGCACTAGGCACGGTGGCCACGGATCAGAGAAACGACTGGTATGACTGGTATGTGAGCAGTTAGTTGAGGAGAAGAATGCAGCATGGGCGAGGCTGCTGCAACATCGCACGAGGGCGAACAAGGCTCGATACAAACGGGCGCGGAACAGACAAAACTCGATTTTTCGGAGAAAAAAGCGCCAGCAGGAAGATCGAGACCGTGAAGAGACGGAGGAACCGCGCTAATAACGCACGAAAGTTCCATGGGAAGTTAAACCGTTCACGTAAGGGCCACGTGCCACAGTCCGATATGTGTAAGGACTTAAACGGGAACTTTCTTACAGACGAGCGTGAGGTGATCCAAAGGTGATGGCAGCACTACGAAGAGCACCTGAATGGCGATATGGCGGACAACGGTGGCGGTATGGTAATGAACCTAGGAGCATGCGCGCAGGACATGCGACTTCTGGCGACGGAAATCCAGTAGGAGATCGCCCGGCTGAAAAACAACAAAGCCCCTGGAGTTGTTCAACTACCAGGAGAGCTGTTTAAACACGGTCGGTGGTGAGGCACTGGCTAGAGCGCTGCACTGGGTGATTACCAAGGTTTGGGAGGATAAGGTTCTGCCGCAGGAGTGGATGGAAGGTGTGGTGTGTCCCATCTACAAAAAGGGCGATAAGCTGGAATGTAGCTACTACCGCGCAATCACATTGCTGAACGCCGCCTACAAGGTACTCTCCCAAATTTTATGCCGCCGACTAACACCAATTGCAAGATGGTTCGTGGGGCAGTCCGTCGAACTTCGTCTCGCCAAGAATTATTTGAGACGAGGAAGTATTCTGAAGGCGCAATTGTAATCGCAGAGCAAACGTCAAAACAATTCGGTTCCCTATGCGTGATTAATTCTTGAGTTGAGTTGAGAAATCTGTGCTCAATTTGTGTATGACTCCCCCCCCCCCCCTTTTCAGAGCAGGAGGAGTCTGCAATTACCTTAGGAACATATCTATCTTGCTGTCAAAAACCTTCTCATGTCAAATTTGGATCCATTTGCTTGATTAGATATCCAGTTATGCAGAATTTGTTGGTATATTTGTATGGGAGCCCCCCCCCTTGCAGAGAGAGGAGGAGTTTTAAACCATCAAAGAAACATGTTGTCACGAGAAATCCTTCTAAAAATCACCGTAGGCCATTATACATTTTCAAGGAAAATTATTTTGAGTATCTTTGAAAACTCTTTTTAGCTATTCCTGGAAATTGTTTATGAAATAATTTTGGATTTTCATGAACAAATTATTTATTTTTTTTCCAGTAGTTCTTTTGAATTTCTTCGTAAAAGTTGAAATATTTCAAAGCATAATGATGTTTTAGAAGTCACGTAAATATCTGGAAGGTTATTGTCAGCTACGCAAAGTAGCTTCATCGAAAAAAATAATCCTGACTATTTAAAATATTTATTCTTCTGTCAATAATTGTCACTAAGAAATAATCGTCGGAAAAGAAACAAATCACGCTGAAGGTTTTCCTCCAATGTAGGGTGGGTGTACTAACTGTCGCCATACAAAGAAAAACCTTTTTTTTTTAAATAAGTAAAAGGCATGTGGGTGGACTTTATATATCAAGCGAAAGGTTTTACTTCCTGATCCTTAGAACAACTGTGAAAACCACAATAAAATTTGTTATAATCATCAAAATTGATTAATCCATGATAGGAACGCATGCACTAGTTGTGGCACTATTCTTAATTTTGGTTCCTTATTTGGCAAATCCTATTGTTATCTTATGGGATTGGCCAAATAGGGACCACTAGTGCGACAACTGGTGCAAAGGACGTCAAAAATTAAGCAAAATCAATTTTTACAATTATGCTTTGCTTGTTTTGGAGGAGATCAAAGGTTTTATTGTATCATATGAATATGCTTTATCGATATGAACTTGGTTTGCGGTGATTTGATTGACCATTTGGCATATAAAGCACTAGTGCGACAACTGGTGCTATAGCCACGACTGGTACATCTAGCCTATACAGGCCGGACTCGATTATCTGGAGGTTCGATTATCCGGGGTAATATTTTTACCCATCTTACAAAAATTGAAATATTATCTTTGTGTACCCGTAAAGTACCCAAGTACGTAATTAATGGATCTTCCCTAAGGGACTGTTCACAAATTACGTAACGCTTTAGGGTAAATAAGGAAGTCAGACCAAGCGTTACGATCCGTAAGTTACGAGAGGGAGGGTGGGGTATCAAAATTATCAAATTCAACGTTACGGATTTTGTGAAAAAACCCTAAGGGAACGGAAATCAAGAACATTCATAATTGCTCATTTTATGAGTTTCAATTCAAAGCACCGATATTTTTTTAAGCATTTGTATGTACATTCTGAGTACAGCATTGACATTGTGATTCATGCCACCAAATGGTCCTTCGGAATATCCGGAATGGATTCATTCACAAATAACGTAACGCTAAATTTGAAGATTTTGGACCTCCATTCTCCCCCTCGTAACGCTTTTTATATGGAAGGTTTAATTGGTTTGTATGAATCGTAACGCACGGCCTGACCCCCTCACTCTCCCTCCAGCGTTACGTAATTTGTGAACAGCCTCAATATTTATATGAAAAATAATTATTTCACCAACGGTGGTCCATGTATAGAACACCAGTTCTATATTCATAGTAACAACAAATGGCGCTGAAAAATCCTTGTGTTTAGGGAACATCCGTAAATTACGTAACGCTTAGAGGGGGGAGGGGGTTTCCTGAAGTGTGACAATCCATACAATTTTTTTAGATACCTCATACCTCGGTGTCCAAGGTGATCCATACACAATGTCATGCTCAGAATGTCGGGCAATAACCCGGTGAAAATGGTTCCTGATAGGGATCCGCAGAGGACAAGAAGGCGAGGTGCGCAAAGAGCAAGGTGGATCGATATGAGGTCCCTCCGTGGACTACAAAGTTGGCGACGTGCAACTACAGATCGAGCTGAATGTAGATGAATGTTATGTATTGAATTGAATTAATAGATTGAATAAATCAAATGCAATAAATTCCGATATTAGAATGTAAAATGGTGCTATGCGATGAAATTCATTATTTTTTTGTTCTAATTCATGAATGTTCCTGACTTTTCGGAAGGCCCCGACATGTATAAGCCACAACATCAAATGCATCTGAAAAATCTTGGTGCTTAACGATAAAATTTAGAAGTTCCTCCACACAGTGGTTAGAGGTGTGTGCCGTCATCGCCGACAGTTTTGGCAATCCCATTGAAACTTTAGAGGATTTCTCGTGGAAAAATCAATTTTTCTTGAGAATTCCATACAATTATTCGTTGAAAAATCAAAAAAGCTTTTTGTAAAACTAAGAACTTTAATTGAAAATTCCAAAGAATTTCCTTTGAATACCGTTGAAATTCTAAGTTGAAATTCTAAGTAAAAGATCTTTTTGTAGAATTTAAAAGAAAGGATTTTGGCCGAAAAGGACGTTTACTCCGACAGCTCATTTGTTAAAAAGTGGCGTTTGGCCGAACGGATCGACATTTTTCCCCATATAATCCGATAAGCTGAATAACATTTTCGGTCAACTTGCCCTTCCTGCTAAACTACCGTTTCGGTCAAATGGAATTTTCGAAGATAAGGCCTATTCGACAAAACGACCTGTTCGAGCATATGGCTTTTCTAGCCAAATGACGAGTTTGGTTGTACCGTCAAACCGTTTTCCACATGATAATCGTATCGAACAAATTGAATTCGGCTAGATAGCTTTCGGCTTAATGTATTATTCGGCCAAGTATTCGGTCAAATGACTTTCCACTGATTGATTTTCAACCAAACGCCCCTTCGTTTTTTGAAAAGAAAAAAAAATCAAAGCGTGCATGCCCGGTGGCAAACTACAGGCAAACTTCTAAAAAAATTCCCGTGAAAATTTCAAAGAAATTCCGGTGAAAACTTTAGAGCATTTCCTGTTGAAAAAAACTTTTCAACTTTTGTCTCCTGGGACAGTTCATTAGATTTTTCCGGCGAAAAATAAAAAGATTTTCCCGTTAATGTCTTAAAAATAATTACGTTACGAGCGTAATAAATAAATCGCCAAGCCATCACCGCCGACGATTTTCGGATCGGCGCTGACCTCTAACGATAGTCAGAACCCTTCAACGGACCAACGGGATATTTTATTAGATTTTATATAACTAACGAGAATAAAGATTATTTGAGTTTCAGCGACAACAAAAAATGTGTCGATTATCCGGAGGGTTCGATTATCCGGAGTTAAATTATTTTTCTGAACACTCCGGATAATCGAGTCCGGCCTGTATGTGCAAGTTTAAAAAGACTCCCTGCAATTTGTATCGGCGCGGTGTGCCAATGAAAAAATGTCAGTTTACTTTATTACTTTATTAAGGTGATTTTTGAAAATTTAATTAAGCTCATTACTTTTGGAAGCTTCAGTTAGCCTTGCGAGCAAAGGCGTAGGAAAAGCTTTCAATTAATAACTGTGCAAATGCTTATAGAATACTAACCTGAAAAGCAGACCAAGTTCTAGTTGAATTGTAGGGAAATTGAAGAAGAAGAAAAAAGTTCATTACTTTACAAATATAATCAAGTTGAAGTGCCCCACTGCAGACTGGGGAAAAAAGTCCATAACGCGAATAAACTCAATATCTCGGTTCGGTATGGGCGGATTGCGTTGAAATTTTGACACAAATCGTAGAACTTTCTGTAATAAGTCATGTAATTCATTGTTTGATTGGAGTTACAAATAAATAATCGATAAAACATGACATATTTGCCCCCAAATTTTGTCGAAAATTGTGTTATGTGAGCTCTGTCTACTGCACGATGTTGGGAATTGAAATCTTGCTGATTCTACCCCACGTTCTCATATTCCTAAAATTGCTTATCGGCAATAGATTGAACATTACTAGTCTGATCTAGTATTTTCCTTTAAATCGAGTGAAGTTTTTTTTTGTCCACCGCACTTAAGAAACTAAAATATTGCTCATTTTACCCCACGTTCTATTATTTTTTAATTATTACCCAAAAGGCTTAAATCTTCTGGAAAACATAACAAATAAGGGGCATTGTGGTAAACGAGGTCCTGCAGCTTCGTGCAGTGAACCTAACAACTTTTGCACGATTCCCTAGAAAGTTCTACAATTTGTGTCCGCAATCCGCCCGTAACGAACCGAGATATTGATTTTTTTTGCGTTTTAAACATATTTTTCCCTTTGTGCACTGTTGCAAATCACTTTGTTCGACAACAACACCCCAATGAATCGCATAATTTTCAAGAAGTATGAAAGTTTACTCTATTTCATTTAATCGTTTCACTGAAGATAAAAAATATACATTTTGAGAACCTAAAATAAATTGCAGACAGCACTTTTCTCAGCTAAACATATTTGCATCTATCTAAAGTATTTAAAATTAACTATCATCATTTGTTTTTCTTGTTGATTCACAGATTATTAAACACAACAGAATACATTTGTACGCAATGCCCGGAAGGCTACACAGGTGACCATTGCGAAATGTTAGTATCCTGGCAATATTAATAATTATAACTTATCATTCACGAATCATCTGTTTTTTTTTAAACTATATTCCAGATGTGACGATGGCTATTTTGGAAACCCAGTGGAACTGGGTGGCAAATGTCTCCCCTGTCCTTGCCACGGTGGTCCGTGTAATGCAAGGACTGGGGAGTGCATCGAGTGTTTGTAAGTTTGGCGATCTGCTTGTGGTTGACCATGGTTTTTTGAATATTTTTGTTCATTCCTTAAAACAGGGGCAACACGGAGGGATGGCGTTGCGAGCGCTGTAAGAGTGGCTACTGGGGACTCCCCGACGAAGGATGTGAGCCGTGCAGTTGTTCCGAAGTCGGTGCCCTGGAGAATGTCTGCGATGTTATTACGGGGCAGTGTATCTGCAAGGCCCGCTACGGTGGACGGAGGTGTGACGAGTGTGATGTAAGGATTACCGGTGGTAATTTGCCACGGTACAGCGACCGTTGATTAATGGTGCGATTTTGCTTCATTCCATTCCAGAGTGGCTACGGAAATCTGGACCTTGATTGTCCGGCGTGCGAGTGTCATGTGAATGGGTCGGCAGGTGAGGTTTGCCATAAGCTCAGTGGTCAGTGCGAGTGTAAGTTGGGTGCCGAGGGAAACAAGTGCGACCAGTGCCAGGAGGAGTTCTTCGGTCTTTCGGAGGAGTTTCCAGCCGGTTGCGAAGGTAAGTGCGGACGGACTACAATCAGCCAGCGCGCTGCGATAGGGTTGGGCCATTATTTGTTTCTGTTCTTTACTTATGCAACCATGACAAATCAGCGGATTACCTTCTGCGGCGATGGAATCGATTATTCACATACGATAAGAAGCGCCAGCAACACAGTGCGGAGAGAAAATGTAAATCAAAACATCGGCCGGGGACTCTTGTTTTAGGAGTGGGTGAGAAGGTTGAGGAAATGTGAAAGACGGGGTGGTACATGGCCTATAATGCATTCTTGTGGAAAGCATGACGGATTGCGGTTGACCCTTCATTCTTTCCTGTGAGCACTTGTACATTGTGTATAATCGATAGTGGGGCGAAAATGAATCATATGTTAGCAGATTGGTGGCCCCAGGCATGTTGTCAACCAATCAACATGGTGTAGAGTGTAAAACTGTGCACTGTGGCTCAAGTGAGAATAACAGTGGCATAGATTAAGATTTTCTTGTATAATCGTTTAAAAAATGATTTTTTTTCGCGGATTACATAGGTAAATTAATTTATTCTGTTAGATCTAATCTTTTAAGTTATTAAAACTGTTTCTACAACTTTTTCGCATCTAATTTTGGTGGGCTTCGTGGCCGTGCGGTAAGCGACGTCAATCGTTTAGACGCATGTGCTGTGGAGTTTAGATTTGATTTCCGCCCGGTCAGGAGAAAATTTTTCGTAAAAGTTTCTCGCGGTATGCTACATATCGTATATGTATACAGAGATGATAAGTGAGAGACTTGCTCTTTCTCTTTAGGATTCAATCCTGCTAACACCAGATGGTATTTCTGACGAATCTTATCAAATAGACACTTTCAAATTTTTATGATTTGCAAACTTCTCGAATTAAACATAGATTTGTGGAAAGATATTAAAAAATAAAAACGTTTTTATATGAACTACTGAGAGTTTGTGGAACTTAATAAATGTTAAGGCATTGTGGAAGATTTGCGGCAAGTTTCTGCAACCAAATTCCCCTCTGTTACATTCTTTGCAACCCAAAGATTCTAGGAAAGAGATTCTAAGTGGGAAGTGGAGGGAGTATACAAATAAATCGATTTTTCCTCATATTTCTGAATACTTTACAATAATTAACGCGTTCTCCAAGTTATTTCTTGGTCAAATCAGCTCAGACACTACTATATTGCTTTTCGAGATACAGAAAAATTATGCGGAAATAAATATGTATTGCACATAGATACAAAATTAAGCTTAAAATAATAAAATGTTGGATATAGAATCACAGTTTTTACATAAAGCGCATTGTATCTCAAAATCAAAAGCCTTTTCAAAGATGGTTCCTTCACAAGAGTTACTCATAATACTGAATTCTTCAACTTTGCTGAAGACACCATCATCCTATCACGCTCATATAAAAAGTTAGCTGAAGCGCCGCCCTAGCGGGAGAGTACCGAACTATTTTTTACTACCATATGAAGGCCTATTTATCATGCAACAACTTTGTGGAAGACACCAATATTCCATGAGGCAACCCTAAGGAGTTATTTATTAATGCCATGATTTCATGATATCCGACCACAGCGCGATGCACTATAGGATTTCGGGCGGTCATTAATCGAAAATGTCATGTCTTCCGAATTATTTTAAAATATTTTCTCTCCATTGTCAATACTCTAATTAAGAGAAATTCTGAATTTGAAGTCTCTAGGTGCACTAGTTCCAAAGATATAAGGTGGCAAAGTCAGAAATGGGTAAAAAGTTAGCAAATTTTCTGAAAAAATATTTTATTTTCAACTATTTATTGAAATATTTTTAAATGTTTTTCTTCAATGTTAATACATCATTACAAAGGTTATTGTATAAGCTTTTAAATGGTGTGCAAAAACTAATGGTTACACTGTGAAAAAAATTGAAAAAATGCGGAAGCAATATTTTTTCCAAAAACGACGCTATTTTCAACTTTGATAGTGAAGAACTTTTTTTCCTCAGGAATCCCCGGGTTCTTTTATGATACACATCAAGGACAAAGCTTCGACTAAAATGTCCTGAAAGAATTTCTTGCCAGTATTTGCAATTAACAGAGTTAAGTCACTCTGATTTTTTTCATTTGTTTTTTACCGTGTTTTGCCTCTCTCTGTACTCCAAGGTTAATGCTCATTCCAAAACGAATGTTTGATAGAAGGCCCGGAGACCCCTAGTGGTATATATCAACTAACTCAGCGCGAAGAATTGAGGTGATGTCTGTATGTGTGTGCATGCGCGTCTGTATGTATGTGCGCAAAAGAACGCAATCGCCATTTAGACACTTATTTGTGTCCGATTTTCTCGCAACAAGTTTCATTCGACGGGAAATCTAGTCCCATCGTTTCCTATTGAAAATGGGTCAGACTGAACTATGCGCTCAAAGGGTATGGTCAAAATACATTTATTGGTAATAACTTCGACTTTATTTATAACCATTTGAGCTCATTTAATTAACTTTTCAAAGGAGTAAATGAATAAAACCCCCAATGCAATGCAGCACAACGGTAACGGAAGGATTTAACAGTTCGCTCATATATTTCCTGTCAAATTTTACTGTTTCCGTCGCCATTCCGCTGAAATGCGTTTGGGGCTTGAGTGGTTTGAGTCATTCTCTAAACCTAATTTTCTGAGCTATTCATTAGCTACTGATGGAGAACTAAATATGAGATTTCATAATATGTAAATATTTATAAATCTCCTGGAATCAATAATTCCTGACATGTTTATTGCAAAAGTAAAGACGAACAATATCTTAGTTAGAACGGAGCGTATGAAATTCCTGCTAGTGTTCATGAATGTCTGGCTAATGGTAGGGAAATATTTATTCACTCATCTACACTTTGAGGTTCACTGGCTGAACAACCAGCGGAAAGTCAATATAAACAGTTGAAGAAATTTAGAACTCATAATGCAAGAAAATGATCAAGAGAGGCAAATGTTGACATTTTCCTTCGTGCCTTACATGAATCAGATCCATTTTAAGCTCGATTTGGATAACGAGGAGACGTTGGAAAAAATTTTCACTTAGTTATTCTTATGCCATGCGTAATTTTGTAATATTTGAAGATTTTCAAAAGTTCTTTATCTTCTAATACTTTAGATGAATTTATCTCATCTTCCATCGTTGATGGAATTGAAGAAAATATCATTGAAGACTTAAACCTTGACACAGAAAAGAATGATGCTGTATATAACTTGTAGAAATCATGAAAACAAATCAAAAGTAATTCAAATAGTGTTGTTATTTAAATTAAAAGAATTTTGCTTTTCGGAAGAATGGAGCATTCTTACATTCCACAATGAATGTCCACATTTTTGAGAATATATTAATCTCATTTTTGAATAACTTGTACACGTAAAAATGTCATGGGATTGCGATTTCTAATTTGCTAATACCCTTTTTCAAAAGTTATTTTCAATTCTGATTATTTGATTAACATTTAATGCTTTATGATCCTTCAGATCCTAGTACTTTGTCAAACAAATTGTTCTAAATACAAATTGTGAGGCATGAGAGTGAGAACAAAAAATATCACGGAATGTCATGAAATTAATGTCATTTAACATGATCGCCGCCATAATGTCCATAAATTGCTGAACTTAGTTTTTGTACAGCCCCTTCCTTCTCCTTAAGAAAACGCACGAAATTTCAACTTCCCAAATAGGTTTGCTTTGTCACGTTAATCGAACCTATGAAAAAAATAATTACGTAATTCATAGACGATCCCCAAAGGGGGGGGGGGTTGGAAATTGTATATTCATGCTATTTCGACCATACACAGCTAAAACTAAGTGGAAAATCACTTTAAAAGTCCAATTTTATTTTTGACCGCTCGCTTGTATGGGGATCCCCCATAGTGCGATGGCTTATCCGGCATCAGTTGTGCAATTTATCAACAATGCCTGCTGAGTGTGATTCTTTTGTTTTGTATTTTTCTCTGCTCCTCTTTGCCTATGACGGTGCCTTTCAGCCAGAAAGACAAAGCAGGAGTAGCTCAGCCAACTCGGTTTGCCAACAGCGGGCTAAAGCTGATTATCATTCGGCATAAATTTCCTGTCTTTGTCTTGCAAGTGTAGTATTCACCCATGCATTTACATAGGGCCGTCACATTCACGCAGCAGCGAGTGAACTGAATGGACTGTCACTGCGGGCTGCGTGTGCAATGAGAAAAGAAGTCTTTTGTTTACTTTATCTTTGATTGTTGCTGCTAACCATTTTCAGTTTTCACTGCTACGAAGTGAGTGTGAAGAGGCAATGGTATCAATATCCCACAAATTTCAGTCACTGAGATTGAAAATTCGCACCACTGCACTGCACTGTCCGGCATACCTTAAGTCACTTCGGCATACGCAATATTTTACTCAATCTCTCAACATCTTACTCTCATTCTCTCTCGGAACGGTAGAAAATGCGACGTAAACAAAAATACGTTCCACAACAACGTGATGCCAGATGGTATTATTCATGGTAATTTTTATTTGTTAGGGAAGATATATTCACTGATCCAAACTCCTTCTAAATACTTGGAAAAATATTTCTTTTACTTTTTTTACTTTTTAATCGAGATAATTATAAATAACATAAACAGGATATTTTTTTTAAATTATCAATCATATACCTATACGGCTTCCAAAAAGTATAAATCATTAGTTTTCTGTGCAGTGTTCCGGGAATCGGGTCCATAGGCCCAAGTAGTGATTTACCCTACTTTGTCCATACATTTATGAGATCCAAAGCAATCGTGTATCGGAAACATTTATTTCTGATTTTTCTCAGCGATCAGTCATAGGCTCATCGACCCATTGGCCTCAATTTGCATACGGATTCCGTCTAGCACACGCCCTCTCCGCGTTCCGGGGAGCTACATAGAGTAATCCATTGCTGCATTGCCTGAGTTCCGACCCACAAACTGGGCATCGAAACCTTGCGCCCACTCCAGGGGGCATCATGATCACCATGTAATTGTTGATCAGGCACTCGTCGTCGGCGAATGAACAAATAACATGGTCCAATTGCTTCCAGCTGCGGGGTCAGCTCACTTTCAATCAACGCACAATTATGCCCATGGTGTGAACCCCTACGGAGGCTGATCCTCAACGATTGGCTGGTCCTGGACTACGCCAGATATCCGAACTGGTCTGGTCGAACATGCGTATCGGTACTGAATGGTGTAGGAAAGGATGCCTTCGCCAGCCAGCAGTTCTGCCATGGGAATTATTTTTACGGTGGTCACGGTGCGCGTGCTTATTTTAACTTTATTCAAATCGATCTTGATTTGGGATGGCATGCCGCGTTCCGTTGCGTACCACCGTTAATATGTACGCAAATATTTAAACTGTTATTACCGAGTTGAAATGCGTGCTGCGTCCCGCGGGTGAACACTCGATCAGATGCTTATTCTGCCCCTCTGGACTCGACGAGGTGTGAAGTTGTGGCAGTAATTTATGCTTTCAAAGGCGGATTTATGGTTGATAATTTCATTTCTTCTTGTACTAGAGGATAATATTAGTTTGGCTGTCAGCTATTGCTCGCTCCACAAGTGTATGACTTGCAGATCATTCTGGTTTTCAACCATACCATACCTCTAGGAAATCATCCATTCAAAAGTAAGAATTTATGCGGTTCCGAAATAGGCTGGCATAGTTTACGGCTAATTAATTGAATATGATTGTGACGTGTTGTTGCGATTCCTCAAGAGCTCATTTTATTTCATAAAGTAGTGTGTGAGAATTCCTGAAAGTTGATATTATCTGGCACTAAGAAGCAGAAAATAATCCTTTCAAAATTATCACTACTCCATACACTGTGGTTGATTTCTACGTGGGTAAGTTATCAATTTGCACAACTTTTAAATTATATTCAATCTATGACACGAGATGATTTATTGAGTTTCTTTTAGCGGGATTGTTTTATTAAATCTAAAGGCCATGAGCAACAGAAAACAAACCGTAAAAAAGGTGACCTCAGTGTATATTCATATCGACCGAACCGGTGCCATCCATCCATTACCCAAACCAATTTGTCATTCCACCCGCAGTTGCAATTGAACAATCTGTCAACTCATGTACTAGCCTACGCCTATCAAGCCATCACGTCGGCGTCCCGTACAAGGAACACCACCGCAGCACCGACCGGCCGGCGATGCTGTTGGAAGTCGCAAATGTGTCAAAATTGTTGCCTTGTCGTCAATACAAACCTACGAAAGCCTAACCTACACACGCTTCACAGCCCGGGGGGCGGCAGACTTGAAAGCGAATTAATCGCTATTTACGTGGCCCATTCAAGGGTTCGCTCAAATCCGGAAGAGAACTGAGGCGTTATAACCGGCTGTGCGACAGTAGCGCATGTTCCGTTCCCTGAATCGATCGATTGTGCTCATTTTCGCCATCCTATTTCGGATCGGATAGTTCCATTCAGCCCATTTTAATGTAGTCGTTTCAATATCGTCGTCACAGTTGATGATCGAAGATTGACGACGTTGGAACGCCTTCTACAGTGCTGCACATGCTAATCGATTTACTGTAATGATTTGCATGCATGAGTTGGTCGCCTGTTTCTCTGTTTATTACTTGAAGTAAGCTGATTTTCAACAAAATCTCTTGACATTTTTGACGATTTTTTACTCCTTCTTAAATTAATCGTGTTATCATCGATATATTGTAGGACTGACTTAAACAAGTCAAGTACTTTGTGTCTACAGGAAAAAACGGAAAATTTCCAGTAAGACGGAAACATTCCGATCCCATGGGAGACCCACAATAATGATCGCAGAAAACAATACATGGGAGAGATCCACCTCCTCTTGGCATCTGTTTAAATAAATTTACTAAGTACAAGAGAATGCGTTCAGATCACTCCCATTCGGTCTGGAAATAAGCGATCATCTGCAGCCCTTTTGTCGGTAACTTTTTTTTTTGCTTAAATCACGGTGAACATGCGCTGTGGAATGCACAAAGCAGAAACGTCGCATAATGATATGCTAAAATGTAAACATAATAACCGTTATCGACATTCCGATAGGTAATTTTCCACTCGCATCGTTGTTTTTCATGTTACAGAACATAACATGGGATAAAAGGTGCGTTCAGGTTGAAGTTCAACTTGATCACTGGGGTTCAGAGTCTGTAAATGGTCGGTGGGTTTGTTTGTATTTTTCATCGTTTTAATGTTGATACAAAGTTGTAAAAAGCTAGCCTTAGATTTTTTATAACTTGAAAATGGTTTAGTGGGAACATGATCAAAGATCCGAACGTTCAATATGCACCCCCTAAGCAAATCTTCGTGCCCACACATCATCTATTCATCGACTTCAAAGCCGCATGTGATACAATCGATCGGGACCAGCTATGGCAGCTAATGCACGAACACGGATTTCCGGATAAACTGACACGGTTGATCAAAGCGACGATGGATCGGGTGATGTGCGTAGTTCGAGTTTCAGGGGCATTCTCGAGTCCCTTCGAAACCCGCAGAGGGTTACGGCAAGGTGATGGTCTTTCGTGTCGGCTATATAGGGATTAACACGAGTGGTACAATTTTCAATAAGTCCGTCCAGATATTTGGCTTCGCCGACGACATAGATATTATGGCACGTAACTTTGAGAAGATGGAGGAAGCCTACATCAGACTGAAGAGGGAAGCTAAGCGGATCGGACTAGTCATCAACACGACGAAGACGAAGTACATGATAGGAAGAGGTTCAAGAGAACCGGAGACGAGCCAGCCTCGGGCTGAAAGTCTCCTTAATAAAGATACAAAAAAAAGGTTCAAGAGAAGACAATGTGAGCCACCCACCGCGAGTTCGCATCGGTGGTGACGAAATCGAGGTGGTAGAAGAATTCGTGTACTTGGGCTCACTGGTGACTGCCGAAAATGACACCAGCAGAGAAATTCGGAGACGCATAGTGGCTGGAAATCGTACATACTTTGGACTCCGCAAGACGCTCCGATCGAATAGAGTTCGCCGCCGTACCAAACTGACAATCTACAAAACGCTCATTAGTCCGGTAGTCCTCTACGGACACGAGACCTGGACGATGCTCGTGGAGGACCAACGCGCACTCGGAGTTTTCGAAAGGAAAGTGCTGCGTACCATCTATGGTAGGGTGCAGATGGCGGACGGTACGTGGAGGAGGCGAATGAACCACGAGTTGCATCAGCTGTTGGGAGAACCATCCATCGTTCACACCGCGAAAATCGGACGACTGCGGTGGGCCGGGCACGTAGCCAGAATGTCGGACAGTAACCCGGTGAAAATGGTTCTCGACAACGATCCGACGGGCACAAGAAGGCGAGGTGCGCAGCGGGCAAGGTGGATCGACCAGGTGGAAGATGACTTGCGGACCCTCCGTAGACTGCGTGGTTGGCGACGTGTAGCCATGGACCGAGCCGAATGGAGAAGACTCTTATATACCGCACAGGCCACTTCGGCCTTAGTCTGAATAAATAAATAAATAAAAGCAAATCTTCGAATTTAACGATGATTACCATCGAAAGTATGTACTTTAAATGTGTTAACCATTAATTTAACTTACCATCTAATAAAACCAATAAAAATTTGGACGAAAAACCAATAACATTCAGAGAAAACTATTTTTTTAAGTGCTGCATTTTCATGCGAATTCAAATCATGTGGGTTGGAACACTCCTTCCTGAAGCCAAAACGCGCCATCCTAGAAATGTAAACAAACAGCTGTGAAACTGAGAAATCATGTTCATGTATAAATTAATGTAAAGTCCTGTTTTCGTTTCCACTCAAATGAAAGCTACTGAAATGTATTTTTTTTTTGCGAAATTGTCATTTAACAAGTTGATGTATGTATACAGGATTTGTTTATTCCATAATTTATTTGGCGGGCGCATGTGACCTTGTGCATTACGGAGCCAAATCACTATATTCTATTCACATGTATAAAGTCTCAAGGTCTACATGAGTAACCAAGAATCTATCTGATTTTTTCGAATATTGTATATGTCCTTTTTTGATACGTAGAATAGAATGTGTTGACAGCATAGCTTCTTGAAAGTCTAAGAAATCTCTGAAATTGGGTCATAAGGTCTATCACATTATATCATAAGGTCGATATAATGTACATTTCGATTTAAATTTGTATGTTATATCGAATTTTACATTATTTCGAAGCATGAATAATCATCCTTATTTTACACTACTTAAAATTTAAAGTACATAATAGTACAACATTTAAGTATTCAATGTTGTACTATTATGTACTTTATGGGTGTGGGTGAATATTTATTTTTTTATATAAGGCTCATCTAGCAGTGTGAAACAGCTTTCCTTGTGAACAATTCCTACAAACTAGATCGTTACTAAGAAAACTGACCCGAAGAATTTAATTCCTCATTTTTCTCTTCTTTCTCTTCAATGACTCCACATTCCAACTTGAACTTGGCCTCCTTTTCAATTCTATTAGCATTTCCTCAGTTAAATATTGAAAGCTTTTCTATACCCGCTATTTCACGAGTATGTATCTTGTGTGGCAAATACAATGTATGATGATGATGATGATGATGATGGTCCCGCCACATACCCCTACAAAGGTTTGAGCTAGACGATTTATCTTTAAGATAATTAATTGAATTTAATTTTTCAACAATTTAATCAGATTTGCAAAACAAAACAAAAACGATCTGATTACCATCACAGATATAAATTTCTTAACTTTCCATTACTATCCAGCAAAAATATTAAATGTAAAAAACTGTTTATTTCATCTACAGATTCTCATAAGTATCAGTAGTGATGCTTCGAGTGCATAAAAATGCAAAACTTGTGATACCTCTCGCACAGATTTCAAAAGTTCTACCAAGAATCGCGTTTCATGTAATTACAAGTAACGTTAGCCATTCGAAAGCATCAATAATAATCTAATAAACTATGTCGTTGTCAACAAAATCAAAACTTGTGTTACCGCTCCGTCGATATCAAAAGTTTCGGTATCAACCGCGGAAACCAAACTCTACTAGATAGCCTATTACTAATCCGCAGAATCATTGAAACAGCTGAAAAAGCGCAAGTCTGTACATAAATTTAAAAATCATTCATATGTGTATACACTATGACGAGCGAATCGAGAACGTTTCCCATCGGAAAACATCCTGGTCCGGACCAAGAATCGAACTCGCCATCTCCAGATTGGCAATCCCACGCTTTTGCTTGTAAGGCTATTGAAGACCCCAATTCCTAATCTATTCCCGAGCAGCACAAGTCAGACAGAAATGGTTGCAGCAACTTGATTGTGACTAAATCTGGTCACATATGAGTTGCAGCAACCTATGTGAAGCATGTGTGCTGCTAGGGTTATCTATATAAAGCACAGGAAACAATTTGTGTACACAAGACTTGCTTTTCGTTACATCGTTTGCATGAATATTTATTTATTGAGTACATATCCGTGATCTTAAGCAGATTTAAACTAGGGCACGATAGGACATGTGACTCATTAAATTAAATTTTTTCTCTGGAATTTTATTATATTTTATTATTATTATTTTTATTTTATTATATTATTTTTATTTTATTATATTATTTTTATTTTATTATATTATTTTTATTTTATTATAATTTTATTATATTATATATTATTCTGACAAAAAAATCAGATATCCCGCCAATTTTGATCAATATTGGCGAAATTTCCGAAGTAATTCCTAGAGAAGTTTCTGGAGAAATGTAGTATTTTTTCATAAGAAATTCCTTTTATATTTTCTTTTTTTAGTAAAACCATACAAAATACCTGAATGCTATCCGATATTTTGTTGCAAGTATTCTTCTAGAAATTTCAATACTTACTTGAAGACATTTCCAATGGAACGTTTAAAGAAATTTTTGATGGAATTCTGAAGAAAATTCCAGAGGAATTTTTAAAAGAAATTTCTGAAAGAGTTGCTGAAAAACTGAGGAATGTCCTACTCAATTCCTTAATGGATTTCCTATAAGAAGTTCTGAAAGATTTGCTAGATGATATTCTAAAGGAATTCTGGAGGATTTTTAAGGAATTCCTAATTTTTAAATCTTTATTTGCGTATTTTTTTTTATTTTGAAATTAAGTTCAACACTAACAGGGATTCCTGAATGGATTCCTAAAGATATTTTTGATGGAATCTCCATTGGAATTTCCGGTGAATTCCGGTTGAATTCTTTGAAAAAATTTAAAAAAAAAATTTAAAGCATCTTCCGATGAAATTCCTACGTGAATTTTCAAAACCTAAGAAAATTCATAGGAATCTGTGAAGGAATTCCCGAACGAGTCCCCTAAGGCAGCAATACTCAAACTGGGATACATGTACCCCTGGGGGTACCTTCGCTGGCCCCAGGGGGTACCTCGGACAAAAATGCCTAATGGCGAATGTATTACAATTCCAATAAAAACTTATTGATACAGTTTAGATATTTGTTTAACTTTTGATTCTAACATAACATGCATGGCGATCAGTCATTCAACGTCTAGTTAATCTTGCCTGCCACAACCAGCACAGTGTTTGTAGGACTGTAGGACAAAAGGTAAAAAAAACAACACGACGAAGCTACAAAATTTGAAAATCTTTTATGTAATCTATTTGATCGAGAAAAAAAATGTATAAGCATCTTAACCAAAATCTAGAATCTGAACGTTAAGAAGCCCCCATTACATGGCTCGAGAGCATCCTTTCAATAGGCCCAAAAGATACGGAAACCTCCTTTCAAGAGCCTGAGAAAGCTCCTTTCAAGAGTATCAGAAGCCTTACTTTCAAGAAGCTCGGGAACTCCTTTCAAGACGCTCGGGAGTCTTATTTTGAAGGAACTCGTACTTCTTCTTCTTCTTATTGGCATTACATCCCCACATTGGAACAAAGCCGCCTCGCTGCTTAGTGTTCGTTAAGCACTTCCACAGTTATTAACTGCGAGGTTTCTAAGCCATTTGTGCAATCGTATATCATGAGGCTAACACGATGATACTTTTATGCCCAGGGAAGTCGAGACAATTTCCAATCCGAAAATTGGCTAGACCGGCACCGGGAATGGAACCCAGTCACCCAGCATGGTCTTGCTTTGTAGCCGCGCGTCTTACCGCACGGCTAAGGAGGGCCCCTTACTAAAGGGACTCGTACGCCTTTTCTTTAAATACTTGGAAGCCTCCATTCAAGATTCTTAGAAGCCTTCTTCAAGAGGATCAAAAGTCTCCTTTCAAAAGGCTACGAAGCCTCCTTTGAAGAATATAAAGAGCCTTCTTTGAAGAGGTTCGAATGCTTCTCATCATTAAGGCTCAGAGGTCTCCTGTCAAGATCTTTAGAGGCCCCTTCCAAATGGTTCAGAGACTCGGAAGCCTTCTTTCCAGAGTTTCAGAAGCTTTTTTTCAATAAGCTCGTAAGCCCCTTTCAAGAAGCCTTTCTTTTCAAGAAGGGCGAAAAAAGAGGCTTTCAAGAGGCTCAGAAGCCTTCTTCAAGAGTCTTAGAGGCTCATTCCAAGGCTTTCAAGAGGCTTGGAAGCCTTCATTCAAGAGTGTAAGAAGTCTTTTTTCAAAGAGCTCGGGAGTCCCGTCCAAGAATCTTGAAAGCCTCACTTCAAGAGACACGTAAGCCTGTTCTTAAAGGCTTGGAAGCCTCCTTTTAAGATTCTCAGAAGCCTTTCTCCGAGAAGCTTGAAGCATCCTTTCAAGAGGGTCTAAAGCCTTCTTTCAGGAGGTTCGAAAGCCTCTTTTCAAGACAATCGGAAGTCTCTTTCCCAAGTAAAAATGGTTGAAGCAACTTGATTGTGACTAAATCTGGTCACATATGAGTTACCTGGGGCCCTCTTAGCCGTGCGGTACGACGCGCGGCTACAAAGCAAGACCATGCTAAGGGTGGCTGGGTTCGATTCCCGGTGCCGGTCTAGGCAATTTTCGGATTGGAAATTGTCTCGACTTCCCTGGGCATAAAAGTATCATCGTGTTAGCCTCATGATATACAAATGCAAAAATGGTAACCTGGCTTAGAAACCTCGCAGTTAATAACTGTGGAAGTGCTCAATGAACACTAAGCTGCGAGGCGGCTCTGTCCCAGTGTGGAGATGTAATGCCAATAAGAAGAAGAAGATGAGTTGCAATGGCCTATGTGCAACATTTTTGCTGCTAGGGTTTCAAAACTCTTAGAGACATTCTTCCTCATGGTTTAGAGGCCCCCTGCAAGAGTCTCGGAAACCTGTTTTTAAGAGGCTTGGAAGCCTTCTTTCAAGATTCTCAGAAACCTTCTTTCAAGAGACTCGAAAGCCTTCTTTCAAGAGCCATACAGACCTCATTTCAAAGGGTTCGGAAGCCTACTTTCAAGAGGCTCGGAAGATTGATGTATAAACTCAATATGAATTGGAAAATTTTTGGTTTGGCAAAAGGTTGAGAACCACTGCCCTATGGAATTTTTGAAGGAATATCCGAAAGAATTACCAAAATATTAGGTAGGTTTTTCTAAAGGTGTTTTAAAAGGTCTTTCCAGAGAAATTTTTAAGGGAATTCGTAAATGTATTTCTAAATGAATGATTGAAAGAATTTCCGAAAGAAATCCAGGAGGATGTTTTGATTTCCGAAGAACTCTGAGGTAGATTCTGAAGTAATGAAGTATCATGCTTTCAATTTTCGAAGGAACATCCGTAGGAATTTAAACAGGATTTTTAGATTTAATTCCGAAGCTGTTTCCGGAGGATTTTTCAAAGAAATCCATTTAGGAATTTCTGAAGGAAATCTGATGCTCAAAGAAATTCCTTTTAAAAATCCTTCAGGAGTACAGTAATTCCCCATGAGTTTCTTTGAATTTTTTTTTTAGAATTTTTGGAGGAATACCTCAGCTAATTTCTGAAATCATTACTCAAGGAATTCTTGCAGCAATTTCCGGAGGTCTTAGAATGCCCTTGAAAGAAATTAAAGATAGGAAGATGTGGAAGTATTGACCTAATGTGTTATGGAAATTCCGAAGGAATTCCCGAAAGAATTTTTGAAGGAATTACTGGATTCATTTCAGGAGGATGTTTTGAAGAAATCCCTACGGGAAATTTTTTAGTTATCTCCAAAGGATTTTAGAATAAATTACTAGCGAATTTATCGAAAGAACAACTAGCTGGGATATTTTTGAATGAAATTCAATAGAAATTCTAGATGGAACAATTCCGAAAGGAATTCTGGAAGGAGCTCCTGAAGGAATTTCCGAGGGAATTCCTGAAAAAAACTAGGTAGGGTTTCTTACCCCATTCCCGGCCTAACATGCGTACGACTGCATTATTTAATTGATATTTATGACAGGAAGCAACTTTTTCTGAAATTTGTAGGCTGTATAATACTGCATTGGGGTTCACTTCTGCTTAAAAAATAGCTATTCGTGCTAAATATCGTTCAAAGAAGCTTTCATTTGATTTAAATTAACGAGGTGCAGCACTCATTTCAGTCATAGCGATTCCCAATCTGGCATACAAAAAACCAATTCCCGGCCTAAGCAAAATTTCACTCAATCTCTCAACATTTTACTCTCATTCTCTCTCGGGACGGTAGAAAATGCGATGTAAACAAAAATATGCGCGTTCCACGACAACAAGATGCCAGATGGTATCATTCATAATCATTTTTATTTGGTAGAGAAGATATATTAACTCATCCAAATTTCTTCCAAATACTTAAAAAAAATATTTATTTCACCTTTTAAAATCGAGAGAACTATAAATAACATGATAACGTCAACGTATTAGACAATTTTCCTATTAACGATGAAGGATCATTTTTATAATTCTGGCCTTTTGGCAGCACGGTGCGGCTAGAAGTTCTTGGGCCGAGGTGAATTTTTGTTCGGTTTGTGAATACATTTTAAAATGTATTCTAGTATGTTTAAATAAGTTCTAGTGAAACGAACATATAAGAATAATTGAAGTGC
Organism: Armigeres subalbatus; assembly: GCF_024139115.2. Taxonomy (NCBI): domain Eukaryota; kingdom Metazoa; phylum Arthropoda; class Insecta; order Diptera; family Culicidae; genus Armigeres; species Armigeres subalbatus. Next base: position 261,211,075 of record NC_085140.1, on the reverse strand, counting down.
GGGTGTTTAGAATTGTAGTGTGGTGATTAACAGCTTCATGCAATGGTTGTATCGAGCACTGTGACGATTTTCAGGTAGGTGTTTATTCGATAATACCGTTTTGTAAAAGTGGAAAGAATCACTCCGGCTCAGTGGTGTGGCATCGGAGAGTGAAATTTTGAATTCTACATTTTTATTTTCTGCAATTGAATCAATTAGGAGTAAAACAAGTGATAGAAAAATATTGAGCATTGTGAAAAATAAATGGGAGCTTTTTAAAAATTATCAACCATAAACCTACGACTTCCAAACAGTTAAAATCATTAGTTTTCTGTGCAGTGAGCCGGGAACCGGGTCCATAGGCCCAAGTAGTGATTTACCCTATTTCTTCAGAAATTATGTTTGGTGAATCTCCCTAAAATCCTTCAGAAATTACTTTGCAAATTCGTTTCGAAAATTTCTTTAGTTTTTTTTTCAATTCCTGCATGGGTTCAATAAGATTTTTTGTTCAATTGATTCGGAAATTCTTCCTGGAATTTCGTACAGGAATTCCTCCACAAAATTCGTCAGAAATTCTTTTGGGAGCCAGAAATTTCCCCTAGGATTAATTTAAAAATAATCTATGGTACACGTTTCAAGATTAAATCTACAATACATTATTATCAATATTTTCCAATACTTCGGGAGAGTTCTGAGGATCGTGTGAACTGAAGAAAACAGGTACAATAATGCTTCTAGCTAATAAAATTAGATTCCATAAGATGATGTCATCCCCACATGAATGATCATAACAATTTCGTAAAATATTTCGGAATAACTACCCAAATTAAAATTATTTTCCGAAGTGTACGTTATATCGGAGAAAAGTGTACGCTATATCGAGTTTTTTTAAGGCTTGATGGCGACAAAATCTGGACATATAACTTTAAGAATAAAAATAAACTGCTGTTGGTTTATTTCGGTACGTTTTTCACTTCAAATGGCTTCATTCCTTATCGATGCTTCGATGTATGCACGAAACTTGGTGACATTTGAATTTTCTAAGAAATAATTCGTGCCGAAAGATCTGGCATCCTCAGTAGAATTTGTTTCGAGCTCGTATCCTTCTGGTGGCTCATAAAATCCGTTTTTTTTCTACTCCTTGACAAGCATCGATAAATTTTAAAACGCTTTGAGCAGTGTTCACATGGAAGCAAAATGTTTTTAGTCAGTTTCTGGATCAAGAGACCCGAATTTCATATGCGACTGCACACAATTCTTTCCGAACCTGTAATTCTTTCGACGCCATTATTCACTGCGTACATGTAACACTATACAGAAATATATTTTCAGAAAGTACAGACATACATTCATCAATCTACGATATATTTCACTCGTTGATGAGCTATTTCAAAAGTTGTACGTGTTTAAAGCCTTATATCGAGTGTGCGTTATATCGGGGGTACGTTTTATCGAAGATTACCTGTACCAGCATAGGTTCTTGGTCGTCCAAGAAATCCCTGGAATAAACCCCTTAGGACTTCACGCGTATCAAACGATCAATTGGATTGTTTCAAATAGGCCTTATGCCCTTTGTTATGCATATAATAGAACTTGTTCACAGTATGTGTTCTTGGCCGGCTAAGAAATCAATAAAATAAATATAAATAAATATAAAATAAGGCCTTTAGATTGACATGCGTAACCGTAGATCAAATGGATCAAGTGGATCGAATATGGTATATACTCTTTGTGATAGTAGAATAGAATGTGTTCACAGCAAAGCTTATTGATAGTCAAAGAAATCTCTGGAATTAGGTCATAAGGTCTACACGAGCAGTATCTCGCCTATTAGTCCATTGTATCCGTTTGTCCATGTCGTGTATTCAATGATCGTTGCATTGTTCGGTTGCCATTAATCCGGTTAACGTTGGAGGAATGCCTCCGAGAAGAACAAGTTGTCAGTCGTCATCAGGCAGCCGTGGCGGTAAGGCGCGTACCCCAAACGCCACCGAATGGGCTGCGGATCTGGCGACTGACGAGGGTTTGGTGGAGGGACTGGGAATCGAACCCATGACCATTCGCTTGTAAGGCGAACGTGTAGCCAATTACGCTACGGGACCCCCATTTGTGTCTGGTTGATGTTGATCTTTTTGAATAGTTGGTTCTGCTCGATATGGGTTGATAGTTTCACCCTTTCTAAAATTATTTAGTTTTGGGACCGATAGACCAGAAATAGGATGGTCGATGATAGAGAGTGGACCGGCAAATTTAATTTTAGCAATATCAAGTAGTTCCTTGTCTTTACCCATGTGTTCTTGAGTATGATCTTTGACAGTTGACAGTTGCTATTCAGCTTCTTGTCGTATGTCGACCAGTCTGGCCTCCAATACCATTTATTTCCCAGCATCCGCCAACCAGCGGAGGAAAGGTCTTTTTTTTCGATTGAGCTTCGTTGCTTAAGAGCCAGTTCGCGAGAAGCGCGACCCCCTCTTGTATCGATATTCTCCGATTTGGATGAAATTTTCAGGGTTTATTCATATATGTAAGAGAAGACATTTTGCAAAATTTCAGATTTTTTCATTAAGAGGAAGTGGGATAAAACGGCCCGTCAAAAATGATTGTTCAAAAATCGCCAAAATAAAAAAAAATGCAATAACTTTGGCAATAAGTGATCGATTATGTTTAAATTTTGCACGCTTTTTCCACTCAATTAGTACTTTATACCAAGTGGTTAATATGGTTAAAAAGTTTTTTACTTTAGGAGAAAATTGACTTTTTCGATAAAAAATGGTCGTTTTTCCAAAGGGAATATTTTTCACCAACAGATCTAGGATAAAAAACTAAACCCGTATGGCAATAAAGGAATTAAAGAGCTTTCATTTCATATAAAATGCAGAAGCGCCAACTCAAGAATTTCTAAGAAAATCGCAATTTTCTGCAACACTGTTTATTCAAAAGAAGTTCGCACAAATTTCGACCCTACTTGATGTTTTCCGATCTGGGGAAAACTGTTCAAACTTTTTTGTCTAAGTTGAAATTAAAAATCAGAATTTTCCATTAGGGGAGTGTAGGGTAAAATAGTCCTTTAAAAATAAATGTCAAAAAATACATCATTTTTTTATGTGAGTTCTAGCAGAAAATACATAAGTTTAAAAAAACTGTTTCTTCTTCCTTTCAATTCATCTATATTTTTCGTCTCAATAGATACGTATATCCTTCGCTGATCTATATTAGATAGCAAACTATTTGCAGAACAATTTTCAACAGAAGTAAAATAGGACCAAAATAAGTGCTTTAAACATTAGCACGTCTTTCGCAAACTGAAACAAAAATGAACGGATTCGAAGAAAGTGCTGCACAGTGGTTCCATTCCCTTAGAAGGGCGGTCATAAATATAAGTTACGGAAATTATACGGTAAATTGGTGTACTTTTATTATTTTTCGGGTTAAACAGCCTATTTTTTAATTATTTGATAGGCTCAGTCATTATCATAATTTACGGAGCCGATTTCAGTATTATATGCAAAAATCTAACAAACAACGTTCAATTTACATTCTTGAGGAAGATGCGTGGGTGGGAAGATGCTTGTTATTGTAAAAGTAGTAAACGAAAATAAACCTGATCAATCCACCTAGCGGTGTTAATGCCTTTCTAGTGCATATGAAAAAAATAGTATTTTTGCCATAACTTTTAGACCCATTGTGCGATCTGGCCAATTCTTATTAGAAAACAAAAGGATATGATTCCATGTCGAATGCAACTTGTTCCGAACAAATCGGTTAAGTCTAGATCAACATTTGAAAAGGGCGTAACAGTCAAAATTTATTCCTTCTGATTCTTTGTTTAATAATCTTAATTTAATAATCTGCATACAAATAGCTCTTGAATGACTGCTAAAAATTTAAATATCTTCTCAGAGATGTCTGAGAATGGAAATCGGGGAGAAACATGCTTTTCAGTAACATAAAGTTGACCATGATAAAGAAAACATAATACTCGTGTTCATCAATTTTGGTATTTTTTTACACTCGATTATTTATTTCCAAGCTCAGTCGCAGACTGTGGTAACTGAAATGCCATTTTGGCAGCAGCCAGAAATATGAATACACTTATGAATATGAATACACGATTAAATTGAGCAGAAAATATGATATTTGTTAAACAAACATAATTTTGTTATTTGTTTACCCTCAGGTTTCTCGTAGACGGTCGCAGCTGAAATAGCCTTTTGACGACAGATTAGAGTGTAAATATTTACTCACAGGATGTTTCTAGAGGGGACTTGAAGGGGAAACATACTTTCTTGGATGATGAAGATAACAAAATTTAGAGGAAAATTGTGTTTCCGTCGAAGAAACATAGTAAAGTTATTTGTTCACCATTTGCCTGGTCGCAAACGGTTGCAGCTGAAATAGCCTTTAGATAATATATGAGAGTGTTAATATTTACTCACAGAATGTTTCTGGAGGGAATTTGAAGGGGAAACATACTTTCTTGGATGATGAAGATAACAAAATTTAGAAGAAAATTGTTTTTCCGTCTAAGAAACAAAGAAAAGTTATTTGTTTACCATTTGCTTGGTCGCAAATGGTCGCAGGTGAAATAGCCTTTAGATGACAGATTAGAGTGTTAATATTTACATAAAGGATGTTTCTGGAGGGGATTTGAAGGGGAAACATACTTTCTTTGATGATGAAGATAACAAAATTTAGAAGAAATTTGTTTTTCCGTCGAAGAAACATAGTGAAATTATTTGTTTACCATTTGCTTGGTCGCAAACGGTCGCAGCTGAAATAGCCTTTAGATGACAGATTAGAGTGTTAATATTTACTCACAGACTATTTCTGGAGGGGATTTGAAGGGGAAACATACTTTCTTGGATGATAAAGATAACAAAATTTAGAAGAAATTTGTTTTTCCTTCGAAGAAACATAGTAAAGTTATTTGTTTACCATTTGCTTGGTCGCAGATAGTCGCAGCTGAAATAGTCTTTAGATGATAGATAATAGTGGAAATATTTACTCAGGGAATGTTTTTGGAGGGGATCAGAAGGGGAAACATATTTTATTGGTGTATTATAATAATGAAATTCAGAAGAAAATTTTGAATCCTTTCATCAAACACAGTAGAGTTTTTCGTTGACAATTTGCTTGGTTGCGGACGGTCCCAGCTGAAAAAGCATGTTGATGACAGATTAGAATGTAAATATTTACTCAGAGGATATTTCAAGAGGGAATTCAAAGGTGAAACATAAGTTCCATGAGGTATGCCAACATTTTCACGTATAGTTTATTTAACTGGATTATCTTAAATTCGAAGCCTTATACAGAGCATATTAGCTCAAATTCTATAAAAATGACGATTGCATCTTATATAGTATACCATGAAGTAGCAGTTTAGGGATAACTTGTTGAATTTCGATAAAGTCAGGTTTTTGGATATATGACCTATGGGGGAACCACTGTGTGCTGGTTGATATTTATTTTGAATCAGCTGCAATTACTGTGGGTACCGGTAGTGATGTTGCTGATGTTGCAAAAAAAAAATTCTTAACGGCAAATGAGCAATTTCGTAGCGTTTAAACATAGCTTGTTGGTGTAGCTGCTTCTCAGGTTATATTTCTTTTGTACCTACTTGCATCAGGTTACCATAGGCTTGTTTTTGTAGCTTGTAACGATTGTGCGGTATTCATAACTCTCTTTCATCCTCCATCATTATCAATTTAAACCAAATTCTGCAAGTTTATTGTGCAAAAACGTCAAACCGTGTACCGTTCATACAGTTTGAATTACTAACCTTCAAACTGCCAGCTAATATTACAAAGATACAATCTAAACAAAATGTTTGACTGAATGGACTATACCGATTCTAATCGGGTGTATATATTTTCAAGGGTTGGACAACTTTATCTCATAGGTAATGGTATACCCTCGATTCTATGTTTAGAAAACTGTGTGAAAAACACTCCGAAGTTTAACAAAGTTGCATTCATTTTGCACAATACGGGAAAAACCTTTTTTTTCTACAACGAGCTGATTTTTTGTACGGAGAGCGTAACAATGTAATGTGTATATTATTGAATAGAACTAGTATCAATTGTCTGACGATTTGAAAACACACCTCATGAAAAATACTTCAAATTTTAGGATACACGTTTCTTCTCTCATAGATAAACTATATAAATTGTAAATAGCTTAATCAATTAATTAAAAGATTACCAAGCAAAACTGTTCTATTCTCGGCTTAATTTATACAACCTGAAAGTGCTTCAGTACCTTAACAAGACTGTGTAGTTGATGTGTAAAAAGGATGCTTTGAATACCAGCCTTTTTCTATTGAAATCTTTACTAACCTTATATAAATATATTTCCAACCAACCATAAGGTGTAGTTTGCTAAGAAGTAGTACTTGGGTAGTAACAGCTTGCAATTCTTTTTGAGAAATCTATCTATTGCCTTTTTCACCGAGGAATAGACTACCGTGTTGAAGTACCAAAACAAATGTTCTCACTTCCGAATGGATGGAAACTAGCTAAAGCATTGGATTTTGCTTTACGTCGTTCTTGCAATTAAGACGTCACCATGGAGGAACTGGTGGGATTATATTTTGGTGGAACAATTTTTTTGAACGGGAGTTTAAGACGGCGCTAAGTTTATAATACCTCCGCCGGAATATTATAGAAATGACATGACTAGTTGACCAGTTCACGCTATTTTTTGAGATTGAGAGATTGTGAAGGATTTAATTGTTGACAGATAAAAAACCATAAAAATACTAAGCATGGAAGAATTTCGAAGCAAACTAGCAAAATCACTAGATTAGTTGCCAGTTGGGTCGGAATAATCAAATCTAAGAAGTGTGGTTACGATTATCTTGTTTCGTAACATTATTTATATTTGGAGATCTATTTTACCCAGAGTCCCAATACCAATATTTTGCAAATAGTTTGATCTACATATAGAAATAAACCTTGTAAGTTTCAGCCAGATGCTGAAACATCGATAAAATGGAGTTGCCATTCTCACAAACTGGCTTGCAAACAAACAGTGCAATGTGCAGAAACTCATAATTTGATTGATTGTTCTTAAGTCGGCACACTGAAATAAGTTTCAATAAGTTTGATGTATATTCTGATTGAGCTCACATATAAAAATCTATGAATTTTTGACACTTTATTTTTACAAGGCTATTTACCCAATTTACCCAAATTGCTCATTTATCGTTAAGAATAATTGTTTTTTTCGCATAGCTGTAAAAGCAACATCACTACCGGTACCCACATTAATTATAGCTTATTCAACAAAAATATCAACAAGCACGTTCGCCGAATTCGTTCATTTTTGTTTCAGTTTGCGAAAGACGTGCTTATGTTTAAGGCACTTATTTTGGTCCTATTTTACTTCTGTTGAAAATTGTTCTGCAAATAGTTTGCTATCTAATATAGATCAGCGAAGGATATACGTATCTATTGAGACGAAAAATATAGATGAATTGGAACGAAGAAGAAACAGTTTTTTAAACTTATGTATTTTCTGCTAGAACGCACATAAAAATGATGTATTTTTGACATTTATTTTAAAGGACTATTTTACTCTACACTCCCTAATGGAAAATTCTTATTTTTAATTTCAACTTAGACAAAAAGTTTGAACAGTTTTCCCAGATCGGAAAACATCAAGTAGGGTCGAAATTTATGCGAACTTTCTTTTGAATAAACAGTGCTGCAGAAAATTGCGATTTTCTTAGCAATTCTTGAGTTGGCGCATCTGAATTATATATGAAATTAAAGCTCTTTAGTTCCTTAATTACCTCACGGGTTTAGTTTTTATCCTAGATCTGTTGGTGAAAAATATTCTCTTTGGAAAAACGACAATTTTTTATCGAAAAGTCAATTTTTCCTAAAGTAAACAACTTTATAACCATATTAACCACTTGGTATAAAGTACTAATTGAGTAGAAAAAAGCGTGCAAAATTTAAACAAAATCGGTCACTCATTGCCAAAGTTATTGCATTTTTTGGTTTTGGCGATTTTGAACAATAATTTTGAAGGGCCGTTCTACCCCACTTCCTCTCAATGAAAAAATCTGAAAATTTGCAAAATGTCTTCTCTTACATATATGAACAAACCCTGAAATTTTCATCCAAATCGGAGAACATCGTTGCAACCTCCCTTGGAAAGGGGGTCGCGCTTCTCGCGAACTGGCTCTTAATTTATAGAATTTGGCTCGACGTTCAGCAAACAGGTCCATGATTGGTCACGTCTTGCTGGGACTGTTGATTTTGTTGTTGTTGTAGATGTTCTGATGCCTTTCGCTGTTCATTGGAGTCTTGGAAAGATTGTTGTTGCTGTTTTTGTTGTTGATGTTGTTGGTGTTGATGCAGTTCTTGTTGTTGTGGAGGCAGCTTAGTAGTCGAAAGGTCATATAGCTCGTCTGCCAAAGTGTTGTGTTTTGTGTAAAGGAGGTGAATTTATTTCTGCACTTAAGTTGGAAACAGCAGCAGAAACATGTTTCACTTCATCCCATAATTCATCCAATTTTTTTGATTCAGTGAGGACTAGGGAAGATGGCACCAGGTCGCTTCAGAGGTCATTTATTAGTTGTGGAATAAGGCCCATTGAGATTGTTGTTGTTTCCATCGCCTCCACTGCTGCTGCTGTAGCTGATTTAACCGCCTTTTCTACTATGAGGTCGTCCGGATTCCGTCTACCAGTTTTTCAATTTTAGCCACGGTTTTTGGCCTGACTTTCATTCGGCACTGTTACAAATATTTTTTTCCCTTCTCTCGTTTTTTTGCCGTAATTATTGTCCCACAGTGGCTCTGGATTGTTTTCTCTGCTAATACTGGGGACACTCCATGGAAGTTTTTTCCCTCCTCCAGCATTTCCATTACCATAATTATTTTCCCGGCATCACCGCATAAATGGGGAAAATTCGAACGGTTCATCAAATAAACTTTGCTTGTTGGATGGTTTTTAATTAGGCTGACCATACGTACCGTATTTAACGGGACAGTCCCGTTTTTTAGACCTTTTTGTACTGTCCCGTCGTAATCTGAAAAATCCTCAATTGATGCTACATTGATCATACATAGAAATTGTTTTTTTGCGCCCTTATTAGAGAGGCTGGCTGATCTGTCAAAGAAAGTAGACGAAACCCATAAAAAAAGTGTTAGATGTTATGTTATTATTGTTGCTTTTGAAAGAATGCTACCTAAGCCGTTTTGTCTTTTCCATTGATCGACTTTTCTTAAGGTTTATAACAGTTAACGACAACAGGTCGCTTCTCCATGAGATTTTTCATACAATCAATGATTTTTCTGCTTATTCCTGGGGCATTAAAATTTGGCCAATTTCATCAGTGGATTGAACCGAAATAGTAACTTGGTAGACAAGTATTTCCTTAAAATCAGGTCACGCCTCAATGTCAATAAAATGAAGCGCAGGGACAGACATCCTAAATTTCAGGTTAAGTTTCTTTTCCATTATTCTTTTTGAATCTTCCGAAGTAGGTAGGTACTTCATTTTTTTTCAAATGCTTTACCACATTTACCTCATTTGATTCTTTTCAAATCATTCAAAATATTTCTGAATATTTCGAAATCATCCACTGGAAAAAAACGACACCATGAAAATAATTACTTATAAATCAACTGAACAAAATCGGGATCAAGGCAGTTTCAAACTGAGGGAAAATTTGGTCGGCTTAAAGGCTAGATTTAAGGTCCCCACGTACTTTAAGGCTAGTTCACACATTAAGAGCTTGTCTGCAAATTTTGCTATCATGTGTGTGGATGAGATTTATAGGATTCCGTTATGAAAAATAAGAAATACGGCTCGATTTAAAAATACAGTCATATGTAACAAATGGGGCATCCCTCACTTCGGCACACATGAAACTCCCCTCTTCATAACCGCAGGGTCGGCATACGCGCTTGACTCTTCGCGACCAAGAAAACACTTGAACTTCTTCTATCCTTGAACTTCTCACTATCCTTTTTTGTTCCGCTTCTTCTGATGACGGGGCCCCTTCACCGTTTCACCACCTTCACACGCCTTTCCTCCGTTTCTCCTCCAAGTAGGCGATGATCGCTTGTCCTTCGCAGCGGAGCTGCTCCTTGACCGAGTCGCTCGCGGATGGGTTTGACGGCGTCACGGCCCTTCAAGCAAAATGGCGGCTACCACGGACAAGGCTTCTGCGGACCTTCTCGAGCAGGAATAGCGGCTCGAAACTTAGTACCGCGCTAGTGGCCGGAACTATAACTCGTCACTGGACGTTCTTTGAGCCCACACGGTCCGGAGACCAAGGTAACAACCAAGGTAAATTCAACCGAAGAACAAAAAGGGGTCCTGCGAGCACATTAGGGAAAGTGGTACCGTTTTTAGTTTTGGGAGGGGTTAGAGTTCTGGTCGAGGGTTTTTACCTGGATGGCTTCTTCAACTTCACAGCTTTCACTGTCTCACAGGGCTTTCCTTCCACTTGCTTCTAATTGATGCTTTCTATAAATGTTTAGACGTCTGTCGTGTTTGGATATCGCTTTCAAAATGATTCCAAGCAATGGCGCATATCCTTCCAGAACCCTCGACCAAGTTAATTTCCCCTCCGAGCTTTTCGCTTATCATGGCGCCTTCTACGCCACCCCCCAATGGCCGCCCATTTTTCCGTGATGCTGCAACTGGTGGTGAATAGCGGAACTGGTTTGTGGTGTGGCTGCATCCTTTCCGGTGGGTGATGGGTGGTTGTAATGCTTCACGCATATTCAAATGTGTTTTTGGTGTCTACATTTATAATACGGAACAAAAACGCGAAAATCTCACACATCTCGAAATGACAGACACACCACATGTTACACATACTTTCCGCGACGAAATTGCATGAATCCTGCTTTTTGAGAGCACATGGAAACAAAATCAATTTACAAGGTGTCCCGAGGTGTGTCATTTAAATCAAATTCGTTTAAAAAGGACTGTGAATTGATTAGATTGATACTGTGAAATCTTAAGAATTGGAAAAGTTCTTGATATTGGTCAATAGAAAACCTTTCAATGCATCTAGGATTAGATTGAAATTAAATTTCAAATTCCCCATTTTTTTTATACTGAAAGAACGTAATTTTCTAATCCTTCGTGTTTTCCGCGTCCCATTGAAGAGTGAAATATTTGTAGTTTAGTATTTTCCACAACTAACCTAATAAGGTACACTGGGGGAAGTGGAAAAGGAAAAATCGATAGTACATGTTTAGTCGAACCATGTGTCGTCTAATGTCCAATCACTACACTTTAAACGCACACCTTTTCAGAGTGGGACTTTCGGAAAGCAATCTCTGTGTTTGCGGCGAGGATTATCAGGACATTGATCATGTCGTGTGGGCGTGCGAGGAGAATCGTGGCCCCAGATCTGCTTTAACTGAACATCTCCGGGTCCGAGGAAAACAACCAAAGCCTATTAGGGAAGTGTTGGCGGGCCTTGATCTCGAATACATGTCCCTCGTCCACCAATTTGTGAAAGTTGCTGATATGAGATTGTGATCTTAGTCTGCACACCCCCTTCTCTGTCGTACCCCATATCGAATGTTTTCCCCTTTTTGTCCATTTCAATGTCTGTCGTTAACCCCTTTCGTATGTCTTCCTCTCATTGTTGTCTCCCAAAAAAATGTTTGTCCCGTTACAGATGGTAAACATCGCCAAGAAAGTCAACTATGTGAACATCAGCATCGTAATTATTTAAGCACCCTAAATTTCCTTCCTTTCCTACTATATTATTGTATTCCCTAACCTCGACCAAACCGCGAGTCTTTCGGTTCCCCAAAACTAACATTATGTATAAGATTTAAGTAATGAATTGTTAAACTTGATTTCGGCTCCGTAACGCTTCACGGCAATTGAGCCTCCAAAATAAACGAAAGATTAAAAAAAAAAAAGTACATGTTTAAATTAGTGTAAAACCAGTTCAAACGATCTAAATGCGTTCAATCAAAATGGGCTATCAAAAACAGTCAATTTTGCACCAACTGTGCGGAAATTCATACCATTTTGGCCGCTTGAAATTTATGGAAATAGATTTTAAAATTGGGAGTTCTTTTTCCACTTACCCTAGTGGGTTGGGGTAAGTGGAAAACGCATGTTACCTTGACCTTCAATAGTGATGAGTAGTTACATATAACTAAAATAAATATGATAATTGCTCTGAGTATCTTTTGTGGAATAATTTCATTACCTTAACGGAATAGATCCTCAAGGAATTCTCGTAATAGCTAGGGGAGGGCTTGTTTTGCCTTCTCGAACACTAAGTGTACGTAAAATCTATATGTTCGCCCAAAGATGAAATTTTTAAAGGAAAAATGGGACTTACAGGGTTATAAACTAATCAACTTGGTATAACGAATTGAGATGATGTCTGTATGTGCGTATTTGTATGTATGTGTGTGCGCAAAGCACGTACAAAATTATCAGCTATTCTTAAGCACTTGTCCTTAACGAATTTGTTCGCAAAAAAAATGCATTCAACGGCGAAATTTGTTATGAATAAAAATTAATGTGAATTATAGAATATATTTACCTATCAGTGCTATTTGTAACTTTCTTATACATTTTTTTCATATGTAAAACATGTGAAAGGCATCAATACCGATAGGTGGATTAATCAGGCGTTTTCTACTTTATATTAGTACAATCATCACTGGAATCACAATGATAACAATGAAGGAACATATTAAGATTCACACACATCCAAATAAACCCTAGAGAGAAGAAAAAAGTTGCGTAATTAGAACATTATCCACTTACCCCGCAGTGTTTGATACCTGGGGTAAGTGTAAAATCTTTGAATTATTTCCTTTCTTGGTACAAACCACTACCAATTGAATGGGATTAGTTTAATTGTATTATAATGGTCTCCTGTGATATAAATTCACTCGAAAAAGGGACAATTGGTGCAAATAAGAATTGATTTTATCAATGCAAAAATCAACTTTTCGCGAAACCTAAAATTATAGTTCATGCGTTAACCGTGTTAGTGTATGTATTATACAAATTTCAACATAGTATTCGTGTGAGCATCAAAGTATATTCTTGCATAATGCTATGATGTGGTAAAAACTGTAAAGTATGTACAATTCCAATTTTTCGAGTCGATTTTTACACTTACCCCCTTTTTCCACTTCCCCCAGTGTACCTTACAATAGAATTGAACGATTCACTCTAAAAGATTTTTAATTTCTTACACGGAAAATGAAAATTATGCAAGCGCGTTTGTCCCGTTTTTTCACCGAAATGATCTGGTCAGCCTATTTTTAATTAGCACTCTTGAAAGACACTTTCGTTGCTTATTCACGTTACCGATTTACTGCCGCTAACCGCAAATCGAGCACATCTGTATATGGGCCTCCTCTTTTTCCATCGACTGACTATCAAACTCAGAAAAAACAGCCATTCGATGTTCTTAATAATTACTTTTAAAAGTTACACGATCACCCAGATAATAGACATATGAAGTCTATATTTTGCACTGTTTTATTCTGTATGTTTTCATAGATGGTTTATATCATTATATAATGATTGCTGATCATTCAACTCGGCTATATTCAGCAAAATTATGCTGATTTTCGGCGAAAAAAAATTGAGTGTATAGATTATGAACAGCGGTAATGCGAATATTTTGCGCCTCCTGAAAAGGCTTCCCCACCGGAGAGACACCATTTCGATAAATTAATCCACCACGTGGAATAGTTTGAGGAATCCAGAGTGTGTATGTCATTGAAAATGTGTAACCTCAAGCAAGCTGAATACAAATATTTGGCGGGTATCTTTCATAATGATGAAAAATATGTTGAGTGTAAAGTTATGGCACCGGCCAGCAGAGTGTAAATTAAGAAAACATACACATATGAAGTTTATATATTAGAAGTAAATTACTCGGAACGTGGTGGACGAAAGCCACAAATATTACACAGGTGTCAATATCAGCTTCTGTTTTCTAGAGATAAACCGAAAATACGCCTGTCGGTGAAGGCCTTAGCAAAGCTTCCCTGGAATAAAATGTTGTTGGTCAAATCAACAAACGGCAAACAAAGTAAATGTGCCTCGATTGATAATAGTGAACCATGAATTGCGACGGTACTACGAGAGATCCCGCTATAATAGTGGTCATAAATATGTTCACGACAAAATAAAATACTTTATTTCGAGCAAACTATTATCTATGCTTTACCTGCCGTGGCCCTGTGTTTAGCTACACATGCAGTTTAAACATAGCACAATTTGATTTTAATTCTAATCAGCTTTCTAATGCTACTCCGATAATTTTTACCCTTTTACCCTTATAGTCATTGAGACAACAGATGTCAGATGACAATTGTTATGAAATAAATAAATAAATAAATATATTTTTTTGCTAAATAAAATAATTTGCTGGCAATTTTTGATTACTAGGTTCTAATATCGATCAGTAAATGCTACAAATTTTGATGAAATTTATCTTGCTCTCCAACCACCACTAAGGTCAGATTTCACTGAAAAATTTATGGAAGTACTAAGTAAATGCTTCTAATTTTTGCCCACTTATACCCCCGAGGAGCATTTGTTCGTCCGGATATGTTCAACAGATGATGGTCAATCGATTAACTTTGAAGGAAGGTGCTCACGCGGTGGTTCAGAGCGACGCAACGGAGGATCTATTGCTGCCGCGGCATTGACTTAGCAAACGCTGTGTGTGGCATGATGGCAGCCAGTCTGTTCGCTCTTAGACGGTATGCCGCTGTTTTCCATCCGAAGGTGCCGACGACAACGATGACGGTGGCGACGGCAATGCGAGTGGCCATAATTTCTGCTAGATGACTAATTTGTTTGCGAAGATTATGTGTCCGGTAGCCATGTATTACACTGTTGTGTGTAGTGGCTATAGGGGAAATAGTACTACATGGATATGGAGTGGTCATATTTTTAGTTGCGGATTAACTTAGAAGCAATTTTTACGATCGAATGGTCACGTCATATTAGCATGAAAAACACATAAAAGTTGAAGCGTTTTTATCTAGCCACATTGTCTAAGTGCGACAAACGAAACAGGGGACAATAAGCCACGCTTCGTACTTTATACAAATGTATCTATTATACCTGCACACCTAAAACTAAAAATAGTTCTTTTTTCTTTTGTGTTGAGAACTTCTATAGTAACATAAGGTAAACTTGCCACTATATTAACAATAAATATAGTGAAGAGGGTAAGTTCAAATCCCAACCACCTGCAGACAACTCGCGGTTTATAAATTAGTGGATTAAATTACTTATCACGGTTACAGAAATAATGAAACGACGCAACAACATTTTATCTATCCCCTGATTGCTCCACTGCATCCCTAATTGTGTATCACATTCAGCCAGATTATAGAGAAAAGCAAAACAACTTCATCATCCAGTGTTGGTCCTCTCCGCTACCTCCCAGGAACATTACAGCACCGATTGTTATGGAAATTAATAATAAATCAATTAAGAGTTAATGACTTAGCGGATTTTATTGAATGGAATTAATTTCCTAGCGCACCGACAGGCCCAACTGATAGCAGCGAGCCGTCCGTTGAGAATATCCATTAATCGTTCTGGCCATCCGTCGCCGATCAAGAGTCGATCGTTCGGTCTCAGCGTTGATGAATGATCCCGGCAGAAAGGGGAAAGATTTTTACATCACTCCCTGACAGTTGCCGTTCGATAGGAGAAAACCGTTTAAAAAGAGCATCGAGAGATAAATCAATCTTTCCCGAGATCCCGAATGGGCGAGCAGCAAGGGCGGGCGAGGGATTTGTTGTGTTGGAATGATCGCGTAGAACGTTGGTTGATCCCAAAGTATTTCACAGCTTGGCGCTAATGGAACGTAAGGTGCATTACAGAGGAAGCCTCCGCGACCACCCCAGATTCTGATGTTACTTGTGGTGATTGCTGCGTCAGCAATGTAGTAAGGGACAATGTATAGTGAAGATCGAAGTCAAGGGCATATTTTTTATCCGACTTACCCGATTTTGCATGGCTCTAGACATTGCTCCAATGACTTACTTGAGTAGTTTTTTTGGTAATTGATCAACCCCAGGAGCATTGTGGTCGTTCGGCTGTCCTATGCTTTCCAATTTTGCCTACAAATAAACACAGCAGGAGCCAAGGCAAATTGGAGGACAAAAAAAATGCAAATTGGGTGATAAGTAACTGATTGAAATAATGATTCTGACAAAGCGGTTTTTGACTATAAGCAGTCCTCATTTTTAAGCAACTAGACAAAAATGTCAATTGCTACGATTGTGATTTTTGCGCTAATAGAACATCAATATCGTTTAAATTTCTGTGTGTAATTACGAGGTGTTCAAACGAGCCTGAATTTTTGGAGGCTGGAATCGAATAAGCAGTGTGCAGGAAAACTGTGTCGTCGCGATCCATTGCACGCCAATGGACATACTCGTATTTTCTCGTAAGCTTCTTTGCGGACAGCATGTCTCCGATGCGATGCGTTCAACCCGATATTGGAACATTGGACAGGTTTCCCCCCAGACGAATGCGACGCAATTTATGAATCTGCCGTTTCCATCTTCCGAGCAAACCGGTCCCACTTGCAATCCGACAGTTAGCGGCGGCCTCCAGCACAGCTGATAGAGTTGTAGGTTACTCGTCAAAAATTGATGTACACTTCAGGGCCCCATGATGGATGGAACCGTTGAATACATTGGGCATGCGAACTAATGAATTCGTTTTCGTTTGTTTTAGTACCGTACAATAGGCGTTTGGGTGCAACGGAGGAAAAGGGGGACAACCAACCGGTCACGTCTTACATTCCCACTAACCTCGAGACTTTCATTCTCGGCCAACCAGTCTGGCGGCCGGCCGTATATCCACTTCACTATCTACAATTTATCCATCATGGGCGGTTTGGGATTTGAATGTTGCATAAAACGATGCTGGGAATTTTATTACTTCCTAGTTGTTGCTCGGACAGGGGAGAACCTGCGCGCATTCACCATAAATAAACAAGACCCACTTCACGACTCGGTAACACAACAACTTATTGAGTGTGGAAAAGTTCTGCCGTAGGGTCCCTTCCGCCGCCCACCGCCGTGCGCCAAAATTGATCCTTTGAAGAGTGGCCCACATAAACAACGACCGCGTCGTCGGTACATGAGTCTTTTCACAAAGCTGATCCATTCATTATAGTAGTATGGATTTTTCACATCTCGTTTGGTTGGTTCCTGTTAACCCTTTGGATGCTCTTTTTTTAAACAAACTTGTGTGAATGTTTAGACTATGGAGCTGATGCGATGTCAAAAATTTATTGATTAAAACTTTCAAGAACTACAGGAAAAATATATGAAGGAGAGATTGTTTTAAATAAATCGTTTAATTGGTGATGAAGATGATGATGAGGATTATGATGATATTACCATCTAGAGCTCGAGGTACTTAATATCTAGACGTTCTGTTTTTTGACGTAGGACTATTTTCCTTACTGTACTGGGTGTCATTTATATTTTTGGAAATCGAGAGCGTTACGCTGAAAGGGAAGATTTCGAACGTTACTAGCGCCTTATCTTTTGATCGATTTTGAAGATTTATATTTCAATCAACTCGGACACTCTCCAGCAATTGGCCGATTTCATTGAAACTTAATATTATTAACGATAAGCTATTGAAACTTTCAATTCTTTTCAAAGCCAGTAAAACAATTCAGATACTACCAATCTCGTTCGTGCATTCCTAACACGGACATCAGAATGATGTAAGTTACGGGCTTTCTGGCCCACGGAAAAAAATGTGCATAAAAGAAGCAGTGGCTACCGTGCGCGAATCATTCACTACACGCGCGTCGAACCGAATACATCGCACCGAACCAGACCGAAACGAAGCAAGGCAAACCGGAGGAAAGAGAAGAAGACGACGACGATCATGGGTGCATCAACGGTAGCGGGGGCGGCGCATAGTCAATCCCGACAAAAACCGAAGCGGAAACCACAGAGGACTTCACTTGACCATGTCTTCAAAGGCACTCCTTTGTCGGACAAAACGTCATCATCTTCTACGCGTTCGTGATGGGCTTCTTCTTTTTTTACTCTTGTTGCTGGCGTCTACTTCCTAATGGAACTATCGGTGCAGGCCAACAAGCCAGCATGCGAACTAAGAATTTCAGTTCAGGTGAGAAATGCGTATTATTGTCTGAGCCAACATTGTAAGTACAGTCGCCTCTCCACATTTCGATATTGAAGGGACCATCGAGATAAGGCGAAATCGAGGAATGGAAGGAACATTGAAGTGGCTAATAGATAAAAAAACTTGCTATAAAAAACGGCAAAAAAACAAATGGCATCCCTTGTTTCTGATATGTTTGTTATTGTTTAAAGATGGTCTAGTAGCCTAGAAATTTTAATATAATGACATAGTGAGAGAGAATTCTGATGTGTGTCGTCGAAGGGACCGATAGTGCATCGACATGGAGAGAGATATTGAGAGTTGAGACGTAGAACATCGAGATGCAGAGAGTCGACTGTAGTAGGGACTCGCCTCGCCTCGCAGCTGACCCAGGGTTAGAAGGATGGGACATGGGATTTCGGGTGATAAAATTTAGGATTGGTAACTTGGGACGATCATTCAGTCACGGTTGCTTTGATGCGAGCAGTATCAAACAATGTTTTTCTATATATTATTTATAAATGACAAAAAATGTAGCACTTTAATTTTTTTTAGATATTTTTTTTTGTCTACAGGGTGTTCAATAAGTTCGAATACAAATGTTTGATCATTGTGTTTGTAAGCCCAATGTACATATTCTGTATTAGTATTTGTGTCAGCGTTAGCGGTAAATATATACGCTAATGGATGTGTGTGGTGTCGACATTCTGTCACTTGTTTTTTGTTTATTAATAGCCGTTTTTGATGGTCATGCTCGAGGCGGCGTACTTCAAGACTGAGGTTTCGGGGATGATTGATCCCCCGAGTGGCCCGGTGCTCAGACGGAGATGACCCCTACGTGGTCCAATAGGATGATAACCCTTTATACACAGTAATTGCGATTTTAGCCTAATATGGGGACATTTTCATAGACTTTTTGGACAAAACATTGCGACCTCCCAGCTTCCCGGATTTGAACCCTCTTAACTTTTTGTTTGGTCTTTTATTATGTTGAAGCTATACGAATACAAGGTCAGTAACTTGTCATTCCAAAAGAAATATTCCAAACGTTCCTTATAAACAATACTTCCAATGAAATGCAACCGGGAAAAGAAATAATTTAATCTCAATTTTTAAACATTTTTTGAAAATGTATTCGAACTTATTGAACACCCTGTAAATTGATCACGAAAATTGTACCATAAGGTTTTGGATGATGCGATTCGATCAAAAATCCAAAATACACAAATCAGCTACTAATTAATCAGCCGAAAACTATATAAAAGTTCATTTAATCATCATGCAATGTTCTGTGAAATTGTTCTGTAGCATACCAACTGCCGTTTTTGCAATTCTGAGGTCAATCGAGCAATCAGAACCAATTTCCAGATCGAATGAGTGACGGAGATGTATTTTCCTATACATTTTGGCTGAAATTCCCATACAAACTTCAAATCAAATGCGCCAGCTTATGCAACAAGCGATTGAGCTGAAATTTTCAGAGATTGATTTTCTCACCCAAAGACACAATTCTGGGGGGTGCCCCGTGGAATTCGACAACATTTTTCTCCCCATACTAATCTGGGCCAGTCTAATTCCTATACATATTTTATCAGATTTATACTTTTGCGAGTATCGATGCGAAACATCGAATGTCAAATGCGAATGCAATAAAAAATTTTAGAACTTGTTCACAGAAAAAAATAATGAAAATTATCCAGCGCGTAAAAAATACAGACGCGGAAAATTACACTATTCTTAACATACATGAATCTTTTCCATAAATTTTACCCTAAATGTATGCAATTTGTATAGCATTATACCACTTAGTCGACTAAATAGTTACATAATGCAATACAAATTGCATACATTCAAGCAAAAATATCGTTTAAGATTACACTCTTTGTGGCATTCCCTTTATGTGCATTACTTTCGTGTAAATTTCAACAACTTTTTCTACCTGTGTTGTGAAAGGTAGCTGGCCTTATGTATTTAAATAGTAATAGCTTGTTAATACCGGAACAATCGGGATACCGGGAGGGTCACTCCTGCGAAACCGCTTTGAACTTGGTATTAGCTAAATGGAAAGAAAGCATAGAGCGTGAAGATACTGTTGCTGTGTTCTTGGATCTGAAACGCGCTTTTGAGACAATTTCTAGGCCCTTATTGTTGAAAACTATAGAGCGCTTTGGAATTTCGGGTTCAGCATACAATTGGTTTAAAATCTATTTGTCTGACAGAACTCAACGGACTGCTTTTAATGATTCTGTATCTAATCCCGTGGAGAACACCCTCGGAGTGCCACAGGGAAGTGTATTGGGGCCCCTTTTGTTTATTATGTATATAAATGACATGCGACGGGTTTTACGTTTTTGTGATATAAACTTATTCGCAGATGATACTGTGTTATTCATTGCAGCTAGAGACTTAGAAGATGCGATTGAACGCTTGAATGAAGACTTGCATTCTTTAAGTAGATGGTTGAAGTACAAACAGTTGAAATTGAATATTAGTAAAACAAAGTATATGATTATTTCGCGAAATCGTTCAATAGATAATGTCTCTGTGAAAATTGATGACGAGACACTTGATCGCGTACGGGAAATTAAATATCTTGGCGTGATTATTGATGATAAATTGAAATTTGACCAACACATTGACAATGTCATCAAGAAAATAGCCAAGAAGTATGGAATCCTCTGTCGACTGAAAAACGAATTAAATATTGCTAGCAAAATACAGTTGTACAAATCAATCATCTCTCCTTACTTGGACTTTTGTCCTTCCATTTTGTTTTTAGCAAATCAGACACAAATATCGAGATTGCAGCGTTTGCAGAATAAGATTATGCGTTTGATTTTGAGATGTAGCAGATTCACTTCCTCAACTTTTTTGTTGGATGCTTTGCAGTGGCTCTCGGTGAAGCAAAAGAATTGTGTATTTGACAATGGTGTTCATTTTTAAAGTAATTAACGGATTGCTGCCTCGATATTTGTGTGATCGAATTGAAAGAGGAAGTGACATTCATAGATATTACACTAGAAACGCGGAAGATGTAAGAACACCGTACTTTTGCATGGAGCTTCACAAAATTCTTTGTTTTTAACGGTATCAATTATTTCAACTCGATGCCTACACATATCAAACGTGCAACTACATTATCACAGTTTAAGAGACTTTGTGTTTCATACGTAAAAGCTGCCTTTTAAGCAGCTACTTTGTTGACTTTTATTATTCAAAAAAATTTGTATCTTGACGAAATCTGACCTACGGATTGTTTGTTTGGACAATTGTATTTTTTATTTCTTGAGGCACTGATAAACTGTTTTGTTCGCCTCGATGATGATGATGATGGATTTTATATATGTTGACGTAATTGTAATTTGACCTTTTTTTGTGTAGTCTACAAAAGTTTGAGTCTCGCGCGCAATGCAGATATGAATTATTTTTAAAACTATGTACAGACTTGCGCATTTTGAACCGTTTTGAATCTTCGGATTAGTAATGGGCTATCTGGTGGAGTTCTGGTCCCGTGGTTGATACCGAAACTTTTGATATCGACGGAGCGGTAACACAAGTTTTAGTTTTGTTGACGACTTAGATTATTAATTTTATTGATGCTTACGAGTGATAAACGTTAAGTGGTCTTGTATAAACATGAAACGCGATTTTTGGTGGAACTTTTGAAATCTGTGCGAGAGGTATCGCAAGTTTTGCATTTTAGTATAAACTCGAAGTATCACTACCGATGCTAATGAGAATCTGTAGATGAAAACAACAGTTTTTTTTTCTTAATTTACCTTTTTTGCTGGATAGTAATGAAAAGTTATGTAATTCATATCTGTGATGGTAATCAGATCGTTTTTGTTTTTTGCAAATCTGATTTAATTGTTATTATATCATTCAATTAATTATCTTAAAGATAAATCGTCTAGCTCAAACCTTTGTAGGGGTATGTGGCGGGACCATCATCATCATCATCATCATCATCAATAGCGAACATTGAAGAGTTGTTTTTGACGTAACTCAATAACACTATTCTTCTTATAGGCGTCCCACCAAAGCAGATCAATAAAGTTTTGAATGCGGGCATTACACGTAGGATCATTCCGATTCACATTAATTTTACTCTTTATACGGGTGTCTCACCAACGTAGGGCAAAAGCTACTAAATGCCGGCCTTCCACCATGCAGAATTGTGTTTATTTCGATCTACATTAACACTATTCTTCTTGCGGGTGTCTCACAAACGAATATTAAGATACTTTTGAAAGTGGGAAAGTGCAGAATGACGATCACTCCTATTCACAATAATGCCATTTTTCTTAAGGGCGTCTCACTAAAGCAAATGAAAAGTTTTTTGAATGTGGGCGTCTCACTATGCCGAATTGTGATAATTTTGATACACAATTTTTCCTACGGGTGTCCCACCAACGCAGAGATTTTTTCTATGCGGGCTTTCCACCGCGCAGAATTGTAGTAATTACTATCCACAATTTGCAATGATTGATTTTGTAAATGATGTTATTGCCAATAAAGTATCTTGTACTGAAATTCTAGAAAACTTCAATTTCAGAATATCACTTAGAAGTAATTTTACATACATTATCATAGAACAGAGGGGGAGAAAACAAAATAAGTATTTTAATGAAAATAAAAAACTTCTCGGATTTGTTTGGAAAAAATCCTGAAAATTATCAGAATTTTTGTTTGTTGACCCCTCAAAACATTATTTTTGGGCAAAAATTCGGAGGTGGAGAAATCATAATTGTTTTTGACTATTTGCATCGGCCATAGTTAAAACGGTCTACAATTGTTTGACGAAAATAAATACTAAATCTCAAAATAATAAAAAAAAAACCTCTTAATAAGCAACAAAAAAGTTCTGTGTGCGGGTGTCCTGCTACGTAGATCTGTTTTTTTTTTATTTTTTTTTTTTTACTAATTTTATTTGCTAATTATCTAATACATGCATTCATCTCTTAGACTAGGTGTTCCGTGTTTTCTTAACACTATCATCCTTATTTGCTATGTTACAGTTTTAGTTATTATTAATACATTTCAATTGCCTCTGGCAGTTAGAATTTTCCTCTGGTTTAATTGAACCATGTAGGAATTACAATGTTTTCAACTTAAACTAAACTTAACATATTTTATACTAAGGGTACAAGGAGTTAATCGTTGCAATAGAAGATTGCAACGATTTTTGTCTAAAATTGGAAATTATTTTTGTTGGACATTTGTTGCAATGTCTCAATATTAGAAATTCTATGAAGTTCATTGGTACTATATCACGGAGGCAACTTCAGAATCATTTTCAAAATTTTATTTTGAATCCTCTGAAGTGCCTTCTTTCTGGTATTGCAGCAACTAGTCCATATTGGCACAGCATACAACATGGCAGGTCTAAAATTTGTTTGTAAATCAAAAGTTTTTCTTAAGACAAAGTTTTGATTTTCTGTTTATAAGTGGATATAGACACATAATATATTTGTTACATTTGGCTTGAAGGCCTTCAATGTGATTTTTAAAAGTTAAATTTTGATCTAGCAGAAGTCCTAAATATTTAGCTTCGCTAGACCAATTAATTGGAACCCAATTCATAGTGACAATATGTCTGCTAGAAGGTTTCAAATAAGAAGCTCTCGACTTATGTGGGAAAATTATAAGCTGAGTTTTGGAAGCATTCGGGGAAATTTTCTATTTTCGCAGGTAAGTGGAGAAAATATCCAAACTTTTTTGCAATCTACTACAAATGACACGAAGGCTTCGCCCTTTGGCTGAAAGGTCCTTGTCATCTGCAAGCAAAGATTGTTGACACCCTGGTGGTAAATCAGGTAAGTCAGAAGTAATAATGTTATACAATATAGGCCCCAGTATGCTGCTTTGGGGAACACCAGCTCTTACAGGTAATCTATCAGATTTAGAATTCTGATAGTTTACCTGCAGTGAGCGATCTGATAAATAATTTTGGATCAGTTTAATGATGTACAGAGGAAAATTAAAATTCATCAATTTTACAATCAAACCTTCATGCCAAACACTGTCAAATGCTTTCTCTATATCAAGAAGAGCAACTCCAGTCGAATATCCTTCAGATTTGTTGAGCCGAATTAAGTTCGTAACTATTAATAACTGATGAGTGGTTGAATGCCCATGGCGAAAACCAAATTGCTCATCAGCAAAAATAGAATTGTCATTAATATGAACCATCATTCTATTTAAAATAATCTTTTCAAACAGTTTGCTTATTGAAGAAAGCAAACTGATTGGGCGATAACTAGAAGCCTCAGCTGGATTTTTGTCCGGCTTCAAAATTGGAACAACTTTGGCGTTTTTCCATTTATCTGGAAAGTATGCCAATTGAAAACATTTGTTAAATAAATTAACCAAAAAGGATAAAGAGCTCTCAGGAAGTTTTTTGATAAGTATGTAGAAAATACCATCATCACCCGGGGCTTTCATATTTTTAAATGTTCTAGTAATAGATCTCACCTCATCCAAATTAGTTCCCAACGAAGGGTCAAAAACATTATCTTGATTGAGAATGTCTTCAAAGCTCCGTGTAACCTGATCCTCAATTGGACTAGTGAGACCTAGACTAAAATTATGGGCACTCTCGAACTGCTGAGCAAGTTTTTGAGCCGTTTCGCCATTTGTTAATAAAATTTTATTTCCCTCCTTTAGCGCTGGAATTGGCTTTTGAGTTTTTTTTTAAGAATTTTCGTTAATTTCCAAAAGGGTTTCGAACTGGGATCCAACTTCGAGACATTATTCTCAAAGTTGGTATTTCTCAGAATAGCGAAACGTTTTTTTTTTAATTTCATTTTGCAAATCTCGCCAAATAACTTTCAACGCGGGATCGCGAGTTCTTTGGTATTGCCTTCGCCTCACATTTTTAAGACGGATCAGTAGCTGAAGATCGTCGTCAATAATAATAAAGTTGAATTTAATTTCACATTTAGGAATTGCAATGCCTCTGGCTTCGACAATTAAATTTTCCAAAGATGCGAGAGCATTATCAATATCACTTTTGGTATCCAAAGATTAACATCAAAATTTCTATCGATATATGTTTTGAGAGAATCCCAATCAGCTCTATGATAATTAAAAGTAGAGCTGATTGGATTATAAATGGCTTCTTGTGAGATTTCAAACGTCACAGGAAGGTGATCAGAGTCAAAGTCAGCATGAGTTACCAATTGGCCACACAGCTGACATGAATCCGTTAAAACTAAATCAATTGTAGAAGGATTTCGACTGGAAGAAAAACAAGTAGGGCCATTGGGATATTGAATAGTATAATATCCCGCAGAACAATCTTCAAATAAAATGTTGCCGTTGGAATTGCTTTGAGCATTATTCCATGAACGGTGTTTGGCATTGAAGTCACCAATTACGAAGAATTTTGATTTGTTGCGAGTCAGAATTTGAAGATCAGCTTTCAACAAATTCTTTTGCTGCCCATTGCATTGAAAAGGCAAATAGGCTGCAATGAAGGAAAATTGACCAAAATTTGTTTCAACAGAAACTCCCAAGGTTTCAAAAACTTTGGTTTCAAACGAAGAAAATAATTTATGTTTGATACGTCTATTAATGACAATGGCGACCCCGAATCCAGGCGCTGTCAAGACGATCCCCAAGTAGCACACGCAACATCTTCCTAAAAGCACCTTGTTTCTATTCAGTTTCATTAAAGGCATTGGAAAAACATCAAAGCACGAAAAAGTTGCATCAAGATGACAAAAACGTTCGAATTGTGATCAATGTTTCATTAAAATTGCAATGCAGTACGTGTTTGACATTTGGAAACAAACAAACAAAGAATACTGCACTTCATGTTGCAAACATGAAACAAAACCATTAAGTTGCATATTGTTCACCATGTAACTACAGTGCGTCTTTGAAAATTGAATCGTTTGTTTAAATTAAGTTGCAGATAAGTTGAATGTGTCTTCAAGTTTAATTTAGCATCGTTCAACGTTTCGACAACTCACATTTTTTTCCTGTGATGGTGCAATCAAATAACAGGAAACCCGAGTACAAAACTTCATAATCGTATGGTTTTTATTGTGAGTCAACATGCAGTCCCTTCGAAGTGTTGAATAGTGCTGTGGTAGAGTGGAGGACTACCAATCACAAGATCCATAAATCGAATCCAGTTTTATATTTTTATTTTATTTTTTTTCACTGTAGTATTTTGCATCATTATTGCAATTTTACTGCAATCGAAGGATGTTTCCGTAGGCTCCACCTCTTGCGCTTTTTAGATTGCAAGAGAGTTACATTTGATGGCACATACGCAAAGTTTGGTTCTTTCCGAATAGTTGCAACGCAGTGGAATGTTCAGTAGTGAAACAATTTGTGCTGCTTGGGTCATTTCTGTAGATAAAATAATTTGGATCTCTTTTAATGGATAGTCCGGGCTTTAAATAAGTTTCTGTTATAATGGCAATATGCACATTATGAACTGTTAGGAAGTTGAATAATTCATCTCCCTTACCCTTTAGAGAGCGGCCATTCCAATTTAGAACTTTCACACAATTATTTAGATCCATTAAAACGGAGTCCGATAACAATTTTTTGTGTGTACTTTATACCAACCTGAACAGCTTCTGGTATGGTATTTGATTTGAACATTGCATCAATCATGTGATGCAATTGTTCAGTTAAAAAATCAAAATCGGAAGCAGTAATGCTACCTGAGTCGGCAACATGACCATTATTTTCCGTTGGGACATGGGTATAAACCTCATTTGGAGAAGAGAAATTTTGTCTACCAGCAGCGATGTTTGCATACGTAGGTACATTCGAAAAATTGGAATTTACTGAAGTGCTTGCTACCCGTTGACGAGCGGCAAAATTTGTTTGTGAATTGTGGTGGTATGAATTGCTCGACCGGTAACTGGTTTCGAAATTTGAGCGTTTGGAAAATTTCTACCCGTCGAATCTGGGATCCGATTGTAATTTCCCGTCATCAATTTTGCACGGTAATTCAAAACTTTTTTTCTTGAAGGGCATTCCCAGAAATTGGATTTATGATTGCCCCACAATTTGCGCACTTAAATTTATTGGAATCTACTCTCACAGGACATGCGTCCTTGGCGTGAGAGGTTCCACCACAAATCATGCATTTAGCATCCATGTGACAATGTTTGGTTCCATGACCCCACTTTTGGCACTTACGGCACTGGGTGGGGTTTTGAATTTCCCCCAGGCCTGCGGAAATGTTTCCATGTAACACGGACATGAGACATAATACAGGCCTTTTCCAAACTTTTCATATTATTTAGTTCACTTTTGTTAAAATGAACTAAATAAAATTCTTGAGAAATGCCCCTCTGGGAAGTACCAGAGTGGGATTTTTTTTCATCTTAATTACTTGGACTGGTGAAAATCCAAGTAATTGAGAAATTTCAATTTTAATCTCATCCAGTGATTTATCATCACTGGGGAGACCTTTCAAGACGACTTTGAACAATCGCTCAGTTTTGTCGTCGTATGTGAAGAATTTATGGCGCTTCTCAGTTAAATACTGAAGAAGACGTTTGCGATCGTCAAAGGATCCCGGCAAAACGCGGCAGTCACCCTTCCTAGCAATCTGAAATGAAACCTTGATCCCCTGAAGGTTACTCAAAATCTCATTCCGGAAGCCAGAAAACTCGGCAACAGATACCGCAATTGGCAGAATCCATTGCTTTTTCGCATGAATCGAATCACCTGGGCTAGAGGTATATTCGAGTTGCTCAATTTCATCATTAATCAAATCGAACTGATTGCTCAGTTCGATTGGAGAAGAATTATTTTCGATATTGGAGTTAGAAGGAATATCTGAATTCTCCAGCTTCCTTCTATTTTTTCCGCGCTTTGGCAGGACGGTCTTGAAACCTTGTTTCTTTGAAGGAAGTGGAGAATTCAGAGACTCCCCCTTCCTCTTGTTTTTATTAATGCTCATTGCTGAGCGTGGAGACGTGACCTTCTAAGAGTTTTTTTTCCCAGAATGGTGTCCCTGCAGGATTATCACCGCTTGTCGGAATTTTACATCCGCAAACGGGTCCAACGTAAAACGAAGGCACGGGTCCTTGCAAAGATCGTAACGGGATCAGTGGGTACAAATAGCGCTAAGAAGCACCGTTGAAATTAAAATAGCTTCGGGTAGTATTAAAAACTTCCTTCCGCAAAGAGAGAAAGAACCGCACAGCACGAAAGCACGATGCGGTCTGAACGTAGATTTGTGATTATTCCTATCTGCAGTAAGATATTCTTTTTGCGTCCTACCACCCAAAACTGTGATTATTTCAATCTACAATAACACCATTCTTCTTGCGGCTGCCGCCCCAACAGAGTAGGAGAAGCTATTAAATCTGGGCGCCCTACCATATGGAATTGTTTTCATTTCGATCCACATTGACATCATTCTTCTTGCGGGTATCCCATCAACGTAAAGTAAGAAACATTATTGGTTATAACTAGGGGTGGTGAAAATTCGCGGCAAAATTTTTAAAATTTCGCGGACAGCCAATTTAGAAAATCTGAAAATTCGCGGCAATTTCGGGGTAAATCATATTTCGGTACAAAAAATAAAAAAGACAATGTAGGTTCCATATTTATTTAAATTGTTTATTAATTTCCAATATTTTTTTAAATTATTTCTTTGCATTACTGGTCAAAGGCCAATTTTTTCCCGTTAACTTTTGGCGCTGGGAAGTGTTGATTAAATTGTACTGGCAGACACTACGTTCAGCATCTACCGAGTTTGCACTTAAAAAAAAATTCAAGTCGTCAAAAAATGCGTTATTTGTCGAGGTCAAGAAATCTACAGGAGCAATAGAATGGAATAAAATTATTGACGGAAAGGTTAATTTCGCGGTTTTTCGCGAAAATGTTTAAATTTCGCGGCTAACATCAAATTTCGCGGATTTCGCGGCTTCCGCGAAATCGCGAATTTCCACCACCCCTAGTTATGACCGTGCCACTACCCAGAGTTGTAATTATTTCGATCCACAATAACACTGGCGTCCCACTAACACACAGGAAGGAACTTTTGAACATTGGCGTCACATCACGCAGAACTGTGATAATGTCTATCCTCAAAAACGTCGTTGCGACTGCGCAGCTACAAAGCAAGACCATGCTGAAGGTGGCTAGGTTCGATTCCCGCTCCGGTCTAGGAAATGTTCGTATTGGAAACATTCTCGACTTTTTTGAGCACAAAAATACGATCATGTTAGCCTCATGATACATATACGGATGCAATGGTAACTCTGAATAGAAACCTTGCAGTTAACATCTGTGCAACTGCTTAATAAACACTAAGCTGCAAGGCGGTGATGTCCCAGTGGAGGAAGTATTGGCAATAATAATAAGAAGATAATAACGCTATTATTCTTGCCAGCGTCTCACCACGAAGAATTGTGATCATTTCTGTCCACAATAATACCATTCTTCTTGCGTGCGTCCCACCAACGCTAAGCAAAAAATAGTTGAAAGCAAGTGTACCATCGCGCAGAATTATGGTCATTCCAATCCACATAAGCACCATTCTTTTTGCGAGGTTCCCACCAACACAGAGAAAGCAGAATTTGAAAACAGGCCCATCACGCGAAATTATGAAATTGTAAAGTTCACTATGTCACCATTCTTTTTACATTCGTCCCACCGACGCAGCGAAAGACAATGCTGGCTTCTTATCATGCAGAATTATGATCATTGAGAGCCGCAATAACGCCATTCCTCGTGTGGGCGTCTCACCAACTCAGAGGACGAAACCAAGAAACCCATTTTTCTTGTTCAGAGGAAGAAAGTTTTGAAGACAGTCTTCTTTTCGCGTAGAACTGTGATACATTTCACTACAATAAGATTTAAAGAACAGTGCGAATGCGTGTTCTTGATGAATTAAACTATTGTAATATATTTTTTAAGTTTTTGTTGTGAAAACGACAAAACTGAAATTGTAACACATAGTTTTAAAAACAATACTGGCTTTTAAAATGAAGCATGTAAATTTTTATATATGACGAATTTCGCGCCAACCCTTCTATGGGGCTGGCAGCACCATCTCAGAATCGAATGAAACTTGGTGGGCATAAAGATATGGTATTTCTAAGCCACTCTGCATACTTAGTTTTTCAAAAATTGTCAAGAGTAACATTTGAAAAGGGTCTAATTTTTTCTCATCGATTTTTAAAAAATCGATGTAACTCTAAAATGACAAAACCTACAAAAAAGTGTTGTATGGCGGACTGTCGTGAAATTTTTTGGAAAAATATCCAAAAAATAAAAAAACGATTTCTACACTGAAAAAAATTAGTTTTAAAAATTAAAATCGATATTACAAAAAAACCTCATCTCAGAAATCGATGAAATTTTTTCTGCAGATAGGTATTGCAATTATCTAACTTTTCTGGGAATAATGTTCCTGTAACATATTTAAGGAAAAATGTTTTTCTAACAAAAACTTTTTCCATGTCCATATTGAGTGAGAATTTATCACCGTGTTTTATGCCTACAGCGCCAAATATAGGTTCAGCAGCCTATCATAAACCAACGACACATTTTGGACGTATAAAAATTTGTTTAGGAAGCAATTTAGCATAATCTAACATATTTGTGGACCAACATTTGAAAAGGGTTTACATTTTCTTTGACTTTTTGTATCGAAGTAGTTTAAAAACAATTGAGTTTACAAAAAAACAAATAATTGCTTTGAACACGGGCTAATGTTGCCGAAACGAAATTGAAGTGATATTTAATTGTAATACATTTTCACTCCGGATAATCGAATCACCACAAAAAAATCAAATTTGCAATTAAATGACAAAAAACTTATGTTTTATTTTATTTGCAGTGGTGTAGTCAGAATTTATTTGAGAAAAACATTGAATAATCCACCGGTATCGGTGACTTTCTGGTGTAATATGGAAAAATAGTATTCTTGCCAAAACTTTTGAGTCTATAGTCCGATTCAGTCTTGATGCATTGCAACTTGATGGTTGAGAATAGGTGCCAATAAAATAGCTAGACTATTTAAGTTTTTTGTACAAAAAATAGTATGTTTGCCTTTATTTCTTTTGAGTCCATTGTCCGATAAATGAAATTATCAATACAAAACAATATGCTTCAATAGGAAACAGGATTTCCCATTAAATGCAACCAGTTGGAAGCAAATAAGGATAAGGATAAGTACCGCAAAATGGGTTAGATTTTGTGCACTCAAAAACACAGACATCACCTCAATTCGCCGATCATAGACGGTCGGTATGTAATACTATGGATCTCCGAGCCATCTAAAATAATGTTAAAAATGTTAAAAATTTAAAATTATATAATAAAATAAAAATTAATGAAAATTATCTGAATTAATTATCCATGAATTACATAAGTGTGACAATCAATACACAATTTTAAAATGATTGATATAAAAAGTTTGAAGGGGGGTTGGAGGAGAGGATTGAAAATGGTCAATTTTTGCGTTACGAAATTAACGTGTAATTTCAATTCAAAACATGGCTTAGAAGCAGAATGGCACTTTTTGCAACATCCTTTTGGAAAAGGCCCTTGCAGAAGCTATTGGTGGCTCTCTCAAACGAATGGCAAAACGAGCAAGTCTTGCCAAAGATTATGGAAATACTATTAAGACTCTCGGGAGTTGTACGAATGGGCAGTTACACAAACGGACAAAAATATCTCTATAAATTACATTTCTGTTATAACTCGAATGAGCAATACTCAACAATTGCAGAAGAGTTTGATGAACTTTTCAAAAAAGCAAAAACTATAACTGGCACACAAAAGTTTAATTATTTTATTCCAATCGCTCATAATAAAATCCTGGCTCAAAAATGTTCCACAGATAAAGACCCAAATGTCTTCAAATTGTTCGAGTAAATTTACAAATTAATGAGTATTTTGTTGCTAAACCAATTTCTCGGTGAACGAAACGCTCTTTTATGTTTCAGATTTTACAGTTCAGACAAATTTACAATAGTCCATCAAACATCACAATTTTGTAAATTTGTGTGTAACATTGATATAAGAAATCTAGGAAAATATACGCCCTTTTTAAATGTTGGTCCACATTAATGTTATAGAAATTGCTTACTAAACAAATTTTTATACGTCCCATATGTGTCGTTGGTTGATGATAGGCTGCTAAACCTATATTTGTCGCTGTAGGCATAAAACACGCTGATAAATTTTCACGCATGAAAAAAGTTTTTGTTAGAAAAACTTTTTATCCGTAAATATGTCACAGGAACATTATTCCCAGAAAAGTTAGATAATTGAAATACCTATCTGCAGAAAAAATTTCATCGATTTCTAAGATGAGGTTTTTTTGTAATATCGATTTTAATTTTTAAAACTAATTTTTTTCAGTGTAGAAATCGTTTTTTTATTTTTTGGATATTTTTCCAAAAAACTTCAGGGAATTTCACGACAGTCCGCCATACAACACTTTTTTGTACGTGTTGTCATTTTAGAGTTACATCGATTTTTTAAAAATCAATGAAAAAAAAAATTAGGCCCTCATCAAATGTTACTCTTGACAATTTTTGAAATAGTATGCAGAGTGGCTTAGAAATACCATATCTTTATGCCCACCAAGTTTTATTCGATTCTGAGATGGTGCTGTCATCCGCTGGTCGAGTTGGCGCGAAATTCGTCATATGGTTTAAATCAAAACTGTGCCTTTGCACTAGTTTAGTGTATTGTTTCGTTGCTGGATATGTTCTTTGGGTACATCAAGGTTGAAACTTGTTGTGGTTATCCGGGTGGTCAAAGGCGTTGTTTTATAATACCAGGATTACCAGGAAATTGCCGACCTTTACCCGGATTCCTGTAGAATATTTTCTAACATTGTTTTCCAAATTCCTTCTATAGCAATTCGCATCAAGTGCCAAGCCTAATGAAGTCTGTCGTATGTTGAATGATATATTATATTTTCAGCGACCGCCGTTTTATTTTAAATTTACTCAGGTCCAAAGGGTTAATCCGCGCTTGCCCAAGTAAACTCGAACCGGGATGAATTATTTGCTTTGAGAAGCGTTTTAAAACGATTGCCAAATGGCCTGCAAGCATCATTCTGCCGATCTAGTTGAATCGCGATCCGGCGGCAACCATCGAATTAAATTACACCGCCAAACGTCATGACCACCTCGAGACAGGCATGACTGTGTATTCGATGGAACTCAAAGTTTGTTGTGGCGTTTCCATTCAATATAAATTTTCTTATTCAAATGGTACGAAATTCTAGCGGGGAAATTCGTTTTGCGCACAGATCAATTTCCTCCATCCAAATGCAAAGCAGCGGTCCCGGCCATCGCTTCGCCCCGCTTCGTTCGGTGCAGTATCAGCCGAAACCTGACCGGGAGACGACAACTTCAATCCTGTCGATGCGTTGTCTATAGACATGCCGTGAAAAATGTATGTAAATATTATGCTTGAAAATGGCTAATTTCAATTCATTTAATTGAAAATCATGATCTAGTGGCAATAAATTATTCGAACTATCCCACTGCCCGTGACTGGATGGGTTTCTAGCCGTGCCAACGGGGTATGAAGGATGGTGCGAACTTGCTTTCATCGCAGCACGAGTTGGCCAACAACGCCGCGCTATGCTTTTTAGAGTTGGCTCGTGTCAAAAAGAAAGTTGGATGACGTAGTGCAGTTGTAAATGTGTAAGAATTGAATTACTAGACTGTTGAAGAACAAACTCTTATGTTTGATAACAGCTCATTCCTATCGTTTTCTGTTTTTATTGGTTCATTCCAGAGTTTTAAATTTGGGTCACGAAAAGAGGTCAGGAAGTAAGATTCAATAACTCAGCCGATTTTCAACGAATTATGGAGATTTTGTAAAAAAGAACATCGCACCTGAGTTTCTCGGACAGAATTGCATCGCTTCACTAACTAGCCGAAAAATGATTTCACTCTAAACAAACAAAGTAAACGAACAAAGTAATTCAATGTATTTAACAATGAAAACACGTAAAAATCATGCGATAATGATAATAGCGATTTAAATCATGACCGATTCTGTGGGCCATGAGTCTGATGGGATTTGAATCGCCCATAAGATTTGAAAATTTGATATTTTACCTACACTGTATACAACTATTGTAAACAATTGAATAAATACATTTAACTATTGAAAAAAATAATTTAACCAGGCAGTGTTGAAATATTCTTTTACAGTAAATTGCCTACACTTCGGCTTTCAGCCACCCGGCATGAACGTGCACAAAATGTTGGTGATCAAATTACTCATCAAATTGTACGTACAATTGGCGGTCGTGTCTTTGATATTGAGCATATATCCCAACATTTCATTCCCACATTTATGTTACCACACCGGGCAATCAGCGCCAGTCCCGGCGACAAGAAGATAGTTGATATCCCTTGTTTTTGACAACTGATTTCGATTGGTTGTGTGAGTGCACCGATGTCAAAAATAAAGCTTCAAACTGATTGATTTACTGTCAAATGCAAATTTTGACATTATTATAGATGTTGAGTGAATAAAATGTGCAAATGCTCTTTCGCGGAAGCTATCGATGAAGACAAGTGGAAGTGTCAATGATTTCAGTGACGAAAGAAAATTTTCAATACAAAAAGCAAGACATTCTTTCGTATTCTTGTATGTCATTTTCTCAACCGACGCGACGTCAACTCGACCCGGTCTATTCTTTCTACATCCATTAAATATCTGCATCTTTTAATTATCTCTTCAGCTCTTCTAATATCTAGTAGGGACA
Organism: Armigeres subalbatus; assembly: GCF_024139115.2. Lineage (NCBI taxonomy): Eukaryota > Metazoa > Arthropoda > Insecta > Diptera > Culicidae > Armigeres > Armigeres subalbatus. Next base: position 261,176,223 of record NC_085140.1, on the reverse strand, counting down.
CGGCAGGTATTTCCGTCCATCATCATATGGGCTAAAACCATCGAAAGGAACGTCCTTTAGCTAGAACTCCACTATAGTAGAACGTATCTCCTGAGCTTACGATTTGATACGGATGAGTTTGTCAAAAAAGTTTCTCTTTTATTGGTTTTCGAGACTATGACGAAAAGACGAAAATACCTGCCTGAACCCTATTATCATATAGACCAGGGCTGCCCAACGTACGGCCCGCGGGCCGGATGCGGCCCCCGACTACATTTTTTGTGGCCCGCAGCATGTAAGAAAAATAAACTCATAATTGGCCCGTAAGCTTTTCTACCTCAATATGTAAGTTTTAAATCAAAGTTCGCGCTGCAAAAATATTAATTTAAATTTGAAACGAAAAATAATATTTTACATAATTTGAAATGATTTCATAAGCGACCCCAAGACAAGGTTGATGTGGAACATCGCGTTTTCAATAAAGATTGGTCAAAGTAGTTTATGTTCAAGTTGAAGAAAGGAAAGCCGGTTTGCTTAATTTGTTCGAAAAGTTTTGCTACATTGAAGGAATAAAATCTGAATCCAAGCATTCTATGAAATATGATATTTGAAAGGGCCCAGGTAGGAAACAAAAGTTGAAAGAATTTCAAAGGTTCCGATTTAAATTTCCATTTATTGATTCAAATTATTGGTACAATGGATTATGAAAACAACAAACTTTTTTCACTAGAGCTCAACGAATAAAATGCAGTATGGGCCAGTTTTCGGTTAGTAAGATTTTGGCAAAACTGGTTAAGGAATGCATTTCGGTTGTTGTTGACACCGTGTCCTAAGGAAACAGCCTCCTTCTGTAGCATAGTTTGCGCAGACGGTGAAGAGTAAAAGTTCTTGCAGAAGATTTGAAGCTACGTAACGTGAAAAAGCCATCAGCTTCATATTCTACTATCTCGCAAGCGATGGAAATACCGTCGTGACAAACGTGGCAAACGTAGCTGTTTTTATGGTCATTTTGGAATGTTAGAGAAATTGGCAGCTTTATTCCCATTGTAGGCAACAAGTAACGGGGGAAACCTGAGGAACTTTTTTTTCCTTCGAAAACTTAAGTGACCTTACGATTGATAAAGCAGCAGCAATGACAGGAAAGAACAAAGGCGTTGTGCCAATTCTGGGCAAGGAAAAGCAATCACATAGGTATAGCGATATTTCCTTGCCTTTCCATATTAACCAAAAGAATCGATAGGCGAAGACGATTAATATTCATCAAGTATTGACGATCGTTATTAAGACAATCAACTTTATCAACGTTAGGAAACTCAACCCCCATCAATTATAAATTATTTTGACCGAAATGAAAGCCGAATACGGAGACTTACTGTATTATTGTGAATTTCATTGACTAAGCCTTGCTACCATCCTTGAGAGATTTTATACTTTACGAAAAGAAAATGGCACTATTTCTACAAGATAAAGGAAAACCACCGCCCGAGCTGGATGATGAGTGCCTTGGCTTTTCTAGCAGATATCGCCAAACTTCTCAATAACTTGAAAACTCTCATCCTGTTGAGGACTGTTCTTGCAAATCTGTTCAATATGCTGGTAAAGTAACGAAATTTTCATTTTTTAGCATCCAGTAAACGATGTGAATAGATTAATTAAATGTTTCAATTTATAAAAATATTTAACAAGTAATGTACAAAATATTTTCTGGCCCATCAGCAAGTGTGAATTCTAAAAATTGGCCCGTGGCTTGAAAAGGTTGGACATGCCTGATATAGACAATAAAAGTGTGCTCACTTATCCAATTGTGTGTGCTAAGGTCAGTGGGTTCGTTTATTTGATCCTACAAGCATCTTACAAAACTATTATTACTTTGTTCCATCACATACATACGTTTCCCATCATCATCGACCATCTTCATTATCTTCGGATAAACAGAGTACCGTTTTGACACAATTATAACAGATGTGTTATTCAACAACAACAACGACTGAGCTGCAAAACTGTGTGAAGATTTCGGGCGAACACTCCAGTTCGTTCGAATCGCGCCGGGGACTAAGACAAGGTGACGGACTTTCGTGCCTGTTGTTCAACATTGCGCTAGAAGGTGTCATGCGGAGAGCCGGGTGTAACAGCCGGGGTACGATTTTCAACAGATCCAGTCAATTTATTTGCTTCGCGGATGACATGGACATTGTCGGCCGAACATTTGCAAAGGTGGCAGAACTGTACACCCGCCTGAAACGTGAAGCAACAAAAGTTGGACTGGTGGTGAATGCGTCAAAGACAAAGTACATGCTTGTGGGCGGAACCGAGCGCGACAGGGCCCGCCTGGGAAGCAGTGTTACGATAGACGGGGATACCTTCGAGGTGGTCGAGGAATTCGTCTACCTCGGATCCTTGCTAACGGCTGACAACAACGTTAGTCGTGAAATACGAAGGCGCATCATCTGTGGAAGTCGGGCCTACTACGGGCTCCAGAAGAAACTGCGGTCGAAAAAGATTCGCCACCGCACCAAATGTGTCATGTACAAGACGTTAATAAGACCGGTAGTCCTCTACGGACATGAAACATGGACAATGCTCGAGGAGGACTTGCAAGCACTCGGAGTATTCGAGAGACGGGTGCTTAGGACCATCTTTGGCGGTGTGCAAGAAGACGGTGTGTGGCGGCGAAGAATGAACCATGAGCTCGCCCAACTCTACGGCGAACCCAGTATCCAGAAGGTAGCTAAAGCCGGAAGGATACGATGGGCAGGACATGTTGCAAGAATGCTGGACAGCAAACCTGCAAAGATGGTGTTCGCTTCCGATCCGGCAGGTACGAGAGACGGCGTGGAGCGCAGCGAGCGAGATGGGCAGAGCAGGTGCAGAACGACTTGGCGAGCGTGGGGCGTATCCGAGGATGGAGAGATGCGGCCTCGAACCGTGTATTGTGGCGTCAAATTGTTGATTCAGTGTTATCTGTTTAGATGTTAACTAAATAAATGAAATGAATGAACGACTGAGCTAAGCTAAACGACATCGGAAGCCCCACAATACCAGCCAACGCGCACCGTACACCGATGATGGTGTCTCCTCGGGTGCTAATGAAAGAAATGTTTTCAATATTTTGCTCCGCACAAAACTATTTCCGACCACGCTTCTATGTACACTGCTCCGGCTGGTTGTCGTCTGGTATCTTATCGCAAGTGAATTCCACGCTTTGTTTAACGAAATCATCAGCGCAACGTGGTGCGTTGGTATGCAAATATACCGGGCTGTGTAACCAATCACCTCTATTTTACTTCGAGCTGGAGACGCACGCCGGAAAATTTATTTGAGAACTTCCAGCTGTGTGCAGTATCACAGACTGGTCGCGGGGCAACTCCAGTCAGACCAGTCAGGCTTACATACCTGATAGTCATTATAGGTTTGCTTTTTTGCCATCTCGGGAAGAAGGCGGTTCATTTGAATTGATTCCTTTTGAGATCGACTGCGTTGGTTTATTTTTGTTTGCATTTGCACATCCTCTGTTTGAGCATGCAATTGCTACCGGCCTGTGGGGCGTTCCACGGCAGCTAGCAAAAGTAACGATTTAATAGCAATACTAGTTACCCACTGGTTTACAAGGTGTCAAAAGAAAATAAATCATTCTGAATTGAGTGCGATGATCTTTGCGCCCTGCAGATCGCGTGTTTTGTTGGCACACTAAGTTGTTCTTCAGAAGGCAGGGATGCCGAATATTAAGTTATAACAAATGCATCTAGAACATCGTACAAGTAAATTGGAATGTATTTTCATAAACATATTTGTAGCATGCAAATAAACGCAACCTTTTAATCGTAATTACGTAAATTTCAAATCAATCTAATTGAATATCGAAAGTTTATTGGAAATGGCTGCGTTTGACATGTCACCGATTAACGAATATGCTGTGTAAAACTGCATTTTGAACACATTGAACACATTTTGAACACATTCACAATTGATAATTCGTACGAAATGGTACAAATTTGATTTCAGTACTGGAAACGTCAGATGATCCATGAACTCTTTTTTCGATAGTTGCTCTTCTTCGATGATCATCTATATTTGTTTTGCTTTGAGTCTGCTAATATATCTTTCTGCTTTATTGTTTGGAGTTATAACTTTCGCAGTTTAGCAAACAAATGTCACACTCTTCTGCAGGGGTATTGTGCTGAGCCCAGTGGTGTTGATCGGAACATTCCCTGGCCCGTGAACTTGGCCCGGAGGAGCCAACCAGAACAACGTCACCATCACCAATCTCCAACCGGGTGAGCTTCGCAAAAGCCCGCTTCAGTACTCCACTGCAATCCATCAATGGCTCCTCTACACCGCCACATACCCAGCACTTTCGCTTCTCTCCATCGACGATGTAAACCAGATCATCAGCCTTTGAATTGTTTGTCTCCCTGAAACACTTCTTTCATTTACTGATTGGTAGAATGTATTCCTTGATCCACCTGTTCCACATATTTTCGGCCAACTCATGTGAGCACTTGAACGAGTCTCTCAGAGCTTCTTCTGAAAGTACCGGCGGTGCTACAATTGGCGGTTCGTTTGGCGAGTTACCACTTTTCCTGGCTGACATATACGAGTGGGCGATAATTTATAATGTCTTCAGCTTCGGCAATCGCTGCCAATACCTCCTTCATGGACCGCACAAGGGTTGAAAGTCCATTTTGTTCTAGCTGACGTGAACTCATCGGCACATTCCATCTCAATACATTGAATTTTGTCATCTCTTTACTCACTCCCGCAGATTGGTCCCTTTGTCCGAGAAGATTTCTGTTGGTGTACCTCGTCGGCTTAATTGCCATTAAACAGGATTGAGTAGTAAATTAATGCGATACTTCGATATAAACTGATCTGACGACTAAACACGTGAAAAGAACTATCCACCTTTTCTCGCAGCGACGGTGACCAAATCGTTCTTGGTAGTGTTGAACGATCTTCACTGTAAGGGGCCGTACACATATTACGTAAGCAATTTTTCTGGGTTTTTCGACCCCCCCTCCCCCCATGTAAGATTTTTTCCATACAAAAGATTTTTTATTTATATGGCGCGTAAGATATTGACAGACCCCCCCTTCCCTCACAACTGCTTACGTAATATGTGTACGGCCCCTTAACTGCGTGCTCCTTTGGCAATGCTATGGGAAAACGAAGGTAATATGAACTGGAGGCTGGAGGATTAAAAGTCCATTTTGTTCGAGCTGGACTTCCGCACGTTCCACACGACTCTCCGTACGTAGAATTCAGTCGTTATTAATAAGGGGCGTCAGTTTGCATAGGAGGCTTGACTTCTCGATCTGCCGCATATTCGCCATGACAACATTCGCGTTCTTCATCAATACTGTCTACTCGTTACCAAACGATTCAGCTTGGGCTATTTTCATCAGAGTCCGTTCCGCCTTCTTGTATTCCAACAGTTTTCAAGGGGATTGCTGAAGCAAGAAGTTTGTCACATTGATGGTTTTTGCTTGTCAATCTGTAGGCTTTAGCGCTTCGATCGACAATACGTTTATATTTTTACGACAGTTGGATCAAATCTGAAGAAAGTAGCCATAATTCGTACCAAAACAGTCCATTTCTTGCTTCTTTTTGTCAACATACGTGCTCACTGCTAAAAAAAATCACAAAAATAATGAACAAATCAAATTGCTTTCCTTTGATTTGTTTTTGATGGGTTGAATGGCCCCATGATGCCCCATCATGAGATGAATTCCAGGAGTAGTTCCCCTATATATCAATCGACACTTCTCAGCAATTTGCCAATTTCATTGAAACTTAAGATTACTGATGATAAGCTTGAAAATTTCAATCCTTTCAAAGCTAGCAAAAATTTCATATGTAACCAATCCCGTGTATTCCTAACACGGACATCAGATCGAATGATGTAAGTGACTGTCCTTCGGGTCCCCTGTAAGATTTTCTTTGTGTATAAAAGAAGTAGTATACGAATGCAGAAATGGTAACTTGGCTTAGAAACCTCGCAGTTAATGACTGTGCAAGTGCTTAATGAACACTGTTGTGAGGCGGCAATCTCCCAGTGGGGATGTAATGCCATAGAAGAAGAAGAAAAGCGTTCGTCTCAGTGAACGAATTTTCACGGTAAGCTTTTCAATCGACAGATTTCAAGTATGCCTTTTATGTCCATGCTTCCAGGCATAAAACTGTTTTCAATGCAAAACATTGAGTTCAAGTGAACCTATAAATATGAGTACCGCATCATTCTTGAATCATTCCATTACCAGGTTCTGATTGGTACAGAATAGGCACCAGCGAATGAGCTGCCGCTGGGTCTGCCGAGAAGACATAAAATAGCGCAACGCGAATTTTTTCTTTCATTCTGAGCGGGACAAGTGAAGCAACATCATCATCGATTCGACAGCACTCACACAGTTTAGTAAGGAAGCACGTCCGCATCATCCGCTTTTTCGGCCCGACAGCATCGAAGCCACCATCAGCCGAAGCATAGCCAGTACAGTAGCCGAAGAATTTCCAGAAGCAGTCCACTCTGCTCTGTTGCGCTATGTTGAACGAGTGATTGCTTTGCACCGCTACCACCAATCTTGTTCCTAATACCGCCGGCTGCAGTTCCAACCCTGGCACTGACATTGGTTTTAATGACACCAGCATACACTGTATTCTTCCGTTGACTACTGCCTGAAAACATGCTGCACATCCGTACGCACCTTTACTGGCATCGGTAATGATGTGGATTTGAAGATCTTGAATGTCTGCCAAAATTGCTTGTCCGAAGTAGCTCCGGGTATACAAATCGCTCTGAAGTACTTATCATCGATGGGTTCATCCCAACTGCAACCAGTTCTCCACAATTCTTATTCGGCCATACAACCTGAATGGTGATAATAGCCCAAGGGGGTCAAACATTGACATCACTGAGCTCAAAACGATCAGCGTCTCCATGGAGCATTGAATGATATTCAGGACGTGTCGCTGTGCCTTTCTCGAAACTTGCTGATTACAGATTGCAAAGGTACCAGCTGATCGGGGCCAGTTAAGAGCTCCGAGTTTAGTGATATCCCATTGACGGATGCTCTCGCGTCCCACACGAGACGAACCTTTTTTGGTTTTCGAGGATTAATAAGGAATATGCCAGACATTCCCCTTCGCCATATCGGCCAGTTCGTCGACGACGGTAACCTTATGCGCATAGCCTTTTATTAGATACTAGTTGACCCCCGGCAGGCGTTGTCCTGCATAGTAGGCAAAAATGCGCGTTGTGATCTGCCCATGCGAAATTTCCATACGAATCTTTATTTTAGTTTTTCACGACTTACTCAACCCTACTCGTGATTTTCGCATGAGGAAACATCATATAAACCCGTCGGAAACTATTACGAACATATCTGCTGAAGGAACGAAGAAAATCCATCCAGCCGTTTTCGAGTTATGCGGATACGAACACAGACCATTTTATTTTTATTATATAGATTCAGCAATCAGCGGAAGAACCTTTGAACGGAGCTCCGGATTTCGCTCCAACTTCCTCTCTAACGCTTTCAACCGTGAGATGGCCATTGGGTAGCTATCTTGGAATCTCTGCTTATCTCCAAATCGTTTTGTTGTTGTTGTCGCGAATCTTCCTTTGATTCTACCACAGAAGCTACTCTGGGATCGTTCAACAGAAACTGAGAACGCATGGCGTCGTGTAGCTACTGGTTACTCATTGGTTACAACGAGCGAAAACTGATTCTTATTTCTTATACTATACGGTTTCGCTCGGTTAAGGGTCGTAAATCGTCCACAGCTTCACACCGATCAGCTCGCCAGATGATCCAACTCGTGATTCGAGTGGAGCAAATTCATTCAGGTTATCTAGTCCAATGATGATTCTAGGTTCTTCGATCCCGTATCTCGCTGCGGAATATTGTTCAGATGAGGGTACTACTGGCAAGCTAGCTTTTCATATTGAAGGCTCTGTTTCGGTAATTTCAGTTCAGCAACAGTGCGAACGTCTTTCAACGGCAACCTTTCATCCGCAGAATTCATAAGGTTGACTCTTTTGGACGTAGTTTCGAATCTCTCCACGTTTCCTGTCCATGTTATTACCAGCGCTTCCACGAGACCTCGGGCATCCAACTCTATGGCTACGGCTTCTTCAACAATAGTGGAAATCGAACCTTCATCCAAGAATGCCAAAATATCCAGTGCATAGTCCCCGAAATATACACGCAAAAAAACGTTCATGAATTCGTGAACTAACGAGTTCATGGTGTATTTTTTCGTGAACAACAGTCACGGATTCGGGAATACAGTCACGTTTTCTGGAACGTTCTGTTCTGAACGTTTTCGGAACGGTGTTCCAGAATCCATGAATTAAATCACGGTGTATTTTTGCTGGTTCACGAATTCGGAAACGCTTTTTTTTTGCGTGTAGAGTTACGGGAACCATCGGAAAAATCACACCGTGACAAAGGTCATTGATGACATCCGGTACCGACTCCGGAAGGACTTATTGGCTCACAGCTACAAGAGCATTTTCTTGAAGACAATCTTGGAGTCGTTTCAGGTTATCCAAATTAGAGCAACCGCAGGCTTTAGTTCAAAGCAACTTATGAACATTGGCCATTTCTCTGTCTCGCTCTTGAAGACAGGCAGGTTTTTCGATACGGTTTGGCGAGCTGCCAGTTGTTCCTGGGATAATTTCACCGTCTGCCATTGTGACCGATCTGGCCGTGATGATAGATTTTTCCACGGCCCACGCATCTTCGCATTTCGCACAATTCTTCCGAAAGACTCGCGGTCTTCGGGAATCCAGCCGAAATCTTCTCATCCAGGGTATTCTGGGTCATCTTTTTCCTCAGGTGCATCTTCCTCCTATATTTCATTTTGCTCCAGCATTACCTTGATCCTGTTGCTTCAGCCAAAACTGGACCTTCTTATCGAACGATAATCCGTTATCGTTCTCCAGCTTCTTGCCTCCTACAGCACCTTCTGTTTCTTCGGAAATACGCTTCGCAATGGCTTTCTTCGCACCTAGGAAACGCTCGTACATCTTCTTACGCTCGCTAGCAAATTTAGCTTCTTCTTCTAGCGGTCTCTCCAACATCGCCTGTTTCTCCTTCAATTGGCGTTCCTTCAAATCTCTTTCCTGCTGCATCTGTTTTTCACGAAATTCCTTCTCCTTATGTTGACGTTTTTCCTAAAGGACACGCTCCATTTCGAGACTTTTTCCACGAATGATCATCTCCTCATCTAAGGCATTTTCAATTACACGTCGCTCGGCTTTTAACTTACGCAGCTCTTCGTTCAGACCTGATGTTCCCTCTGTGATAGAGGGTTGGGTCGCTCCTCCTTCGCTCTTGGACTTCAAACTCCCTTTCTTGCTTGAACTCCTTTTCGTTAGCTTCGGAACTTGCAGTTCGATGCTGCACTTGTCACAGCTCCAATCCGAATTGTTGATCGCTTCCGTAGCTCCGACGCACGAGAAGTGCGGCTATGGCTGGCAGCCGCCCACAGTCTTTTGAGGGTAAATTCTTTGATTTAATATTCGAAATAATTTTAGGAAATTATCTTTGGAAATACTGAATACGTTTACAGCTTTACAGCAATGTTTGAATACAATGATACAATGGCAATCATCAGGCTCTGTGCACTTTGTATTTAGTGTAACCAGAATTTCTATTCATACTTGTATTTGTATAGTAACGAATATAATAATTTCTTAAACATCTAGCATTACGCATCAAATACAATTTTTCGACACACTTCCACGTTTCTTCGATGGCCATCTATCTTTGTTTTTCTTTGCGTCTGCGAATATCTTTCTGCTTTATTGTTTGGAGTTATCACTTTCGCAGTGTTGTGATAAAGCCGTTTGGCCGAATAACACGTTAGGCCGAAAATCATCTATCCAAAGCAAAGTTTAACCGAGACGATTATTAAGTTAGGACAACACAACAGTTTAGTCGAAAATATTATTTGTATGAAAGCTACATACGGCCAAACTGGTCATTTGCTTAGCTTAGCTTAGACTGACTGTACATATTAATGGTTGCTATTCCGTGATTGATCACAACTGTTGCATAGTGGTTGGAGTTTGCCATTTATCCACGGTGCCGGGGAAGTCCTTACAGTCAGTTTGGAAGAAAAATAATTTAGTGTGTTATTATTGTTGCTTCTAAATCTGCATCTCCACAATTACCACGGGAATAAAGTTGTGATAGGGACACGGCAGGTATTTCCGTCCATCGTCGTAGGGGCTAAAACCAACGAAAGCAACGTACATTTGCTTGAACTCCACTATAGCAGAACGTTTCTCCTGATTTTACGATTTGGTACGTAGGAGTTTTACAAAAAAGAGCCTCTTTTATTGGTTTTCGAGACTATGACGAACAGACGAAAATACCTGCCGTGTCCCTAGTTAAAGGAACTCTTTCAAACGGAACTAAAATCAACCGTGCTGACATTATGAATGAGATGGATTAAGCTTCTACGAATCAAAACAATTCAGAAGATATGTTCTCGTTGCTTAAATGTCAAACATTGAGGCAAATACCGCCGACAATAAAACGGAATTGTTCGTTCGAGAATGTTTCGAAATTACTGTCTCTAGTATGATTGGTGTTGGAAAATTAGTACCAAAAAGACAAATGTTTAGGTAGAGAAAAGCGTTTGAAAAACAGAGTTTTGCCTGTAAACATAGTAATTTATTATATATATTTTAATTAATAATATAGTAATTAATAATAATATATTGTTTTTTTCTTGTTTCGTTGTAAAGATTTCCATATGCAATTATGTGTAATATGTCATGGTTCTTATGCACAATTTGAGAGAAATTGCTGTTATTTGTTATCATTGCTCTAAATCTAGTTGTATTTTGTAAATATGAAGTTCAATACCAATGGGGTTGAACACAGCCTGTTGATGAAGTTTCCAATTTACAAAATGCATTATACATGATTTGGAAGTTCATGTTTCTTATCTTTGGAAAGTTAATGGTGCCTTATAATGTTGAAAAATGGCGTTATATTGTATTAACACAAACAAACACGGAATTGCAAAAAAAATAATGCTCTTCTAATTATTTGAATGTTTTTAGAAAGTTGACAAGTTTCTACATCTGGCAACCATGCTTGAAGTATTACTTGAGCAAAGCTTTCCGAACCAGTAAATCCAGTGGATTGTTTTTTTTTCGCTCAATTGGCTTCAATCTGACCACGATGTTTATTTTGGGGCGACTCTTGGGATCACCAGCGTGCAAAGAAATCGCGCGTAATTAATTTAAATATGTAAATCAATCTGCAAACACCATCCGACAGGATCATCAATCATGTGGCGATGCTTTCAGTTTATGTGTTTTAAGACCCCGGGACCATTCTCACCCGGTCAGTTTTGCAGCCGCCTGCAGTCAGGTTGCACCATCGTCGTTCTATCAATGAAAACGACATCACGGTGGCCAGTTGACAGACCCACTCACGTGTGTAAATCAACATCCCTTCACCGTTCGCATGGCTAGAAGACAGCGCTGCCCATCTGTGCGCATAGCACACTAAAACTACACGCTCAATGACTTCAAGGAGGGGAGGGATGATTTGTATTCTTTGCGGAATCAATTACCACGATTTGAAAATGCCACAACGCCGACTGCTGCGCCGCCGCCGCCGCGGAAGATTGAAGATAAGCCCACACGAATGATGTTACGGGCATGTTGATCATCGCATACCCCACGTCGTTAGTTCACTTAGGTGGAGATCAATATCACGGCCTCTGAATAAACACCCAAGCCGAGGGTTTGCTAGTTCCAATGAATGAACGCTTACAAATGTCCCTTTCTTCTGTAGAACATCGGGTACCGAAATGTTACCATTTTGATTTATTGGGCGATGCTTCGGTTCACACCGAATATGATTCATGTTTGCAGCAAATACCTAACGAATTCAGCTTATGCAATCGTCGTGAGATTGATCATACCTTGGTCTTCTGCGAATTGCGCTTGGACTCCCAAGTGGGTGCCGGTCGTGCTTTGATTATGAATCGCAATCAAGTGCGATACATTATCTAACGATTCGAGTGGAGTTACGCACGATTTGTTGTTGGAGGTCAATTTGGAACAAAGTAGTGGCTATCTAATATCGTAGATGTATGAATATTTTCGGTTGTTCCATAGATAAAATAAACTTTTCTGGATTATGAGCAACCACCGTGACACATTAAGTTTGCATATGCCACCGGGCATGCATAGTGCGTTTTTTCTCTCGTCGAGGGAGAAATTGATTAGTTAATTGGAGGATTGTGCGTTAGTGTTGCGCATCGTTTCGATCGTTCAAAGCGCGATCCTCCACAGTTTGCATATGCCACCTGGCACGCATAGTGTGAACTGCGCGTTTGATCGTGCTCATTCTTAGACACTTTGCAGATCCGGTATCGTTTGTGGTCGAAAAGTAAATTAACTGGTGCACGTTGGATCGGTGCGTGGACAAGTTCTATAAAATAATTATGTAAAAAACTGGTACAGTCGCATTACTTAGGGTCCACGCACAACGTGTGTCACGCTGTTGGGGGGAAGGAGAATTTTGAGAAGCGTGACGATCCATACAATTTTAGAGAAATAATACAAAAAGCTTGACGAAGGCAGATTGGGGGTTGAAAATTGTCGTTCTTTGCGTGACGTAATCTATGGATCTTCCCTTATCAGAGTAAATCCAGATCGAGGATGCCTACCGACTAACTGATAATCCTTTCTGTGGTTTTTGTGGAGACGCACAGGTAAACACGATCTTCAAATAGCAAAAACCACCTACTAATGTTCCTTCCCTCTTCCTAACTTATTACAAGGACGTGGCCGCCGCCGTTATTGATCATTTAACTAAATGAGTCACGAAAACATGCATCTGAGAATGCTTGAACAATCCCAGTCAATCATTCAGTTGATTCTTTGTGAAATTTCACTGAGTCTGGTCAACATTATTCAATTCTTGAAATTCTAATTGCATATGTACAGTAAGCGGGACAAATGTAATCCATAATGTCTGTGAATGACGCGACTGATCAGCTGTTGACTGGTCAGGAACGTTCGGTTACCAACCATCTATTCTCGAAACTTAACGAACCTTTCAAAAAACCGCGAAAAACCGAGAAAGATCATGAACAGATTTAACGGGAACAAGTTATGGCCTGAAGCGAATGTCATAAATTTCACTATGGAATTTTACAACATTAGCTCAGCAAGGAAAGCTAGCACATTTTGCTAGCGAGGCGTGGCGCATGATGCTCGAAATCCTGAGACCAAGTGTAGTCTGTTAGCCAATCTTTTGTGAACACAAACTACTGGCAGGACAGTCATTTTTATATTCCAGTATTCAAGGGAACAAACGAGGACCGAGGAGTTGATTTGCTGTTCAATGCCCAGGTACAGGCGGCACACTTGGGAACCAATCAATGAGAGAATAACAATTGCCAAATTCAGAACAAAGGATAGGAACCAGTATGAATGTGTTAAACGCACTCAATACTATCGTAACACTGCTTCCCAGGCGGGCCCTGTCGCGCTCGATTCCGCCCACTAGCATGTACTTTGTCTTCGATGCATTCACCACCAGTCCAACTTTTGTTGCTTCACGTTTCAGGCGGGTGTACAGTTCTGCCACCTTTGAAAATGTTCGGCCGACAATGTCCATGTCATCCGCGAAACAAATAAATTGACTGGATCTGTTGAAAATCGTACCCAGCTGTTACATCCGGCTCTCCGCATAACACCTTCTAGCGCAATGTTGAACAACATGCACGAAAGTCGATTACCTTGTCTTAGTCTCCGGCGCGATTCGAACGAACTGGAGTGTTCGCCCGAAATCTTCACACAGTTTTGCACACCATCCACCGTTGCTTTGATCAGTCCATAATTTTCCATAGCTCTACGCGGTCTATACTGTCGTATGCCGCCTTGAAATCAACGAACAGATGGTGCGTTGGGACCTGGTATTCACGGCATTTTTTAAGGATTTGTCGTACAGTAAAGCGTGTTTCTTGAGAACGGCACAGCTGTTCCATCTCCTCCTGGAAGAAGCCTTTCACCAAACTCCCTAAATTTTCGGAGGACCATTCCTCCTTATTTCCGGTGAACCATGGTGCACAGTTTCACTTAGAGTTCCTCGCTGGCACTCGGACGATGATCAGACGCTCAGTAAGATTTGCATCTCCGAAGAGGAGAATCCCCCTTCCCAGTCAGCATACGACCATAGCTCCCACCGGGGTTGGTTACCCGATCTTCCCTAAGGTTACTCGTATCCCGGCCAGCGCCACGACTAGGTAGAGATACGAGTTGCTGGGTATTAAGAGGCTAATGACCGCGAGATAGGGTCTATTATATTCAGGCTTCGGAATTCTCACTCATATGAATAAAAACCCAGGATTGATCCAAACAGCGGAGCGCAATTTTTCCATATTCTCCTTTGAGCAAGTGTTCTCACACAGTATTTTATCCGGATAGAAAGACGGGTGATAAACTCGCGAACGTCGGCTTGCCGGATAATTTAATTTTGTTCCTCCAAATTCTCCACCTCGCTACTTCTCCAGATAAGTTTTAAAAGCATATTCATAAAAATGTAGGTCCGCGACGGGATTTGAACCCAAAACAATTTCAAAATGTGTAGAGCGCCCACTATAACCGCGCCACCATACGAACCGATTCAAATTTGAAATTTACTTAAGTAAATATTTATTTAAATTTAAAAATTTCATAAATTAAATAATTTTTTAATATTTAAAATAATAATTTAAATAATCAAATTTATTTAAGTAAATAGAAAAACTGCTGTCTTGGACCTACTACTTATCGTGGCGCATTGTCGTATGCAATCAGTTTGGAGAAGCAAAGTAAGCAGCACTTCTTCAGCAACTTCTTCAGTGTTTGTTATCGACTGAAGAAGTTTCCAAGTAGGAAACGAAATACGTATCTGATTGTTGATACATAAAAAGTGAATAGTGGAAGTAAATGGAAGAATAATAGTCTTTTAACCTTGTAGCATTTCCCGTAGAAGAAGAAAAAGAAGAAGAAGAAGTGAATGCGTTTGAATATCTTTATTTCGTTTGAATCATTTCACTCTAGTATCTATTTTAGTTAGTACGATCCCTTCCTAGCGAAACACAACAACGTAGTTCCGCGCCTGACCTCATTCACCTAAATTGAGATATAAATGGAATGTGATGAATGGTTTTAGCTGTTTTTGGCAACTAATACCATCGCCTCTGATGATGATTACGTTGTTTAATTGTTATTTTATTATAAAAATTGGAAGTTACTTCGTACATCCTCTTGTGGGTGAAACGACTACTCTTAAAACCAATTATGATACTATCACTACCGACAACTTGTGGTTTTCCGATTGATGACCTTTTGAGCAAAACTGGATCTACAAAATAGGTGCAAAATAATCCGATCAATGATACAACCAAATAGGGGAGGATAACCAACACTGATGACACTATGCCTGTGTAATATTTATGGAATCCTCGACTTCACATCCCGTTCACCGGTGACGAAACCTAAGACAAACAATACACACTATTTTATATAGAAAGCAACCTCAGTAAACAAGCTAATGAAATTACCTACTTGTAACCATAGTTCCTAGCAGATTTCATATTTTTTTGGCCTGCCTTAACCGGAGACATCAACTTTTGAAAAAAAAAATGTAATTTTGTCAGAAAAACTATTATAACTTTTGATCGGGAAAAGATATTGAGCATATTCATCCATCAAAAGTTGCATTTGTTTGAGCTCTAAAAGTCACCCGAAGACTTTTTCGAGAAATTTTAAATAAAAAAAGTAGATCAAAAATACTGTTTTTTGAGGTATACCCTAATCGAATTAGGTAAAATTGCTTAAAAACAGCCAACTTAAGAGCTACGGAAAAAGCTTTTTTTTGCAAAATTTATTGGAATAAGCTGCGTTACAATTTTATAGAACATAACATGTCAGTATTCGGAAAAATTAAAAAAAAATATTTTCTAATTCTTTTTATATGATAGACCACCCTATTTTTTGGTAGCACCATAATGATGGCCGTACTATTTCGATTACTATTTACTCACAATTTTGTAGAACAACAGTTTTTTTTTTCTAAAAACCATGGTTTTGGCGTAAAATGTCTCTTTCCGCGTAAATCTGTATCCTGGACCATAGTGCGAGTTCAGTGCGTGATCTCTCTTGTTTCGGACAGCAGAGCGATCGCGCGGTCGGTAGTAGTCGGTAGTAGTATTGGTCGAAGTATTGTGTTCTGCATTGCGCGGCCTGTAATGAAAATTAAACAGTTCAGTGCGTGATCTCTCTTGTCGGCTGAAGTATTGTGTTCTGCATTGCGCGGCCGGTAATGAAAATTAAACAGTTCAGTGCGTGATCTCTCTTGTTTCGGACAGCTGAACGATTGCGCGGTCGGCCAAAATATTAGTGTTATTTCCCATCCCATAGATCGCATCACTTACCAAAGTGAATCCAGATAAATTATCCTTTGTAACTAAAACGAAATCCTATCCCAAGACAATCGTGGAGATGCAGAGGTATACTCGGTCTCTAGTAGCAACGAGAGTCGGACTAACAATCCTTCCATTCCTATATTACCGTAAGGACGTGGCCGGCGCCGTTATTGACTTTAAATATTTGAGCTCGCGAAACGTGTACATTGAGAATGGGTAGCTAACCCCAAGCCCCATTCATTGTGTTCTCTGTACAATTTCGCAAGTTCAGTCAATCACAGAGTAGCAACTACGAATTGTGCGGTCATAATGCTCATGCTCATGCTCATGCTCATCCTGGACCATAGTGCAATGAAGACACTACAACTCGTCGCTACTGTGGCATTTCGTGCTGAGGCGATTACGGGACTGTGTAACTGCATCCGTACCGAAGCGCCAACCTCCAAGAAAACCACCATGGACGAACGCTACTCTACGCAATCTAAAACGGGCACGCGCTAGAGCTCTTCGCGCTCTTGCTAATCGTCGTTGTACTATAACTAAAAGGAACTTCTCAAATGCCAGCAATTGTTATCGTTGCTATAACATGCAACTTTACAAGCAGTATGTGTGTCGTATGCAGCAGAATCTTCGGCGCAATCCCAAGGGGTTTTGGTCGATTGTTAATACTAAGAGGAATGAAATCGGTCTACAGTCAAGATTATTCCCCGACAACAACGTTGCATTGAATGCTGAGGACAAATGCAACCTTTTTGCTAAACACTTCTCGTTCGTCTTCTCAGTAGCTTCGCTGTCTCACGCTGACATTTTGGGTGCATTAAGTGATGTACCTGACGGCGCTTTCGGCATCGACTGCGCATGCTATTCAACCTATCACTTCGTCAGCAAAAATTTCCTACTCAATGGAAATGCTCTACCATGTTTCCCGTATTTAAAAAAGGAGACAAAAGTGACGTAAGAAACTATCGGGGCATTACATCACTCGGAGTTGAATCGAAAGTGTTTGAGTCGCTGATCTATGAGAGATTGTTCGCTGCATGCAAGAATTATATCAGCCCATGCCAACACGGCTTCTTTCCTGGTCGATCTGTGGAAACGAATCTTGTAAGCTTCACTTCGTTTTGCATGGACAACATGTGCAAAAAGTTTCAAGTTGATGCCGTGTATACAGATCTCAAATCAGCGTTTGATAAAGTCAATCACGACATACTGCTAGCAAAATAAGAAAAACTTGGATGCTCTGCAACATTCTGCAACTGGCTACGTTCCTACCTAGTGCAACACCAAGCAACCGTGAACATAGGAAACCACTCATCTCGTTGATTTTCGAATGGCTCCGGAGTCCCCCAAGGAAGCACGCTTGGTCCATTGCTGTTTTCGCTCTTCGTGAATGATGTTACCTTCATCCTGCAGCGTGGAGGACTGCTGTTGCTTGCGGACGATCTTAAAATTTAATAATAAATAAATAAATAAATAAATAAATAAATAAATAAATAAATAAATAAATAAATAAATAAATAAATAAATAAATAAATAAATAAATAAATAAATAAATAAATAAATAAATAAATAAATAAATAAATAAATAAATAAATAAATAAATAAATAAATAAACAAATACATAAATAAATAAATAAATAAATAAATAAATAAATAAATGAATAAATAAATAAATAACTAAATAAATAACTAAATAAATAAATAAATAAATAAATAAATAAATAAATAATTAAACAAATAAATAAATAAATAAATTACTATTATCAGCCCTGGTTGGGAGAACCATCTATCGTACATACCGCAAAAATCGGAAGACTGCGGTGAGTCAGGCGTGTAGCCAGATTGTCGGACAATAATACGCAGAAAATGGATCTGCAAGCAAGGTGGATCGATCAGGTGGAAGACGATTTCCGGACACTCCACAGACTGCGTAGCTGGCGACGTGCAGCCATGGACAGGGCACTCCGGCTTTAGTCTAAGAAACCTATAGGACTACCATGTTTACTTCGCTTGATTGAACAACAGTATGTCCATATTAGTCCTTGGAGGCCAAACGTATGATTTACGATTTGAATATGTCCAAATCAGATGTGTTAAGTTTTGTAAATCATTGTGTAGTTCTGCCCTGTAGACGTGGTAGAACTTAGAACATCCTATTTTGACATTTCTAAAATGTCAATCATACGCATGATCTTTGAGGACCCACACAGACACAATGGTTCACTATTGGTATTGTACCGAGTGTAGCTAACGAGTGGGGTAGACCCTTTAGGTATGAACTCAATAATAATTTGGAGAACTTACAACGTACGAGTTGGACATATCTAAATTGTAATTCACACGCATGGCCTCCAAGGACCTATTTAGACACAATGAGTTGTTATTAGCTCTGACGTAGTTGACGTGGTAAACACTTTTAGTCCGAACATTAAATAGTTCTGAAGAACATAGAACATCCGATTTGGTCATATCTAAATCGTAAATTATATGCGTAATTTCCAAGGACATAATGTACACAATTGATTGCTATTATCTCTGCAACGAGCATAGCTGACTTGGTAAACACTTTAGGTCCGAACTTCAGATTGATTTGGAGGGCTTAGAGAATCAAATTTTTACTTGAACAGTCAATATCAAACAATGCAATAAGCTCTTATACCGAATCTAATATTATCCGATCACTTTTCAGGGTGTCTGCAAATTATCCGTACAGATTTTGGCAGTTTGCTTCTACAAAGCAAAAAAAGATAATAATTGACTCAGTCAGTAGTTCTGTGGGTTCTACAGGTCAGCATGTTATAACAAATGTATTTTCTGGCAATACTAGTAGGCAATAATTACGACTATTAGTATTTTTTGATGATTTCCCCAGTATTTTTGAGCAAAAACACGCCGGGTTTGAAGCAAATTTATCACTCGGTATGGCCCATCTTGAAAATAAGAGCCAGCGGAACACCGAATACGCCACTGAGACATTCGAATTCATCTTATAGTTATTAGAATTATCTCAGGAGTGTCGGTATGAATACGTGTGTCCAGCGCGATGTATATGCGAAACATGACGCAAAATGTTTAATGCATAGAATGTCACAATATTTTGTTTCTTGTGAGGAGTTCCGGAACGTTCATTCATTTATTTAGTTAACATCTAAACAGATAACACTGAATCAACAATTTGACGCCACAATGCACGGTTCGAGGCCGCATCTCTCCATCCTCGGATACGCCCCACGCTCGCCAAGTCGTTCTGCACCTGGTCTGCCCATCTCGCTCGCTGCGCTCCACGCCGTCTCGTACCTGCCGGATCGGAAGCGAACACCATCTTTGCAGGGTTGCTGTCCGGCATTCTTGCAACATGTCCTGCCCATCGTACCCTTCCGGCTTTAGCTACCTTCTGGATACTGGGTTCGCCGTAGAGTTGGGCGAGCTCATGGTTCATTCTTCGCCGCCACACACCGTCTTCTTGCACACCGCCAAAGATGGTCCTAAGCACCCGTCTCTCGAATACTCCGAGTGCTTGCAAGTCCTCCTCGAGCATTGTCCATGTTTCATGTCCGTAGAGGACTACCGGTCTTATTAACGTCTTGTACATGACACATTTGGTGCGGTGGCGAATCTTTTTCGACCGCAGTTTCTTCTGGAGCCCGTAGTAGGCCCGACTTCCACAGATGATGCGCCTTCGTATTTCACGACTAACGTTGTTGTCAGCCGTTAGCAAGGATCCGAGGTAAACGAATTCCTCGACCACCTCGAAGGTATCCCCGTCTATCGTAACACTGCTTCCCAGGCGGGCCTTGTCGCGCTCGGTTCCGCCCACAAGCATGTACTTTGTCTTTGACACATTCACCACCAGTCCAACTTTTGTTGCTTCACGTTTCAGGCGGGTGTACAGTTCTGCCACCTTTGCAAATGTTCGGCCGACAATGTCCATGTCATCCGCGAAGCAAATAAATTGACTGGATCTGTTGAAAATCGTACCCCGGCTGTTACACCCGGCTCTCCGCATGACACCTTCTAGCGCAATGTTGAACAACAAGCACGAAAGTCCATCACCTTGTCTTAGTCCCCGGCGCGATTCGAACGAACTGGAGTGCTCGCCAGAAATCTTCACACAGTTTTGCTCACCATCCACCGTTGCTTTGATCAGTCTGGTGGGCTTCCCAGGGAAGCTGTTCTCGTCCATAATTTTCCATAGCTCTACGCGGTCTATACTGTCGTATGCCGCCTTGAAATCAACGAACAGATGGTGCGTTGGGACCTGGTATTCACGGCATTTTTGAAGGATTTGCCGTACAGTAAAGATCTGGTCCGTTGTCGAGCGGCCGTCAACGAAGCCGGCTTGATAACTTCCCACAAACTCGTTCACTAATGGTGACAGACGACGGAAGATGATCTGGGATATCACTTTGTAGGCGGCATTAAGGATGGTGATCGCTCGAAAGTTCTCACACTCCAGTTTGTCGCCTTTCTTGTAGATGGGGCATATGACCCCTTCCTTCCACTCCTCCGGTAGCTGTTCGGTTTCCCAGATTCTGACTATCAGTTTGTGCAGGCAAGTGGCCAGCTTTTCCGGGCCCATCTTGATGAGCTCAGCTCCGATATCATCCTTACCAGCGGCTTTGTTGGTCTTTAGCTGTTGAATGGCATCCTTAACTTCCCTCAAGGTGGGGGCTGGTTGGCTTCCATCGTCCGCTGAACTGACGTAGTAATCTCCTCCGCTGCCTTGACTTTCACTGCCTGTACTCTCAGCACCATTCAGATGTTCCTCGTAGTGCTGCTTCCACCTTTCGATCATCACACGTTCGTCCGTCAAGATGCTCCCATCCTTATCCCGGCACATTTCGGCTCGCGGCACGAAGCCTTTGCGGGATGCGTTGAGCTTCTGGTAGAACTTGCGTGTTTCTTGAGAACGGCACAGCTGTTCCATCTCCTCGCACGCCGCTTCTTCCAGGCGGCGTTTCTTCTCCTGAAAAAGGCGGGTCTGCTGTCTCCGCTTCCGCCTATAACGTTCCACGTTCTGCCGGGTACCTTGCTGCAGCGCGACCGCCCGCGCTGCGTCCTTCTCCTCCAGAATCTGTCTGCACTCTTCGTCGAACCAATCGTTCCGTCGACTTCGACCCATATACCCGACGTTGTTCTCCGCTGCGTCGTTAATGGCTGCTTTGACTGTATTCCAGCAGTCCTCAAGAGGGGCCCCATCGAGCTCACCCGGCAACGCTGCCTCGAGATGCTGCGCGTATGCAGTGGCGACATCAGGTTGCTTCAGTCGCTCTAGGTCGTGCCGCGGCGGTCGTCGGTACCGAACATTGTTGATGACGGATAGTTTTGGGCGCAGTTTAACCATCACCAGATAGTGGTCAGAGTCGATGTTAGCGCCACGATATGTCCTGACGTCGATAATGTTGGAGAAGTGCCGTCCATCAATCAGAACGTGGTCGATTTGTGATTCTGTCTGCAATGGTGATCTCCAGGTGTACCGATACGGGAGGCTGTGTTGGAAGTAGGTGCTGCGAATGGCCATATTCTTGGAGGCGGCGAAATCAATTAGTCGTAGGCCGTTTTCGTTCGTCAGCCGGTGAGCGCTGAACTTTCCAATAGTCGGTCTAAACTCCTCCTCTTGGCCAACCTGAGCGTTCAAATCTCCTATGATGATTTTGACGTCGTGGCTTGGGCAGCTGTCGTACTCACGTTCCAGCTGCGCGTAGAATGCGTCCTTATCATCATCAGTGCTTCCGGAGTGTGGGCTATGGACGTTGATTATGCTGAAGTTGAAGAACCGGCCTTTGATCCTCAACCTGCACATTCTTTCATTGATCGGCCACCACCCGATCACGCGCCTTTGCATATCGCCCATCATGAAAGCTGTTCCCAGCTCGTGTGTGTTGCCGCAGCTCTGGTACATGGTATGATTACCTCTAAACGTTCGCACCATTGATCCCTTCCAACAAACCTCCTGCAGCGCTACGATGCCGAATCCACGGTCCTTGAGCACATCGGCGAGTATGCGTGTGCTCCCGATGAAGTTGAGAGATTTGCAGTTCCACGAACCGAGTTTCCAATCGCTAGTCCCTTTTCGTCGCAGTGGTCTTCGCCGATGGTTCCGGTCTGTACTCTCTTGTTGATTGTTCGTTGCTTATGATTTTTAAAGGCTGGCTTGCAGGGCCTGACACCAAACCCCCTAAAGTTCCGGAACGTGTTTCAGTTGAATAAAGGATTTTTTTTTGCGTAATTCTAATAAAAAGTTCGACATATTTTAAAACTGATTGCATTTGTTGTACGATGGTTGCATGGTGATCTGTAACCTGGGAAGGCATTTTACATCTTGATTCGAAACTAAACCCGACTAGAAGGTCATATCAAAATTATTTCATCATATGTTATTATACAAAATATACAAAATTTGTTAGAATTATGGTGCAGGATGTTGTTAAAATATCTAAATTTCTATCAAAAATTACACTACTCGAAACAAAAAAACTATCAAATTTTGTTACAATTTTATCATAAAAATAACATATTTTGTTAGAAATTTATAACAGAATCAGATACAAAATATATTGTTTACTGTGCAGTTACAGGTCGTGATAGGTCTCTAGATTGTGATTAACATTCAGAAATATTAGTTTTTTCTTCATAAGAATATTTTTCAAGAACATGAAACTAAGAACATTACAAATTACTTATCTAACTTTTTCAAATTATATCAGCGTTTGTGATATCTATGGCAGGAGACTTTGTTATAATAGATGTATACATCTATTTTAATTGCCTACGGTTGGGCAATTCGGTATTAAGCATGTTTTAAATCTTATTATGTTAAAATCTTGTTACAACATTTAAAAGATAATGGCTACTAATAACAAAATTGTATCAACATAAGTTTAAAAGATCACAATATGTTAAAATTGTGTTAAGTTTTAGTTATGCTCTTCTAGTCGGGAAGCAAACCACGTAAGCTGTCGTACGAAAAGCTATAAGGTCGAGATGTGCAATGAGCCACCTGTTTCTTTGTCACCGGGTCGCATATTAGGCGATTTTGTAACATTTTTATGGGAACTTGTCAAATGAAACTTGCGAGAAAATCGGTTGATGATTACTTATCTTAGCTTAGCTTAGACTGACTGTACATATCAATGGTTGCTACTGAGAAAATCGGTTGATGATTACTATATAAAAAGTTGTCTATTGTTTTTCTTAGCTTTTGTGCACACACATACACACACACATATGCACAGACAGACAGACATTTGCTCAGCTCGTCAAGCTGAGTCGATTGGTATATAGTTACACATGAGCCAGCCTGCAGTACCGCACCATCAGCACTTTGGGTGGCATCGACCCAATCATGCCACCGCCAACGTCAGCAGAACTGATCCATTGGACTTCGACCCATAGCGATGCGCCGAGTCAGCAGTTAACATTATTAAATATCACCGATCGACCAGCGATACGGTTCAATTAGTTAGTGCAAGTAGTAGAGAGTGGTTCGTTCTAGGATAATAACCATTTAGTATATTTATGTTAAAATAATAATTAGTGAATAAAAGTTTTTTTTAAGAGACACCGAGGTCTAAACACTTTATTGGCGCAGCCGTCCGGAGTCGGCTGAGTGATTGTGCGTATTAACAGTGGAAATACGATTTTGATCGTTAAAGTGATTCCGCGTAAGCATCGACGGACTGAAAGTGAAAACTGCCGTTTGAGTTGAGGATCC
The DNA here is from genome assembly GCF_024139115.2 of Armigeres subalbatus. Classification (NCBI taxonomy): domain Eukaryota; kingdom Metazoa; phylum Arthropoda; class Insecta; order Diptera; family Culicidae; genus Armigeres; species Armigeres subalbatus. The sequence continues at coordinate 261,152,084 of NC_085140.1, read as the reverse complement.
CCCGGCGCACAACATCTGGAGCACCAGCAACGTCAGCCCGAACTACAAGGACACGACAGCATAAAACCGTAAGTAACTTTTGTTTCTATAGTGGGTCAGCTTACAGTCATTGGAGTAGATTTTGCGCACTACCAGATAGACGCAAAACCTCCCAGTAAAAACGCACTACCAGATAGACGATTTTCTGTCCGGTTTGATGCACTGATAGTCGACAAACCGTGGTGACTCTACGCCTACCGTCGCTCATATTAACTTTGTTACTTGCGAGGAGATTTTGCGCACTACCAGATAGACGCAAAACTCTACGGAAAATCGCACTATCAGATAGACGATTCTTCCGTCCCAAATTGAAGCACTACCAGATAGCCGACCAGAAGGAAATCTTATTTATTGCAAACTCACAAAAACTTATGAGCAATTTGCACAATATCCTGTTCGCGATACGCCCCCCTAAAAGCGACGACGAACAAAGTGATAGCAATAGTGAAAGCTCAAACGATTCTGGGGATTTAGCTCACATACCGCTAGCAAATCTCGACATTAACCTAGACAAGTTGTCGCTCGACGAAATGCAAGAGCAGGGGCAACAAACAGCGACACCCGAGCAGGTGCTCGCACAGTTAGTATCTCAAATAGCAAATCTAAATTCAACCGTGATGCAGATGTCATCAAAACAACAATCACACGAAACCATGCTGCAGAATATGGCAAACCCTGCTAGCACTTCAAATTATTCTCTTCAGCCAAACCATACGCCGGTAGATATCTTTAGAATACCTGACCCAATTAAATCAATCCCATCATACGACGGCAACCGCAAACAACTGCAATCTTGGATAACCGCTGCCGAAAATACGTTAAAAATTTTCGAAGGTATAGTTAATGCCCAAACTTTTGAAATTTACGTACAAGCAGTACTTAACAAAATAACGGGCAATGCAAAAGACGTGGTGTGCCTTGCAGGTAACCCACTGAATTTCGAAGAGGTAAAAGTTATTCTTTTAGAAGCTTTTGGCGATCGCCAAGAGTTAGCTACTTACAAAGCCCAACTCTGGGCTAATAAGCAAAATGATGACATGAGTATACATAGGTATTATAAACGGACAAGGGAAATAATGCAAAACATTAAAACAATAGCTAGACAGAACCAAGATTATAACGATAACTGGGCGATAATTTGCAAATTTATTGACGAAGATGTTCTGGCCGCTTTCATATCGGGCTTGAAACATCCATATTTCGGCTACGCTCAAGCAGCGAAACCGGAAAATATTGAAAGCGCTTACGCTTTCCTTTGCAAATTTGTCTCTGCGGAAAAAATCTCCACACAACTCTCTTTACACAATCATAGACAATCAAACCCTAAGCCAAATAAACCTGATTACAAAAATATCCCATTCGAAGATAGAAATAAAAAACCTTCCAAAGAGTATCAAACCCTTATAAAAACCATTCCAACTCTCCCAATACTAACCAGAACAGATCGGAAAATATAGAATACAAATGGCAGAACGAAATGGAAATCGATCCGTCACTAAAAAGCAGACTGACGCTCAACCGGAAATTATTGAATAACCAGGAAGTTGATTCAGATGAAGAAACAAGCGACGTAGAATCAAATTTTGCTCAACCGAAACACCAAACACGAACACGTAATAGAAAATGAACATAATTTCCTACCCTATATAAAAATTCACGATAAACGACAAAACAACACACTGAATATTCTGATTGATTCAGGCGCAAACAAGAATATTCTGAGACCAGGAATACTAAAGAAAACTAAAATAATCAAACCTACACTTACAAAAAATTCTGTGGTAGTAAAGTTATCTCATCCAAAGGCAGTGCTACTCTACTCGGGTCAGATCTACCAGCCGTTCCAGTTTACGAATTAGACTTCCACAATTTTTCCACGGGCTTATAGGATCCGAAACACTTTCCAAATTCAAAGCAACTCTAGACTACATCAATTCTACCTTGAACATATTAGATAAAACGATAAAGTTTCACAAATATTATATACAACGCAAACCAAGTCAATTTAACCATTTTATCACTATGCAAAGTAATATGGATGGCGAATGGATAGTAACCAAACCATCCGAACTTACTAAGCACGTTTTAATTGAACCAGGCTTGTATAAATCTAAAAATAATTCGACTACATTTATCGTCAGAACCAACAAACCACAACCTCCCAAAATACCTTTCAAAAAGTGTTTCTAAAAGTAAATAATTTTGAAGTCCATAATTTTTACACAGAAAATAAAGAACCTAAAGGAATAACACTGGAACGAATCGAATCATTAATTAGAACAAACCATCTATCTGAACTAGAAAACAAATGACGATGGAAACCCTTGCAAAACACGACAAAGTAATTCCAAGAGACAACGAAAACTCACTGCGACTACCAAAATAAAACACAAAATCAACACGACTGACGATAACCCAGTATACACCAAAACATACAGATACCCACATGCACATAAACGCACAATAAACCAACACATCGAAGACATGTAAGCAAACGGTAGAATTACTCATTCTGAATCCCTTGAATGCACCAATTTGGGTTGTCCCAAAAAATCAGACGCTTCTGGAAAACGTAAATTTCGCGTAGTCATAGATTACAGAAAGCTAAATGATAAGACAATTGACTACAGACACCCGATACCACAGATCGAAGACATTCTGGATAACTTAGGCCGATCATGCTATTTTACAACATTGGATTTAAAATCAGGGTTTCACCAAATCGAACGAGACGAAAAATCAAGACAAAAACAGCATTCAGTACTGATCTAGGACACTACGAATTCTTACGAATGCCTTTCGGACTTAAGAATGCACCTGCTACATTCCAAAGGGCCATGAATTCTATCCTAGGAAATCTCATCGGAAAAGTGTGCTACGTTTACTTAGACGACATCATAATTTTGGAAGAAATTTGACAGAACACTTGGAAAACTTAGGAAAAGTACTCGATAAACTCGCATTATCAAATCTCAAAATTCAATTAGACAAATGCGAATTTTTGAAACGCGACTGCGAATTTTTAGGCCATATTGTCACTTCAGAAGGAGTCAAACCAACCCAGAAAAATAAAAGAAATTTTGGACTGGAAACTTCCGAAATCACAGAAAGAAATCAAACAATTTCTAGGACTTCTAGGATATTACAGGAAATTTATTAAAGACTATTCAAAATTAGCATATCCAATGACCAAATACTTGAAAAAGGACAAAGAACTTAACATGAACGACCCACAATATATTCAAGCTTTCGAAAAATGTAAGATAATATTGACAACAGACCCCATATTAGCTCACCCAGATTTTGATAAACCATTCGTACTAACTACAGACGCTTCAAATTACGCTCTCGGTGCAGTTTTATCCCAAATAAACGATGGTAAAGATTACCCGGTAGCTTTCGCATCTAGAACTCTAAACAAACACGAAGTTAATTACTCTACGACAGAAAAAGAAGCCTTGGCAATAATATGGGCCGTCGGAAAATTCCACTCTTATTTACACGGAAATAAATTCACTTTAGTAACGGACCACCAACCGCTTACGTTCATTAAAAACTCAAGTAAAAATACCAAAATACTTCGCTGGAGACTAGAACTAGAAAACTACGACTATACAATTGAATATAGAACAGGAAAACAAACGTCGTCGCCGACGCGCTGAGTAGAAAAGTGGAGGCCAACGTAAACGAAAACGATGACGATAGTACAGACAGGGACTCAATACAGAATAACCCAACAGAATCAGACGCAAACACTGTCCACTCCGCGGATACCTCTGACGACTATTTTTGCACTTTACAGAACGACCAATCAACGCCTATAGAAACCAAATAATTTTCAGACATGCCCGAATAAATACGACTATCCAAGAAACAATATTTCCAAATCACAAAAGAACAATTATCTGCAGAGATAACCTGAACAAAGAAATAATTACAGAATCCCTGAAAGAATTTCATAATGGAAAACAGACAGCTATACTTGCTCCCGAGAACACACTACAACTAATCCAAGAAGTCTATCGTGAACACTTTTCGAACGCCTCCTCACACTTTGTCATTACCCAAAATATGGTAGAAGACGTAACCTCCGAACCAAGACAAGATACACTCGTAAGAACAGAACACGAAAGAGCCCATCGTGGTATCCAGGAAGTGGAAAAACAACTCAAGCGATCTTACTACTTTCCCAATATGACAAAGAGAATCCGAAAATTCAACAATGCCTGTCGTATCTGTTTTCAACACAAATACGAAAGAAAACCTTACAACATCAAAATTACATCCAGACCAATAGAAAAAGCACCATTCCAAAGAATTCACATGGATAATTTTGGAATGGATAAAAACCATTACCTGTCCATTATTTGCGCCTTCTCCAAACACTTACAACTCATTCCAATAGAAACTAGAAATACCCTAGACGTTCAAAATGCACTAACTCAATATTTTGCGAATTTTCGAACACCAAGAATAATAGTTTGTGATCACGAGGCATCCTTTACCAGTATTCAGCTAAAAGCATTCCTAGGAGACTTAGGGGTGCAAGTAGAATTCGCATCGTCTTCAGAATCAAACGGCCAAACCGCAACAACACCTAGTACGGTGATCGAACTGTTTAACCCCAATAAGCATAAAGACCCAGAATTACGTCCCCCGCAAATCCTTAACCTGGTTACCGCCCTGTACAACGAAACAGCTCACTCCTCCACCTCTTTACCCCAAATGAGATAATATTCAACCAAGGAAATTTAACGAATCCAGACGAAATAAATCCAGCCTCACAAAAATATTTGATAACGCAATAATTCATCTCAACAAAGCAAGAAGAAACATGGAGAAATACAACGATGAAAAGGAGGATGCCCCAACCATAGAAGTCGACCAAGAAGTGTTCATAAAGAAAGCCACAAGGAAAAACTGGACCCGCGTTTCACAACAGCTAAATGCACTGAGAACATGATCAAAACTTTCAAAATTCCTAGAAACGTGAAACGAAATAAAACAAAATTAAAAGACTTAGAAAACATATTTTATAAAATACTGATAGTATACTTTCTATTTCCAGGCCCTCGTACCATGGATCCGAGTATTACCCTTAACCAAGCGGAAAAACTCTCACACTTCCTCAAAATTCTTTCAGAAAGTAACCCAGTCATTGCAACATAAATTACCATAGATCTTAGTTCTCTTTTTAGGACGACGTATACAGACAAAGACGACACACTGACGAACGCAGGTCATCAAATTTCTTTTCAGGTGTTTTCTGTTAACAATAATAAAAAAAAAATCAGATATAAAATTAATTCAGATAGATATTTAAACTTAGTCGCGAGAAAAGACGAATCCTCTCAAACTATTCAAATCATGTTATCTTCATTATCATTAACATTTTTATGGTCATGTATGTCAAGACACAGGATTTACAGATTTTACATTTGAATGACCAACCGATTTTAACACTAAACACAAACCCTTGTAGAATTCAAGTAGGAAATTTCAGAATAATTCATGAAATAGACCTAAAAGATTTAGAGAAAACAGTTCATTTATTGACAGATGTTGTTTACAACAAAATTAATAATCCCTTTCTAACATAGTTAAAAATAAATAAAATCATTACATTCTAACTACAATCAGATGAGGCCAGGCAATCATCGTTACGCTAGGAGCATCGACATCATAGGATCTGTATGGAAATGGATTGGCGGAAGTCCAGATGCGCAAGACCTCCACATTATAAATAACACTATGAACACGCTAATAGAGAACAACAACATCCAATACCGAGTAAATCAACAGCTAGGACAAAGAATCAAAACCCTTACAAACGAGGTGAGAAAACTTATAGAAGACAAGCAAACCAATGAACTCATAATAGATGAAATCGATACCCTCACGACAATCATCAATATTGAAACTATCAATAAAATTCTGGAAGAGATTCAAGAGGCAATAACATTATCCAAAGTTTCGGTTACCAGCAATAAAATGCTCTCCACTAGAGAAATCAACATGATCAAGAGAATACTAGAAGACCAAGGAGTAGTCATCAACCTGCCAGACGAAGCTATTACATACGTCACACCTAAAATAGCAGCCAACGACGAAACACTGTTATACATTCTTCTTGTGCCAGAACTACAAAAAGAAGAGGCAAAGGTTATTCAACTCTTTTCCCTGAATAACAACAATTCAACTATAAACAATTATCCAAAATACCTCGTGAAAAACAAGGACGTACTATACACAACAACACAGCCAAATGAATACGTACAAAAGGACTCGTTTATAACCAGGTTTACCGATGAATGCATCCTTCCGATCATAATGGGGACATCTAGCCACTGTACAACCCGGCCGGAATACTCAACCGCAGCTGATTTCATAGCAGACAATTTACTGCTCATAAACAACGCAAGAGGACAAGAAATGACATCGAGTTGCGGCCCAGACAACAGATCGTTGCATGGCAACTTCCTCGTAACTTTTTCAAACTGCAGCGTAACGTTCATCAACGAAACATTCACTGCAAACGAAACCACAACGAAAGCATCCCTTATGTACGGTGCTACATACAACATAAAAACAAATCGATCACTACTGGAAAACGACCTCGAATCTCTAGACACGAGGACTCTGATCAACAGGAAACATATTCAACATGTTTACTTACAACAAGCACAGCACGATATCTGGAATTGGAGCCTTCTGGGTGGAATAACAATCTCCACTCTAATAACCATAACCCTAGTTCTGTTTGCTCTTCTGTATTTTAGCCACATCGTTCAAGGACTTGCTTCAAAATTTTCACGGAGAAAGAAGCCTAAGAATCCCACAAAGGAAACGGAAGCACCAGTCCCGAAGGTTTTGGACGCGTGAGGACACGCTTTTTACCCCCGGAGGAGTTACACATGAGCCAGCCTGCAGTACCGCACCATCAGCACTTTGGGTGGCATCGACCCAATCATGCCACCGCCAACGTCAGCAGAACTGATCCATTGGACTTCGACCCATAGCGATGCGCCGAGTCAGCAGTTAACATTATTAAATATCACCGATCGACCAGCGATACGGTTCAATTAGTTAGTGCAAGTAGTAGAGAGTGGTTCGTTCTAGGATAATAACCATTTAGTATATTTATGTTAAAATAATAATTAGTGAATAAAAGTTTTTTTTAAGAGACACCGAGGTCTAAACACTTTATTATATAACACCATGGGTCTCCAAGGCTTCTATAAAAAGTTCGTCTTCGTAGTAGAATGATAGCCTTTCGGTACAACTTTGTTGTACGAAAAAGGCAACAATCAGTGTTCTGTTATTTTATTCACCCAAAAAACAAATCTGATAATTATTGTACAAAATCTAGGCATCTACAATTCTGTAACCTTTTAATACAGACATTGTATTAAAATAATACAAATCTGTAAGATTTCAATACAACAATTGTATTAAAATCTTCCGAAATTGTTTATGCCAAATTATTATACAGATTCTGTAAGGTTCTTATGCAGAACTGTATTAAAATCTGCCATTCGCTGGTTGGGTGTTTGAATTAACAAAAAAACAACATTTTAGAATTAACTCATCAAATTGCAATTATTGATATCTCTGCTGTTCGTTTTCAACTGTAGGTACGTGATCTTTGCATTTTCCCATCCCTCTGAACGCATCCCACAAATCAGCAGGTATTTTCTCAAGAGCATACCTCAAATACCGCACGACAGCGCGTCTAAATGACAGCACAAAAATACGCAATCTGTCTTTCTGAGAGGCCCTCATCTCATTGCAATGAGGCAATCAACCTGAACTTGACTCGGCGCAGTTCCGCCGCCGCGCTGCTGGGAGACTCGTTGACGATCGTTTGGTGACTCAAGCAAGTCCGGGTCGGGTAACTCTTCTCCGCAGACCGGCAATAATTCAGCTCGCTTCGGAATCTCCTCTTTCAGCCCAGGTCGTCTTTGCGCAATCAGAGCAATAAATTCCGAATGGTAATTTATGTACGTATTTTAATGTGAAATTATGTTCAACTCACTCTATCTTCGTCTCCGGGACCGAACCCGTCAGTGTCACAAAGTTGCGAATAATTGCGGTAGCGAAATCGCGCACCTATGAGCTCATACTCGAAGCGCAGTTCGACGAAGCGAGTGCCGGCCGGAGCGAGCGCGTGAACCGGGGTGGTGTGATACGAAATGAAAATAAACAAACATCGCCAACTCGCCGGGTAATTTGCGATTCTCAGCGCAGAGCCCAGGTAGATCGATGGCGATGACATAAACGCAGACTGGCAAGTGAGAGAATTGGGGATTGTTTGAAATGATTCCGACCATAAAAATGTCTTTGATCCCAAGCGTTCATCAGGATGGCAGGCCAGATGCCGTGGATTACAAAGAATTGTAGCTCGTGAAAAGTGGACAATGCTTGGAATAAGACGTTTGAAATAAATTTACAATTATGTTTGACTTTCTCATACATTTTTACTCTGAATTAAGAATTTGTAATTTCCAATTTTAAATTTAGTTTTTGTGGTATATACTAGATGATGGCAAAATTTCAATCATGCAGTGTAAGTTACTGTTTCTAGCGCTAGTTGAAGTCAAACAATAAACTGTTATAAGCAATGTTGTCGAGAAAACATTGCTCTAAAAGTGTACCATACATGTTAAAAATTTTAGCTTCTGAAATAAGTGATAGACAAACTACTAAATGATAGAACCCAAATTACTAAATTATCGAAAACATTCTCGATTGTGGCGTTTTAAAAAATTGCTCAATATTAGAATATGCGTCCACACATTCATTATATGGATTTGATTTGATATTATTAAGATGTGTTGATTGTTATGTTGCAAATCGATTGAATTCATGGAGTTTCGCTATGTATACAAATATTCAAAGTTTACATACATATCCTTGGAAAAAAAGCTTTGAAATCAGAATAATTAAATCAGAATAATTTAAATTTGAATTGAATTCAATCTGATACAAATGATTGCAAAATACTGTTTTGGAGATCTTTTTTACGACTTCTTTAGGGATAGCTGATAAATGTAACGAGCCCAATTTGCGAACTAAAAACGAAAAATTCACAATTATCCTCGCTGCTTTGTTAATGAGATCGTGATCTAGTTCTATATTGAACTCCATTAGTTATGCATCTTCACTATATCAGCATCGGCACCCTTTTTTTACGTTACCCCCGAAGACGGCGATCTAAAGCAGTTTGTCGGCATTTTTTAATTGAGAAAAGATCCAAAATCCGAGTGTGGATGTTCGCTGTTAGTCAACGCCAAAGTTATTTTCGGCACGGGTAAGACCACCGCCACCGCCTAACCACCAGTGCAAAGCCGGAGGGTACCTGACGCTGATGATGGAGTTGGAATGCGGCCCCTTGATGCACAAGTAGTTAGTAGCGATCCCGCCGCCGAAAGTGTGACTGAAATTAAACGCATGGATTATGTCAATTCCTTTAATCGTCTGGCACTAACCGGGATGGTAGACCGACCGACCGACCGGCCGTCGCGTCGGTGGGAATTGATTTATAAGCGGGAAGTCGCGCTCAAAACCACTGGCTGGCATGGTTGTCAGATGTATTTACACAATTTTGGTCATATCTACCCTGTTAATACATATGTTTCGATAATATGTTATATATGTTATGACAGTTAGGATGTTTGAAGATTTAGATTTGGCAGCAGAACAAACTTCTGGTGAACAAATAGAGACTTCCATATCTTACTGTACCTATGATGGTCGTACACTCCGTGTTGTTGTCTGAAGCAAACGGAACAAACCCGAATGTAATATCTTGTTCCAGGTCGCTCGATCTTGGGCCTCAATAATTTCGGTTTGCCGAGGTTAGGGAATACATTAATACAGGAGGAAAGGAATGAAATTTTGGGTGCTTCTACATCTACATAGAAACTAACTTGTTCGTAATGGCTTTAACATTTAAATTAAGAATTCATTGATTTTTCCTTTAAGAAATTCCTTTGCTTTAATTTTAAACAGGTGTGGATTTGAGACATGTTTCAATTCATTAGGTAAAGCATTATATTTAAGAGGTGCTATATATGAAAAACGACGTTGGCCTTGGGTGGATGAAGCTCTTGCAAATGCCAAATTACCAGCTTGTCGCGTAGCATGAAGTTGAGTGACATTGCTGAGGATTATATTACAATGAGTAGTGTTGTGCAATATTCCATGAACCATAATTATTGTTTGTAACTCGCATAAACCAAGAAGTGGTAAAATGTTATGAGAAGTGTTGGTATAAAGGGCAGAAGTTGAGTGTAAGTATGGCAATTTAAAAATAATTTTAAGGCATCTATGTTGTAACACTTGTAGCCTGACCAGTTTAGATTTGCATGCACGACCCCATACTGTTATAATGTATTGCAGCTGGGAGTGAATATGAGCATAATAAAATTTCAGTAGGACATGTTGGGGAACGAAGCTTTGAACTTTACTCAGTATACCACATAAACTAGCAACCTTTTTTTCAATATATTTTATATGAACTTCCCATGATAAAATAGAATCTAAATGGATTCCTAGATATTTGAAAGCGTCTACTTTGTCAATTGAGACACAATCTAAAATAGGATTTAAATGCTCTGGCAATCGCTTTTAGATGACTTAAAACCATGTACTTTGTTTTCATTAAGTTGAGGGACAAAAGGTTACTCGAAAAATACACTTTTAATAATTTTAAATCATGATTTATAGACTCAATCATCATATGAGGGTCACTATTTGGGTAAAATAGAGCAGTGTCGTCTGCAAACAACCTTGGTAAACCGTGCAGTGGCAAACTACTCAGATCATTGATGTACACTAAAAACAGTATTGGCCCGATATTGCTACCCTGCGGAACTCCATGGGAGATAACAGTTTCAGAGCTTCTGTTATTATTAATAACAACGTATTGATGTCTGTTGGATAGGTAACTAGCGAATAATTGTAATGAGGTTCCCCTTATCCCGTAAGTATTCCGTTTCCTTAACAAATTATCATGGTTTAATGTGTCGAAAACCTTTTTCAAGTCTACAAACAATGCTCCCACCATTTTTTTAGAGTCAATTTCTTTAAGAAGAAAGTCAACTAGCTCTGTGATCGCATTAGCCGTGCTACAGGCTTGTCGGAAGCCATACTGATATGTGTAGAGTAAATTATGCTTTTGAAAAAAAAACTACTAATCTATTAACCAACAATTTCTCAAACACTTTATTGAAAACCGGAAGTGTTGAGATGGGTCTGTAGTTATCGAGTGAACTAGGATCACCAGATTTTAAAATCGGGATAACCTTGGCTATTTTTGCACAGTCAGGATACCTTCCAGTTTCAATCATTTTGTTGAAGCAATGATTAAAAATGAATGAAAATGTCGTTGAATTACATTTGACCAAACGTGTTGGAATATTGTCTGGACCAGGAGCTTTATTAATTTTTAGTTCAGCAATTAGGTTAATAATTTCATTTGGGGTACTCGGTCTCAAGTATATTGATTGTTGTAACACATTAGTGTTTACCAAAGGATCATTTCGTTCATTAAGTGGAATTTCATTAGCCAGTTTTTCCCCGATACTAGAATAATATTTGTTAAACATTTAACATTTTTCAGCATCATCTACAACACGACGATTGTTCACCATTATCGATGGTTTGTTCGCAATATTTTTTCGTCCAAATAAAATGTTCATTTGTTTCCACATCTTTTTATGAGCTGTATTATTTAATATTCTTTCATAATATACTTTTTCAGTTTCTCTTTTGGATTTATCGAACTTTGTAGAAAGATGGTCTAACATAGCTTTTATATGAGGATTATTTGAACTATGTTAGAATCTCCGAAGATAATTATTTTTTTAATGCCATAGGTTTGAAGTCATCCACGGACATTGCGTGCCTTTGATTTTGACTGTCTTATTTATTGTTCTCGTGCAATTTTGCAAAATGTTATTGTAATTCTGAATTATACTTTCTAGGCATTGATTGACATCGTCAACTCTATCTATACTGTTGATGAAACTCGTGAACTCATTATTGAGTTTTCTATTGTCCACTATTTGTTTCGAAAGCTTCATCCGGTTTGTTTTAGCTGATATATTTAAACTAGATATGATAGGAAGATGGTCACTAACAAGGCTATAAATGGTGTCATTTTGAAGTGATGAGGACTGTTCTATACCACAAATAACATTACGAGACTGATGTACGAGACTGATGTTCATATAGTTGAAATTTTTGTCTATATTTTACATCTGTAAAGAGACAAAAAAAATCTTGGGAAACAACAACGAGAGGAAGACATACAAAAGGGGTTAACGACAGACAGTTTTCCTCGGACTCGTAGATGTTCAGTTAGAGCAGATATGGGACCACGATGCTCCTGGCACGCCCACACGACATAGTCAATATCCTGATAATCTGCACCCCCAACCCGGAAAGATGTGGATTCAAAGTTTTGGGATTGGGCATTAGGCGACACATGCAAATCAGGATCTTCGGCTTTCGGTTAGAGGTGTGCGCCGGTCCGAAAATTGGCGGCGGCGGTGTTTGTCAGAATTTTGGTAGGCGGCGGCGGCGTTTTCGGCGTCACCCCGAAAGCCATTTAAGCCGGCGGCGTGAATCGGCGTGGAGATTTTTTACGATAATTTCTTGATGATTTTTTTTTCTGCATTTTTTCAGGATGTTTTCAAGACTTCTTCCGTTGAAGATTCTTTTGAATTTTGACGGAAAAATCTGATAAACTTCTCCCTAAAATTCTCTGAGCTTCTCTAAAATATTCATTTGAAAATTATTTTCGGATTATCAAAGGCAACTACTATAAAGTTATGAGAATTCTTTGGAAATTTCAAAGAAGTGCTTAAGAATTTCTATAAGGAAAACTGGTTCAAGTTTCTACAGGAAAATGTTCGGAAAATCCACGGAAAGTTTCTGTTGAGTATATCGAAATTTACATAGAAAATTCTTCAAATTTTTCGCAGGAGATTGCTCAAAATAAGGACATCAACATAAAAATTGAATTTCAACGGCAAATTGTTCGAAATTTTCATAGGAAATTTATTGGAATCTGCATGGATTTTTTTAAATTTTCCACGGTGATTTTTTGCTAAATTTTAACCAAAATTATTCAGAACTTTAAGAGATTAAAAAAAAAATTCGGGAAACCGTTCGGTAATTCAACGAAAAAAATCAGTTTTTGAAGGATTTTTTTTTGTATTTTTACAAGGAATTCTCTAAATTGTCCATAAAAAAAATCTTAGGAAATTCAAAAGCCGTTTGGCCGAATAATACGTTAAGTTGAAAATTATCAAGCCGAATTGTATTTTACCGAAATAAAAGTTTTGGCAAAACGGTTATACAATGGAAAACAGCCAGGCCAAAGAGACATAAGGCCGAATTGGTAATTTGGCCGAAAAAGCATTTTTCTCTAACACGTCGTTTGGTTGAAATGATCGTTTGGCCGAATAGGTTATAAGGCCGAAAATGTCATTCGGCCGTAATGGTTGTTTGACAGAAAGGGCCATTTGGTCGAAAATGTCATTTGATCCAACGGCCAAATGTTGATTACTGGACGGGTAATATGGTCAAAAATATCCACTCGTTTGGCCAAATAACATTTTCGGCGAAATGGCCTCTCTGACAAACGACCATTTCGACCAAACATCTTTTTGACCAAACGACTTTTGCGGCCATTTCATCTAAAAAAATTATCGATCAGCCATTTCATAGCCATTTCAGCTAAATAAAATTGTCGATCAGATCAGGTTTTGGCCTAATGGTTTGTTCGGCCAAATACCTTTCGGCCTTGTGTCTATCGGGCAAATGGCCCTACCTGTCGTTTAATTAACAAAATTAACAGGCTAGACCAAAAGACATCTAGCCAAATTCCATTAGGCCGAATCAAACGATTGTCCGAAACGGTATTAGGTGAAAATGGTTTGACCGAAAATAACATTGGGCGGAAAGCGACAAACAGCCGAAAGGCTCATTAGATCGAATTGGTAATTTAACTAAAAAAGCTGTTTGCCCTAACAGCTTATTTGGCTGAAAATGTCATTTGGCCGAAATGGTCGTTTGACCAAAAAAGTAATTTGACCGACTAGATCATTTGGCCGAAAATGCCGTTTGGTAGAAATGGTCGTTTGGCAGAAAGAGTAATTTTGGCCCGAAAATGTCCCTTCTGCAAAACAAATAATTTGAGCCAAACGGCATTTTCTACTAAATTTCCTATTCAGCTAAACGACTTTTTCGGGCAAAATTATCAATTCAGCCGAACGACACTTGTCAAATGAACAAATTGTTAAATGGCAATGGGGAGCTTAGCCCTTTCTAGGAAAAAATAGCCCCCTAGGATTTGAAAAGTTAGTTAGCAGTGATATAAATTTTCAACATATAACATAATGAATTACTGAAAAAAGTTTGAAGACAAAAGAGTTATCTCCCATATTCAGCCTATCATGTAATGAAATGGGTGGAAGGCAAATGGGCTTTTCTTTCATTTCTAAGAAAGACTCCTGTGTGGCAGTGAAATTGCACCTGTTGTTAATCATGAAAAGGCAATATCTAATTGATTTTAAAACATCAAAGTATGCTTGATATGAACAACAACTGAGAGCCACCAAAATATCAATCAAAGCAAACGTGATACTTTGTCAGCAGTCAAAGACATGTGCTCAACAGGGTTTGCAGAAATCGCTCTCGACAGATAACGAACAACGATAAAAGAGAGGCAAAAACCTCTTCGAATCATAACAAGCCATGAAAACAAAACTATCGCACTTGTGTACAAGTTGAAAAAAACTGATTCGGATAGCCTCTACCGAGGGGATTTGATAAAACACGTTTTTTCGCTCATTTTATGTTGGGGGCCATATTTTTTTCACACAGAACCGGTGTTAAAAGAAATTTATCATGGGTTGTAGCCCCCCGAATCAGTTCATTATCGTAACAGCTACCGAAAAATGACTCTCACGGTATGCTATCTATCGAGAGTATCTGTAAAGTGATAAGTGAGAGATTTTCTCATTCTCCTTTGGATTCAAATTCAAACCCTGGTGCGCAACCATCACGGAGTGGAGTGACAGTTTTCCATCAAACCTTTGCTTGCCTCGCAGCATGATAATCCCCACAGATCCCATCAGCATCTGAGAAGAATTCTCATTGGAATCTCTAAAGAATTCCTTTCAGAATAATCGAAATATTCCAACCGGAATCCAGAAGAATTCACACTGGATCCTTCCGGTATCGTTAAGAAATACCCTAGGGCATCTGTGGGGGAGACCCTTCATAATCTATGGAGCATTTGCTTCAGAATCTCTCGTTAATTTGCTTTGGAATTCCTTTAGAGTCGTTCAAAGATTAGTTTCGAAATCGTTCGGTGATTCGCTTCGGGATTCCTTGACGAATTGTTTCAGAATACTTCGACGATTTTCTTCAGAATCCCTTGAATATTTATTTCGAAGTCTCTCGACGTTTTGCCTCGGAACCCCTGAATGATTTGCTTCGGAATCCCTCTAGGATCGGAATCCCTCTGACGATTTGCTTAGGAATCTCTCGATGAATTGCTTCGGAATCATTCGACAATTCGCTTCGGAATGTATCGACGGCTGACTTTGAAATTCATAGAAGATTAATTTCGGGCTCCCTCGACGATTTACTTAGGAATCCCTCCATGAATTGCTCTGGAATCATTCGACGATTCGCTTCGTAATTATTCAACGATTGGCCTAAACATACCTGAATGATTCCTTTTGAAATCGCTGGAGAATTCTTTGAGAAGCTCTGGAGGATTGATACGTAGTCACTCGACAATTTGCTTCGGTATCCTTCGACGATTTGCTTTTACGTCCCTGAAAAATAGCCTACGAAATCCCTGAACATCACGTTCGAATTCCTGGAGGATTTCTGACGGAATCTCTGGAATATTCCCTTTGGAACTCCAGGAACATTCTCGTCGGAATTCCTAGAATATTCTCGGAATTCCTGGAGGATTCTCATTGGAATCCCTGGAACATTTCCGTCAGAATCACTGGAACATGCCCGTTAAAATTCCTGGGATATTACAGGAAGTCGAAATTTTTAAAGGATGGACCCTGGGGGATTACTTTCAGAATCTCTGGAGGTTCCCTTCGATATGCTTGGAACATTCCCGTCGGAATCCCTGGAGAAATGTTGCATTTTTTTTTCATTTGAGGTAGATACACCCAAAATACAAATCTGACAATTATTGCATGTATAAAATCTGGGCATATACAATTCTGTAAGCTTATTGTATTAAAATAATACAAATCTGTATTATTTCAATACAACAATTGTATTAAAATCTTCCAAAATTGTATATGCCCAATTATTATACAGTATCTGTAAGGTTCTTATGCAGAGCTGTATTAAAATCTGCAATCCGCTGGTTGGGTGAGAATATCTATGAAATCTGTAAACATTTTCATTGCCTACCTGACGGCGACCCGTCACATATTATCATTTCAGTGTGCGAGACAAAGCCGAGCGCTACTCCACTTAGACGCATAGCCATACGGCATCAATTTAAGTCGTTGTAGCAATCATTCATCGGCTAGTAAACAAACATACTTCGATACTATGGACTACAGTAAAAATCACGTGCTTGAGAAAAAAGAATATGGATGAGTGTGACTTATCCGCAATTGCCTTACGTGATTGGATCGTCTTTATCACATTACCACTAAGGTAGCTTAATAAGGTGGTAAAACGTAAGAGAATTTTTGAAAATAAGCTCAAACAAATAGATAAAGGGGCTATAGCCCCCCCCCCTAGGCATCGAGGCTAGTGGAAAAATCTTCGGAAATTCCAATAAATTATCGAAATTTCCACGGAATACGGAGGTACTTTTGAGAGTGCAGCGAGAATTTTTGATGTTGTACTTACTAAAGAGAGGCATCCGACTTAGGGAGTATCTAACCCTCATAAGTACCACGAAATTGGGGAGGGTATCCATTGGATAAAGATTTACCTTAAGCTGATAATGCAATGCAATGCGGCTATGGTGAATCTTACTCAGTAAAACACCGCGTTAAGGTTTCAACCCAGTGTTACGAGACCCTTCGTCTAATAATTCTTGAAAATAAATAATAAAGGTTGCGTTCGGGAAACTATAATTCAGTATTGTTGAAACTGAGATAGTCAAAATTCTCCAACAAAATCGTTCAGCTGGTAACAGCACGAAATATATATTGAAGGCAACTTAACGCAACGAAGGACGTAACCTATTTCAGGGTCTCCGAAATGGCCTGGAGTTCAGAACATACGATCAACCCGATCAACTAAGCCCTGAACGATATATTCGTGCAGTACTAAGCATCCCAGCAGGTCTATTGAGCCGATAAGATTTTAATCATTACTTTTAGAAACTACTTCAGGCCTTTTTGATTCTCCAAAACGTCCTGGACTTAAGAACATACGAACTCGAGAACGTTCTGGAATACCTTGAGCATCTTGTATTAGAATTCCTGAAAATTAATCACAGGCATAACAATCAGGATGGCTCAACTTGTCAGAGCTATCAAACAATGTGATTTAGGATTTAAACATGCTAGATTTTTGTGTATGCTCTCAGAAGCAAAATCTTCCCAAGGTTTCGGATATCTAGGTCTTCAGGGTATAGTCAAACTCGATCTGTTATATTTTTCCTACAAAGTCAACATCCTGGTGAACAGTTTTGCTGAAGAAAGTGGAGACCTATCTCTATTCTGTGATTTTACACATCCAATCTAAAACGCGGGGCATAAATAATCCACTCGTCCTGAAAGGGATAAACATGCAAGACAAACTGGCATCCCTGCCGGCTGGACTGCCCGGTCGCTGACGGAGAAATGGGTTAAAGGTTTATCGTTCATCATGTCATCGCGTCAGATCCGTCAGGCGCGCGCGGGATTGGGCAAGCCGAAATGAATTGCACGGATTTGTAGGATTGAACTGACGCAGCTTGAAATTGAAAGCGGTAGGTTGTCTTGGATGTTTGGAAAGATTAGGTTTTTTTTTTCGTTTGCTTGCCTCGTTTAAATATGTGGGTGTTTTGTGTCACGTCGTTTGCTGGGTATAGGTGCAAGTGTGGATTGCGCAGAATTTGTAGGCTGTCTGGTGAGAATTAATTAGAAGTGGTCTTGCATTAATTATGCCTCTAATGAATCTGCTTGTGAACGACGAACGGTTGCTTGTGATGGAACTTGCACCGACCGGTGGTGGTTCTTTGGGGACATGAACACGAAGGTTAGTGCTATGCTACGTTGGATGTTCAAGTAGCGCAAGTCTTATTGGTGGGCAGCAGTTGCGTGGTCTGCACTGTGTTGTCCTTTCGATGCTCGATTTAGCATGTAATTTAATTAAAATTAGATTCATAGATCTCTGGAGGCGGTTCACGTATGTAAACGCTGCTTGTTTGTAGACATTGTACAGAGCCGGTGTCGTTCACCACATCCGTTAAACAAAAATCTTTGAAGTTCTGCCAGTTCTCCTTTGATCGTAAACCCTCGCTGTTTGAGCAAGAATCAAGTCTAATAAATCTTAAGTCAACTATTTAAGTGGAACGGGTCTATCATATTAAACGTTGATTTTATTGTATGATCTATTCGATATCAACTTTACCTTGAGTTACTGATTGGTACCCACTAGAATTTACTCATTTTATAGTTCAAGTACAAACGTGCTAAATCCCTATCTAATCGCTTCTGAAATGCGAAACGAGCGCTAACGAACCTGAAAGCACCCATATCGAACGATTAACGGCTACCGGGCATCTGAATATGCTTTAATCCGATAAAATGTTACACATTTTGTGTACAAACGGTAGGGCCCAGTACTACATCTTACCATGGGAGAATAAACACCTTAGTTAGTTGGAGATTTTTTGAAGTGGTATAATTGTGCTCTCAAATGTTTATGTAAATTAGTACAGGAATTTGCATACATACCGATGCCGTCACCGTTGTTCCGAGACAGTTGTCGCAGAAGCTTCCAAAGATAGCCATTGAATGGTCAGGAGGAGTGCCGGAGTGCTTTGCGGGCTTGTATAGATAAATATTTTAAATGCTTTAGTGGGCAATGCCATTGAAACTGTCGCAGCAACACTCGTCGCTGACATTTACAACCTGTAACATGCTTTGTCATTTTGAACTTCGCACTGGAATGCAGAATTTTAAGAATTGATACATTTATTTCGATCAATATCGTTTTTTACGGGATTTATTAAACAAGTCTAACATTTTTAAATTAAACGTGTGAAATGCAAAACGAATGAAAATTATGTAGGAACCTGTATATTGCAAATGGACATCGATCTTAAAATATATATTTTTCGATTATCGACCAAAACGAAACCATTTACTAGCAATTTATTTCAGATATATAGAAGAGCTGTTCTGGGGCCTCCAGTAGCCTTACGAGCAAAGGCGTAGGATTTCCAATTCGGAAATGGCGAGTTTGATTCTCGGTCCGGTCTAGGATGTTTTCGGATTGTAAACTTTTTCGACACCCTGGCCAATGGCCATAGTGTGTCCATTAGACTTGCCACACAAGATACATACTAGTGCAAGGGCGGGCATAGAAAAGCTTTCAATGAATAACTGAGGAAATGATAATAGAATACTTATTTGAAAAGCAGGCAAAGTTCCAGTTGGAATGTAGAGCCATTGAAGAAGGAGAAGAAGAAAGAGAACAAGAAGCAGAAGAAGAAGTTGTTCACCGCTTCAAAATGCTTGAGTTTGTGGGGAGGATTGACAAAAGATTTTCAAAATCAACCAAAATGCAAATGTCACACATGTGTGATCATTGGCAGATTATGCATACACAGATAGAAAAATTCAATGAAATTTACGCTAAAAATCATGCACATAAATGGAACATCATTATTAGCGTAATTCCACGCGTGATTTAGCCTAAATGTATACAATATTTAACGTGAATCATCAATATTGCTTGCAAGTTGTACGCAAACTTGTTAGGAAGAGAACCGTTTCAGCGTAGAATAGCGTAGATATCCGCATCTCAAGTTTTACGCGCTGTTTACTTTCCACAATTTTTTTCTGTGTAAGGTGATAACTCGGTACCTGATACAGGGTGTATGAGACTACAAAAATTTTTTAAAAGCATGTTGTATTCTGTTAACTTGATGGATTGAATGTAAACTACACAGAAAACATGCATCATAATGAACTGTGATATTCGAGGATCTCCGAATTGTCCTAGAATTTTAATTAAATGGTCTACCGAATCAATTAGGACTTCCAGCTGCGGTATCAGCCCAATCATATCCTCCTAGTATTTGATTCAAGTTACAGGACAATTTCGAGATCCTTCAACACTTCATATACCAAGATTTGAGACGCAAATGAAAGGCAAATACTCAGACAATTCTGTATATTAGTTTTCATTTTCAAACTAAGGCCGGAGTGGCCTGTGCAGTGCATAAAAATCTTCTTCATTCAGCTCGATCAATGGCTGCACGTCCGCGAATCGTCCTCCACTTGATCGATCCACCTTGCTCGCTGTGCACCTCGCCTTCTTGTTCCCGTCGGATTGTTGTCGAGAACCATTTTCATCGGATTTCTGTCCGACATTCTGGCTACATGCCCGGCCCACTACAGTCTTCCAATTTTCGCGGTGTGGATCTCGTGGATCGTTCGCCTCCTCCACGCATCGTCCACCATCTGCACCCCACCATAGATGGTACGTAGTACTTTCCTTTCGAAAACCCCCAGTGCGCGTTGGTCCTCCACGAGCATCGTCCAGGTCTCGTGTTCGTAGAGAACTATCGGTCTAATAAGCGTAGACAGTCAGTTTGGTACGGTGGCGAACTCTATTCGATCGGAGCGTTTTGTGGAGTCCAAAGTACGTACTATTTTTTGCCATGATGCGTCTCCGAATTTCTCTGCTGGTATCGTTATCGGAGGTTACCAGTGAGCCCAAGTACACGAATTCTTCAACCACCTCGATTTCGTCACCACCAATACAAACTCGCCCGGTTGACCGGAAGTATTCCAAATCCAATCCATTGTCCTCTCTTGAGCTTCTTTCTAGCATGTATTTCGTCTTCGACGTGTTGATGACTAGTCCAATCCGTTTAGCTTCGCTTTTATTTATTTATTTATTTATTCTTGTTTTCGTCTCGAATCTATAAATTCCACAGACTGATTATACTAAACTAAGTTCCTAATTACTTTAAAACACGGACTTTGACACACTAAAATCAAAAACATCACTAACATTATTAGAAAGTCTAACGCAATTGTCGAGTGGGTTGTTATAACCAATCTAATGTTTCTAAATCTATTAATCTGCAACGGTTGCAATAGTCTGGAAAATTAGATGGGTCGTTCCATGGTAGCTGTCGAAGTGCCTATCGTACGAAGCTGCGTTGAACTCGCTCCATGCGGTTAATTTGAGTTGTGTGATGGGGGGACCATACACAAACTACGTATTCCATTATCCTGCGAAAAATCGAGCAGTATACAGCTTTAAGCGCGTGAACGTCAGTGAAACCACTAGTGTTGCGACGAATAAATCCCAGTACCGCGAATTCTTTTGCTGTTGTCGTACTAACGTGTTCGTTAAATCGAAGCTTGCTGTCCATAATAACACCTAAGTCACGGATAGTTTGAACTCGTTCCAGGACAACTTAGTTGATGCAATATTCAAACTCGGTTTGAAATTGAGGGCGCGAAAACGAAAAAATCTTACACTTGCTAATGTTCAGTTCCATTCCATTTTCGATGCACCATAACTGAACTGCCGTAATCTGAAAAAGTGACGTATACGCCATTTTCCAAAAATGATGTTAACGAGTAGTACTCATCGAGCTCTTGAACAGAAAAATGGAGAAAATGCATGTTGTAATTGGCGCTTACGTCACATTCTCAGATTACGGCAGTGAAGCTCATCAATATCAGCTTGAAGGGCACAGCAGTCAAAAACGATGAGATCACTTTGTAAATTTTGAGATCGTCGGCATTGCTTCCATCCACTCCTACGGCAGAACCTCATCCTCTAAAACCTTGGTAACTACCCAATGCAGCGCTCTAGCCAGTGCTTCACCACCGTGTTGAAACAGCTCTCCTGGTAGTCAATCAACTCAGGGGCTTTGTTGTTCTTCAGCCGGTTGATGTCCTCCTGGATTTCCTGGAGATTCGGAGCCGGAAGTCGTATGTCCTTCACGCGTGCTCCCAGGTTTATTATCATACCGCAACTGTTGTCTGCCACATCGCCATTGGATCACCTTACGCTCGTTCGTAAGAAGGTTCCCGTTTATGTCCTTACACATATAACGGGCTGTGGCACGTGTTCCTAATGTGAACGGTTAACTTCTCTTAAAACTTTTGTGCATCATTAGCGTACAGTACACAGGATTTTGTTTTTACACGATTTTTTTTCGCTCGTATTTTTGATCCTGTGACTTCAATTTGCCACCAAACTCTTCACAACATGTATCAAAAAATCCAGAATAAATCAAAGAAAAATTACATGATAATTAATATGCGTTAAACATTTAGGATGAGTGGAAAATTGAGAAAATGTAAATCGCGTAAAAACAAAATCCAGTGTACATCCCTTCACGGTCTCGATCTTCCTGCCGACAATTTTTTTCCTCCAAAAATCGAGTTTTGTCTGTCCGTGCCCGTTTGTATCGTGCATGCTGCATTCTTCTCTTCCACTAACTGCTCACATTCGCCGTCATACCAGTCGTTTCTTTATTCCGGAGGTACCGTCCCTAGTGCAGCGGTCCAATGGTTCAATGACACGTAGTACCATACCATTTGGTCGTACAAATCATTAGGTCGAAAATCACTTGACCGAATAGGTCATTTGGCCGAAAAAGTCATTTGGCAGAAAATGTCATTTAGCCGTAAAGGTCATTTACTCGAAAAGGCCATTTGGCCGAATAGGTCATTTGGCCGATTAAGTAATTTAGCCGAATAGGTCATTTTGCCGAAAAGGTTATTTTGCCGAATAGATCATTCATCTTATACGGCCAAATGACCTATTCGACCAAATGGCTTTCGGCCGAATTGGTTTCGGCAAAACGACCCTTCCCCGCGAAAATGCTAGATTCTTATACAATATTGTACGAGACCTTTCAATTTTGCAAGCTTTGCTTACAATATTTGTTTGTGGGCTTACATTTTTTCTATAAGCATCTATCAATTTCGTATGTGCCCTGTTCTTATACATGTGTTGGTAGGTTCTTATACAGAATTGTTAGAAAATCTAACGATCGCAGGTTGGGTGTAGTTGTGTGCTACATCAATTATAAAATATGGGGCCGCAGCCTGAGTCTCCGAACTGAAAACGTAATGGAATCTGGTTCTTCTGAACCGGACCCTACCAATGGGAGCGATGTTAGTACAGTCGATCCTCCATGAGTCGATGTTTTATATATAGCTCGATATCGACTCTTGGAAGCAAATTATGCCATATAAAAAAATATTTTCTGGGTTACTGTGATAGTCCCTCAGCTTCCCAAAGACTTCCTATTCCACATCTCGATATTTCCATGAGACGATGGTCACTTCATCATTGATTCATGGATGTTTGACTGTAATTGCTGGAATGGTCTCCATCGCAAACATACTGGAGGAGGACAATGAGTGTCAAAGTTGTTTGGATACGAGCAGCGCCGTAGCGTGAGGTTGGCCCCCGCCCAAAGCACCCGTCTTTGGGGGTGTCGAAATCTAGAATTACACAACAACAAAAAATAATGGAGGGAACAATATATCCTTTGTAGGGATATTGTCAATTACAGCAAATAAAAAAGTTGGACAAAAAATCCTAAATAGTCATATTATAATAGTTATTTAAAAATCATGAAATATGCGTTGATCGAATTGGCTCTTTTTCCAGGCACTATTACCGATCTCTTAGGGGCGTAATGTTTTGTTGCGTCCGTAATGTTTTGCAAGCAGTTTTTGATCAAATATCGGATAGTAGTGGTTTATGGATTTTATTTATAGATTTGAAATGAATTTACTAATTTTATTCTATTTATACTCCATGTTGTTAGAAGAAAAACGCCAGAAAACCAAAACGTTGTACGAGTATGATGGCAAAAAATAAATAAAACGACACCGTTGTATATTGGATCAATAAGCAATCATAAGGTGATAATTTGAATATGGCTTTGAAGCCTATGAGAGTTAAAAAACTTAAATCGTGGGTGCGTATTTGAAACCAGTGGAACCCATCAGAACCGATCAGACGGCTTTCAGTGTTCATCATGAGTTTTAATACAGTCGCCTCTTCACATCTTGATATTGCAGTGCCCATTGAGATAAGGAGAGTGAGTGAAGCGGACGAGCATTGATTCAATGTCGAGACCGCATCGTGCTTCCGTACTGTACGGTTCTTTCTCTCTTTGCGGAAGGAAGTTTTTAATACTACCCGAAGCTATTCTAATTATAACAGTGCTTCTCTGCGCTATTTATACCCACTGATCCCGTTACGATCTTTGCAAGGACCCGTGCCTTCGTTTTACGTTGGACCCGTTTGCGGAAGTAAAATTCCGACAAGCGGTGGTAATCCTGCAGGGACACCGTTCTGGGAAAAAACCTCTTAGAAGGTCACGTCTCCACGCTCAGCCATGAGCATTAATAAAAACAAGAGGAAGGGGGAGTCTCTGAATTCTCCAAGGTTTCAAGACCGTCCTCCCCAAGCGCGGAAAAAATAGAAGGAAGCTGGAGACTTCAGATATCCCTTCTAAATCTAACGTTGACATTATTTCTTCCCCTATCGAACTGAGCAATCAGTTCGATTTAATTAATGATGAAATTGAGCAAATCGAATCGACCTTTAGCCCAGGTGATTCGATTCATGCGAAGAAACAACGGATTCCGCCAATTGTGGTATCTGTTGCCGAGTTTTCTGGCTTTCGGAATGAAATCTTGAGTAACCTTCAGGGGATCAAGGTTTCATTTCAAATTGCTAGGAAGGATGACTGCCGCGTGTTGCCGGGATCCTTTGACGATCGCAAAAGTCTTCTTCAGTATTTAACTGAGAAGCGCCATAAATTCTTCACATACGACGCCAAAACTGAGCGATTGTTCAAAGTCGTCTTGAAAGGATGACAAATCACTGGATGAGATTAAAATTGAAATTCCTCAATTACTTGGATTTTCACCAGTCCAAGTAATTAAGATGAAAAAGAAATCCCACTCTGGTACTTCGCAGAGGGGCATTTCTCAAGAATTTTATTTAGTTCATTTTAACAAAAGTGAACTTAATGCATAACCGTATATCGCCTCCGATTTTGTACGTACAAAGCGTTTTCGCGACTGATATGCGATGAAATTTGATTGCATAGGCATTGCATAATGGACAAACAATTTTATTATGCAAGCATTTTAGTTGTGTGTGTGTGATCATCAACCAAGTAACTCCAGAGTTGGATTCTATTGATCCAAGTAGTTCTGTAGTAGTTCTAAAACACCGACCGATCAAGCCTCATCACACTTGGATTCTTTTATCTCTTATCCAGGATGCAGGGCTTCAACTAGATCCAGAGGTGTCCGAAAAGGTCGGATTCGACCATTTACCGACCCACTTCAGAGTTGGTTTTTATTGACCCAAATAAATCTGGAAGTGCGAAAATTTATTCTATTATTCAAAATTATTCCGGAAAGTCGATAAAAAAATTTCTATGAATTTTATGGTACACATTCATTCATCATTTATTTAGTTAACATCTAAACAGATAACACTGAATCAACAATTTGACGCCACAATACACGGTTCGAGGCCGCATCTCTCCATCCTCGGATACGCCCCACGCTCGCCAAGTCGTTCTGCACCTGGTCTGCCCATCTCGCTCGCTGCGCTCCACGCCGTCTCGTACCTGCCGGATCGGAAGCGAACACCATCTTTGCAGGGTTGCTGTCCGGCATTCTTGCAACATGTCCTGCCCATCGTACCCTTCCGGCTTTAGCTACCTTCTGGATACTGGGTTCGCCGTAGAGTTGGGCGAGCTCATGGTTCATTCTTCGCCGCCACACACCGTCTTCTTGCACACCGCCAAAGATGGTCCTAAGCACCCGTCTCTCGAATACTCCGAGTGCTTGCAAGTCCTCCTCGAGCATTGTCCATGTTTCATGTCCGTAGAGGACAACCGGTCTTATAAGCGTCTTGTACATGACACATTTGGTGCGGTGGCGAATCTTTTTCGACCGCAGTTTCTTCTGGAGCCCGTAGTAGGCCCGACTTCTCGGTGAAGCAAAGAATTGTGTATTTGACAATGGTGTTCATTTTTAAAGTAATTAACGGATTGCTGCCTCGATATTTGTGTGATCGAATTGAAAGAGGAAGTGACATTCATAGATATAACACTAGAAACGCGGAAGATATAAGAACACCGTACTTTTTGCATGGAGCTTCACAAAATTCTTTGTTTTTTAAAGGTATCAATTATTTCAATTCGATGCCTACACATATCAAACGTGCAACTACACTATCACAGTTTAAGAGACTTTGTGTTTCACACGTTAAAGCTGCCTTTTAAGCAGCTACTTAGTTGACTTTTTATAATTCAATAAATTTTGTATCTTGACGAAGTTTGACCTACGGATTGTTTGTTTGGACAATTGTATTTTTTTATTGACACTGATAAACTTTTTTTCTCGCCTCGATGATGTTGATGGATTTTATATATATTGACGTAATTGTAATTTGACCTTTTTTTGTGTAGTCTTCAAAAGTTTGAGTTAAGCGCGTGCAAATCAGATATGGATGATTTTTTAAATTTATGAAAATACTTGCGCATTTTCAACTGTTTGAATGATTCTAAGGATTAGTAATGGGCTATATGGTAGAGTTTTGTTCCCGTGGTTGATACCGAAACTTTTGATATCGACGGAGCGGTAACACAAGTTTTAGTTTTGTTGACGACTTAGATTATTAATTTTATTGATGCTTACGAGTGATAAACGTTAAGTGGTCTTGTATAAACATGAAACGCGATTCTTGGTGGAACTTTTGAAATCTGTGCGAGAGGTATCACAAGTTTTGCATTTTAGTATAAACTCGAAGTATCACTACCGATGCTTATGAGAATCTGTAGATGAAAACAACAGTTTTTTTCTTAATTTACCTTTTTGCTGGATAGTAATGAAAAGTTATGTAATTCATATCTGTGATGGTAATCAGATCGTTTTTGTTTTTTGCAAATCTGATTAAATTGTTATTATATCATTCAATTAATTATCTTAAAGATAAATCGTCTAGCTCAAACCTTTGTAGGGGTATGTGGCGGGACCATCATCATCATCATCAGATGATGCGCCTTCGTATTTCACGACTAACGTTGTTATCAGCCGTTAGCAAGGATCCGAGGTAGACGAATTCCTCGACCACCTCGAAGGTATCCCCGTCTATCGTAACACTGCTTCCCAGGCGGGCCCTGTCGCGCTCGGTTCCGCCCACAAGCATGTACTTTGTCTTTGACGCATTCGGCGGGTGTACAATTCTACCACCTTTGCAAATGTTCAGCCGACAATGTCCATGTCACCCGCGAAACAAATAAATTGACTGCAAAATCGTATGGCTGTTACATCTGGCATGACACCTTCTAGCGCAATTTTGAACAACAGGCACGATAGTCCATCACCTTGTCTTAGTCCCCGGCGCGATTCGATCGGACTGGAGTGTTCGCCCGAAATCTTCACACAGTTTTGCACACCATCCACCGTTGCTTTAATAAGTCTGGTAAGCTTCCCAGGGAAGCTGTTCTCGTCCATAATTTTCCATAGCTCTACGCGATCTATACTGTCGTATGCCGCCTTGAAATCAACGAACAGATGGTGCGTTGGGACCTGGTATTCATGGCATTTTTGAAGGATTTGCCGTACAGTAAAGATCTGGTCCGTTGTCGAGCGGCCGTCAACGAAGCCGGCTTGATAACTTCCCACGAACTCGTTCACTAATGGTGACAGACGACGGAAGATGATCTGGGATATCACTTTGTAGGCGGCATTCAGGATGGTGATCGCTCGAAAGTTCTCACACTCCAGTTTGTCGCCTTTCTTGTAGATGGGGCATATAAACCCTTCCTTCCACTCCTCCGGTAGCTGTTCGGTTTCCCAGATTCTGACTATCAGTTTGTGCAGGCACGTGGCCAGCTTTTCCGGGCCCATCTTGATGAGCTCAGCTCCGATACCATCCTTACCAGCTGCTTTATTGGTCTTTAGCTGTTGAATGGCATCCTTAACTTCCCTCAAGGTGGGGGCTGGTTGGCTTCCATCGTCCGCTGAACTGACGTAGTCATCTCCTCCGCTGCCTTGACTTTCACTGCCTGTACTCTCAGCGCCATTCAGATGTTCCTCGTAGTGCTGCTTCCACCTTTCGATCACCACACGTTCGTCCGTCAAGATGCTTATGGTACATTATGGTACACAGAATTCTGTTTATTACGATTTTTTTTCGGTAGAATTTTTTATCGTGACACTTCAATTTACCAAAACTCATGCAACATGTTCCTAAACATCCTAAATATTTCTAAGAAATAAGAAAAATCAGAGAGAAAATAAAAACATTTTAGAGTGCAAAAATGGGAGTGTGAAAATCGTATAGAAAGAGAATTTTGTTTATTTGACAATCTTTACTGCTTGAATCATAATCAAACATATATAGATTACAAAGGACTTACAGAAATAATTGAGGAAATATTTATTAAATGCATCACGCTCAGATTGGATGATTTTGATCTCCTTGCTTCGTCATGGTTTTTGCTTAGAATTCTGAAAAACCCAGATTAATCCACCTAGCGGTGATGGTGCCTTTCTCGACCTTCGTAAAATGTGTGTGCTTGAAAAAAGATGAGCTAGTGGCTAGGAGTAAAAAAGACAAATTTCTTTGTCCGAACTATGAAAATCAAATTATTTATGGCAAAGATATTGTAGATCCAGTTGAAAACCGAAAATCATATTTTGTCCCATTTCCGGATGTCGCAACTGCATCGCGAGTGGTGCCCGACTATGGCACAGTTGCGCACTACTCGTGATGCAGTTGCAACATCCGGAAATGCGATTTCGCGGGACCTCGGTTCGGTTTTAAGCTTGATCTACAATATGCTAATAAGAATTTCGACATTTTTGTTTCCTTTTCCAATCTTTTTGACGTACATAACCCTGTTTTATTTCACCCAGTCATATGTTTTAAGGATATCACTTTTGGATGTTGGTTGAACTGAAGCTCCGACTACACAAAAAGAAAACGGTAATGTCATTCCCATCACGCGAGCGGAGGGCAATATTTGTTATGATATAAATCTCATGACCGTCTTTCTGCCAAACTCCCGTATGAAGTGGGAGAGACAGAGACATCATCTCAGTTCGTCGAGCTGAATCGATTGGTATATAACACTATGGGTCTCCGGGCCTTCTATAAAAAGTTTGTTTTTGGAGCGATCATATAGCCTTTTCGTATAAAAAGGCAAAAATGATGTTTCGGCCATAACATCCGATCCCATAGTCCGATCTAGCCAATTTTCAATAGGAAACAATGGGACAGGATTCTGCGTCGAATGCAACTTGTTGCGTGTGAATCGATTAAGGTTAGGTGTCCGAAAATAGGTGACATTTTTGTGATTTTTATGAAAAAATTTTGGTATTTTGGTCATAACTTCCGATCCCATAGTCCGACCTGTCCAATTTTCAATAGGAAATAATGGGAAAGGATTTTGCGTCGAATGCAATTTGTTGCGAGCAAATCGGTTGAGAATAAGTGCCTGAAAAATGAGTGACATTTCTTACGCAATATTTTCGTATGAATTTGTATTTTGGCCATAACTCTCGATCCCACAGTCCGATTTGGCCAATTTCAAATAGAAAATAATGGGACAGGATTCTGCGTCGAATGCAACTTGTTGCGAGCAAATCGGTTGAGGATAAGTGTCCGAAAATGAGTGACGTTTTTTACGCGATTTTTTTGTATGAATTTGTATTTTGACCATAACTTTCGATCATATAGTCCGATCTGGCCAATTTCAAATAGGAAACAATGGGACAGGATTCTGCGTCGAATGCAACTTGTTGCGAGCAAATCAGTTGAGGATAAGTGCCCGAAAAATGAGTGACATTTTTTACACGATTTTTTCGTATGATTTTGTGTTTTGGCCATAACTTTTGATCCCATAGTCCGATCTGGCCAATTTCAAATAGGAAACAATGGGACAGGATTCTGCGTCAAATGCAACTTGTTGCGAGCAAATCGGTTGAGGATAAGTGCCCGAAAAATGAGTGACATTTTTTACGCGATTTTTTCGTATGATTTTGTATTTTGGCCATAACTTTCGATTTCATAGTCCGATCTGGCCAATTTCAAATAGGAAACAATGGGACAGGATTCTGCGTCGAATGCAACTTGTTACGAGTAAATCGGTTGAGGATAAGTGCCCGAAAAATGAGTGACATTTTTTACGCGACTTTTTCGTATGATTTTGTATTTTGACCATAACTTTCGATCCCATAGTCCGATCTGGCCAATTTCAAATAGGAAACGATGGGACAGGATTTTGCGTCGAATGCAACTTGTTGCTAGCAAATCGGTTGAGGATAAGTGCCCGAAAAATGAGTGACATTTTTTACGCGATTTTTTCGTATGATTTTGTATTTTGGCCATAACTTTCGATTTCATAGTCCGATCTGGCCAATTTCAAATAGGAAACAATGGGACAGGATTCTGCATCGAATGCAACTTGTTGCGAGCAAATCGGTTGAGGATAAGTGCCCGAAAAATGAGTGACATTTTTTACGTGATTTTTTCGTATGATTTTGTATTTTGGCCATAACTTTCGATTTCATAGTCCCATCTGGCCAATTTCAAACAGGAAACAATGGGACAGGATTCTGCGTCGAATGCAACTCGTTACGAGCAAATCGGTTGAGGATAAGTGCCCGAAAAATGAGTGACATTTTTTACGCGATTTTTTCGTATGATTTTGTATTTTGGCCATAACTTTCGATCCCATAGTCTGA
This sequence comes from Armigeres subalbatus, assembly GCF_024139115.2. Lineage (NCBI taxonomy): Eukaryota > Metazoa > Arthropoda > Insecta > Diptera > Culicidae > Armigeres > Armigeres subalbatus. Next base: position 261,121,053 of record NC_085140.1, on the reverse strand, counting down.
TCTGGCCAATTTCAAATAGGAATCAATGGGACAGGATTCTGCGTCGAATGCAACTTGTTGCGAGCAAATCGGTTGAGGATAAGTGCCAGAAAAATGAGTGACATTTTGTTGAGTAGTTTTGCGCACACACACACACACACATACACACACACATACACACACACACACACACACACACACACAGACATCACCTCGATTCGTCGAACTGAGTCGATTGGTATATAACACTATGGGTCTCCGGGCCTTCTATAAAAAGTTTGTTTTTGGAGCGATCATATAGCCTTTACCGTATACTTAGTATACGAGAAAGGCAAAAAATATATAAAATATCACGAAATTCCAAACATTCTCAGGGGGATTCCACGCAATTCACAATTCCTGGAATTGTTATAATTGTTCAAATTGTTCTGTAAGCGTAAAATATTGTCCATTTTTCCTAGTCGCTGCTCTGGATACGCTAGTTTATTGCTCTGGATACGAGAGGAAACCACAGCAAAAAAATGGGATAACGATGAGATTGTAAAACGAACTCATCATTTGATCATACGCATTGGCGTAAATAAGGGGGGGCTAGGGGGGGCTTAGCCCTTCCTAGAAAAAAATTACCCCCCCCCCTAGGATTTGATAAGTTAGTTAGCAGTGATATCAGTTTTCAACATATAGCATAATAAATTACCGAAAAAGTTTGAAGACTAAAGAGTTATCTAGAAGACTAAAGAGTTAGTAGATTAGTTTAGGAATTCCTTGACAAATCAGAATCCTTTGGTAATTTGCTTCGTAATCCTTTGAAGATTTAATTCGGAGTCTCTCGACGTTTTGCAAATGATCTGCTTTGGGATCTCTAGACGATAAGGAATCCGGCTGACGATTAGCTTCGGAATCCCGCGAAGAATTGCTTCAGAATCATTCGACGTTTCATTTCGGAATACATCGACGGTTTGCTTCAGAATTTCTCATAGATTTTGTTCAGAGTCCCTTAACGATTTTTTTTTTGGAACCATTCGACGATTTGCTTCGAAATCCTTTGATGATTTGCATCGGAATCCCTCAACGATTTGCTTCATCATCCTTGGAGGATTCCCTTCGGGATCGCTGGAGGATTCTTTTCGAAATAACTGAAGGATTAATTCGGAGTCGCTCGACGATTTGCTTCGAAGTCCTTCGACGGATTACTTCGGAATCCTTCGACGATATGCGTCTTCATCCCTGGAACATTGCTCATGAAATACCTGGAACCATCATATTGGAATTCCTGGAGGATTTTCGACGAAATCCCTGGATTATACCCCTTCAAATTCCTGAAATATTTCCGTTGAAACTCCTGGAGGGTGGAGGATCCCTGGTACATTCTCGTCGGAATCCTTGAAATGTTTCCGTTGGAATTCCTGAAACATTCCCTCCGAAATCTCTTCCGTTCATGATCCCTGGAGGCTCTCATCGGTATTCTTGAAGGATTCATGTCGAAATATCTAGAGATTCCCGTCGGAGTCCCTGGAACATTCCAGTCAGGATCACTAAAGGATTCTCATCAGAATTCTTGGAAGATTCTCGGCGGAATCCATGGAAAGTTGCACTATTTTTTTTTTCATTTGAGATAGATAGAATATTTATGAAGTATGCAAAATGTATCCACTGGCTGACGCTAGTCAAGCGCAATTAAACATATGCTGTGAGTTGTTGCTCACACGTGCACACGTGCACGTGCTTGAGAAAAGAGAATAATATAAATGAGTGTGATGGATCCGCAATTGCCTTAGGTGGTTGGACTGCATTTGTCACATTACCGCTGATAACTTGATGAGATGTTAAAATGTTCGGGAATTTTCAAAAAGAGGGTCAATTTCGAGAGAAAAAATATAAAGGGGCTATAGCCCCCCCTAGTCATCAGAGGTAGTTACGCCAATGATTCATACGGATCGAACGATAGCAAACCTGCAGCTTTTACCTGACCCAATTTCTATCAGGACACATAACCTCCTGCGTTTGAGGCAGAACTGGTAGCCGTTAGATCATCTTACTCAGTTTTCAGTGCACAGATGTGGATTTCCGGATAAACTGATGTGATTAGTCAAAGCGACCGTGGTTCAGGTTATATGTGTAGTTCGAGTAGCAGAGATGCTTTCGATCTCTTTTGAAACGTTCAAAAAGCAACTGCCAGGTGTTGGTATTTTCGGCTTGCTTTTTAATATTGCTTTGGATGGGGAAACAAAGTATTAATATAGCTATATTACAAATTGCTTATAATTTTATTTTATGGTAAAATGGTAAAAATACTAAAATTGACAACAAAATAGATCATTTGAAAAGAATCTCGAACAAAGTACGTTTAATTTTCCGAAGAAGCATGCCGGTGCGGATCATCGCCAAGATGTGCCTTTTCCGACCATATATGAGATGATGGTCAAGTTCAAGCGATGGCGACGTGAGAGTTGGTTGCATGATGCCACCGCCCTCAGGGATGGAACGCTGGCTGGCTGGTTGCACGGGGCCAAATGGGACGAAACCGGTCATAAAATAGCGGTTTATTTTACGTGCGGCTTTGTTGTCTCTTAACTGCTATATCTCGTTGCTCTCCGGGGATAATAATAATCATTGTTATGCAAATTGGCGCTGAAATTCAGAAAGTAATTTGTAGAGGAAATAAATTGAAATTCGATTGCCAAATAATTGGGCTTGCAAAAGAACGGTGATTGAGTGTTCATGCCGAAGAGTTCGTGACCATGATTTAGAGGCGATTAAGATGACGAACTGATGCATTTTTCTTCCTTTCTTTGCAGGTAAGCTGTTTTGACGGTTTTGCGTGATGGATTATTGTAAGTAAAATGCTAATATTGACATAATGTGAATTTCGATGCAAATTATTTCTTTCGTAAGACATGCCTTGCCTTTCGAAATGCTGAACTGTTAATCGAATTTAATTAATCTGAATCAGAGAGTTAAATAAATGTACAAACAAGAGATGCCTGTCATCCAACGAATTAGATATCGGCATTTTCTAGCTCTCCATGCTCTAAACGGCCATTAATGTCCCACTGCTAATTCAATCAATTATTGAATGACAGTCGCATCATTAAGATCAGCTCTGCTCATAAAATGTTTCAACACTGCCAGTGCAAAGTAATCAACCTTTACATTTTATTGCAACCTATTTGGCCGTTTCTTGTGGACGAATTGTGTTTGCCTTCAACTCCACAATGTAGCTAGCGTTGCGCGCTGGTATAGTCTGACTATAATGACTAAAATAAATACTCCCCCTAAACAATTAGAAAATTCCCATAAGAAAATAGAAAATTGCCAATAAATAAATCAGGGTATGAGCAATAAATAAATATAAAATTTCCACAAATAAAACAAAATTTCCATAAACAATTTTAAATTTTCCACAAAACAAAAATAAATAAGCGCTTTTAAAAGCAAAAATTGCAATTATAAAAGAAGAATTTTCCATAAAAAAAAAATTTCCACGGAAAAAAATACAAAATTTCCATGAATAAATCAATATTAGCAATAAAGAATTGCAAAATTTTCCACAAAATAAACATTTTTTTCCACAAAAAAATAAAATTTTCCACGAAATGATCAATAAAGCAATAAAAAAATAAGAAAATTTCCATAAAGAAATATAAAAAAGCAATCAAACTGTGCTTTTTTTCCATAAATGACCCCTTCTTTAAAAGCGTTTAAAATTCATGTAAAATTTCATCAGCTTTATTGCTTTCTTGTATTTTTTAATGGAAATTTTCCTATTTTTTTATTGCTCTTTATTGATCATTTCGTGGAAAATTTTTATTTTGTTATGGAAAAAATATATTTATTTTGTGGAAAATTTTGTTATTTTTTATTGCTAATATTGATTTATTTATGGAAATTTTGTATTTTTTTCCGTGGAACATTTAATTTTTTTATGGAAAATTCTTCTTTTATAATTGCAATTTTTGCTTTTAAAAGTGCTTATTTATTTTTGTTTTGTGGAAAATTTTTAATTGTTTATGGAAATTTTGTTTTATTTGTGGAAATTTTATATTTATTTATTGCTCATACCCTGATTTATTTATTGGCAATTTCCTAATTGTTTATGGAAAATTTCTAATTTTAAATGGAAATTTTATTTAGCTGCCATAGGTAATCGATTTCAGGCGATGTGCAATGAATGGTCCAGTGCCGGGCCTTGAGCTCGCTGATCGTAGATGGGAAGAAAAATTAAGAGCATAGCCCCGGCAACATTTCAATCGCTTCAAGATTCCGTTAACGAGTTCACGATGTTCCACCCTTTGGTCCGGGGGCCCACCGCAGTGTGAACGATGTTAGTCAAAGTGGGCAAGTATTTATAAAATTAGATTTTTTTTTCTTAACATAGTCTATGCTGAAAACGGACTGCCCAGCCTGACCTGGAGGTTCATAGTTTAGCTGCTGCGTATTGCGCAGTCAGGTGTTGTGTTGCAAAATTTCAGTCCATAAATTTGAAGATTTACGGTTGAACAAGCATTGGCCGTTGGTAGTCGCCCAATGTATGAGCGAGGGGCTTCAGCGAATCGCTGCGACTGCATTTTCCGCTGTAGGGCGAGGTGGGAAACCACTTGAGAAAGATACTCCTCTGCTGAACGGCTCACGATCTTTGGTTGATTGAGTCGGGTATCGGCCATGTTGTGAAATTAATTGAAATCGGCTTGACCCGGGTCCGGATTAGCTTGGGTGCCTACTGGTGTGCTCTCGCTTTCTTATCAAATCGTTGATTGCGCCGGCCCACTTGAGTCCGTTGTAATCTCCGTGAAAGTAAATTATCAAACAATTTGAAATATAATTTCCATCACAAATAATTAATTTGTCCATTCTCTTAATTATTTCGCTTCTTTCGGTTGAGGGTCTCTTCATTCAGTGCGTAGGGATGTTTAAGTTTAAGCGATGAGAATCCGGTCATTCGTTTGAATGAATTCACTTGAGACCCACTACTGCCGTGAGTCGTGTTGTCCGGTGGAGGAGGAGCCCACACAAATGACCCCACGGACTGCCCGTGCCAAACCCTCGTCATCAGTCGTGGACATTAAACCACGAAGGGATTACATGAATTTTCGTTCCATCTTAATCGAATCCGGCTACCGAGTCGGGTCTTCGGAGGTTTATTATGTTTTCGTACCTTTAACACGAACCCTCGCCTTATCCACAATTAAGCCGAATGCCGACCGGTCCACGCTGGGATATCGCTGCGAGACGCTCAATGGAGGCGCGTGCATACACAATGTGCCACGGACACGATAACGTTTTATTTACTTTCGCAAAGGCATTAATTATTGAAAGCAGGAAGGACCCTTCCCGCGGCACAGTCGGTGGGTTTCTTTTCGTTGCATGCGTTGGTTCCGGTGGAAGATTTAATTTTTGATTTGGAGCCTTTCTTCTGTTTTCTTTATCACGGGTAATCTACGTTAACTCTCCTGATGTATTACTCTTACATTTAAGGATTGCACACAATTAATTTTTGATCCTTGCCCGTCTCACTGCGCCATCCAGAGCGATGGTCGATAGCAGGTGCGAATGATATTCATATAACCGTAATCCACTGAGTAAATTGAATTCCACAAATTGGCAGAAATCCAAAGCACGCTCATCGCCCGTTTTATCGTTCTACTAACCGATTGTAACTAAAAAATAAGCTCAGAAACCGTTTCTTTGGAAAAAATGAAAATGCAAGCTTTATGGTAGGTCTAAATTTCCTATATTTGATGGAAAATCCGTTAGTTGAAGAAAAGTATTTTATAAATACTCTCTGATTACTCAAATGCCACACGATATTAGGAGATAGGTTTTACTTCTTTCCTCGGTTTTACTTTTTACTTAGACGAGGCTTGCAAAAACGCTGTTTTTCTTTTTTTCATCACAGTTGACTATGGATTTTGAACTGTTTCACCTGTTTCACCAAGTTCCCTGAAGACTTTTTTAGCACAGTAAAAGTTTATTCAAATTGCGATCAATTGTTATGAAAGTTTCGTTTCAGACCGTTTTGCGGTAGAATCAACTGGGATCTGTTGGGCACACAAGTCGGTATAGTAAATGGCCTATATGTATAGGATACCAAATGCTTTTGGATGCGTCTTACAGTTCGTGACAGAAATTGATTGGAAGCCAGTGGTGGAAATACTCGCTTCACGAGTAAGAAAAGGGTGTAATTGGGCCTACCAAAAATGCCACACTCGCGCGAACCTACTGCCTGCATTTTTCTGGCGCTTGCTTTGTTCGCGAGTACGGGCAGAGTAAAAACAAAAAGCTGGGCTGTATCTTGTTCGGGAGTAAAAACACGGTCGCGAGTTTTTGTGATTACTTCGAATACAATGGATAGATTTGACTTGTCATAAACACAATAACAATAAACAATTGTGTTCTTGCTCGAACATCAGTGAGAAATAAGTTCCGAGGTTGTTCTATGACTTTTAGCAAATTAACCCGAATGACTCGCGAAGCTTCACGAACATTTTTCGGGGTTCGTTTTTTTTGTTTTCTCTGCGAGTAGTAGGCAGGCAAGAAAAAGGCAAAACAAATGTTCGCGAGTCTTTTGCATTGCCTACTTCTTGTTTTGTGAGTAAGGTTCGCATATTTCCACCACTGCTGGAAGCAGATGATATTACATTTTTCCCTTTTTGCAAGTCCCGACCCAGCTGATCTTGTTCAGCATCGTGCCATTTAGTACGCCGGGTTATGTCGGGAAAGGAAATCCAACGCTTCCAAAACAGGTTCGCAAGCCATTGTGAAGTTGGATATCCACGCCGTACAGTTGCAGTCTCTGCATTCAACAATGTAATGGCTTGTTTTTGTTAGAGCGGGGAAGAGTCGTTTGGCCGAAAGGGTCATTTGTCCGAAAGGATCGTTTGGCCGAAACCAATCTGGCCGAAAGTTATTTGGTCGAACGGGTAATTTAACCGAAAGGGTCATTCAGCCGAAAGGGTCATTTGGCCGAAAGAGTCATTTGGCCGAAAGGGTCATTTGGCCGAAAGGGTCGTTTGGCTTAAAGCGTCATTTGGCCGAAAAGGTCATTTGGCTGGAAGGGTAATTTGAAAAGTTTCTCATTCCTCATTTCTCACTTTTCACAGTAAAAAAATGAGGAGCGCGATGTGAGTAGTGAGATATCTCACTTTTTACAGCGAGGAGTGATAAATGAGAAGTGAGAAGGGAGAAGTGTCACTTCTCACTCCTCATTTCAAACTTCTCGCTGTCAAAAGTGAGTATAGAAAAATGAAGAGTGAGAAGTGAGACGTCTCTCTTCTTATTCCTAATTTCTCACTTTTCAAATGAACTATTCGGCCAAATTACCTATTCGGCCAAATTTCCTATTCGGCTAAATTACCCTTTCGGCCAAATGACTCATTCTGCCAAATAACCCTTCCGTCAAATGACCCTTCCGACCAAATGACCCTTTCGGCCGAATGATCCTTTCGGCCAAATGAACCTTTCGGCCAAATAACTTTCGAACGGATGGGTGTCGGCCTAATGGATTGTTCGGCCTAGTGGCATTTGGCCAAATAGCTTTCGGCCAAATGACCCTTCCCCTAAAATGGGTTTCTCGATCACTGTAGAAACTGGCGAAGGTCCCCTTCATGCTACGAAGCTCCTCAAATCCATTAAACAGGAACTGGTCGTCAAGGAGTGAACTTCCTCAATATGAACGGCCCTTATAATCAAATAAAGGAAGTAGAACCCCTCATCTTGTTTTCTACCCTAAGATCCTCCGCAACTTCTATCGGACAAAAATAGTCAACCTCCACTTGTCTTGTGTATGCAGCGAGTCTGGCTGCTGGCAGATCTGCCATTTGCGGTGTTTGAGGAACAACGTCTCGATTTTTACACCACTCACAGTTTTTTGCGGCCAAAGATGCGGTATTTCTGGCGAACTTCGTTGACCGCGATCTCATGCTTGCGGTGCAAGTACTTCTTCACGAGGTAGTGAGCAATAATAAGTAATTTTACAATGTGCCTCGATGGTAGAATAATAAGATTCTTTGCGTCACCTTGTTGGTGTGTACACACGTCAGTTCTGCCGTTCATCTTCATTACACGTGTCTCGTCTATAATGGATTCAGCCCGTAAAGTAAACTTATCTTCGAAATCCTTTTTTTGGTATTTCTTGCACCTCTAACACAGAGACTTCATCCTAGCAAACATCCCTTTGTACTTGTTTGTACTTGTTCATTAAGTTATCATATCAGCTTTAAGGTCCAGTCATTAGTTGACTACTGCGATTTAATCGAAGGTTCGACCGAAAGACGAAACCGGTCACAGTTAACACCATCAAGAGAATCTGTTTACGTCGACTATTGGCTCTGGAGCCTTGAAATGGAGTATGGTGCTGGGTCTCATCTCTTCTTCTGTATGAATGAGTCTTTGTGGAAGTGTTGGCCAAGTCTCTTCTGCTGAGATCAGAAGCTATTCAATTGCTACGAAACAATCGAAGTAGGCATAATGTGATCCACAATTGATAGTCACATTATTAGCAATCAAAGCATTCGACCAATGTGTTGACAACTACATGTAGTGAACAAACAGTAGCATAAGGTGTTTTAAGTGGCTTCTGCTTGCCAACAGTCAGAAGAAACTCCCCATCTCCGACGACAGATCGGGCCGATTCCACCATCTACTTCCGTCATCCGCCACATTAGATCAAGTTGGAACCCAACGGCATTCGTTAGTATCTGTTAGGTCCAGGATTTCACCTATCCTGGAACCGACGAAGAAACTGTGTCTTTTATGGTTCTATGATGGCAGCGATCACACTCTAGTAAAGTCTGAGTCAAATCTTGTCCAGCAAATCTTGTATTTAAAGTCGTCTTCTAGCGTATCCCATCACATTCCAAGGATTTTCGATATTTAAACCTTTTCTGTAGACTTCTTGCTGTTCATTCTGAAGGTTACTAGCGACGAGCTTGAACCCACGTTCCAAACCTCAAATTTACCTTGTGAGTAGATAAGGCGCGCTTAATCTGCTAGTGCAACTGCTTCGCCCTCTGTTTCGCTCAACACCATATCGCCCTCGAAGTGGCGCTTCTTGCTGACCACAACCGCTCAGTCTTAAAAAAATCACACTCTGAGATCTGCTGAGATTCAAAAAATGGGAGTAAGATGAATCCCAATCTCGCAAACGATCCCAATCCAGGCATGCATTGTCTTTGTACACATTGTATAGGAAGATTGAATCCTGGGATTCAACCCTAAATTATTTGTTTGTTTTTTTTACAATCTAGTAATCTATTCGACGTAATTCACATCAAAGTGTCAATTGGGATTTTTTTCACCAAGGAGAGTTTTATATTTACGAAGCGTTGGTCTGCTGCTGCGGAAAGGATATCAAACTAAAAGAGTTTAAAAGAAAGATTTGAATCATATCTCCATAAAGACGAAAGCAGCACAAACCGCAGTCGAATTCTGCTGTGATCATATAAAAAGAGTTTGTGGAAATAATATAAATCTACTACGTCCAGCTTGTAGGTACAGTAAAAAGCTTCCGAAACTTCAAAGCTACAAATACAAACTTGTTAGAAAATAGTAAATTATTATTTGTTGCAGATTGAAATCAAAAGAAGCACAGGCTGAAAATATACTATTTGTTTTCGTGGGATCTTACACCGTACTCTTTTGTTGAGTACTGTCTTTATCAAGGGTTTGCTAAGAAGCTAATACAATCGATTTAAAGATGAAACCAACCTAAGACAATACTGCGCCTTCAAAACAATCAAAACTTGGCGGTCTCGAAAACCATTATTATATTTTATTCTAAAAAGTACTAATATTTGTTTCATTGAATAAATGTGGAATGTGATATATTGCTTAGTTGCAACTAAGTATTGAAAATGGCAATGAACTTATTACACATAAAAAATCACACTAATGAAGTTGTTTAAAAAAGGAAAGAAAATTAAAAAATCGTGGGCTATTTGGCGATTTCTTTTATGCTGGAATCTTTCCGAAAACGTACTTGAATCACAGAATGATTTTTTTTCTACAACCGCATGTTATGTAAACGTTTTGCTCAGGTTTATTCTATCCAGCTTCCTACACTCGTTTGAGGGCTTACTATATTTTTTACATATTCCTGAATCAGCTCAGATCAGCTCTCAGTTAGCGTCAGAAACTAAAACAAAATAATGTAAAACGCTCTCTTAACATCTGACACAGTATCTTTCGGAAATGCTATCCGAAAATTGTGTTTATGCTTCTACTAATCCTTATTTAAGTGGTTTTCTTTGCACTGTTAGTTCGTTTATATAAAGTTTAATCAGATTGTGCAGCTCCACATGTTATTCATCGATGAAATTCGACGGATAGAGGATCTTTTTCGTTTACAGTATCTCAAAAATAGCTTTAAAAATATCCTAGACCCGACTGTACTATTTATCCAAAACACATTTACAATTTCTGTGTATATTCAGTTTATTTTTTCACTCAATTGAGTAAGACCATTTTCTACAGATTGATTTCCAGGATTGAATCCCGGCATCAGTCATGCATGCTGAGATTGAAAAAAAATAGGATTTCGATCGATCTTGAAAACAGGGATGATTTCAAAGCATGCTTGATTAAATCTCAGAGTGAAAGGATGCTCTTGAAACACTGCAACCGCTTCAGGATACACGAATTTGTTGGCGTTTCTGTTCTTTATGAGCTGAGGAGTAGCAGTTCATTACCTGCATAACGAAGGTTTAACACGAGCTCGCCATAGGAAATGCTGAAAATGCTGATCTTCGGGAGCTTCCTGACAGAACAACACAATAATGTCAGCACATAGGCCTGTTCGATGCTCTGGTAAGGGCCAACACAAATCTTATGTATAAAAAAAAACACTTTTTGGTACATTTTGAGGCCCCCACAAACTGTCGACCCTTCCGGCTGAATCCGGCCCTGAGTGCACGAATGTAGTAATTTATAAATTTATACTCGGCGATCTTATTGTGATTGCCAGTTTAGTATCCTATTCCATACATTTCTCGAGGTATTTCCTGCTACGAATGGAAATCGCATTGTTGCCTAGCATCTAAAATTTGTCCGCCACATAGGCGTAAGGTACTTATATTGACCTGCTAAGTTGATTTTGGTTTGAAACCAGGCGTAGTTGACAAGACTTGTAGTAGAAGCAAAAGTGCTAGAACGCTAATGGCGCTGTAGTCGTTTAAATTATTTTGCCAAATTATGGTTCAACAAGCTTCAATTCTCCATAATTTATGCATCATGTTGTAGTGCATGTTTGGTTTCATCACCAACATCGGTTTGACATTTGTTGAACCGGTACTTTGGCTGCTAGGTCGAAGTAACTTAGTCACGCGAACAGGGACGACATTAGCAATCTTATACTTTTAAATCAACTAGTTGACCTTGTACCTTGCAAACCAATATATTACGCAAGAGCTTTAGGGGCTCGCAGGGACAAGCTCGATTTATTTCTGTTTTGAAGATCTTCTTAATAGGTAAATATTACTCATATTGAATTTGGTAAATCGAAATTTTCTACATTTTTAATTACAGCATCCGTACTCCAGCTGATCTAGCATGAAAAATTAGTATCCCTTGAAACATAACAAACTAGCAACCTACAGGAGACTAGATGAAGTGGATAAGACAACCGTGAAAGAATTGTGAAAATCACTTAGAAGACACCCGGGAATCTGCTGTTTGAAATCATGATTCTAATGATTTCTTGATAGCTGTATTCGACATGTTGACCAAGAACATGTAAGTCCTAACATGTATTTAGGTTCAAGCTTACCATAATACAAGTTCCATACAAATGCTTGTACACTAGTTCATTTATTAAAAAAAACTAATGAGATGAAATTTGCGTAAAAAGTTTAGTCACAAGATGAATCATGCTTCTATGCTGTAGAACAGTTTTCACAATCCCTACCTATCGCTTCCCCTAAGAGGCCTATTTTTGCCTGAACAACACTCATGGGGATATATGGGGATATATCATAATAACTTAGATTATCGTAATAGATTAGTATTTTAACTAATCTGAACATGCAATCAAGTAAACATGCAAGAAACTTCAACGCCGTTAACGCGATGATCCCCTTCCTACTTTGTGACCAAATAATCTCGGAATTTTCCCAATCAAATGAAAAACACCAGTAACCAGTCGATTTTAGAGGTCGAGAACTACGAATGCAACATATCAGCATCGTGAATACAAATTTACTGTTGACATTGTTATTTATTTATTCATTCAGACTAAGGCCGAAGTGGCCTGTGCGGTATATAAGAGTCTTCTCCATTCGGCTCGGTCCATGGCTACACGTCGCCAACCACGCAGTCTACGGAGGGTCCGCAAGTCATCTTCCACCTGATCGATCCACCTTGCCCGCTGCCCACCTCGCCTTCTTGTGCCCGTCGGATCGTTGTCGAGAACCATTTTCAACGGGTTACTGTCCGACATTCTGGCTACGTGCCCGGCCCACCGCAGTCGTCCGATTTTCGCGGTGTGAACGATGGATGGTTCTCCCAACAGCTGATGCAACTCGTGGTTCATTCTCCTCCTCCACGTACCGTCCGCCATCTGCACCCCACCATAGACGGTACGCAGCACTTTCCTTTCGAAAACTCCGAGTGCGCGTTGGTCCTCCACGAGGATCGTCCAGGTCTCGTGTCCGTAGAGGACTACCAGTCTAATGAGCGTTTTGTAGATTGTCAGTTTGGTACGGCGGCGAATTCTATTCGATCGGAGCGTCTTGCGGAGTCCAAAGTACGTACGATTTCTAGCCTCTATGCGTTTCCAAATTTCTCTGCTGATGTCATTTTCGGCAGTCACCAGTGAACCCAAGTACACAAATTCTTCTACCACCTCGATTTCGTCACCACCGATGCAAACTCGCGGTGGGTGGCTCACATTGTCGTATCTTGAACCTCTTCCTATCATGTACTTTGTCTTCGACGTGTTGATGACTAGTCCGATCTGCTTAGCTTCCCTCTTCAGTCTGATGTAGGCTTCCTTCATCATCTCAAAGTTACGTGCCATAATATCTATGTCGTCGGCGAAGCCAAATAGCTGGACGGACTTATTGAAAATTGTACCATTCGTGTTAATCCCTGCTCTTCGTATTACCCCTTCCAAAGCGATGTTGAATAGCAAACACGAAAGACCATCACCTTGCCGTAACCCTCTGCGGGTTTCGAAGGGACTCGAGAATGCGCCTGAAACTCGAACTACGCACATCACCCGATCCATCGTCGCTTTGATCAACCGTGTCAGTTTATCAGGAAAACCGTGTTCGTGGATTAGCTGCCATAGCTGGTCCCGATCGATTGTATCATATGCGGCTTTGAAGTCGATGAATAAATGATGTGTGGGCACGTTGTATTCGCGGCATTTCTGCAGTACTTGGCGAATGGCGAGCGTTCGCCCATAAAACCCGCCTGGTACTACCCCACGAACTCCCTTGCAGTTGGTACTAGTCGACGGCATAAAATTTGGGAGAGTACCTTGTAGGCGGCGTTCAGCAATGTGATTGCGCGGTAGTTGCCACAATCTAGCTTATCGCCCTTTTTGTAGATGGGACACACGACACCTTCCATCCATTCCTGCGGCAAAACTTCCTCCTCCCAAATCTTGGTAATGACCCAGTGCAGCGCTCTAGCCAGTGCATCACCACCGTGTTTAAATAGCTCTCCTGGTAGTTGGTCAACCCCAGGGGCTTTGTTGTTCTTCAGCCGGCCAATCTCCTTCTGGATTTCCTGGAGATCCGGAGCCGGTAAAATTATGTCCTGCGCGCGTTCTCCCAGGTCCATCACCATACCGCCATCTTCTCCTGCCACATCACCATTCAGGTGTTCTTCGTAGTGCTGCCGCTTTATGTCCTTGCACATATCAGGCTATGGCACGTGGCCCTTATGTGAACGGTTTAATTATTGTATATATTATTTGATTGTTATTGATAATATTGTTTTTCCTCGAATTGATCCCGAAAAAGGTACTATTTTTATTGTTCATTGAATTTCTAATCTCGTGTAATAAACCATTTTCAAAAAAATATTTTGAATTCCTTTGGCTTCATCTTGCCGTGGTATTTTTTTCTTTATTAGAGTGATTTTTAAATTTGACAAAGTTCATCACTTATACCCGTGGTATAAGCGCCGTGGTAATTGTTTGTGTTTCTAATTTTCTCTGATGACAGCATTCATCCGGTTCTCTTAGCCCATTGTTCGAGATTCGAGAATCAATATGGCTCGTTCATCTTCTTTTGAAAGTTGCTCTGCTTGATTCAACTCGACATCTAAACTATCGATTAAAAAATAATTTTTGGCCATCTGGTATGGACGCATTACACTTTTTTGGTGACAAGTGCACACGTGGAGTTGTTCGTTCTCTAGCCGCCATAAAATGCATAGGTTAGTCTTCACGGCAATTGACTCGCTCATCTTGCCTTCACTGCTCATACGCACCATCATAATATTGGCATGCGATCAATTTCGGCGGTCGAACATTTGAGTATGATTCCACGGGTAATCCAAGATAGTACTCACGATCAGCCTTGAGTTTGGCCAAATCCAGTGGTTGACTGTGGTTCGTACATCCTAAAGCAGCGTTTGCTTTCCGTCTTGCCAATGTATCTTGACATTGACACTCTGTAAGTCGGCTTCATAACGGTGCTTCCATTCCAGCATTACAGGCAAACTGCGGAAAGAACCTGGCCCTGTTTCAGATTTATGTCTGTTAACGTTTTGTTCTTCCTTCTCTCTTGATGAAGGACTCACTAACTGTTGCAGATAGATTCTTTGGAAGGAGTTGGTGGTGTGTGAATTACAGACACCTTTGTGCTGCCGAAGACATTTGTGGTAGAATAATCCTCTAACAGAATCCACTGCTTGCATTTTCCCAAATATTCACAATTTTGCAAGTTGGACACGGCTTGTTTTCTCCAAAAACTGAAGTTGCAGAATTATGTCCAGTTTGATGAACACTCAATCATGTCTTCGATTGGAACTTTTGGGTCCACATATTTCTCTTCGCGTCTGCTCCAAAGCTGCTGATTTTTGTTGCCGAGACTACGCAACTCAAAAACTATGTTTACGTCCTCCTCCAATATGTAGATTCAGCGATTGGATGTAGACGTTTGCTTTCGTTTTTACTACTCCCAGTCCAGCTGTGTCCAGCGTTGCTATCAAACTTTACTACCGCGTTCAGTCCAACTGCTTGATTCGTTTATACTTCCAGCATCACTACTAGACGATTTTCCTTCAGTGGATGTTCTTATACTCCTCTAAGCTGACGGCTTCGTTTGGTAACCGCTTCTTATGCTCACCATTTCCAGTTTATGATGTAGGATTGCCAATCCGGAGATGGCGTACTACACCAGTGGTACTCAGCACTTTTGGCATTTTTTTCTCCTTAATTTGCTTCTTACGCAATAAAAATGAGCTATGACCATACAAATTAGCCCTTGGTCTAAAGCTTTTAAATATATCTATCAGCTGGGGGCAATCAAACGGATATTGGAGTTGAATTCACTCCGTACGAAACGATTCAAGCAAATCAAAGGCGTGGTCCCTGGGCCGCACTGTAAATTTACTTTAATCAAGGGATTTCAATACCAATATGCGCAGCGGTGCGGTGCGGTGCGCAGCGGGCAAGGTGGATCGATCAGGTGGAAGATGACTTGCGGACCCTCCGTAGACTGCGTGGTTGGCGACGTGTAGCCATGAACCGAGCCGAATGGAGAAGACTCTTATATAACGCACAGGCCACTTCGGCCTTAGTCTGAATAAATAATAAATACAATACCAATATTACTTTTAACAACCTCTATTTATAGATATATTTGTAAGCTTTCGTCCAAGTACTAACTTGTAATGGCAAAGCTAATTTTTATTGTATGTAATTAAAGAAAAAAAATCACTGTACTACACCATTTATTTGATATTTGGTGACAGCTTTTGACTACTGATGTGGTTATATGCACTAGTTTGGGGAGATTTGGGGTTCACACTTGCGACGATGTCGCTTTCAGGGTCTTTGTTGAGAGTTTGTTTGAATGGGTCTTTCGGGGGTATTTATTTATTTATCATCAGACCGCCGGAGTGGCCCGTGCTGCACATAAAAGACTTCTCCATTCAGCTCGGTTCAAGGCTGCACTTCACCAACCACGCAGTCTGCGGAGGGTCCGCAAGTCGTCCTCCACCTGATCGATCCACCTTGCCCGCTGTGCACCTCGCCTTCTTGTTCCCGTCGGATCGTTGTCGAGAACCATTTTCACCGGATTACTTCCCGACATTCTGGCTACGTGCCCGGCCCACCGCAGTCTTCCGATTTTCGCGGTGTGAACGATGGATGGTTCTCCCAACAGCTGATGCAATTCGTGGTTCATTCGCCTCCTCCACGTACCGTCCGCCATCTGCACCCCACCATAGATGGTACGCAACACTTTCCTTTCGAAAACTCCCAGTGCGCGTTGGTCCTCCACGAGCATCGTCCAGGTCTCGTGTCCGTAGAGAACTACCGGTCTTATAAGCGTTTTGTAGATAGTCAGTTTGGTACGGCGGCGAACTCTATTCGATCGGAGCGTCTTGCGGAGTCCAAAGTACGTACGATTTCCACCCACTATGCGTCTCCGAATTTCTCTGCTGGTATCGTTATCGGCGGTCACCAGTGAGCCCAAGTACACGAATTCTTCAACCACCTCGATTTCGTCACCACCGATAGAAACTCGTGGTGGGTGGCTCACATTGACCTCTCTTGAGCCTCTTCCTATCATGTACTTCGTCTTCGACGTGTTGATGACTAGTCCAATCCGTTTAGCTTCGCTTTTCAGTCTGATGTAGGCTTCCTCCATCCTCTCAAAGTTACGTGCCATGATATCAATGTCGTCAGCGAAACCAAATAACTGGACGGACTTCGTGAAAATCGTACCACTCGTGTCAATCCCTGCCCTTCGTATTACTCCCTCCAAAGCGATGTTGAATAGCAGACACGAAAGACCATCACCTTGCCGTAATCTCTACGGGTTTCGAAGGGACTCGAGAATGCCCCTGAAACTCGAACTACGCACATCACCCGATCCATCGTCGCCTTGATCAACCGTATCAGTTTATCCGGAAATCCGTTTTCGTGCATTAGCTGCCATAGCTGGTCCCGATCGATTGTATCATATGCGGCTTTGAAGTCGATAAATAGATGATGTGTGGGCACGTTGTATTCGCGGCATTTCTGCAATACCTGACGTATGGCGAACACCTGGTCTGTGGTAGAGCGTTCACCCATAAATCCCGCCTGGTACTGCCCCACGAACTCTCTTGCAATTGGTGTTAGTCGACGGCATAAAATTTGGGAGAGTACCTTGTAGGAGGCGTTCAGCAATGTGATTGCGCGGTAGTTGCTACAATCCAGCTTATCGCCCTTTTTGTAGATGGGACACACGACACCTTCCATCCACTCCTGCGGCAGAACCTCATCCTCCCAAACCTTGGTAATCACCCAGTGCAGCGCTTTAGCCAGTGCTTCACCACCGTGTTTAAACAGCTCTCCTGATAGTTGGTCAGCTCCAGGGGCTTTGTTGTTTTTCAGCCGGCCGATCTCCTCCTGGATTTTCTGGAGATTCGGAGCCGGAAGTCGCATGTCCTGCGCGCGTGCTCCTAGGTTCATTACCATATCGCCACCGTTGTCTGCCATATCGCCATTCAGGTGCTCTTCGTAGTGCTGCCGCCACCTTTGGATCACCTCACGCTCGTTCGTAAGAAGGTTCCCGTTTATGTCCTTTCACATATCGGGCTGTGGCACGTGGCCCTTACGTGAACGGTTCAACTTCTCATAGAACTTTCGTGCGTTATTAGCGCGGTACAGTTCCTCCGTCTCTTCACGGTCTCGATCTTCCTGCTGGCGCTTTTTCCTCCGGAAAATCGAGTTTTGTCTGTTCCGCGCACGTTTGTATCGTGCCTCGTTCGCCCTCGTGCGGTGTTGCAGCAATCTCGCCCATGATGCATTCTTCTCCTCAACTAACTGCTCACATTCGCCGTCATACCAGTCGTTTCTCTGATCCGGAGCCACCGTGCCTAGTGCAGCGGTTGCGGTGCTTCCAATGGCGGATCGAATATCTCTCCAGCCATCTTCAAGAGATGCTGCGCCTAGCTGCTCTTCCGTTGGGAGTGCCACTTCCAGCTGCTGCGCGTAGTCTTGGGCTAGTCTACCGTCTTGTAGCCGCCCAATGTTAAGCCGCGGCGGACGACTCCGACGCGTGTTGATCACCGTCGAGAGTTTTGAGCGCAGACATACTGCGACGAGGTAGTGGTCGGATTCAATATTCGCACTGCGGTAAGTGCGTACGTTCGTGATGTCGGAGAAGAATTTACCGTCGATTAGAACGTGGTCGATTTGGTTTTCCGTTACTTGACTAGGTGATTTCCATGTGGCCTTGTGGATATTCTTACGGGGGAAGAAAGTGCTTCGGACTACCATTCCGCGGGAGGCTGCAAAGTTTATGCATCGTTGGCCGTTGTCGTTCGATACGGTATGCAGACTATCCGGTCCGATAACCGGTCTATACATTTCCTCCCTTCCTACCTGAGCGTTCATGTCACCGATGACGATTTTGACGTCCCGCAGTGGGCATCCATCGTATGTCTGCTCCAGCTGCGCATAGAACGCTTCTTTCTCGTCGTCGGATCTCCCTTCGTGTGGGCAGTGCACGTTGATGATGCTATAGTTGAAGAAACGGCCTTTTATCCTCAGCTTGCACATCCTTGCGTTGATTGGCTGCCACCCAATCACGCGTTGGCGCATCTTTCCCAGCACTATGAAGCCGGTTCCCAGCTCGTTGGTGGTGCCACAGCTTTGGTAGAAGGTAGCCGCTCGATGCCCGCTTCTCCACACTTTCTGTCCTGTCCAGCAGATTTCCTGCAGCGCTACGACATCGAAGTTGCGGGGATGTAATTCATCGTAGATTATCCTGTCGCAACCTGCGAAGCCTAGCGACTTGCAGTTCCATGTTCCAAGCTTCCAATCGTGATCCTTTATTCGTCGCCTAGGTCGTTGCCGATTGTATCGAGTCGTATTATCTTCTATGTTGTTCGTAATGGTTGTTTTTACAGGCGGCTTATTGGGCCTGCGCAAACCTCCTGTCTCGTCGGAGGGCCGTCGTGTCAGGGCTGTTTAGCGTCCCACCTAACACCAGGACTTGGGTTTGTGCGCTTTGAGCGGCACACGGTCGCTTTGGCGGAGCCTACTTGCGGATTCATGCAGCTTTTTATAGAGGTTTAACAGGGCCCACTGTCAAACCCCACCACATCCTAGGCAGGCGCCACAACTCGCAGATGGCCTGGGGAGGGATCGTCAAGCCCTTGGACATAGTCCCTGCTACCCCTTTCGGGGGTAGGTATTGCCTGATTTAAAAAAAATAAATCTTTAGGTTATTTTTTTTGTATTTAATGGAAAATCGCCATATAAATAAAAAATCTTTTGTATGGGAAAAATCTTACATGGGGGGAGGGGGTGTCGAAAAACCCAAAAAAAATGCTTACGTAATAAGTGTACGGCCCCTATGTTATAAACACTGTCTTACATTTAATGCCTCCGATTCCTCATATGCCACACGATATCTCCTGACAAAGTTTTGCTACTTACCCACGACACAAGTTTTACTATCTAATATACGGTATGATTAATCATCAATGTTCTAGGATAGTTTTGGATTTAATTATGTGCATGTTTAGTTTTTAATTCTCACCCGTGCGTACGGTGCACGATCAATATCGATATTGAAGGTGTGTACCGTCCTTCGGACGTCACAGATCGATTGATCCAAGCTGAAATTGATCGTCGAAACGAATACAATATGTAGTGGATATGAATTTTCCTGCAAACACAATAGGAGAAGATTTAGGCTATATACACTGATTTTTGATGATGATTTTTTTTTTCATGGGTCACACACACTAATATAAGTAATTTCTATTTGACCAACATGCAAAAAGGAGTGCCCAATTATTGTTACAAAGTGGCCAATATATGTGGGGTCAGTGTATTGTATAATATTTTATCCTCAATAAATTTACTGTTTGTTGAACAACCAGTTGTTAGTTGTTTTACACATCCTCATATTATTTTATCTACCCTCCATGAAAAAAAAACGTGAATGAAAATACCTTTTTGTATCCAACTCCGTCTGTATCGTGCCAGAAAGAAAAAAAAACATTCATTCATAAATTCAGCCTGCCTGACCGGAAAGACCTAAAGCCAAACAGCCTTAAAACAGCATGTGTGTGATCATATTTTTCTCCTACTGATGCAACCCCACACAGTACTGCTGGATCTGTGCTGGCCGTCGTCGTCGTTGGTTCCACTTCTGCAAATTCCCCTCCGCCACACCGACACCGTTTCAAACCATCAGCTCACCCACCGTCTGTTTCCAAACACAATATGCGTGGGCAGAGCTCCACCGGGCTCAAGTTTCACATAATCGCTTGTATTTTTCATTCACTCTCCCTTTTCGATCTCGTTTAAATCCTCGCGCTGCTGCTGGCCGTTGCGTTGCTGCAGTCCAACTGGCTGGCTGCTTGAGCCTGATTGAGGCTGCTTCCTACTCACTATGATGTAGCTTTCACACCTGCGCTCGATCCGATCTGGACCGATCGATGGACAGAAAGCTCTTTTTCCGCCGGCCATTGAGCGACGGAGATTTCGTTGATGCAATATTGGCGCGTATTCGAAGGCCAATCGGTGGAACCGACTGGTTGCTGTATTGCCCAACCCGGTTTTGATGACAACGAACGGCACGGGCTGTGGAACCAACGAATTGCGGCTGCCGGTGATTCAATTTCATTCATAAAATTCTGCAAACGTCAATCGTGGAAGTTTAGCACTACCACGCGTTGGCTTTGTACGATCTATACTTCGTCATCGTCGTCGATGCGTTGGATGTGGCTGACACTGTGCCGTCATTAGAGCACCATACCGGTCGGAGAGTGTTGGCCAGTTGACAAGCTCTGGAGTTTTTCGTCGTCTCATAAAATTGTTTTCAACTAGCGTTTAATGACAAAGTTGATGCTCTGACGAGCTTTAATTGATAATAAGCTATCAAATTATCTGGTTCGCGATAGAATGGTTAAATTAATTTGCGGACTGTATCCATTTACCAGCCAAATTATAATAATCCCATATATATTTAAACGAATAAACTTATCAAGAAATTAATAGTTTTGATTTGAGCAGATTATTCAGAAATGGGTTGAATCACAAATAACCTAATTTAATCTGTTTCTGCTATGTAGTAGTGGGAGCTCCTAAAAACCTTTGAACAGTTGTGCAACCAAAGATGTTACAAATTATCATCGAACGGTTTAAATATATTACTCCAAGAAGCAATCCATTTAATTAATAGTTGCCGCGAAAGCTCATGGGAATGGCAATTATTTAGCCGTAAACCTGCGTTGCATTAAAGTAATTTGACGATTTATCTCCAACTATCACGCTATAGGTGTAAGAGTAGTACCCGCGGTGTAGCCCGACGTTAACTGGACACATAAAATCCGCGTATCGTTCATAAAAAGGTGAGATTAGCAACAGCGCTTTTCGCACCATCTTGGAAGCCATCATTAGTCTCTTTGGCCAACTTAAGCTGGAAAGCTCGGAAACAGTCGACGCAACAGAGCTGTCTGGATTTGTAAACCGCTCACACGCCACAATGAAACCTGATGCCTTGCTTGCTCCAACGAAGCAGTATTCCATAGCTATCTTATGTTTAGTGGTCTAGAGATAACCCTATCCGAATCGTTTGCTCCTCTAATGGCTAGCTTGATGATACCTACTCACGCAACGATATGATATTCCCTGAAAGCATTCTGGGATTGGTTGCACTGCTCATGACTTATATTTTTTGCCACACATTAATTAACGTTTAACATAAATATCAAGAACTAGTTGAATGTACAAGACCTTTTCCACAATTACCAATTGGAGTTTACGGTTAACATGTCAAATGGTTAGCTGAATATGTGAAGCACAATATCAGTAATCAACAAGCATCGGTATTTTCTGAATTTTCTTACAAAGGATTTGCAGGCAGGATTCTGACCGTAGATGGATTGAAACAGTCCAGCTCGCACTAATATGTCAGCTACATAAAGAACGCTTACAACTCTTCCCATCTCCCAGCTTTGAGTTCAAATTTCTTCATCCAGGACAATCATTCCTGGACGAATGTTTGGAAATGTATGATGATTTTTGATTCGTGGTTGTAGGCTTACCTAATAATCTTTTTTCTCCTTTTTCACTAGAATTGTTCTCGAAACTGCCACCGTGACAGCCGAGTCATTGGTGCTTCCTCATGACTAGGCTTATGAGTTACAATAAGCTGACGGCCTACGAGAAAGTGACCTGGCGTGGCAATCAGAAATTGAGGTGCCTGGCAGAGTAGACACGTGTTCGCGACGTCGCGCGAAAATTGCACGTAAAGGGATAACAATCAATAATAAGGAGGTATCAAATCATATGAACGCTACTCTGGCCGCACCCTAAGAATTATCGATCGCTTCCAATTGAGTTAGTACTGTATTATACTTTTCGTGTGCCAGTTTGGCATTCTTGAGTGTTCGCTTGCAATGATTGACGTAGCCAAACAAAATGATCATCGTATGGACGCAGAAATCCAACTTGCGTGTTTCCACTCTAATGCAACGTACACACCAGTCAAGCAGTTTGACTAACATTGACTCCGCCCCCAAGAAAACGCTTCGGTTGCTGCTTTGTTTGAACGTATGTGAAGTTGTTCGAACAACCATTTGACAGTTGGCGTCTCGGTTGGAAAAAATTAAAACGGTTTGATTTTGGTTTGAGTTGTCGGGGGTGGAGTCAAGGTTCGCCGAACATGTTTGAGCATTTGTAGTGAAGTTGCACAAACCCCCATATATTTTTTGATGGTTGATGCTAAAGTTAGCGTTCCGGTTGTTCGTGTGTGATATTGTTGGTCGAATAAATTGATTGTTCGTGCCGCTGTTGGTAAAACTTGATGGATGTTGGAACAAACGAGAGGTGGAGTCAATGTTGGTCAAATTGCTTGACCGTGTGTACGTTCCATTAGGCATGCTTAAACTTCACCTGCCTACTGCGTTTGAATTTCAAATATTCTAACATTGTTTATTATTTTCATTTAAAATTTTACAACTTTAGTTATTATTGAAATCACAAAAGAATTAGTAGCTTTGATCCCAATGAAGAAAACGACTACCAGAATAGACCTAAGAAAAGCTGTGAAAACCTATATGAAGGAGCTTGGACTCTTCTTTTAACAAACTTATGGCCTAACATAATAACTAATGAAGCTCAAGCAATGACTGAAACGATTTATGTTAATCAATTGATAAAAAATTAAAAAAGTTACAATGATATGGAAATGCTAATATCATCTTCCAAACTTGGACGTACATGTTCATGATAGCATTAGAGGCGAAAGTATACCGCCGGAAATAAGTATAAAGACAAGCATGATTTTCATACATTTTCATCATGATTGAGGATCGATATCTCGATTCGTAGCGATTCGATTTGGCTGAAATTTTACTAGGCACCTGTTTTTAACGTGAACTTTCGATCTTTGAGTAAATTTTATACATCTCTGTTGATTTTGACCTCAAAATCTGGAAATAATTATAAAGACACCACTTTTTTATATGGAGCTCCATACAACGGAACTGTCTTTATAATTATTTCCAACAGAAACGCGTATAACCAGAATATATGCATAAATGTAACTATCATTGAATAAAAATTCAAGTCATTTTAGGCTTGTTGGCAAAAAATCAGCCCAATCGAATCGCTAAGAATCGAGATATTGACTTCCCAATATGACCATTTTGTATGGAAACCGAGCTTGTCTTTATACTTATTTCCACCAGTGTATAGAATTGATAGTTCCGTTAGGATACGGCAGGCATGAAGAATGTTTTTATAGAAGTCGATTTGAAAGCGAGCGGAGGGCAATATTTGTGAAGGCACATATCACACGACCTTCCTTCTGCCAAGCTCCCGTATGAAGGGGGAGGGAAGAATATCAGTGTGGAAGCTGATATATCTCCACTGGCTTCCACACTGATATTCTTCCCTCCCGCTTCATACGGGAGCTTGGCAGAAGGAAGGTCGTGTGATATGTGCCTTCACAAATATTGCCCTCCGCTCGCTTTCAAATCGACTTCTATAAAAACATTCTTCATGCCTGCCGTATCCTAACGGAACTATCAATTCTATACTTTCGCCTCTAATGCTATCATGAACATGTACGTCCAAGTTTGGAAGATGATATTAGCATTTCCATATCATTGTAAATCGTTTAACTTCACGTAGAAGTAACACACACGAAATCATTAATTTAGTAAAAAAGTTAATTTGTGATATTCCTCTGCACATTGCATTTTTAACCAAAAAAAATCTCTGTGCGAAACGATCTGTATTAGTGATGTAATAAGACAATTAACTTTTACTACGCGAAGAAACTCAACTATACCACCAATTCCAAATTATGTCGATGGAAATGGAAGCACAATAAGAAGATTTTCTGTGTTATTGTGAAGTTGCTTGATAGATTTTATTCTCTTCGAAAGGAAAGGCAGTGCGGTTATCGGCATGAGTCGTCTGGGCGCATTTGCGTGCTGTGGAATGTGGGTTTGATTCCCGCCTTGGTAAGGAGAAAACTTTTCATAATGCGGAAAATTCTCCACTGGCCCACTGGGTGTTGTTTAAATGTCATGTCCGTTATCTAATGCTAAGTGTTAAGTATTCAGTCTGTGCAGTCGAAGGCTGTCGGTCGGTCGTCGGTCGATCGGTGATTACTGATTATAAAGGAAAAACAATGCCCGAGCTGCATGATCCTGAATGAGTTAGTGGCTTGGCCTTTATAATAGATGCCATTAGGTAGGGATCAACTTTTCGAGCTTTTGTTAACCAACATGCAAACTATTAGAACAAATTTAAAAATTTGGCACAATTGATTGCCGAAAACTAATGCATTTTTCTAATCTTGTAAAAAATAGTTTATGTAAATCTGTTAAATATGCTGGTAAAGTCGAAGCCCTTCAACGGACATTTTCAAGCTTATTCGCCTACGAGAACACTGTTCCTCAGCACCGTTCACTGATGTGAATAATTCACCATAAATGTTTCAAATCTCCATTTGAATTGACCATTTGGATTGACCTCCAACGTGACAACGTACTCAAATCTAAATTCCAGAAAGACATATCTCTCGTAAGACAGTTTTTTTTTTTTCAGAAGTGCATATCTATATGTGAAAAGCTCTTATCAAGAATGAAAACAGTGAAAAGTAATTGTGCATCATCTTTATCTGCTTGCAAAATTTGATCATCGATTGTGAAATCATTATTCGTTGAGTATTCGGAAAGTTGTCAACAATTCCATGCTTCCCAATTTCCAACCAAAATAACTGTTACGTGAAAAGAAAAAGATAATAAGCACACAAAAAAGATTGTTCAAACGCAATACTATTGTGTTTGGTTTTCCTAAAAATATCAGCCGTTCTGGGAAAAATATATTTTACATTGATAATTTTGAAAATCGCATATTATCGCATACATATTTGTAACATTTGTATTTTGGTTGATTTTGTAAATCGTTTGTCAATCCTCCCCACAAACTCAATCATTTCCAGCTCACCACAGACAAGCAAGGTTGTAAAGCCCATTTTACTGTTGTGGGATTAGATGCAGTAAATTGAGCTTTCTGAACGATTTACAGGTTTTCTACAAAATTAACAAAAATGCGAGTGTTACAAATATGCGATCATGGGTAGTTAGCAGTACGCACAAATTCGTAGATGGTACAAGCCAAGACTATTGTATGAAACTAGCATCACTTTCATCCGTTACCATAGGTATTGATTTGGGAATAATCACTAACTCTTAGATGAAAGCAATGCACTCTCCAATAGTCGAGATCTGTCCTGGCCACGTCCTTGCGAATGCAGAGGAAGGGGAAGGATGGTTTGTTGGACACTTACTTAAGAAAGATGCAGAGAACTCTACGATCTCTCATAGGTGCCACGGGAGGTTTTGGGATTGTGAGGAAGGTTATAACAGTAGGAATCGTTTTGGTACCTATAACGTGAAACACAGAAAGAATTAAGATAGGAATACAAAGTAGGAAAGGAACGAGCCTGCAATTGAACCCACGACCTCCTGCTTATAAGGCAGATTTAGGGCTGCTCAAAATGAATCAAAACCTTTTTTTTTCTCACGGGGGGATTTTTTTCTCAAGATCTCGAGATCTCGACGTTTCATGCATTTTTAAGTCATTTGGTATCAAAAACAAAATTTTCGACTTTTTCTGTGGACCCCTCTTGGAAAAATTTTCATGGGTAAAACTTTCGAAACTTTGATGAATGTTAGGCACCCCAAAATAGGAATACAAAGTAGGAAAGGGGCGAGCCTGGAATTGAACCCACGACCTCCTGCTTACAAGGCAAATTTAGGGTTGCTCAAAATTAATCAAAAGTTTTTTTTTCTTTTTTTTAAATAACATCAGATCTTGACGTTTCATACATTTTTTAGCCATTTAGCATAAAAAAAATCGATTTTCGACTTTTCCTATGGAAAAATTTTTATGGGTAAAACTTTGATGAATTTTAGGCACCCCTAAATCATATCCGATTGAGCTCAAATTTTGCATGGGGTCATATTTTGGAGTAATGAAACTTGTGAGCAATGTCGTTTTTTGAAATGCGAACATGTCATTTTCATTGGCACCCTATTGGATATGTTAGTGTGTGTAGCATCGTGTTTGTTTTGATTCGAAACATATCACCCAACCAAACTGGCAGTGCGTTGGGCACGACTAATCATAATATGATATTATCATGAGAAAAAGGTTCAAGGCTTACCCAGATCTAAGCGATTCCATCTCCGCGACTGCTACAACTGGTCGCCACGGTTCTATCATTGGATCGCTGCAGGTAGTGTTCCATTCACGTTTCCATACGATCGGCGACAGAATCGCAGTCGCCAAGCGATAGAATCGCGTCGCAATTGTCGTGTGTGTGTGTGTGTGTGTGTGTGTCTCCATTCTAACCCCCACTGGCTGGCAGTGATGTTATGGAAAAAAGCTGACTGTTTTACAGTCAGATTTAGTCCGGGAGTTAGAAGGTGCTAGCTCTACTGTAGCTCGAGTGACCCATTTCAGACTGCCTGGTATTTCATGACCAGTCCGAGGTCACTTTTGCTTACAATAAGCCCCGCCTGTTTATGCTACCATTATCAAATGGATAAACAAACTTCCGGATTTGAAATCCAGCGCGTATATAGTTTTTTTTAAATGATTGTAATCTCAGTAAAATTATATCGGAATATTCTCACCAAATAAATCCATGATTGTGTAATGTCGGGCCTTTCTAGGACCGGCTTTTCGAGGAGCGGTCTTGGATGAACACTTTTTAACTTTTTTTACGTTATTATGAAATACGCTACCTAATTTTGATACTAAATAACCTCACCGTACACTGTAGCAGTCTCTGTCTAAATCCAGAAAGCAGCTCAAAATATTCATTGAAATACCGCACATTGCTCGAAAGCTTTTCCGATACCCTTTACCACTGTGATTATAACCGCACTGATTTATTTTAGGTACACTGGGGGAAGTGGAAAAGTTTTTATCACACCATATCATTGTGCAAGAATATACTTTGATGTCCACACTAATACTATATTAAAATTTGTATAATACATACAATAACATGGTTAACGCTTGAACTGTCATTTTAGGTTTCGCGAGAAGTTGATTTTTCCATTCATAAAATCAAATTTTATTTGCACCAATTGTCCCTTTTTCATGTGAATTTATATCACAGGTGACTATTACAATACAATTAAACTAATCCCATTCAATTTGTAGTGGTTTGTACCATGAAAGCAAATAATTCAAAGATTTTACACTTACCCCTGGTATCAAACACTGCGGGGGAAGTGGGAAATGTTCTGATCACGCATTTTTTTCCTTTCCTCCAGGGTTTATTTTGATAGCTGTGAATATTAATATGTTCCTTCTTTGTTATCATTGTGATTTCAGTGGTGATTGGACTAATGTACATAAGAAAACGCCTGATTAATCCACCTATCGGTATTAAAGTCTTTTACATGTTTTACATATGAAAGAAATGTATGAGAAAGAAAAAATAGCACCGGTAGGTGAACATATTCCATAATTCACATTCATTTATATTTATAGCAAGTTTTGCAGTTGAATGCAATTTTTTGTGCAAACAAATTGGTTAAGGACAAGTGCTTAATAATAGGAGATGATTTTGTACGTGTTTTGTGCACACACATACATACAAACACGCACACACAGACATCACCTTAATTCGTTAAACTAAGTTGATTAGTTTATTAACCTATAAGCCCCATTTTTCCTATAAAAAGTTCATCTTTGGGACGAATTTATAGATTTTACGTACACTTAATGTTCCAGAAGGCAAAACCAGCCCTCCACTAGTTATTACGAAAATTCCTTGGGGACCTATTCCGTTAAACCAATGAAATTATTCAACAAAAGATACTCAGAGCAATTACCGTTTTGATTTTAGTTATATGCAACTACTCATCACAATTGAAGGTCAAGGTAACATGGGTTTTCCACTTACCCCATCCCACTGGGTTAAGTGGAAAAACAACTCCTAATTTTTAAATCTTTTTCTACCAATTTCAAGCAACTAAAATGGTATGAATTACCGCACAGTTGGTGCAAAATTGACTGTTTTTGATAGCAGGCCTGGTAGCGGGTCACTTTTTAGTGACTTGGTCACTTTTTTCGGCCAAGTCACTAAAAAGTCTCTTTTTTCAACCTCAAGTCACTAAAGTCACTTTTTCTCGCCAAAAGTCACTATTTTCAACTATATTGAAACTATTAACTAAGATTTTTTAAACTTAGCTTTATGTATCCGTCAGATGATGCTTTGTTCATGGCGGAAATGAAATTACGGTCCCGCTATTTAGACCCTTCACAGAGAGCAATCTCATTGAAGGCGCGCCCCTTATCAAATCTTTCCTTGAGAAAACAGAATAGTAATACTGTTAATTGGCCATGCATCGGAGCCCTAGCCACATCCTTGTCTTGCTTCTAGAATATCACCGATAAAGCTACAACCCTGGGATTTGGCTCTATCTACAAGACCATTTCAATCTAGAGAAGTTGTTCAGTAACAAGAAGTTCCGTGTGTTCCTCGAACTACCATTGTTTACCAGTTCATGAAGAGTTAGTACATCCATAGAACCCTAACTCGAACTTTTTCCAGCAGGTAGTTCAGCCTAGGTCGATGGGCCCTGGTTTTATAACCAATTGCTAGAAAATCGGTTTCCGCTGCATACAATTTAGCCTCAAACGAGAGAAATTTGAGTCTGAGGGTCAAGTTACTTTTTTTAATTAAAAAACTGCAATTGGCAGAGAGGACTAAATACGATAAATCCTTGAAATACCACAACTTATTGCTCTTATTCGGAGACGAGCCAGCCTTGGGCTGAAAGTCTCTTTAATAAAGACACAAAAAAAAAAAAAACTTATTGCTCTAGTTTGAAAAATGGTTTAAGCTAGGGTTCGGTTTGGTAGATCTTACACCGTAAATAAAACAATACGTAAAAGTGATCTACCAGCTTTACGGGGGGAAGCCACCCATTCACTAGCTGCTCTTATTGGCATTTCGTCAGTAGCTAATTAAAGGTATTCTACGTCACAAATTTTATAATTGGTATACAGTCATGCAAGCAGGAGACTTGCCGATAAAAATTCAAACTTTATAGTAAGGGAAGGTGGAGAGACTTGACCCCTGGGAGAGTTGATACTTCCCAGTTTTACCGAAAACTAAAGTAGTATTGTTATAGCGTATTAAGATCCTCTAGAGTATAGAGTCTAGACAAATGATCATTATGTGGCGAGCTATTTTTTTATTGACAACCTTATTTACTCTATTATTTACTGTGTTTTGTCCCTCCTAAAGATGTTTTTTAGTGGCCACGCAAAATTTGAACAACTTCTTCCAATAATGACCAAATGCTACAATTTTTTTCACATCACAATGCCAAAAATATGCTAAATGATCTTCACTGATAGAAATGCCAACATTTCCAATTTCAGGAAATTCGGATGTTGAGTTGTTGCCTCAATATGAGGAGACTTGATCCCGTCATCCATATAAAAAAAATCTCAAGCGGCTATTTTTTTGTAGATTTGACAGATGTAATGAAGAATTTGCTCTAAAAAAATTATTTAGTGAGTATAGAAAGAAGATCAAGTATCCCCAATTTTGAAGATTGCATGCGCTGATGAATGCCAATCGTTCATGAATGCGCACAGCAAGTCCGGTATTATAAGCAATTCAATCCCAGGCTTGTTGTACAATCTTCACAACGTTTTTATTTTATTATTATTTTTTGTTTATTATAGAGACAGCGACAGATGTTTTATTTGTTTTCTACCAAAACAATCCGTACTGTTGTTCCTTTCGCATTAAAGATTCCAAATACTCCCGTGGAAAGATATTTTAGTTACCACATAAAGATTGTCGCTTCCATTCCCTTTGTTCTGCTGTCCGAAACATGTGTGGTACTTAACTGTCAAATCGTATGTATTTTTCCTCCATTGACATTTAGATCCCCTATCCTCGCCAGCAAAAGATGTTCCGGACAACGACGACAGCGACAATCTTTATCTAGTAACTAAAATATGTTTTCTTCCGTGGCACCTATGACAAATCGTAGAGTTCTCTGCATCTTTCTTAAGTAGGTGTTCAGCTAATCCAGTGATCGTTATTTTAACTCATTCTCTTTCTCGCAGATTTTTGCCGAGAAATCATTTTTCGGGGAAGAAAAACAGGTCTTATAAGTAATAACCATGTTTCGCTCACTTCCAGTTACGTTAAAAATTTGATTTGCAATAGAGGGCAATACAATTTTACTTAGTCACTGAGTAGATAAAAGTTAGCGTGTACGATTTTTGATTCTCTTCTAAGTTCGTTCTAAGAGAAAAGAGTGGCAAGTGAAAGATGTTTTCCGTCACAAATAATTTGAAAAAAAGATTCTTCTTCGATCCAAAAACGCTTGACTTCGTCTCATCGAACTTGCAACTGAAACTGAAAGTCACTATTTGGTCACTTTTTCTGTAACTGAAAGTCACTATTTGGTCCCTTTTTTCGTCATCTTTGGTCACTAAAATCACTATTTTGAGCGGCATCTGTCGCTACCAGCCCTGTGATAGCCCATTTTGATTGAATGCATTTAGATCATTTAAATTGATTTTACACTAATTCGAACATGCACTATCGATTTTTCCTTTTCCACTTCCCCCAGTGTACCTTAATTGAAATTCGTCAACAGGACTGACACAGAAGCTTCAGCATATCCACTTTTTTTTCTCATCGTCCGAATGCAATCGCGGAATCAACAAAACGCGCAACAGCAAATTTTTTAAGCTGTCTTCCTTGGGCACGGACTATTTCGTTTTTTTCAATCGCGTCGCAATTGTCGTGTCGCCTTTAAGTACTCGCACTGATGTTGGCGGATAGCGAAATTTACTTTTGGGCGGGTATATGTATATAATGGTATTCTATGATCTTGTGCACATTTTTCACCAAGGATTCTGTATGAAATTCATCTAGGAGATGCCATATTTTTCATTCATATTCTCCCATATTCTAGATGCCTAGTTCTTCAACAGTCCCACAAGGAAACTTAAGAAAATCACAACTAAAAATTCACCAGGAAAATCCCCTGAAAATTTCCCAGGAGTTCCAGATAAAGTTTCTTCGGTTCTGCATAGAATTCGTTCAGAAACTCCTACAGAAATTAAAATTAATCAAAAGTCCTCAAGAATTTCGACCAGAACTCCTACAATTCCCAGATACTCCACCAAGAATTCTTCTGGTTTTTCCTGGAGTTTCTTTAAAAATTCCTTTGGAAGTTCCTCCAAAAAATACCTCCGGAAATTTCTCAGAGGAAATTTTGCAGGATCTATCGGAAGAATTTCTGAAAGAACTTCCGGAGGGAATCCTGAAAGATCATCTGGAGGAATTCCTAAAGGACTTTCGGTGGGATTTCTGATGGATCATCCGGACGAATTGCTGAAGCAACTTCCGGAGGAATTCCTGAAGGAACTCCAAAGGAATGCTTGTAGGAAATTAAGTAAGGATTCCTGAAAGAGCTTCAGAAAGTATTCCAGAGGAGTTGTCTGGAAGAATTCTTGCAGGAATTTTCTAGAGCAATTACCAGAGATAGTGCTCAAAATATTCCTAGAAAAATTACCAAAATAATTCATCACGAAGGAATTCCTTGAAAAGATTATGCCTGAAAGATGTAATTGAGAAATTCCTGGAAGATTTCGCCGAAGAGTGCAAAAAAAGATTTCTAGAAAGAATTACTGAAAAATGGTACACAATACTTTCCTTTTGAAAACTCCAAGTGCGCGTTGGTCCTCCACAAGCATTGTCCAGGTATCGTGTCCGTAGAGGCTTACCAGTCTTATGAGCATTTTGTAGCTTGTCAGTTTGGTACGGCGGCGAACTCTATTTGATCGGAGCGTCTTGCGGAGTCCAAAGTACGTACGATTTTCTACTACTATGTGTCTCCGAATTTCTCTGCTGGTATCATTTTCGGGAGTCACCAGTGAGCCCAAGTACACACATTCTTCTACCACCTCCATTTCGTCACCACCGATGCAAACTCGCGGTGGGTGTCTTCTCTTGAACCTCTTCCCATCATGCATTTCGTCTTCGACGTGTTGATGACTAGTCCGATCCGAATCACTAATAATGAAGTTTAGTTCAAGCACAATTATTTCACCCTGATAAATCGAACCGAGCTGAACCCTTCAAAGCAACCGTTATATCTGCTCACATCTCTCACCCGCGTGTGGCAAAAGCTCAGTTCATTCGCGATTCCGCGCGATGCCGGTTAAACCATTCTCTCTCTTATACCCAATCCGCGTGTTTTGGTTTCCAATGAACCTGCTATGAAGTCACACAACCGGCATCTGTGCTCCGTTCGTCATCATCGCGAAAACAACAACCAACCAACGAACAGCGATGCCAACGACTAAACACGGCACGGTGCGGCGATAAGACCAATCCGCTTTCCGGTGCGCCGCGACGCGCGCCTTTCCGCGAGAGAGTGCGCGCATTTCGCTCTTTATTGGTAGCTGGCTGGTATCCCGTCCCATCCCGTACTGGGCTTGCGGCCCGGCTCCGGCAACAAGGTAACCGTGGACCGAAAGCTTCGCAAATGAACCCACCCAACATCCATCAGTAGCTCCGCGGAGGTCGTCGCGAGTGAACGCGTTTTCTTACGGTGCGAAGTGGCTCGCTTGGTGCTTCGCCGGTCGGTGGTTGATTTAGGAAGAGAGATTAGAAGTTTTATTTTGGGGGTTCAGATAGCGGACAAGTCCTATTTTCTGATAAATTTATTGCACCTGTACGTCTTCTTAAAGAGGTAAAAATTGTGAAACCGATTATAACTGCCATAGTGAGTTTATAGTGATGATAATTGTAGGAGCTCAATCATAAGTAGAAGAACACAGAGCCAAAATACAATTTAGCACTTTTAGCATGCATTTGATTCTCATTTGCTCTATCTAATCTTGAACGGTTCATGGCGGTGTTGCGTTTGAAATGTAGTTCAAGTGCTAAACATAAGCTAAGCTGAAGTGCGCGGAAAGGGATTTTTTTTCGGTGGAACTTGAGTTTTACGGTTCTTTTCCTGTGTAGACCCGAATTAATCCAGTAATTTGTGGTCAAATCTATTCTCCTTATTGGCGTGCGCATAAGCATTAGACAGCGGAAAAAGAAGCATAAAAAGTACGATTCGTTGATTGATGTTATTTTTTTCGGGAGGAGGCTCGACCCGATACTGGTTTTATGCGAGTGGCTGACGGCGTGGCCCTGTAGGAGGTGGTACTTTCTGGCGCGGCCAAGGTGAACTGATTCTGTGGGTGTGGAAAAAGAAGCTCAAAGTGGCAACGTATGTGAAAAAAGTAGATCTTATCTCGGAATTGGTCATAACAGTAAAATCGTGTTTTTAATATTTCGAATAAATATGAAAATCAATAATAGTAAGAAATGCAACAAGAAGAAAAAAAAACAAGCGAACAAATGAAGACGAACAATTTTCACGATGTCGTAACTGCCGGTGGTCCCTCACATGTAGGCCCTTTTTACTCCCGTTCTCATCCATCATAGTGTGGGGCTGCTCCATCCGTCACTCCTTTCGTCTTTCACGTCACTAAAAGGCTACACGGTGGCTGCATGTCGAAGATGTTTATTGGTGGAAACGAAGTGGCATGAGAAAATTATTGCATAGGAAGCGAAGAACTTTTTTACGAAAGAAAAAAATATGAAGCGTGCTGAAGACAAAACTGAAAAGAGTTGAAAATTGGAACAAAAAATAAGCATGCACAGGGAAGACAAGCGACCAAAAGTCGTTCGAAAACAGAAGCTGTGCCACCGCACCACTGGGTCGGGAGGAACATAACTGTAGGGTGGTGAGCCAAACGCCGAGAGGTCGCGAACGAGAGGGCAGTGATTGAAGCTTGGAGGAGTTGGAGTCATGCGCTTTCGAAAGGAGCGGCGTGGCGGCCTACCGCAACGCGAACGGTCAACGTCATGGCCAGCGGCAAAATTATCATCATCAAATTAGAACGCCGGTTTGGAATTTTTCTGCCATGAACACGAAGCAGTCATAATTGAATTAGTGAACCGTTTTGGGCATGGGAAACTCTTTCGGTGGTATCTGCCACTGTGGCCCTTTCGGTGTGAATTGGTTGTAATGTCATTCAGACGGATTCACTGAAGCTACGGAAATGCTATTTCGTGTTTTTGCTGATAGAGTTCAAAAGTGCTTTCGACTTAGCTTGGCTGTGGAGGGTCAGAGGAAAGACACGCTTTGGGCTAGCAGTACATTCGAGTGTGCTTGTATGACCTAGGATCTAGCGATCTCGTAAGGTTAAAATTATTCACCACCACTGGCACTGTGGCTTTTGAAGTAACCGTCTTTTGCAATTTACAAACGTTCCTGATCTTCAGCTTGTCAAATAATCCCATTTAATGAATAAATCAGGGTGCAAAAGGGCCTGCTATTTTTTTAAATTGATTCTCGTTATGTGAGTGGCATTTTGTTCAAATTTCTGAAAAGTATAGCAAAAAATGCTTCGGTTTTAAATATATGTTGAAGCAGTTTCAGCGAGAATCGAAACAAAAATGTATTAGTAATTGTATTAAATTGACATACCGAGACTTGCCTAAATTCTTTGTGGATCTTTAATTTTTTTGCCAATAGTGTCTAAGTTTAATCTATGAAGGCTCAAACCATTTAAAAAAAATACAACACTAAGTGCTCTTCTTGTACACAACATATACAATACTGCATGCTTGACCCAGTACCATGCGAGTCCCGGGGTAATAAACCACTGATTTCGATGAATTGCAAATTTATGATGTATCACGATAGATTTCAATTCAATAATTGCAAACCTCTGAAAGCTTCGTCGATCTTAACTCTTGTGAATCTTGGCACCTTCTACTAATCCAAGTGAAATAGTATTTACGGTTAAGACACTCACACAAAAATAGAAGAACTAGTTCTTGATCAACGTTTCTGCATTTCACTGTCCGTAGACGTCAGCCGTTGCTCAAATTATTCCTGTTCGACGAGAAACCCCATACCGACAGTAATAAATCAGTCAGCGTGACCAGTTCTCCAGCCGGGCTAGGACTGTTCAGATCTAATCCCGTACGCAAATTTTGCGTTCGGTAGGTCATTGAACACCTTCGAAAAACATCTGAGTCACAAAAACTAATCATCATTTTCGATGGTTTTTTCTCCCCTTTGCTTCTACCTCTCTGGTTGGCTTCGTACACGACGATTACTTTATCTCCAATAGGCAGGCGGGCACTTGACCTTGCCAACACCGAATCAATTACTGGTTCCAAAGTGGCACATGCTTCCACCTTTCCTTAGTCGAAGATTGGTGCCTGCGAAGGTACCTTTATATTCGGTAGCCAACATCATCATCATCGTAATCCGTACGAATCACCGAAGCGGGTAATCCATTGAATGTTGAGAACTTCTTCCCATTGGGCATCCTCATCACAGTGTTTTTTTTTCAAATCACAGTTTGTCTACCAAAGAAGTCGAGAGCGAAACGTCTGATGTCACTGGGTAAATAAGCGACTGTTCGGGGTAACGAGAAAGAGGAGGTATTTTTTTCCTACTCGTTTTGTTGTGACCCAACTTGGTGCGACTATGGGCGGGTACGACTTCGTCTAGCGTCGTGATCCTTGCGCGATGAGTTCTAGTTTCTCAGACACAGACCATGTATGGTACGGCACCTTCCTGGAACAGCAGTTGAATTTTGATGGTCTTTCTGACCTTCGCCGAAACTTTTGTGGAGGTCGTGATTCACTGGAGAAAAAATATATGGAGATACGAGAAGTGAATGGTTACAAAGATTATATCTTCCGGGACGCTATCATCTACGATGTGTATTATGTGTCAAATAAACTTCGTTATATCTTTCGCTTCTACTTTCTAGTTGGGTTGAGATTCCTCAGCTCGAGGCTTTTATGCTGAATGTTTGCTTAAACACTTCCACTATGAGCTTATTAGGCTACATGCTCTGTTATCATAATTACATTTGTATTTCAAGCTGGTAGCGCGAGATCCCTATGAAAATAAATATAATCATACTGAACCATCGAATTACAGATTGAACATATTATTTTATTTCAAATTAATTTTCGCGTAAGTATTCGAAGCATACAAAAAAAATGGAAACATTTTAAATCGGTTGTGATTGAAATTACTTACTACTTTATTTATTTAAAACTAGCAGAACCGACGAACTTTGTTTCGCATAAAATTGATTTATTCGCTGATTAGTTCTCGAGCTATGCAGAAATTAGTGTTCCATTTGTATGGGAGCCTCCCTTTCCAAAGGGGGAGGGGCCTCGAACGATCTTAAGAACCTTTCCCTTCCCCAAAAATCTCTGCATACAAATTTTCACGCCGATTGGTTCAGTATTTTCAGAGTCTATAAGGTTCAGACAGACAGAAATTCATTTTTATGTATATTGAAGATGAAGATGAAGATTTCAATGATAATCTTTTTATTCGGTTGAGCTTCTGCTTTTTAAGAGATGAGCTTGGGCTGAAAATCTCTTCAATGAAGACAAAAAAGCTTTTACAAAAATCTATCTCTCACCACCTGAATTACTTCTTCCATACTTCCACAATCCCTGAATAGCTAGAAGCAATCGACTGGACCGGAAGACCGAGCTTATCCTGTTAACCGTTGCCGGCTTCAGCCAAAGATATGACAAAACAAACATAAATTATCGGATTTGAGATCCGCAGCTAATCTCCAACTCGCGTGCGCAGCCAGCCAAAAACTGCCGGTGAAGCGCATCTGCTGGTCCTAGTTATTCGAGCTCTAGAACCGAAAAGATTTCGGAGCTGCTTGTGCTCAATGTCAACTTGTGGTGGCCATCGGTTTCTTTATCTCGTTCTATCGCATCTCGAGTGGTTTGTTGACGGCTAATTCCCCGGTCACGAAACCCCGCAACATCTCCGGTTGGATACGCAGCTGGCGTACCCGGAACCATCCGCACGACGAAGAATGGTTTCGTTTGTGTTCCATTTGGTGGGTCCATTGAAAAAAAAAACGAGAAAAAAATAAAGTTATAAACACGCCCGGACGTCAGGAAAAGTCACTCCTATTTTCGTTGGGGGAGCAAACGGCGCCACATGATTATGATGATTATTATGACAGCGGTGCAAAGTAAACTTTCCTCTGATGAATGGACTGGTTCACACGACTGGGATGCTTTGGACCAATTTAGTTGTCTTAGTTTAAAATGATTTTTTTTTCTATTTTGTAGCAATGAAGTCCATTCGTACTAATTCAAATAGAAGAAATGCGTATGAATAAAAATTTGTCAAATAAGGAATAACAATGAATATTTGGTTTTTAGCACAAATGTTTGTACCGTTTTAACACTCAGATCTGAATGGCCGAAATTATTCTTCTCTTTATTAATGTGAATTTCAAGGGTTTCCCCAGTTCTTCACTTTTCAAGGCTAGGCAGTGGTCAGCCGAACAACTTCTGGGGAGATGAGGGTTGAAGACCGCTCCTAAAGATAATTTAGATAATTTAGATATATGGCACTTTTAGGGCACCATGTTAGGCATTAGTATTTTTGGTTTGATCATGTATGACTCTGTTCGACGATGATAAGATCACATTTGCTTTAGTATCCAGCTTTCCATGATAGCCATACTAGCGGCTGCAGTAAATCTGACAGTAACTGTTTCCGGTGTCGAATTCCTTCCGACTAGAGGTGTGCGCCGGTCCGATATTCGTCGGCGGCGGCGTTTGTCAGAGTTTTGGTCGGCGGCGGCGTGAATCGGCGTGGCGATTTTTTTATTACGTTTTTCTTAGATTTTTTTTTGCATTTTTTTCGGGATATTTTCAAGACATTAAAAGAAGAATCTTTTGATTTTCGCATGAAAAATCTAATTAACTTCTTCAGTAAAATCTATAAGTTTTTCCAAAATTTGGAAAATAGTTTCGGATTTTCCACGGGAACTACTTTGAAGTTTCGAGAAATCCTTGGAATTTCCAAATAAAATTGTTTGGAATTTCAGCAGAAAATTTGTCACAGTTTACATGAGAAACATCAGAATTTTCACAAAACAATATTCTTAACTTCCACAGAAAAACTTCGGAAATTTATGAAAAGTTCCTGTTGAGTTTCTGTTGAGTATTCTTCAAAATTTGCACAGAAAATTCTTGATAATTGTAGGAGAGTGCGACTTGTAGAATGGGTGTTTCACGTTGGCTTTCTCCGTCTAGAATAATAAAGACGGCTAGTTTGGTATGGCCAACGATAAAATAGTAAATTCTCAAGAATTTCCGGGAGACTCTAAGGAGTTCTCAGGAAAAAAATTACATCAGTTTTGCAGTTATCGGACAGCTGAGCTTGAAAACGATGTCAAAGTCGATGCATAGCGCTGAACAATCAGGTGGACTTTTATTCTGATGTCGTCTGACAATTGTTAGACGTCTAGAATACGTCGCAGTTATCGAACGGTATTCGCTTACTGAAACGAAAACATGTTGCAGTTATCGAACGACTAGTGTATCGTCCATAAGAAATTCTTGGGAAATTCCATTGGCGAAAGCGAACTGGTAATTTTGCCTAAAAAGTCGTTTTGATCAGCCCAAAAATGCCGTTTGGCCGAAATGGTCGTTTGACAGAATGGGCCATTTATCCGAAAATATCGTTTAAGCCAACAGGTCATACGGCCAAATATAAATAACTGAACGGATAATTTAGTACAAAATATCCATCCGTTTGGCTTAACGACATTTACGTTGAAAAGAAGCCTGTGACAAACGACATAGCCCGCTGTCATCATTAAAAAGCAATATGAAAAAAAATAGTGCCTGGGACATCCTGGCTACGATCTGCCGATGGACTTCGTAACTTTTTAGGTCGATACTGGCCTTTAAGCCAAAATCCATCTAACCAAATCCCATTAAGCCGAATTGAACGTTTTTTACTCTTGGCTGTATATTGCTTTCGGCCAAACTACATTTTCGGTCGAACAAGTTTTGACATGATAACAGTTTCAATGAAACGTTTAGTTTTGCAAAATGATACCTGGCTAGATGTCTTTTGACCTAAAGTCCAGTATCGACTTAAAATAGAGAGGCTACGGAATTTTGTTCAATGGTCAATTGACAAAAAGACCAATTCGCCAAACAAGTGGCCATTTCTGACCATATTACCCGTTCAGTACGAAGTTCAGTCATTGAATTTGCTCATTCTGTCAAAAAAACTATTTCTGTTAAATGGCATTTTTGGCCAACGATCGTTTCGACCAGACAACCTTTCAGGGCAACGGTTTTTTCGGTCAAACTACCAGTTCGCCCGTCTGTTGCTTTCGATCAATGGAACTTACCAATCGAAAATAGAAAGACTTTTCTATAAAAATAAAAATAAAAATCTTTAAAAAATCCGAGAATTTTTCCGATGTTTCAAATTTGGCTAGGCTAGCCGTTTAGTGATGAACTTCTCTCTGCGAAAAAAATACTCTAATAAAGGATTAAAAAACCAACAGTCTTAATTAATCTAGATTGGGGAAGTCAACATTGAAGCATCTCTTTTAGAAGTCACAATTTTCTGTGTCAATTTCAAAGAATACTAAGTACTACAACTTCCCGTGAAAACTCTGAAGAGATTCTCATGTAAATCCCAAGCAATTTTCCTTGGTAATTCCAAAGAGTTCTCGAAACTTAAAAGTAATTCCCGTGGAAAGCATGAAAATTATTTTTCAAATGAATATTCTGGAAAAACTTGAAGAATTTTCTGGGGAAGTTCATCAAATTTTTGAGGCGAAATTCAAAAGATTCTCCCGTTATTGTCTTGAAAATATCCAAAACTAGCGAAAGAAACCCAGCTTTGCCCGGGTGTTGAAAATGTCACAATGAACTATTTGCAGCGCCGCACTCTAGATCAATTTCCGTGCGTTTGTTTTGTTTTCCTCAACAGCAAACCCAAATTTGTATTCGAATGATTTTTTTACATTTCCCCGTTAAATTCACCAATTTTTGTGCATACAAATCTTGCGGATCCCAAAACGAATCGATTAGGGAAAAATCTTGCAAATCGGTCAACCCGTTCGCGAGTTAAATCGTCAGGAAGGAAATCTCAACTCATTTTTATTATTTAAAGCCGAACGACACTTTCGACCGAATGTCCATTTCTGTCAAATGGCCCTACCGACTAAACGACTATTTTGGCCGAAGGACATATTCACGATTTTTAAGGCCAAAGGATCTGTTCGATTAAATGACATTCTCGGCCAAATTACTTTAAACTAGATATCCTAGCAAAGTCTGAAAACATAATGAGAACATATAGAAAACATATTTTGATTTTGACATTAAATTGATTCATTATTTGCTACGTTTTGTTATTTTAACCGTTAAAACGATCAAAAAGATATTGCGCATAAATCCCAAAATTTTATTAACACTTTTTAACACACTAACACCATAATCCTATGTAATTTTTAGTTCTTTTTGGAAAGTAATGGTTTGGTTACTGGGGGAGTGGGACTAACATTCTCGGAAAGCCCAAGGAAGGCCCGTATGCCTCCGATGAGGGCCTTCCATCCAAATTGTGGTGTCCAGCAGCCAACGGTGAAAACCGTACAAAATTGAGTAGAACAGAGGAGGGCTGCTAGGGCCGTATTATCGGCAAGGGCATCACTTATATTTATTGGGTTGCCATAATTGGTACGCGAAACTTCGTACACGAGGCTTCTGCATATAATATTTTCCAACGAATTGAGGAACACGCAGACATCACATGAACGCCGAAATTCTGGGAGTGTGTGTGTGTGTCTGGTTCGGGGTCTTGAAATTGCTTGCTGCTTATTCAGATTTTCCCTTTCTGACAGCATCAGAATGGAGTTGTCGGATGGTGTTGTGAAAGGGATGAGATTCGCCGCAGTCTCGGCTGAGAACACGCTGCATTGGGACGGTAAGCTGACCATTACAGTCAGGCTGTCTCTCGATACTATTATTCCGACAACTTGTTGGGAAAGAGATCTGTCGGTGTATCGATGCTTGTGCCCAACAAAGACGTGTTTATCAGTACGATCTTTGTTCCCCTTTTAAATTTCTGCAAGATGCAGCTGTATACATTGGAAAGGGAGGATACCGACGTGAGAACCGTGAGCAGAATCTGATCTCCTTGAATAAGGATAGGAATCATATCATCTCCAGACTTTGCAGAAGCGAACACGAACTGCACACACGGCGAAATGTTAGGACGCCTGTTTCAGCGCTAGCCGCCTGGGAGGGTGTTGTGAGGACAAACCCTCGTATAGCCGATGTGCTCGGCATGTCAGCTCGATTCCAGCAATCGACTGTCTACCAAGGCTTGTCTTATCCCTGTTGTGTTCTCGGTGCGGTTTGGATAAGGTTTTAATTAAGATAACCTTGGTTCTATACCCGGCTTTGATAACCCTGATAGCCCTATAGAGACCCGAGTATAAGTTTACGGTCCGGAATTGGTTATTTGTCCACTTTAATGCTTTGATCAGCAAGGAGTCCGTTGCATACATGTCCACGTGAATTTTTCCCAGCTATTGGTAGACGGCGGTGACAGTTGCTTCGG
Organism: Armigeres subalbatus; assembly: GCF_024139115.2. Taxonomy (NCBI): domain Eukaryota; kingdom Metazoa; phylum Arthropoda; class Insecta; order Diptera; family Culicidae; genus Armigeres; species Armigeres subalbatus. The sequence goes on along the minus strand of NC_085140.1, from coordinate 261,078,870 downwards.
TTAGGAGTCTGGTTTGTGCTAGTGTATTCCATACAACCTCAAGCAAGATGCTGTCGGAATAAACAAAAATGAATATTTTCAAGGGGCAGCATGCGAAAAACTTTGTTTATAGCGATGAGGAACAGAGCTACCGCCAGAACAGATACTTGTTGGATTCTGTCTCCTCCCGATAAATCCTGGAACCGGAGTTGGCAATTAACACCAGGAAGGACCTGTCAGAGAAGAAGATCCGCATTAGAACCAGAATATACCTAAAGAAGCCCTATTCCAGTAGCTGCCTAAGCCTTAGAGGGGTCGAGTTGCGAATAAACTTCTTTGAGATGTACGAGGTCCGCATGTTTCCCTTCTTCAAAGGCGCTCTGGAGCTCATCCATTACGCTGGCAAAATACGAGCTAGTCCCGTAGTTTGAGAATAGTATTTTACCTGAGAGGGGGAGGCGCATTGGACACCCAATCTCATCAGGCCCCGAAGATTTCCCGTTGCGTCTAGTTTGAGCAAAAGTGAGCTCCGTGAACGAGAAAGTCTTGTTGATAAGAGCTGGCTGACGATCTTGGGGGATCCGGAACACCGAAGTGAATGGGGGAAGTGAATTGACCTTTCCCATACTGCTCATAAATGCATTACTGCCATGGGACTGTTATGCATTTATGGGTAGTGAAGTTCTGCAGCTGTTTATGATGAAATCACCGAATTGAGGAAGTTCTCTCACTGCTTGCTTTTAGCATCTCAAATAGCGATCTGACACTGTCGATGTTTCTCTTTATAAATCTCCAGAGCACGTACCTTAAACGGATGGTTAGGAGGAAGCTTCCTGAGAACACTGAAGGCCTTTCTCTTTGATTTAACAGCTCTTCGAGTTTTCTTGAACCACCATCCGAGGAGTCGGCGCCCGGGTAAGCAGCTGGTTTGCTGAATCATGGCCTGAGGAAATTCCAAGACCACTCGGGTAAACTCGAGGAAAAAGACTGGGACATTAGTTTTCAGCGTGTTCCGCAGCAGTTACTGATAGTTCTCTTAATCAGCATCATCATCATAGCGCCACCGTGGGCGCTTGATAAAAGTGGGAGCAAAGACATGGGCAGAAACAAGGATGGGGTAGTGATTCCCAGGCAGAAGCCATAAACAGAATAACAAAACATGATATGGACTTGATTGATATAAGAGATAAAAGAACAGACAACAATATTAAAAATTTGCACCGAAATATCATTTAAATACTAAATTAATGATTTCGTGTGTGTTACTTCTACGTGAAGTTAAACGATTTACAATGATATGGAAATGCTAATATCATCTTCCAAACTTGGACGTACATGTTCATGATAGCATTAGAGGCGAAAGTATAGAATTGATAGTTCCGTTAGGATACGGCAGGCATGAAGAATGTTTTTATAGAAGTCGATTTGAAAGCGAGCGGAGGGCAATATTTGTGATGGCACATATCGCACGACCTTCCTTCTGCCAAGCTCCCGTATGAAGGGGGAGGGAAGAATATCAGTGTGGAAGCTTTCGACTAAATGCTGATGTCATATTAGAAATTTGGGGACAGTACTCGTCGATAGCAAATCCTTCCGCACGCGATGGCATATGAGCAAGTCAAACCACCTTCCTTTTGCCAGTGGAGATATATCAGCTTCCACACTGATATTCTTCCCTCCCCCTTCATACGGGAGCTTGGCAGAAGGAAGGTCGTGCGATATGTGCCATCACAAATATTGCCCTCCGCTCGCTTTCAAATCGACTTCTATAAAAACATTCTTCATGCCTGCCGTATCCTAACGGAACTATCAATTCTATACTTTCGCCTCTAATGCTATCATGAACATGTACGTCCAAGTTTGGAAGATGATATTAGCATTTCCATATCATCATTTAAATGTCAAGATATGCTGTGGATAAGAACAAACTAATGGCGCTTGATATTGATCACTTCTTACAAATAGCATAACTTGATCTCCTCATGATATTTTAGTGCAAAATATTGATATTGTCGTCTGATCTTTTATCTCTTATATCAATCATGTCCATATCTCATTTTGCTATCTTATCAACATTTGATATTATTGAGCTATTTTCGTCTACTCGGGTTGCTTCCGTGAAGGTCTGTATTTGCATCCCGCTTTAAGATCGGGATAATGGACCTACTAGTCGCAGTAACTATGATGATATTTCTTACATTCTGCTTACCCCTGGAATGGAACCTTAGGGGACGTGTGACTTGCCGACGGTAAGCGGAATTCTTTATTGCACCTAATTTCCTACAGCTGGCAGGTTTTTGAAAAGATATTTTAGTTACCAGATAAAGATTGTCGCTGTCCGGAACATATTTTGCTGGCGAGGATAGGGGATCTAAATGTCAATAAAGGAAAAATACATACCGTGGGGCATCGAAATCCGTACACTTAAGCACCTTAGTATATGAAAAAGTCATTAGAAAATAGGAATCAAGTGTAAATAAAATGTTTGTCATAGACATAGGAGCATGAAGGCTTCTACTTTTAAAATGTTTCACATTTACTCATTAAAAACTACGAGAAACATGATAAAATAATGAATAAAATCAACAACTCCTGACTCGAAATCCGTCCACCGTGGACGGATTTCAAATCAAAGGATCGAAATCCGTACAGCTATTTTTTAACTAAATATTTAAATTGAAGCAGTCTGATTGACTAAACTACCACAGTAAATAGTTTGATACGCACCTTGAGAAGCGATCCCTTCGATTTGTATTCCGCTCATCTTATGTAATGATTCGTAATTAGTAATTAAAACATAGTTTTTTTGGTGCAATTATGCTCTACCCGAAAACAAAATGGCGGCAAAAACTCCGCGTTTGGTGGGTGGAGATTTGTTTTTGATTTTTGTTGTTTTAATTTCAAAGCCTTATTTCCATTTCTCTGCCATAGAAGCTTACTGGCAAGTATCTGAACAGGATAAGATAAATTATTTCTACATTACTTACCTTTAACCCCCTTTAATTTATTGATATCTCATAAGGAGGACGGATTTCGGTGCTGTACGGATTTCGGTCCCGCACGGTACGATTTAACAGTTAGGCACCACACATGTTTCGGACAGCAGTACAAAGGGAACCGAAGCGACAATCTTTATCTGGTAACTAAAATATCTTTTGATTTTTGTTAATGTCGATGACATCGAGTGGGACTTCCAGCAGAACTCCAATAGCTATTGAGTGTCGAAAGTTGGTCCTGATCTTGCTCATCCATTTAAATCTCCCTCCGAGTTAGATATTGGAAAGGTTGATCCAGAAACCGTTGAAGGGTGGTGGTTGGGTGGTCAGCTGCTCTGTTAATTCTCGACCACCAGGGAGGAAAACTCGGAGGGAGATTCGGTGGGAGTATGGTGAAACGAAGGGGCTGTTGTTAGCTGAACCTCATTTGTTCGGAAGACAAGTATCAATTGGCTAAACTTTTTCTCATTCTGTACTTGAGCACTCGTGTTTGTAGTAATTTTTACCTCGGACCTTGAAACAGAAACCTCTTCCACATGGACGAGGTCCATCTTGTGTCGGTGATTTATTCCGTCTATTGCATTGGCTGGAATGGAAATACATTTATCAGCTTCTAACGAGGCGGTGATTGCTTAACCTTCGTAACGTGTTCGGGTCAACTTTTAAAACGCAATATCTTTCAAACGCAATAATGTGAAAGTTTGAAACTTCTTGAATTTTCCTATTTCGTGGAAAACTATGTTCGTAAAAGTTGACCTACTTTGTAGGACGATCCTGAAGGGCTCCAAAAATCACATTTACAGTGTTCACGGTTCATATTGACCCGGATTTGACTTAGCAATATCTTCGGTAATTCTCAGATATATTTACATGTTTATATACCCAAAACAATCGCCAAAATTAAAAAACAGGTGTGTTATGAGAAGTGAGAAATGAGTGGTGAAAAGTTGGATTTGATAGTCGCAAAGTGATAGGTAAGATGTGGGTAGTGAGATAAACAGAAGTAAGGAATGAGCAGTGAAAGATGATAATTGGGTAGTGAGAAGCGAGATGTTAAGTAGTGAGAAGTGGGTGGAGAGATATTAGTCAAAAAAAGAAGGAGGAAGACACACGAAAGAAGATGTAAAAAAGAAGGAAAAAAACAGATTCTCGTTTCTAACTTCTCGTTCCTCGGTTCTCACTTTACTCTCTTCTACTCTCTTCTCACAACTCCCTGCTCACTCCTCATTTCTCACTGCTTACTTTTTACTACTCTCTTCTCACTTCCTTCTTCCCACTGTTCACTTCTCACTTCGCACTTCACATTTCTCACGTCACAAATCTTACTTCTCGTTTCGAACTTCCCACTTCTCATTTCTCATTTTTCACTTTTTACTCCTTACTTTTCACTTATAATTTCTTATATCTCACTATCTCGGGTTTGTCTTCTCATTTCTTCATACTTCATACTTTTCACTTCTCATTACTCACTTCGCACTTCGATTTTCTCACTTCTAACTTTTTACTTCTCACTTCTCATTTCTTATTTGCCACTACCCACTTCTCATTACTTACTTCTTACTTCTCACTCCTCATTTGTCACTTCTCACTTCTAACTTTTCGCATTTGTCACTTCTCGCTTATAACTTTTCACTTCTAACTTCTTACTTACATGTAATTGCTTCAGACAACATCGAATTAGCGAGTTAAAAATGCATTGGAAAATTTCATCGACTTATCGAGTTAGGGAGAGTTCACTGCAGGTAGTTAGGGTCCATGCATATGATTTACGATTTAGATATGTTCAACTCGTATGCTGTAAGCTCTCCAAATCATTATGAAGTTTTGGATTTGTATGGGCTTTTTTTTTATTCCTTTATTATGGTAGGCACTCTGTGTTACTTAACCGCTACTGTGCCGAGGTCTACTGTGGTATTCTGCAGCCAGAATCCACACAGAATCTATTTTTAGATTTTTCCATTATTCATTGTTGTTGTCGTTGCTAGTCCATCTCGTCGTGAGTCCATTGTGTTCGTTTTGTTCATGTCGTGTATCCAATAATCGTTGCATTGTCCGGTTGCCATTTATCCGGGTAACGTTGGAGGAATGCCTCCGAGAAGAACAAGTTGTCAGTCGTCATCAGGCAGCCGTGACAGTGAGGCGTGCACCCATTACGCCACCGCATAGGCTGCGCATCCGGCGACTCACGAAGGTTTTGGTGGAGGGGCTGGGAATCGAACCCATGACCATTCGCTTATAAGGCGAACGTGTAGCCAACTACGCTATGGGACCCCCCTTTTGTATGGGCTTGTTTAAGCATGAAGTTTAATATGTCGCAAGCTAACCAAGCCGCAAAGGCCTGATTTTGGTTCAAATATTAAACCAAACCTGAAAAACAGCATTTGATTTTTTTGTTCTAACTTTTTAAACTAGTTGCTTTAACAAATGTAGGTTCTTTGGGAATGTTGATCTTTAATGAATTAAAAAATCGATTGAGCGAATGAAAATTCTTAACGGGAAAAACAATTCTCTTCAATACTGTTGTCGGTCGAATTAAAAGAAAATTCAGATGAAGAGACATTAAAGCTTGACTCCATGTAACAGTAAAATATAAGGGTTTACTAATAAATAAGACGAGTTACGCACATCACTTCCCCTTAGGAACTTAATTCGGCAACATTGTTATCTGAGTAATAATTTTATGAACGTTCGCCATTGAATATGCATACTTCAACTCCTCTCCCAGTCATTGTACCTCGCGACATTAGCAACTATTCAATCAAATATGGACAACCTTCTTATCATTACGTTGCTGCCTTGAACGCTGAGTTATCGGTATTGTGTCCAATTCTCCTCGTCACGCGTGCCACCACTCCACTGCCGTCGCCCATTCCGTAAGCGCCGTACAAAGTCTCATTATGTCATCCAGTGGGAATCAGTTATTTTTGAGTAATTTCAATACTAGGAAAAGGTAGCCCAACAAAACCACTTCTGATAAGCGAAGCGAAATCCATTACGTCATGAATCACCTTCATGTATTGAATTCCAGTGATGTTTAGCGTGTCGCGTAGGAGCATTTGTGCGTGTGCGTTGCCACCGGTGGCGGAAGATGTGGCTGCGAATATTTGATCAGCTGATGGAGGCAACCAGTGCGAGCCGATGATTGAGATGGAACTTCAGCAGGCCCACCAGCGGCGAAAACGTTGCTGGCTGGTCTTTGGGCGGGCCCTTCTTACGCTGTCGGTTCTGGGGTTGATCACCGTGGGATTATATCTGATCTCGCAACGGGTACACGATGCTCCAGTTGTGACCGAAAGTCCAGAAGATTTCAACTCCAGAGAACGGCGTGATCTGAGGGGGAGAGGGTTTAGTGAAGAAGATGAAGTTGTGCTGGATAATGAGAAGTTTGAGTCAAATTTGTACCAAAACGAAGTCAACAGACCGGCTCGAAGTTTATGGAGGAAAGCCGCAAATGCAGTTTCGGAAGCCAGTGATCAGAAAGGTGCCAATAGAGTTAATCAAGCGAGTGATTGGAAAAGTGCTAATAGTGTGAATGGGAGCTTAGATAATAATTTTATTGGAGATGAAGAAGATTTCCATGACGCAGCTAACAACAGTACGGAGTTGATCTATGAGGGAGATATAGATTTGCACAATGAAACGGACTACGAGGAGAAAATTCGTCACAAAAAGGATAGCTATCCTATGTACGAGCACTACGTCTATGTGACGAGGTACAAATGTTCGAAAAAACCACATTGGCACCGAGTCAATACCGAATTACGTAAGTTATTCCAACATATTGTATAATTATTTATTCTCATTACCATTCCGACATTAAAGTCAAGAACCTTACGTACTCTGGAAACAAATTCAAACTAATTCAATCGACAGTTCAGTCACTAACTTTATGCATATCACTTAAAATTCTTCCGACGACGCAAAGCCTCTTCAACTCCACGCAATTCAGATCTTTTGCCGCCTTTTGCGTGTCTTCGCATTAGATGACGGGCAGGGGGCCACTGTTTGTCTGCGCAAAACATCGAAGAAAAAACGCCCCCCTTCTTCGCCTCGGGGACATTCCCCTTGCCGCGCACACAATGGTCATCTTTATTACCAACGACGACTACGTTTATTCAGGCCTACGCGAGTCACTTCTCGAATCTTGCCGCCCCCTCTCTTGGGCAAATATGTGTTCACATGTTAAACGATTTCGGTACGAATCGCCATGCCACAGAGCTTCTGGAATCATTAATCCACTTCACTTGACTTGATTCACGTTGCGTTCGGTTTGGTTCGGCCAGGCGGTCCCGTTCCTATGCCGAACAATTGGTATGTATGTACGTGACTAAGGTTACTAAACAGTGACCACGGTTGACACTTAAACCACTACTGACACTTAACTAATGGCATCTAATGCTTCGTTCCGTTCCGAAGTGGCACATTTTTTTTTGCTACCCGCGGATGAAAATACTCAATGAAACGCGGGATGCTGTTGGTGGAGTATTTTCGCTACTGGTCGATTCGGATGGTTTGTTTGATGATCGTCTTGTGCGTTGCCGTGAGAAGAAGTCATTAATTGCGGGAGTGTTATTTCTGGAGATACTAAAAAAAGAAACGAAACAAGCGTCCGTTGATTAAGACTTTTATTAATCTTTGAACTTTCTAAATCTACTCTTCGCTCTGGCCTATGTGGGAAATACAGTAAGTAGGTACACTTTCTCTTATTGCTCAAATGAGAGAAATGCAGTTTTATTTGATGTTTGCGGCAGGTACATACATATTGGTCACTATGTCTATTATATGATTAACCTGTGCTTTCTTTATGATATCTCATCTGCCTGCGGTCATTACAACCTAAAATAAACAGGTTGTGATATAATAATTGAATCGGATTATATAAAGAGTTCCAAATTAAGACACCGATCTAAATGTGAAACGAAAGTAACAACGTTGATTTTACCAGAAGTTCAGTGAACGATCATGTAAAAATCATATTGCCGTTAATTTGCGAAGAATAGCCTACCAAACAGATGTACACTAATTCTTCAAATAAGTATCTTTGTTGCCTGTTTGATTTCACGACGAGTGTTTATATCCTACAATCGCAATTCTAATATTCACTTTTAAACAAAGCTGTTATTTTTTGTTTGTTGTTAAGTGACATTGTAAAGCAGGAGCTGACTTATTGAGAAGTAGTTAGTTATAAAGACAACTGCACCTAATCAGGGCTCTGTATCGTCCGACGCGAGAACGTTGATGATAATATCAGTCCAACTTCTTGTGAAGGTTCTCAGGCAACAACACTATCACATTAGGTGTAAGAAGAAGAAAACCGTTTTGTCGATTTGAACAAAACAGTATTTATGAAAAATAACTGGCCGAATACTTTAAGCTAATGTGTTTATTGTTATCCCAAAATATTGAACAACTCTTGAGAAGAGTAGAAGAAATTCCTCCTAAAAAATGAAAAAGAAAAAACTGAATCATTTGTTTGAGAAACTGCATATATCCATTTTACACAATTGCGAGAAAACAAGAAATAACTGTTAAGAAAATTATTTTGAGCTTTTTAGTGGAATGTCTTCACTTGTCATAAGGCGAGTTTGTACAATCCCATTTAATTCGAGTCAAGTACGAGACACTGAAGACGACCTTACTGTTGAGGTCGAAATACGTATCTGTCACGATACAATTAAGTGGTGGAATTAAATGGGATTGTACAAACTCGTCTTATGACAAGTGAAGAAATAACTGTTTTTGAACAAATTGGCACCGAGTATTTCGATTTCTTCCATACAAATCAATAGTTTTTGGCAAACTCAACACCCTGGGGCACTTCCAGTGAGAAAACGGTAAGCAGTACTCCATAATTGCCCTTCAAAGTGTGTGCACGTATGTAGTTTCTCAAACAAATGAAAAAAATCATACATCCCTGAATAACTTTTTTTTCGTTTTTTTTGCCAGAATACGTATTTTTGGACGAGAATTTAGAATATATAAAAATCTTATTTTGGCCAAAAATGTTGCTTATGCAGTTTACCAAACAAACGGTTCAACTGTTTTCAAGGTCTTTAAAGATGCTTAATTTTAAGTAGTTGTTAATTATGAAACTTTTGTTTTGAACAGCTAATGAAAATGAAACTTACTTCCAAACAGATGCCAATAATGATTAATTATTTTGAGGCGTCTTTGGGCAAATGTTTTACAGTTATATGACTTTATATCTCTTGCACTATTAACTATAAATTATAGTGGAAGTAAATGGAAGAATTATAAAGTCTTATGAGATGCCACTAGCCAAAAAAGGGAACTGAATAAATCAGGAAAGAACTTTCTCGAAAATAACATTCCCTCAGAAAAAAATATTTACATTTTGTTCGCGTATGTGTATGTATCCAATCTATAGTTAAAACCCTCACTGGCCGGCAACGGTATTATGGAAGAAAGCGTTCCGTATTATAGTAAGATTCAATTCGGGAGTTAAAAGTAGGCATCTGCGGTATTTCGAAAAATTTCGTTTCAGGTGGTTCGAAACGAAATTCCGCGGAATTTCGCGGAATTTGAGCATGGCGAAATCTGATTTCTTGATTTCGTTTCGTTTCGTGAAATTACAAAAATTTCGCTAGAAAAAACTAGCTTCAAACGAAATTTAACGGAATTCCGCGGAATTTCGAAACAAATTTAAACAAAATCGTTAAGTTGTTTTCAAAACTTTATGTTATACAATTTTTTCTATTAATTCTTACTACATAACCCCATTCTTAGTCGACAAATATGCATGAAGTTTTCTTCTATAAAACGTTTTCAGAGTTTCCATGATTAAAATTTAAATTTTGTAATATTTTTTTTAACTAATTGCACAATATGAATACGGAATCGATCGTGTTGCTGCTGGTCATGGGACGGCAGCTAGTCCGGGAGAACGCGAAGTGATACAAATCTACCTCGCGTAGCAGAAATTCGTTTAACTAGTGTGCAATCGAACAAGTGTGCAATCGATAGTGTTGATGCTGATCACGCCAGCTAGTGTGGGAGAACGCGAAGTGATAAAACTAATGTCTGCATCGAAGAGCACAAAATTATTTAGTGCGGAATCGATCGTATTGTAGAAGATTATTAAACGAAGCACATTGGTCTTGCATTGGATTGATTCGAAACACAGTTTTCGTCTTCTTGTTTTCAAAATAACTTCGTTCACAATAAATATTTTGTCGCTTACCAAGGGGTTTCACGTGAATTACCTTCTCAACTAACCAACGATTCCTTTCCCATAGCGCTCACGGAGATGCAGAGCATTCCTCGATCTCTTATAACAATGAGTGTAAAACTAATTTTCCTCTCCTAAACCTAAATTGACTATAAGCACGTGACTAGCATCGTTATTGGTCATGAATTGGAAACTCCGAAGCAAGTATACAATAAGAATAACTTTTTTGTATCGCAAGAATATTATTTAATTGGTGAGCTGTGCATTTAGGGTGGCTCAAAAACACTTTTTCAAATTTTTTGATGGGCCGCCCTCATATTCGGTTCTATGTGTTGCCCTGATGCTCTGGACCAAATTTCAGCCAAATCGGTCAACGTTTAGGCGGTGCTAAGCTCGTTTGAAGTTTATATGGAAAAATGTATGCAGAAACATCCAAAAACAGTGATTTGCAGTTGGACGGCCCATCAAAAAAATTGGAAAAAGTTTTTCCCATACTAATTTGAGCCACCCTACTGTGCATATTTGCTGTTTCTCGGCCAATCATGATTAGCAGCTACGATGTGTACTGTTAATCAAGCTGATAAGCTTTTCTTTGACTATTTGCACAATATGTAAGGAACATTGCAGATTTGTGGAAATTCCTAGATCTTCGCATAGAATTTGCAAAAAAAAAATCCAGAACGGGTTGAAAGATCATTAAAATTGCTGAAAGTTCTTTACTTATGATTGCTTTCAGCTTATACTGACCATAACAGCTGTTCTCATATGCCAAGGACACACAGAAAATAGCTCAGTTTGTCGAGCTGATTGTATATAAGACCCATAGCTGTGAAATTCAATCTGAACTACATATCCTTGTGCATTTTAGAAAGGTGCACAGGATTCTTCTAGTGAGCAAATGTATGCTATAGAGTACATAGAGTGGGGCAAGAGTACGCACTTAGTTTTCAATCGATCATGTTGCCCTTATGAAGCAAGCTTCTGCACATCAAATCAGTGTCGATGAATCATATACTCTTCCTTTATGATACCCAGTGGATAAAATATTGAAATTATTTAGATTCGTTTTAGTAGAACCCTTATTGCAAGACAAGTGAAAAACGCACTCTTACCCCACCAGTGGGGTAAAAGTGCGCATCGGGTGGGGTAAGAGTACGCATTTATCCAATCATGTGCTTTAAGTATATATTAACACAAATAAGAGTTAATAACATTTTATTGATGTTTAATGAGCATATATTAGGAAATGTTTAAAGATTACGTAACTCTTAAAGGTGAAGGGGGTCCTAAAAATGTGCACTTTCATTCGAAAAACCATTGTTTTTTTATATATACAAAAAACTACAGAGGTAAAAATATATATCAGGTTTCGCGTGGCATATACAAAGGCATTTTCCTTAAAGAAAGTCCACCAATCACGTAACGTAAAATTTGGCTATTTCATCACCCCTCCCCCTATCTTACACTATTTGTATGAATCCTCTAAAAATTATATGGATCGTCACACATCTCACAACCCCTCCCAGCTAAACGTTGCGTAATCTATAAATGTTTCTTTTGATTAAATGAAATTATCATTTAGATGAAATTGTGTTTTCGTACTATGTTTAGGTTTACAACTTCAGTTTAGGTACTTCAACTTATCATAAAAACTTGTGATAATTTCAAGTTCTGCCCCTTTTTTCTTAGTTGTGGATCTTTACGCTTTGGAAGAAGTCTTATTTCGGCCGGAGATACGGGTTTGACATCATAACTTGAAGATTCATATGCGTACTCTTGCCCCACCGATTCCTGCGTACTTTTACCCCACAGTCCCAAAAAATTATTCAAGTTTGGTTTTGACTTCTTGGAAAACCAACCGGATTGGTGTTTTGTAGCATAAAGTACTCTATACAATAGGTTATCGAAATGGTATAATGTTCACCTGATTGAACGTATATATGGTAATGAAATACTAGTTGCAGAAATCCAATTATTTTTAGCAAAATGATCAAAAAGTTATCTAACTCCATATCTCCATTGTTGTTTATTCAAATCGTTTACAATTACACATGAAAATAGTTGGTCAGAATACCTACCAAACTGATGCAGTGCTGCTAGTTTATCTTTTTTTATTACTACAAAAAATCGAAATCGTACTCTTACCCCACGCGCACTCTTTTTTTTTATCTATATTAAAGAGATTTTCAGCCCAGGGCTGGCTCATCTCTACCGCGCACTCTTGCCCCACTCTACTCTATATGTAGACGAAGAATAAGAAGGAATAAATTTTGGCTGATACGCCCGTTGGATACGAAATGTTGGTTTAGTAATATCAGTTCTCTATCTACTGTTACCGAATATAGTAACAATGGACGAACCATCGGCATACTTGCATAACATGTATATTGTATATACATAGGAAACAATATCGAGGCGTTTCACCTAGTTAAAGTGTACCCACTGTCCTATCCCCTCTCCCTATTTCGGCCCTTAGAGCAAAATTGAAAGAAAGACGGCAACACCATTTCCACTATGCCGAAACCGAACGTCGAAGGAGGGGTGCAGAGAAAGAGAAAATCGGGGGAGCCGAGCGAAAGATCGTGGACTAGTCGAGGAGTCGTATTTTGACTGTGATCGGGTACAGACCTCTCGATTGACCGGAGAAAAGCTGTAAAAGAAGATCCTTGTGAAGCGTTGATTTAGCGAGGACTTAGTGTGCTGGTGAAGGGAGCCTAGAACGTCCTGAATATTGAAGAGTGTGCGCGGTGAACGGCTGCTACCCGTCCGGAGGATTGTTTCCGATAGAAAAGCCCGTAGTGCGTCGTGAGTCCCACGGAGCCGGAAAAGAAACCTAGACTATTTCTCAAGCTGAAACCACGTGCTAAACGCTACCGTCTCGCCGGCTATCTATCCCACCGAGCTGAGAACAAACATCGAAGAATCACCAATCGTTGCAGTTTTCAACGTAGCGGCTCATTCCGCGGAACCGAGACAGAGCTTCGACAAACCGCCCACGTGTCCAACATTTCAGCCTCGTCGGCTTCCGGCCCCTTGAGGCTGTGAAAGTGCATTAGGAAGAATCTCAAGCCACCGTCTACGTGTCCAACGCTCCAGATCACTGGCGGCATCCCCGTGGAGCCAAGAGAGCTTCTACATACCGCCCACATGTACAACATTTCAGCCTCGTCGGCTGCCTGCCCCTACATAATTACATATTTCTATTAAGCGAAATTTGAATCCGTATATGGAAAATCCCACAATTTCTTTATGTTCATATTAAGTATATAAAACTGATATGAAATTGAACTGATATAAAATTGATCAGATACGGGAACACACGTTCCACGATGAATTCCTTTGAAAGCGGCACAAATGCTGTGGTATTGCCTTATCGCCAATGGTATATGCGGCGAGAATGTGGCGATTTATCACAGATTGCCTCTTCTGTTATTATAACTCTTTTGGTCGCAAAACAGTTATTCGACTTCGAAAAGATGAAATCAGAATTACGTACATAATGTAAAACCAATTTAATAAAAATTCCGCGAAAAAAAAAATAAAATTTCGTTTCGTTTCGAAAAATTTCGAATTAAATGTACCTTGATTTCGTATCGTTTCGAAGTCTCGAAAGAAATCTATATTTCGTTTCGTTTCGATCCGAATTAACACAGACATTTTAAATTTCGTTTCGTTTCGTTTCGTTAGGAAAAAGAGTGTTATCGCATACCCTTAGTTAAAAGGTGTTAGCTCTACTGCAGCTCCAGTGACCTATTTCAGACTGTTTGGTTCCACATAACCCGTCCTAGGTTTCTTTTACTTACAATAAGCCCCACCTGTTTATGCTATAATTATCAATTGAATAATGAATCCATTAACAATCTTCCGGATTTTTCTTGTTAAATATCTTGGCTGTGCATATGCACAGCACATGTTTCGAAATGGACAAATTGATATGAAATTTGCGAAAAAGAATCCACGTGTCTTGGAGGGACTCGAACCCATAACCTCCTACTCTCTAGATAGGCGTGATAATCCCTACACAACAATACCACTTGATAGTCACGTTTGCGGAAAAGCCATCAGAATCCGTGGATATACAACAGTAAAGCACAGGTGAAGATTGGACAAATCAAGCCGAATAGGTCATTTGAGGAGTGAGAAATAGGGTGTGCAAAGTGAGACATCTCACTTCTCACTGTAAAAAGTGAGTAGTGCGAAGTGAGAAGCGAGACGTCTCACTACTCATTTCTCATTTTTCACAGTGGGAAGTGAGAAATTACTGGTGAGAAGTGAGACGTCTCCATTCTCACTCATCATTTCTCACTTCTTACTGTAAAACGTGAGAAGCGCGAAGTTAGTAGTGAGACGTCTCACTACCCACTTTGCGCTTTTCGCTTTTTACAGTAAGAAGTGAGAAATGATCATTTCTGCCAAATGTCGTATTCGGTCAAATGTCTTAATTGGCCAAATATCCTATTCGGCCAAATGTCCTATTCAGCTGAATGACCCTTTCGGCCAAATGACCCTTTCGATCAAATTACCCTTTCGGCCAAATGACCCTTTCGATCAAATTACCCTTTCGGCCAAATGACCTGTTCGGCCGGATGATCCTTTCGGCCCGATGGGTTTCGGCCTAATGGTTTGTTTGGCCTAGTGGCATTCGACCAAATGGGTTTCGGCCAAACGACCCTTCCCCATAGCTTTTATCCGGTGATGGCGAGTTCGATTCTCAGTCCGGTCTTCGATGGATGTTCAACATTTCCTCAAAAGTAACATTTGTCATAAAGTTGCATTTCCCCGAAAATGGCCAGTTACAAAAGAAGGGACCCCATGCACGTATGCCATATCCCGAATCAACTCTTGACTGTGACTAACGTGCTGCCAATATTTGCTTTTCGGGTAGGGTAACCGTATCCTTAGTGGAGGTAGCACCAATAGTGGCGGTAGTGGGTTTTTTATGAGATTTATCATAATTATACCATTAACGATGGTTTCAGTTGATGCGTCGTGCTTTAAATATACTATTAAATGCAACTTATCCTAAAATTTCGCTTGAAAAAATATTGAAAACAACGATTCTCTTTAATAAAATTGACTCCCTTGCACCTATAGTGGTGCAACTGTACCAATAGTGGCGAGTCCCATGAGAAATCAATGAATAGCACCACTATGGGAACCAAAATTAAATTTTATCGTCACTAAAGGAACAATGTACAATTAGTGGTGCAATCACTATTTGGTCGTTGTTGATGTTAAATGCCATCAATATCATTTATGTTAGTAAATTAATTAGTTTATCTATTGGTTAAGATATTAAAGCTGTAAATTTCCAATAATTATCAATTTTTAAAGAATATTTTCTTTTGTGTATCTACTAATACCTCCACTATTGGTACCGTTACCCTAATTGACCTTTTCCGTGAAAAACTTTATCTTGTATCATTGTCTCAGTCAACCTTTTGACTAATTTAAGGTAAACTTTCCCAAAGAACCTATCTTTTTTTGATGTCTAACTATTTTTGAAAAGAAAACCCAAACTGAAAATTTGCTGTACGTTTGAGTCGGCTTGATATTGACTCAGGGCGAAAATCAGGCCAAACTTTCTGTTTTGAATTTTTAAAATAGTTAGAGGCGTGAAAACCATGCATTCTTTAGTAAGGTACAGTTTTTCTTTTCAGTAGGATGGGAATCTGCATCCAAACACCGGTGGGCTACCGGCGAACGGGGTTTAGCTACCGCCGACCCACTAAAACCACCCAGTTTACAGACCCTGAGTCTCTTTGGAACAGTTTTGCGGCATTACTTCTGGGAGGGGTCCGTGCGACTACGCACGTCCACTAGCAACCCACTAGCTTCAAATATCAACTAGCTACCCACTAGTTCCTCTATCTCGTAACTAGCTACCCACTAGTTCCTCTACTACTTGACTAACTACCCGCTAGTACCTCACCCTCCTGACTAGCTACCCACTAGTCGGCGCTATCCAACAGCTGCTCGGCGCGCCAATTGCGCTGCAAGATGCTGGCAATCTGAGTGGTACCGGCCGAGACCGCGTTCCACTTTTCAACTTCTTGACACATCCTCTGGATAAGATTATCCGGGGTAGTGTCCCTCCCGCACACCTCAAACATTCCGCTCCTCACATCGATGAAACGAGGACATACGTATGCCCAAACTTATGTAGGTACCACCTAAAGCAGCCTTGGCCTGACAGGAACTGTGTCAGATGGAAGTGAAATTTTCCATGCCTCCTATTAGCCATCTTGATACGCTAAGTATCAGTCGATGGGTCCACCTACCCTTAGAAGAGTTATCCCAGTCCCGTTGCCACTTGATAGTCGAGGTGACTTATGGCTTTACGGGCTCTTCCGGGTTCCGCGCCTTTCGAAACTATCTCCGAGTTCCCGTATGACTAGTCCAATGGGTAACATGCACACAATCACACAAGCGGCATCCCGTGATACCGTGCGGTAGGCACTTATCACTCTGAGGCTAGCCTGGGTACACTCTCCAGGTTCTGCAGGTTACGTTCGACGCTAAGCGCCGAGGCCCAAACTGGGCCGCCGTATCTAAGGATACGGCAACCCCAGCTAATAATCTGCGTCTGCTGGAGCGCACCCCCGAGCTATTGGACATCATCCTGGATAATGCCGCAACAGCTGTCGAAGCTCTCCTGCAGGCGTAATCTTCGTGACTGCCGAAGTACAGTCTATAGTCGATCAGCACCAAGAGGAGCTTTACCTCCCGCTTGGAAATGATCTCACAGTCGCCCACGCGAACCACTGCCTCCTGTACCGACTTACGGTTGTTAACAGCAACCAACTCCGCTTTGTGATGAGCTAGCCCCAGCTGCCTTGAGCTCATCAATTCCTCTACTATAGCGATCGCGAGGGCCGCCGTCAGTTCCACCTCAGCAATCGACACCGAGTTGATTGCATCCACCATGGACCTACCCTTACGAAACCCAAACTGACAGGCCGTTCGTACCTTCGGTGCACGGGGTAAGCCTGTTAAGAATAATCCTCTCAAGCAACTTCTCTGTGGTGTCCAGTAGGCAGATTGGTCTGTACGCCGATGGATCATCAGAAATAATTTCAAGGAGGGAGTCCTATAAATTGCTTCGGATCCAGCATATCCCTCAGGAATTCCTTCGGAACTTCCTCCAGGATTTCTCTTGAAAATTGCTTTACGAAAGCTTTAAAAAACACCTCGAGGAATTGTTCTGGATATTCCTTAATAAATTCTTTCAGAGATGTCTCTGGCAGTTCCCTTACGATTTTTTTTTTGAAATTCCTTTGGTGGCTCGTAAAAATCCCGTAGAAAAACCTTCGTGGAAAACTTTGGAGATTTTTTTTCAGAAATTCTTTTGAAATTTCTTCGAGAGTTCGTTAAGGAATTCGTTCGAACATTTATTTAAGAACTCTTTCGGAAATTTTTTCATGAATTCCTTTGGATTTTGATTGTGCAATTTCTTTAGAAAAAAAAAAGAAACTTTTGAAGGAATTGTTCCGGAAATTTGTCTGGGAATTCCTTCAAAACTTCGTACGAACATTTCTTCAGAAAATCATTTGGGGCTTCCTTTGTGAATTCCTCTGGCAATTTAGCAATTTCTTTGGAAATATTTGAAGGAATTCCTTTGGAAACTCCTTCAGGAGTTCCTTTGAGAATTTGTTTATGAAATTCGTTTGGAAATATTTACAGTATTTAACAGTATACATAATTTGGTAAAATAATTTTAATGATTACAGCGCCACTAGCGTGATAAAACTATGACGTTAAAAAGGGCATTATTTTATTGAACGGTCGTTTTAAGGACCACCAATTTACACAAAAGAAGTTTGATTTGCCGTAATTGAATTTGACGCTCAAATGATTTTAATTTTGTTTGCTGCTAGAAACTGAAAAGGTGCATTTTTTCGATTTTTCTCTGGACCACTACTATATGCAAAAGAAAATTAAATTAGGAGGAATTTTCGTTTTACTACAAAGCACAATCGCATGGTGACTACAAGAACCGGTAACGGCCCTAGTGGCGGCCGTCGGCAGTTGGTTGCTATAGAAAAATTTATTCACTGTGTAGCGATAAATCATCGAGTGGTTGTTGTCGATGTCTGCAGAATCCAAGTGGAATTTTCTTAAAAGATTCTGATTCCTGATCTGATTATTTCAAACAAATCGGTTCTTTAGAGGACCATTCTTTTATACAATAGAAAGTTGAACCGAGACAAATATTGTTCAATGAAAAAAACATAATCGCTTGGCTATGTTAGAATCTGGACATCTGGATTCAACTGAATGGTTCATTTATTAACAAAAAATATGGAAGTAATGTAACTAACTTGATTTGTATCCCTTCACATTTTGGACCTTTCTGGTGATGTTTTCTTGATTTCTGAATTTATATAAGTAAGAAAGTAAGTAAGCATTGCAATGCTTTGCGGTTCAAAGCAGACATCGCAAAGAACTCAGAACATACAAAATAATTGCAGCAGGATGTATTCTGCATTTTGTTATGTGTTAAGTTAACTAATTGTGCAATGTGTTATTTTTAGTAATTTTTCCTTGAAAAAGGCAGAATACATTATGCCGAAACGTCGGGCAATTCAAAATATAGCCGTTTTGATTAACCCAGAGACTGAGAAAGCCAGATCCTTAATGCAACAAATTTTCCAGTCGTTAATTAACAACAGATACAAAATAATTTCATGTAAAAAATGTGAATTTTAAACGAAGGAATATTATCATTAATGCATACCAATCAAAAGATAAAACTTTGTTTCGGCTTAATTGACCAATGTGTATTTAAAATTTGGTGTTGAACGGATTAAATTGAGGATGTTCAAAATGTGCACATTTTGTGGGTCCAAAATATGTGGCACTGTCCAAATCGAAGAATATTTTAATTTCTGAAAGTTACAATTTTCAACGATTTGTCAATAGTGTTGACAATCAATTTTTAAGAAAGACACTTTATGCCATAATGCACTCTTGTCCAAACGTAGGCTCAGGACGAACCATTTGGTGATGGAGTTATATCAGATGGACGTTACTTTCATCGGTTTTAGAGCCCAGTTAAATCCACGGATGGAAAGACCTGCCGTAACCCAAACTGATGCCCATTTTCATATGTTTCGAATTCATGAACAAGACTTTCATCTACGAAATGGTGCGATTTTCGCTGGTATCAAACGTGTTATTAAATAGATATAAAACGATCTCGGGAAGTACACATCGATCGTTCAATCACAACGATCGTTCTACGTTGTCAAAGGTTGCGGTCGAATCTTGTACACAACTTTTCCGATTTTTTAGCCATTTCTATGACTTTGTGAAATTGCGATCTTCGTTATATTATGTTATGGCGGTAAACATATTTTAGAATTAAGGAAAACAGTTTCTCAATTTGTCTACCGCTAACAGAATGTTCTCATCTTATAATTGCCATTTTCAATGGTAAGCAACCAAAGGCCTCTCTCGGGATTCATTGGCCTGGATAAAATTGTTTTTAAATCTGAGGGAGGCTGACGCAAAACTATCATTTGTCTGTCAGGAGCGAATTGCAATCTATGGTAAATCTTATCATTAAAAGTACGCGTGGTGATTGCCTGCCCTTGACACCTCCAGACCTTTTCGGTCAAATTGATTTCAATCCAACAAATGCCCACCAAACGGACTTTGATCAAATAAATCATACACGTCCGATCTCACGGAACTACTTGATGAGCCTTATTTCAAACATGCCAAAGTACTTCCTGTTGCCACACATGAATGGTTGAGTTGTTGAGCTCTATATTCTCAAAATCACACACAATTCGGTTGGCAAACACGTATCACAAAGCAATGAAGCATGAATGAATCCGGATGCACATAAATATTTCTGTCGGGTACTGGTTCCCTATACGCACATGGCCTCTGCACAGCAAACACAGACCTCAGTACCGCCCCTATCTATGAGCCTCGGTGGTGGTGGCAGTCTCCCTTTCCGTCTGGAGATGTTTGCGTTTTATGAGTAAATATGATCCAAGTGAGAATAAGTAGCGTTGTTCGTGGAATGTAACGGAACCTACGTGTAAACCATCCGTTTCTGGATTCGTAAACATAATGTTTTCAGTGGTAAAGTTTAGGAATTCGAAATCGTATGTTGTTTTAGTCGATGGACTATAAATAAGTGGTTATTATGAGGATTTCGCAATTTTTCGAATTGAAAAATAATCTAACATAAAGTAGGTACTGTGTTCTGGCCAACCTGGCAAAATAAGAACACAAATAATTGAAATCAGATGAGCGTAGGAAGTGGTCTGCTCCATTCTGGTCAGTCGTGAGTTTGATCGGCACCGGCGGCTGCATGGACTTCCTCAATTCTTGCGCCAGTCACCGAACAGACGGAGCGTCATCGTGCGTCGGAGTCGGAGAGGCTAAGGGGATTAAATTTGTTGAAAAAGTCGTCCGGAAACTGTCTGGCTGTTCCTTTAAGTAAAAATGCAGATGGCAGTGGTTTTCTGATGCCATTTGTGACTTGGGTTTAATTTTAAATAATTTTCTGTGGTGTAAATGTGCTGGCGTGACTATTTTTGCTGCCCTGCGCTGGATATCGTCCGAGTGTCACGCTGCGTCAACCAACAATCGAAGTGTCTTGAAGTTCAAACGAACATTCGAGCTGGGGTCGAGGGGGGATGGATGATTTAAATTTGAGTCATGAATCGTCTCGAGGATAAGAAATGGATGGTGATAATGAATGCAAATTATGGTAAAGTCGTTTATCAAGTGTGGTTGGTTTATTTGAATCAGAATTCTTTGGCGATTCTGAACACGGTTTGGGAGGTAATGTGAATTTCTGAAATGACAGTGACTGAAGAGAATGTTGAATGATTTGCCCATTCTTCGGGAACATTATTAGGCGGGCATATGATTTGAACATGTGGAGGATGTTTACAAGAAATGAGGTATTCTAATAAAGTCCCATCACGAGGAGGATCTGTTAGGCCAATGTCTCCAATGACTCTGACACGAAATATTCTAATACTAATGCGTTTATATCTTTTGAAAAATTGATTCAATAAAATCAAGATAATCCTATATTAATCAAAAAGTCGAAATGACATGTCCTTCTTATACTCATCAATCTCCATCTACAAAATATATGCTAAAGCACCCATAAATATCCATATCGTGCAATCCATGCTGTGTCTGCAGTAAGCACAAAAACTCAAACAAATCCCAACAGATTAGCACACTAGCCATTTAAAATATTTATCGTTTTTACGGAACCATTCCCGTCCGCAAACAAACATATCCGAACAAACGCCGCCATTCAACAGATTAAGTATGTTTTGTTTAGTCGCGAACTCTCCGCGAAGCCATGCAATCAATATGACGCACCGCGCGCGCCTCTGTCTACGTCCATAACTTGACTCTAAATCGCATCACCTAACCTAGTTCTGTTTTTTTCCTCTGTCAGACGAGACTGGCCCTCATTTGAAAGAGCCGCACAGAACTGTGGCTCCAAATTGCACAATTAGTAGTCTTATTTATCGGTTCTAAATCGAATGCAAATGACGATAATAGCGTGCTTCGACAAGGATGGCGCGCCATTCATGTTGTTTACGATGCACTTTTTCGGTAAACAATGGCAGGACACACTATTTGGTTTGTCATCGTATGTAGTTCGATGTCAAACTTAAAGTGGTTGAGAAATGTTTATAGAGGTACGCAGGCGTGCCAGATATGAGACCCATTGCGAAGAACTTATTGAAACGATCTTCACTTTATTGTTTGGTATCTGATCATATTCAAAATAGAAAGATAGGCCGTAACATTTTGTTTTACCGCCGCGATAGGAAAAGAGTAATCAACGTAACTCCTACCGAGAATTTGGCCCAATATCTATAACGAATCACATAATCTATCAACCGCTTAAAATTTGAATATAGTTGACCAGCCATTACTTATGATATATGGAGTACGGATTGACTGAACTGATGGATTCCTGCAGAATTTATCATTCTTCTATCGGAATAATTTATTCAATATCAATTGTGCACATATTTTTCATGCTGTGCATGTGAAGTCACTTGGCATCGCTGGCTGCGCAAAAGTTATCGTTTGAAGTTCCTCCTAGGCAGCGGCTATGCTTTTTTCTCCGTCGACCCTGTCTAGACTGATGTGCATTTGCATATGCGCCGCCGGCTTGTGTTTGCCAAACACCGCCGATGCACTTTAGGGACTGATAAATGGTACACGCCAATTTCTTACGGCTCGTTTCCGCCGGTTACATCTCATCACCAGTGCTAATAAGTTGTAGGTACATATGTACGTCTATTACATGGGTACTCTGTTTGCAGATTTAACTTGGAGTTTGAGTTGATATACGTTTAGCAACTTTGTAAGATGTCAGACCGCATTGCCTGTTCTTTTGCATCCACATGGTCCCGTCAATCACCTGAAGCTTCCAACAAAACGAACCGCTTGGTAACATTTGCCCAACATCAAAAACCAATATTTCGGTGTTTAAATTAATTGAATGGAAATCTTATTTTCTGTTTAATGACTGTTTAACCGATTGTCCTCTCATTCTATCTTATAACTTCGATAATTAAACCAAAATTATTCAATCAAATGTCTCAAAGTGTTAAGAAACATCGTCTATTCGACTAGCTCATAAAAATTAAGACTATCTTAAGGTGATTATACAATCAAGCCATGTGGTGAATTTTAAATTCACCACACGAGTTTCTACTCCTATTATCAAATATTCAAATCTAGCGTAATCATTGTCGTACAATGCTGAAATTAAAGTCGATTATTTAGCATGAGTAAGGAAACGATCTACGAATGTTTCATCCCCATGGGCGTTGTGGTTCTCTAGATTTGTGTTCTTGAAAAATCACTAGAAAAAGCACGTGGTTTCCAAGATGGCCGATTTGTGGCTTTGTTGTATAACCACCTTAAAAGAACCGTTAAAGTGAAAGTGTGCAAGCGCCGCGCATGATGCTAGTTGGCTTCCGGGCTTAGAGTTTGGCTATGCTGAGTCCACGTACAGCATAGCTTGCACATAATGTTGACGAACGGAGCCAATTTTCGTTGCGCCACGCTGCATTAACGGTGCGTTAAATTAAAGCGAAAAATACGAAACCGTCGGTCTTCCAAGGTGGAAGTTATTTCGGTACGACCTCTCTCAGCTGTTTTCCATCGAATGGTGTTAGTCACGTTATTGAGTGTAGTTGGTTATTTTACTGGTGATAATCGATTTTTTTTTGTATATCGGTTATCTATTAAGGCTGATACCTACCCAAAACAGAAACAAATGAGCTGGTGTCAGCCAAAGTGGTTCAAAATTATACGGAAGATGCATTCTCAAAAAAAAGCGAATAATAGATTCAAATTTGTGGAATTCTCTAACCCAAATTGTTCCAATTTACGACTAAAAATTCAAGTGAGAAATATGCAAAGTTTTCCAATTAATTTCAAGGTATTTTGATAATGAAGACATTTTAAAATAATGGACGACCGACTTACGGATTATTATCCTAAATAAATGTGAGTTCACTTTTGTAACCAGCCATTCTCTGGTCAGTGCGTTTATGCACCAGACATTTTAATGGAGATTCAGACCAGCTATTGATTAGAAAAAATAAAAGAAACATTCGCTTGATAATGAGTCTGCAAATGCCGTTTGGATTGAATGGCTCTACCTCACTATATAATCTCACTATCATGGACATCATTAATCCGAATGGCCCACCGAGTTGCACCATGTAAGTTTGTTTGCAGCAACTCCTATATTACTGAATTTGTTCGTAGTTGGGTCATAATAACTCATTTTTTAATGGAATTCCAGTTGACAGTACCTTGAAAGTCATTACTCTAAAACAGCGGTTCTCAACCTTTTTCTTTAGAGGTACCCCTTAGAACTTTTTCATTAATTGTGGTACCCCCCCTTGAAAGTAGGCTTCTGAGCCTCTTGAAAGGAGCTTCTGCATCTCTTGAAAATAGGCTTCCGCAGCTCTTGATAGTGGCTTCTGAGCCTCTTGTAGAGAAGCTTTCGAGTCTCTTGAATGGCGGCTTTCGAGCCATTTAAAAGAAGGCTTCCTTTGCATCTTGAAATGAAGAAGAATTCCGATCTTCTTGAAGGGAGGCTTCTGAGGCTCTTGAAAGAAGGCTTCCAATTAACTTGAAAGTCTTCGCTTTCAAGTCTCTTAAAATGAGCCTTTCGAGTTTTTTGAAAAAAGACTTCTGTTCCTCTTAAAAGGAGGCCTCTTGAAAGAAGCTTCTGAATCCCTTGAAAGTATGCTTCCGCACCTTTTGATAAGAGCCCCTTGTAGAGAGGCTTTCGAGCATCTTGAATGGTGACTTTTAAGATACTTAAAAGGGGACTTCCTTTGCATCTTTAAAAGATGCTTCTTAACCTTTTGAAAGGAGGCTTCAAAGCCTCTTGAAAGGAGGCTTCTGTCCGCGCACAAGGCGAACATGAGTGACCATTTCGGATTGTTTGTTTATGTATTTCACCATTAAACAATAAACACGCACTACTACCCACCCAAACGTCAATTATCGATTTACATGCTTGTTGGCGTGCGTTGTGCGAAGTCCCGGCCACCAACAATTACGAAGAAAAAAAAAGTCCAAGACGAGAGTACCGACAGCGATGACGACTTGGATACATGAAGCACGTTGATTGGCCGACCAATCAGAATGCAGATTGAATGCAACGGCATGTATAAAAGAAGTGTACATTGGCTAATAGGGATTCAGTTGTTTGTAAACCATTGACGTGAAATATACTTTTGAACGAAATTAACAGCTACTTTTCTGGACTAGCCAAAATAACCAGCCTTTCTCAAAGCTGAAAAGAGTCGCTATCGTAAGGACTTGGAGGCCTTTCAGCCGAAGGGCATAGATACAGTCCACATCCCTTACCGAGTAAAACTGGTGGCTCGTCCAGGCAATACTTAAGTGGGAAGGTGGCCGCTGTCGAGGTCAATATTCCGACAGTTCCCCGCTAACCGACCGTGATCGGACAGCTTCCAAGCCTCTTGAAAGGAAGCTTCCGAGTCCTTGAAAGGAGGCTTCCGAGCCTCTTGATTGGAGGCTTTCGAGCCTCTTGAAAGGAGCCTTTTGAAAAAAACCTTCCGAGCCTTTCGGAAGGAGGCTTCCGAGTTTTTTTTTTTTAAAGGCTTCCGACTCTCTTAAAACAAGGAATCCGGGCCTCTTGCTAGGAGACACAGGTCTATTGAAAGGCGGCTTACCAGCCAAAGAAGGCTTCTCAACATCTTGAAAGGAGGTATTCGATCTGCTCTGAAGAAGGCTTCCCAGGAGCGTAGAAAGATTCTTCTAATCCTCTTGAAACGAAGCAACCGAGCTTCTCTAAAAAAAAGTCTACATGCCTCAAACGAAAGTTTACGAACCTTTAGATTCTATATTTTAATTCAAAAGCATGTTCCTAACATATTATTCAACATTTTGTTTAGATCAGGTAGATACCATTGAAGATTTTTTTAAATAAGCGAATTCGAAGTTTTGTCCGTTTGATCTTTTGTTCCGCAGACCTTCATATGCTGTTCTGGTTGAGGAGAGCAGGGTTCAATTAGCTTTGATTTATTGATCGCCTTGTGTATTATGTACAAGACAAAGTTTTGAAATAAAAAATACACAATTATCAAAACTTTATCAATAAACTCCGATTGGAATTGTAAGACGTCCGCCATTATGCGTTTTTATCCGAGGTACCCCCTAGGGCCAGCGAAGGTACCCCCAGGGGTACATGTACCCCAGGTTGAGAACCGCTGCTCTAAAAAGATTCCAATCCACTGTCATAGGATGAGTTAAGTACAATTCAATTTAAATGGAATTGTACTAAACTCGTCTTATGACAGTGAAAACATTCCACTAAAAAAGAGCTAAATAATTTTCTTGATCTCAATCCAACCAAATTATGTAGACTCCGTAAACAATTCCTGTGTCTAAATTAATACTACTTACTTGATACTTGATGGGCTACAGCTCTTCGATGAACCTACGCCGAATGGAGTATCCTTATCCACTGGACTCGATCCTGGGCCAATCGCTTCCAGTCGCCCTGAACATTGAGCGCCCTCTTCAACTGCAAAAAGCCATCGTGTACGCGGCCTTCCACGAAGTCTGCGGGCTCTTGCGGGTTCTCTACTAAATATTATCCTCGCTTGACGTTCTTCCGGCATACGAACAACGTGACCAGCCCACCGAAGTCTGCTGTGTTGTATACGCTTAATAATATCCAGCCCTTTATACACCTGTTACAATTCGTGATTCATGCGGCGCCCGCCAGATACCGTTCTCCTGTTTACCGCCGAGTATTGTCCGCAGCACCTTACTCTCAAACACTCCGAAAGCTCTCCGATCAGCCTTCTTTAACGTCCATGTCTCATGGCCGTATAAAGACACCGGAAGAATCAGAGTAGTATACAGCGCGAGTTTTGTTTTCGTTTGCAGACTACGGGAGTTGAGCTGGTTACGAAGTACGTCCATCTAAATAAATACTCGGCATTAATTCATATAAAACTCAATTTTGAAATCTAGACCACCATTTGAAAAGAGCGTAACACCCAAAATTTATTCCTTCTGATTCTTCGTCCTTATATATATAGCTATAATGTAGATGAATAATAAATTTGGCGGCATTTAATGCTTTATTGTGAACTCACGCCTGAAGTCGGACCGCTTTAAAAATAATATAATTTGACTGCTAGGTCTTAAGATATATTCTTCTTGTGACTTGAAACTTATTGAAGCGCACTGCCGATCAATCTTCTTGCGTCGAAGAATGCATCTTTCAGTGATTTAATCATTATTTGGACGACTTGAACCTTGCATGCATCACATAGATTCCAACACACATCGGTTTCTTACGCCCTGATCAGGAACATTCCTCCAAAAGACTCTTCGGAAATGTCACGGGAAATTGTTCAGCGGTGGTCGTTTGGTCGAATTTTACTTGACCTGAAAACATGTTTAGACAAAAGTCATCTTGATTGAATTAAACGTTTGGTCGAAACTGCTATTAGGGGCCATACACATATTATGTAAGCACTTATGGGGGTGAGGGGTAGTCGGTCAATATCTTACGCTCCATATGAATAAAAAATCATTCGTATGAAAAAAATCTTACATGGGTGGAGAGGGGGGGGGGGGGTTCGTCGAAAAACCCAAAAAAATGCTTACGTAATATGTGTACGACCCCTTAGTTCAAAAACGATGTGATCGAAAATGACATTTGGCCGAAAGTGACATACAACTGAAGGGACATACAGCCGGAATGGTAATTTTGCCGTAAAATCATTTTTCCCTAACAGGTCGTTTGGACGCAATAGTCGTTCAGCCGAATAGGTCATTTGGTCGAACGAGTAATTTGGCCACAAGTGTCAATCCGTTCGGCCAAATGACATTTCCGTTCAAATAGCCATTTCTTCAAAACGACCAAAACAGAACGACATTTAAGGCCGTATGTCAATTTTAGCCAAGTTACATTTCCAGCCAAATGGCCTTTCCGAGTAAGCAATGATAATTCATCCACACTTGTCATAAGACGAGTTAGTACAATTCCATTTAATTCCACCACTTGATTGTACCTTTGACAAATACGTATTTTAACTTCAACAGTATAAGGCCGTTTCAAGTGTCTCGTACTTGACTCGATATACGAATCTGTCAGAAGTATAATCAAGTGGTGGAATTAAATGGAAGTGTACAAACTTGTCTTATGACAATTAAAGACATTCCACTAAAAGCTCAAAATAATTTTCTCATCAACTCATCAACAGTAAATCGTGATCTCGATAACAAAGCATGATATGAACTTGTTTGATATAAGTGCTTTTTTTTAATTTCACTTGTTCTACTAATACTTATTTCAAACAACGGCTTTTTCATTCAAATGACCTATTCGGCCGTATGTCCATTTCAGTCAAACTGCATTTTCAGCTATTTTGCCCTATGATGCCCTATGATCTATCGACCAAACGACTTTTTCGGCTTAAGACGGATGATTGACCGAACGACATTTTCGGCCTTAGGTCCATTTCGGTAAAATTACATTTTCAGAAAAAAGGGCCTTTTGATCGTTTGGTCGAAACGATTATTAGTTTAAAAACGGTTTGATTTTGAAAAATGTTATTTGGCCGGAAGCGACACACGGTTGAAAGGGACATATAACAGAAAGCGACATACGGCTGAAATAGAAAGTTAGCCGTAAAATCCATCTTTAAATTGTCGTTTAGCCGAATAGGTCATTTAGCCGAAATGGTCGTTTGGCAGAAAGGGGCATTACGACAAAAATGTCATTTGTAGAACGAATAATAGGCCAAAACTTTTGACTCGTTAGGCCAAATTACATTTTCGGTCAAATGGCCATTTCTTCCAGACGACCATTTTGGCTGAATGACCAAATAACCAGGACAACATTTTTGGCCGTACGTCCATTAGAGCAAAGTTACACTTTCATCCAGGCCCTTTGTGTCTTAATATCATTCCGGTCAGACGGCATTTTCGGCCAAATAGCCAGTCAAACGATTTCTTCAGTCAAATGACCTGTTCGGCCAAACGACATTTTCGGCCTTATGTCCATTTTAGCCAAATTACATTTTCAGCCAAACGGCAACTTCGTTCAAATGACCTATCGACTATCGACTTAGAATCAGTTCGACCGAACGACATTTTCGGCCGTTAGTCCATTTCGACCAAATATCATTTTCAGCAAAATGGCCTTTTCTGCCTAACGATCATTCTGACCAAATGTCATTATCGGCCAAATGACCAGTTCGGTTGAACGGAGACGAGATTGAATGTGTTTCGTATCGCGTGCCGAATTGGGTATTTAGTTCTGTTTTGGGTGGTCATATTTACTTTGAGACGAAATGCTAACTTCTGCTTTATGTGGGTGAGTAAATTACTTCGTATAAAATAATTATTTAGTCGCTTAGCAAGGCGACTTCCTTTAGATTATCTTATCATCAAATCAACTATCCTTCTATAGCACTCATGGGGATGCAGAGGATTCCTAGGTCTCTTTGTAGCCATGAGTGTCGAGCTAATATTCCTCTCCTAATCCTAAATTGACTGTGAGGACGTGGCCGGTATCGTTCTTCTTATTCTTATTGGCATTACATCTTCCACTAGGACATTTCCGACTCGCACTACTTTCACAGTTGCTAACTGCGAGGCTTCTAAGCCGAGTTACCACTTTTGCATTCGTATATCATGAGGCTAACAGGCCCAGGGAAGTCGAGAAAATTTCTAACCTGAAAATTTTCTAGACTGGAAGCCGAACCCAGCCACCTTTAGCATGGTGATAATAACGGCATTGTTATTGTTCTTGAATTGATAAGACTCCAAAGCATGTACAGGGAGACGGAGAATCAAGTTACTGCAACCTTTTTACGAAGTGTGAGCAGTCAATCAAGCTAAGCCAAGCAAGTGACCAGCTTGGCTGAACGACATTTTCGGCCGTATGCCCATGCGGACCAAATGATATTTTTTGCTATATGGCTTTCGGTCTAATAGTTTGTTCGGTGGAAATTTGATCGAATCACGGTTGTAAGTATTCGGCTGCACTGGGTTCGATTCCCGGTGCCGGTCTAGGCAATTTTCGGATTGGAAATTGTCTCGACTTCCCTGGGCATAAAAGTATTATCGTGTTAGCCTCATGATATACGAATGCAGAAATGGTAACTTGGCTTAGAAACCTCGCAGTTAATAACTGTGGAAGTGCTTCATGAACACTAAGCTGCGAGGCGGCTCTGTCCCAGTGTAGGGATGTAATGCCAATAAGAAGAAGAAGAAGAAGAAGGGTAAATGTGATGTTTTTAATTTTTTTTAAAGTTTTTTCCCTGATTTGAAATCAACAGGGAAAGGAATAAAGTTCACAACAGAACGCACATAACCCACTGCACCACGAATATGAAATTCACCACAGTGAAATGAACACATTCAATTCATTCAAAAAATTCACCACAATACAATGAATCCCGTGGTGAATTTCAATTTTTCTACTCATATTGCCAAAAGCCCGAATTTGTCGTAATGATTTTCAAACAATGCTGAAAATTAAGTCGATTGTTAAGCATAAGTGAGCAAATGATATATCATCGTTTTACCCCTTTGCAAGTTATGGTTCTCTCTAGAGTCCTATAAGAAGAGTAACGTCATGAGCCATGTTTGACAGGTCCCCTGCTCGTTTGGAACGCGTATTTGTATGGAACCGACAGACGAATCTGTTCCAATTCTGAAACTTGACGACACTGTTATTGTAGCCACTGTAGTTCTCTCAACTCGTGCTCTTGAGAAAAAAAATCTGAATAAAGCACGTGGTTTCTAAGATGGCCAATTTCTGGCTTGATTGTATAATCACCTTAAGTCCATGGGCCATACACTTTCATGCGTTAACGCACGTACTAAGTAGCCTGTCAGAGTGAGTTGTGTGTGGTTGAATGGTAGTATTGTTTACACTAAGATCCATGTTTTTCATTGCCTTGACTTTGAAATATTTGTACCCTGGTTCGAATACCTCTTGGCTATAGACACTGTAGATTCCATAGACGAGCTGAGGCGAAGGCGAGTGTAGCCAAACGAACTGTCAGTTAGTGTAGCCAAACGAGCATGACGTCACAATTGCAATCGAAGCAACAGAGCGTGTGACGTCAAATTCGCGTGGTACACTGTGAAAAAACCTAAAAACACACTAAATCGAAATGACTCAACCGGGTCTCCGCTCGTCTATGGAACCTATAGTGTCTAAACTCTTGGCCGGTAGTCACCTATCAAAATTCCAATAGTTGGCTGAATTGAATGTTTAGCCGAAACGGGTATTACACACTACGAAAAAGTAGTGTAATATTATGTCATATAAGGCCGACATATGTAAGCGAACCAAAGGATGCATAATTGTTTTCAAATTTATTTTTACAAGGCCTTGAAAATGTGAATGCGGAATTTTAAACGACTAAAAAAATTAGCGTTAGTAGTAAAAATGGTAATTGTCTATTGCCCAGCATGGAAATCTTACTTCACTTTCCCACTTTCCCACTTTCATTTCACCAAATTTTCAAGGATTTTTGTTTCATGAAAGCGCATCCAACTATTGTAAGCAAGCTGTTTCTACATTTTCATTTGGTCTCTTGAAATGAAAATGAAACTATGAAAAAGCTATCACATGACGATCACGAAAACTACCAGTAGGGGAGACTGGGAGACTCGATCCTCTTTTCTGACTTCCGATGTATCACAGCCAAAAATAAATAAACATACGCGATTTCCATACAGACTCTCTAAGAAAGTATTAAATTTTACTGATGTATGACAGTCCTTAAATTATTGTTGTTATTGATACACAATCAATTTTTTGGAGTGCTGTCAAAAATCGACTTTTAAAATATTCGGGGGAAAATGATCCCTCTCCAAGAACTTGATTTAATAAAATTATAAAGGTGCCATCATGTTTTTTAAATATTTTTCCTTCAAAATACGCGGAATTTTCGAATTGCTGTGCGTATACATTAGACTGGCCCAGATTAGTATGGGGAGAAAAAAATGTTGTCGAATTCCACGGGGCACCCCCCACAAATGTGTCTTTGGGTGAGAAAATCAATCTCTGAAAATTTCAGCTCAATCGCTTGTTGCATAAGCTGGCGCATTTGATTTGAAGTTTGTATGGCGATTTCAGCCAAAATGTATAGGAAAATACACCTCCGTCACTCATTCGATCTGGAAATTGGTTCGGATTGCTCGATTGACCTCAGAATTGCAAAAAAGGCAGTTGGTATGCTACAGAACAACTTCACAGAACATTGCATGATGATTAAATGAACTTTTATATAATTTTCGGCTGATTTGTTAGGAGCTGATTTGTGTATTTTTGGATTTTTTGATCGAATCGCATCAGCCGAAACCTATATAAAAGTTCATTTAATCATCATACAATGTTCTGTGAAATTGTTCTGTAGCATACCAACTGCCGTTTTTGCAATTCTGAGGTCAATCGAGCAATCAGAACCAATTTCCAGATCGAATGAGTGACGGAGGTGTATTTTCCTATACATTTTGGCTGAAATCCCCATACAAACTTCAAATCAAATGCGCCAGCTTATGCAACAAGCGATTGAGCTGAAATTTTCAGAGATTGATTTTCTCACCCAAAGACACAATCCTGGGGGGTGCCCCGTGAGATTGGACCACTTTTTGTTTCCTGGGCCAGTCTAGTATACATGAACGATTTTTGTTATTGAATTCGACAGCACATGCAATTTTAAAATTTGGGGAGACTTGATCCCCTTTCTATCATATCTACGCAATAAATAATTTTCCCTGGCAACCCTTCATCAAATCTGTCAAATCTACAAAAAATAAGAAGCCGGGGGGTGATCAAGTGTCCCCGGGGATCTCAAGTCCCCCCACCTTCCCCTATGCCCATATGAACCAAATGACATTTTTTGCTGGATGGTTTTCAGCCTAATAGTTTGTTCGGCGGAAAGCCATTTACTCGAATCAGGATTGTAAGTATTCGACAGCACTGGCACTGGGTTTTTTTATACACTATATATCGTATTTATAGCATTAAGGTGATTATAGAATAAAGCCAGAAATCGGCCAAACCACGTGCTTTTCCAATATTTTTATCAAGCGCACGAGATGAAAGAACCATAACGCGTATGGGGCTGAAATAATGGTAGATCGTTTGCTTAGTTATGCTGAACAATCATAATTTGAGTTTCGGCACTGTACGAAACCTATTACGCCAGATTTGGGCTTTTGGAAATGTATGTAGATAAACGTGTGGTGAATTTGAAATTCACCACGGGCTTGATTCTATAATCACCTTAAGAAAATAAAGAAAGAAATGTGATGTTTTTCTATTTAATTTATTTTATTTTCTTCCTGGTTTGAAATCAGGGAAGGGAATAAAGTTAACAACGGTACTCACAACACCCAATGCGCCACGAATATGAACATCTCCACAGTAGATTGTACGTATTCATCAATAGATTTTCAAACAATGCTGAAAATTAAGTCGACTGTTCAGCATAGATGAGAGGCATCAGTTGCCTCTACGATGTACTAATTGTGGCCTGCCAGGAGTGGCTCGATTTCAACTGCATACGTGATAGGCGTCGTTGAAAGTTTGCGTCATTCTAAACTGACAGGAGCCCGGGATACTGTGAAGATAAATTGTTTTACTTTTATTTGAAGACTTCATTTGTATCTCTGTTTTTGTTTTATATTATCACTAACATCATTGGGGCTACCTCAAGCCTGTTGATGGATAACAATAAATCAGCACTGTAAGTGATGTACCATCGTGCGAGTTGTGGTTCTTTCAATTCGTGCTCATTAAAAAATACTGAAAAAAGCCCGTGGTTTCCAAAATGGCCGATTTCTGGCTTGATTGTATAATCACCTTAAATGAGGCAGAGATTCAATATTTGACGTTTCAGCGGTGCCGAAATTAATTTTGAATGAACTGCCCATGATCGCATATTTGTAACATTTGCATTTTTTTCGATTTTGAGTTTATCTTATAAATCGTTCCAAAATCGTTGGGAGTTCAGTGCGTGATCTCTCTTGTTCCGGACAGCAGAACGATCGCGCGGTCGACCGAATTATTGTGTTCTGCATTGCGCGGCCGGAAATAAAATTAATCAGTTCAGTGCGTGTTCTATCATGTTTCGGACAGCAGAACGATCGCGTGGTCGGCCGAATTATTGTGTTCTGAATTGCGCGGCCAGTAATAAAATTAATCAGTTCAGTGCGTGATCTCTCTTGTTCCGGACAGCAGAACGATCGCGCGGTCGGCCGAATTATTGTGTTCTGCATTGCTCGGCCGGTAATAAAATTAATCAGTTCAGTGCGTGTTCTATCATGTTTCGGACAGCAGAACGATCGCGCGGTCGGCCGAATTATTGTGTTTGGCATTGCGCGGTCGGTAATAAAATTAATCAGTTCAGTGCATGATCTCTCTTGTTTCGAAGCGGGCTTGGTAGTCATATGGCTACTGCTTCTGCCTCATACGCAGGAGGTCGTGGGTTCAATCCCAGGTCCGTTCCATTCTCCTACTTTGTATCTTTCTCTTTATTTCTCATGTTCTAGCAATCGCTAGAACTGGAAATGGACTTCCATACCGTTTCCATTACTATTCCTATACCTTCAACTTGAGTATTCTATCAGTAATCTGCTAATGTCATTAATAAATAAACAAACAAACAAACAGTAATCTGCTAGAATTGGAAATGAACTATAGAGCTCGTTTCCTACATCCAATTAGAAATTCCATCAGTTAACTTCTCCTATCTATCACATTGGCAGCTCGTTAACCAAGACGGACCTCTGCCTCTCCAACCTAACCCAGAAATTCCAACAAATTCCGCATGAACACGTGGCAAGTGCAGAGGTATATTCGGCTTGCAGTGGGCGAGTGATTGCATCATCATTTCCTCCCCTTCCCTACATTGACTTGCATTCTGACGTGGCAGGCGCCAGTATGACCTAACAAATGAGATCACCAGTACTTGTACATTGAAGATGTGTGCTAGTCCCAAGCAAACATCTGTTGGTTCCCTGTGCAAGAACAGCTGATCTGGTCATAATGGAGTAGCAACTACGAGCAGTCAATCAAGCTCAAGCTCAAGCTCAAGCTAAATCGTTCCAAAATTGTTGGATCTTCAAGCAGGTCAAACAAAATCAGGAGGTTTGTACTGAAAAACTTGAAAAAACTACCAAGTTGTTTTGTAACATTGAGCAAAATTACCGCATAACTATAACACTGGAGAATTATGTCGCCTGTATGCCTTGTGTATCGAACAAAAATTAACGCAATAAATTCGTACTCAAATATCAAGTAATGTCAATGTTGCTACCGAAGAATTCGAATGGAAAAAGTTTTATATAATTTTTGGCAATTTTTAGAAAATTATTGAGATTTCCATACTTATGCGTATCACAAACATTATCCTTCCATTTCTCCTATGCCTACTTTTATCGATTGTCACTAATATGTGATCATAGCAGTGAACTCGATGTATAAAAAAGTGTTCATTTTTAGTACACAGCGCACCGCTCAAATGTTATTGTGTTCATTCGATGCACCTCCCCATGGGACACACACTTTCAAGCGTTAACGCATGAACTGAGCAGCCTGCCAGGAGCCATCCATGAAGTACGCCACCCCTCGGGGGGGGGGGGGGGGGGGGGGGGGGGTTCATAGCAGCGTGACGATCCTTACAAAAAATTTAGAGGTTTGACACAAAAAGCGTTACGAAGGGGGGAGGGGTGAGGAGTCTTGAAAATCGCCAATTTTTGCGTGACGTACTTTGTGGATCTTCCCTCAGAGCGTGTTGTGTGTGGTTGAATGTTAAATTGAATGGTGTTGTTGCTTGCACTGAGATCCATGTTTTTATTCACATTTACTATGAAATATTTCTACCCTGGTTCGAATACCTCTTGGCCGAATTGAACGTTTGGCCGAAACGGTTATTATACGCTACGAAAAAGTCGTGTAATATTATGTCATTTAAGACTGACATATGCAAGCGAACAAAAAAGACACAAATCTTACTCTAGAGTGGCAATGACATAGTGGTATCGAATGGGACTCTCCTCGCTAGACTCAAAATCTACTGGGGGAGTCCCATTCGATACCATTATTTTATTTCCACTGCTTAGCCGAAGGGAGATCTAAGCCAAAGATTTTAAAGTACAAGATATTCCACTCTTCAATTTCCCTTGTATGTCACGGGCGAACAATTTTTGTTGATCCTAGCGCCAACTTGTGACGAAAAGTCGAACTATTTTTCTAAAAATGATCAAGTAAACTATGATTTTTATTGTTATGAAACTGTCAAAAACGAAACATTCATTATTTCTGGTGCCAAGCTTTCGATGTAATCAAACAAAAACCAAAGACGAAATATGTAGGTAAAATTGTTTTCACCACTATCTTAAAAACTTATGTATTGCTTCCGGAGCATTTGAAGATGGCTGTGTAGGTATACTGTTAGTGCTGGAAAATCTACTTCAAATCTGTACAAGGATGTACTGATGTCTCACAGTTGTTCAACCATTGTCCTACAGGCTAAGAGATTAATTAGTTAACAGCCGAGTTTTTGTTCTGGAACACGCAGACCGTTCAAACACTGACTGAAAACCTTGCTGAAAATTGAATAATGAATTTACCTTATGAATTGCCGAAGTAGCATTTGGAGCCGATAATCACGCCTTATGAATTTATTTCTTATTCTTATGAAATATCTTAATAAATTCATAATGCGAATTTACACATTTATTATTGCATTTTTCAATATATTATCGAAATCTACATTCGAAGAAAAATTTATGTATCTTATTCGAATTAAAACTGATACTTTGCACATGTAGGTGCAATTGTTATTTCACCGTTGAACACTTATGTTATTCACCGCTGACACTTTGAGAACACTTCCACTTTATCTTTTCTTCAAACCGCCTCGATGTCAAATTCTGCCGCACGACTTGAATTCAACTTTCAACAACGGTTTTCAACTGGAAGCACAATAGTCGCGTTCACCCGTTTTAAGCAAGAGTGGTCTATATTGTTAATATATAATTAGGTTCTGCAGCATGACGTCACGAATGAACTTGGTCCTCGTCAAATGAACTTTTTTGACAGTTCAGTAGTACTTTCCACTGACTCCGACGAAGACTCCGACAAGGTTCGAGTTCGTGATTGGTTGGCTGCCCCCGAGTCCAACGCGAAGTACTACTAATCTGTCATCAGTTTGAGGTTTGATACAGCGCTGCAGAACCTAATATTTATCTAAGCTCAACATGTTCTACGCTTTGATGAGTATGGTGAAGCATCAGGTTGTCCACTGCGTGCTGCTCGGGATTGAGTTCAAGAGTGAAAAGGACAAATCAAACAGAACTGCAGCAGTGACTGAATCAAATATGACATGACAATATTATTTTGTGATATTATGTTATATTCGAATATGTATCTCGGTTGATTAAATCAGCTTAAAGGATTGCGTCACTTGTCTGAAAGTGATACACGGCTGAACCGGTAATTTTAACAAAAAGGCGTTTTCCCTAACAGGTTATTCGGCTGGAATGGTCGTTTGACAGAAAAAGTCATTGGGTTGAAAATGTCATTTGGCCAAATGGCTAAAAATGTCATTTTCCATTGCTCAAACTGTTGAGTCAAACATATAGATCCGAATGGCCAAACTACAGCCAAGTGGCATTTTCGTCCAAATGACTTTTTCGGCCTAGTCATGTTCAGCCAGATGAGTTTCGGCTTAATGGCTTGTTTGGTCAAATGACATATTTGACCAAACAACTTTCGGTCCTGTAGCCAAATGGCTTTCGGCCAAACGGCACATCCCCACTAGAAACAATGATTTCACCGAGATATTTTTTGGAATTCAACGGAAAACCATTCGGGATTTCCATAGGAAATTGTTAAAAGCTTCCGCTTGTTGACATGATTTAGGTTTCGCTTTTGAACCAAGCAAATAATCACAATTTGATAAAATCGCAATAATCATATCGTCATATTTGTTGGAAAAATGCTTGAATGACTATTTTGAATAAAAATAATTCCTACTTATCTTCAATTTATTTTCACTGTCTGTCTATTCTGTTTATAATAAACTTTTATGACCCGTAATAAATCCACGATTTCCCACGTTCGTCAACAGTTCAACAAATCTCATCATCTTCACCCAATTTGGCACTCCTTTCGAACCCGCACAACAGCCTCCCGTTTGTGCGCCTGACCAGTACAGCGGCCAGTAACCAGATTTGACGCGGAATCGTCTTCGATTTTTTGTTTCGCCTCCGCCTCTCACTGATGCCGTTGATTTGATTGGTGACATTTGACTTCCCGACGAAATCCGCCAACAGCAAACGAACCGTACCCGATTCGTTCATAATTTCCAGAATCGCGACCATAAGAAGAAAGTGGATATTTACAACATCGCGCCCCGGTGCGATTCGAGCCGGAAAAAGCGTATCGAATTCACACGGTTTTTATTCCTTTGGGTATCTATCTGCTGGCCCGGATCGGTTCTTTTGGCTTGGGCAGCGTCGGAGAAGTTCCTTCTGCGGTGGTCATTCGCACATCGGACCCGATTATCCCAGGCTGATAAATTAATAACCCGTTTCAGACTGGGGCGCAGTATAAAATGTGTATTTGGATGCATTTGCATCGCGAGATCGACTTGATGAGGGAATACCTACCTACTTGCTTATGTGGAGGAGGGTGTGAGCAACCACCGCACTAGCGAGACAACATAAATTTACTCGGATTTGCTGTGATCTGGGACTTCGGCGAAGGGATTTCAAGTTTGTAATGTACGGCGGCGCGCATGGGGCAGAAGTATTTGACTTTGACCAAATATGATATTTTTTTCATAGCTTGCGACTTTTATTGAAATCACAAAGAGTTAGATTGCATTTTAAGTGGAAAACTATCAATTCTCTTCTTTATTGGCATTACAGATAACTATTCATCGAGCTGTCCCACAACGCAATGTTTCTAAGCCAATTGGCCTTTTCAGCTAATGCGAGAATATTTCTTGAACCGGGCTGAGATGCTGCCTAGTAACCGTGCCTTAGTAAATCGCTTTATAATAAAAATTAATTAGTTGTTTATTGATAGTTTAAAAAAAAACAGTTCTATTAAATTTTATATACATTTAACGTGCTTCACATGTCAATTACCCTGAGAACCTCTGTACCTACTCGTTGTATGAAGCTGCATGTAATTCATACAACCAGCATAAGCTGGGAATCGAGCCGATCTGCGACCGTATACTCATCTTCCAAACGGATCAACGAACGTTCCGATGTCTTGTCATACGAACGAGCCTAGATACCAGCTAATGTGGGACTTCTCGGTCCTGATGAAGATGGCGACGACGACGTCGACAACGACGAGATTTGTTTTCTTTTCTGTTGGTGTTGTTTGATGTGGGCAGAAATTTGTTGCGACTGTTGTTTATTCTTTGCGCATAATTTAATTACTTAAGAGGCGCACACACCACGGACTGCAAAATTCTCACAGAGGCAAGTGTAAGGGTTGGTTTGGGTGGCCGGTGAGGATTTTCTGGTGGGCCATTCGGTAGACACTGTCCCAGACTGAATCAAGATTATTCGGATCGGTTAGAGGAGACGGTGGTTGTTTTTATTTGTGCGAAGCACTGTCTGTAGATGGAAAGGAGAGGAGGCTTCCCCTCAGAACTGTATCATGATTCATGACATTTGCTTGTAGTGATTTGAAGAGATGATTTAGGAATGATGTTACACGGCACGGGTGGCATTAAAGATTTATTTGGATTACATTAATTGGATTCAGCGTCCTAGAGCATGACTTAATTTACACGCAAGGAGAATTTATGATTGGACAATTATAATTATTGATCTTTTCACTAAAATCAAGGAATTTCATTTTAGTTGATTATGTGTTTATTCCGTCGGGACTGCACTGCAATTAAAATATCTGACGAACTACATAATTTTGATAAAATTTGTTTCATCATGTATGTACGTATTATAAAATAGTAAAAGGGAAGCTAAGCGGATCGGAAAGAAGAAAAGACAACGTGAGCCATCCATCACGAGTTTGTATCGGTGATGGTGAGGAAAAATCGAGGTGGTTGAAGAATTCGTGTACTTGGGTTTACTTGTTTATTTGATCTCAATCAACAGGCAAATGTTGGCAAACAGGGTTCACTGGTATCCGCCGAAAACGATACCGGAGACGCATCATGGCCGGAAGTCGCTCGCACTTTGGACTCTGGAAGACGCTCCCTCCGATGGAATAGAATTCGTCGCCGTACCAAACTGACTATCTACAAAACACTTATTGGACCAGTAGTCCTCTATGAGACCAGGGACCCGTAATGCTGGGTAGACACCTTTACGTGGTGTGTTACGGGGTAAGATCTACCACGGTTACATTGCCAGCTACAGGCAAATCCTGACCCAACGAATACCTTCCTCATTATCCATCTCCGTGGTATTTATGAGGGTGTCGCTAAGTCGGTGGCCTCTCGTTAAGTAAGTACTACATCAACACTTCCTTCCTCTCCCTAGTTACGGTGAAGATGGGCGTGGCCAGGAGTAGTAATCCTCATGCTTTTGTTATTTTGTTTAAGACTGGAATCAAGGACCACTCCCCTTCTTGATTTCTGATAGCATTCTAGATAAGGATCTCAAAAGTAAAACATGAGTATCACTAGTGTCCAATCTACGAATTACACCGTAACAATGCTAATGCTAATGCAGTAGTCCTCTATGAGACCAGGACGCCTCATAGAGGACCAACGCGTACTTGAAGTTTTGGAAAGGAAAGTGCTGCGTTCCATCTATGGTCGGGTGCAGATGGGGGACGGTGTCCGATCACGGACGGTGAACGGGGAACTGTCGGAATATTAACCTCGACAGCGGCAACCTTCCCACTGAAGTGTTGCCTGGAGGAGCCACCAATTGGCTCGGTAGGGGATGTGGACTGTATTCAATGCCCTTCGGCTGAAGGGCCTCCGAATCCGTACGATAGCGACAAAGGAAAATTATCCTTTAACTCTTGAAGCCTTGAGAAAGGCTGTTTGGCTTGTCCGAGAAAAATAAACCGGTTAATCCAAAAACAACGATGTATTTCGTAGAATAGTTTACAAGGAACTAAATGCTCTGCGAGCGAGTGTACATTTCTTTTATACATGTTACTGAATCCCATCTGCCTCCTGATTGGTCGGCCAATCAGCGAGCGGCATGTTGCCAAGTCGTCCTTGCTGTCGGTGCTCTCGTCTTAGGCTTCTTCTTCTTCTTCCTCGCTGCTGGCGTCCAATTCATAACGGTTCTTTTCGCTCGGCACACACCAGCAAGCCAAGAAAGCAAGTTCAATTATCATTCGAGTGGGAAGTGCGTGTTCATTTAGATAATGTTAGCAGGAGGGCGACCGAAAAACCCGCGGCCGACTCGGGGTTAGTAGGATGGGAAATGGGATTCTGGGTTTATAATTTTGGGATTGGTTAGTTAGGAAAAAACATTTAACTACATTCGCCTTGTGCGCGAACAGACGGTACGTGGAACAGGCAAATGAACCACGAGTTGAATCAGCTGTTGGGAGAACCATTAATCGGTCACATCGCGAAAATCGTTGGGCGGTGGGCCGAGCACATAGCCAGAATGTCGGACTGCAACCCGGTGAAAATGGTTTTCGTTAGCGATCCGACGGGCACAAGGAGGCGAGGTGCGCAGCGAGCAAGGTGGATCGATCGGGTGGAAGACAATTTGCGGACGCTCCGTAGACTGAGTAGAGACGACTTTTATGTACTGCAACGGTCATTCCGGCCTTAGTTTGAGAATAAACTTTAAAAAAAATTTATTCTGTCTACATGTGGTCACAGTAATAATAAAAAAAATGGCGCCAAAATATATGTAGATTAAAGGTACCGAGGAAACCATCGACATAGGGAAAGATATCGAGATATAGAACATCGAGATGTAGAGAGTTGAATATAGTTTTGGATTGATTGTCTTATTCTTTTTGTCTTGTTAATCTTCAAGAATTCACGCTCCCCAATCATAGCAATCCTATGGGCTAAAAAATAGAAACACTTTGCCTTTACATTGAAACCTCGACTAAGATCCAAGATATTTGAGAAGATTCAACACGTTCCACTAGCAACACGATTCAACACTTTCCACTGCCAGTACCATTCTGTGGAAGATCCAGGATACAATACGGTCCGAAAAGAGCACAAGTAACGAATCTACTGCTCATCTGCTGAAGAACGAAAGCACTCCTTGCCACTGACACTGCAAACTATGTATATAAACGGTGGCATGAGTTCATCTTCGTATCATTCTTCACCTCGTCGTTAGACCAAACATCTCCGTTCCGGTTTGAGACGGTGTTTACTCACGATTGGTGCTTTGCGTTCAGGTCTCCAGCGATGATGAACTGCCCCTGTCACCGAGTGAGCTTGACTATATCCCTTCGTAGTTTGGCCGACGTGCCACTGTCGACTTTGACTTGAGTGGGACAATAAGCCACGATAAAGGAGACGACTATAACGTAGGTGGTGGCTGCCACTCCAACGGCTTCGATTATTTTGAGCATGAAATCCGACAGCAGGCGGCAGGCGATGTTGTTCGATCGGACCTCACAAGAACCCGGAATTGTTGAGCTTACCTCGGGCTTTGGGTAGGTTTCGGTAAATTTCGCGTCAATCTCCTTCTGCTGAAAGAAATCGCTGACCTCGACTATTTTGTTCTTGAGTGAGCAAGCGTTTACCAGATCCAACCTAGAAGCTATTTTCAATGACGAAAAGGCACAGAGTGTAGATCTGGTCGAACCGAGATTTGCAGCTTCGAAGCCGAGCCGCAAATTGGCTGAATATCGGCAGCTGCTCCGTTGTGTAGAGCGGAGCGGAATCCCCTGGGGGTAGAGGATGCTCATCTTATTGCCGGTGGAATCCTGGGGAAGGGAGGGGCGGCCATTCACTGGTGGATGGACTGGATGTTGCTTTGCCTGGCTTAACTTCTGGTAGGGCCGAGGCAGAAGCAGCTGCGAGTCTTTTTTTGCGGTTGCAGCGGCGGTTTGTCGGGAAGTTTCGTTCGTCGAGTAATGGAGGCGAGCTTTGGGCTGGACGATTTCTGAATGAAGTTTTCTTGCAGATTTCGCAGAACTTCGCGCGTTTCTGGCAGACCTTCATGGTGGCCCGGTGCTTTCCCCACAGTTAGCACACTTGGGATCAGCCTCTTCCATTTGCTCGCACTCGTCGATGCCGTAGTCTTCGCCGGACCGGGTGCATCGTGCGTTCATGAAGCAATTTCGCGTGACATGGCCGAAGAGGAGACAGTTCATGCACTGCGTCACGTCACGTCACGGGCTTCTACTTTGTCCACTCAACGACGGTGCTGTTGATGGCCTGGATTTGCTTGAGGTCCTTCAGCGTGGGTACAGCTAGTCACCTTAGGTCCGGGAAGTGTCATGCTGGCGGATTTTGTATATGCTGAACAGCATCAGATCACTTTCCTCCTGAGCTTCCTTCAGCTCCTTTTCGTCCACGTCGTTGAGGCCACGCAGCACAACTTTCAGGGGCTTGATAAGTAAGAGATTTTTTCATTCTCTTTTGGATTTGATCTTCAATATTTAGTCTAGAACTTTTCGTTACCAATACCGATTATAGTTTTCATTTCAAATATTATTTATTCATATTTGGAAATCATATTTACGTTTTCCATCTGCATACATGTCACTACGATAACTGTACCATTGAATCTGCGGTGTGAACCGGCCTGAAGAATTGGCCCCTGCAAGCCAACTGTCAAGCGCAAGGTGTCAAGCCGCTGCTTCTCAAGCATTTCCCGTTAGGCGTGCTCGGCACGCGTTATTTATCCCCGGTGGTCGACGTGGGATAAAAGCCTTCGAGAAGCAATGCGCCCAACCGAACAATAACAAAAACTGATGACGCTGAGAATATAGCTAGCCTTTCTAATCATCCTGAAAATCTTCTTCCAGGTAGTAGGTCCCATTTTCTAGGGCTGCTTTTCGGGCATTCTCCTCATGGGGAATATGAACGCGCATCAGCCAGCCTGGGGTAATCGCAGGCCTGATCCCCGTGGTATCACTTTTCTCGAATCTTTCGAGAACGCGGACCTAGTGACACTTAACAACGGTTCACCTACCTCCTTTAACGACCACTCGGCCATCGCCATCGACGTGACTGCAGCCAGTTGTTCCGTACTCCCATCTCTTAAATGGGGAGTGTCCTCCGACCTATTCGGGAGCAATCATTATCCGACTTCTGTTACTGTCCACGCTTCGCCCCCGGACTTCACCCGGAAGCCAAGATAGCGCTACGATGCCGTCGACTGGAAGGCATATGACCACCGCCTTCGACGCGAATTCGAACTAAACACATCCACAACTCTTCCCGACTTCACCAAAACCGTCCTCGATGCCGCCGTTGGCCCTCCGAGCACTGCGTAGACTTCCCGCCGGTCACCCTAACAAAGCAAATGCCCTTCAGGACTATAAAGAAAAACACTATGAATGTAGGTCAGTGATTCTAGAAGCAAAGAGAAAACAGTGGGAGGATTTTCTCGACTCGGTCAATCTCTCGCACTTAGTGGTAAGCGAAGATCTACCC
This sequence comes from Armigeres subalbatus, assembly GCF_024139115.2. NCBI lineage: Eukaryota > Metazoa > Arthropoda > Insecta > Diptera > Culicidae > Armigeres > Armigeres subalbatus. Next base: position 261,034,567 of record NC_085140.1, on the reverse strand, counting down.
TCATCCATCCCGACACACCGGATCATACCATCTCCAATCTCTGGCATCCTCCTTGCTTTTGTCCGGAATCTCCTCACAGGGCGCTCTTTCCAGGTTATGATTGGTAATCAATGTTCGATGACCTTCCAGAGGGAACAGGAGTTCTACAGGGCTTAGTCCTAGCCGTCACATTATTCCTTGTGGCTATGAACAGAGCGTTTCGTTCTCTCCCCACCCACATATACATTTATGTAAACACAGATGACATTCTACTGGTTGTAGTTGGTGACACACGCGTATCCGGTCGTACACGGATTAAGGCACAATCCGCTGCAAGTGCTGTCCTCCGTTGGGCCAAATCGGTAGGCTTTACTATGACAACCAGCAAAAGCGTACGAGGACAGGTCTGCAGGTGGAGCGATCAGCTGTCCGGGCCGAGCATCAAATTGGGTGACCAGCCGATCTCCAACAAAAAGATTGTGAAAGTTCTCGGAGTCTCCATTGACCGGAGCCTCTCGTTCCTTCTACACTTCCGCGAAGTTAAAGTCAACTCTCGGATCAGAGTCAACCTAGCTCGGACCTTGTCTAAGCCTCATCGAACCAACAACAGAAGGCTTCGGTTTAAGATCGGGCAGACTATCATTGATAGCCCACCGTAACCTCGTCGAAACTTTGTCACCGACCTTCAATTTCTCCGTTCGAGCCGCCTCTGGATTGTTACCCTCAACACCAGCTGATTCTGTCTGTGCTGTGCCAGGCATCTTACCTTTTCGCCACCGTGCGCAGGCGGCCATCCGAAAAGCCGCCACGTCCGCCGCAGCCACCACTGGATAATATATAATCGCTTTCCTCACTGAAGGGGAACGGATTCTGCACACGATGGCCGGCGTCAGTCTCTCCCCGGTGGAGCGAGTCCACTCGTATGGAGCGAGGAGCTGGCCATTATAAATAGCTCCATAGCTTGCCAACTTCCGCAGGGATGACAATTCCAAGGCTCTTAGAAGATCGGTGGCCGAGCTCCTCAACAGAGATTTTCATAACCACGAACACAGGTTTGCGGATGGGTAGATTTTGGTCCGTGTAGTTGGCATTGGGGTCACCGGAACCGGTATCACTGTCTCTGACAGTCTCCCGGATATGTGCAGCATCTTCTCGTCTGAAGCAGCCGCGGCATTCATCGTCCAGGAAATCCATCCTTGTCCTGTCTAACTCTGCCAGCGTCATTTCCGCACTCCAGAGTGACGAGGATTCCGGGGCACTGCTGAGTGCCTGGAAACATCACGGCAGATCTCATTGCATGAGTTGTACAGCGTTTCGCGTCATCCGTCAAAACCTAGGGAAGGGAAGGGAAGCCGTATAAGAGATCTGGGAAAGGTCCTGGATTTCCACCACATCCGGATACCTTCGAAAAATAAAGGGGACAACATCGGCATGGACAGATCTACCCAGTTTAAAAAAAACAGCAAATCATCTTCTGGCTCCGAACTGGACACACGCGGATCTCGCATAACTTCTGAGGGAATCCTTTCCATATAACCTGCGACATCTGTGATGTTCTCAACACTGTAGAACAGTATATCTGTCAATGCCCTAGGTATCAGGATTCCAGGGATATCTACGAGATACCTGTAAGCATAAAGGATGCACAGTCCGACGACGCTGCCAGCACCGCCGCCCTCATCTGCTTCCTAAATGATGGGGGCCTATATAAACTAATTTAACACAAACGGCTTCATAGGTATCCCGAGGTCAATGAGGTGAGCACCCAAGTTAGACTCACATGGTATGTCAGTGGTTAGCATCCAAGTAAGACTCATATGGTTTTTTTTTCTTCCTAAACAATGGAGGGGGAATCTGCTCAACAGACATCCTGGGTTGAGCAGGAAGTGCGGGGTTAGGGATCACCGAGGGAGGCAGGACTACATCCCCGACCCGCTAAACCGTTTCCATTGCCGCCAAGCCCATAAGCCCTTCGGTACAACCAGAAAGTAATGCTTCAAAGGGGGGCCAGTGCACAACGCACCCTCGAGGTTAGCTGCGTGTCCTTGCAGCACCGAACATCGTAACTCGCTTTTTTAGAAGAACACCGTGGTATCGTGTCAGCGCGTTGCCGGCTTTCCAGGTGGCCTTACCACGCCCTATGTCCGCGGAAGGTGGCAAGGTCGACTTCGCGCCTGCTTCCCTCTGCACGACTGGTATCAAGAATGATGATGCCGCGTGCACCCCAAATTGACCTTTCTGCGATAGGGCCTATTCGCCAGCTCACAGGGGGCCTTGCCCACGCGGTGCCCACTCCCGGCCCACCCTTGCCGAAGGCCCCCTTCCGTCCTCGGGCCGAGAACCCACCCGGTTGACCGACGCTGCGAAAGCGACGATACCATGTTGTTCTTCGCGCGGCCACTTGTTCGATAAAAGGATCGAGTTCGACCACAGAGCATGACCACCGGTATGACCCATGAAGCCGACTCCGATCCCTTGGACCACCTCTTATTTGCGCCTGAACTAGCCATCCTTGAGTCCACGCGCCACCTTCTGTGTAGCTCCGATACGATTTGGGCGATAGCCGATAAAACGGCGTTCCAGCTAACTTCATCTTTACACATCCTCCGAACTAGGTTGTCCGGGGTAGTGTCCAGACCACATGTGGCAAGAATGTGGTCACGCATTGCGCGAAAACGTGAACACACGAACAACACGTGTTCCGCCGTTTCCTCTAAACCTGCGCACACAAAACACTCGGGCGAAGCCGAGCAAGCCAGCTGCGTTACCTGCACTTTGATTTTGCAGCACGCTTAAACGCCGGGCACATCGAACCCCCCATGGGGTGCTTGCTGTTCGCAGCTTTGCTGGAACAAATCAAACAATTGGGAGGGTTCGTGCAGCATTGTGCCTTATGTCCCTCCAATCCGCAGCGTCGGCAGAGATTGCTTCTGTCAGGGCCTTTGCAGTCCCATTGCTTGTGCCCCGATTCCAGGCACTTGAAGCAAACTTCGGGTTGCTCGTATATGCGCACAGGGCATACCGACCATCCCACCTTGACGCTCCCTAACTTGACTACCTTGGAGGCGTCCGCTGCAGATAGCCGAACCAATGCTACCTGCGTCCCTGCCGGACCTTTCCGTAGCCGAACGGCTGCGGTGGGCGTCTCCACTTCACACTGTCGCCGCAGTGCCGGGACGAGCTCTTCGACTTCAGTGATCTCGTCCAGGTCTTTAACTCTTAGATTCACCTCCGTCGTGAGTGCCCTCACCTTGACCGTCTCGCCTAGGACCTCCTCCGCCAACTTCTTGTAGGCGGCGCCCTTTTGCGAGACGCCCCGCTTCAGCTCGAGTATCATCTCGCCCATCCGGGTACGTCTTATTCGACGTACGTCGGCGCCGAGTTCACCGAGCTTGACGTCACTCCTCATCGCCTTCAAAACATCTGAGTACTTAGCCTCGTCCGCCGTGATGACTAGGGCATCGCCCCTGGAGCGATTGGCGCCTACCCTAGACTTCTTGCTACCCTCATTTGCCTGGGCCTTCTTTTCGGCCCTTGACGTCTTCGGTTTCCTCTTGTTCTTGACCAGGGTCCAGGAGGCGTCATCCCCCTCTATTTCCCTGGTCTGGTTCGGCTGAGAACTTTCAGCCTGCCGTAACCTCTTACCACCGTCTTGCCTGAGTGGACGGACCTTTCCAGGTCCTTCCTCCCCCGGTTTTGGAGGTACCTGACCGGGGTTCAGCTTCCCAGCTCCACTACCCTTGTTCGGGGTAGTAACCCTCCGCGTTTTGGAGCGGCCTCCAGGGAGCTCATCCCCTGGAGACTGTCTCCCCCGTTTTTGTGTCTGCTCCGTTGGAGCAGTCACCCCCGACGTACCCGCAAATACTTGAGCCTCAGTCTGGGTAGACTTTGGCACCACCGTCTTCGCTGGCACGCCTTTGGTCGATTCGACCTTGCCCGAGTCCGCGAATCCTTGGGCCTCAGTCTGAGTAGACCTCGACTCCACCGATTTCACGGGTTTACACTTGGCCGTCCCGACCGCCTTCTCCAGCTTGGCGTTCAGCATCGACTTTCGAAGTTTCTGCAAGCTCCTCTTGAGGTCCTTGCTGATATTATGCATCGATGACGCAAAGTCGATGATGGCGTCCAGCTGTTCCGTCGCCACTTCGAAGGCCAAAAGCCCGTCGCGTTTGCGGTTCATCGCCTCCACAAGCCATGGGCCGTCAATAACCCCTACCGGCGTTTTTCTAGCCGAGAGGAAGGTTGAGTGACCCACGCTGGTGCTGCGCACTGAGCTGCCGACTATTGCCTCTGGCCTCCTAGGCGGAGACCTGACCAACCCACCTCTTGCGAAGGGGTTGTCGCCTACACTACTACCACTAATTGAAGAATTGACTTGGTTTTCCATTTTGTTCCCACGAGTTGCTCCGGAAAAGAGGTCCACCACGCCAGAGCCCACCATAACGCGGTAAGGGACAATTACTGTGGAGGGTGCCCAGGTACCCCACAGGCTCCGTTAAAGGCCTAGCTTATTATTTCACCCCCCTGGCTATGCATCCCCTCGGCACGGGTCGCCTGACGCCTTGGGATTAGGGGTTAGGGACGATGGTCCCGGTCTAACTCGCAGTGGCCATGGGGAGGGGTCGTCAAGCCCTTGGACAAAGTCCCTGCTGCCCCCTCATATGGTGCGTCAGAAAGAGTGTCAGGGTGTGTCAGAGGGTATGTTAGAGAGAGCACCCAAGTAAGCCTCATACGGGATGAGTGCCTGTGTGAGCGTGAATGAGCGGTTCCTGAGGGAACCAGGGTATTAGTAGAGAGGGTAACTCAAGTAACCACTACATTCCTCTATAAAAAAAGATCAATCTCGGGAGTAAATCTCCACAACAGGTGTCGGGCATTCTTTGGTTTACCTTTGGATCGGGCAGCCCGGGAACCTCAACCCGGGTTCTAAGTACCTCGCAACATCAACCATCGACTTCATCAAGGTCAGCTGGAGGGGACTAGCAAATCGGACAAACATTTGGACCAAGAAATATTTTAAAAACTAGTTCGGGACGTGAAAAATATACAATCATTTTTAAAGTTGACCTTAAATAATTAGAAGAATCGATTGAGCAAATAAAAGTTGTCTTCGTGGATGGTCATTCGTTAATCTGCAGACCTATATCCAAATGCCTCTCATATGGATAATGCATGATGGTTAATATTCAATAGTTCAGAAAAAATATTGTAAGCTCTTTTTAGTGGAATGTATTCAACCGTCTAAGATTCGTCTTAGACGGTTGAATATTCCATTTTCTTTAGCGATTTGCGAATGCAAATGAAATGGAATGTAATATTTAATATAATGCATTGAAATGTGGAATTCTTAGATACTTTTGAAATTTGTTCCTTAATTTAATCAAATTGTGTAAGATTGGAATCATTATCATAAGTTGGCAAAAGCTCAAATGATCCTTTTATCCCTTCCTTCTGTTGATTCCACTAATTGTACGTTTGTTCGTTGTAATTGTTCCTCATATGTTCGATCGGGGTGCACAGTCTTACATCATCGCAATTAGAGATTTTTGTTTTGCTACAAAAATAGTACAAGCGTCGTCGGTCGTTGGAAGCTGTGTTTCGACTTCTCTTTGCTAATTAACCGCAACCGACATTTGTTGAGTCCGATGCAAAGAAGAGGCCAATCCAACACAAATGTTCCAATGGGGGCCGGTTACGTGAATCTGAAACTGCTACACGACATCAGGCTCCGGGGAAGATATTCAGGGGAAAATAGTTGCTGTGAAAGGGTCGCCAAGAGACGATAAAGATTAGACCCGCGCACATCACCGCCATTACAGCGATGTTGTTGATGATGATGGGTAGGCATAAATGATTGAACGATCGCGCGCGCGTGAATCTTCCTATTGATTTGTTTTCATTGCCACATAATTTTAAGATGAGGCTCCATCTCCATTGGGTTTGCTCAATGCATTGCCCCGAAACTCGAGGGAGGTGCTATCTCGATGGAATACATCTTAATCGGATGGTCGACCGAGCGACTAAAACCGATCGATCGCTTCGGGGTGATTGACTTGACTGAGTGTGGATGATTCGATCTATCGCTTCCAGACCCTGATCGTTTGTTTGAGAGTGTTTGAGCCCTTCTTCGAAGTCCTATTAGGTGCGGTCAAATTACCGCCATTAGGCAGTTTGTTGGGTGGAATACATTTCAATACGATTAATCCGAAGATGAGACGGACGAGCACGCGAGCTGAAGCGTAAAATATGCCGAGTATTTCAACAAGCGTAAAATAGCACACGAGTTTATGGTTTCAAGTCGTAACGATGATCGATTGGATAGTTGAACCGAGGATACATAATCTAAAACATCCACCGAGGTGGTGTGCTTGCAACTGGTATTTTCATTTGATTTCCTGTTATGAAATGCATTTATATCTTCCTTAAAAATAGTCTAAAAAAATATTTAGCATATATTTTTGAAGCAAAAACTGGTTTGTACATATAGTTTGCAACTGTTGATAGAGCATTTTTACCCCATACATGAAATCGAGAAATTTCTTCAAAGCGCAATCCTTCACAATCTACTTGTGGTTCGTTATGGAAAATATGTGCAACACTCATCTGGGAAAAGTGCATTCCGCTGTACCGACAAATTTGCAACTGACAGCACCGCGGTACCTTCCCATATCACCAGTATGTGCAGCTGCTTTGGGATCGTTTCCTGGGAAAACCCCTCCACCCCTCATAGACAACCGCAAAATGACTCCCCCTCGTATTGGTTCACTTGTGTTTCTAATGTTCTGGTATGTTTAGTAATGAATTAGCAACATAAGTGCGCTCCTGGCAGCAGCCAGCAGCACCGGCGCTGGTGTGATGAAATGTGTCACGTTGCAATAAACAGGGCTTCGAAGTTGATTCTGTAGTGTTACCCCGCAGCAATGGGTTAGATTTCTTCGCGAGAAAAGGTGTGAAGTTGCATACGACGGCAGTAAGCCACGAATGCATTGAACTTTACGCGACAGCTGAATGCGATTGTTATGCGGGGGACTAGTTTTCCGTGACTAATTAGGTATTTTGCAGTATGGTTTTTGTCTGTAAAATGAACTTCGATGCAGGTTTTGTGAACTTTGATCCCAAAGATATTTTACAACATAAAACAAAATGAATGAAGTCAGCCAAATATTAGCAAAAGCGTGCCACTAAATATCACGTTATTCCCTTCATTTTAAACCAGCGTGAGTTACTTCCGTCAGACCTGATGCAGCGCGCAGTATCGCAACGGGAATCCCAACCAAGCAATCCGCACACGGCACCCCATTTAGCCGACCAGACTAATATCGTTTTAAATGCTTTATTTCACCTCTTGATTAGCCTTTGCGGTAGGTGTTCTCTCGACGGGTTCCGCTGACTCCACCCAACACAGCAGCAGCACTTCTGCTGCACAGACAATGATCCAGAAAGAAAACGGCCGGCAAACTACAACTCTACGGCGACATGCGGTTGGATTCGTCTAAAAATATGCGACGCTGAGAAAGCTCTTACGAGACGACTAATGTTCCCTCAGTTTGAGACCTATTTCGCACTTGTGATACCAGCAGAACACGTTGCATTCGTCAGATTTCACCGACAGCGAAGACGGGCGGTCATTTCTCCCAAAGGTATCGTTGTTCCAATTTTATTTCGCTGCGGCGCGAGCTAATCGTTTTCGTTTTCTTATTAGTGTTTAGGGTTACGAGAATTCACTTGTTTGACGACAAGCTCCATCTCCAAAGATATAAATCCTACAGCAATTTCAAAATCGCTGCATATCGACCCTATCCCTGAGGGTCTGCCAAAAACCTACTCATTTCTACTTTGGCTAAAACTGTGGCGCTCCTTATGAGATTGCTGCACTAAGGAAGTTTATATGGTCAAAATTCGTGTTACTCGAAAATCGTTCGTATAATTTATAAACTTTGTGCTTATTTTGTATTCTAAAGCACTGGGAATAAGTAGCAGTTGTTGCTGTTTTTAATATTGAATTCTACTGGGACCGGGTTTAACGAATCAATGAGTTATGTAGAATTTTTAGTTTTATATATCACATAGTGAGAAAGCGCCTTTTTGTGATATAATTGATATCTCCAACCAGTCATTTTGACGTTGGAGCACCGGCTGAACTCATCCTGACAAAGACATTTCGACGATGCGACTATCGCTCCCAAGTATCGCCATTTTCTCAACGATGAAACAAAAGCATACAAAAAGTACGTGCTTAGATTTTTTTTCTACTCCTTGGTTGTCAGGGCAGAGAGAATAGCATTGCATAGCATAGTAACGGTGTACTTCGTAGATTGGACACTAGTGATACTCATGTTTTCCTTTTGAAATCCTTATTCAGATTGCTATCAGAAGTCAATGTGGGTGTGGTCCTTGATTTCAATCTAGGATAAAAATCACAAAAGCATGAGGATTATTATTCCTGGCCACGCCCATCTCTTGGGAGGGGAAGGAAGTATTGATGTAAAACTTACTTAATGAGGGGTCCCGACTCAGCGACACCCTCATAAGTAGCACAGAGTTAGATATTGGGGAAGGAATTCGTTGGGTCAGGATTTGCCTGTAGCTGACAATGTGACCATGGTAGATCTTACACCGTAACACACCGCGCAAAGGTGTCTACCTAGCGTCACGGGGACAGAGAGAATCTTCTGAATTTCGTCAGAAAAACATTATAAACTTCTCCCGAAATTTCTCCAAGCATCTCTAAAATACTCATCTGGAAATTATTTTTGGATTTTCCATGGCAACTACTTTGAGGTTTTGAGAATTCTTTGGAAATTTCCAAGAAAAAATGTTTGGTGTTTCCGTGGGAAATTCTTTAGAATTTTCATGAAAAAATATATTCTGATGCAAATTGTTCCATGTTTTTACAAGGCAATATTCAGAAAATCCACAGAAAGTTTCTGTTGAGTACTCTATTAAATTTAAACAGCAAATTTTTCAGAAATTGTTCAAAATGTGAACATCAATAAAAAAATGAATTTCAAAGGCAAATTGTTAGAATTTTGCTTAAGAAATTCATCGGAATTTGTACAGAATTTTTTAAAACTTCTTTTTTTTTATTCCTTTATTTATTTGATAGGCACTCTGTGTTACTTAACCGCTAATGTGCCGAGATCTACTGTGGTATTCTGCAGCCAGAATCCACACAGAATCTATTTTTAGATTTTTCATTATTCATTGCTGTTGTCGTTGCTGGTCCATCTCGTCGTGAGTCTATTGTGTTCGTTTTGTCCATGTCGTGTATCCAATGATCGTTGCATTGTCCGGTTGCCATTTGCCGGGTAACGTTGGAGGAATGCCTCTGAGAAGAACAAGTTGTCAATCGTTATCAGGCAGCCGTGACGGTGAGGCGTGCACTCCAATACGCCACCGCATAGGCTGCGCATCCGGTGACTGACGAGGGTTTTGGTGGAGGGGCTGGAAATCGAACCCATGACCATTCGCTTGAAAGGCGAACGTGTAGCCAACTACGCTACGAGACCCCCCTATTTTAAAACTTCTATGGAAAATAAATCTAATCAACTAAATTTGGCCGAATAATACGTAAAGTCGAAAATCATCAAGCCGAATTACATTTCATTTAGCCAAAGCGACTTACGGCCAAAATGGTAATTTGGCCGAAAAATCATTCTTCCCTGACACGTCGTTTGGCTGCAAGGGTCGTTTGGCCGAATAGGATATAAAGCTGGAAATGTCGTTTGGTAGAAATGGTTGTTTGACAGAAAAGGCCATTTGACCGAAAATGTCATTTGATCCAACGGCCAAATGTTGATTACTGATCGGATAACCCACCCGTTTTGCCACATAACAATATCGGCCAAATAACCTTTTTGTCCAAAGGACTTTTTCGGCCAAATGGTCAGTCGGTCGAACGGCATTTTCGGCTGTATGCCCAATTCGGGTGAATAAAATTGTCGGCCAGATGAATTTTGGGGTAATGGTTTGTTTGTTCAAATGACATATTCGGCCAAACACCTTTCGGCCTTGTGGCTTCGGCCAAATGGCCCTACCTGTCGTTTAGTCGAAAGTTATTTGGCGAAAAGCTATTTATTCGGATGGGGCTTGGCTAAATAACATGCTAGGCTGAATGTTATCTAATCAAATTCCATTAAGCCGAATTAAACGTTTGTCCGAAACTGTATTAGGTCGAAAATGGTTTGACCGAAAATGAACTTTGTTCGATAATGACAAATAGCCGAAAGGCACATTCGGCCGAACTGGAAATTTGACCGAAAAAGTTGTTTGCCCTAACGGTTCATTTGGTTGAAAATGTCATTTGGCTTAAAATGTCATTTCACCGAATAGATATTTTGACCGAAAATGCCGTTTGGTAGAAATGGTCGTATGGCAGAAAGAGTTATTTGACCCGAAAATTTCCTTTCTGCATAACGACCTTTTAGGCCAATCGGCATTTTCTGCCAAATGACCTTTTCGGCCAAACGGCTTTTTGGCAAAATGACCAATTCAGCCGAACGACACTTTCGGCAGAATACCCGTTTCGGCCAAATGACCCTGTCTGCCACACGATCATTTCGGTCAATTGAGCAATTCGGCCAACTTTTTTTTACAACCAAAGGAACTGATCGACCAAATGACATTTTCGGCAAAATAATTTCAGACTAGATGGGCTTCAGTCAAAAGATTTCATTGGTCAAACGACATATTGGATCAAACAACTTTTAGCATTACCAACGAACAATTTTAGCTATATAAGTTTAAGAGGACTGTTTTTTGGTCATATAAGCGCTTTAGACATCTCCAATCTATGCTGGGCTGTGGGCTTCAGCAAAATGGCAAACGACTCTTGTCCGTTCAAAAATCCTATTTCAACAACGCATTTTTTTGGATTTCATCGAAAAATCCTTCGAAATTTACACTCGAAGTTTTTTCTTAGTTTTTACTGAGAGATTTTCGAAATTTCAACGAAAATGTGTATGCAATTTTTTAAGTATGCAATTTAAAATGGCGGCGCGCCCTCCCCGTAACGCTGGGTAGACACCTTAACGTGGCGTGTTACGGTGTAAGATCTACCACGGTCATATTGTCAGCTACAGGAAAATCCTGATCCAACGAATACCTTCCCCAATATCCAACTCCGTGGTACTTGTGAGGGTGTCGCTGAGTCGGGGGCCTCTCGTTAAGTAAGTACTACATCAACATTTCCTTCCCCTCCCAAGTTACGGTGAAGATGGGCGTGGCCAGGAGTAGTAATCCTCATGCTTTTGTGATTTTTATCTCAGATTGAAATTAAGGACCACACCCACCTTGATTTCTTATAGCAATCTGAATAAGGATTTCAAAAGAAAAACATGAGTATCACTAGTGTCCAATCTATGAAGTACACCGTAACTATGCTATGCTATGCTATGAAATTTAAAATGGCGGCGCGCCGAGGCAAAAATGTCGGCGGAAGCAGCGTACCAAAAACTGTCGGCGCAGGCGACGTGGCTGCGCACACCTCTACCCAGACTATGTCCCGTGATGCCGTGCGGTAGATACTTTTCACGAAACTCATCAAACGGATAATACCTTAATGGCTGTTGAATCTTTCTCGCAGGGGTAATCTTTGGATTTCCGAGGTTCATCTTATCGTCATCAAGTCAAGAGACTCAAGTACCGCTTTGCAGTGATCGTTCGATCGCCCATGTGAATCACTGCCTCTTTTACCCACTAACGGTTGTTAACGAAGACCACCTCCACCTTATAGTGAGTTTCAACATCTTAGGGCTCATCCATTCCCTCACATTACTGATTGCGTGAATAACTGACTATCATAATATCGGGAGGACTTCAGCCTCAAAGCCCCTTTATACATAGCGTCCCACAGCACCTGGGTAAGGATGGATCCCTGCGCTGCCGTAATCTGAAAAAGTGACGTATGCGCCATTTTACAACATACATGTTTTCCATTTTCTGTTAAGGTCACTCCTGACGGAATCCAATTTTCAAAGTACTCGCGTTTTCAAGGGCACACCATTCGATACGGGAGCAACGCATAACTGTCATTTTTTTATTTTTTCAGCTTTGCTACGTCGCAGCATGCATGAAAAAATAAAAATGACAGTTGTGCGTTGCTTCCGTATCGAATGGTGTGCCCTTGAAAACGCGAGTACTTTTAAAATTGGATTCCGTCAGAAGTGACCTTAAAGAGTACGACTACTACTCGGTCGGTACGACGACTACTCGTTAACACCATTTTTGGAAAATGGCGTATACGTCACTTTACCAGATTACGGCAGTGCGGAGCTTCTGCGATGATAGGAACACTATTCTGATCGACATTTATTTCACTCGTTTGTTAACTACAATTTCACCGTGGTGCCAAGCTGGAGTAACGATACTGATTGCTGGACAATCCGGCCGTATCCTCGGGGCATGGGATCAACTTGTTGTCATGTCAAGTAGACATATTGGTCTATACGCCGATGGGAACCCTGGCAGCTTCCCAGGCTTTGGCAATAGCTGGAAGTCCTTCGGCACCCCGAATGGACTTCAGGACGTACGTTTCTTTGTCGTTTTGTACCAAAAAGGGTTTGCCTCATTATGCCCCATTCGTGAATTCCATTCGCCCGAAAAGACCAGACGCCCGAGAAGATCAAACGCCCGAAAAGACCATTTACCCGAATGGATCATTTGCCCGAACCAATCGTTTAGTCAAATGGAGTTGTTCTTCGATTAGTATTATGTAAAACGTGAATGATTACTTATTCGGAAAGTTATTTCAAATAAGTAATTCTATCTTAATTTCAAGGAATATGACACATAAGAATTCGGTTCCTTCTGCAATGGCACACACATACCTAGAAAATGCAAAAAGATGGGGCAGAAGTGGTAGCCATATGACCACCAAGCCAGTTTACATATGGTCGGGGTCCTGTCAAATCACACAAAACGCCAATGAAAAATTTCCATTTTTTGCCAAAGTTTTCGTGTAACAGATTCAATTAATCACAAATGGCATCGGACATCGTTCAACGCCATTACTGAGGATATCCTACAACAAATGTACGCATGAATTGACATAAAATGCTTCCCGTTTTCCTGTTGCAAACAAAATAACACAAGTCAACCAGAAAGTCCAGTGTATTTTCCTCATAATATTCCTTCGAAAATTCTAAGATTGGAGTTATAAGTCTTGAAATTGAGATTTCTTCGGAGATTCCATTTAAAATTTCTCCGAAATCCTCTTTGAGCTTTCTTTCTTCTTTCCTTTTGAATTTCCATTTGAAAATCCTTCGAAAATTCCTATTTTATTCTTCAATAAATTTTCGGAAGAATTCTGTCAACAAAATTTCCGGAATAATTCCTGCAGGAAATTTGAAAGGAATATTACATTGTTTTACCTAAGAAATTTCAGAAAAAATGACAATAAATTTTTGGCTGGTTTAACGAAAGAAACCCTGGAGTAGTATTCAAATGAGCCACTGGGGAAATTTTACAATTTATTTCTGGAGAAGTTCTCGAAAGTATAACAGGAGTATTCCTGGAGAAATTTTAAAATGTTTGTTTGTTTGTGTATTTACGACACGTTACACCGGAAGGGTGCATTCGTGTCGGAGAAGAGAAGAGTGTCGTGGAGAAATTTTAAAATGTATTTCAGGATGAATTTCCAAAGAGCAACCTGAATAGGTTTTCAAAAAGAATTTCCTAATGAATTTCTGAAGGACTTGTTGAATAACTTTCCTGAATAATTATTTAAGGAATCCACGAAAGAAAAATTCGAAATATCCTGAACGAATTATTTAATGTATGTCTTCTTCGGCAATACTGACGGAAGTTGTATCAAAGAAACCTTCTGAAATTTTCTTAGGAAAATTCCTTGAGAAACTTCTTATGGAGCTTGCTCTAGAAATTCCTACGGAAATTGACTCAGGAATTCCCTCGAACTTTTTTAAGTAATGCCTTAAGCGATTATTTCAGGAATTTCTCAAAGATTTTTTTCAGTGATTTCTTTAAAAAATCCCTTCGGAGTTTCTTTAGACCATCATCTAGGAATTCTTTCGAACTTTTCTTTAGAAATTCCCTCGGACATTCCTCCGGAAATGTAATTAGCCTCAAATCTTTAGATATTCCTTTGAAAAAATTTCGGAAATCACTTCGGAAATTTATTCAAAATTCTTGAAAGGAACATTCGGAAATTACTATTAGACTTCTTTCGGAAATTTCATCTGATAATTCCTATTTCATTCTTTAATAAATTTCCTGAAAAACTCTCCCAACAAAATTTCCGGAATAATTTCTACAGGAATTTCGGGAAAAAATTCCGTGGGGCTTTAAAAACGGATTTCCGAAGGATTTATTGGAGGAAGCTTTTAAAGAATGTCCGAAGAATCGGGATATCCCGAAGAAATTCCTAAATCAATTACCAAATAAATTCCTAAAGTAATTTCCAAAGATTATGCCAAAGAAATTTCCGAAGGATTTCTCTTGAAGGAATTTTCAAAATCAATTTCTGTAGATATTCCTGAAGGAATATTTGATTTTTCCTTAGGTATTTACGAAGAAATTTTCAAAGGAATTTTAAAGGATTTCACAAAGGAATTTCCAAAAGAATGTCTTAAAGAATTTCTGTACTAATAACGCCAAAAACACTGGTGTCGCACCATTACCAAAACTCGTGCATAAGAGTATATAATACCTTCGGTTTTACGACAAAATAGATGAAATCAACAAAAAGATAATTAGGACAAAAGGTCAAATGCACCAAAGTTGGTGGTTTTATTCTAGATTTTCATTCTTTTAATCATGGACTCTTCTTTCGAGTTTTGCATATCAAGAATTTTGATTTACATGGGATGTTCTTTGGAAGTTATATACCTTATTATGAAACATTCCTTATTAATCATTATGCTAAAATAAAAAGAAGACAGAATCACCGTCCTCGACCATAGTTCGTACAGTCTGAACACTTAACCCCAAGTAGACGAAAATAGCTCAATAATATCAAATTTTGATTAGATAGCAAAATGAGTTATGGACTCTATTGATATAAGAGATAAAAGATCAGACGACAATAGCAATATTTTGCACTAAAATATCATTATGACATCAAGTTATGCTATTGGTAAGAAGTGATCAAATTTTTGATATTGTTGCCTGTTCTTTTATCTCTTATATCAATAAAGCTCAAAACATGTTTTTTTTTAATTTCGTTTATAGCTTCTGCCCGGGACATCTATTTATGAGCTATGATTGAAGCCAGTTGTTCTATTTTTCAGAGAATAGTTATAGATTTATGGTGCTTTCAAAACATTGAAAAGAAATTAGGACTCTTTCAATGATCTCAGAGAGTTATACTGGTAACCTGGAATCAGCTAAATTCGAAACAAATTATTCAAGAACATCGAACAATATTCAACTTCTCAATAAAACCGTCAATTATTTTGACCACGCGTTTCCATATAAGTTCCCCATTGTGCCGCTGGGTCTCCCTTTCCCCCTATAATGCTGATCACTGCATGTAGCTATCTTCAAACGAAGATTACTTTTATGCGTGCTCGCGTGTATCCATTTTCAACCCTTTTGCGCCAAGAGTTCCTAAACAAACTTCTTTGATTGATGGCAACTGTGGGAGCATCTTGTGCTGTGCTCCACATGCTGGCTGTCTGGCTGCTGCGGCTGCTGCTGGCAGGTTGGCCGATCCCCGGATGGACCCTGACGGACGGTCATTTAACTGACTGCCGGGGACTGACTGACGGATGGATGGCGTTTGGCGCATGTGCTGCATGATCGACAGCGGCGGAGAGGTGGTTTGCCGCGCACTCATATCTCCAATTTTACGATCTTTTCTCATCGACATTCTTTTGTGTGTTTAGAAGGAGACGTGCGTGTATGGCTGTTTGGGAATTTTTTTTCCGCTTTGGAAAACAAGACCGGCGAGATTGGCTCATGCCGGGATTGTTTGTTTTTCTTTCCTCTGCTGTATGCTTTTGTGGTTTTTTGATTCGACGGGCGGGTTTATTATTATGACTGTTATGATTTTCATTTTCGCTATCGCTGAGAGAGTAATGGCATTTTTGTGCTGATGGGAGTCATTAGTGGTAGGGATGTCACGGAGTTGTTTAGAAAGTTTTAAGTTTTTTTTTGTGCTAAAACGTCAAAATATTTTTGACATAGGATTACGTCCTTCGGGAAGATAGAGGGGTAAATCTGCAGATTCAAATCTCAGAGCGTCACGAAAAGGGGTCAGGAAGTATGGGCTAATAACTCAGGCGTGATCCAACCGATTTTTTTAAATTTGTTTGAATATTTTTAATAATTTAGCAACCGCTTCAGCCTAAAAACCAATCACAGGGATCTGGCTTCTACTCGGGTTGCATTGCCCTATAGTGTTTTTCATCACTGTAGGGCAATGCAACCCGAGTAGAATCCATGATATTAATAATAAAACATTAACTTCGGAAATTAGTTCCTAAATGGATTTGTGGTGACAAGTGTCATTACTGTGATTCTTTCATCATATTCAGCTTCAGAACCAAAGCCAAATTATTTGTTCTACCAATGAAATTATATTAAATTCGTTCTGTAGACAGTCTGAAATTTGATCATCCCTGCCAATAATGGTCTGGACTTTTACTTTCATCGTCTTGGTCGGGAAGCCTACATTTCATCAACTATGCAGAAAACTACACGCGCCTGCTGCGGTTGGTGTGATATTTACGATCCACAGTTCTCCACGGTTCTCCACCAGCACCAGCAGCAGTGCGGAACCACGTTTCGACTTTTATGTCACTACTTATGGGGGGCCATTATAAGATACATGGGTGACAGACATGTCGAGCGCCGCCCCGTCATGCGTCATCATTAAACATCATCAACACTGGCGACAGTCGGCCAACTCCATCATCGGTCTTCATCAGCACACCACATTAAATGTGATCATCATCTGGTTCATTTGTATTTTTCTTTCAATTTGGATACAAGTCACTATGTTGACATTTGAATATTTGGGAACGGGTGATGAGTGCTGCTTGGACAACTACTCAACACAGCGCACAGCGTTTTGATCCGATTCAGGTCAAATAAATGGTGCATGCAGTATCAAATTCATACGTGATTGAAGATTGTTGGACTTCAACAGCTCTCTAATCAGAGTATTAGTTCCTTATGTTGTAGGAAGTCATAGTTTGTTACAATAGAACGATTTACTTACTTATTTAGTTTATCTTTTTAGATTAGCATTAATTCGTAGATTGGACACTAGGGGCCCTCCTTAGCCGTGCGGTAAGACGCGCGGCTACAAACCCTAGTAACATTTTGGTTTTGTACTGGTTTTATAACACTCTTGTAGGGTGAATTATGATCTTCAAGAGCGTTATAAAACTTAAAATGTTACTTGAGAAGCAAGACCATGCTGAGGGTGGCTGGGTTCGATTCCCGGTGCCGGTCTAGGCAATTTTCGGATTGGAAATTGTCTCGACTTCCCTGGGCATAAAAGTATCATCGTGCTAGCCTCATGATATACGAATGCAAAAATGGTAACCTGGCTTAGAAATCTCGCAGTTAATAACTGTGGAAGTGCTTAATGAACACTAAGCTGCGAGGCGGCTCTGTCCCAGTGTGGGGATGTAATGCCAATAAGAAGAAGAAGAAGACACTAGTGGTGCCCACTACGGGAAATGACGAGGTTTCATATGAGATTTTGGTCCATCAGCCAAATCCCGCAGATATATTTGTATTGCGTATTGCGCTTTTTGTCTACAGCAATTAGTTTGCTGTATTCATAGCTGAGCCTTTGTACAGGATTCTTATCCTATTTGGGCACCCGAATCAATCAATGCCATTTGGCATCAACGATTCGATGTCTGTGTCTGGAACAAACTTGGGACAAATCACAACTAAATATTTTATTGCCTACTTTCAGGCTTTCCTCTTCAGTCCAGATACAGAATCAACAAATAAAACATACACAAAATAGCACAAATGATATAGACTTGATAGAATATTTACCACTATACGAACAAAATAAAACCAACCGTAACAATCTTGGGAGGGATTCTTGATTCAAATCTTAGACACAAATTTCAAAAGCAAGAGGATTACTACTTCAGGCCACGCACATAGTTACCATGAATAGGGAAAGAAGAGAGCGTTTATGTAGTACCTAACGAGAGACCATCAACTTGGCGACACCATAATAAGTAACATGGAGCTGCAAATTAAAGATCAGGATTTACCAGAAGCTGACAATTCCTCCGGAAGTTTCTCCAGGAATTCCTCCAGAAGTTCCTCCAGGAATTCCTCAGGAAGTTTCTCCAGGGATTCCTCCGGAAGTTACTCCAGGAATTCCGACGGAAGATCCTCCAGGAATTCCTCCGGAAGATCCTCCAGGAATTCCTCCGGAAGATCCTCCAGGAATTCCTCTGGAAGATCCTCCAGGAATTCTTCCGGAAGTTCCTCCAGGAATTCCTCCAGAAGTTTCTCCAGGAATTCCTCCAGAAGTTTCTCCAGGAATTCCTCCGGAAGTTCCTCCAGGAATTCCTCCGGAAGTTCCTCCAGGAATTCCTCCGGAAGTTCCTCCAGGAATTCCTCCGGAAGTTCCTCCAGGAATTCCTCCGGAAGTTCCTCCAGGAATTCCTCCGGAAGTTCCTCCAGCAATTCCTCCGGAAGTTCCTCCAGCAATTCCTCCGGAAGTTCCTCCAGGAATTCCTCCGGAAGTTCCTCCAGGAGTTCCTCCAGAAATTCCTCCGGAAGTTCCTCCAGGAATTCCTCCGGAAGTTTCTCCAGGAATTCCTCCGGAAGTTCCTCCAGGAATTCCTCCGGAAGTTCCTCCAGGAATTCCTCCGGAAGTTCCTCCAGGAATTCCTCCGGAAGTTCCTCCAGGAATTCCTCCGGAAGTTCCTCCAGGAATTCCTCCGGAAGTTCCTCCAGGAATTCCTCCGGAAGTTCCTCCAGGAATTCCTCCGGAAGTTCCTCCAGGAAGTTCCTCCAGGAATTCCTCCGGAAGTTCCTCCAGGAATTCCTCCGGAAGTTCCTCCAGGAATTCCTCCAGAAGTTCCTCCAGGAATTCCTCCAGAAGTTCCTCCAGGAATTCCTCCAGAAGTTCCTCCAGGAATTCCTCCGGAAGTTCCTCCAGGAATTCCTCCGGAAGTTCCTCCAGGAATTCCTCCGGAAGTTCCTCCAGGAATTCCTCCGGAAGTTCCTCCAGGAATTCCTCCGGAAGTTCCTCCAGGAATTCCTCTGGAAGTTCCTCCAGGAATTGCTCCGGAAGTTCCTCCAGGAATTGCTCCGGAAGTTCCTCCGGAAGTTGCTCCAGGAATTCCTTCGGAAGTTCCTCCAGGAATTCCTTCGGAAGTTACTCCAGGAATTCCTTCGGAAGTTCCTCCAGGAATTCCTTCGGAAGTTCCTCCAGGAATTCCTCCGGAAGTTCCTCCAGGAATTCCTCCGGAAGTTCCTCCAGGAATTCCTCCGGAAGTTCCTCCAGGAATTCCTCCGGAAGTTCCTCCAGGAATTCCTCTGGAAGTTCCTCCAGGAATTCCTCTGGAAGTTCCTCCAGGAATTCCTCCGGAAGTTCCTCCGGAAGTTCCTCCAGGAATTCCTTCGGAAGTTCCTCCAGGAATTCCTTCGGAAGTTCCTCCAGGAATTCCTTCGGAAGTTCCTCCAGGAATTCCTTCGGAAGTTCCTCCAGGAATTCCTCCGGAAGTTCCTCCAGGAATTCCTCCGGAAGTTCCTCCAGGAATTCCTCCGGAAGTTCCTCCAGGAATTCCTCCGGAAGTTCCTCCAGGAATTCCTCCGGAAGTTCCTCCAGGAATTCCTCCGGAAGTTCCTCCAGGAATTCCTCCGGAAGTTCCTCCAGGAATTCCTCCGGAAGTTCCTCCAGGAATTCCTCCGGAAGTTCCTCCAGGAATTCCTCCGGAAGTTCCTCCAGGAATTCCTCCGGAAGTTCCTCCAGGAATTCCTCCGGAAGTTCCTCCAGGAATTCCTCCGGAAGTTCCTCCAGGAATTCCTCCGGAAGTTCCTCCAGGAATTCCTCCGGAAGTTCCTCCAGGAATTCCTCCGAAGTTCCTCCAGGAATTCCTCCGGAAGTTCCTCCAGGAATTCCTCCGGAAGTTCCTCCAGGAATTCCTCCGGAAGTTCCTCCAGGAATTCCTCCGGAAGTTCCGCCTGGAATTTCTCTGGAAGTTCCTCCAGGAATTCTTGCAAAAGTTGCTCCAAGAGTTGCTTGGCAAAATCATTCAGGAATTCCTCCGAAAGTTCGCTCAGGAATCCCACCGGAAGATCTTCCAGGAGTTCTTCCGGATGTTTCTCCAGAAATTCCTCCGCAAGCTCATCCAGGAACTCCTCCGCAAGCTCCTTCCTCCAGGAATTCCTCCGGAAATTCCTCTGAAAGTTCCTTCAGGAATTCCTCCAGAAGTTCCTCCAAAAATTCTTTCGTAAAATTCCGGGGATTCATCCTTAAGTTTCTCCAAGAATTCCTCCAGAAGTTCCTCCAGGAATTTTTCAAAAAAAGTTCCTCCGGAAGTTCCTCCAGGAATTCCTCCGGAAGTTCCGCCAGGAATTTCTCCGGAAGTTCCTCCGGGAATTCCTCCGGAAGTTCCGCCTGGAATTTCTCTGGAAGTTCCTCCAGGAATTCTTGCAAAAGTTGCTCCAAGAGTTGCTTGGCAAAATCATTCAGGAATTCCTCCGGAAGATCCTCCAGGAGTTCTTCCGGATGTTTCTACAGAAATTCCTCCGCAAGCTCATCCAGGAACTCTTCCGCAAGCTCCTTCCTCCAGAAATTCCTCCGGAAATTCCTCCGAAAGTTCCTCCGGAAATTCCTCCGAAAGTTCCTCCAGGAATTCCTCCAGAAGTTCCTCCAAAAATTCTTTCGTAAAATTCCGGGGATTCATCCTTAAGTTTCTCCAAGAATTCCTCCAGAAGTTCCTCCAGGAATTTTTCAAAAAAAAAAAAATCCTGTAGTTCCTCTAGGAATTCTTGCGAACATCTTCCTGGAATTCCTCCGGAAGTTCTGCCTGGAATTCCTCCGGAAGTTCCCTCAGGAATCCCACCGGAAGATCCTCCAGGAGTTCATCTGGAAGTTTCTCCAGGAACTCCTCCAGAAGTTGTTCTATGAATTTCTCCTGAAGGTCCTCCTGGAGCTCCTCAAAAAGTTCTTCAAGAAGTTAGTTGGAAAGTTCCTCCAGGAACCAATTGGGAAATTGCTCCAAGAATTCCTTCGGAAGTTCCTCAGGTGATTTGTGCGGAAGTACCTCAGGTAATTATTCCGGAGTTTTATGAAGGCAGTTACTCAGACAATTTCTTCAATTTTCCTCTAAATGTTCCTATGGAGTACAGAAATTCCATAAGAGTTATAACGAAATTCCTCCGTGAATCTCTCCAGAAACTTACTCAAGATCTATTTAGATTTTTTTTTACGGATAGTCCCGTGGGATGTCAACTAGTTTTTCCAATAGGAGTTTCTCCTAAAATTCTCTTAGAGTTCCTCCAGAAATTCCTCCAAGAAATTACTTAGAGAACTCTCCAGAAATTTCCACTGAACCTTTTTCGTATCCGAATTTCTAACCCAACTCCTACAAACACCCAGCAGCTCCCCAGGAGTTTTCCTAGGAGTACTTGTGGAATTCAATGTTGTTTTTAAAAGTGTCCGGTTTTGGGATCTCCCCCTATTTGAAATTCTCCCGACAATTCCAAAAGAAACTTTTACATAAATTGCTTCCAAAAGTCTCCTATTTTATCCTGGTACTTCCACCCAAATTCGCCTCTGGGATATTCTTCCACCAGTTCAGCCTTCTTTTCTTCGTGTTCCTCCAGGAGTCTCCGCGGATTAATTACTTAAAAAATCCTTCTACAAATCCCTCAATAGATTCCACAAGAAATTAATTATGTTCAAAATCCTCCAGGAGTTCCTTTGGGTATACCAAAAAAATCCTATTTCAGAAACAGCTCCGGTATATTCCTCCAGACGAAATTCACGATGATATTTTGTGGGAATATTCGAAGATGTACTTAAAGGGTGTATTCGATAAAAATGGCACACCGAAAATCTTCTGTAACTTTTGAACCGTATGAGTAAACCTGAAAATTTGTGAAAATCTTATTTATGTGTAATATTTACATCTGCAGAGTTTCAGAGTTATTCATACAGTGGTTCCAATAATGTAGTCGGAACAAGAAATAGCCAGTGACTAAAATCTGTACATCTACAATCAAAATCCGGAGGCATCCCACTGATTAATCGCTAAAAAGCTTGGGATTGCAAATTCAACTGTATTTAGTGTCCAAATGAAGGAAGGGAGTGGTCGTAGAAGTGGTCCAATGTACCCTGAAGTGGTATAACAGCTCCAAATATGTCAATTCGAGGTATCGCTAACATGTCCAAGGTGTCGATTGGTTTTGTGCAGAAAACTATGAAGCGTGCTGGGTACATGTTTATAAAATGCAAAAAAATCCAAACTGAAATGACCACTGCGAAAACCTGCGACCGGAATCGTTACACGAAGTTGTTCACCAAATCGTATTTTATCGTGTTGGATGATGAAACCTACGTCAAGGCTGATTTCCGTAAATTTCCTGGGCAAGAATATGTCGCTGCCAAGTCTATAAGTTCGATGTACCGGAGGATGTCCGAGTGAAGAAGTTATCAAAATTTGCAAAGAATGCAAGCGATTTGCGGATGTGGTGATGTAAGCGCTTCCTTCATTACTTCCGGAACAATCAACGGTACGATTTACACCAAGGAGTGCCTCAAGGAGCGTCTTTTGCCGTTCATAAGAAAACACAAAGTATCAACTCTGTTTTGGTCTGATCTGGCGTCTGATCTTGGTCGAGTGTAGTGGCGCTCGAAACGTGTTGGAGTGGTACCTGTGCCGAAAGATATGAACCCACCAAACTCACCGGAACATGCTCAATTCTGAGCAATTTTGAAGACGAAAGTTTATAAACATCCCAAAATTATTGAAATAGAAGAAAATTAGGGTAAAAACAACAAAAACATTGTGAAAATCTTATCCCACGTCAAGCACCCGTGCGAGATAGCTGCATAGTCCGCGTACGGTCGATTATTCTTCCGGTTTTTTTTCCTTAAAGTCAGGTTTTTTTCACCAAAACTGCTAACATCGAAGTGCTATAGTGAAAGTGTGCTTATTTGTAGCAAACGGTGTTAAAGTTTTCTGCATTTTTCATAAAAACAGACTTTTTTTTGCAAAACTCATCGGCGTCCATCGTTAAGGTTCCCCCAAACACACGCGACGCGACAGTCGCGACGCGATTCTATCGCTTGGCGACAGCGATTCTGTCGCCGTTAGTATGGAAGCGTAAATAGAACATTGCCTGTAGCGACCCAACGATAGGATCGCGGCGACTAGTTGTCGCCGTCGCGGCGATGTAATCGCTTAGGTCTGGGGGAGCCTTTACGCAGGGAAGACATCTTCGCCCAACGCCGACAGTTTCATCACCATCATAACTGATCGTGCGCCTCCACCAACACAGGCGCTGCCGTCCCGAAACCCTTTGATGATCTGACTTATATTCAACCGCTTGCCTTTGGGTCGGAAGAAAACAACATACGGCCCACTAGAGTCGGGAGGGTAGGCCTTGAGGCGTGGGATCGTGGGGGAAACATTGGTGTTGCTAGTGTCCATTTTATTTTGGCGCAGAGCATCAGAAGCCAACAAGGCATTATTTGACAAGGGATACGATGTACCCCCGCCATCATCGCCTTCGCGCATTGTAGACTTTAAATGTCTCGCAGCAGCGAGGCACACACAATTAAACACTTATCAAAGGGGAAAAAATAACACAAAACTAATCGAAAATCGATTCTCGTCTGTAACGACCATTGACCTGGTAGGGTCCAGTAGGCTTCGCGTCACAGTCAGTGATCGCAAACAAGCCAACGAGATTGCCACCTGTGAGCTTTTCACTCTCGAATATAAGGTTTACTTACCGTCAGCAGTAAGTGAGATCGCGGGTGTGGTGACGGAGGGAAGTATGACATGCCACGATTTGAAACAAGGTTTCGGTCGTTTCAAGAACGTTTCTTTGCCTCATGTTGCGATACTGGATTGCAACCAAATGTATTCGGTGTCGCAGGAGGGAGAGAAGCAGATTTATTCCCCGTCTGACTCTTTCTGCGTCACCTTTTCCGAGTCCGCACTGCCGTAGTCATAGTGATTGGCAAACTTCGTCTACCTTTTCGGCTGTATGTACCGAAGGTGATGAATTGTGTTAATTGCAAGCAGCTGAGCCACACCGCTCAGTACTGTTGCAATAAATCTCACTGTGCATCGTGCGGCGTGCAAGACGCCACCAAAATGTGTCTTTTGAAACGAAAGGCCTCCACATGCTCTTGAAGCTTTCCCGACATAAATACAGCGGCGAATCCACAAGAAACGTTCTCTTCAGTAGCGTTCTCGACGTAGCTACGCCGAAATGCTGAGGACGGCCGCTTCACCAGTAGTTTCTGACACCATCTACTCGTCTCTTCCTTTGCACGATCAAGGTAGCTTTGACTCCGAGATTGGAGGCTCAAAAAGGCTCAACGAGGAAACGAAAGTGAGCCCAAAAACATTCAACTTTTGTGGTTTCACATCAGGATAAACGAGAGTTACCACCGCTTCCGGGAACATCTAAAATCCCAGATACCCCAATTGTTGCTATTTCTCATCCAGTAAGAGAGCATAGAGAGCGAGCAGAACAACCTCCGAGCGCTCCAATGTTCACGCTTTCTGGCATCGTGGAGCTCATCCTCAACTTCTTTGATGCTTCCGACTCCGTGAAGAACATGATCAAAACTGTTCTTCTTATTCTGACTCCTCCAAAAATGCCCCTCCTCGAGTCATTCGTATCCTTCGATGACTAATTTCGTCGATAAGGCTCATATGATTTCGACTCTACAGTGGAACTGCTGAAGTATTCTTCCGAAATTTGATATTCTAAATTTTAAGTTAACAAATTTCAATGCGATGTTTTTGCTTTATGTGAAACATGGCTTACACCAGATGTAAACCATCATTTCCCCGATTATAACATTATTCGCCGTTAGGCTTCACGGCAATTGAGCCTCCAAAATAAACGAAAGGTTTAAAAAAAATTGGGAAAATCTATTGTACACAATTTGATGGGTGGAGTGAAGAGGAAGGTGCGCGCATTCGGAATGAGTAATGAAATTGAATAAAACAAATATTGTAAATCATAACCCATTAGAAGTTTCTCATTCCCTGAAAATTTCAAGAAAATCCGATAATCGGTTTAATTTTGGTGAGTAAATATGTGTGTGTGTGTGTAAAATGGCACACACATATTTACTCACCAAAATTATCGAATATACCATTTACAGCGATGATCGCTGTATATGAGAAGTTGATATTTAGTGAACTTCATCAACGTCAGCGACTAACTGCGATCCGCATTTTTTTTTCTTTTCCTGTTCGGGTGTGCCACTGCGACCAATTATTAGATCTATTGTAATCTATTGCGATCCGCATACTTCAATGCAATAGAATTGGGAAAGTAGGTTCTGATCAGTCGTTTTCTCACCTTACTTCTTTTGAAGCAATTCCCGGTAATGGTATGAGAAAATAGCTCTGCGTGCAATCTCTTTGGCGCCCCGCAGGACTCGCTAGGAATTTTCACTTTTCATGCACGTGTTTATCAGATTTTTGTGCTTGTTGCGAAGCGAGTTTTTCAAAAAAGCAGATACACCTCAATCGAGATCAAACACTTGAAATCTGATTTTTGTGGGTGTAATTTCTGAGATTTGTGGTTGAAGATTATGCATGCTGCTTAGCGAAATAATATTTGGGTTAATCGATGAGTCAGCTATCTGTCCAGCAGCGAACGTCATGCAGTTTGAGTAAATTGGTAGCATTTGCGTGCTTGAGTTTGATTATACTAGCAACTGATCGTTAATGTCGATTTGAAATTTTCTTTAATCGGATGAGATCACCAATTATAATCCGAAATGATTGTAGACGAAAACGACTTTCATTTTAGAATGGTTATCATCTGCGCTATGATATCATTGATTTATATTTTTACTTCTGAAGTACTGTTAATTCATTTGTTTTCAGTTAGAATAGCGCATCGAAAGGGTTAAACTGGCGAGAACAGGCTTCCATAACTCACTTGAACCCTCTGCCATGCTACGGAACTAGATCACGGTATATTTGATTTATTTCACTTCATCGCAAACACTGCAAATTCTGCAACAGCAACAACTGGAAGCCATGAATGATCGATCGATGAATGGAGCAGCTGTGAACAAACATCCATTACAACACAGATGCACAAACGTGCCGTTTTTACAGCCCATTGAGTAGACGAATCTCAATCAGCACCAGCCAAGACGCTTCCTTATGTATATCAACTGAACTGCTTCGCATTAGCAGTTCTCAAACTTATTGCACTTGCAAACAATTTCCTTAGTTTAAGGATCATCAACCCGTAATCGGTGAATTTATCGTTGGATATTGTATGAATAGATTTTTGAATTTCTATCGAACTATTCTAAAGTGATATTCTAAGTGATTTTAAAATGTTTATAACAGCACTTACTTTCCACGGTGTTTATTGGCTTCGTTCCAAAAATTCTTTGAGAATTCGATCATATTCCTGCAAAATCCGTACTTATGATCGAATTCTCAAAGAATTTTTGGAACGAAGCCAATAAACACCGTGGAAAGTAAACATTTTGTTATAAACATTTTAAAATCACTTAGAATATCACTTTAGAATAGTTCGATAGAAATTCAAAAATATATGTAGAGGTGAGAGGAATGCGCGACGCAGATACGCTTCAACCCGAGTAAGGCAGTGAGTCGTGGTCCACCGTGAGAAGCAGTGTGCTTTACGTTTGCTGCGTGATAATTTGATGATCAGTGGTTTAATACTAAATTTCTAAACACAAAATTGGCAATCCTTGAACATTAAATATAGAAAAAAATCAATAAAGCGTTTCTATTTTTCTTACATGGGGGCTCAACCGGGATTGCCCTCCCTGTGTTTCGAATTCTAAAGTTGTGGACAATTGGTGATTCAGCTTAATGACGCCATGTTGTGAAGCTAACGGCTAGAGGATTTGCCGAGTGGTGTGCGAGAAGAGAAATCTCCACATGGAGAGCTGTGTGAACGAAGCGAAATTTCACCACTACTGAGAGAAAGAAGTAGATGGGAAAGAATAACTTCCCCTGCGAGAAGTGAAAAGTGTTTGTGTGATCATATGACAAGTTCATAAAACGATGTCCGAAAATAAAGAGCAGCTAACACGACGAACGAAAAATGAACTACGTGAACTGTGTGCGGAGAAATTTGTCCACCAGTGGCAAAAAGAGGTTCTAGTGCGAAGGCTTCTGGAAAATAGTGTGATCGAGGATGAAACAGTAATAAATGCTGATGATCCTAAAATTCCAACATCCACACCGAACAATTCGAGAAAACGTGACGACATGAATTCGAGTGACGACGACGAAAACGCGCGGCCGATGCAGTTCACTTTCCATGATATCGGTGATTCTCTCGAAAAGTTTTCCGGTGAAGGTTCCGATCGCAATGTGTTTGAGTGGTTGGACGATTTCGAAAAAACGTGTGAGAATTTCGGGTGGAATGATGCGCGCAAATTCGTTTACGGTCGACGGTTGCTAAAAGGGACAGCAAAACTGTTCGTGAATAGCACGTCTGGGCTCACTAGCTGGGATACATTACGTGCTGCATTGGAGGAGGAATTTGAAGATAAAGTGTCGAGTGCCGAAATACACGAGCTTCTACGCAATCGTAAGAAGAAGTGTGACGAGTCGTACCTGCAATACATCTACCACATGCAGAACATCGCGAAACGCGGTGGTATTGAAGAGGAGGCTGTGTGTGATTACGTTGTTCGTGGTATAATCGATGATCCGACAAATAAAGTGTGCTTGTTCGGAGCAAACAAAATAAGTGACCTGAAGAGCCGAGTGAAACAATACGAGAAAATGAAAAATCAAATGCGAGACTGTGGCCGCGGTAGTGTGAAACCCAACGTGAAAATCGAGAAAGAGAAGGCAAAAAAGAACACAAAAACCCCCGGAAAGTGCTCCACTACCGAGTCCGTATCTGAAGATGTGCGATGCTACAACTGTGGCAACCGAGGACACTATGCGAACGACTGCGAAATGAAGTCGCGTGGTCCGAAGTGTTTTGTGTGTAGTGATTTCGGACACAGAGCGAAAGACTGCCAGCAGAAGAAAGAGGTGCCCGAAGTTAACATTCTCACCGAAGAGAAAATGCCCGTACTCCAAATCACAGTGAAAAATGTCGAGCTGCGTACACTGTTCGACACAGGCAGCCGGTACAATTTGATTTGTGATAGTGCGTACCAACGGATCGGTCAACCCACACTCACCAACACTCCGATGGTGTTCAAAGGTTTTGGTGCAATGAAAACACGAGCGCGTGGCAAAATTGTTATTGATGTGTTCGTGGATTCGAAGGAGTATTCGGAGATGCCATTCTTCGTAGTGCCTGTAGGCAGCATGTCCTATGACGCGATACTGGGCATGGATGCATTGCAACAGATGGATGTGGAGATCAACAGAGCAGGAGTGAAAATAAAGAAGAAGGAAACAGAAAACCAGTGCGCTGATGAAAGTGAAATGATGATGATTTTGAAAGAAGAAAACAGTGTTGTTGATATTGATGTGTCTCCACGATTTGGCGATACTATCAAAGGGATGATCGCAAATTACGTGCCGAAAAGTGACGTGAAAAGCAGAGTAGAAACCAAAATAATTCTAAGCGACGATATCCCAGTGCACACCACTCCGCGGCGGTTTGCACCAAAAGAAAAAGAAATCTTGGAGAAAACGATTGACGAGTGGCTCAAGGCGGGTATTATAAGAGAGAGCAACAGTGAATATGCTAGTCCCGTTACACTAGCACCAAAGAAGAACGGATCTATGAGAGTGTGTGTGGATTATCGACAGTTGAATCAGAAAGTCTTGAAAGATTGTTTTCCGATGAGAAACATTGAAGACCAGGTGGATAAACTTAAGAAAGCGAAAGTGTTTACCACACTCGATTTGAAGAACTCGTTTTTTCATGTGCCTGTGGAGAAATCGAGTCAGAAATACACTAGTTTCGTGACTCATGCGGGGCAGTACGAGTTTGTGAAAACCCCTTTTGGATTATGTAACAGTCCGGCGAGCTTCAGTCGGTTTGTGGCCGATGTTTTCCGTGACATGATTAAAAGTGATCGCTTGATGGTTTACGTGGATGATGCGATAATTCCATCCGAAACCGAAGAAGAAAACATTGCGGTACTAGAAGAAGTTTTGAAAGTGGCTGCCGAGAATGGAATTCAGTTTAATTGGGAGAAATCTCAGTTTTTGAAAAATGAAGTGGACTACCTAGGATATGTGATCAGCGACGGTAGTTATCGTATATCCCCAACGAAGATTCGCGCAGTGCAACATTACCGTGAACCTTCCAATGTGAAAGAGTTGCAGCGTTTCCTTGGACTCACGAGTTACTTTCGTAAGTTCATTCCGGAGTATGCAATGCTTGCGAGGCCGCTCACATCCTTGCTGAAGAAAGATGCCCGATACGAGTTCGGTGAAAGCCAGCGTCATAGTTTCCACTCGCTTAAGCAGTGTCTAGTGTCGAATCCTGTATTGAAGATTTATGATCCGAATGCTGAAACGGAGGTGCATACTGATGCTTCCAAAGAAGGTTATGGTGCAGTGCTTCTTCAGAAATCAGATGACGGCAAGATGCATCCTGTGTATTATATGAGCCAGCAAACAACAAATGCGGAGAAGAATTACAGTGCGTTCCATTTGGAAGTGTTGGCAGTGGTGAGAGCTGTTGAGAGATTTCGTGTGTACTTGTTGGGAGTTCCGTTCAAAATAGTGACCGACTGTGCGGCATTTAAACATACGCTGAAAACAAAGCAGTTAGGAGCGCGCGTGGCGAGGTGGGCCATGCTTTTGGAGGAATTTACGTACACCGTGGAACATCGAGCTGGAACTAGGATGAAGCATGTGGATGCGCTGAGTCGAGCGCCAGTGATGCTGACGTCGAGCGACCCTATTGTGGAAATGATTAAAAGTGCACAAAAACGTGATGAGAAACTAATGGCGATAACAGAGTTGTTGAAGAATCAAACTTTTGATGACTATTTCGTAAATAATGACCTGATGATGAAGTTGGTTGATGGGCGAGAAGTGATTGTAGTTCCATCCGAACTGCAAAGCGAGGTGATCAGAAGAGCTCATGAAATTGGTCATTTCTGGCGTGCGAAAGCTTGAAGAAGTTGTTAAACGTGACTATCACATACCTAATCTCAATGATAAAACGAAGAGACTGGTCGAATGTTGTGTGAAGTGCATTTGGCTAACCGGAAGCGAGGAAAGGTTGATAGGCTGCTAGCTCCGATCCCAAAAGGAGATGTGCCGTTCGATACGTACCACGTGGACCATCTGGGACCGATGGATATCACCGAGAAGCTGTATAAGTATCTGTTCGTTGTTTGCGATGCCTTCACGAAATACACCTGGATTTACCCAACTAAAACGACTAACGCCCACGAAGTGATACAAAGATTGAAGAATCAGAGCGAAATGTTTGGTAACCCACGAAGAATCATCAGTGACAAGGGAGCAGCTTTTACCTCTAATGACTTTAAGAACTATTGCGAAGGTCAAAGCATCGAACATGTGGAGATCACTACCGGAATACCGAGAGGGAACGGACAGGTCGAACGAGTGAATCAAGTGATTTTGGCGATGCTCACGAAGCTTAGTGTGAATGATACGACGAAATGGTACAAACACGTGGCGAATATACAGCGTTGGATAAATGCAAGTGTCCACCAAAGCACGAGTGTGTCACCCTTCGAAGCCATGTTTGGGGTACAAATGCGCCACGAAGGAGATGTTCGTCTGTGTGAATTGTTGGAGGAGATAAGGCTGGCCCAGTTTGATGAACAGCGGAGCGATATCAGAGCAAAAGCTAGGACAGCGATTGAAAAGGCTCAGGGTGAGCAACAACGATTTTATAACCTGCGTGCAAAGAAGGCACCTACCTATCAAATCGGTGATGTGGTTGCGATCAAACGAACGCAATTTGGTCCAGGTAAGAAGTATGCGGCCGAATACCTGGGACCGTATAAAATAATCAACGTGAAGCCAAACAACCGTTACGACGTGGAAAAAATCAGCGGAGAAGGGCCGAAGAAAACGTCAACGGCAGCAAGTCACCTGAAGCTGTATCGGATCTGGGGACCAGAACCTCCGCAGGATGACCGAGTTGTAGAGGTGAGAGGAATGCGCGACGCAGATACGCTTCAACCCGAGTAAGGCAGTGAGTCGTGGTCCACCGTGAGAAGCAGTGTGCTTTACGTTTGCTGCGTGATAATTTGATGATCAGTGGTTTAATACTAAATTTCTAAACACAAAATTGGCAATCCTTGAACATTAAATATAGAAAAAATCAATAAAGCGTTTCTATTTTTCTTACATATATTCATAATATATCAAACGATAAATTCACCGATTATGGGTTGATGATGACTCAAGCTTTGAAAATTCTTGACAAATATTTAAAAGAGGAATTTTTTATTTAAGCAACATGGAAAAAGGATTTTGAAGAATATATTGTACAGCTTGGTTTCGAAAATATTACTCCAACTCTAACAGATAATCCGGTTACTCTATAATCATACGAAACAAACACATTTTTTGAATGTCTGGAATTTTCTAGGAAGATTCTAAGAAAAGTTTGTTTCTTTTATTGTCACTTTTTGAAACGATTTATTAGCTTCAGTTCTGAAATGTTTCCCACAGGATATTTGTTGGGAATACCAGCACGTCTCAAGATACTTTGAGAAATTTCATTTAAAACGAATTAATATTGGAAGGGTTGTGCCAAAGCACAATACATAGTTTGGCAGATATATATGTTAGCACACTATCAAACATCTCGCTAGAAATCCACAACCGTTTCGGGACCCTTTATTTGAGAAACACCAATTTCTAGACAAACAATCGCCTCCACAACCGGGGTCCTCCCAACGTGGATCCCAGTTCCTATCTTCCTCTCGCAGCTAGGATGCACACGAAAGTGCCGGAGAAGTAAGTGGAGTATGCTACTGGTCGTGTGTGCCATTTTTAAGTTAGTTAAACGGCCTTAACGGACAAGGTAGGGGCAGGCAGACCCTTGCACGGTGTCAGTGGAACATACAAACACAGGAAATGGCCTGCAGGCACTTTATCATCTGACATTTTGAACTCCCCGACCGGCGCGGCGGCGTCACCGTCGTCATCTTCCAACATCATTGCGTGAGTGGAATCGCGTGCTCGGCCGGTTGCAACCAGCAACAACGGGCCTTCGCCGAGGAGTAAAAATGACTGACGTATTACACATTACCCGGTGATGGATGGTTTGGTTGTAGCAATGTCAGCGCGATTGATTCAGTTCAATCGACACTTCCATTGATCGGTTGGCGGGCGGAGAGCTGGTTTATCAGCTCTCCCGAGCTAATGAATGTTTTGGGTCGGATTGCAGTAATACGGCCGCACGCTGGCGCAAAACAGACTTCTCTCGTGAGGAAGTTATGATTGCATGTCTAAAGGCTTGTTTTACATTCTCTGCACAGATGCAATTCCGATGATTTATTAGTTTGATTGTGTTAAGGATGGACGGACAATTTACTTTCGCATAGTGTTATTCAATTTAACGGTAAACGAAATGTTAACGCTGGAATATTTGTTAGATGACGTTAGATGCTTATGTCAATTGGATAAAGATTATACACAGTTGCTTTGATATATTTTCTGAAATATAGTGAATACCTAGAAGCAAAGGAACTGTAAGTGGCAAAATCCAAGATTCGAAGAACGAGCTACAAAGTACACTGACCCCACATATATGGGTCACTTTGTAACAATAATTAGTCACTCCAATTTGCATGTTGGCTAAATGGAAATGACTCATAATAGTTTGTGACCCATGATTGTGGGGTCAGTGTATTGCCATAAATTTGAAATTGACGGCGTGAAAGCAAAATTAGTGTCAAATGAAATTAATGTCATGACATTCCTTGACATTTTCTAAATTTTGTTCTCATGCTTCTTACCTACTTTACTTACTTATGGGTCCTGTAGACCTCCGGTGGTGCAAAGGGCTGACTTGAAAGATCTCCATTATGAGCGATGTCCAGCTATCGCTTTAACCTGTTGCCAGGTTAGATTTCGGTCGACTTCTTTTATTTCTTTATTGAGGGTTCGCCGCCATGAGCATCAGGGTCTGCTTCTGCTGCCATGACCCGCTGGGTTTCAGTCTAATGCTTGTTTCCACCCCTACGTAGAGTGTGGCCGAACCAGCCCTACTCCCGATCCCGAATTTCTGTTGCTATCAGCCTCTGGTGACAACGACGATGTAGCTCGTTGTTTGAGATCCAGTTGTGAGGCCACCAAGCCCGAATTATATACCACAGGCATCTGTTGATGAACACATGCACAGCCTTTGAGTGGCTTTTTCGTAGTCAATGAATACCAAGTAAAGGGACTCTTGGAATTCATTGACTTGCTCCAGAATGATACGAAACGTGGCAATATGGTCCACACAGGATCTTCCGGCACGGAATCCAGCCTGCTGCCGCCGGAGAGTCGCATCGATCTTCTCCTGACTCCGGGCTAGGATAACTTTGCTTAGAACTTTGAGAACGGTACACAGCAACATTATGCCTCGCCAGTTATCGCATACAGTCAGGTCACCCTTTTTGGGCACCTTTACTAAGATACCTTGCATCAAGTCGACTGGGAAAGTGGCGGTGTCCCAGATATTACGAAATAAACGATGCAGTAGTTGAGCGGATGTCAAGGGGGCAGCTTTGAGCATCTCGGCTGATATGCGATCGACCCCGGGGGCTTTATTCGATTTCATGCTTTGGTTGGCTGTTTAAATCTCTAGCAGTGATGGAGCTTCGGTATTGACGCGTGTTATACGTCGGATCCTAGGCAGATCATGCCGAAGTAGTAGTGGCCTGGCTGGCACTTGAAAAAGTTGTTCGAAGTTCTCGAACCAGCATTTCAGCTCGTCAGGTGGGTCGGTCAATAGTTGATCATTCGCGTCTTTCGCAGGCATCGCTGCATTTGTCTTCGCCCCGCTTAAGTGTCGTGAGGTATCGTAGAGGAGGCGAATGTTCCCGGTTGCTGCGGCTCTCTCTCCTTCGTCGGCCAGAGAGTCTGCCCACGCTTGCCTGTCCCGTCGACATAAGCGAGCCGAGTATTGTTGACGGGCTAAGACTTTGGCTCTTCTGGGTTTTGATCGCTCCATCGCGGCTTTGGCTTCTCTTCGCTCCTCTATCTTCCTCCTCATCGGTGATCCATTGTTTTCTCTGGGTGCGCAGTTCGCCCAAATTATTCTCGCTAGTGGCGATGAAGGCATTCTTGATGGCAGTTAGAGATGTCGTAAAATCTCGATTAATCGATTAGTAACTAATCGATTACTCTCGATTCTTATCGATAATTAAATCGATTAATCGTTGGGTAGTAATCGATTAAAAATTAATCGATTATCACAACGATGAATCGATTAATCGAAGTAATCGCTTAATTTGCGACATCCTTATGATGTCGTAAAATCCCGATTAATCGATTAGTAACTAATCGATTACTGTTGATTCTTCTCGATTATTGAATCGATTAGTCGTTGGGTAATAATCGATTCAAAATTAATCGATTATCACAACGATTAATCGAAATAATCGATTAATTTGCGACATCTCTAATGGCAGTCGATTGGTCTTCCACGCTGCCACCTTCCGGAATATCTGCAGCACGCATCTCCAGTTCTTCAACGAAGGGCCGTTTCACCATGGCATCTTCCAGTCGGCGTGTGTTGAACCGTCTTCCAACTCTTTCGTCCTGCCGACGAATCCGCGCAATGCGCAGGCGTATTTCGCCGATTAGAAGGTGATGATCAGACGTGATATCGGCACTACGTTTATTCTGTACATCAAGAAGGCTCCGTTTCCATTTTCGGCTGATGCAGATGTGGTCGATTTGATTTTCTGTAAAGCTATCACGGGAGACCCATGTGACCGTGTGAACCGGTCGATGAGGGAAGAGCGATCCCCCGATAACCATGTCAACAACTCTCCGTTTTCGCTCATTTCTCCGAGACCATGGCGTCTCATACTGCGCTCATGATTCGAGTTGTCAGATCCGATCTTCGCATTGAAGTCGCCCAAACAGATATTGATATCACCCTTCGGAATTCTATCTACGACGGCATTGAGTTGACTATAGAAGCTATCTTTATCTTGCAAATCGGCAGCATCGGCTGGCGCATAACATTGGATTATAGTTGGGCTTCGGACCTGTGTTCTTAATCTGGCAACGATTATCCTTTCACTTATATAGGTTCGACTTCATAAGCACAGGTTGTGCCTGGGCGCTTCGTAGGAAGCCAAATCCGCGATACCGGGGAGCGTGTTCACCTCGTAGATCAGAGTATAGCAGAACTTGTACCGATGGCGTTCTGTGTTTTCCAAAGTTTAGCCTAAGAGTCATGTCTCACACTTTGTATTTAGAACAATGATCTGTATGACAAAGTTCTAGGATACTTTAAGCATTATATATTGATCGAATTTGAATTGTATATAACTTTTGAATAAAGTTATAAGCTGATTAGTAATAGCAATCCAATGACATTTTCGTGATATTTCCTATCATTGTAGTGCACTAAATCTTCGATCTTAACCACCGTTTCATTACCGAAATAGCAAGATTAGATACTTGGGCTAATTGCAAAATTCGGATTTTAAGAATTTGTGAGATTTATTTATTTATTTATTTAGTACTGATCCATCTGACTACAATGTCTTAATGAATAAAAATAAAACAAAAATTAAAATAAACATACATTTTTTGCAATACCACACGAACAATTACTCCTACAACAATGACGAACGACAAATCTTATTTTTGAAGCGAGTGGTTGTTTGATCGAAATCGTAGAGATCTTCAACTACCGTGAATGTCCGGATCATCGACGATAGCGGCTCATTGTAGCCGAATGCTGTTCGATGGAATCGGTCCTGTAGTAGCAATGATCGTTGCCGGAGAGGACGTTGAATTGCGTGGAAGTCCAGTAGCGCAAGCAACTGTGGAGAATCAAATTTGTTGTTCAGAACCATGACAACGAATGTCGCCTGCTGCACTCTTCTTCTTCTTTCTAGGGTGTCCATACCAAGCAGTTTACAGCGATCAGGGTATGCTGGAAGATTCATTGGATCGCGCCAAGGCAAACTGCGTAATGCCATCCGAATGAAACACCGCTGAACACGTTCAATACTTACGGACAACGATACATCATTTGGCGTCCACACAATAGAAACGGTCTCAAGGATAGGTCATACAAGCGCACAATACAGTGACTTGAAGCAATATGGATCGGTAAAATCTTTGGCAATTTTAGCAATAAAGCCAAGCTGACGATTTGCTTTGGAAATTATCGCAGTATAATGAGAGTTGAATGTCAGCTTTGGATCCTAACTCCAAGATCGGAAACCTTCTGAATTCTTTCAAGTATCGTGCTATCTATCCGGTAATCGAACAATATTGGCTCCTTTAATCGATGGAACGTCATCACGGAACATTTCGGACCACTGATAATAAGTCGGTTCCGATGACACCAGGCAACAAAGATATCCAGCAAACTTTGTAATCGGCGACAATCGTTAGTCGATCGAATCACCAAATAAATTTTCAGATCGTCAGCATAAATGATTTTGCAACCCAGTCCATGTTTTGCAGCGACATCGTTGAAGAATAACGTGAACAACAGTGATCCCAAGTTGCTTCCCTGAGGTACACGAGGAGAACTGCAGAAGGACGATGAAACATAGGAATCCATTTTCACTCGTAGTTTCCTTCCAGTTAGGTACGAGCTCAACCATGATGAAAACTTTGTGGAGCTACCAAGACGGAAAAGTTTGGTCAGCAGCATGCTGTGGTCGATTTTATCAAAGGCTTCTTTTAAGTCGGTGTAGATAACATCTACTTGAGCCTTGCTTTCCATGGCATTCACGCAGGTGTTAGTGAAAACTAGCAAGTTCGTAGTGACCGACCTTCCTGGTATAAAACCGTACTGATCTGCTGAAATGTAATTCTTCGATTTACTAAGAATCAACTCACTAACCATTATTTCGAATAGCTTGGACGCAGCTAGTTATCCCCCTGTAGTTCTGACTTCCCTTATGTCACCATTTTTGAAGACAGGAAACATATAGGATTGCTTTCAAATCTCCAGAAAGATGCCATCATCGAGTGAGCCGGAGAAAATAGAAGCGAGAGGCTCGGCAAAAACAGTGGAACAGAATGGACAGAAGTGGGAAGATGGAATCCCATCTGGAACCGGAGACAGAGGGCTTTTCAGCTTCTTGGCGGCTGCGATGACCATTTCGGGGGTGACCACGAATGTTGTTAGGCTAATCAAGTCCAAAGGAACGTCTAGCGAGGCGGATTCAGCTTCGGCATCGGTAGCAGAGCTTGGATTGAATACGGATTCAAAAAATCTAGCAGAGTTCACAACATTCGCTGGTTTTTTATCAAAACATTTCCATCAATGGTTGGACAACTTCTCAGTTCAGAATATCGTAATAATGTTTTAAGCCACCGTCAAGATGGATATGGTAACTTTGCGGTATTGAACAGGCCTGCAAAATAAACAAGCCTAACATACCTCTGTTCGTAAGTCGCATGACGGTTCATATCAGCCCTGATAGTCTGCGTTGATGGGACGCCCGCAAGAAGAATGTTATTATTGTGATGCGACGCCCGCAACAACAATCGTATTATATTATAGATCGGAATGATCACAATTTCGTGCTAATACAGCTAACATGAGGTACTTCCTCTGCATTGGTGGAACGCCCGTAAGAACAATGGTGTTTTTTTTGGGTTCGAAATAAACACATTTCTGCGTGGTGGGACGCCCATATTTTTGAGATGCGTCCTCTACGTTTGTGGGACGACCGCAGGAAGAATGCTGTTATTGTGGGTCGGAATGATCAACATTCAACAACGTATGATTGGATGCTCGGAATCAACAACGTATGATTGGATGCTCACATTCACGTCCAACACCCACGTGGGACACCCACGTCCAAGAGATTCTTGCTTTTGCGTTGGCCGGACACCCGCAAGGAGAATGGTTTTTTTACAGACCTTGCGTAGTGGAACATCCGCATGCAAGTTTTTTTCCTCTGCGATGGTCGAAATCCCACAAGAAGTATGGTGCTATTTTTATTGTCAAAGTCAAAAATGCTCGAAAAGTTTGATTTTATTAAGAATAGATATCCACCCATCGGTTGAGAAAGATATTTTGAGCTTCTAGTGGAGAATCTTCACTTGTCTAAGACGAGTTTGTACAATCCCATTTCATTCCACCACATTATTGTACCTTTGACAAATACGTATTTTGACCTCTACAGTAAGGCCGCCTTCAGTGTCTCGTACTTAACTCAACTCAAGCCAAGCGACTCGATTCAAGTCGAATAAAACTTGTTGCGTGAAAATGGATTACGGATTACTATACGAAAAGTTGTCTAATGTTTTTTCTTAGCTTTTGTGCACACACATACACTCACAAACTCACATACATACGCACGGACAGACAGACAGACAGACATGTGCTCAGTTCGTCGAGCTGACAATCGACTCAGCTATGGGTCTCAGAGGCTTCTATAGAAAGTTCGTTATCGTAGTGAAATAATAGCCTTTTGGTACAACTTCGTTGTACAAGAAAGATAAAAACTATCATTTATTGAAAATTTCAATCTAATCGCTAGAAATCGAGATTTTAAATTCTCAAGCATTACCATTTTGTATGAAAATCAGCGAATGCGTATGATAGCGCCTGATAATTTTTTTTTTGTAGTAAAATAATATTATGTAAAATTATATTATGTAGTAAAATTATATTATTTGTAGTAAAAATATAGTGTACAGCATTGTCGTACAAGAAACAATTTTGTCCAATTCTTCTATAAAATATGATTAGAGCTTATAAGCCAAACGTAAGCATAGCCTTGTTTCGACGATTCTGAACTCATGACGGCTTGCCCTAGCAAACCAACACCACCAGCAGAAAGATGAAGTCTTCCGCCA
The DNA here is from genome assembly GCF_024139115.2 of Armigeres subalbatus. Taxonomy (NCBI): domain Eukaryota; kingdom Metazoa; phylum Arthropoda; class Insecta; order Diptera; family Culicidae; genus Armigeres; species Armigeres subalbatus. Next base: position 260,995,475 of record NC_085140.1, on the reverse strand, counting down.
CATGGTCGTCGTGGTAGTTTGCTTAAACGAGGAAATATGAGCTCAGAATCAGCAAAAGAAGGCTTTGTTTACCATTGGCTTATAAGCCGTAATCACGGTTTACGCGAGAATTACTGTATTGATTTAACGTGATTTAACTTAACATTCTATTAGTCATATGCAGTGCAACCACATAAAAAAACTTAGAATAATCCACCTAGCGGTGATTGTGCTTTTCTCGAATCTATGACAAAAGGTCGAAGGGACGAAAGGTCGAAAAGACAAAAGGTCGAAAAGACAAAAGGTCGAAACGACAAAACGTCGAAAGGGACAAAAGGTCGAAAGGACAAAAGGTCGAAAAGGACAAAAGGTCGAAAAGAACAAAAGGTCGAAAAGTACTAAAGGTTGAAAAGGACAAAAGGTTGAAAGGGACAAAAGGTCGATCAAGAACAAGTTGATAACAAGTTGGGAGTATTCCGAAAGAATTTATGAAATGCATTTAACTTCAAGTAGAAATAACACATTCATCATATCAATCAAAGTTGAAGAATGAGCAATTTTCAAAGAAGAAGTAATTACTATGAAAAATTATGAAGGACTCCACGTCGAATGCAACCTGTTGCAAGCAAATCAGATAGGGCTAAGTACAAAAAAGTATGTCTCACATTTTTTTTGTACACACACATACATACATACATACACACATACAGACATCACCTCAATTTGTCAAGCTGAGTCGATTGGCACATAACACTATGGGTTTCCGAGCTTTCTATCAAAAGATCGGTTCTGTAGTGTTTACATAGCCTTTACGTGTACTTAGTACAGTGGATGAAGAATGCAAATGAACTCATGATCATATGGAACCAATCACGCGAATAAGTTTAAATGGCCAATTTAAAGCGAGTTTTCGGAATATGAGTCATGTTCGGGATTTGAGTCAAAATGGTATTTTTGTTAACTATAGTTAGGACTTTTCAAGCTATAACTTCGAACATTTATTTTCATTTTGTTAAATGTGCTTTTGCACTCGAATTCCATCATGCGGTCCTCTATGCGCAAGTCATCTTCACATCAACATTGTTCAACAAATTGCTAACGGCAGCGCAATAAATAATTATTAATCAAATATTTGATTTATTCAAGACATTCCATAAATCAATCCGATACGCGTACACGAATATACGATAAATATCTTGAGTTTACGATCACTGTTACCAAAACGGCCCCCAAATCTCCCGTAAAACAGTCCCAGCGAGGAGCGCTTGGCAGCTCGACCAGGAAAAGAGATTTATGCAAAAATCTTGTACAGCTGGAAGACGCGCACGGCTTGGCACCCTTCCCGGGTACCACCAAATTGCTCCCAAGATTTATGAGTGACATGGACTTCTGGCCGGCATGAAGCCGATCTGCATCGATCTTTATCGAGTGGGACATATCTGTTCCGCTTATTTATGTACGGAGAAATTGAATTGCGGCCAAACAACCCAAACCAAACAAGCGAATGATCGAGGTTCGAAATGGAGTGGAACTAGCACAGCAAAAATAATTAAACTTTCAAAGCCGAAAATAAATATTGAATGTTTATGCAAATGGCCTACAGTCTGCATAAACCTGCAAGTCTTATTGACTTTGGAGTTCAATTATGAGCATCTATAAAAGTAAATTGAAAATTTTCAAATATTTTTTGCTGTGCAGCAAAAGGGACACCCCCTCCGTGTTTCCATTTATCCACGGCATCGAGCGTGTAATTACGAGCTCATAAATAACCTTTTGGTCCATTTTTCAATCCCACAACCCGCGCGAGGCGATTGATACGATCGCGATTATTAGCATTTTGTCATCTCTTGCTTGTTTACATATTTTCGGGCCCTTTCGGGAAGACCGCTTCCAGCTCTGATAGAGATCAACTTTCCTCTCGCGATTGCGACGTTTCTGTTCCTCTGTAATCAAAATATCAAATCTACCGAGCCGCTCGCTCGCTCTGCTAATGAACCGACTGATACAATTTCCCTTTCCATTCCGTTTTCGCTCGTTTCAGGATGCCACTGCCACGTGGAGGGGTCGGCAAACCGGTTGTGCAACCGGCACAGCGGTCAGTGTGTCTGCAAGCCCAATGTCACGGGTCGGCAGTGCAACAAGTGCGCGATCGGCTACTGGAATTTGCTGTCCGGCGTGGGTTGCATTCCGTGCACGTGCGACCCCAACGGGAGCGATCATCGCGAGTGCGATACGCAGAGCGGTCAGTGCTTCTGCAGAACCGGCGTCGAGGGCATCAACTGCGATCGCTGCCAGCAGGGTTACTACGGGTTTTCTAGTCAAGGATGTAAGAGTAAGTATCACAACCCCTTAAAAATGTTTTTTTCATCATATCTTTTTTATTTTCATTTCTACATTTTTTGCATGTTCTAGAAAGTTTTAGATGATATTAAAATACGCCGTTTGGTGGTTGTTGTGACTTAAAAACTTTAAAAATAAAAAAGTTATAACAGTTTTATTGGAATTTTAGGTCATATTTGATTTAATTGCTACTTGACAACGGGAAATTTGTAGCAGTCAATCTCTTACGCATAACAAAGTACAAGTAATGAACTTTAAGTTAATACCTGAACTGTTGAGCTGTAAAAAGATGTAAGAGATGTTTCATCAAAAACCATTTCCTACTATGAAAGGTAGAAATCAATCACCTATCACAAGGAGTTGGTGAACCAATGTACCATGCGTCTCCATATGCTTGTATGCTTATCAAGGAATGTAATTGTCGCTGAAAAATGCAAAAAACAAGAAACAAAAGAGAATAGCGATAAATTCTTGTCCTTATCTGCAGAGGATAAAGACAATGTTGCGTTGCATTTGATTTGCAACAAACATGGAGAGGTAATTGTTGTGAACTTTTCAAACTACGCTAACTTGTATATTTCAGAAGTAAAACACAAATCATGTTAACAGATGGTTAAGTTTATGTCTAAGCATTGATAACAGATGCTTAATTAACTAACAACATCGTCGAAAATCGATTAATTCTCTAAATGCGCGGCAGGCGATCATTGTCCTATTCTGTTGCAGTTTGGGACAAACGCTTATTGCGAGTTGAGTTTGTCCCAACATTTACAAGAGAGGACAATGTTGTTGTCATTGGCAATGTTGTTGTTTTACATTCTCTGAATTGCTCATACATCGAACATGCTCAAAACTTAGTGGCGTAAAAAGCAATAAATCTATGATTAACGGCAGCATACTACGACATCATACTCCAGGATAGAGCGCTAATAAAAGACTTGAAGCATAGTTTTTTTTCATCCTTCGGTAACCTTTCGCTCTGCCTCTGTACCATGTAGGGGAACGGTTCGGCACTTCATCCCATAGCTCCTATTTCCATCCCATCAACAACAAAGCAATGAAAAGGAATTTGGTTTGTTTCTTATTTTTGTGATTTTTTCACCAGTGAGCACTAGAGTGATTCAAATTTTGACTTTTTTGCTCCCCAATGCTTAAACGATTGCATTTGCCATTCTAATGATCCTTCCAAATTTTTAGCTAATTTGGATGCACGAACAGTATGAAGTTTGTATGAAAATCACTATGAAACAGTAACTTTTGTGGAGAACACCGTTGGTTGGTTGGTTGAGCTCATTGATTGTCATTAAAACATTAACAAATATCGTCAATTTCCTTAAACAATTAACAGTTAAACATTCATCACTATACAATGCAACATATTAATGACAATTACTAACATTGAACAAAATATTGGGATTTAAAAAATGAAAAACCTGGGTGCTTATTCACTACTTTGCTGATAGTCAGTAATATTCGTGTTCAACTGTCATTTTGTAATTAGGCCGTTATTTGTCCTACTGGTCTCCGAAAGATCAAGGGGGGGGGGGGGATGGGATAATAAAAATAAATATTTAAAAAAAACTCCTCGGATTTGTTAAAGAATGTTTTGAAAATCCTCAAAATTATACGAATTTAATTTTGTTGCCCCTTCAAAATATTATTTTTTGGCAAAAAAAATCCGAGGGGGTAGACAAAATAGATTTGAAATATTTGTATCGGCCTTATCTATTTTTAAAAAAATGTCATGAGTGTCTAGATGATGTTTGTAATTTGATTTCTCTATCTATTGAGTGTCATTATCATTATTGTTGGTGTTTGTCTGGTTTTGTGTTCTACGGTTATCTGTTCTATTTCTTGTTTTCAGTGTGTGTAAAATTCCTGCATACACTGTACTTAAACTGTCGCAATCGCTTCGTTTGTTTACCATTTTGTCAGTGTTGATAATATGACACATTTCCAGAACGGGAAGAGTGGAGAATCTTCGATGGTGATCCATTATCTCCGCTCTATTGAAATTGGGGCATGAAAAAAGGAAAATTTTATGCGCCAAGAAATATCGATCCCGCCACCAAACAAGGAAACAAAACGTTAGCGTCGTTTTGATATCACATTTTGACGTTTAGCTGCTTTTTAATAGGGTTTTGTCTCAGTTAACGAACCCCCAACTGAAAATCACTCAAATAAAGAAAACCCAATTAGCGAACGTTCACTGTAATACATATTGTTTCGTTGGCATCAATAAAGTTTTCTGCTCCCAAAAGCTATTGTAACAAATTTCAGCCAGATCCGTCAAGTCTAACTGGGTGTTCAACAATCATGAAGTTTATATAGGAAAAATCGACTAAATGTATGGGAATATGCATACCTTCTACTCTTTTACCTCTAGGTGGCGCTCTATACTCAGTATACTGAGGGTCGTGGCTTTGAGTCCCATCGAAGGGAGAGTGGTTACCTCCAATACATGTTTCAAATCAATATCTTCCACATAATGTACATATGAGTTTTCAGAACATTGTGAACTCACATTTATGTTTTCGCTCAGTTTTTGTTCGCCTGTTTGCCGAAAGCGTTTTTTTACAGAAGTTTTTTTATATGGCATTAACGCACGACCCAGCACACGTGCTTAGTAGTTGCCAAGCTACCACACGAGAGTGTACTGGAGTGTCGGCCTCGGCCAGTGAAGGTAATACCGATAATTCTCCCTTGGCCTCCGTCCCTCTATGACCCTCTCTGACGCACCATGTGAGTCTAACTTGGGTGCTCACCCTGCCACCTGATTCACACTCTAGCACACTAGTTTGAGACTTATTTCGGTGCTCACTCCAGCACACCCTGTCACTCCTCCTGACACACACTCTGACACACCTTACTGGTGGACTCAAGCAATTCGTGGCTGCTAGAGCCGCTCTTATGACTGAGATTAGATCAAGCAAAAAAGCCTGCTTCGAGGGCCTGTGTCAAAGTGCCAACGCGAATCCATGGGTTGACGCCTATAGGGTCGTAATGGCCAGAGATGCTGGAGAGGATCATCGCGGGGCTCTTCCCACGTCACGACCCAAGTCCCTGGCATCCCTTTGTGGAGCTGCCAGGGGCCAGGGTGGCCGACGAGGGAAGAGTAACTGTGGCGGAATTTGCGGGGATTGCACAGTCCCTTAGTGTAGGTAAGGCGCCAGGACCAGATGGTATTCCGAACCTGGCCATCAAAGCGGCCATTGCTGAGGCTCCCGAGATGTTCAGATCTGTCATGCAGAGATGCCTGGACGAGGGAGTCTTCCCTGAAGCATGGAAAAGGCAGAGCTTGGTCCTATTGCCAAAGGCGGGAAAACCACCGGTGGATCCGTCGGCATATAGACCAATATGCCTGCTTGATACGGTGGGGAAGGTGCTCGAGAAGATCATCCTCAACAGGTTGTTGATACGCACGGAGGGCGCGGATGGTCTATCGAGTAACCAGTTTGGCTTCCGAAAGGGTAAGTCGACCGTAGACGCTATCTTGTTGGTTACCAAATCCGCGGAGATATTTATCCAGCGTAAGAGGAGGGGAGTTCGCTATTGTGCAGTAGTGACTCTCGACTCAGTTGGGCAGCTATTGCAGATGCGCTCCTGCATCTTGGAATTCCCGAGTACCTGTACAAGATTTTCGGAAGCTACTTCCAGAATCGAGTACTGGTATACGACACGGAGGCGGGTCGGAAGTGCATTGACATAACCTCAGGGGTTCCGCAAGGTTCCATACTGGGTCCGGTGTTATGGAACGTCATGTACGACGGTGTCTTGAGGTTGAAGTTCCCGGTGGGCGTGGTAATCGTCGGCTTTGCTGACGATATTACGCTGGAGGTCTACGGCGAATCGATTGAAGAGGTGGAGTTGACTGCAGTTCACTCGATCGCAATTGTGGAGGAGTGGATTAGTTCCAGGAAGTTAGAACTGGCTCACCACAAGACTGAGGTGGTTGTTGTTAAGAACCGAAAGTCGGAGCAACAAGTGGTGATAAGGGCAGCCAACTGCGCGGTCACCTCTGAACGCTCCATCAAACTCTTGGGGGTAATGATCGACGATAAGCTCACCTTTGATAGCCACATCAATTACGCCTGCAAGCGTGCCTCCACAGCTATAATGGCATTGTCCCGGATGATGGCCAATAGCTCTGCGGTTTATGCCAGCAATCGCTCTGTCCATACTGAGGTGTTCGCTTCCGATCCGGCAGGTACGAGAAGGCGTGGAGCGCAGCGAGCGAGATGGGCAGACCAGGTGCAGAACGACTTGGCGAGCGTGGGGCGTATCCGAGGATGGAGAGATGCGGCCTCGAACCGTGTATTGTGGCGTCAAATTGTTGATTCAGTGTTATCTGTTTAGATGTAGACTAAATAAATGAAATGAATACTGAGGTATGGAGGGCCAGCTTGGGGCACGGCCCTGCGTATTAACTGCTACAGAACGAAGTTAGAAAGTACGTATAGGCTCATGTGCCTAAGAGTTGCGAGCGCGTACGGTACCGTGTCGCACGATGCACTTTGCGTCATCACCGGTATGATGCCTATTGACATCGTTATCGGTGAAGACATAGAGTGCTTCGAAATGCGCGACACGAGAGGCATCCGTAGGACTGTCAGGTTGGCCTCAATGGTCAAATGGCAGCGTGCGTGGGACAGTTCCACTAAGGGTAGATGGACACATAGGTTGATACCGGAGGTAGGTACGTGGGTCAAGAGGTGCCATGGGGAAATCACTTTCCACCTGACCCAGGTCCTTACAGGCCATGGTTGCTACCGACAGTGCCTACACAGGTTCGGACACTCGGGCTCGCCCGAGTGTCCGGTGTGCGCAGGTTTAGAGGAAACGGCGGAACACGTGTTGTTCGTGTGCCCGCGTTTTCGCACAATGCGTGACCACATGCTTGCCACATGTGGTCTGGACACTACCCCGGACAACCTAGTCTGGAGGATGTGTAAAGATGAAGTTGGCTGGAACGCCGTTTTATCGGCTATCGTCCAAATCGTCTCGGAGCTACACAGAAGGTGGCGCGTGGACTCGAGGAATGGCTAGTTCAGGCGCAAATAAGAGGTGGTCCAAGGGTTCGGAGTCGGCTTCATGGGTCATACCGGTGCCCTGTGGTCGAACTCGATCCTTTTATCGAACAAGTGGCTGCGTGAAGAACAACATGGTATCGTCGCTTTCGCGGCGTCGGTCAACCGGGCAGGTTCCGAGCCCGAGGACGGAAAAGGGTCCTCGTCAAGGCTGGGGCAGGCGTAGGCACCGCGTCGGCAAGTCCCTCTGTGTGCTGGCGAATAGGCCCTATCGCAGAGAGGTCAATTTGGGGTGCACGCGGCATCATCATTCTTGATACCAGTCGTGCAGAGGGAAGCAGGCGCGAAGTCGACCCTTCCCACCTTCCGAGGACATAGGGCGTGGTAAGGCCACCTGGAAAGCCGGCAATGCGCTGGCACGATACTATGGTGTTCTTCTAAAAAAGCGAGTCACGATGTTCGATGCTGCAAGGACACGCAGCTAACCTCGAGGGTGCGTTATGCACTGGCCCCCCTTTGAAGCATTACTTTCTGGTTGTACCGAAGGGACGATGGGCTTGGCGGCAATGGAAACGGTTTAGCTGGTCGGGGATGCAGTCCTGCCTCCCTCATTGGAGGTGGCCCCTAACCCAGCACTTCCTGGTCAACCCAGGATGTCTGTTGAGCAGATTCCCCCTCCATTGTTTAGGAAGAAAAAAAAAACACTGCTCTAATATATAAGAGCTTAGAGGGCAATTCTTTTTGGACGGACGAATTTACAGCACAGTTTTTCAATTGACTTCCACCAACTCAATCACGAGTTTTGAGAAAGAATCTGCGATCATCGAATCTTTACAAGCTCGTTGAAATGAAACCAAACTAAACTAAACTAACTAAAATTTGATGTCCATCAAACTCATTCTGACGTCCTGGTGCCCGGAGTCTGGACCGACCATCCATCTAATCCGTCTAAGTATTCGCCAGGTCGTCCTAAGAGCGAATCAGCCAACTTATGTGCATTCTCAGGTTTCCATTTTTTATGGTGAATTAAAAAACGAGGGTAAAATCTTTGTAGCTGAAATCAGAAGATATGGTTAAACATTACATAAATAATTGTAGCAAAATGAAAAATCAACAGAGCATATTTTGACGTTCGAGAACTTCGCTAATGAGTGCCAATATTTTTCAGGAATTCAACGCCTACGAAGATTAAAATGTGTAAATATTTTCTACCTCTTGAATGTCAAAAAGGCACTCACTTGGCCGCCATTACCGAACGCAAAATACTGGATAAGACTAGTAGTATGATGAACATGGGATTGGAACATTTTTGCCAAAGAAAGATAAACCGTCAGATACTCAAGATGCCGGATTGGATAAGTAGAGTGCACATGGAAGTTAAATTCCACTTCACACAGTTCTTGTCAGGTCATGGCTGCCTTCAGAGGTTTGGGCATCTTCACCGTAATGCCATGAGTGTGGAACGGAACGGCGGAACATTAGTTCTTTGCTTGTCCGCGTTTCATCAATGAGAGACTTTTGCTAACAACAGCGTGTGGCGAGGACATTAGCTCGGAAAGCTTAGTCCAAGGATATGTCTAGACCCGTGCAAATGGAGTGTTGGTTACGCCTCGGACTGCTCGGTAGTAATACAGTCGCGTCGGACGCGTCGTCGTTTACATCATGGTTCGAATCAAGATAGTTCAGTTTATCGTCAATGCTGCATTCAGTTACTCAAAATTTCCTCGTTTTAAAATCGAATCCAATAAAGTCATGTACTACATCGTAAGTAATAGGTATTGGGTACGAAGCTACTAATTTGATCGCAGGATTGTGAGCATCGTACTGCTTCGAAAAACTAAATATTTGCCAAAAGAGCATCGTTAACATGAACCAGATCGATGATACAGCATCAGATACAGAAGCAATATTTGGAGAATATCTTTTTCGGTCAAATGACCAGTTTGGCTGAACGAAATTTTCGGCCTTCAGCCCTTATTTAAAAGAAATTCTGTACTGTATTGTACGGCAGTCGAAGTGCCGATAGAAGACAGTGAAGAAAAAGGGAATGAAAGTGACATCTCATTCCGGATTGCGATTAATCTTTTTTGTTTTCATAGTCACTGGTTTCTCAGGATAATTACTAGATAATAGTGTAATTCTTCACTTTTCCGTTGTACACACACAGTGTGATCAAATTTTAACAACACTAATCCCAATACGAAGTACAACAATTAACACGACGAAAAGATCAAAAACTGGACGTGGCTCAAAATACAAACGAAATCTATACAAAACAAAGCGAATTACCCAATTACAAACCGAATATGTAGTCTAATTCTTCTTGCTCTATGTTCCTACAATACCTAAAATATATGATATTTCGAATACAGACCATCTTCTACTCTTCATTTGCAGGATGTGAGCAGTGTGCGAGCGCAGCGTACGTGTGCGATCCGGATACGGGCCGATGTTTGTGTCCACCGAACAGTCATGGCCATGAGTGCCGTATCTGCGACGCCAACACCTGGGGCAACGTGTTCCAGAAGGGGTGCCAGCACTGCGAGTGCGACAATGTTGGCTCCGTTGGACAGTCCTGTAACAGCGCAACCGGACAGTGCAATTGTAAGGAGGGATTCACCGGCAGGCAGTGTAACGCGTGCTCCATCGGATACTACGGATATCCCAACTGTCGCCGGTGTAACTGCGATGAGCGGGGATCGAGTGCTAACCCCGATGGTAGTTTCGACTGTGATGAGCATGGCCAGTGTCGGTGTAGAGTGATGACCTTTGGGCGACAGTGCGAGCAGTGTAAATCGGCCACTTTCGGTTTGGCCTCGGTAAATCCTGATGGATGCACGAGGTGCTTCTGCTTTGGTAGATCGCAGGATTGTGAGCAAAGTGAGCTTTCGTGGGGGCAGATTCGTCTGCAGGGATCTCGGAATCTGAGCGTTGAGTATGTGGTGCGTGAAGAAGACGATTATGATTTTGATTACGTTGTAGTAATCCAACTGGAAGGCAGCAGAACTAACAGAGAAGCGTCGGAGGTTAAAAGTATGAACAACTTGGATTTGATTCCCAGTTCGACGGGAAACGTTTCGATAGGAGCGTATAGCGCCTTCCAGTACCCTTTATACTTCCAACTTCCATCCCAGTTTCTTGGCGATCGAATCACGAGCTATGCAGGTTTGCTGAATTTCACCTTGGTAACGGTAGGAGCACACCAAAATATTCCGGAAGCATCGCTCCGGCAGTTTCCCTTGGTTCAACTGCACACTCACGACGAATTGGTTTTGGACTATTATGAAGATCAGATAGTGTATGACAAGGAGGTTATTCATCATTCGGCATTGTTGCATGAGAGGTTCTGGAAAAATCATTACGATGGGAATGTTATAACTCGGGCAATTCTTATGGTTGCGTTGCAAAACGTACGACATGTATTCGTCAGAGGCACCATCAGCACCGACTTTCGTCAAGTTTTGTAAGTTGTTTTCGTGTATGTAAAATATGTGATAAATAGTATTTTATAACTTCTCATTTTCAAGATTGACGAACGTTACGTTGGATATGGGAATTTTCGTAGAGGGTGCAGAAAACAATCATGCCTATGGAATCGAACGATGCAACTGTCCAGTCGAATACAGTGGATTGTCTTGTCAAAATCCTGGATCCGGCTATTACCGCTTTAAGCCACAGATTCCGAATAAATTACCAGAGACGATCGACGATTACATCGGAAAGAGTATTCCATGCGATTGCAACGGCCGCAGCAACGAGTGCCACCCTGAAACCGGAATTTGTGTGGTAAGTTTCTATTCTAATTCATTCGAGCTTGATATCAAATGATCCCTGTTCACAGAACTGTCGGAATAATACCGGGGGAGACCACTGTGAAAAGTGCGCGGAAGGATTTTATGGGAATCCTATCCATGGGTCTTGCCAAGCTTGTCCGTGTCCCGAAACGAGGAAAAACTTTGCCAAAGGTTGTGTGGTTCATGGCGATGAGGTGAGCTGTATTTGCAAACCTGGCTATACGGGACGGCTTTGCGAGTCCTGTGAAAAGGGTTACTTTGGGTTCCCTCATTTGGAGGACGGTCGATGCGAGTCTTGCGGATGCAATCGCGAGGGAAGCGCCTCCGAAGAATGTGATGCTTGGACTGGCAATTGTCGGTGCAAACCGGGGATTACTGGAGCGAAATGCGATCGCTGTGAGCAACCTAAGCACATTGTTCAAAACTACAAATGCAAAGGTAAGCATACTACTCGTCTCGTAAATAGTACTCATGCAATAAATATTGTTTGCATTACAGCCTGTGACAATTGCACTGTTACTCTTATTGACGATTTCACCTATCTGACTGATTATTTGGATCGAGAGACCGCTCACATAGATAAGAACGGAATCCCAGCCCCATGGATCGATCTGGAACGATTTGAGCAAGAAGCGGAATACTTAGGAACCTCAGTTGGCAGACTTTTGGATGTTAAGGATCGTATAGTCAATTTCGATCAAACAATTTTGGATGATGTAAGTAATGATTTTTTTATCTATCTACGGGCAATTCTACTGACCTATTTGTGTTTGCTTTCAGATGGAACACAACGCAACCCGGTTGAACAAAAATCATAAGAAGCTTGCCAACCGGTTGAATGAGTTCCGGGATATCTCAGTTATCAAAACGATGGAACGATCCGCTGCTCTGGCGAACGATGTGAACGAAATGAAAGATGATATCGAAAATACGATACGGATCCTGAACAACTACGGAACCAGTGACACTCACGTCAAACTGCCAGCCGCGGTGAAAGAGGCTACCGATCTGTTGGACGATATCAAAGCTAAGTACGCACAAAGCAAATCTCGACCGGATATTTTGGAATGTGCGCAACGACAGTTTGATTTAGTGGGGAATAAATCGCAAGTATTACAGCGACAAAACAAAAGGCTTGACGATATCATGTACGAGGTGCAAGTGTTCAACGGCCGATTGCAACATTTCGAGAAGCTGAACAAAGAAGTATTCAACAATGCTACACTGACTGAGACATTCTCCAGCAAGAATAAAAGGAAGTTGGCTGAAGTACAGCGAAAGATTCAGCAGGCGGACGAACTGCTCGATGAAATCGATTGGTTTTTGGATGAAGATATCCTGGCCGAGAGCAATGTAAAACTTGAACAAATCAAAGATAATCATCGGCAGTTACAGCAGAATAAGGGTAATTTAAAATTTCTGAATGATGCTCTGGAGGAAACGATTATCGAGTTTGACGAGAAATTCGAGGATTTGATAACGAATGAAGTACCGAAGGCAAAGGAACATGCGAATCGATTGAAACAGGAATCGGACGATTTCCAGCGGTTGTTCAAAGATACGGAGGAAGGTGCCGCGAATGCTATGAAAGCAAGCATGGCATACGAGAACATCGTCGCAGCCATTGTTTCGGCTCAAGATTCGGCAGACAATGCTACAGATAGCGGGAGAGTGGCAAACAATAAGGTGAACCCGCTTGGTGATGTTCCGTTGATCGATCGCAGCGAACATGCATTGAATGTGTCGTCGAACATTGAGAAAAAGGCCCACAAAGAATTAGAGAGGGCGAATGAATTAGACGAGATTATGGTGTCGAAGGAGAAACAGGTTGAGAGTTTGCGATACAAAATGCGACTGGCGGGGGTGGATAATAATAAGGTCGTGGAGGAAGAAGGTTTGATCAGTAGAGGCGATGCGATGAAGACGTTACAGGGAACATTGGACCAGGCGAATATCGTTTCGGATCAAATGAAGTTTGTCCGGGAAGAAGCCGTTGGGTTGAACAGCGATGTGTACAAGTTGAAATTGAAGCTGGCGAAATTGGAACCGGAGTGGGATACAAAATTCGGGATGGCAGAGGAAAACGTTTCACAGTCGCTGGGAAACATTTTGAACGCAAAAAAGGAATTAAGCAGGGTGGAGAAGCTCGAGAAGATTCAGAGTGAAAAATTCCGGACGTGGAATGCGTCGTTTTCGGCTCAGCTTCAAGAACTGAAAGACACGATTGCAAGGGCGAAGCATGCAGCAGAAGGGGTGAGATATTTTCGGTAATCATAATGTACTTAAGACTAATTTCTTGTTGTTTTTTTAGATTCGTGTGTCCCTCGAATCTCAAAACGATTGCGTGCGTTCTTACGCTCCAATATCTTATGGACCGTCTACCACGAATCGAATTATGCTTTCGGTGGCTTTGAACTCCGACAGTACGGATTCGCCTCTAATCTATATGCAAGGCGAAAATCAGCGATTCTTTGCACTCGAAATGCACAATAGGAGAATTCGTTTGGTGTGGAACCTCGGCGACAAAGTAGTGATGATCACTCATCCGACAGAGATCAAACAGCGTGATCCGAAGTACGATGACGCATGGTATTTTATCGAAGCGAATCGCACTCTAAACTTGGCGAATCTGAACGTACGTCGAATGACGCACAGTGGTGTCCTGAGTCCCGCCAACTCTGTTGAAGGGGCAAGTAGCGCTTCTTTCTCTACGATCAACATGGGACCAAGCAGTAGGATATGGATCGGTGGAGTTCCGGAGAATTTAAGAGTTCCGGAGATGCTACCAAGGGAGGGTCTTGGTTTAGTTCTTAGCCAGCTGTATGTCGATCAGCGGCAGCTTGGTTTGTGGCATTTCATGTCGTCCAGTGGGAACTGCGGAGGTGCCATGTTGGGACCTCAGGAGAGCTCCAGCACGACCAGCGAGCGGCACTTCAACGGGGAAGGCTACGCAGTGCTGCAGAAATCATCTAGTCATAGAAGCAAAAATCAGTTCAGCTTGACATTGAGCTTCAAAACGTTGGACGAGAATGCTTTAATCTTCCTGGCGCTGGACGAAGTAAATGTAAGTATTTTTTAGTTTTGTATTTTTTAATAATTTACGTAAATGTAAACAAAGAACACGCAATAAACAGTTGTTCCATTCAAGGTTATCCAAGAATTATCTGGAGTATAGGTCTTAAAGTCTGTAACCACCCACCTTTCTCTGAAGATCGATATTGGTGAAGTCATATCTCTGAGATACATGCGGGTCGAGAGAGCTTCCAGATGGTTGGATGTCCACTTTCGGATATTTAATCCTCCTGCGCCATGCGATCTTGCAACTGCTTCCTTCAAATCCACCATTTTGTCCACCTCGTTTGTTCCCGTTATTACGTTATTACGCCATCCATGTACATGTCCTCCCGTACTGCCTTGGCAGCGAGCGGAAACCTTTCTTCCTCGTCGTGTGAGTGCTGCTTCAGAACCCTGGTAGCCAGAAAGGGTCGTTTCGTGCCGTACGTGACAATATTCAGCTAAAACGTGCTGATTTCATCCTCCGGTGATGATCGCCACAAGATGGATTGCAAGTGTCTGTCTTCCTCCCCAACCAGGTCTTGTAGAAACATTTTTTCGACGTCCGCCACAAGCATCACCTGTTTTGTCCTACTCCGCATGATGATCGATCGAAGATCGTTTTGTAAGATGGGTCCCACTAACAGTGCATCATTCAACGTCACCCTAGTTGACGTTTCGCTTGAAGCGTTGAACACAACTAGAACCTTGGTTGTAGTATTTGCTTCATTAACTACCTGGTGATGTGGTGGATAACGGAGTTTTGGTTAAACTTGAGTAATCTCGATCTTGGTCATATGGCAACGTTTAAGATATTGTGGTGCCGCTGCAAAGGTAATTATACATTCGAACACCCCTGGCGTTTTTGATCGCCGTGAGAAAAGAGATGCGAAAATACAGTACCGTCAACTGGGGGAAGATGATCATTGAGGTGGAGATGATCATTTGATGAGTCAGTCAAAAGTGCCATTTTTTTTATGAAACGGTAGTCAACTATATTCTCCGTTCAAGTAATGTTACCGCTAGGTAGAACTGAGTTTTCGATTATAATCATGAAAATGTATTTTGTGGAAGAAAGAGAGAGATAGTCATAAATGACGCTATTTTCGTTTCAAATATTGACTTCTTAGACTTCTTTACGTAGTAAATTCAACATTCATACAGATAACCTAGTGTATTTTGACTTCTAGGTCATAATGGTTTTGGTAGAGCTGTCTTGATCAACTTCACCCCAAACCAGATTATTCAAAAAATGTGTGATAATTTAATTTATTTTAATATATGCGAACGCATTCCAGAAAAGTAAAGTTGTTGATTATTGCAACATATAGCAGTACATGTTTTGAAAATATTAGTTTCGATTTTAAATATAAACACACATTGTTATTGCATGTTTTGTCTTAAAATGATCATCTTCCCCCCAGTTGACGGTACTTTACCTTTCCTAGTTTTTCAGTTTGAATCGCGTGCGGGAATAAACAAGTACATTTTTATCAAAGCTAGTTCTTTATTTCTCGTCCAGTAAGGAATCCCACATTTGGTGACCCCGACGCGGAGGACGTAATCGTATTCGTAGTATAGCATCGTAATTAGCTGCATACTTATCGAAATGTCGACAGAAAATGAGCCACAAGAGACAGCAGCGCTCGCAGCCGGAGTTGCCGTAAAACTACCGGAGTTTTGGAAGAACGATCCTGTAATGTGGTTCGCCTGAGCGGAGGCACAATTCGCCTTGGCCAACGTCGTGCGTGATCACACCAAATTTTTACCACATAATAGCAAAAATCGACCAATCCGTTATCAGTCACGTGGCAGATTTTGTCACGAATCCACCAAACGAGGGCAAATATGCGGCGATAAAAGCACGACTGATCTCTCGCTTCCAGGTGTTGGCGCAAGGGCGCTTGGAACGTCTTCTCGGAAATTGCGATTTGAGAGATCTGAGGCCAACTCACCTACTGGCAAAACTGCAGGAACTGGGCGCCGGATTGAATGTCACGGATGATCTAATGAAAATGTTTTTCCTTCAACGAATGCCTCTCAACGCCAAGGCTGTCCTTGCTATCAGTGATGGGACAATTGGAAAACTTGCTGAGATGACAGACAAAATGCTGGAATGTCCGGGCTCATCCCAAGTCGCTGCCATGTCCAACACAATGCCGTTGACCCCAATCACAAATTTACAAGGACAAATTGCCACGCTGACTGCTGAGATTCGTCGACTAAAGACAAATCGAAGCTCTTCCAGAAGCAGATCTACTTCGAGATCTAGCCGTAGCAGTGAGGAGATATGCTGGTTCCACAGAAAGTTTGGTGGTCGAGCATTGAAGTGCCGGGAACCCTGCACATTCAGCTCAAAAAACTAGTTTCTCGTTCGCACGGCACGGCGGAAGTGTAACGCGTAACGCGTGAAAGTCGCCGTATTCTATGACCGTAGCTCTAACACCAAATACCTAATCGATACCGGTTCCGATGTTTCGATCATTCCGGCAATCTGCCGAGATAGAAGAAATGGCGCTTCTCCATTCGAACTATTTGCGGCCAACGGAAGCAAAATCCACGTCTACGATAGGCGTTTTATTACAACAGACTTGGGTTTACGACGACGTTGACTATTTCTTGTAGCGGACGTAAAGATACCGATAATTGGATCAGATTTCCTTGCGGCTTTTGGTATTCTGATGGATTTGAAGAATCATCGCTTGATAGATTTAATTGGTTTAACTAAGCTAACCTCGATCGGTGGATTGAGCAACATGCTGGTACATAGTGTTACCGTTATGGCATAAGATCATCCATTCCACCAGCTACTCTCTGAATTCAAGGAAGTAACCTTGCCAACAACAATCCAGACAGCGGTTCAGCATGACGTCCGTCATCATATGCACATGAAAGGTCCACCGGTGGCAACCAAATGTCGACGAATGCCACCTGATAAGGTAGAAGCGGCAAAAAAGGAGTTTCAGGTAATGATCGAGCTAGGTATTTGCCGGCCATTTAGCAGTTGTTGGGCTAGTCCTCTGCATTGCGTACCTAAAGACTATTGAGCCTTAAATCAAATCACTGTTCCTGATCACTATCCAGACCCTCTCATCCATGATTTACTTAATGCATTTCAGGGGAACCACATTTTCACTACACTAGATCTCGAGAGAGCCTATCATCAAATCCCGGTAAATGATGAAAATGTTCCAAAAACCGCGGTCATTACTCCATTCGAAATATACGAGTTCACCCGCATGCAGTTTGGACTATGCAATGCAAGCCAGACTTTTCAGCGCTTTATGCATAAGTCGGAGATATGGATTTCGTTATCGTGTTTGTCGATGATTTATGTATTGCTTCGCGAACGCTAGAAGAACACTACACGCACGTTCGAGCAGTTTTCGAAAGATTGAAATCCTACGGCCTTGTAATCAACGTGGAGAAAAGTAAATTCGCTGAAAAAACTGTCGAATTTCTCGGCTACAAGGTTAACGAGGACGGAATCCTTCCTCTTCCAGAACGTGTGAGAGCCGTAACTGAGTTCGCGACACCTTCCACCGTTGAAGATTTACGCAGATTTCTCGCACTCATAAATTGTTACAAAAGATTAATTCCTCGCGCTTTTACGCGCATCGATTTACAGATAGAGCTGCGTAGTTTGATTCCAGGGAACAAGAAAAACGACACTCGGAAGCTGAAATGGATTCCTGAAGCCGGAAAAGCTTTCCAACAGTGCAAGGAAGCACGTTCCACTCCTCGATGTTGATCGATGAAGTTGGCGTTTGACGGTCATGGTCATGAGGAAACTCATGCGCTGAGAGAGCTCCGTCAGTCTTAATCGAATGGTGGCCTCCAGCTGCTTCCTAACCTTGATAACTGCATGGCCAATTCCATGGATCTTGACGTCCACCTTGCTACATCCAATTTTCATCCGTTGACTGAGTCTTTCTGTTAAGAAGCTGTTCTCCGATCCAGAGTCTAGAAGAGTGCGAGCTGGATAGCGATGGCCACTGCAGTCACTGCAGTCACAATTACGACAACAGTCGCCAACAGTACCTTTGTCTGTCGAGTTGATCCATGTCCCATGCGAACTTCTCTTGGAGCGGTGGATTTCGTAGCCTTCGTAATCACCGCTGGCTTCGATGAACTGTGCTTACCAGGCCTAAAGCATACCAACGAAATATGGCGACTTTGACAGAAGCGACAGGAGAATTTGAACTGACACTCCTCCACGTGTTGTCCAGGTTTGAAGCAGTTCCGGCACAGCGAGTGGCTTCTGTGGACTCCCTCTAGTTCAAACTGTGACATCCTTTGGAAAACGCTGCATTGAAACAGTAAGTGACTGCACCGCATCGCCCTCCTAACGTCTGGGTGGTGCTGAAGCTGTTCCTGTTGTGGGAAGCTTTGGATTCACCAAATTGCTGCCACTTGAGAGCGCTTGTGGATTATGCTGTCTTCGATGAAAGAGATTCCAGATTTCCCTCCTTTGTTAAGAGATTTGCCTTCGCATTTTGCACGCAATTTATCCAACCTTTCTAAACAAACCGTGTTTTGGTCGAGTGAGACATCCTCCGGAAAATCTCCGACGAAGACCCAAATATCGTTGAAAGATTGATGCACCTCCGTCAGCTTAGCAACCAGCACCTTATACGTCGCAGCCTGGCTTCTCGACATGGCAGCAGTCGAATGGTAGTTGATCAGTTTAAGACAGAGGAGAAATGAGGCTGTAGTATCCTTAAGGTCTTCACTTCGGCTGCACATGTACTGTGGACTTCCAGCGATTCATTTTCAATTATTTAGCTTGCATCTAAACAGATAACATTGAATCAACAATTTGACCCCACAATACACGGTCCGAGGCCGCATCTCTCCATCCTTGAATGCGCCCCACGCTCGCCAAGTCGTTCTGTACCGGGTCAACTTACCTTGCTCGCTGCGCTCCACGCCGTTTTGTAGCTGCCGGATCGGAAGCGAACACCATCTTTGCAGGGTTGCTGTCCGGCATTCCAGCAACATGTCCTGCCCATCGCACCCTTGCGGCTTTAGCAACCTTCTCACGGTGTCTCTATGGGGAAACATTATTTTTTAAAAATCAGTATCTCTGAAATACCCGCCACGTGAAAGTATATGCTCTCTTCTTTCATATAGTGCAGCGGTTCTCAACCTTTTTCTTGAGAGGTACCCTTTCCTTTGAAAACTTTTGAATTAATTGAGGTACCCCCTCTTGGAAGCAGGCTTCCAAGCCTCTTGAAAGAATAATTCCGAGCCTCTTGAAAGGAGCTTCTGAGTCTCTTGAAAGTAGGCTTCCGCAGCTCTTGATAGGAGGCTTTCGAGTCTCTTGAATGGCGGCTTTTGAGTCACTTAAAAGGAGGCTTCCTTCGTATCTTGAAAGGACGCTTCTGAGCCTATTGAAGGGAGAACTCCGAGCTTCTTGAAGGGACGTTTCCGAGGCTCTTGAAAGGAGGCTTTTGAGCCTCTTAAAATGAGCCTTCCGAGCTTTTTGGAAGAAGGGTTCTGTTCCCTTTAAAAGGAGGCTTCTGAGCCTCTTGAAAGCAGCTTCTGAATATCTTGAACATATGCTTCCGCACCTATTGATAAGAGGCTTTCAAGCATCTTGAATGGTGACTTTTGAGCTACTGAAAAGGAGGTTTCCCTTTCATCTTTAAAGGATGCTTCTGAACTTTTTGAAAGTATGCTGTCAACCCTCTTGGAAGAAGCCGAGCTTCCTTCCTAGCTTTTTGAAGAAAGGCTTTCTGTCCTCTTAAAAGGAGGCTTCCGAGCGTCTTAAAAGCAGGCGTCCGGGCCTATTGTAAGGAAGCTTTTGTACCACGTGAAAGGAAGCTTTTGAGCCTCTTGAGATGAGGCTTCGGAGCCTCTTGAAGGAAGTCTTAGGAGCCTCTTGAAAGGAGGCTTCCGAGCCTCTTGAAAGGAGGCTACCGAGCCTCTTGAAAGGAGGCTACCGAGCCTCTTGAAAGGAGGCTACCGAGCCTCTTGAAAGGAGGCTTCTGAGCCCCTTGACAGGAGGCTTCCGAGCCTCTTGAAAGGTGGCTTCGGAGCCTCTGGAAAGGAGGCCTGAGCCTCTTGAAAGGAGGCTTCTGAGCCTCTTGAAAGGAGGCTTCTGAGCCTCTTGAAAGGAGGCTTCTGAGCCTCTTGAAAGGAGGCTTCTGAGCCTCTTGAAAGGAGGCTTCTGAGCCTCTTGAAAGGAGGCCTGAGCCTCTTGAAAGGAGGCTTGAGCCTCTTGAAAGGAGGCCTGAGCCTCTTGAAAGGAGGCCTGAGCCTCTTGAAAGGAGGCTTCTGAGCCTCTTGAAAGGAGGCCTGAGCCTCTTGAAAGGAGACTCTGAGCCTCTTGAAAGGAGGCCTGAGCCTCTTGAAAGGAGGCTTGAGCCTCTTGAAAGGAGGCTTCTGAGCCTCTTGAAAGGAGGCTCTGAGCCTCTTGAAAGGAGGCTTCCTGAGCCTCTTGAAAGGGAGGCTTCTGAGCCTCTTGAAAGGAGGCTTCTGAGCTCTTGAAAGGAGGCTTCCTGAGCCTCTTGAAAGGAGGCTTCCTGAGCCTCTTGAAAGGAGGCTTCTGAGCCTCTTGGAAGGAGGCTTCTGAGCCTCTTGGAAGGAGGCTTCCGAGCCTCTTGGAAGGAGGCTTCCTGAGCCTCTTGGAAGGAGGCCTGAGCCTCTTGGAAGGAGGCCTGAGCCTCTTGGAAGGAGGCTTCCTGAGCCTCTTGGAAGGAGGCTTCTGAGCCTCTTGGAAGGAGGCCTGAGCCTCTTGGAAGGAGGCTCTGAGCCTCTTGAAAGGAGGCTTCTGAGCCTCTTGAAAGGAGGCTTCTGAGCCTCTTGAAAGGAGGCTTCTGAGCCTCTTGAAAGGAGGCCTGAGCCTCTTGAAAGGAGGCTTCGAGCCTCTTGAAAGGAGGCCTGAGCCTCTTGAAAGGAGGCTTCCTGAGCCTCTTGAAAGGAGGCTTGAGCCTCTTGAAAGGAGGCTTCTGAGCCTTGAAAGGAGGCCTGAGCCTCTTGAAAGGAGGCTTCTGAGCCTCTTGAAAGGAGGCTTCTGAGCCTCTTGAAAGGAGGCTCTGAGCCTCTTGAAAGGAGGCTTCTGAGCCTCTTGAAAGGAGGCTTCCTGAGCCTCTTGAAAGGAGGCCTGAGCCTCTTGAAAGGAGGCTCTGAGCCTCTTGAAAGGAGGCTTCCTGAGCCTCTTGAAAGGAGGCTTCCTGAGCCTCTTGAAAGGAGACTTCTGAGCCTCTTGAAAGGAGGCTTCTGAGCCTCTTGAAAGGAGGCTCTGAGCCTCTTGAAAGGAGGCTTCGAGAGCCTCTTGAAAGGAGGCCTGGAGCCTCTTGAAAGGAGGCTCTGAGCCTCTTGAAAGGAGGCTTCTGAGCCTCTTGAAAGGAAGCCTGAGCCTCTTGAAAGGAAGCCTGAGCCTCTTGAAAGGAAGCTTCCGAGCCTCTTGAAAGGAGGCTTCCGAGCCTCTTGAAAGGAGGCTTCCGAGCCTCTTGAAAGGAGGCTTCCGAGCCTCTTGAAAGGAGGCTTCCGAGCCTCTTGACCGAACCGCTGATATAGTGGATGAAATAAAATTTTGTTAATACAATTATTTTGAGTCGAGTCAAGTACGAGACACTGAAGACGGCCTTACTGTTGAGGTCGAAATACGTATCTGTCGAGGTACAATTAGCTGGTGGAATTAAATGGGATAGTACAAACTCGTCTTATTACAAGGTAAATAAAATGTTCTATCGGGGTATCTAGAACAATTTTTATTTTTTTTCACTATTTTTGGTGCAAACTCTATAGAAATCTCAAATGATTTAACACCCCCAAAAATGTATGTTAAAATGACCCCCGATAGAACATTTTAAAAATGCACTTTCGTGAAAGAGGAAAACCTATACTTTCGTGTAGTGAGTGTTTTAGAAATACTGATTTTTTGAAAATAAGCCTCTTCGGCCAAACACACCGTGTTCTGGATGTTGGGTTCGCCATAGAGCTAGCCGAGCTCGTGATTCATCCTTCGCCGCCACACACCGTTTCTTGCACACCGCCAAAGATTGTTTTAAGCACCCGTCTCTCGAATATTCCGAGTGCTTGCAAGTCCTGCTCGAGCGTTGTCCAAGTTTAATGCCCGTAGACGACTGCCAGCGATATCATCATCACCATCCACTTTTCACTGATGATCTATATCGGTGACGTCATATCTCTGAGATACATGCGGATTGATAGCGATTCTGCAGATGACCACTTCAGTTGCTGCCACCTCATCCCTACTGCAAGAAATGTAGATTGGTACGTTGATCGTTGGTTCCTATCTCCGTCGTGGCAGTGTTGTTCGTTGCTTTCACCATCCTCCGAAAGATAGAGAGCAACAACGATAGTGTATTGCTCGTCTATCCATCCGATCCTCCATCGCCGTTGTGATCAGAGAGTGCATTATGTAATTCTGATAATGCCAGCCAGCAGCAGAATTGTTCAATGATGTACGTGGGGGATAAAAGCCCAAACACTATTTTTAATCTATGGATTAAATTGGAAATGCTTTCAATAATTGTTCCATTCCAGGTAATCCACGATTTTTTTAATAGATGTTCGTTACGTGTATTGACCTTAAGTGCCTCGCATGATCCTCGATCACTCACGTAGTCTCGCCACTCTTGTGAACGACAAGCGTGCTTTTTTCGAAGGTGTTGTACTTTTTACAACGGTGCGAGTCTTGGAATTATTGGATGACCTGGAATGGAACTTGCATTTAATACAAATCCAATTTGATTCAAATTATTAATAATAGCATGTTTTATTTCCAAAAGGGGCTAACGCATATACCGTTACGCGTATTGTTCTTAAATCCTATACTTACATTCTCGGAATTCTCGAATGACCTGCGATGGACCTTAGAAAATTGGCTCAGGCGCACATTAACCTATTAATAGGATATTTGTGCCTCTAGAAATGGAACATGCATTCAATACAAATATAATTTGATTCACACAATCACTAAGAGCATGTTTCTTTTCTAAAAGGAATACATAGAGCTTTCGAAACGCATTTTGACCTTAAGACCTGTACTCCAGTTCTTAGAATTTTTGAATGGCCTGTTCCATCATGTTGAAGGCATGTCGAACTTGATTCATAAATCGCTAGAAATTTTGATATACGAACCGCTAGGAACATGATCCATATCAAGAAAGCCGATAGATGTTAGATTCTAAGTGGAGGTCTGGAAGCCTAAACTCCAGGAAATTTTTAGAAGACCTAGAATATGTGACGATAACACTCCATTTTGTGTTTTTGGATTGCTAGTATTATGTATCATATTTAAAGACCAAAGTTCAATGTGAGGTAGAAAACAAATAATATATAAGCAAAAGTGCTTTTTACATCATATTCAGCCTCGTAGTTTTTGTATGGCAGGTCTCGTTTGAGGAGAGCCTGGCGTACGCTGTCAGAAAACCAAGATTTATGTCGCCGACGTCTGGTACAGATGCGGAGGCAGATAGGGGCAGTAGGGGCAATATGAGCCACCCTCATTTTGAGCTTATTGGCAAGTTTTATCATGTAAAAGTTATATGATCTTGAAGAGGATGCTCCACATATGCATCAACGTGAAAACCGCATTAAAATTCAATTCAAGCATGAAAATACACTTGAAAGTGTAAATTTTCGCTGCATAGGCAAAATTATTATAAGATTTGAAGTTTATAAATAAGGTTTCGACACAAAACTGATTAAAATATAGGTCAAAAATACACCACAATCAAAAGATATATTAAAATTGAATATTGTGCACACATGTTTGTATTGATACAAATCTGAATTTATCATAAAACTTTTTTTCCCACAACCAGTCCCTATGGGGCAATATGGGCATATCTGCACAGAGCAAGATATCAGGCCCTAAAAAGCGAACAAGTTCAAATTTCAGTAGTCAAATACAAGAATATTATCATATATGTAAGATTCATTACGGAAAACTTACAATAGCACATTACTGCGATTGAAACAGAAAAAATGACCATTGACCAATTGAAATGTGGGTGTTCAAACGGTGAAGAGTGGCAAATCGGTTCAGTCCGCTGTTGTGCGGTTTTTTAATTTTATTTGGTATGGAATACTTACAATTGTTGTAGGAATATCATATTCTTCCATATTATGATACTTTTTTCGCCTAAATAAACGTTTTGGATGGGTGGCCCATACTGCCCCAAATGGTGGCTCAAATTGCCCCGTATAGTCGGGAACACACATTGAAATCAATACATTTTCAAAAGTGCATTCCAACAATTTCCAAACGCATTTTACGTCATTCATCGACGTAATATGAAAGGTAACATTCTCTAGTATAAATCAACTACATTTAAACGATGTTTTTTTGAGCTTTTCGGCGCTTTTCGGAACGATTTCCTTAGGTGGTCCATATTGCCCCGATCACCCCTACATGAATCAATCACCGTTTTAACGTTACTGTTAAAAAAATTAGGGCATCAATTGCGTTCAAAATATTATAAAGATATTCCAGAGGATAGAGAGTAGAGTATTTTCTGCAGCTTGCGGATCAAAAAAATTGATGTAATCACGATATGTCTACCTACTTTAAACTCGAGTATCTAAACAAAAGCTGCTGCCCGTTAATCCGAAACTCCAACGCTGAACTTTCAGTTTTATCACTTGATTTTGTTGCGGAATTTCTTTCGAATTTATTGAATTTTTTTTCAGAGCGCATTCCGATTTTTTTAAACAAGTATTAATCAAGCTTTTCTTCTAATATTTTTCGTTTTCAGAACCGTTCAATCTCACTGACGCTTTACCAAGGACGGCTGGTATTCCGCGTGGACTACGGAGGGGACTCAAAACTGGAGATCAACACCACAAACCGGTACAACACCGGCCAGTGGGTGGTCGTCGAAGCAGCTCGATCGTTCTCCAAAGGCAGTACTGAGAACGGCATACTCAAAGTGGACAACAAAGAAGAATTCCGTGGCGCCCCAACGAAACCAATCAATTCCGGAATGCTCCCGAACTTGAGCGAAAACTACTATTTGGGCGGTGTGCCGCCTGGATTCAAATCTGGTACAACAAAGGCACCGGGCGCGGATCACGCGTTCCTCGGATGTCTGAGAGGTGTTCAAATAACTGGAGTTTCCTATGACCCGCTGGATAGTTCCAAACATTTTGGCATAGAGGGATCTTGTATTGACACGATAAGTAAGGCCGGATTCTATGGGAATGGATACGTGGAGTTTCCCTCACACAGTTTGAGAAAACGAGCGAACTTTGGGTTCATTTTCCGAACGTTGGAACCAAATTGCTCTCTACTGTTGTCGGGCTTCCCATCGAGTTTGTCTAATGAGTACGACTCAAAAGATATGCGCGGAAACTATTCCGTATTTCTTCACGAAGGTAAACTCAATCTATGGGTGGACTCTGGTGCAGGCCGAGTAGAGCTGGAATCGAACAACAGTCTAAACGATGGGGAGTATCATGTGCTTCGAGTGATCAAGCGTGGAAGAGCCGTTGAACTACGAATCGATGACGAGTTTCAAGGAGCGAAATCTCTGCCCAAGCAACAAGCTTTGGTCAATATGCCCGGGGAATTGGGAGGTCTCTTTCTGGGAGGCGTTCCAGACGATCCGGCTTTTGATTCTCTCTCTAAATCGTTCAATGGGCTTAAGGGTGTTATTGCTAACGTCGTGTTCAATAATCGAACCGTTTCGTTTGATGGAGCTCTAAACTTCACCAATGTTCAAATGGGTCGATCCGGACCGGACATGGGTTCGAACATTCTTCACACCACGCTGCAACAGACACAACCTTTCAGTCGTAGCTTCAAACCGCCACCAGAAGGATGCAACAGGGTATGTATTGTTGAATGGGAGCTTTTTCTGCCTCAGCAGGGTTTTTAACGCTACAATTAACCTATTTTTGAAAATTTCTGTACTTACAGAGTGTTGATAATACTAACGGTTGTTAGCGCAGTTAGCTCGAAGCAGTATAGAACTTTATTACTAGTAATTTATTTTAGTTCTGCATGTTCTTTCCATGTTACAGCAATTGTTTCATAAATGGCCTATCATTACTTTATTTTCTCTATTGTTTCTAAGTTGATTGGTGAAGGTTTTTTTTCGGTTCAAAATTACGTTTTGCACATAGTTTAATTTATTTCACGAGCAGTCACACTTCTAACGTCAATTGGGTGTATCTTTTATCTGGTACTAATTTTCACACACAAATCGCTTAGCTCAGTAACAAAGGTAAACCGGATGCACTATCAGCCTCTCTGACCGTATAATTAACACTTAGGATCGATTCCAGGTCGGAAGCTACTCTTACGAACCAAATGCTTTCAAGTACGGTGATAAACTTCAGAGTCACTCGATAGTCAATGTAGCCGCGCGTCATCTCTGGCAGCGAAATTTCAACGTGCAGTTCGACTTCCGCACATTCTACCCCAATGGAGTGCTGTTTGTGGCACTGGTAAGATAATCACATTTTTCCTTGCGAATATTATGTTTTTGAGTACGCCATAACTTTTTCCAACAGGGATCTAAAGACAAAGCGAAGCACTTCATCACACTGGGGCTGAAGGACGGAACTCTAACCCTGACGGTGCGAGGTCGCAAACGGGAACAGCTGCTACTACCAGTGAAACTCAACGACGGCCAGTGGCACCATGTTTCGCTTTACAGCATCAAAAAGAAAGCTACGCTGAGCGTCCAGACTGATAACGGTCTGAGCTCGGCGCAGATTAAACTACCAAAGAGATTGAATGCATCCAACAATCTGTTTGTTGGAGGCATTCCAGATGACACGCCACTGCCCAAGGATTTGCAACCAAAACCGGAGGAGTTCAAGGGGTGTTTGAGGAAGTTTTCGGTGAATAACAACACTCAGGATCTGGCACGGCCGGGAAGGCATATGAACGTTGGGCAGTGCTTCCCGCGGATCGAACAGGGCTCCTACTTCCCGGGTGATGCGTATGCTATATACAGTAAGATTATTTCATCAAGATCTTAACATTTCGTGCACATGGATTACTACGCATTGTATTGTTTCAGAACGCAACTTCAATGTTGGGAAGTTCATGGACGTCGATCTCGAGATTCGAACATCGGAAGTCAATGGAATTTTGATGAGTGTTGCCGAGCCTATTAATGGGTTCCCCGCTTTCTCTCTCGAGATTTCGAATGGAAATGTAAGTAAACGCTATATATTATTTTGTTTTTGCTCTAAACTTGCAGTAAAAGGATGTCATGTGTTTGAGTTCGAGATTCAGGATGTTGTCGAAACCTGGAGCATTTATGTTTTTCGATGATTTGATAGAGGCCATCAGTTCATCAGGTGAGAGCTCCATCTCATCGTTGGGAGTCAAAAGGATGTGGTTAGTATGCCGGTTGACGGCTGCTTCATGACCCAGTTCATGACCATGTAGCCTGACGATGATCTGTCTAAGATTGTGCGAGCTGATGGAGTGCCAACCTATTTTGGCGACCTTTTCTGCAGGAGTTGTCAAGCGTTCCATTATTGTCTAATGGGATCCAAGGTGGAATGGGTCGAGGCTTGGATTTTAGAATTTTATTTATTTTCAAGAACGGCTTTGCACAGTCTGGGAGGGCGCGGATATTTTTGGAGAAATCACTTTTTCTGAGGTCCACCATTTTTTTCAATCGATTGCAACGTATCTCAAGCGCAAATAGTCCTGTACGTTGGTGCTGCCTAACATTTTGTGACATTTTGTAGGCCGATTAAATCTTTGGTGAGTGTACATATTTATCAATGGTTGCTTTTCGAGCTATTGGCACATGTTTATGGGCCTGGGAAAGCTTCTCGTCGATTTCCTCAGGTGTGGTTGGATATCACTGGTGTTCGATATTGTCGTTTACATAGCGAGTTTCTGATGGAAATGAATAAAAACGATGCGTGTCCGTTGGTGGTCCAAATGAAAGTGGACGAGAGATTTATTCTTTTATTATCTTGAAGCGTTGCGATAGTTACGGTTATTTGACGTATAATTAAGGTTTGTGTAATTTTAGGTATTTACAATTATAAATAGTTCAGTGTGGTGGGTGACACAACAGCTGCTATTCATATTTCAACAAATTCGAGCTTGAAATGTCTTATATATCAATCTTAACAATCATCAAATGAACTTAATTTGTTAAATAATTCACTTTATCGAAAATTCATCACTTTAAACTTATACTCTACGAATAACTAAACTCCGGATCTTCGTTTCGCTTGCGAATCCTCTTCGATCGCCGTAGACACACGTTCGGCAATGCCTTGGGATGAAAGTCTCAATAATAAAGACAAAAAAAGCATTCGGCCAGTCCGCCGAAGTCGCGTTTCGCTTCCTCGGCTTTGCAGGAACCATAAGGAATCCCCTGAATGGTTCATCATCAGAGCCGCTTCCGAGCCGATAACTTCTTCGGTGTCCTCTTCGTGTCGTTCTTCAATTCCAGTTCGTTCTTCGACCATAGCATCTCTACCACCCGTACCGACTCCCAGCCAAACGTTTTGCCTAGGTTGCGGAGTTTGCCCCTTGTAGAACCTAAGCTGACTTCGGTGAGCCATGATGAGCGTTTCCAATTGCTATCTGGAAAGTGTTAATAGAAAAACGTTTAAGAAACGTTGCCTTAATCCATACCATACAGTATCACTTTCTGTCAGTGTGTCTTAACCGTCATTCGACTTTTTCGGTATATTAGACAAATTTTTGTCATCATTTACATCAATTGGAGTCTGCGGTACTTGTCAATAATTTCTTTAAGTCTTTTTTGGATTTAAAAGGTCCAAAATCGTTTTTGGTTTGAAATGAAAAATTTTCTCTGAGGGAAATTGCCCATCACTCGAAACAATATTATTTCTATAATTCATTAGAAAAAAGTTTATCTGATCCTCCAAATCAACATCTTGCAAGTCTGGGTCTAATAAAACTTTTTCAGCACTGTTTTCACAGTTCTCACCAGCCGTTCCGCCTGACCATTACTGGAGGGGCTGGTCTTTTCAATACTTTTATCCCCTGCTTTACCAAAAATGTTGTGAATGAATATGAATTAAAAGGAGGACCACCGTCCGATACCAGTACATTTGATAAACCAAATCTAGCAAAATAAGCTACCAATTCCTTCACCACTTTTGCACGATTTGTGCCCTTCTTCATGCATTCTACCTCCAACCACTTTGAGAAAGATTCAACAATCAGTAGAAAAAAGTGGTGAGAAAAATAAAAGAAATCTATGTGGACTCAGCTGAAAGGTCTTGTAGTAGGTTTCCAGTTGGATAAAAAATTTTTTTTTCGATACTATTACCATACTTCCACACACATCACAATTCGATACATACTTTTCAATGTATTTATGAATGCCAAACCAGTACACTTGCGTTCTTGGCAATTGTTTCATTTTAACAATTCCTGCGTGGTTGGCGTGCAAAAGCTTCAAAATTCCGTTTTGCATTTTATGTGGAATTACCATACTGTTCTGGTACAAAATGCACCCTTCAACAATTTCTAAATCAGTTTGATTAGCAAAGACATCCATTAGACATTTATCAATTTTTTTAGGCTATCCATCACGCAAGAATTTCATAAGTTGTTGTAAAAACTCGTCGTCCTTTGTCCATTTGGCAATCAAAACAAAATCAATGGGTAATTCATTATCAAAGTTTATACTTTTTATAAACTCGTGATCTAACTCAATGGGAACCTTCTGATCCAAATGGGATGGGAATCTTGAACAAAAATCCGCGTTTCCCATTTTTGCAGAGGGCCTGTATAGTATTTCAAAATTGTAAATTGAGAGTTTAAGTATGTATCGTTGGAGTCTTGTTACAAACATGGAATTTTTCCCTTCTTTGCCGAAAATCCCTATCAGTGCTCATATAAATATTTTTGGAACTTTTTAATCGTACAAACCAAGGCCAAAGCTTCCAGATGAAGAATTTAGTAACCCTTCTGCGCGTCATTTAACGTAAAAGAAGTAAAACTAATAGGCTTTTCGATGCCTTCTATCACATGTGCAATCACTCCTCCTAGGCCACAGCCTGAAGCGTCTGTTACTACTACAATGTCTTTTGATGGATCATAAAATTCAAAAAATTTGGTATTATTCAGTGCTTTTTTGCTTTCTAGGAAAGCTTTTTCACAATTACCGTCCCAAACGAATTAAGTATTTTTCTTCAATGGTTTATACAAATAGAATAACTTAAAAGACATATGAGGCACGAAACGATTGTAATAGGGTAAAGTGCCCAATAGTGGACCCCCAACCAATAGTGGACCCTCCAGCCATTTTTGCATTATTACAGCATAATGTAAACATTTTGCAATGAAATTCCATCGGGAGAACCTACCTTACAGTCCTATGATTTGATTATATGGATTGGAAATACTATGGAAGGTAAAATTAGATGATTTTTTTACAATTCTATAAAAAATAAACACGAGAGTGTCCATTAAAGGAATATTTTGGGGTCCATAATAGGAAGAAGAACGTCCCGAAAAGGAACATAAAAATCAAATGAAGTGTCGACTATAGGGAAGCAATTTTCTATTATGGACCCCCAGAGGGTCTACTATAGGGCGAATTCAGTCAGACTTTAAAATGTTAATTTCAACGAATGACGTCGTGTATTTGAGTGTTTTATGTATGTATCGTGAAGAGGAGACGCAGAGCGTGGTATTAGATATCAAGCAGAATTAATATGTTGAAAATTTCTACACGTTATGACAAGAAGCGCAAAATTCCGCTACTAGGGGGTCCACTATTGGGCATTTTACCTAGTTGATCAAGCATAAATATGACTTTAGCTCAGTAACATTTACAGGAACCTTGGCAAGGAATATGGCAATTCTGACACAAAAATTTAAATTTCTCGACATTTACTTTAATATTTGCATTTGCGAGTCTTTCCAAAACAAGAAACAATTTTTCACGACAAATCTCCAAGTTTTTACCTGCTATGAGTACATCATCAAGATAAACATAAACGTTTTAAATCCCTTCTAAAATTTGATCCATAACCTGTTGGAAGATCGATGCACTTGAGGGAGCCCCCTGGGGTAAACGATTATAGTTGAACAATCCCTTGATTGTGTTGATAAATAATTTTCTTGGAACGTTCAGTCAATGCTAGCTGTGTACAAGCTCCCTCCAGGTCTAGCGTACAAACAATTTAACAATTTGCCAATTTAGCGAACAAGTCGGGTGGTAAAGGGTAAGTATTTGGTAATGAAACATAATTTATAGAAACTTTACAGTCAATTACGAGTCTTGTTTCATTATTCTTTTTCATGACTATGTACTACAACTGGTGATGTCCATTCACTAGTCTTTACCGGTGTAGTCACCTTTTCTTTTTCTAGTTTTGTCAAATAATCCAGGACTTTTCCCCTCAACCGATAGGGTACGTCATAGGCTCCTTTAAAAATAGGAGCATCACTTTTTAATACCAAATCAGCCTCAAAATCTTTAATGGGTGTTTCTAAAGTTTCTCATTAACACTTCCGCAAACTTGTTTTTGATTTCTCCAATAGTACACTCTTTATCCGCTGAATCTACCCTGTTTACCAATTGGTCACTAAAAAAATTGTTCCTCCATTGAGGAAAGAAAACATCAAGCCAATTTCGACCAAACAAATGAATAAATTTAAATTTCAATCCATTTAGATTCACAAAGGCATTCGTTTCCCCTTCAATTTTTAGTATTGATCCATTGACAACTAGTAATTGTTTATCATTAATGGTTTAAGGACATTTATAAGACATGGTTCACTTATTCTATTAAGAGACGCAACACACATACACTGCAAATCACCTGAATTCCGTTCATCATCATCATCATCGCTGTCATCGCCAGCTCTTTGAATCGTCGACATTCTTCCCATTAAGGTGCTCAGCTCTTTCTCCGCGCTCGTACCGGGTTTTGCAACATCCACGAACTTTACCGCATCCCTTTTCATATTCTTTAACATTTCCTTTTTATGTGTCCTTTGACCCCACAAAAGTCGCATGTTATTTTAGAATAATCTGTCCTACGTCTTCGGTTATTGAATCTACCTTTTTTTTTGTGCTTGGCTGTTGTAATCCTGAGTACGTCTCACGTCATTGTGTGAATATGTGTCTCGATTGTTGGGTCTGTAGGGCTGGAAACCTAACCTTTCCCTAACTGGTCTCCGAACTTGATTCGGTCGCTCCGGTGCTCCTACCTGACTATTCCTTGTTGATTAATCCTCGACCCCTGAGGAAAGCCCGTATTGATTGTCTTCGCATTCTCTTCAGCAATATTCCAGGTAGTAATAAATTTGTCCATGGACTCAAGGGACACATTTTCTTCATTTAACAGTTTTGTTTTAAAGCCGCATCCCTCAGTCCGTGCAAAATCCTGTCTTGAATGGCAATGTCCTTGGACCCGCCAAACCCGCAGAATTCCGCTTGGAGTTTCACTGTCAAGACGAAATCCGCGGCTGACTCATCTGGTTATTGGACGCGATGTCTAAAGCGAAATCGCTGAACCAATTCTGGTTCGGCTTTGTCGAACCTTCGTTTCAACTTAACTACAGTTTCAGCGTAACTAACTGTCGATAATGTTCCTTGCTGAAACACTAGTTTCGTTTGAGAATCGGTTGAGAAATTGTACTTCAAACAATTCATTTGCTTCAAAAGAAAACTGTAGACTGTCAACCCAGTCTGAAAAGAAAGTTCCCTTGCGGTATGGCTCAGTACTAGAAGCCATACCACCTGGCATTTGATTTGCATACATGTTCAATTCTGGTACAGATACGATTGGCTCTCGCCCAAGGCCTTTGCCTGTACCGACAATTGTCGAAATTACCGGAAACGACCCGAAGTCGTACAATTTGAACCACTATCAAACCGTCCTGGGTAGCACGTAACTTCCACGGTTGCCTGAGGTCTTTCGACGATTTTTTCCCTTTTCCGCTGCCTAACAGAATGGCAACAACGAAATCAGCTGACTCCTACGGGATTATTCGGCGTCCGTATAGCAACCAACTTCCGCGGATGTATGCGACAAACGCTGCCGAGTGAATACTGCGCTCCTGATGCTCAACCGAACGGCGAGAGTGGAATCAACTACCTCAAACTAGTTTATCCGGCGTCTTCAGCGTCTTTCAGCAAGCCGCGGATTTAACGGTATTTTGCTTTACTTTTGCCGTCACCGTCGGCGCTGTTCAGAGATTTACAAAATATCACAGACAGCCCTTAGTTCTCGTCGTTTGATATACCTCACCGTCCTCGTGGGTTGTTTTCGGCGTGCTTTGGCTTTTTCACAATCGAAAACCCACAGTATTGAACTACTTGCACCACAATGCCACAAAACTACTTATTCACTGCACACGCGGTCGATATTCGTATAAAAAAACCTCGTCGCCAGTTGATGGAAATGAATAAAAACGATGCGTGTACACTAATAGTGTACTGTTTACGCATACAAAGAGCAGCTATAGCTAACTGGCACCTGCTTTCTAAACATCTTCCGTCATCAGCGAGGATTCGCACACTCCCTGATATTCCAACGCCAAGGCCCTTAGCCAAACCTGGAACCCTTTAGTCCTTAGAAAACTACAAGACTGGGGTATTACAGGCATAATGGTCGCTTTCGTAAAAAACTTCCCCACCCGACGAACCTTCCAAGTGCTCATTGACGGTAAAGCAACGGACGAGTACCCCGAAGTAACTGGCGTCCCCCAAGGGTCGGTCCTAGAGTTCCTTTTCCTCATCGCTATGGACGGGGTCTACAGCGTTCTACGCGCGAACGTATATGGATTTGTATATGCCGACGATATTTTATTGGTCGTGGTCGGCAGAACGCACAGATAGACCAGGATTGAGACTCAGATTAAGACTCTTAAAAAGAAGAAAAGGAAAATGTTTCCGACATCGACCGGAAACTAACCTTTTTAACAAACACTCCCGGGCGGTAAAGGTAGCATGTAAATCCCGCGTTAGTCTCATTAAAACCCTCTCGAAAATACACCGTTAACATCGACCGCCCCATCGCTTGCATCGTATGCAAAAAAGGAGATAACACAAATGAACTTAGAAGATCCGTACTGGTGCTCTGTGCAACACGCTTCCGAAATAGAGAGATTCGGTATACCGACGGATCCGCGGCATTAAGGAAAATACCGAAGCCGATGCCCTGGCCAGTGTCGGACACGAGGGACTACCCTACACCCCCTTCGTCCCAATGGACAACGTTACGAAATGAACGAAGAGCGTCGTCGGCCAGAACTGGGCTTGGAGCAGAGCAATAGCAGAGGATTTTTTTTTTAGGAAAGTTGAAGGATACACTGGCCCCTGGAATGATTATGTTACTCAAAAAGAACCAGGTTATATAAAGGCTTCGAACCGGTCACACAAGGGTCTCCCACAACTTCAGTGGAGGCCCCTTCCGATTCCGCTGTGAACTCTGCAAAACCGAAAACTGTGTGGTGCACTTTATCTGCAGATGTCCCAAGTACGACCACACCTGAAATCTTCATGGAATCCCGGGTAGTATTCGGGACGCACTGGCAGATGACGAAGCTGCAATGACTGCCATTTTTTGCTTCTTGAAGTATGCTAGATTGTACTACAAAGTTTAGATCTCCTGGCGCCCCCATACATCGAGAATAAGACCCCTTACCGAAAGTGAACAGGCATTTTTCGAATAAAAGCCCCACCCCCAGTGATCGTCTTCTTTCGAAGCTGGGGGGCTTCTACCTACACTATCCCTACATTATCCCTCGTCAATCGATTTTTTCTCTATCTCTTATAAGAAGGATATCGATTAAAAACGGGAGCGGGCCATTTGGCATAACGCCATTTGGCATAAGGTCGTCTGGCATAAAAGCCATTTGGCATAACGGTCATTTGGTATAACGGACATTTGGCATAATTGTGACCAGCGTCAAAAGTGAGGGTCTTTTGGCATAACGGACATTTGGCATAATTTTTTTTGCGTTCGCTAAATGGTAACTAAGTGGTGTGGGAATTACCCCTGAATAGTAAATGTAACACCCGTCGATAACAATATTGAAAATACATTATCCTCTCGTAGAAAGAATGCATTTGCAATGCAATGCAAAAGTAGGCGCATGCCCGGATTAGAGCAATGGGGGATGTAAGCCCTTCTTTAAAAGTAAGCGTGTGGCCGTATTATGGCAATGAAGGATGTGATCCCTTCTTTAGAAGTAAGTGCTTGCCCGGAATATGACAATGGAGGATATGATCTCTTCTTTATAAGTAGGCGCTTGCCCGGATTAAGGTCATGGTGGATGCGATCCCTTATTTAAAAGTAAGCGCTTGCATGGATTATGGCAATGGAGAATGTGATTTCTTCTTTAAAAGAAGGCGCTTGCCCGGATTATGACTATGGTGGATGTGATTCCTTCTTCAAAAGAAGGCGCTTGCCCAGATTGAGGCAATGGTGGATGTGATCCTTTCTTTAAAAGTAGGCACATGCCCGGATCAGGGCCATGGTGGATGATAAAGGTGGGCATACAAGTCAGTCCCACATGGCATGAGAAGGGTGGGCACAAAAGTTAGACCCGCACGGCATGATAGAGATGAGCACACAAGTCAGACTCATAGGAGCGTTAGCGTGTGTGCAAGCATAGAGTGCATGAGCGTGAATCAAGGGTTTGGGTGGGCATACAAGTTAGACCCACATGGCATGAGAAGGGTGGGCATACAAGTCAGACCCACACGGCATGACAGAGGTGCAACAGAGTATGTAGGGTGTGTTTGAGGGTGCGATAGAGCGAGCACCCAAGTCAGACTCGCATGGGACGGGTGCCTGTGTGAGCGAGAATGAGCGAGTACGTTTAGTACTGCCATCCCCCAGAAGTAGTACTGGGAGGTAGTTCCTGGGGGAAACGATGGTAGAGCCCAAGGGAGTTTAGTCGGTATTACCGGTATGGTCGAGTCCGACACCCCAGTACACTTCCGTGTGGTAGTTTGGCAACTACAATGCACGTGTACTGGGTTAGTGTGTAAATGCATTCTCCCTTGTAAAAAAAGGCCGTGGTCGATGTGATCCCTTCTTTAAAAGTAGACGCTTGCATGGTTTGTGACAATGGTGGATGTGATCCCTTCTTTAAAAGTAGGCCCTGCCAGGATTATGGCAATGGTGGATGTGACTCCTTCTTTATAAGTAGGCGCTTGCCGGGAATAAATCAATGGTAGATGTGATCTCTTCTCCAAGTAGCACAATTCAGATTGATTTGATTGCAGTAACTCATATGTGACTTGATTGGTTTTAGTAACTCGTCTACGACAAGTGTATTGCTTGAGTTTTTAAGGTCAGGCGCTTGCCCGGATTAAGGCAATGGTGGATATGATCCGGTTTTAAGGCGCATGCCCACTTTAAAAGTAGGCATGTGGCCGGAATAAGTCAATGATGGATGTGATCCCTTCCTAGGAAGTAATTCTACCGTTTTGTTATTTCGCTTTTCCGGAAAATGTCTACCATCAGTCTAAAATTATCAGAAAACAGCCTCGACCTACTTTATCTACGCTAAACAATGCATGCTTTCACAGTTCGAAATGATGCCAAATGTCCGTTATGTCAAATGACCTTTATGCCAAATGACCTTATGCCAAATGACCCAGACCCATTAAAAACCAATCGAGCATATTAAGGGTCCTTCCGATTCTTTCAGATTTCTTACATGGCCCTGAACTGAAAGAGACGTTCTGATCCTTTCCAACTAGAAGAAAGGTCGAAAAATCACAGGATTTTCTGGTTTTTGGCAACAAATTTTGGCTAGGATTTTAAGTGTACTTCATCGTTACTTCCACTAGAAACCGTGATACCTACACTACCAAACAAAACCCGGTCGACGTTTTTTTGTGTATATTTTATTACTGTTTTGTTTTTTAATTTTAAAATTTTGAATGTTAATTATTTTAAAGTGTCTTATAGCCTATTCAGATTGGGCTATTTATGACTTTGTTAAGTGAGAGGGTATCCAATTATTACGAGGTGTTCAGACTGCAGCAAGATAATATATCTTGACGTTTCCATGTTTCCTCATTTGCACGCTAATACAGGGTTGAATTCAAGGAGAGTTTTAAAATTTAATTTGCAAAATCAAGCATTTGTGTGGCGACAATCGAACATTTTTTTCTGAACAAAGTTTCTACGAAAAAAAAAATATTAAAAAAAATATGAAAAGGGATTTTCGAAGAATATTTGAAGCTCTCATTAAGGATAATGAGCGAAGCTACATTCATTAGTTGGGTGCGCCGTTCTTCGGGGAATCAGACTATTCCTCAATTTTTTTTTAAGTTTAAAAAGTATTTTGATTCTGTACTATGATCGAACGGAGATTTGATAGAAAAATTTAGATACTTTTGGGAATTCTCACAAATAAATAAAAAAAAGGACGATTTGACCAATTTTCAAGAAATATTATCGAACTAAAATGTATTTCCACCAGTATCTCCATGTATGAAGGGCAACTTCAAAAATGGAAACTGAACCATTGCGTTCTACTCGATAATCAATGATACAGCTTCTAACAAAATCGAATCGTGTGAATGTCATATAATCTAAACTGGATTTTGGACGAATTAATGCATTACCAATCCATGTTTTATTTAAGGTTATTCTACTTTATATATACATCCCATTCAAATCGTACAGTTGTCCCACGTGAAAAATGTTGAAATCCAAAGTATATTAAGCCATTCAAGGAGCAGAATTGAAACAATTTATGAAATCATGTTTATTCATCAAATATATTCGTTTTACAACCATTCCTACGTTTTAAATTTTCTTCCGCATTGGCCCTTGAACTTTGAAAATTTATTCGAGTTGTTCTATTAAATCTAGGTTTAAGTTAAATACTTCATGTTAATTCTAGAGAGCATCTGTTTTTTAAACAATTCATGTTGAATAAGTGGAGAATAAATAATTATCATCATTATTTTTCATCATATAAAATGCTTTCCACAAAACCATCACAATCCGAGTTATTCTTCAGCGCTCAGAAGATTTCCATCTAACATGCATTCGACCCTGCTGCGACAGAAAGAGCATGACTGTCAACTACGAAACGAAATGAAAACAGAGAGAATTTTCTCTCATGGCAAAGAGAGCGTGACGCTTGTCAGTTTTGTTTTGTTGAATTTCTCCCTGCATCCCAGTTAGAACGAAAGCTCTCTCGTAATAATTGTTCATAATAAATTCTTTATGACTCTTTTTAGCGGGTATCTTTTGACAGCGCAAAATGTATGGAATATTACGTAAATAATGACATCATAAAGCGTATTTACCCTGAAACGCCAATTATTATGTCATTAATGGCGTAATCTGAATAGGCTATTAGTTAAGTTACGCTTAATAACGATGCCTTTGGTTAGCACGTGAGGTTGGTCACTTTGGCCTACCATTCCTATCAAAAACGTTGTTTCCACTGCATCTGGCGGGACAGGTTGGCCCGCAAAGGAGACTCCTCTAGTCCTTTCAAGAGGCTCGGAAGCCTCCTTTTAAGAGGCTCGGAAGCCTCCTTTTAAGAGGCTCGGAAGCCTCCTTTCAAGAGGCTCGGAAGCCTCCTTTCAAGAGGCTCGGAAGCCTCCTTTCAAGAGGCTCGGAAGCCTCCTTTCAAGAGGCTCGGAAGCCTCCTTTCAAGAGGCTCCGGAAGCCTCCTTTCAAGAGGCTCCGG
Source organism: Armigeres subalbatus (assembly GCF_024139115.2). Classification (NCBI taxonomy): domain Eukaryota; kingdom Metazoa; phylum Arthropoda; class Insecta; order Diptera; family Culicidae; genus Armigeres; species Armigeres subalbatus. The sequence goes on along the minus strand of NC_085140.1, from coordinate 260,956,659 downwards.
AAGCCTCCTTTCAAGAGGCTCCGGAAGCCTCCTTTCAAGAGGCTCCGGAAGCCTCCTTTCAAGAGACTCGGAAGCCTCCTTTCAAGAGTCTCGGAAGCCTCCTTTCAAGAGGCTCCGGAAGCCCCCTTTTAAGAGGCTCAGAGCCTCCTTTCAGAGGCTCAGGAAGCCTCCTTTCAAGAGGCTCAGAAGCCTCCTTTCAAGAGGCTCGGAAGCCTCCTTTCAAGAGGCTCAGAAGCCTCCTTTCAAGAGGCTCGGAAGCCTCCTTTCAAGAGCTCAGAAGCCTCCTTTCAAGAGGCTCAGAAGCCTCCTTTCAAGAGGCTCCGGAAGCCTCCTTTCAAGAGGCTCAGAAGCCTCCTTTCAAGAGGCTCAGGAAGCCTCCTTTCAAGAGGCTCGGAAGCCTCCTTTCAAGAGGCTCAGAAGCCTCCTTTCAAGAGGCCTCGGAAGCCTCCTTTCAAGAGGCTCAGAAGCCTCCTTCCAAGAGGCTCGGAAGCCTCCTCCAAGAGGCTCAGAGCCTCCTTCCAAGAGGCTCGGAAGCCTCCTTCCAAGAGGCTCAGGAAGCCTCCTTCCAAGAGGCTCAGGAAGCCTCCTTCCAAGAGGCTCGGAAGCCTCCTTCCAAGAGGCCTCAAGCCTCCTTCCAAGAGGTTCCTGGAAGCCTCCTTTCCAAGAGGCTCGGAAGCCTCCTCCCAGAGGCTCGGAAGCCTCCTTCCAAGAGGCTCGGAAGCCTCCTTCCAAGAGGCTCGGAAGCCTCCTTCCAAGAGGCTCGGAAGCCTCCTTCCCAGAGGCTCGGAAGCCTCCTTCCAAGAGGCTCGGAAGCCTCCTTCCAAGAGGCTCGGAAGCCTCCTTCCAAGAGGCTCGGAAGCCTCCTTCCAAGGCTCAGAAGCCTCCTTCCAAGAGGCTCAGGAAGCCTCCTTCCAAGAGGCTCGGAAGCCTCCTTCCAAGAGGCTCAGAAGCCTCCTTCCAAGAGGCTCGGAAGCCTCCTTCCAAGAGGCTCAAGCCTCCTTCCAAGAGGCTCAGGAAGCCTCCTTCCAAGAGGCTCAGAAGCCTCCTTCCAAGAGGCTCAGAAGCCTCCTTCCAAGAGGCTCAGGAAGCCTCCTTCCAAGAGGCCTGGAAGCCTCCTTCCAAGAGGCTCAAAGCCTCCTTCCAAGAGGCTCAGGAAGCCTCCTTCCAAGAGGCCTGGAAGCCTCCTTCCAAGAGGCTCAGAAGCCTCCTTCAAGAGGCTCAGAAGCCTCCTTCCAGAGGCTCAAGCCTCCTTCCAAGAGGCTCGGAAGCCTCCTTCCAAGAGGCTCGGAAGCCTCCTTCCAAGAGGCTCAAGCCTCCTTCCAAGAGGCTCGGAAGCCTCCTTCCAAGAGGCTCAGAGCCTCCTTCCAAGAGGCTCGGAAGCCTCCTTCCAAGAGGCTGGAAGCCTCCTTCCAAGAGGCTCGAAGCCTCCTTCCAAGAGGCTCAGAAGCCTCCTTCCAAGAGGCCTGGAAGCCTCCTTCCAAGAGGCTCAGAAGCCTCCTTCCAAGAGGCTCAGAGCCTCCTTCCAAGAGGCTCGAAGCCTCCTCCAAGAGGCTCGGAAGCCTCCTTCCAAGAGGCTCGGAAGCCTCCTTCCAAGAGGCTCGGAAGCCTCCTTCCAAGAGGCTCAGGAAGCCTCCTTCCAAGAGGCTCAGGAAGCCTCCTTCCAAGAGGCTCAGGAAGCCTCCTTCCAAGAGGCTCAGGAAGCCTCCTTCCAAGAGGCTCGGAAGCCTCCTTCCAAGAGGCTCGGAAGCCTCCTTCCAAGAGGCTCAGGAAGCCTCCTTCCAAGAGGCTCAGGAAGCCTCCTTCCAAGAGGCTCAGAAGCCTCCTTCCAAGAGGCTCAGGAAGCCTCCTTCCAAGAGGCTCCGGAAGCCTCCTTCCAAGAGGCTCAGGAAGCCTCCTTCCAAGAGTCTCGGAAGTCTCCTTCCAAGAGGCCTGGAAGTCTCCTTCCAAGAGGCTCAGAGCCTCCTTCCAAGAGGCTCAGGCCTGCTTCCAAGAGGCTCAGGAAGCCTGCTTCCAAGAGGCTCGGAAGCCTCCTTTCAAGAAGCCTTCCAAGAGGCTCGGAAGCCTCCTTCCAAGAGGCTCGGAAGCCTCCTTCCAAGAGGCTCGGAAGCCTCCTTCCAAGAGGCTCGGAAGCTTCCTTCCAAGAGGCTCGGAAGCCTCCTTCCAAGAGGCTCGGAAGCCTCCTTCCAAGAGGCTCGGAAGCCTCCTTCCAAGAGGCTCGGACGCCTCCTTCCAAGAGGCTCGGAAGCCTCCTTCCAAGAGGCTCGGAAGCCTCCTTCCAAGAGGCTCGGAAGCCTCCTTCCAAGAGGCTCGGAAGCCTCCTTCCAAGAGGCTCGGAAGCCTCCTTCCAAGAGGCTCGGAAGCCTCCTTCCAAGAGGCTCGGAAGCCTCCTTTCAAGAGGCTCGGAAGCCTCCTTCCAAGAGGCTCGGAAGCCTCCTTCCAAGAGGCTTAGAAGCCTTCCTTCGAGAGGACCGACTTTTTTCTTCATAGAGGCTTGGAAGCACCCTTCTTAGAGGCTTTGAAGCTTCTCTTCAAGAGGCTCGGATGGGTCCTTTCGCGAAGTTCGGAGGCCTGCATTCAAGAAGCTCAGAGGCCTTTAAAAGTCATCAAAGTTTTACAGGAAACTTGGTGTATAAACTTAATTCAAATTGCAAAGTTTTACAGAAAAACGTAGATTTCAGATAACATTTAGGAGAGCTATACAATGTATTAGTTTTCAGGCCCGCTTTTCATATATCTTATGAGTTATAGGTACTTATTTTCATTTACAGCGAAAAAAATAGGCCATGAATAAAAAAGTTCGAAAAGGTTGAGAACCGCTGTCCTACAGAGATACTCTTGACACCCTCCTTTTAATCATTTTTGAGGATTATTTCATGCATTTCATTTCTTTCGTATCTGCTATTCAACATGGTTCTAAGTAATTTAATACAAAGCATATGTGTGGGTAGAAGATCCTTTAAAATTCTGATGACCACATCAATATTAAAGTACATAGCGTATGTTTTGCTATACCACACAAAAAAATGTCTATGTGTCCATAAAAGGTATACTTTATTCGTTGTACTGATATTTTTTGCTTCCTTCCAGGTTATTCTCTCGATCGACGTAGGTGACGGTTACCCCATCCGAGTACAAAGCACACTACCTTCCAAATACACCCTCTGCGACAACCGGTGGCACAACGTGTCGGCATTGTACGAAGACCACCAGATAGTGCTGCGAGTGGACGACTATCCGCCGAACACCCTGCTGGTGCAGTCCAACGAAGTCATGCGAAGGGTAGCGACTAAGGCTCCCCTCTATATTGGAGGGCTCCCAGGTAGGACTTCAACATTTTAAAAAACTTTTCATCATTACTCCTTATATGGTTTCCCTCCTAATTACAGACACAGCACCCAGCGGGACACTTCTTCTGCGCGAAAACTTCAAGGGCTGCATACGAAATGTGGTGATACGAAACGAACGAAAGGATTGGACCGACATGGACAATCTCCACAATGTGTTACTGAGCGAGTGCTTGACCGTCAACTAGGATTCGTCTCGCCCGTGACAGCTTACTTTCTGTAAATAGTAGAACATTCATCAAGCCATTACGCTTCTTCGATAAGAGTAGTAGCAACATTACAAGTGTAGTAAAAATCGCCCCATGACTCCAAGGTCACTGGCACCCGGATCATGGGGAACTCTGACATACCAAAAACGTAATACTTATTCTGTAAAATTGTATCGAAATGCTCCGAGAGGCTTTCTTCCCAGTGTATGTGTATTTAGTTGTCTGCTAACGGTCAGCGAGTAATCAATACGCATGCCAACAAATAAAACTGTAATCGATGTGCCTTCTTGGACGCTTTCCCTCTGTATGATAGAAACACGTGCGTACAAACCACCGATCCTAAGCCCATATTTTTAACTAAATAGTAGAACAAACGCAACAATGTGTTCCCCTTGCGTAAGCCTTGTAAAATACATTCAAGTCATAATTGTTGAATTTACTTTAAGTATTTATTTAGACAAACGAATTAAATGCGCACAACTGCCAACCAATTGTCGTTCCTGTTTTGAGAACTATCTGACGAATTGTTAAGATCTAATTGTAAGATAACGAACAAAAATCATTGTGCTGCCATAGAAACAGATAGGATTACTATATTTAATGTTCTATTTAACATTGATGAAAGTTTGTTTACGAGAAATTCCACTGAAGAAGGTGTAAATTGTTATCATTCATTGTAATTTAATTATGTTTATGATTCAAACCTATTTAAGTCCACAAGAGGAAATGTAGTTCAATGTTTCTGTGAAATGGAGTATATAGAAAATAAACTAATATTTTTCTTATGTAAACCCAAACCAAAGCAATTAACATCGAAAGAAAGCCTCGCAAATCGAAGAAGTTGTTTTCCCCAACAATGTGTCGAAGGAAGACAAACGGATAATAGGAAAATGCATATGACTGTGTTGTCCTGTAACTGCGTCACTTGGAGTTTATTTTTAAGAACCATTCGTTTACTTTCGCTAGTTTGCCGTGAGTGAAGCCTGCAATCGGTCGAGTTTGTGGGATGGAATCAAGTTTAGCCAGAATTTAGTAAATTCGTTGGATATCTCTTCGATATCAGAGCGTCTTTTTTGAATTCTTGGCATGCTATTGGCTCTTGATGGAAGTGACGGTATGTGCTCTAAAGTCTGTGTCCACCTCGTGCTTAAGATGGATTGAACACTCGTTTTTCGTTCTGGTAAGTGTTAGAATGGATACTTCAATTAGCTAATGCTAACTCAATTTCAATTTTCAGCTGTTTATTGGGTCAGCTTTCTTTAACTTTTTAGTCGATTACTTTCAACCAACACTGTTCTGCAGCAAATATGTAAATCAGGTGAGATAGCATTTATAAAGTGTTGTACATGTAAACTGTCGCTTGAGCACATCTGTTTATGGCATCCATATACAGATGTGCTCGACTTGCGGTTAGCGGCAGTACAGTATTGATCCGATAACACTCTCTTATCACGTTTTCAACTTGATTTTATCACGTTTTCGGCCCGATTTTGTAACCCAAAAAAAAAATTAAAAATTTATTCGTTCTTTTCATTTTTGTAAATAATGTAAATAGTACCGCAAATAACAATGATTTTCATGAAAAAACTTTTACTGCCTGTGGTTTATTATGAATTATTTCAGAGTACCTGGCGAGAATTCTGTAAACCTTTTCGACAAATTATGGGTTCCGATCACGCATTTTGCAAGGCACTGATTCATATTTGTAAAACAAATAAAAATTGAAGATAATTTTTTTCCCTTTTTATCACACCAAAATTGGTGATAAAATTGGAATATTACTGTATTATTGAAGTATATTTTGAGTAAATGAAAGCAAAAGTGACATAGGGAGTGAGTGCTAGTAATGGATCCCGTACGTATAACTGAACAAAACCCCAAATTAAACGCTGGAATCGACGATTCCCTGAAAACTTCCGTCAGATGAAGTTACTTCATATATCAGGACAGTGATTCCATACAATTGTTATGGACAATATAATAGTTATAGTTTTATTAACTATCAGATATTAACTAATTTGTAAATGCTAATTCGTGAAAAGGTCCATTATACTAGCACATAAGCTTTCCACGATCACCATAATGGCCGATGCTATAAAAAGTTTGACAAGAACTGAATCATTTGTTTAAGAATTACACAATTTTACACAATTACACAATTTCGAGAAAACAACAAAAACTATTTTTGAACAAATTAGCACCGAATCTTTTGATTTCTTCGATACAGATCAATAGTTTTTGACAAGACTCAACACCATGGGGCACTTGCAGTTCGAAAACTTCAATCAGTACTCCATATTTATTGTTCTTCAAAGTGCGTGCACATACAGTGATTCAAGTCCGAATTCGTACACCACCTAACAAATCATTTCCTTTTCGATATGAAAGCACACATGTAGATTTTATGAAACTTTATTTACCTATAATTGCAGCATGGGATGTGAGTGTGAATGCATGTAGTTTATTTTTGCAAAAAATGTTTTCAGTTCACAGAAAATGATTTAACTCTTAAACATGTGTCAATATTCGTTCAAATTCGAATTCGTACAGTATTAGTTAATGTTTGCGTAATTTTGAAAATGGGAAGCAATATTAAAATTTAATATTTGGTATGGTAACCCTTGCTCATTATAACAGCTTTCAGCCGTTTTGGGATGCTGTCAACAAGTTTTTTGGTGTATTCGAGAGGAATTTTCGTCCATTCTTATATCAAGCAACTCTTAAGAACATTTTTGTTCGAAATATGGTGGTCTCTCACTTTTTTATCAAAGTATTCCCATAGATTTTCAATGGGATTGATTACTGGAGATTTTGGGTGGAGTTCAATAACTTTTGAGCAATTGTAAAGTGGCCACGTGCGTACTTTAAAAGCTTTGTGCTTTGGGTGTTTGTCTTGGTAAAACTTGTACCCTTGGTCTAATCCCATTTTGCAGGCACTTTGTTTCAAATTCTGCTTCAAAATGTCAAGGTAAACATTTTGATCCATGATACCATCGATGAAAACCAAATTTCCAACACCTTTGGTAGACATACACCCCCATACCATCACCCAACCTCCACCATGCTTAACCGTTGCTTTCAAATTTTTCACGTTTAGCTCATCATTCGGCTTCCGCCAAACGAACCGACGACCATCTGAGCCAAAAATGTTGAATTTCGACTCATCGACGAATACAACATCTTATTGGGAATACAACCGTCAATGAGTCGAAGCGAACGAAGATTTTAACGAAGATTTCATTGATAAAAACATAAATCCACGCAACTGCCCACAGCTCCGGCCCATCGAGACATTTTGGGCAGTAATGAAGCGGAAGCTTAAGAAAAGTGGAAAAAGTGGAAAAACAGCTCGGGACGCGACTCAGATGACCAAAATATGGATCAAATGTGTCTAGGAAGTTGACTTCGGAGGTGTGCAACTTTTGATGAGAGGAATAAAGAAGAAGGTGCGAATTTTCACTAGAAACAAGAAGAAATTATTTGTATCAATAATTTTTCCTTAAAGTACAGTGAAGTACTCTTGTTTTGATGTATTAACCTTATTTGTACGTCAATCCGTTTCCGAGATACAGATGATTTTATTATTCCGGATTCTAAATGGACATAGCTTTATTATTGAACGAGGATTCAGAATAGATAAAAATCTCATTTTGGCCAAGAATGTTACATATGCAGTTTCTCAAACAAACGGTTCAACTGCTTCCGGAAGGATTCACAAAAGTATGCTTTGAAAAAATGATTCACTGTGTGATGCACTGGAATATCAACATTTAATTACTCCTTTGCACACTTGATTGAAAATACTGCATCATTGATTTAAATCATTTCAAACATGCTCCATTTCGATCAGGGGGGTGTAAAACGAAAATTTGCAAGTCGGGACCTCACAAGTTTAGGCAAAGATTTTGGACGCTAATAGCGTTTCAACCTTTCGATCTATTTAACAAAAACATAATTAGATCTTCCGATAATATTGTCGAGAGAAACAGTTGGAAAAGTAAGGCGCTAATAAAAAATGCATATTCACGGCAGTTCACGTGTACAAATGGAAATATGGTCTGTAGAAGTGAGTGTATGTGTCGCTGGTGCAAATGTACGGTACGTACGCGTGTTTGATCTGCCACCGAAGCTCAACGGTGATGATTTATGTGTCATCGGCGCTAGTGAAAAAGGTAATCACATTATTTGTTAAAAATTTCTGGTTCAGGTTCAATACCTTGGACTCTATCATGGACAGTGCGTAGATTCCACTAAATGACAGACGTCATTGCCTACAAAGGATGGATGTTTTATGACGCCCTCAAAGCCAAGTGAATCATTTGTTTGAGAAACTGCATAAGTCCATTTTACACTATTTCGAGAAAACAACAAAAAACTGTTTTTGAACAAATTTGCACAGAATCTTTCGATTTCTTCAATACAGATCAATAGTTTCTGGCAAAACTCAACACCCTGGGGCACTTTCAGTGCAAAAAATGTAAGCAGTACTACAAAATTGCTCTTCAAAGTACGTTGACATATGTAGTTTCTCAAACAAACGAAAATTTTTTCATACACTCCTGAACAAAATTTTTTTTTCGTATTTTTTTATTTTTTACGTATTTTTGGACGAGGATTCAGAATATCACTTGTCATAAGACGAGTTAATACAATCCCATTGAATTCCACCACTTAATTGTATCTTGACAGATACGTATTTCGACCTCAACAGTAAGGCCGTCTTCAGTGTCTCGTACTTGACTCGACTTATAAAAATCTCATTTTGGCCAAAAATGTTACATATGCAGTTTCTCAAACAAACGGTTCAAGTGCTTTTGGTCTTTGGGGACATAAAAAGGCCCCAACATCAGATACGGAATTCACAGGGTAATACTAATGATACACTGGTGGTATTCGTACCATGGTACAAGAATCTTGAAATTAGTGCCATATCTATTATTGTCTTTCATTAAAGATAGTCTTGGAAATATTTTCTTGTCACCTTGTACCATGGTACAAATACCACAGGTGTGTCCTTAGTATAATGAGCAAGCAAAGAAGCTAGAAGAAGTGGCAAAAGTATTCCAGGAAGCAATTCCATGCCAACAGGTCAAGTCAAGGGCTCCCGTCTGAGAAAGCAGTGTTTTCGCAAGAAATAAATAATTGTTGTTGTTAGAATATTAAGGTGAAGGTGGGTTGAGTACCAAAACAAAGCTTTGAAAGTATTTGTACAATAAAAACTGTCATATACTGTAGTAGTATTGGTGTCGTATTAAAAAAACAAAGAATATTAGTAGGGTGGTTCAAAAAACGACCCAGCACCACCACGCTCACTCCATTCCGTCCCATGCTCCGAGTGTCCTCCAAAAACCGATTTGAACAAAAAGTGGTTGAGCATGCCAGTTCAAGATTGTATGAAAACTAGTATGGAAACTAAACATGTGTAATAACACTGGCTACAGTGCCTCCCCTCCATACGCTGGCGAAAAGAGAACCCACATAGCTGAAAGCAACATTCCAGAGACTTCACTGAAAGAAAACCGCACCGCAGGAAAGATCCATTGATTACGTAACGCAAAAAATAGCATTTTATACCCCACTCACACCCATGTCACACATTTTTTATGAAGCATCTGCCCCTGGTGCGATAGATATCACAGACAAATTCAGGGTATTTTGTTGAATTGCACGTTTCTTTGATGCCTTCTAAGAAGCCTAATTATCATGCTAAAGTTTCGCAACCTCGATTAAAATCGACTCGCAACTATTGGAACGACCATTCAATATGGATTGTCTATGGAGTTGAAGCTCTTGAATTTTTCATCCAGTCATATGGTCTCCCCCCTCGCCAGGGCCCAATGACGAAGCACCACAATCAGAATAATGTTAAATTCAACCCCGCCATATAAACTGTCATACAAACCTGAAACGACGGTAAGCCTCTATTCAAACCAGCCCAAACCATCGGATGACACCCAAATTATAAATCACAATCGACTGAGCGTGGCGGAGCAAAATTATTTTTTGAGCCACCCTAATTATTAGTTTGCTGCTGCCGGTGCCGTTGTTTACATTCGCTCCGCGATCAGTTTTTAATCGTTTTTTTTGGGCAAAAATAGCAGTTTATATTAAGTTTTCGGTTTAAACAAGTGACTGATTTCGAAAAGTGATGTTTAATTTGCATTCCATCAACATTTCGGGCTGCTCATGTGCGGAGAAGTGGTGAAAACTTGATTTTTCAGTGCCCTCTGAGAAGAAGTGAAGTGCAGTGATAAGCCCACCAAATCGCGAACGGCTAATAAATTGGCACGAAACTGCTGATTTATGATATTATTCGAGCCGAAATGCATAAGACTCTTTGGATAAACATGTTCATTATCACGGGAAGTGAATAAATATGCTGTTAGCAGGTTAGTAATTTGAATATTAAACTTTTGTTCGATGCTGTTCGATGCATTCGAATGTTGGTGGGAGAGGAGTGCGGGAGGTGTGGGGTTGGCCCGTGGAAGGTCCGGTGCCATATTGGCGGCCATCGTGGTACTGGCCGGGATTCTGCATCAAGCGTCAACCAAGATCATTTTTTGCTCAGGTTTGCGTGTAGTAAATTTAATTGATCGTGAATCGTATAGGATAACCCTCAGCCCTATAACTGAGCATGTCCTACAATAAATTCGGACATGAAGTGATATAAATTGAGCTTCGTTATCCTTCTGTGATCAAATTGTCACAGTCAAAACGCAGCTTGGCACGATTATGTAGAACCCCGATCAAATATTCATATTACCGAATTCATAGATCTTTGTAGTAAACGAATGAGCCTAATAAATACACAAATAGAAAAAAAAACTACAAAATATTGCAAATAAGAATTCTTTCCTTGATTGTTATTGTTACATTTTTTTATTATAATCAGTGATTCATTATTAACAAATACCTGTGATGAGCAATCCTTATTACCTACTTAGTCTAATAATTGCTTCGGAAAGTAAATTCATGTTAAATCTAATAATCATAAGATCATCTAACTTCGATGAGGCTAATCTTAATCTATGGTCTTCTAGTAATAGCTTAAGGCCTGAGAAGCATCTCTCAACCGAAACTTGTGTACAAGGAACAGCTAATGCTACCATTGCCAGCAGATAAAGATCAGGGTCGTCATATCGCCTCGATTCCCACAGTTTTAATCCATCCGTTTTCGAGTCCATGCGTTGCTTGGAGTTGGCGAGACTCAAAAGCTTGATTTTAAGATCGACTTTTGGCGAATTTGTGGATGCCATGTGATTAATGCATTCACTTTCCAGACTTTTCTCAAAATCTTCATCTCCTACGCTGCCGTGAATCGCATATCTGTCCCATCTTTGCTGGGTTTCCTATTCATATGGGACAAATATGCGATTCACGGCAGTACGGTTGTGTCTTGCGAATCTTGATTGTGTTCTTCATGAGTTTCCTGATTTTTACTGTTTCCCTGGACTGTTTTCAAACTCTTTGCCATTTTTAAAATGTGGTCCTGTTGATGTTAAATAAGTTGTTGAATAAAAATTGGTTAAAATTTCTTAAATATGGAAAATGAAAAAAATCTTACTATTGCAATTGCTTTATCGTCTTTGGTAAGGAAAGGAGAGTCCATAAAACTCCATCTAGGATCAAAGAAAAGAGCAGCTTTGGCAGCTTCGCTGGTAAAAATTTGATGCACTCGCTGCTCCAAATTACACTGGATTCTGTTTTTACGCGATTTACATTTTCTCAATTTTCCACTCATCCTAAATGTTAAACGTATATTAATTATCATGTGATTTTTCTTTGATTTATTCTGGATTTTTTGAAACATGTTGCGAAGACTTTGGAGGTAAGTTGAAGTCACACGATCAAAAATACGAGCGAAAAAAAATCGTGTAAAAACAAAATCCTGTGTATGTTTCAGTTCAGGCACAAAGGGGTTTCCTTTACTCTCAATAATCTGCAATTTGTGCAGGCAGATTTTGATAAGTCGAAACATGTCTCCAACGATAAGGCTCTGCTTTTGTAACTCTTTCGTTAGAATGTTTGCTGGTTCGAATGCTTCAAGAAACTGTTCAATTAAGATCCATTCTTCCTCGGTAATGTTGATCTTCTCATCGCTACTTCCGATAGTTCTATAGAATGTTTCATGCTTCACTACATTCTGGAACATATTGTATTTGGAGCTCCAACGTGTAGCTACACTGATTTTCGGTAGAGGAACATTCGCTACCATGAACAACGAACGATATTGAGCAGTTTTCATAAGTTTCAGCTTCGAGCGAATTGAAGATATTTTCGCTAAAATATCTTGCTTGATCGCACCGTTAACTGCAAGCTGAATAGCGTGAGCACCACAGCGTACAAAGTCGATACATTCCGAATTAGTGCTTGAGAAGATGTCTTTCAACTGCATTTCATCATCAACGATGTTATCATCGCAATCTTCGTCAATATCTGCTTCTGAATTTTCAAAGTCGTCCTCATCTGGTGCATCATTAAATACCATATTTACCTCTTCATCGAAAACGTTCAGTGCAAGTGCTTGCTCAGCACCAAGTCGTTTGACGCATCCGATCATATTTGAACCGTTATCTACTGTAACAGCGTAGATATTAAGCACACTGATTTGGTATTGCTCCAAAACTTAAAGGATTCGTTCTTTCAAATTAGCGGTAGTCCGCCTTTCATTAATTTCAAGCATTGACAGCGTTTGGACTTGCACAATACCATTATGTAAGTATTGTGCATTAACACCGAACATTTTTTTCTCATGACGTGATGCACTGTCACATTTGAGGCATATCATCCGGTTTTTGATTCTTTCAGAAATTATGTTTCTTATTTCAGAAGCTACCTTTACTACTTCAGTGGATACCGAATCTGAGTTTATTGTTAGTCCGAGTGCTTTAGCCAAGGGACCAATCGTCTTATTGCAAGCTTCTGAATTGAAGAAATTGAATGATATCGATTGCTTGGCCGGCATTTCAACAATCCCAGAGCGAAACTCATTTGGATCCAAAGTGACTATAACCTTTTTCACCACTCTTGCAACAGGGTTGTCATCTTGAGCTTCTGGCTTGCGTTTGATTGAAATGCCAAGCACCTTATCAATGAATATGCAATTAAAAATATGGTTATCATCAACATCAAGAAACAGGACAGCTGATAAATACTTGTGCGATATCGGGATGCTTGTTTGAAATGTGCCGAGAAAAGTTTCCGATATGGTCTTTTGTGAAGCCATAGCCAGGGCAACCATCGATTATACATTTGAATTTTTTTTCTGACTCGGACCAAGCAAAATATTTTCGACATTCACTTTGCTTTTCTCGACCCATATTTGAATAGTGAACAATTATGTTCTCAATGAAATACTTTAAAACTGGGTATGTCTCCTGCCACCGTCTCAGTTGAAGTTATACACTCAAAGGTTTGACAGCGGTTTAAAATACGCACTGAGGACTAGATCATGCTTTTTCAACATAAAGAGAAGGTAAATGATTCAAATCATTGATGCGGTATTTTTACTAAAATGATGTTTTCAATCGAAGCAAGGATGGATTGATTAAATAAGGAGTTTGCATTCTCCACCTCCATGTTTTCTGCACCAAAGTAACGCAATGCAAAGGAATTTTCGAAGACTAGCTTCCCGACACTGAACTGCAATTTTTGTCTCAGCCAACTTTTGGGTTTTCTTGTTACCAGTGATAGGGTTATGCGTTAATTCACCCATGGCGCTAGTTCTCGTGATATCAAATTCTAAATCAATCAATACACGAGAATGATAATTCAAAGGCACGTAGCATCGCCATCAAAATCCACGAATTTCACTCATTTACACTACACTTTTCTACACTAGTTTTCCACTAAATGAAAACAATATCTATTTCTGTATTGAGAAATTATTATTTAAAAACTCCCGAAAGCTCGAAATGATCTATTTTTTCAAACTTTAAGGGTTTTGAATTTTTTTCGTTGCCTTGTTTACAATCGAAGAACGCATTGCCAAATTTACAATTCGAATTGAAATAATCCTATATAGCTCAGTAAAGTTACGCAAAGAGGATCTACTTACACTTTCCTCATCGCGTTTTAAATTTATATGGAGATTAGTATGGAAAAACGTCAAGCGAAGATAATATTTAGTAGAGAACCCGGCCGCACGATGGCTTTTTGCAGTTGAGGAGGACCTGAGGGCGCTCAATGTTCAGAGCGACTGGAAGCGATTGGCCCAGGACAATATCGAGTCCAGTGGAGAAGGATACTCCATTCGGCGTAGGTTCATCGAAGAGCTGTAGCCCATCAAGTAAGCTGGGTCGTGATGCTATGTACTCAAATGAGAAAATTATTGAATTGTTGGCTTCATCGGTTATGGTTGCGACAATCTATTTTATTAATTCTATTTTTACTGCACATCATGATACTCATTACAATTTTCTAAATTTTAATGAGAATCGTCTCAGTAGATGACTCTCATCATAGTTTAGTCGTGGTATAAGCAAAAGATATTTTAGTTACTAGATAAAGATTGTCGCTACTGTTCCCTTTGTTCTGCTGTTCGAAACATGTGTGGTACATACCTGTCAAATCGTATGGATTTTCCTTCTTTGACATTTAGCTCCCCTATCCTCGCCAGCAAAAGATGTTCCGGACAGCGACGACAGCGACAATCTTTATCTAGTAACTAAAATATCTTTTGTATAAGCCCAAATATTGCGAATGTTTGAGGAAAGCAGTGGCGGAACATGTAAATCAAATGGGGTGACCTTAATACGTATATAAACAAACCCGACGTGGTGTATCATGGACCCAGGGGTGGCCTGGCCATAATAGGCACAGTTGCTACATCGTTTTAAAATACTTGTTTTAGTAGAAAAATATATTTTGGCGAGTTGTATGTACGACACCTTACTGATACCTGTTGCTTATCATCTGGGGCAGCAGAACTACAATTTGTCAAATGGCTTGCTCTAGCGGAGCGACTGAAGTAAATTTCAGTTGTTAAAGGGTCCATTACTAGCACTCAATCCCTATATGTTTTTATCATATAGGGTATAGCACGGAAAAATCGCTTTCTCCAGGGGGGAAGACACTCGAATCATTTTATAAATCATTCAAAAGATTCAGAAAGATTTATAAAGATTTACAAATGAATCAGAAAAAAACGGCGAGATAATACATCTATGAAACGCCCGCCTTCAAAGTTATTTAGTTCAGTGTAGCTTCACGAGATTTATAAAAAAAAACAAAAATGGCTTTTCCATATGGACTCTGGAAGTTTAAATTTTCCTGGATAATTCCTGCAGGAATAATTCAATATCTTTGGTAAGTTACCCGAAACGTATTCCATAAGATTACAAATTATCTAAAATTGTTTACAGACGGATAAAAATTTCGCCGACAATTAAAAAACCCGTTGCGCCGACAGAAACCCTGCTGCGTCTACAAATGTCATTTCTCAGGGATTCCCATCGCTTGCGGGTTCCTGTGGTCATTCCTGGCGAATCACTGTCCGCATCGCTGGCTGATTCTTGCGGGCATCGCTGACGCATTACTGTTAGCATCGCTGGCGAATTTCTGTAGGCATTGTTGGCAGATTCCTGTGAGCATCGCTTCCGGATTCATGTGCGCATCGCTGCCAGATTCCTATGCGCATCGCTGCCAGATTCCTGTGGGCATGGCTGGCGGATTCTTGTGGGCATCGTTGGCGGATTCCTGTGAGCATCGTTGGCGGATTCCTGTGAGCATCGTTGGCGGATTCCTGTGGGCATCGCTGGCGGATTCTTGTGGGCATTGCTGGTTGATTTCTGTGAGCATCGCTGCTGGATTCCTGTAGGTAACGCTTGGGGATTCCCGTGGTCATCGCTGGCGGATTCTTGTGGACATGTTTGGCGGATTCATATGGTCAACATTGGCGGATTCCTGTGAGCATCGCCGGTGGATTCCTGCGGTCGCTGCTGGCGAATTTCTTGTGGGCATCCCCGGCGAATTTCTGTAGGCATTGTTGGCAGATTCTTGTGAGCATCACTGGCGGATTCCTGTGCGTAACGCTTGGGGATTCCTGTGGTCATCGCTGGCGGATTCTTGTTTGCATTGTTGTTGGTGGCCATTGTTTTTTTCTGTGGGCATTGCTGCCGGATTCCTGTGGGTAACGCTTGAGGATTCTTGTGGTCATCGCTGGCGGATTGTTGAGGGCATCGCCGGTGGATTTCTGTGAGCATCGTTGGCGGATTCCTGTGAGCATCGCTGCTGGATTCCTGTGGACATCGTTGACTGATTCTTGAAGGCATTACTGGCTGATTTTTGTAGGCATTGTTGGCAGATTCTTGTGAGCATCGCTGGCGGATTCCCGTGGCATTGCTGGCGGATTCATTTGGGCATTCTTGTGGGTATCGCAATCGGATTCCTGTGAGCATCATTGGCGGATTCCTGTATGCATCACTGGCGGATTTCTGTGAGCATCACCGCCGGATCATTGTGGGCATCGCTTGCGGATTCCTGTCGGCATTGCTGGTCGATTTTTGTGGGCATGGCCGGCGAATTTCTGTAGGAATTGTTGGCAGATTCTAGTGAGCATCGCTGGCGGATTCCCGTGGGCATTACTGGCGGATTCCTGTGCGCGTGGCTGGCGGTTTCTTGTGGGCATCGCCGGCGGGTTCCTGTGAGCATCATTGACGGATTCCTGTGGGCATCGCTGGTGGATTCCTGTATGCATCACTGGCGGATTATTGTGGGCATTGCTGGTTGATTTCTGTGAGCATCGCTGCCGGATTCCTGTAGGTAACGCTTGGGGATTCCCGTGGTCATCGCTGGCGGATTCTTGTGGACATGTTTGGCGGATTCATATGGTCATCATTGGCGGATTCCTGTGAGCATCGCCGGTGGATTCCTGCGGTCTTCTTATGGGCATCCCCGGCGAATTTCTGTAGGCATTGTTGGCAGATTCTTGGGAGCATCGCTGGCGGATTCCTGTGCGTAACACTTGGGGATTCCTGTGGTCATCGCTGGCGGATTCTTGTTTGCATTGTTTTTTTTTTTCTGTGGGCATCGCTGCCGGATTCCAGTGGGTAACGCTAGGGGATTCTTGTGGTCATCGCTGGCGGATTCTTGTGGGCATCGCCGGCGGATTCCTGTGCACATCGTAGGCGGATTCCTGTGAGCATCGCTGACGGATTCCTGTGCACATCGTAGGCGGATTCCTGTGAGCATCGCTGGCGGATTTCCGTGAGCATCGCTGCCGGATCCCTGCGGGCATCGCTTGCGGATTCCTGTAGGCATTGCTGGCCGATTTTTATGGGCATCGCCGGCGAATTTCTGTAGGAATTGTTGGCAGATTCTAGTGAGCATCGCTGGCGGATTCCCGTGGGCATTGCTGGCGGATTCCTGTGCGCATCGCTGGCGGTTTCTTGTGGGCATCGCCGGCTGATTCCTGTGGGCATCGCTGGCGGATTCTTGTGAGCATTGCTGGTTGTTTTCTGTGGGCATCGCTGCCGGATTCCCGTGCGCATCGCTGCCAGATTCCTGTGGGCATCGCTGGCGGATTCTTGTAGGCATCGCCTTCGGATTCCTGTGAGCATCGTTGGCGGATTCCAGTGGGTATCCGTGGGGGAATTCTGTGAGCATCGCTGGCGGATTCCTGTGAGCATCGCTGCCGGATTCCTGTGGGCATCGTTGACTGATTCCTGTAGGCATTGCTGACTGGTTTTTGTGGGCATTACCGGCGAATTTCTGTAGGCATTTTTGGCAGATTCTTGTGAGCATCGCTGGCAGACTCGTCGGTTTCTTGTGGAAATTGCTCATGGATTCCTGTGAGCATCATTGGGGGATTCCTGTGGGCATCGCTGGCGGATTCCTGTGCGCATTGCTGGGGGATTCTTGTGGGCATTGCTGGTTGATTTCTGTGACCATCGCTGCCGGATTCCTGTGGGTAACGCTTGGGGATTCCCGTGGTCATCGCTTGCGGATTCTTGTGAGCATCGCTACCGTTTTTCTGTGGGCATCGCTGGTGGATTCCAGTGAGCATTGCTAGTGAGCGTCGTTGGTTGATTCCTATGGCGATCGATGGCGTATTCTTGTGGGCATCATTTGCAAATTCTTGTAGGCATTGTTGGCAGATTCTTGTGAGCATTGCTGGCGGATTCCCGTGGTCATCGCTGGTGGATTCCTGTGAGCATCGTTGCAGATTCTGTTACGGTTTATTTTATCTTACCTGTAAGTGACAAATGTCTGATTGGAATTGTGTATGTTCCGTTCCTGCATGTTCTGTGTTTGGGCCTGAAGATAGGCAATTAAAATTATAAGTAGAGAGATTCCCAGACACAGACTTTATATTACTGGTGCTACATGGTACAGAATTATCGAGGTGCCCAAATAGGATCTGAATCCTACACGAAATAGAGCTATGAATACAACTACTTGGCTGTTGTAGACAAAATGCAAAACGCAATAAAAACACATTTGCGGGATTTGGCTGATGGACCAAAAATCTTATAAGGAAACCTCGTCACATCTCGCAATGGGTAACAAATTGGACGTTTCTCTCGGGGCACAGAGAGATCGTCGATCATTTTAATTTGTTGAAGTTGTTAATTATTTATTTTTGTATGTTCGTAAAACTTTTTATTGTAATATGGCTCCCCGACGAAAACCTTGTAACTCAGGTGTTGAGGACAAGATTCTTCACTTACCTAGTTGTAAGTTAAGTAATTTTAAGTTCTGTCACCAAGTTTGGTGTTATCTTCCTGTTTTCTGGCATCAATGTAAGTGATGCGTCAGGAATTATTTTTCGTTTACCGTCTTTCGTTATCGTTACCGTTTGCAATGCTCAGAGTTCCATCGTTGCATGGATTGATTTGTTTGAGATTGCGTAATTTAAGTTAGATTAGGAAGTAATCGTCCTCCTCAACACCTTTCCTCCAATCAAATTGACGAAATTTTTGTGGATGCTTCTAGACCATCCACAAAAATTTCGTTCCCGTTGGTTGAAGGGTGTGTTACGGTTCATTATATTTTTCTTGTAAGTGACAAATGTTTGAGTGGATATTCCACTCCTGAATGTTCTGTGTTTGGGCCTGAAGATAGGCAATTAAAATTATAAATAGAGGAATTCCCAGACACAGACTTTATATTGCTGGTGCCACATGGCACAAATTAATTGAGGGTGCCCAAATAGGATCTGAATCCTAAACCAAATTGAGCTATGTATACAACGGCTTGGCTGTTGTAGACAAAATGCAAAACGCAATGAAAACACATTTGCGGGATTTGACTGATGGAAGAAAATCTTTAACGAAACCTCGTCACATCTCGCAATGGGCAACACATTGGACGCTTCTCCCAGGGCACAGAGAGATCGTCAAATATTTTTATTTGTTGATTGTAGTGTTATTGTTTATATTTCTATGTTTGTAAAATAATTTTTATTGTAATAATTCCTGTGGGCATCGCTGGCGGATTCTTGTGAGCATTGTTGGTTGTTTTCTGTGGGCATCGCTGCCGAATTCCCGTGCGCATCGCTGCCAGATTCCTGTGGGCATCGCTGGCGGATTCTTGTGGGCATCGCCTTCGGATTTCTGTGAGCATCGTTGGCGGATTCCAGTGGGTATCGGTGGCGGATTTCTGTGAGCATCGCTGGCGGATTCCTGCGAGCAACGCTGCCGGATTCCTGTGGGCATCGTTGACTGATTCCTGTAGGCATTGCTGACTGGTTTTTGTGGGCATTGCTGGCGGATTCCTGTGCGCATCGCTGCCAGATTCCTGTGGGGATTTCTGTGAGCATCGCTGACGGATTCCTGTGAGCATCGCTGCCGGATTCCTGTAAGCATTGCTGGCTGGTTTTTGTGGGCATCATCGGCGAATTTCTGTAGGCATTGTTGGCAGATTCTTGTGAGTATCGCTGGCGGATTTCTGTGCGAAACGCTTGGGAATTCTTGTGGACATCGCTGGCGGATTCTTGTGGGAATCATTGGCGGATTCCTGTAGGTATCGCTGGCGGATTCCTGTGAGCATCGCCGCCGGATTCCTGTCGGCATTGCTGGCCGGTTTTTGTGGGCATCGCCGGCGAATTTCTGTTGGAATTGTTGGCAGATTCTAGTGAGCATCGCTGGCGGATTCCAGTTTAGCCGGCTGTTCGGCCACATTGAGAGTTGACGTAAAGTCTATGTCAACTTCTCTCCACGAACAGCCTAGATAGCCGTGTGGTGTCGGCAGCTGGTTATCTGGCTAAGAATAACATTACGGATTGCCTGTTCCAGTGGTAAAAGTCCATCATACAGGTGACCCCTAATTCTCGGTGTGATGCGGCTTTATGCTTACCGTGCCTACGAATGAATGGTTAGGGGGGTCTAATAAGAACCTAACCGCAAACGGAGCCTGTGAAGCACCAAAGCCCCCTTCACAGTATTTAGCCCTCGCTGCGCTAACCGGAGCTATGGCGTAGTTGACTTTTTACTTCTCCGAGATAATCGGCTACTCTTATTCAACCTCATCGTGGGGTTAAATAAGAGTGGGGTTATGAATATGTGTTTTACCTAGTTTTCAACAAATTATCACCTATATGGATTCGCATTATGCGTTTTTTACAATGTACTTTGTGTATGTTACCTATATGGATTCGCATTATGCGTTTTTTCACAGTGTACTCTGTGTCTCGTCCTTGACGTTTGGCTTCGACTACTCTTGTTCAATCTCAACGTGAGGTTAAATAAGAGTGGGGTTATGAATATGTGTTTTACTTAGTTTTCAACAAATTGTCAACTATATGGATTCGCATTATGCGTTTTTCACAGTGTACTCTGTGTCTCGTCTTTGACGTTCGGCTTTGGCTATTCTTGTTCAATCTCAACGTGAGTTTGGGGTTATGAATATGTGTTTTACTTAGTTTTTCAACAAACCTCCACCTATATGGATTCGCATTATGCATTTTTTTACAATGTACTTTGTGTTTGTCACCTATATGGATTCGCATTATGCGCTTTTCACTGTGTACTCTGTGTTTGGTCTTTGACGTTCGGCTTCAGCTACTCTTGTTTAATCTTAACTTGAGGTTGAATAAGGGTGGGGTTATGAATATGTTTTTTTACTTAGTTTTTTTTAAAAAATTTCACCTGTGTGGATTCGCATTATGCGTTTTTCAAAGTGTAATCTGTGTTTCATTTTTGACGTTCGGCTACAGCTACTCTTGTTTAATCTCAACTTGAGGTTGAATAAGGGGCTATGAAAATGTTTTTTTACTTAGTGTTTTTTTCAACAAATTGTCACCTATATGGATTCGCATTATGCGTTTTACACAGTGTACTCTGTGTCTCGTCCTTGACGTTCGGCTTCGGCTATTCTTGTTCAATCTCAACGTGAGGTTCAATAAGAATGGGGTTATGAATATGTGTTTTACTTAGTTTTCAACAAATTGCCACCTAAATGGATTCGCATTATGCGATTTTTACAATGTACTTTGCGATTGTCACCTATATGGATTCGCATTATGCGTTTTTCACAGTGCACTCTGTGTTTCGTCTTTGACGTTCGTCCATTGTTACGTCATCTGTGTTTTTGTGACACCTCTCTTTAGTCCCTAGCTGAATGCGTGTGAGTCTACATAATTGGCTTTCCTATAAATGGTTCCATTCTCCTTTCCAACTTCACTTCCTCTTCATTTCCCCTTTTCACTTCCTTTTCCGTCAGGTAAATGATGAGAAAGGCCAGTGAAGGCGATGGCACAAATCTCCCAAATTGAGGGGAACGTGCCTCCTGAGCCGACGTTCTGATACCTGATACCTGGCGGATTCTTGTGGGAATCATTGGCGGATTCCTTTAGGTATCGCTGGCGGATTCCTGTGAGCATCGCCGCCGTATTCCTGTCGGCATTGCTGGCCGGTTTTTGTGGGCATCGCCGGCGAATTTCTGTTGAAATTGTTGGCGGATTCCTGTGAGCATCGTTGACGGATTCCTGTGGGCATCGCTGGCGGATTCTTGTGAGCATCGCTGGCGGATTCCTGTGAGCATCGCTGCCGGATTCCTGTGGGCATCGTTGACTGATTCCTGTAGGCATTGCTGACTGGTTTTTGTGGGCATTGCTGGCGGATTCCTGTGCGCATCGCTGCCAGATTCCTGTGGGGATTTCTGTGAGCATCGCTGGCGTATTCCTGTGAGCATCGCTGCCGGATTCCTGTAAGCATTGCTGGCTGCTTTTTGTGGGCATCATCGGCGAATTTCTGTAGGCATTGTTGGCAGATTCTTGTGAGCATAGCTGGCGGATTTCTGTGCGTAACGCTTGGGGATTCCTGTGGACATCGCTGGCGGATTCTTGTGGGAATCATTGGCGGATTCCTTTAGGTATCGCTGGCGGATTCCTGTGAGCATCGCCGCCGGATTCCTGTCGGCATTGCTGGCCGGTTTTTGTGGGCATCGCCGGCGAATTTCTGTTGGAATTGTTGGCAGATTCTAGTGAGCATCGCTGGCGGATTCCCGTGGGCATCACTGGCGGATTCCTGTATGCATCGCCGACTGATTCCTGTGAGCATCATTGGCGGATTCCTGTGAGCATCGTTGGCGGATTCCTGTGGGCATCGCTGGCGGATTCTTGTGAGCATTGCTGGTTGTTTTCTGTGGGCATCGCTGCCGGATTCCCGTGCGCATCGCTGCCAGATTCCTGTGAGCATCGCCGGCGGATTCCTGTCGGCATTGCTGGCCGGTTTTTGTGGGCATCGCCGGCGAATTTCTGTTGGAATTGTTGGCAGATTCTAGTGAGCATCGCTGGCGGATTCTCGTGGGCATCACTGGCGGATTCCTGTGGGCATCGTTGACTGATTCCTGTAGGCATTGCTGGCTGGTTTTTGTGGGCATCACCGGCGAATTTCTGTTGGCATTGTTGGCAGATTCTTGTGAGCATCGGACTCCCGTGGCATTGCTGGCGGATTCCTGTGGGCATCCCCGTCGGTTTCCTGTGGAAATTGCTCATGGATTCCTGTGAGCATTGTTGGCGGATTCCTGTGAGCATTACCGGCGGATTCCTGTGGGCATTGCTTGTGAGCATCGTTGGTTGATTCCTGTGGTCATCGCTGGCGGATTCCTGTAAACATTGCTGGCGGATTCCTGTTGGCATCGCTGACTGTGGCTCCCGTGGCATTGCTGGCGGATTCCTGTGGGCATCCCCGTCGGTTTCCTGTGGAAATTGCTCATGGATTCCTGTGGGCATCGCTGGCGGATTCCTGTGAGCATTGTTGGCGGATTCCTGTGAGTATTACCGGCGGATTCCTGTGAGCATCGCTGCCGTTTTTCTGTGGGCATCGCTGACGGATTCCAGTGATCATTGCTGGTGAGCGTTGTTGGTTGATTCCTGTGGCCATCGATAGCGTATTCTTGTGGGCATCATTTGCAGATTCTTGTAGGCATTGTTGGCAGATTCTTGTGAGCATCGCTGGCGGATTCCTGTGGGCATTGCTGGTGAGCATCGTTGGTTGATTCCTGTGGTCATCGCTTACGGATACCTGTGTACATTGCTGGCGAATTCCTGTTGGCATCGCTGACTGATTCCTGCGGGCATCGCTGACGCATTACTGTGAGCATCGCTGGCGGATTTTTGTGGGCATCGCTGGCTGATTCTTGTGGACATCGCCGGCGGATTCCTGTGAGTATCGCTGGCGGATTTCTGTAAGCATCGCTGCCGGATTCCTGTGGGCATCGCTTGCGGATTCCTGTCGGCATTGCTGCCCGATTTTTATGGGCATCGCCGGCGAATTTCTGTAGGAATTGTTGGCAGATTCTAGTGAGCATCGCTGGCGGATTCCTATGCGCATCGCTGGTGGTTTCTTGTGGGCATCGCCGGCGGATTCCTGTGAGCATCATTGACGGATTCCTGTGGGCATCGCTGGCGGATTCCCGTGCGCATCGCTGCCAGATTCCTGTGGGCATCGCCTTCGGATTCCTGTGAGAATCCCTGAGGGAATCCCTGAAAGATTCCTGTGCGACTCCTTGGAGGATTCCTGTGGGAATCCTTGGAGGATTCTTGTGGTAATCCTTGGAGGATTCCTGTGTGAATCCCTGGAGGATTCCTGTGGGAATCCCTGGAGGATTCCTGTGGGAATCCCTGGAGGTTTTTCTGTGGGAATCCCTGGAGGATTCCTGTGGGAATCCCTGGAGGATTCCTGTGGGAATCCCTGGAGGATTCCTGTGGGAATCCCTGGAGGATTCCTGTGGGAATCCCTGGAGGATTCCTGTGGGAATCCCTGGAGGATTCCTGTGGGAATCCCTGGAGGATTCCTGTGGAATCCCTGGAGGATTCCTGTGGGAATCCCTGGAGGATTCCTGTGGGAATCCCTGGAGGATTCCTGTGGGAATCCCTGGAGGATTCCTGTGGGAATCCCTGGAGGATTCCTGTGGGAATCCCTGGAGGATTCCTGTGGGAATCCCTGGAGGATTCCTGTGGGAATCCCTGGAGGAGTCCTGTGGATCCTGGAGGATTCCTGTGGGAATCCTGGAGGATTCCTGTGGGAATCCTGGAGGATTCCTGTGGGAATCCCTGGAGGATTCCTGTGAATCCTGGAGGATTCCTGTGGGAATCCATGGAGGATTCCTGTGGGATTCCTGGAGGATTCCTGTGGGAATCCCTGGAGGATTCCTGTGGGAATCCCTGGAGGATTCCTGTGGGAATCCCTGGAGGATTCCTGTGGGAATCCCTGGAGGATTCCTGTGGGAATCCCTGGAGGATTCCTGTGGGAATCCCTGGAGGATTCCTGTGGGAATCCCTGGAGGATTCCTGTGGGAATCCCTGGAGGATTCCTGTGGGAATCCCTGGAGGATTCCTGTGGGAATCCCTGGAGGATTCCTGTGGGAATCCCTGGAGGATTCCTGTGGGAATCCCTGGAGGATTCGTGTGGGAATCCCTGGAGGATTCGTGTGGGAATCCCTGGAGGATTCCTGTGGGAATCCCTGGAGGATTCCTGTGGGAATCCCTGGAGGATTCCTGTGGGAGTTCCTGAACGCTTCCTGTGGGAATCCTTTGGGAATCCCTGGAGGATTCCTTTCGGAATCACTGGTGGATTCCCTTCGGAATCCCAAGTGGATTCCTTTTGGAATCCCTAGTGGATTGCTTTTGGAATCCCTAGTGGATTCCTTTCGAAATCCCTGGAGGATTTCTTTGGAAATCCCAGGAGGATTCCTTTGAAAATACCTTGGAGATCTCTGGAGGATTACTTCAGGGATACCTTCTGGAATCTCTGGAGGATTCTTTTGGGAATCCCAGGAAGATTTCTTCTGGAATTCCTGAAGGATTCCTTTGGGGACACCTTCGAGGAACTCTGGAGTATTCCTTCGTGAATCCCTGGAGAATTCCTTTCGGAATCTCTGGAGAGCTCCTTTGTGAATCTCTGGAGTATTCCTTTGGGGTTTATGATTGTAGGATTCCCAAAAAATAGAATTGAAAAATTCTCCAAAGATTCGCAAAATAATCCTCCGATGATTCCCGGAAGAAATTCTCGAAGGATTTTTTGAAGAAATCTTACGATACCCGCAATGAAGAAATCCTAGAAGGATTCTCGAAAAAAATCCTAGAAGTATTCCCAGAAGAATCCTTCGAGGATTCCCGAGGAACTTCTCCACAGATTCCCAAAAGACTTCTATAATTATTTTCGAAGTTATTCTACTATGATTCTCGTAAGAATCTTCCCTGCAATTCCGAAGGGATTTTCCCTGGATTCTCGAAGGAACCTTCCAATTATTCCTTAAGGAATCTTCTAATTATTCCCGAAAATATCATCCAAGGAGTTCTGAAGGAGTGCTCCAAAGGTTCCTGAAAGCAAGTTCTCGAAGGAATCTTCCTTGCAATTCTGGTGTTCTCCCTGGGTTCGCAAGGATTTTCAAAGGAATCAACTCAAGATTCTTAAACAAATGTGGGATTTCCGCTCTCTGGAGTCTGGATTCTCGAAAAGATCTTTCCTGCATCCCTGAATTTTGCAATCCCGAAGGCTCCTCCCTGGATTCCAAAAGAAATCCGTCTAAGATTTTCGAACGCATGCTCTCTGAATTCACGAAGAAATCCTATCAGAATTCCCGAAGGAAGTCTCCATGAGTTCCCGAACGAATTCTCTCTGGATTTGTGAACGAATTCTTCCTGGATTCCTTAAGCTATTTTTCCAAGATGTGTTCAGGAACAAATCTTCGTTGGATTCCCAAAGAAATTCTCCAAGAATTAAGGAATCCACCAAACACTTCCTAGCGCTACAAGGATTCGCGAAGGAATCTTCCTTGAAATTCTTAAGGAATCCTCCCTGCATTTGCAAAAGAATCCTTATAGGAACGGCGAGGGAAACCTCCCAGCATTTCCGAACGAATAGAAAGTCTATCACATATTTTACAACACTGTTAATTGCTAATGCTAATTTTAGGGAGTAATACACTTCAAGAACTTCAATGGTTTCAATTCTTCCTATGGTTGATTGTCGCTGGATCCAGATTGGCAACGTCTGTCAAGCTAAGATCATAATCACAAACAACAATTGTATTAGTTTCACCTCATAAGCTTTATATTTACACGATCGTCTCACCTGAGACGTGTCGAAATCTACAATTTTGGAGTCATTCGAGACCCATAATAAGCACACATAAGTTTAAATTATGAGTAGCGGTTGTTTCGCACGCAGTGTGCATCCCACCATAATCACCAACATGTATCTTGCACCGGAATTCGTTTCCTGCATCATGCCGCACCAACTGCAGCCGTAGTGTTTCAGCGAACTGTTGTTCTCTGCAGCGTTTATCTTCGCTTTTTAGTACTAGTCGGTTTGTGCGTGGTGAAGATGAAGAAGGAGAAAACGCGCCAAAGTCAGAATCAGGACATTCATTTCGCTTGATCGGTAATTATGCTCCCTCAATCATGACGGATAGCGGTTTGTATAGCGATTATCCGTGTCGAGCGAACACATGGTAATAGCCCTCGCTGATCAGAGTTGCCGCGAGGAAGGTTTAGATATGAAATTACTTGACATTCTGTTTGTTGGGAAGAGTAAAACGATGAAATTTTGTACCTGCAAATATAGAAATAAACTAATAAGAAACTTACGTGCATAACTTTGAATGCATGTTTTCAAAATATACCTCCTTAATCTCGTATCAAATACTCAGATTGTGCAAACCGTGCTGTTTGGCTTTCACCATAGTTCTACATTTAGAACACTCACTACCTTTAGGACATAATATTTGTTTCTAAGTCTACTAGTTGTTTCAACAGCTTGTTTGCTGGGCACTGTAGTCCGGAATGTCCGCATAATTATCCAGTGGTGGTTCAATCTTTGCTTTATCCTCGCCTTTGTCAAGCTCCGGTGTGCGTGTGTTACGCCCGACTCTTCTCATGATCATGCTTTATATTCCTAGCTCGATTCCTAGCCTTTCCACAACTGCGATAACGTTCCTTCTGATCCGTTCTCCTGACCGGAGTGTTGCCTTCGGGTTCATAACGACGAGCCTAGACGCCACTGATATCGGCTGTTCCTTTCATAGTGTGGGCACGCATCGCATTGACTCTCGCTTACCATCGATATTCTTACCATGCATACTTTCATATTTAAACAGAATATATCCGTTCGCGGTTTCCTCGACCCGTATACGATGCCGATGTTATCGAAACTCGATCTTCCGTAGATGGTACTCAGGTCAACAAATAATTCTATCAACGATAGCGGTAGCAGTTGGTTCGGGTCTTGTTCCAATCACTCCCGGCGACGCTCCCATACCTCCTCGAATCAGTGGTGCAGCATACTTGGGGCTCAGACGGTTTAAATCAACCATTGCTCCAACGGCATAGCCTTTATTTATTCTCGTCCGGGTTTATCCAGAGGGGCTGCTTATCTGGGAGTACTCGAATCCGATGAAAACGCACAAACCATTAAAAAAATTGTTCACAAAATTAGAATCCTTTCTGTTTTTATGCATTTGACAGATGTATAACATGTACACTGAAACAAGAACGTAGGCGGGATATGCGATAAGGCGAGATTAATAAATAAAAAAAAATAAAATGATTTCAAAAGATTTACAAAAGATTCGAAAATGAAACCGAATCAAAAGATTCGAGTGTCTTCCCCCCTGGCTTTCTCTTTTGTTCTTCATAAATTTTGATATTTAGTGGCCTTGTTGTTTTCTAATTTATTATTATTATTATTATTGTCTTTATTTTAGGGGCTTTCTTTGCAGCAAGAAAGAAACAAAGCAGTCCGTGCAGACGAACCTGACCGATCTTACTCGGGTTGTTTTTTTGAAAACGTTGTATTTTTATATTTGCTCAACTTTCCCAGCGAAATGTTCTTTTTTCTCATATACATAATAACAGCGGTTTCGTATTGATAAGTGGGAAAACCGTTCAAATCGGTCAGCCCGCTCGTTAGTTATATTGCCTTAAAAGAAATGTAAACTTGTTTTTATATAGAGAGAAGATTAAAATTTCTCTTGGTAAGGTTCGAGTGAGCGTAAGATTTTATAATCTCTGATTTGTTTTTTTGTTTTATTGTCTTTATTTATTAGGCTCAGCTGTTTTATTAAAACTCTACGGAGCCAAGAACAAAAGAAATTATATAAATGTAACATAAAATATAATTAATCATATGATCTACGAACGCATTTCTTCTTCGGATGTGTTGTTGAACCGGTATTTGAACCAGAGCCCGACGCAGACAATTGAGCCCGTCGCTGCGTCACTGGTGGATGAGCCAAAGCTTCCTTTATGGCGATCGCCACCTCCTCCAAAGTAACATCATCTTTCTTCCTTCGATTTTTTTCCCTGGATGTGTGTTTTCACGAACCACCGGCTGCCTCTAGTTTTCTGATTTTGGATTTTCTTCTGGAACTTTGATGAAGTCCTCATCCGAGGTTTCCGATGATTCCTGCTTTTCTTCATTCCCAGAGACAACGGCAGCGTATGAAGTACACTGTACTTGTTTTTCGGGCTTCTTCCGCTCTTGCTGAGGACAAGAATTCCTCCGATGACCTACTGCTTGACAAAGGAAGCATGTGTCCTTGAGTCCTTCGTAAAATATTCTTTCTTTTAGACCTGCTACATCTATTGAAGGCGGAATACTTTTTCCGACGTCCATGTACACACCACGAACTCCAGTACATAGGTGCCCCAAACCCGATTCCAAGGGGAACTTTTCTCGGACAAGGCGATCAACTTTCCCAAACAATCCGAGAACCTGGGGTAATCTTTCGTCTGTAACTTCCGGAGGCAGATCAAATATACGGACGTACCGCATATTGATTCCTGCGATTTGCATCCGTACTTCAACCGACGTCCCACTCGAATAGACAAACTTCCTCGGCTCCGTGTTTTTATTCATCGACTCTTCCAGTGCATCGCGGGGAACAAATTTAACGTACAGCGAACGGTCGTGTGCTGTTTTGTCAATCAGCAATACATCTGTATCCAGCTAATTCAAAAAGCTGGCGATTTCAGCCCACGATGGCCGGGGACTGCTATAAGACTTATTTATTTGTGCCCCGGAGCTGCTCAAGTACCACAAGGGTACTTTCTTAAACCCCAAGCCACTGGTCTAGCCACGGTAGCTTAGCGGGGCGGGCGCAGAAGGCCTCTTTTAGCTCCGGGTCTCAGGGCGGGCTGGCGTAAAAAAGCTTTCGAAGCGTGAGAACCCTATCGAACGAGAATAGTTTGTAATTACCTCTTTTTTTTTATTCAAAATCGGTTGACAGGGTGGTCGTCAGTTACTACTTGGTGAATGCGGTGCCGATGGTACCGTTGACACGTGGATGACGATGAAGGCTGTTGATTGCGGCCGACGAAGGCTACAACCGAACTGTTGATGGCGTCTGGCAAATGCGGCTTGAGAGTGGCTGGCCAATACCTCCGGCGATGGTAACAGCGGACCAAGTGCGGCTCACGTATGCCGCGGACGAGGGTGGCTGGCGATAGTGACCTTCGAGTGTGGTCCCACCGGGGATTGGTACTAGGCAATGTCAATCAAGTGTGGCCTGCGGTGGCTGCTCGAGAAAGCTCGATGAATGCAGCTCGATTGCCACGGCGAGTTCGGGTGACAAATGCCGCGGACGAGATGAACTGGCGATAATGCATGGCAAATGTGGATGCGGTTTGGCTTTCAACGGCCACGGACCAGGGCGACTCGATTGCAGCGAAGAGTGCGGCCGACACCAGTACCGTTTGATAAGCGGTCGTCGATAACGACCGATCAATGTGGATCGGTTAGCTGGCAAATGTCGCGAACGCAGGCGATCGACAATGGCGAGCGGCGAGTGCGGCTCAACAAATCCTAACACACGTGATTTGATCGTCTAAAAACTCCAAAATTGGGTCTCGCCTCTAACACAGTCAGTCACCAACTGCCTTCTCTTCTCGAACTCTCATTGAGCCCCCTTCTCACCTTTCGGCTTCAAACGCACGTACTGCATTTCCGATACTCTCTCCAATACCACCCATCGAAAATGAGTGTCCGTCCGACACTGCGTTTCTGATATCGACCACCCCATTCAAACTGACCGTTTATCTAACTATGCTACTATAATGATGACTAAACTAAATTTCTCACGCTCAATATCAAAGGAACAATAACCAATGTTACCTGTTGGTAACACTGCCCACTGGGAAATGAAACTGAACAGTATTATCAAACATTTTGTCACCCATTACGTTGGTTTGATGCCGGTGCACCACCGACAAGCGAAAAGAATGCGTACGACCGAACAAAAGGAAGCAAACGCGCGTAATTGTTTGCTATTGAGCAAAAGCTGCACAGAGCACAACTCTTCCGTCTACACCCAACGACGACAGCGACTGAACTGAATCTCTAATTTGTTGTTGTTTTTCGCTGAAAACTATACAAACACTTACGATTTTGCATTACGTTACTTTACGTAATAATAATGACCTGGTAGACCAATTGAACTCAACTCCCGGACAATTTGGAGAACCTAGAACATCTGCGTTGTACTTATTTGAATGATGAAGCGTTCGCATGGGCTCTTAGGACTTATATGGACGCGATGGGTTGGTGTCGGTTTGATATCATGCGTAGTTGACATGGTAGACCAATTAACCTCAACTCCAGAACAATTTGGAGAACCTAGAACATCAGCGAAGAAACAAATTTGTGTCTGTTATTATGTCTATGAGTCTTGATCTAAACGAATAAAATAGATTAATAAAAATAGCCTTTATTTATTTATTAAATTATTCATTTATCAAAAAGTATATTTTATAGCCATGTTTTATCATACGACAAGATACACAGTTGTTCAAAAGATTTTATAACTCTTATAATTGATATATAAATTAGTATAATGCTTCTGGATTATATGTATAAGGTTGTGAATTCAATCGTATCTTGCTAATTTGTATTTCCATCTTTATTCTATTTATGTTTTTCGTTTCACTATATAGATAGATAAATTGGGTAATTTTTTATTGGAGCTTGGTGCGATTTAGCAGAACACCGGCCAAATAACTTTCCTTAGCACTCGTATGAAAGTAACCAGGATAGATTTGTTAATAATTCTTCTCAGGCAACAGATGAAAAAATTAAGTATTGCCGCCTTGCGAAAAAAATAGGGTGATGTGCCTGTACATGATATGAGGTAATTGGCAAACGAGACGTACCAAGACGTGACAAAGGGAAGAGTAGGGTCTGAAAATCCTCGATTTTTTTTGTACCTAATAGCAAATGTCATAGATTTAATCCCGGCAAATGCCGACATTATTCCAAAATGGAAAAATCGACCTTTCTCAGATAGGCAGCAGACAGATTCAATACCAACATTCATTTTTCAAAGTGAGCATGAAACTTTTTAGTATACCACGATTTTCTACATTGGCAAAATCCTTTTACATGCAGTGTTGATCACATAAATCGAACTGTGCAAATCCGTTACATACGAGTTACAAGTAACCCATCATTTTGATGAATCGTGAACAGGTCACATTGCAACTAGTACGTCTGTGAAAATTAGTTTCGAGTAACTGAATTTAGTTACACTGTAATTTGCTTCCATAGTTAGTAATGTTTCAGGGTAACTCGTTTCGTTTGACGTTTGTCAGTATCTGGGAGTGGCTAGAGTAGCTAAGCAGGTTATTGTTTTTGAATAATTCGTGTTATATTTCAATAATTGATTGTCAATAATTATTGCCGAATTCCTTTCCAAATTAGTGAATATTATATGTACACAAAAGTTGGCATGTGCAGTATGTCTGGCTCGAAACTACAATGCATTACCAGCCATCAATGACGTTAGAAAGTATAGTTTTGAAAACTAGGATAGAGGTTCGGTTACTATGGATATCATACAATATTTGATATGCTTTTGCTACTTGGCAACTACCAATCTGATTGTCTTTCTGTAACTAATTGAGAACTTTATTGTGACTTAAGTACTTATGACAGTTCAATGTTATGGTTACAACCAAATGACTTTGTAACTGCTTGAAAACTTTTAGCAAATTTAGTTTCTGACTGAAAGATGACTGAAAAATCACACAAATTCAAACTACCGTGACTTGAAATGTTTCAAGCATCCTAAATCCAACCATTATGTAACCTTTATTTTTTTTCATGTTCAAGAGTTGTTATATGTGCTACTTGGGCAGTTATATCCATTATATTTTCTGGGAGTTCATCAGAATCGTACGATAATTTTGAGATATTCTGCGTAATCCAAAATGTCCGTGAGATCGGGACGTGAGATCCACAGCTGCAAGAAAATCGGTTTTCAGTACTCAAAGTTTCAATATGCATTCAAGTGTATCCATGACATCTTTTGGGAGGTCAACAGACATCGTAAATGAGTTGTGGGATATTCTGGGTCATCCTAACTGTCTTAGACTTCGGACTTGAGATCTACATTTTTTTATTCTTTATTCACAAGATCTACGGCTATTTGGAAGCTAGTTTTGGTACCACTCAAAGTTTCATTATGCATTCTACTATATTCGGGTCATTCTGGGTCATCCAAACTGTCCTTGAGCTCGGGACTACAAATCTACAGTTGTTAAGAAATATTTTCTCACAGTTGCCATACCGTGGGGCATCGAAATCCGTACACTTAAGCACCTTAGTACAGGCAAAAGGCATTGGAAAACAAGAATCGAACGTAAATAAAACGTTTGTCATTGGTACAGGAGCATGAAGGCTTCTACTTTTGAAGTGTTTCACATTTACTCATTAAAAATGTCGAAAAACATGATAAAATAATGAATAAAATCAACTACTCCTGACTCGAAATCCGTCCATCGTGGACGGATTTCGAATCAAAGGATCAAAATCCGTACAGCTATTTTTAAACTAAATATTTAAATTGAACCATTCTGATTCACTAAACTACCACTGTAAATAGTTCGATACGCGCCTTGAGAAGCAATTCCTTCGATTTGTATTCCGCTTATCTTATGTTATGATTCGCAATTAGCAATTAAAACACAGTTACTTTTGGTGCAATTATGCTCTACACGAAAACAAAATGGCGGCCAAAACTCCGCGTTTGGTGGGTGGCGATTTGTTTTTGATTTTTGTTGTTTTAATTTCAAAGCTTTCTTTCCATTTCTATGCCGTAAAAGCTTACTACCAAGTATCTGAACATAATAAGATAAATTATTTCTTCATTAATCACCTTCAACCCCCTTTAATTTATTGATATCTCATGAGGTGGACGGATTTCGGTGCTGTACGGATTTCGGTCCCGCACGGTATGCATGTGAATGCTTTACTTTTACTTTTCTTGGTGACTGTAGAACCTTCGGTAGGTCACCTTACCAGTGTTTTGCTACCTACATCGAGTTGAAGTGGCTACTTCCTCGATCCCACTTTCCAAATAGTTGCATATATTCTTCTTCTCCTTCTTCTTCTTATTGGCATTACATCCCCACACTGGGACAGAGGGGACAGAGCCGCCTCGCAGCTTAGTGTTCAAGCACTTCCACAGTTATTAACTGCGAGGTTTCTAAGCCAAGCTACCATTTTTGCATTCGTATATCATGAGGCTAACATGGTGATACTTTTATCGGAAGTCGAGACAATTTCCAATCCGAAAATTGCTTAGACCGGTACCGGGAATCGAACCCAGCCACCCTCAGCATGGTCTTGCTTTGTAGCCGCGCGTCTTACCGCACGGCTAAGGATGGCCCCTGCATATATTCACAGTTATTCAAATAAACACTAGAAATTTTGAGTATATTCTCAAACCTTTCAATTTTTCATACCTCAGTCGAGATCATCAATTCATTCATTCATTTTTTTAGTTAACATCTAAACAGATAACACTGAATCAACAATTTGACGCCACAATGCACGGTTCGAGGCCGCATCTCTCCATCCTCGGATACGCCCCACGCTCGCCAAGTCGTTCTGCACCTGGTCTGCCCATCTCGCTCGCTGCGCTCCACGCCGTCTCGTACCTACCGGATCGGAAGCGAACACCATCTTTGCAGGGTTGCTGTCCGGCATTCTTGCAACATGTCCTGCCCATCGTACCCTTCCGGCTTTAGCTACCTTCTGGATACTGGGTTCGCCGTAGAGTTGGGCGAGCTCATGGTTCATTCTTCGCCGCCACACACCGTCTTCTTGCACACCGCCAAAGATGGTCCTAAGCACCCGTCTCTCGAATACTCCGAGTGCTTGCAAGTCGTCCTCGAGCATTGTCCATGTTTCATGTCCGTAGAGGACAACCGGTCTTATTAGCGTCTTGTACATGACACATTTGGTGCGGTGGCGAATCTTTTTCGACCGCAGTTTCTTCTGGAGCCCGTAGTAGGCCCGACTTCCACAAATGATGCGCCTTCGTATTTCACGACTAACGTTGTTGTCAGCCGTTAGCAAGGATCCGAGGTAGCCGAATTCCTCGACCACCTCGAAGGTATCCCCGTCTATCGTAACACTGCTTCCCAGGCGGGCCCTGTCGCGCTCGGTTCCGCCCACAAGCATGTACTTTGTCTTTGACGCATTCACCACCAGTCCAACTTTTGTTGCTTCACGTTTCAGGCGGGTGTACAGTTCTGCCACCTTTGCAAATGTTCGGCCGACAATGTCCATGTCATCCGCGAAGCAAATAAATTTACTGGATCTGTTGAAAATCGTACCCCGGCTGTTACACCCGGCTCTCCGCATGACACCTTCTAGCACAATGTTGAACAACAGGCACGAAAGTCCATCACCTTGTCTTAGTCCCCGGCGCGATTCGAACGAATTGGAGTGTTCGCCCGAAATCTTCACACAGTTTTGCACACCATCCACCGTTGCTTTGATCAGTCTGGTAAGCTTCCCAGGGAAGCTGTTCTCGTTCATAATTTTCCATAGCTCTACGCGGTCTATACTGTCGTATGCCGCCTTGAAATCAACGAACAGATGGTGCGTTGGGACCTGATATTCACGGCATTTTTGAAGGATTTGCCGTACAGTAAAGATCTGGTCCGTTGTCGAGCGGCCGTCAATGAAGCCGGCTTGATAACTTCCCACGAACTCGTTCACTAATGGTGACAGACGACGGAAGATGATCTGGGATATCACTTTGTAGGCGGCATTAATGATGGTGATCGCTCGAAAGTTCTCACACTCCAGTTTGTCGCCTTTCTTGTAAATGGGGCATATAACCCCTTCCTTCCACTCCTCCGGTAGCTGTTCGGTTTCCCAGATTCTGACTATCAGTTTATGCAGGCAAGTGGCCAGCTTTTCCGGGCCCATCTTGATGAGCTCAGCTCCGATACCATCCTTACCAGCTGCTTTATTGGTCTTTAGCTGTTGAATGGCATCCTTAACTTCCCTCAAGGTGGGGCTGGTTGGCTTCCATCGTCCGCTGAACTGACGTAGTCATCTCCTCCGCTGCCTTGACTTTCACTGCCTGTACTCTCAGCGCCATTCAGATGTTCCTCGTAGTGCTGCTTCCACCTTTCGATCACCACACGTTCGTCCGTCAAGATGCTCCCATCCTTATCCCGGCACATTTCGGCTCGCGGCACGAAGCCTTTGCGGGATGCGTTGAGCTTCTGATAGAACTTACGTGTATCTTGAGAACGACACAGCTGTTCCATCTCCTCGCACTCCGCTTCTTCCAGGCGGCGTTTCTTCTCCTGAAAAAGGCGGGTCTGCTGTCTCCGCTTCCGTCTATAACGTTCCACGATCTGCCGGGTACCTTGCTGCAGCGCGACCGCCCGCGCTGCGTCCTTCTCCTCCAGAATCTGTCTGCACTCTTCGTCGAACCAATCGTTCCGTCGACTTCGACCCATATACCCGACGTTGTTCTCCGCTGCGTCGTTAATGGCTGCTTTAACTGTACTCCAGCAGTCCTCAAGAGGGGCCCCATCGAGCTCACCCTCTTCCGGCAACGCTGCCTCGAGATGCTGCGCGTATGCAGTGGCGACATCAGGTTGCTTCAGTCGCTCTAGGTCGTACCGCGGCGGTCGTCGGTACCGAACATTGTGGATGACGGATAGTTTTGGGCGCAGTTTAACCATCACCAGATAGTGGTCAGAGTCGATGTTAGCGCCACGATATGTCCTGACGTCGATAATGTCGGAGAAGTGCCGTCCATCAATCAGAACGTGGTCGATTTGTGATTCTGTCTGCAGTGGTGATCTCCAGGTGTACCGATACGGGAGGCTGTGTTGGAAGTAGGTGCTACGAATGGCCATATTCTTGGAGGCGGCGAAATCAATTAGTCGTAGGCCGTTTTCGTTCGTCAGCCGGTGAGCGCTGAACTTTCCAATAGTCGGTCTAAACTCCTCCTCTTGGCCAACCTGAGCGTTCAAATCTCCTATGATGATTTTGACGTCGTGGCTTGGGCAGCTGTCGTACTCACGTTCCAGCTGCGCGTAGAATGCGTCCTTATCATCATCAGTGCTTCCGGAGTGTGGGCTATGGACGTTGATTATGCTGAAGTTGAAGAACCGGCCTTTGATCCTCAACCTGCACATTCTTTCATTGATCGGCCACCACCCGATCACGCGCCTTTGCATATCGCCCATCACTATGAAAGCTGTTCCCAGCTCGTGTGTGTTGCCGCAGCTCTGGTAGATGGTATGATTACCTCTAAACGTTCGCACCATTGATCCCTTCCAACAAACCTCCTGCAGCGCTACGATGCCGAATCCACGGTCCTTGAGCACATCGGCGAGTATGCGTGTGCTTCCGATGAAGTTGAGAGATTTGCAGTTCCACGAACCGAGTTTCCAATCGCTAGTCCCTTTTCGTCGCAGTGGTCTTCGCCGATGGTTCCGGTCCGTACTCTCTTGTTGATTGTTCTTTGCGTATGTTGTTTTAAAGCCTGGCTTGCAGAGCCTGACACCAAACCCTCTAACTTTCCGGAGGACCATTCCTCCTTATTCCCGGTGGACCATGGTGCACAGTTTCACTTAGAGTCCCTCGCTGGCACTCGGACGATGATCAGCCGCCCCTAACATGGAGAACAGACGCTGTTGTGAGCCGATCCTGACATGGAGAACAGACGCTCAATAAGATTTGCACCTCCGGAGAGGAGCAAAGCCCCCCTTCCCTGTCAGCATACGACCATAGTTCCCACCGGGGTTGGTTACCCGATCTTCCCTAAGGTTGCTCGTATCCCGGCCAGCACCGCGGGGAGGTAGGGATAGGAGTTGCTGGGTAAGAGGCTAAGGACCGCGAGATGGGGTCTATTTTATTCCTTCAGGTACGCGAAGTACCAATGGAACGCTTTACCCAGCATTTGCCGTGCCGAGATCATCAAATACAATGATTAATTCGCAGGGGCATAAGCAAAACCGACGTACTTTAATTTCTTTGTTGTTTTCATAGTTGAAATGTAATTGCAATCATTTTTTTATTCACTAGAATACTTGTTCTGAACGCTTCAAACGGTTTTCCTAAATATCCAGCCAGGATCTCTTAATTATCTACGAATGATTGCACAATTCATCACATCGCAATTGTTAGAACTAAAACAAGGATTTCTTCCATTGCTGAAGTGAGTCCCGAGTTCTCTACTGTATACGAAGGCACAGATATTATTGACAGTAGCTGTAGTAAAGAAAAGAGAATTCAGTAGACCAGTATCATTAGCTAAGATATACTGTAAAAGTAGTCGTTAATTTGAATATTGTTAGGGCAGTCGTAATCCGGGAAGGAGACTTTGATGTAAGAAGACTGAAATGGGTAAAATGAGTATTATATCTAATCATTTCAATAAAATTACAGTCTTGAAGCTGTTTCAACTGAACCTGCTATTGAGAGGTCTTCATTTCTCCCGACAAACTTACACCCTAACAGCTATCATAAACTAACTTATTTAGAAAAAAATATTGTAAGCCATTTTTAGTGGAATGTATTCAACCGTCTAAGATGAGTTAAGTACTCTCCATTTAATTCCAATTATTTCGATATCTTTGCAGATACGTATTTCGACCACAACTGTGTGGTCGTCTTCAGTGTCTCGTACTTGACTCGACTTCAAGCAAGACGCGCGGCTACAAAGCAAGACCATGCTGAGGGTGGCTGAGTTCGATTCCCGGTGTCGGTCTAGTCAATTTTCGGATTGGAGATTTTCTCGACTTCCCTGGGCATAAAAATATCATCGCGTTAGCCTCATGATATACGAATGCAAAAAGTGTAACTTGGCTTAGAAACCTCGCAGTTAATAACTGTGCAAGTGCTTAATGAATACTAAGCTGCGAGGCGGCTCTGTCCCAGTGTGGGGATGTAATGCCAATAAGAAGAAGACTTAACTCGGTTGCTAACTTATTTATTAAAACTTTTAGAGCGAAAATAAGATCGTTGAAGGATAATCAGGGTATTAATTTCCTATGAGGGTTCATTTTCATGAGCAGCAACATTAGGGAATTGGTCGCGCCTCTCAACACTATCGCCTTTTATTATCAATTGAAAGCGAATTCGGAATTTCGATTATTAAAGCACTAGATTTGTTTCATTACAAAACTTTCTGATATCTAAATAAACCGATAACTTAATTTGTTGGCTTTGGAGTATTCGACTGATTTGGTCTGTGCTGATTTATTCAGGGATTACGCAAATCATCCAGACATCTCCTAGAGGTCATCGAATCGCCCACACTCGTCTACGCACAAGTTTAATCTGTCAATCGTTTACCGGTTAACAAGTGCACAGATCCGCAGACAGCCCATTCCAAGCATGTCCTCCATCACGTGTTGTACAGGTCCCT
Source organism: Armigeres subalbatus (assembly GCF_024139115.2). Taxonomy (NCBI): domain Eukaryota; kingdom Metazoa; phylum Arthropoda; class Insecta; order Diptera; family Culicidae; genus Armigeres; species Armigeres subalbatus. The sequence goes on along the minus strand of NC_085140.1, from coordinate 260,917,979 downwards.
AAGTGGTTAGGCAAAACCAACGACGACGGCTCCTTCCTTGTTTCCCATTTACGGAGCATGTCAATAGTGCAGTGAATCAATTAGTATCCTTCGTTCAACTGGAAAACCGTTTCTCCTCGGCGAAACTGAAACAGAGACATTATCCGCCGCTTCTGGCAGTTGCGGGCATTAATCACCCTACGGTAGCGAATCAAATGCAAATTAGCGAGGCAGAGATCATCATCACGAAAAGACGATACGAACCGATTCCGCCTCTCCCGTAGAAGACCATTGCGCAGAGTGTGCTCCGCTACGGGCACTGCATTGTATCGCATCGCATGGTGGAGATTAAAGGCAACTTACGGCAGCAGGCAGAAACTTTGAGACGTTCTGGTTTCAAGGTTCCATAAAACAATTTTACACAAGGAAAACTTTTGTCGTTTGATGAACTTTGCTTTTTCCTTCGATCATTGTTATAGCAGGGCAGTGAAAAACAAACTTCGAGAGAAACAGTCGTAATTTACGTTCAGTTTGTTCCCCTACCTGGCTCACAGATAGCGGGGGATTGTATAATTAGTTCTGCAGATTAATAATATGTTGTTTATGGTGGCATCGATTTTTGTTGCAAAGTTTGATCAAAACGGGGAAATACTTTATACAATATATTCATCGCTCTATTTTTAATATGCTGCGAAATGGCTGCGAATTTTGTACTCGCATGTGGCCATCACATTTTTGAATTTAATTATTTCTCGGCAAAGTGGCTTTTCGAAACACGAAATCGTCTTTCTACTGTTGCTGGTCGGTGCACACATACTCACACACTCTCCACGCGAAATACAAATGAAATTTATAATGAATGTGGTCTCTAATATAAAGTTATTGAGTTTATAAGTGGACTCAGCTTGAACTTATTTGAGCCCCAAAATAGCTAAAACTTATGTGTGCGATAAATGTATCCCATATGAAGAATTCCATCAGTGAGATTTATTATTATTATTATTTATTCAGACTAAGGCCGAAGTGACCTGTGCGGTATATAAGAGTCTTCTCCATTCGGCTCGGTCCATGGCTACACGTCGCCAACCACGCAGTCTACGGAGGGTCCGCAAGTCATCTTCCACCTGATCGATCCACCTTGCCCGCTGCGCACCTCGCCTTCTTGTGCTCGTCGGATCGTTGTCGAGAACCATTTTCACTGGGTTACTGTCCGACATTCTGGCTACGTGCCCGGCCCACCGAAGTCGTCCGATTTTCGCGGTGTGAACGATGGATAATTCTCCCAACAGCTGATGCAACTCGTGGTTCATTCGCCTCCTCCACGTACCGTCCGCCATCTGCACCCCACCATAGATGGTACGCAGCACTTTTCTTTCGAAAACTCCAAATGCGCTTTGGTCCTCCATGAGCATCGTCCAGGTCTCGTGTCCGTAGAGGACTACCGGTCTAATGAGCGTTTTGTAGATTGTCAGTTTGGTACGGCGGCGAACTCTATTCGATCGGAGCGTCTTGCGGAGTCCAAAGTACGTACGATTTCCAGCCACTATGCGTCTCCGAATTTCTCTGCTGGTGTCATTTTCGGCAGTCACCAGTGAGCCCAAGTACACAAATTCTTCTACCATCTCGATTTCGTCACCACCGATGCAAACTCGCGGTGGGTGGCTCACATTGTCGTCTCTTGAACCTCTTCCTATCATGTACTTTGTCTTCGACGTGTTGATGACTAGTCCGATCCGCTTAACTTCCCTCTTCAGTCTGATGTAGGCTTCCTCCATCTTCTCAAAGTTTCGTGCCATAATATCTATGTCGTCGGCGAAGCCAAATAGCTGGACGGACTTATTGAAAATTGTACCACTCGTGTTAATCCCTGCTCTTCATATTACCCCTTCCAAAGCGATGTTGAATAGCAGACACGAAAGACCATCACCTTGCCGTAACCCTCTGCGGGTTTCGAAGGGACTCGAGAATGCCCCTGAAACTCGAACTACGCACATCACCCGATCCATCGTCGCTTTGATCAACCGTGTCAGTTTATCCGGAAATCCGTTTTCGTGCATTAGCTGCCATAGCTGGTCCCGATCGATTGTATCATATGCGGCTTTGAAGTCGATGAATAGATGATGTGTGGTCACGTTGTATTCGCGGTATTTCTGCAGTACTTGGCGAATGGCGAACACATGGTCCGTGGTGCAGCGTTCGCCCATAAAACCCGCCTGGTACTGCCCCACGATCTCCCTTGCAGTTGGTGCTAGTCGACGGCATAAAATTTGGGAGAGTACCTTGTATGCGGCGTTCAGCAATGTGATTGCGCGGTAGTTGCTACAATCCAGCTTATCGCCCTTTTTGTAGATGGGACACACGACACCTTCCATCCACTCCTGCGGCAAAACTTTCTCCTCCCAAATCTTGGTAATGACCCAGTGCAGCGCTCTAGCCAGTGCCTCACCACCGTGTTTAAATAGCTCTCCTGGTAGTTGGGCTTTGTTGTTCTTCAGCCGGCCAATCTCCTCCTGGATTTCCTGGAGATCCGGAACCGGTAAGATTATGTCCTGCGCGCGTTCTCCCAGGTCCATCACCATACCGCCATCTTCGTCTGCCACATCGCCATTCAGGTGTTCTTCGTAGTGCTGCCGCCACCCTTTGGATCACCTCACGCTCGTTCGTAAGAAGGTTCCCGTTTATGTCCTTGCACATATCAGGCTGTGGCATGTGGCCCTTACGTGAATGGTTTATCAGGTATCAGAACGTCGGCTCCAGGGGCACGTTCACCTCAATTCGGGAGATTTGTGCCATCGCCTTCACAGCCTTTCTCATCACGCACCTGACGGAAAAGGAAGTGAACTAAAAGGAAAGGAATATGGATGGGAGAAAATGGGAAGTTGAGGAAAGGTACCCTTGAAGAGGGCATACAACGTATACAACACGTACAAAAGCTCATAGCTCCTTACCACAACGGGTTATGAACAACAGAATGCTTTGAAGGTTCAGGTTTCTGTAGTCAATTTCACTTAGTAAGTGTTTACCAAATATTTGGAAACGCAGTTGCGCATAAACTGGGCAGTTACATATCAGATGATAAGAAGTTCCATAATCGGATTCACAACCATCACAGACAAAGGATTCAACACGTTGAATATTTGCCATGTGATAGTTGAGTCGGCAGTGACCTGTCAAGGCCTTGACTAAGACACTGCAATTCTGTTTAGACAGATTAGCTAAATAGTTAGCTACTACCGGAGATGGCTCTCGGATATACAATTTTGTTTGTCGACATGAATCCAAACTACTCCAATACCGTTTGTGCTGAGTGGAAGCCCAAGAGCTAATCAAACGCTTCACCCAACACTTAGATATTGGAATAGCTGGCTCAGGACCAAAAAAGTCTTGTGATGCTCCAGTGCGAGCTTTACTCATCAGCCAATTCGTTTCCAGCTATGGACGAATGGCCAGGTACCCATATAAGGTGCAATGTATTAACTGAATTCAGTTCCTCTATTTGAGTTCGACATGCGATTACTAACTTCGACCTTGAGTTGGCCGAAGCGAGGGCTTTGATAGCTGCTTGACTATCTGAACAGAAGTATATTACTTTGCCCATTATGTGTTTCTGAAGTGCAGATTGCACTCCACACATAATGGCAAATATTTCCGCTTGAAAGACAGTGCAGTGTCTACCCAGTGAGTGTGACTGTTCCAATCTTAGCTCACGCGAGTAGACCTTCGAAGAGGGAGCCGTCAGTATAACAAACAATACTGTCCGACATACTTCTCTCCAAATGTCCAGATGTCCACTCATCCCGTGAGGGGAATTGTGTTGAAAAAGTTCCTATAAGGAAAACTACTATCGAGTGTGAGATCACTTGGAGCGAGGACAGTTCTGTCCCAATCAACAATCAGATGTAACAACGAAGTGTGTGTAGAACTGCGGTTTACAGGATTCTCTTTCAAGAAACCCAGAACCCATAATCGGTAAGTACAAGAAAGTGCTTCTTGTTTGAGATGTATGTGTAGTGGGACCACGTCGAAGAGAACCTCGAGAGCAGCCGTGGGATTCGAAGAGAACGCACCAGTCATTGCCATTAGGCATATCCTTTGAAGATGGCCTAATTTAGACTGTATTGTCCTCACTTCACCCTTATGCCACCACACAAGACATTCATAAGCCAAAATTGGTACAACTGTTGTGTAAATCCATTGATATATTTGGGTTTAAGACCCCAAGTTTTACAAAAAGTTCGTCGGCATTGGCCGAAAGCCATACACGTTTTTGGCTCTGAACTCAATGTTAGGAGTCCAGGAGAGCTTGGAATCAAGAATTAGTCCCACATACTTTACCTGATCCGTTACATTGATTTCAGAGTCAAAAAGATGTAATGGGCGAATACCGTTACGGTTACGTTTTTCCGTGAAAAGAACAATAGATGTTTTATTCGGATTAACCGAAAGGCCATATTGGCGACACCAACTTTCGACTGCCTGAAGAGCGTTTTGCATCAGGTCGAATAAAGTAGTAATACACAAACCGACTATCAATATTAGATAGTCGTCAGCAAATCCATAGGTAGGAAAACCGCCATTATTGAGTAATCTCAATAGCGTATCTGCAACGAGGTTCCACAAAAGTGGAGATAATACTCCCCTTGGGGCAGCCACAGACACTTAATTTCCTAATCGCTGCTTGACGTAATGTCGAGTAGAGATGTCGGTTTTTAAGCATCTGGTGAATCCATTTGGTAATTATATTAGGTAGCCCATGACATCGTGCGGCTTCCAATATTGCATCGAAAGACACGTTGTCAAAAGCACCCTCAATATCTAAGAACGCACCCAAGCATGATTGCTTTTGGGCAAATGCTTTTTCGATGTCGTAGACAACCTTGTGTAGAAGAGTCACGGTGGACTTTCCAGATTGGTAAGCATGTTGATTAACATGAAGAGGCATGTTTGCCAAACAGTCATCACGAATGTGATGATCGATAATACGTTCTAAGCATTTCAGAAGAAATGAGGTCAGACTGATGGGTCTAAAACTCTTTGCTTCTTCATACGAAGCACGTCCTCCTTTTGGGATAAACTTTACAGTGACATCCCGCCAGGATATGGGAATATACCCAGCAGCAAAACTGCATACTAAAAGTTTTTTCAAAACATGTTTGATATGCTCAAAACCCTTCTGAAGAAGAACGGGATAGATCCCATCTTTCCCTGGAGATTTGTAAGGAGCAAAACTATTAAGAGCCCATTGAATCGATTCAGTAGTTATGATTCTACGAGCCTGAGCCCAAGACCCATAACTACATGAAAAGACATCAGGAACATCCGAAGATGCAATATCTACACATCCAGGGAAGTGTGTATCAAATAAGTGCTCTAACGCTTCTTCGTCAGAAGAAGTGTAGTCGCCATTTGGCTTGCGAATTTCGCCAACTTGGAAATCCTTGGATCTCGCAAGAATTTTATTCAATCGAGTGGCTTCACTCAATAAGATAATGTCCTGCGCGCGTTCTCCCAGGTCCATCACCATACCGCCATCTTCGTCTGCCACATCGCCATTCAGGTGTTCTTCGTAGTGCTGCCGCCACCCTTTGGATCACCTCACGCTCGTTCGTAAGAAGGTTCCCGTTTATGTCCTTGCACATATCAGGCTGTGGCATGTGGCCCTTACGTGAATGGTTTAACTTCTCATAGAACTTTCGTGCGTTATTAGCGCGGTACAATTGCTCCGTCTCTTCACGGTCTCGATCTTCCTGCTGGCGCTTTTTCCTCCGGAAAATCGAGTTTTGTCTGTTCCGCGCCTGTTTATATCGTGCCTCGTTCGCCCTCGTGCGGTGTTGCAGCAATCTCGCCCATGCTGCATTTTTCTCTTCCACTAACTGCTCACATTCGCCATCATACCAGTCGTTTCTCTGATCCGGGGGCACCGTGCCAAGTGCAGCGGTTGCGGTGCTACCAATGACGGATCGAATATCTCTCCAGCCATCTTCAAGAGACGCTGCGCCTAGCTGCTCTTCCGTTGGAAGTGCCACTTCCAGCTGCTGCGTGTATTCTTGGGCTAGTCTACCGTCTTGTAGCCGCCCAATGTTAAGCCACGGCGTCCGATTTCGACGCGTGTTGTACACCGTCGAGAGTTTTGAGCGCAGGCATACTGCAACAAGGTAGTGGTCGGATTCAATATTCGCACTGCGGTAAGTGCGGACGTTCGTGGTGTCGGAGAAGAATTTACCGTCGATTAGAACGTGGTCGATTTGGTTTTCCGTTTCTTGGTTAGGTGATCTCCATGTGGCCTTGTGGATATTTTTGCGGGGAAAGAAGGTGCTTCGGACTACCATTCCGCGGGAGGCTGCGAAGTTTATGCATCGTTGGCCGTTGTCATTCGATACGGTGTGCAGACTATCCGGTCCGATGACCGGTCTATACATTTCCTCCCTTCCTACCTGTGCGTTCTTGTCACCGATGACGATTTTGACGTCCCGCAGTGGGCATCCATCGTATGTCTGCTCCTGCTGTGCATAGAACGCTTACTTCTCATCGTCGGGTCTCCCTTCGTGTGGGCAGTGCACGTTGATGATGCTATAGTTGAAGAAGCGGCCTTTAATCCTCAGCTTGCACATCCTTGCGTTGATTGGCTGCCACCCAATCACGCGTTGGCGCATTTTACCCAGCACTATGAAGCCGGTTCCCAGCTCGTTGGTGGTGCCACAGCTTTGGTAGAAGGTAGCCGCTCGATGCCCGCTTTTCCACACTTTCTGCCCTGTCCAGCAAATCTCCTGCAGCGCCACGACGTCGAAGTTGCGGGGATGTAATTCATCGTAGATCATCCTGTCGCAACCTGCGAAACCTAGCGACTTGCAATTCCATGTTCCAAGCTTCCAATCGTGATCCTGTATTCGTCGCCTAGGTCTTTGCCGATTATATCGAGTCGCATTATCTCTTATATTGTTCGTAATGATTGGTTTTCTAGGCGGCTTATTGGGCCTGCGCAAACCTCCTGTCTCGTCGGAGGGCCGTCGTGTCAGGGCTGTTTAGCGTCCCACCTAACACCAGGACTTGGGCTTGTGCGATTTGAGCGGCACACGGTCGCTTTGGTGGGGCCTACTTGCGGATACATGCAGCTTTTTATAGAGGTTTAACAGGGCCCACTGTCAAACCCCACCACATCCTAGGCAAGCTCCACAACTCGCAGATGGCCTGGGGAGGGATCGTCAAGCCCTTGGACATAGTCCCTGCTGCCCGCAAAAGTGAGTGAGATTTATATTTTTGCCTTTTTGTACAACAAAGTCAGGCAGGCTACATGATCACTCCAAAATAAGAAGTCTGGATAGAAGGCTCGAAGACCCATAGTGCCATAAATTAATCGACTCGACTCAATGAGTTGGTGATGTCTGTACATGTGTGCGTATGTATGTATTAGAGTGGGACGCAGTTGTATGAAAAAAAAGCAAACTTCATCCAATCAAGTGAAATCAAGGTTTTTCTTAATCGTTTTGGGACCCCAATGAACTGTGCAGAGAGTGGAATCGATTGGTTGCGTCCCCACTTTCCGCAACTCACTTGTAGGGGGATTAATCATTATTTTTTTTAAATTCCGAATTAGCGAGATCCGGACTAACGAGTCGTCGGATTAGCAAGGTCCGGATAAGCGGGGGGATACTGTACGAGAAAAAGTTGGATGTAAAATTAAATGCTATTGAACACAAAATTCTGGGTTCAAATATTTCCGTACCATGTAAATTTCCTAATTTTTAACTGTTTAAATATCTAATCTTTATCGGTACATCTTCTTCTTCTTTTTCTTCTTCTTCTTTTTCTTCTTCTTCTTTTTCTTCTTCTTCTTTTTCTTCTTCTTCTATTCTGTTCTATTCTTTCTTCTACTCTATTCTTCTACATTCCTTGTGTGGCAAGTAAAATTCAAGTAAAACTAGTCAGGGAGTCAAGAGGGGGCCACCCACAAAGTACGTCCCGCGCCTAGGGGGGGGGGGGGGTTCCGAGCAGCGTGACGACTCATACAAAAATTTTGGAGTTTTAATACAAAAAGTGTGACGAAGGGGGGAGGGGGGGTTGAAAATCGCCAATTTTTGCGGGACGTACTTTATGGATCTTCCCTAATGTTTTCCACCCGAAAACATGCTGGACCGGACCGAGAATCGAACTCGCCATCTTCGGATTGGCTATCCTACACCTTTTCATGCAAGACTTATTGGATACCATTAGTACATACAATTTTATTGATTCAACTACAAAGTTCATGCTAAACCATTGATATACTTGGAACGAAGAAATCGATAATTGGTGTACTGGATATTTGCAATTCCTGCCTTAGGGCAACACGAGTCGGACACGGCTTAGCGAATGCTTATGTCCAGAAGCCACTCCAAATTACTCCAAATTACTTAATTGATTCGTGGGTTGGTATTTTAGGGCTTCTAAAAAATGATACCACATTTTCAAAGGGAAATTTCATAAATCGTGACAACAAACACAAATGCGTTTGGGTACTTTCGAAACAAATAGTGAGAATGATAACAGCAAATGGGTCATATTCTGTGTAACATCATTCGTGTTTGAGCCCTTATTAGAGAATCCGACTCCCAACAAACAAAACGTGCCACTCGTGATAATCGAATTAGGCAGCGATTGCTGACACCTGCACATGGTCAGGCCATAGTCGTAAATAAATCGATGTCTTTCGAGAACTAGACCACCCAATTGAAATAGGCCGAAGGAAAACGAGGCAAAACACATTCAACATTCGCACTATGGCTATGATTGGTATTGTTTTGAAACTGAAATCGAGGGACTGGAGTTTAGCTGCGAACGATGTACGGACAAACCGTGAAGCCCTATAAGGCGAGATTAAACGACGCCATTGTGTGCGCCTCCACCCGTGATTGCAGGTGAAATTTACAAGGGTCATCTTGACGGCCGGTGCACGATTAGACAGATTGAGAAACTCGGTGCTTGTCTTGTTTGTTCGCTGGAAGATGCGGAAGTTTGATTGTTATTTATCGGTCGAAACGGCATTGAACCAATGAGTGGTGCACTGCCTATTGGTTGAATATTGAAGCACGACTTTTTTGCACGATTTCTAGCGAATTTGTAAGCAAAGTATTATTCATAATATTCAATGAATATCTCTATAGCTTTGATCATCACTTTATCTAACAACAGGTGTTTACTATTTACTTGGCTTGATCTTACAGTTCATGCAAATGATTATAGAGAATAGGTTGTTCAGACATTAATCACATTATTGTGAAGTTCACGAATTATTTAATAATTGATTTAAATTTAACAATCTTTTGGTTTTAATGAAAACACCAAGTACCGATGTACCGAAGTACCGAAATACCAAACAAGCGGTATAATTCGTCACATCAGCCAGTACTACGTTAATGCTTACACGTTTAAAAATGGCCGTAAATTGGCTTATATTCTTCATATTTTCTCATTGGAAATATATCCTCCACTATGACATTACTGTCTCGCAGCGGAAACCGAGAAAATTTCCAACCCGAAATTTTCCGAGACCGTACCGGGAATCGAACCCTTCCCCCTTCGAATCCGCAATGTTAGGCATAACGAACTGTATGGAGGAGGTTAAGTAAAACATTTTCTACTTTGAGGAACTAGTAGTAGTAAAATTCTCTTTTTTCGACTTTTTTGTTTGTTAACATATTGTGGAGGGGGAGGGTTGAATATCAGCTTCCACACTGAAATCCCCCCCCCCCCCTTGATACGGGAGTTTGGCAGAAGGAAGGTCGTGCGATATGTGCCATCACAAATATTGCCCTCCGCTCGTTTTCAAATCGACTTCTATAAAAACATTCTTCATGCCTGCCGTATCCTGACGGAACTGTCAATTCTTTACTTTCGCCTCTTATTCTATCATGAACATGTTCGTCTAAGTTTGGAAGATGATATTAGCATTTCCATATCATTGTAAATCGTTTAATTTCATGTAGAAGTAATACACTCAAATCATTAATTAGTATATTGAACTGCTTATAATACGTAAAGGCCATATGGACTTGCATGGGCATGCTGAGATGATTTCCGTCATGAAATACTTCTGAATCTGTAATTTTTTTAGGTTGAAGTAGTTGGTAGAACGAAAATTTCTACAATCGTCAGCATCCGTACACCATCCGATCTTGCAAAGAAAAATGAACATCATTGGAAGCATAACACACTAGCAAACTACAAGAAATGGGCAAGACAACCGTGAAGGAATTGTAAAATTCGCTTAGAAGATGCCCGGGAACCAGCTGTTTGACGTCATGATTCTCATGATTTATTTATCGCGGTATTCAACATGTTAACCAAAAACGCGTACTTCTCGACATGTAATTAGGTACAGGTTTCTCTTAATACAAATTGCCATACAAATTCATGCATACTTGTTTTTGTTTGTTTGTTTGTTTGTTAATTGTCCAGTAGCGTAAGATACAAATCTTTTTAAATTACTACCTCCGGTAACATAATAGACACAAATACTAACTTAACTACTATATTATTTTCCGGTTGTTTCAATTTCGTATTATTATCTCATTCGGTTCCAAAAATCAAAGCAGCCACTCTTAAATATTGCCTCCGATGAGGAACGCTTAACAGCGGGCGGTAATAAGTTCCAATATACCACACCTCGAAAGAACTAGCATAGACTTCCGTATTGTTTGCTGGGATAACTAGATTCTGTAGACGTCGACCCCGAGTTTGCATCAGCCTCCGATGTAGTGAAGCTGGAGATCGTGTTGAAAGCAATTTACGCAGGAAAATGCAGGAACGGTATGCGTAAAAATGTTGCAGAGGACAGCCAATGAGGGTTGGTTGAAGGTGGCTCACATGGTCATAACGCCCTAAACCATAAACATAACGCACACAACAGTTCAACGCAACACGCAAACGATCAAAGCAACTTGCATTGGGGCGAACATGGAGTACATCTCCAAACATGAAATGTGGTAGAATCAATGATTTGAACAGCTTTAGCTTGATTGCAGTTGGCGCATCTGATGTACAACAGTATAACGTACGAAGACTGGCGTAAATTTTACCACATTGCTGTGCTATTAATCCATTCCACTGCAGGTCGTTATTAAAGATGAATCCTATGTTGCTAGCACTATCCGTCCAATTGATTATTTCTCCACCCAGCACAATCTCTGCTTCGGGTGGAGCAAAGCCGCTAACTCTCTGGCCTCGACTCGAAATAAACATCGCTTTGCTCTTTGTTTTATTTATATGGAGCCCATTTCGTCTGCACCAATCTGCCACTCTTTCCAGGTCATGGTTTATCATTCTGATTAGGTCACGTGCGCAAGGACCATGTCGACACACGTACATCTGCACATCATCGGCGAACATTTGAATGGAACAGTACCGTAGCACCGTCGGTAGATCGTTTATATGACAACAGAAAAGCAGAGGACCCAGCACTGAACCTTGAGGTACACCGGACAATACATCAGCACTCCTTGAGCATCGATCGCCACAAAAAACAGTCTGTTTTCTTTCGCATAGATACATTTCGAGCTTGGATATTAGTTTACAGTGCGGAACGGTATCGAAAGCCTTCGAGAAATCCAGTAGGAGAAGAATCCCAGCACCTTTCTTGTCTACGACAGATCCAATATCATCATAAACTCGAAGAGCTGCTGTTTTGATGCTCTGACCTCTCCGGAAACCTGCTTGGCAGTCAGTTAGCAAGTTGTTGTTATCGATGTACAAACTCATTTGCGCTTTGAGTAGCTTTTCGAAGGCCTTGGATAAGGCACAAAGAATACTTATTGGTCGCAGATTGTTTATGCTGTTCAAATGTGCCTTTTTCTTCAACGGTAAAATCTTTGCATGCTTCCAGCAGTTGGGGAAGGTAGACGTTCTGATGAACATGTTGAATAGATGCTTTATGTGTTGGACGACCAGTGGAAGGATTATCTTGATGAAAAGAATTGGTAATCCGTCAAGTCCAAGAGCATTCGATTTGATATCCCAAATGGCATTCACTATTTCCCAGGATTGCACTGAGCGGAATGAAAAACTATGCGGCGATGGCGCTGGTATACTGAAAGTCCTTGCTTCATTATGCATGTTGTTTGAAAAATTTGCTGCAAAAGTGTCGTTTATCTCGTTAGGATCAAACTCACATGGCCTTGAGGATTTATCCTTACTGACTCCTAGCCTCTTCAAATGCTGCCAAAGAGTATTTGGTGGTGTCCTACTGTCCAGTAACCGATGCAGATACTGTCGCTTGGATAGAGCGATTTTTGCGTTGGCTCTATTTCTAAACATCTTGTATACCCGACGCTTGACGTCCTTCAAGTGCACTGGTGCTTACGCCAGTCCCGTTCTAAAAGTGATAGTTTCACACTTTCAGAAAACCATGGGTTATGACGACGGCGACTGCTGCTTTTGCGGAGAGGGATGGATGAATCATGCGCCTTTTTAACATGCAAATTAAAAATTCCATTGCTTCATCGGGGTTTTCGATTTGGTAAAAACGTTCCATGGAATAGATAGAATAGCATTCTCCACAGCATGTGGTTCGAATTTGGTATAGTCCCTATAGTAGTGTAGGCTGCTTGTCCGACATATGTCGAAGTCTACCGAGACAAATATTAGGTCATGACAAGACAACCCCGGAAAACTGACCTGTCCAAATCGCAAGATACTGTCTGTGTTGTTGGTGATAATGAGATCAAGCTGTGTACATCCTCCAGCATGGAAAAATGTTGGTTCTCCACTAACAGACGTCAAGGAAAAATTTTGGAGCATCGAATAAAATTTTTCACTCCTGCTACTAGGGCGCAGCATGTCGGTGTTGTAGTCACCAACCAGTATAATATTCTGGTAATGAACTGCGAAATCAGTGAGTTTTTCTGTAAGGAAATTCGAGCAGTCGTTGTTTGGGGGGTTGTATATGGTTATCAGAAGAATTTTGTTTTCACCAACCCGAAACTCTAACGCCAAGCATTCTGTTTTATCTGCTGCATCTGCTGTCAGTGTTGTACCGAAAACTTTGTGGCAGGTTAGATGCTCTTTATAGTAAACAGCTATACCTCCACCACGCCTACATGTCCTATCATTTCTCACAACTGAGTAGCCCGAGATGCCAATACTACGATCGCTGTGCTTAGACGTAAGCCAAGATTCGGAAAAGCATGCTATCTCAACTTTAGATGCAGACAATAAGTCACGTACTTCATCAAGCTTCGCGAAGTTGCGCGCACAGATACTCTGTGCATTCCCGTGTAAAATGTTCAGCTTATCAGGGAGAAGAACAGCGTTGAGCACTGCTCGCGGAATGTTCGTGGAGGTGTGGTTTTGAGATGGTGGCATCAAGTAAAGTAGGGGAAGCAATTTCTAGAGGGCTGCATAACTATTGTGAAATATGAAACAATTTCGTCTAACATACAATCTTCAAATTCCAAATACACAAATTATACAATCACAACTTAAACATGCTATGCAAAGTGAACGAAATACATAGTTACGAAAATTTATCCAGCTCATCTTCGGACCGTACACACCAATTTTTTTTCGCTGGAATCCAGCAAAATTTTGCTGGATTTTGCCGAGCTGTAAAACCAGCAATCCATCCAGCAGAATTTATTTTGCTGTTTTTCCAGCAAACGTGAAAATCATAAAAATGACAGGTACAGTACTGTACTTTCAGCAATGTCAATAATAGTTTGCTGGACGGTCAGTAAAACCAGAAACAAAATAATTTTCTGTATTTCCAGCAATTTATTCTTATTAAAATTCATATTATATCAGCACAACATGAATTAAAAAACGCAATTAGTAATAATGAAAATGGGATAACTTTTCATGGTATATATCAGTTATGGTGATCAAGAAATAAAAATGTTGTATTGGATTTTTAAATCTGCTGCTGATTCATTTTTCATAAGAAAAAAAATTTTTGGTTCACTCATATACATCGCTCTTTTTATTTGAAATACCTACTTCCATCAAAATACAAATAAAAAGCACTAAGTCAAACGATAGATGGTTTGATAATGTTGAAAAAAGCCGTAGTCCAGCGTCCGAATCCATTTCAAATTATTAAATTATGCAAAAGCAGCGGGAGTAGAGCAAGTATGGCGACCGCGTCTTTACGCGTAGTTTTATCACTGATGCATGACTTAAGTTTGACAGATAAGCACGATTGCTGGATTTCCAGCAATAACATGACATTTGCTGTTTTTGCTGGATTTCAGCAAAAAAATTTATTGCTGATCATGCACCAGAAAACCGTTTTGCTGGAACAAGAAATGAAATTTTGGTGTGTACCGTGTAGAATGGCCCACCAGTTGCAGACTTCACATGGACCACTCACCGATGTCAGTTTACCCGCTTTCTTCAGATTTAGCGCAGCCGATTTCAGTTTCCTTGCTTCGACGGTAAGACTTTCGTTAATATAAATACAACGATCAGAGTCCATCCCGATGTGTTTCAACTTAAGATCACGCTTCCGCAGATAAGCACTGTAAAACTGATCCCGTGTTGACTTCAGTGCAAATTTAACTACGATGAGGCTGTTTTTGTCCAAACTACTGCTGGATGCCATACGCCGTATTGCTGCCAACAGGGAAGATCTGTTTATGTCCAGGTGCTTACTGATGTCCTCAAGTACTGTATTCAAGCGTTCGTCGTTTTGGAAAGGTATGTCACTAATGATGAGCTCATTACGATTAGCTAATGCTCCAAGTGTTTGGGATACATTGTCCACCCTCTTCTCCAGCGACTCCAAAGCAGCATCCTGTTGTTGAAATTTCTCTGTGCACTCTATTTTCAACGATTCGATGTCACACTTTAATTCTGTTTTAACAACGACGATTTGATTGTTGATTTCGCTTCGTACTGTGTCAATCAGCTGTCTGGTTTCCGCGAATTGCTTCATCATCGTCCTCATGATGCCTTCCAATGATACCGATTGAACATCCTCATCATCTGCCTGAGGCCCATTACTTTCCCAGTCAGATCGTAGTCGCTTGTTTGCCGATGGTGTGTTGTTTGCGATACTATCAGCAGTAGGTGGAGTACGCTGCATGCTTGCCATTGAGAGCGAAGAGGAATAGCCAACGATAACACAATCTTCTGTTCACTACGTGTGTGCGTCCCAGCAGAATATCGAGGCTCGATGACGATCTATAGTGCGCTGTGCAGCAAAACAATGGAGCATCCAGATACGCTTGACACGGTTTAATTGCAATAAACTTCCAACGGATGAACGAATCGAATTTATAACGCGTACAATTTTGCTTCGGACATTAAGGTTTTCGATGAAATAACTTTCAGAATAGTTTTATAGATGGAACTATCACTTTGCCGCTGTTTAATCCGCTACTATTTATCGACACATACTTGCGTCCGTCTGTTATTGGTTGTTCTCGTTTATTTAATGAAACGGAAGCGATGAAATTTGCCTGAAAAGTTTAGTCACCAGATGAATCATTGTACAAATGTACCATGCGTTTCCATATGCTTTATACTTATATGCTGCTGAACATTTTTACTGAATACACTTACCGTTCCCCCTGGGAGGCCCATTTTTGTTCAAAAAACACTCGCGGGACATACATATACAGGTTATGATATTAACTTAGTATTTTAAGATCTATGCATGTTCTATGAATATGAATAACTATTCTATGATTGCATTCAAACAACACATGAGCATCGCGAAAACATTTTTTTTTTTGAAAGTCTGTATCCAAAGGATTGTGTTCATGTGTGCAGTTGGTGAAGTTGTATTTCTCTCCCATCTTTCTTCCATAATTCCATTGGGTTTTTACTGGACTCACTTTCCAGTGAGCAGCAGTTGCGATGGATTTGATTCTAGTGCAGACTATACTGCATATGCTCGCATATCTGTCTCTTTTTTTGCTGGATTACCTATTCATATGGAACAAATATGCGATCATTACTATTTTGTTTTTATTTCGATTTATACAAAAATACAAAAAAAAACCATGATTAATCCACCTAGCGGTGGTGATGCCTTTCTCGATCATTCAAAATGGTTGATAAACATATATAAAAAGTCTAAAATAACAATTGGTGAATAAGAATGATTTTTCACATTTGTTTATACGAGATGAACCGGCCTAGGGTCGAAAATCTCGTAAATAAAGATAATTCAATTCAATTCCATTCACATTTGCTTATACACATTGTTATAATTGCTGCCGGATGCAATTTGTTGAAAGCAAATCGGATGAGGTTAAGTGGCCGGAAAATGTGATGAGGTTGTGCAATTGCACACATCGAGTTTCAGACATAGTATAATAATTTGTATTTTGGCCATAGCTTTTGAGCCCATAGTGACACACACAGCCCACACACGGACACACATGCACATACACATACAATATGGATCTTCTGAAAAAGTTCGTATTGTATGCTTTGTATACGAGAAAAGCAAATAAACGGTGGTGAGAAAAAACAAATGTTTCCAGTTGTCAATCTTTCGAGTGCTTCCCGACTTCTATCACCCAATCAATAAGTTAGCCTTTTAAAATTATTGTTTTGAATAGTATGATTGTTCATATAGATAAACATTCAGTTGACCTCGACCAGTATCTCGTTTTATTGTCTCGGTCGATTCTTTGGCTTATTTAAGGTCAACTTTCCCAGTGAACCCATATTTTCTGCAGCCTCTAAAACTATTAAATTGAAAATTAAAACCGACAAAGTGCTGCACAGCTCTTTTTCGATTTTTGATTTAAAAACACTTAGACTGCCGTAATCTGCAAAAATGACGTAACAGCCATTTTACAACATGCATGTTTTCCATTTTTCTGTTAAAGAGCTCGATGAGTAGTACTCGTTAACACCATTTTTGGAAAATGGCGTATAAGTCACTTTTTCAGATTACGGCAGTAGAGGCGTCAAAAAATATGGGTTATTTGGGAATCGATTCTTTGGCTTATTTCGGGTCAAAAATAAGTCAAAGAATCGATTAAGCGACGGAAAAGGTCAATTTTTATTGATGAGCAGTTCCATTTTTTTTCATTGTCATTCAAACACTTTTCAACAAGATTTACGAATTTGATACGACTTAAAAAATCTGAAGAGAATGAGGTTGCTTTTCTTCATATCGAGAGCATTTCGCAGTGATTGGTATGAATGTGTGACTAAAATTGAATATTTCAATTCTTTAACTGATCCAAAATTATTTATCAGATCACTCTTTACAGGTAAACTATCCAAGTACAAAATCTGATAGATTACGCGTGACAGAGCTAGTGTTACCAAAATCAGCATACTTGAGCTCATTTTGTGCAATACTTTATATCATACTGATTACATACCTGATATACTATCAGTAAATCAAAAATCGTTGCTTGTCTTCGTGTAATTTGTTACGGATTGTAGCATGGATGTTTTCGATCATTTAGTAATAATGATTCGATAATTTAGTAGTTTGTCAATAGCTCATTCCAGAGGTTAAATTTCAAACGTGATGTTTGGACGTGGTCTTTACAACTCTGCCTAATTGTTGTTTCTATTGCACTAATAACAGGGTTATAGCACTAGTTGCAGTAACTAATATTACTGAATAATCAAAATTTTGTTATCATTTAGTATTAGTAACAAGTGCTTTAACTCTGTTATTAGTTGCATTAAAACAACAAACTATTAGGCAGTGCTGTAGAAAAATATTTGCACTCGAAGTCCACTATAACAACACTTTTTGAAATTTAACCTCTGAAAATGATCCAACTAAGACTTTTAAATGATCTAAAACATGCTTGGATTATAGAAAAGTTTGAATACTTTTTTCCACTGACTTGCAAAAATAGAAAATTTTCTCCAAATCCTTCCGAAACTCAGTTTCTCCCACATAATCCGAGTGCTTTTTATTTGAAATCTTCTGAAAGGCATGCTGTCACTATGAATGGGGTTCCTATTAATTGGTCTAGCGAAGTCCAAGATGTAGGACTTATGTATAGCATGAATGAATTAACTATCAAAAACCACAAAGAAGGTATGCAAGCAAAAAGGTACAAATACAGTAAGTGAATGTTTATAAAAAATCAAAAGCTTTTCTTAAAATAAAATGTTTGGTATACAAACTAATTGTTAGGCCAGCCATGTTTTACATATACTGTGCCAATATGGGTTACTTGCTGCAACGCCAGGAAGAATGCATTTCCAGAGGATTCAAAATAAAATGTTGAAATTGATTATGAAGTTGCTTCCCTGCGCACCAAAAAAAATGAGAATATTACAGGTGACTTATTTGAATGAAATGATACAAAAGTACAAGACGTAAACTCAATCGTACCGTTCTGACTCAAATCCCGAATATGACTTATATTCCGAACACTAACGTTTTAGAGCCCTGAAACTAAACTTTTCATCGGTTTTTTTTCGTACGGAGGAAAAAGATTACAAACGAAATGAATATCCTATGGAAAGAACCACGCGAATAAGGTTGATATAGCCATTTAAATGCGAGTGTTCGGAATATGAGTCATTTTCGGGACTTGATTCAAAACGGTATATGTTTTTCAACGTCAGATGATTTAAAATTATATGCCACCGAACCAAAGCACAGCACCCGCTGCGTTACCGCACGTACGCGCAAGCAGCCGATGACTTGATGTAGTGAAATTGTTATTTATTGCAAATCGCGTAGCTTCTTGTTTTTCGATCACTCCTCTCTCAAGAAACAAGGATATTTTTTTTTTCAAGTTCGTTTATTTGGTAGGCTCAGGCGTGTATAACACTTTACGGAGCCATGGTTCTTTGCGATATATACAATCAATATCATTTTATTATACAGTTAATAAGAGAGGGGAAGGAGCCAGCGTACTCGTGGTGACTCGAGGTTAGTTTACAAAGTTTAAGGATGGACGGGGCTTAGGATTTGGGATAAGGAAATTTCAGCTTCTCATCCGGGCATTTGGCGTCAGTGACGATGTGGCGTGTCGTCGTGCTCGAGGAATGGTTCGACTGGGAACATCCTCCGGATGGCAAGATTTATGGAGCTCTACGGAACAAAAAGGCAGAGACTAAACGAAAAAAAACTTTGAAGGAAGAAAAAAAAACAAAATATTAAATTTTGATGTCAGAGGAACAAAGAAATCTATAAATGACCTGCATATAGACAACATCACGATCTCCCAAAACACCACGAATTTTGCTGAAGGGTTGTTTAATTCGGGCCACAAGGTTATCCAATAATAAATGCTTTCTGGAGACGTCATTTTCCGAGCAGAATCAAACTACTTGATCGATGTCATCATTTCGGCTCCGCACCTACATAAGTTGCTATCGACAAGGTTTATTCTGTACAGATGTGCGTTTAGTGAATAGTGATTGGACATAAGTCTCGACATCACGCGAATGAAGCCTCGACTTAAGTCCTCACCTCTGAACCACGCTCGCCCAGAAACTTTTGGAACTATGGAAAATAGCCACCGTCCAAGTTCATTGTGTGTCCAATTCCTTTGCCAACTTTGAAGAGTACTCTGACGGACTAATGGGAAAAACTCGTTGCTCGAGAATTGTCTATCATAAACCTCACCTTCCTGTGCGCCCACCTTTGCCAGCGAGTCTGCCTTCTCATTGCCGTAGATTGAGCAGTGAGATGGGACCCAAACAAAGGTAATCTTGAATGATCTTTCGACCAAAACACGCATCTGCTCTCTTATGTTTGAAAGAAAGTAAGATGCGTGCTTAACAGGTTTCATCGACCGGAGTGCCTCGATAGAACTAAGACTATCCGAGAAGATGAAATAATGGTCTACGGGCTGATTGGAAATTATCCCCAAAGCGAAGTTAATTGCTGCCAGCTCAGCAACATAAACCAAGCACGGTTCCTGAAGTTTTTGGAAGGTGGTTGAAGTTACATTGAAAACACCGATGCCAGTGGATCCGTTGATGCGAGAACCATCAGTGAAATATCTGTTGTTGCAATTGACATGTTCATATTTTTCAGAAAAAAGTGAGGGAATAGATATTTGTCGAAGATGATCTGGTATTCCTTGAATAGCATGTTTCATGGACAGATCGTATACAATTGAGGAACTGTCGTTGGTGAAGTGAACTCGAGGGGGATTATAACACGGAAGACAAAGATCTGACGATATGTAGTTGAGATAAACTCTCAGGAATCTTGAACGACAAGTTAGTTCAAGCATATTATCGAAGTTATCTAGAACAAGTGTGTTACTTGTTCCACATTTGATGAGTATTCTAAGTGAGAGCTCCCAGTAACGGTGCTTTAAAGGAGTGACTCCAGCAAGCACCTCCAGGCTCATGTTATGCGTTGAATGCATGCAGCCAAGGGCAATACCCAAACAACGATACTGAATTCGTTCCAATTTGATCAGGTGGCAATCAGCTGCTGAGAGGAAGCAGAAGGAGCCATACTCTAAAACAGAGAGAATAGTCGTTCTATAGAGTTTGATGAGGTCTTCCGGGTGAGCACCCCACCATGTTCCGGAGATAGAACGTAGAAAATGGATCCTTTTCCGGCATTTTTGTATCAAATACTCAATGTGGAGTTTCCAGGTGCATTTGGAATCAAACACAACCCCAAGGTATTTAGAAGATAAAGATTGGTTGATGTCATCATTCAACAGCTTGAGTTTCAGTTGAGCAAGATACCGCTTCTTAGTAAACACAACCAATTGAGTTTTTTGCGGTGAAAACTCGATCCCTAAATGTCTGGCCAAAACAGTCAGATTATCTTAGGTACTTTGCAATGGTCCTTGCAAGACAGCTGCACATGGACCTCTTAGAGAGACCACGGCATCATCTGCAAGTTGTCTGAGCGTGCATTGTCCTTCCAAACAATTGTCAATATCTTTAACATAGAAATTATAAAGCAAGGGACTTAAACACGAACCTTGGGAAAGGCCCATGTAGCTATTTCTGGAAGTTGTCAGAGTGCCGAGTGTGAAGTTCATTTGTTTTTCTGACAACAAATTGTACAAGAAATTATTCAAAATAACGGGTAATCCACTACTGTGCAGATTGTCTGACAGTACTTCTATGGAAACTGAATCAAAAGCGCCCTTAATGTCCAAGAATACTGAAGCCAATTGCTCCTTGTGCGCAAAGGCCAGTTGTATATCTGAAGAAAGCAACGCTAGACAATCGTTTGTTCCTTTCCTTTTTCGAAATCCAAACTGAGTATTTGAAAGCAATGCATTTTATTCGACCCAATGGTCGACTCTTGAAAGGATCATTTTCTCCAATAATTTTCTCATGCATGATAGCATGGCAATCGGTCGGTATGAATTGTGATTAGACGCTGGTTTCCCAGGCTTTTGAATAGCTATTACTTTGACCTGTCGCCATTCAGGTGGCACAATGTTGTACTCCATGAAACAGTTGTACAGGTCAAGTAATCGTCTTTTTGCGATATCTGGGAGGTTTTTAAGAAGATTGAATTTGATGTTATCGCATCCCGGAGCAGAGTTATTCGATGAAAGAAGAGACATAGAAAGTTCCAGCATTGAGAATGGTCCACCCAAAGAACCGGGATCAGTGACTGATTCTCGAAATAGCGGTTCTGCTGGTACGGAATCTGGACAGACCTTTTTGCGAAGTTGAATATCCATCGATTGGAGTATTCTTCACTCTCGTTGGTGGAAGTGCGGTTCCGCATGTTGCGGGCCGTTTTCCAAAGTGTTGTCATTGAGGTTTCTCGCGATAGTCCCTCGACAAAACGTCGCCAGTAGCTACGTTTTTTAGCCTTGAGAAGATTTTTGAGCTTTCTTTCAAGCCTCAAATACTCTTCGAAAAGCTCGGACCTTCCGTGTTTACGGAAGGCCTTGAAGGCATCAGATTTCTCAGAATACAACTTAGTACATTCATCATCCCATCCAGGAGTGGCTGGTCTTCTTATGACAGATGTACTTGGAACGCGTCGTTTCTGAGCTTCTAGTGCGCTTTTTCTAATTAATTCGGTAAGGAATCGATATTCATCCAGCGGTGGAAGAACATCAGTTGATTCAATACCAATTTTTACCGCCGATGCAAATTTTGGCCAGTCAATGTTTTTCGTGAGGTCGAAAGGAACATTAACTGGCTCAGATTGTTGATAGCTACTGTTTGTGGCAAATACTACATCTGTGCTCAGATCTGTGGTTATCGGCGTCATCACCTTTCCACATACGTGTCCAGTAAGCAGTCATCAATGATCGAATGGACATCGCACACATCCACTGGATATAACCGCTTAGGCATCCACATCTGCACCGACTATGGTCAAACCATAGAAGGGAGAGTGATATTCACATCGCTACCTACACATCTTTATACTAGCTGACCATCTGCGGGAGAGCGATTCGTTCCGATCACAGTGGGCAGCATGCGAGATGATCACCACTAGCCACCGATCGATTTCTTGAGAGGTAGTTAGTGCAATCTCGGTCGACCAACGGGCACCACGACTCTTCAATCTCGTGTGATAGATTAAGTTCCATAAAAGCTACTTTTAATTGTGGTAACTATCGGCATATGATCACTACCATGGGGATCTTGAATTACCTTCCACGTGCAATCTAATGATAGTGAATTTGAACATAAAGACAGATCAATACGGCTTTGTTGACCATTTGGTCCTATTCGAGTTACTTCACCAGTGTTCAAAATAATCAAATTGAAATCGTCACACAAATCATAGAAAATAGGCGCTCTATAATCGTCATACGTTTCGCCCCATCCAATACCATGTGCGTTCATATCACCCAATATCAATACTGGAGATGATAGGAGGAGACTGCGCTCCAAAAATGTCAACGATTAACAGAGGCATTTGGAGGAATGTACACTGAAGCTATGCAAAGATCTTTATTCTTCACATTTACTTGGCATGCAACGATTTCTAAGCCGGGAACAGTCGGAATGGG
The DNA here is from genome assembly GCF_024139115.2 of Armigeres subalbatus. NCBI lineage: Eukaryota > Metazoa > Arthropoda > Insecta > Diptera > Culicidae > Armigeres > Armigeres subalbatus. Next base: position 260,895,126 of record NC_085140.1, on the reverse strand, counting down.
AATTCTGTAGAAGGAGTAGCATTTTTTGATCCCCAAAAGAACGCCACCATAATGATCATCCCGATCTTGGCGAATAATGTTAAAATCGTGGAAGTTGATTTCATCTTCAGAAGAAAGCTATGTTTCAGAGTGCAAATATATCGCAATCGGATTTGCGAATCAAAAACTTGAACACGTCTAATTTATTTTTCAGACTATGACAGTTCCACTGCAATACAGTGATTGTATCTTCGGTATTGGCCGTATTATCCATCGAAAGATACAAGTTCTGCAAGAAGGGCCATGAAACAGTCAATTGCTTCAGATAACTTTCAACTGTTGGAATAAAGAGGTCAATGATTGGCCTCAATGAATTCGGAATATTGAACAAGTTCAAAACGGTCCACAAGGTCCTTAAAGGAGATCAATCCTCGCTTGGACGGAATACTTTTTCTAGAAGTGCGAATTTGTTTTTTCTTTCGTTGATTCTTCCTAGCTGGATGTTTCTTCGAAACATCGGATTTAGGCAATGGCGGGAATGTCTTACTGCAACTAGGATCAAAAGAAGCAGTAGGGACAGATTGCTTCGGGATTTTAAATAAACCCCCATTACCTGCAGATTTTGGCAAGCTTTTATGGATTACTTTTGTTCTCTTACTGCGCTATCCCGTGTAAGACGGTTGCTTCCTCTTTTCGGGCACGTGTACCTCCGCAGAATCATCCATGTCGGATACGTCAGAATCCAATTCGTCAATTGATATGGAATCATAATAATCACTTACACGAACGGTGGCTGAAATAGCAGTCGATGCAGTGGCTGTGGCGGATGTGTCTTGCGACCTAACCATTTCCGCATGCGACTGCTTGGAGCGCTGTACCAACGAGCGCTTCACTTTTGGGTGCGCTTTTGTACACCGGGCATTCTTGCAAACCATGGGGAGGGTTCAAACCACAATAAGCACATTTTGTTGCTTGTTGCTGGCAGAGCTCCTCCCGATGTCTTTCTGAGCATTTGCCACAACGTGGTTTGTTGTCACAAAACTCGGCAGTGTGACCAAGTTGTTTGCAGTTGGTACAATTAAATACCCTTGGCACAAAAAGACGCACCGGAAACAACATACCGTCGTGCGGGGCTTCTTTTGACAAATCGGGGGCTACTTTGGACATTTTGAAACAATAATTACTACGTGAATTACTGTCAAATTGCCATTATCACCATTTGGGTGTCTTGTTGATAGTTGGATGGCAACTTGCTGTTACAAATTTGGTATATTTTTTCGTGAATATTTTTTAGAAAATCTTAAATACAAAGTAGCCCCGGAATCAAAAAGAAGCCCTGCACTACGGTATTTTCTATATCGACAAACTTTGGAAGCATCGAACTGGCGAATGTCACCCGAAGCGAGCCTGACTTGAATAAACCTTTTTGCCATCTACCGTGGCTGCTGAATGCAATTCCTTGCAGTCCAGAATATTCACGGTAGATTGCAGGGCGTTCTTTAGGCGACCTTTCCCTGCAAGCACATCCTTGCAAGTCAAGCTCGCTGCGTTGATTACGCCTTCTATCTCGACCTCCTGCGAGGGCACATAAACTAAATATTCAACATTGTACGCCCTGTCGCCAGCCATTTCATTCGCCACCTGGTATGTATGTGCGGTGATGCGTAGTTTGTTCCTGTTGATTTGGCTGAATTCAAGCTTCGTAAAACGACGCGTCAAATCTCGTTTTATGCCCTGAAAATCTAGGCTCTTCGCTTTCTGCCGAAAGTAAACAACCCAAGGCCCAGGCGAAGCCGCATGGTACAATCGTGTGCGAGTACTATCTTTTGGAGGCCCATTGCCTCCTACTGTCTCTGCCTCCATTCTCACCTCGCAAGGTGGAAGGATAATTATTGCTTATGCTAACTTACAACTAATAGCTTATTAGAAAAAATATCAAGAAAAAACTAATTCAATTTGTGTCTATTAGTTCCGCTCTGTGACGGGAGAACAATAAAGCAATCTCTTCCACTTATCTGCGCCTGCTGCTGTAGGTAGCAGCAGTAACAATAGCCTGCTTCACTGGCGTCGCCAGAAGCAGCTACTTCACTCGCCGACAGCGATCGCCTTGGATCCGTAGGTAGGAATAGCACCACACAATACAACTCGCACTACCGAACACAATCCGCGATGAGACACAGCACAGACGTCTGGCTCGTTCGAACTATCGGCACGGAATGTGAAACAAGGATAGTTGAGTGGTAACGTAATAGGTTCTCATTCAGAGGGTTTATGTTCGATCCTCGTTGTAGTCATCTTTTTTTAAACTCATATTTTCTAGGTGTGTGTGGTATAATATTACGCATTGCAAGAAAAAATTGGAATACAGGAAAATTCAAAGCGCCTTCAATTAAATTTATATATTTATTATTTTCCATGCTAATAATCAAAGGGACCTAATGCTGTGTATTGTTTATATTTAGTGCTGACAGAGTCTCACTAGTCCAATTGAGGATCAGGTTACACGGAGCTTCGAAGACAAGAGAATATTTTTGACCCTTCATTGGGAACTAATTTGGGTGAAGTGAGATCTATTACTAGAAAATTTAAAAATATGAAAGCCCCGGGTGATGATGATATTTTCTACATACTTATTAAAAAACTTCCTGAGAGCTCTTTATCCTTTTTGGTTAATTTATTTAACAAATGTTTTCAATTGGCATACTTCCCAGATAAATGGAAAAACGCCAAAGTTGTTCCAATTTTGAAGCCGGACAAAAATCCAGCTGAGGCTTCTAGTTATCGCCCAATCAGTTTGCTCTCTTCGATAAGCAAACTGTTTGAAAAGATTATTTTAAATAGAATGATGGTTCATATTAATGACAATTCTATTTTTGCTGATGAGCAATTTGGTTTTCGCCATGATCATTCAACCACTCATCAGTTATTAAGAGTTACGAACTTAATTCGGCTCAACAAATCTGAGGATATTTGACTGGAGTTGCTCTTCTTGATATAGAGAAAGCATTTGACAGTGTTTGACATGAAGGTTTGATTGTAAAATTGATGAATTTTCTTTCAAATCTGACAGATTACCTGTAAGAGCTGGTGTTCCCCAAGGCAGCATACTGGGGCCCATATTGTATAACATTTTTACTTCTGACTTACCTGATTTACCACCAGGGTGTCAAAAATCTTTGTTTGCAGATGACACGGGCCTCTCAGCCAAAGGGCGAAGCCTTCGTGTCATTTATAGTAGATTGCAAAAAAGTTTGGATATTTTCTCCACTTACCTGCAAAAATGGAAAATTTCCTCGAATGCTTCCAAAACTCAGCTTATAATTTTCCCACATAAGCCGAGAGCTTCTTATTTGAAACCTTCTAGCAGACATATTGTCACTATGAATGGGGCTCCAATCAATTGGTCTGGCGAAGCCAAATATTTAGGACTTCTGCTGGACCAAAAAATTAACTTTTAAAAATCTCATTGAAGGCCTTCAAGCCAAATGTAACAAATATATCAAGTGTCTTTATCCACTTATAAACAGAAAATCAAAACTTTGTCTTAATAACAAAGTTTTGATTTACAAACAAATGTTTAGACCAGCCATGTTGTATGCTGTGCCAATATGAACTCGTTTTTCTGCAATACCAGAAAGAAGATACTTCAGAGGATTATCAGATAAAATTTTGAAAATGATTCTGAAGTTGCCTTCGTAGTATAGTACCAATGAACTTCATAGAATTTCTAATATTGAGACACTGCAACAAATGTCCAATAAAATAATTTCCAATTTTAGACAAAAATCGTTGCAATCTTTTATTGCAACGATTAGCTCCTTGTACTCTTAGTACAAATTAGGTTAGGTTGAGTTTAAGTTAAAAACATTGTAATTCCTACATGGTTCAATTAAACCAGAGGAAAAATCCTAACTGCCAGAGGCTATTCAAATGTATTTATAATAACTAAAAAGTAACATAGCAAATAAGGATGATAGTGTTAAGAAAACACGGAACACCTAGTCTAAGAGATGAATGCATGTATTAGATAATTAGCATTCTATTTGTTAAAAAGTTAGTTAAAAAAAAGATAAAGTGCAGACAGAGAAGACGCGGTTGCGCTGCAGCAAGGTACCCGGCAGAACGTGGAACGTGATCACGTCAGTTCAGCGGACGATGGAAGCCAACCAGCCCCCACCTTGAGGGAAGTTAAGGATGCCATCCAACAGCTAAAAGCTAATAAAGCAGATGGTAAGGATGGTATCGGAGCTGAGCTCATCAAGATGGGCCCGGAAAAGCTAGCCACTTGCCTGGAGTGGAAGGAAGGGGTTATATGCCCCATCTACAAGAAAGGCGACAAGCTGGAGTGTGAGAACTTTCGAGCGATCACCATCCTTAATGCCGCCTACAAAGTGATATCCCAGATCATCTTCCGTCGTCTGTCCCCATTAGTGAATGAGTTCGTGGGAAGTTATCAAGCCGGCTTCGTTGACGGCCGCTCGACAACGGACCAGATCTTTACTGTACGGCAAATCCTCCAAAAATGCCGTGAATACCAGGTCCCAACAGGTCCCGAACAGCTTGCCAGACTGATCAAAGCAACGATGGATGGTGTGTAAAACTGTGTGAAGATTTCGGGCGAACACTCCAGTTCGTTCGAATCGCGCCGGGGACTAAAACTAAGTGATGGCCTGTTGTTCAACATTGCGCTAGAAGGTGTAATGCTGAGAGCCAGGAGTAACAGCCAGGGTACGATTTTCAACAGATCCAGTCAATTTATTTGTTTTTGGACTGGTGGTTAATGCGTCAAAGACAAAGTACATGCTTGTGGGCGGAACCGAGGGCGACTGGACCCGCATGGGAAGCAGTGTTACGATAGACGGGGATACCTTCGAGGTGGTCGTGGAATTCGTCTACCTCGGATCCTTGCTAACGGCTGATAACAACGTTAGTCGTGAAATACGAAGGCGCCTCATCTGTGGAAGTCGGGCCTACTACGGGCTCCAGAAGAAACTGCGGTTAAAAAAAAATCACCACCGCACCAAATGTGTCATGTACAAGACGCGAATAAGACCGGTTGTCCTATACGGACATGAAACATGGACAATGCTCGAGGAGGACTTGCAAGCACTCGGAGTATTCGAGAGATGGGTGCTTAAGACCATCTTTGGCGGTGTGCAAGAAGACGGTGTGTGGCGGCGAAGAATGAATCACGAGCTCGCCCAGCTCTATGGCGAATCCAGTATCCAGAAGGTATCTAATGCTGGAAGGGTACGATGAGCAGGGCATGTAGCAAGAATGCCGGACAACAACCCTGCAAAGATGGTGTTCGCTTCCGATCCGCCAGGTATGAGACGACGTGGAGCGCAGCGAGCGAGATGGGCAGACGACTTGGCGAGCATGGGGCGTATTCGAGGATGGAGAACGTGTATTGTGGCGTCAAATTGTTGATTCAGTGTTATCTGTTTAGATGTAGACTAAATAAATGAAAATGAACGTAACGCAAAAAAGAGCATTTTATACCCCGCTCACACTTTTTGCATGAAGTATCTGCCCCTAGTGTGATAGATATCACAGACAAATTCTGGCTATTTTGTTGAATTATACGTTCTGATGCCACACTGATATGCCTTCTGAGAAGCTAAAAACTCGCAACCTCGATTAAAATCGACTTCCAGCTGTTGGAACGACAATTCAATATGCATTGTCTATGGAGTTAAAGCTCTTGGATATTTCATCAAGTCATATGGTCTTCCCCCTCACCAGCGCCTAATGACGGAGTGCCACAATCAGAATAAAGTAAAATTTAACCTCGCCATATTAACTGTCATACAAACCTGAAACGTCCTGTGCACGATAAGCCCCCAAACTAGAGATGGGCAAAACGGATCACTTAGTTGAACGGTTCAGATCTGGATCATTCAGCATTAGACTGGATCTCCGGATCTTTCATACGGATCGGATTTTTAGAACAATACGTAAGGAGAATGCAAAATAGAGAAACGGTTGGCATTCAGAACCATGATTTCGACACGTACATGCCAAAATTTCACCGCTCTCACGCTTACAAGGATATATAATATGTATGTGTAAAGAGCTTTTTGTTTCGCATTTCCTTACAATTGGTTAGTTAATTTGCTGATCTGGTGATCCGGATCTTTTTAAAAAGTGAGCTGTGAATCATTCACTCACAATAAAGATCCGGATCATTTTAACGGTTCCGGATCGGAATGCCCATCTCTAATTCAAACTGACCCAAACCATCGGACGATACCCAAAATATGAAGCATAATCGACTGAGCCTGGTGGAACAAAATCATTTTTGAACCACCCTAGTTATTAGTTTGCTGCTATCGGTGCCGGTGTTTACATTCGCTCCTTGATCAGTTTTTAATCGTTTTTTTTTCGGGCAAAAACTTTTCAGTTCAAAAAGTGATGTTTAATTCAAGATTTTTTTATGCACAGGTTATCCGAGTTGTCAATATCCCAAACTCAGCCATCTTGGATTTTTGTATGGAATTTATGCTCGTTTGTTTACGTTTTGCACTGAAAATGTATGTTTCCCCCCCGCGCTGGTTATTCCCATCTACTAACGATGTCGGATAACCTGTACATAAAAAAATCTTGGTTTAATTTGCATTCCATCAACATTTCGGGCTGCTCATGTGCGGAGAAATGAGTAAAAACTTAATTTTTCCAATGCCCTTTGAGAAGAAGTGAAGTGCAGTGAAAACCCCACCAAATCGCGAACGAAATACGCCGAAATACATAGGACTCTTTGGAGAAACATGTTCATTATCACGGGAAGTAAATAAATATGCTGTGAACAGGTTAGTAATTTGAATATTAAGCTTTTGTTCGATGCTGTTCGATGCATTCGAATGTTGGTGGGAGAGGAGTGCGGGAGATGTGGGGTTGACCCGTGGAAGGTCCGGTGCCATATTGACTGCCATCGTGGTATTCTTCCAACTATGTCCTTAAAAAAAATCCTAAAACACGATAAAACGTGAACATTCTTTCATGGACAATTGCGATTAAACTAGCATGTAAATTATGGAAATGTTTTGGCAGCCAGCATTGCTTACAAGTAATCGAGATTGTTTCAAAAATCCCATAGCAAATTAATATTAATATTTGAGAGTACAAAAACGAAAAATAATATGGAAATATCTAAAAAATTTGTTTTTGACTTCTGGCCAGCGAGCAAGTTTCCGACGGAGACGCTGCAATAAATTTTCGATAGTCATGGATAGTTTTCAAGAGTGGAAAGGCTATCCATAATATTTTACGTAGTTTACGTCGGGCGGTCGTGTCAAAGATGTGCGAATCTATGACAAAAGGTCAAAAGACAAAGGGTCGAAAAGACAAAAGGTTGAAAGGACAAAAGGTCGAAAAGACAAAACGTCAAAGGGGACAGAAGGTCGAAAGGACAAAAGGTCGAAAGGTACAGAAGGTCGTCCGGGAGAATAGGTCAAAAAGGACAAAAGGTTGAAAGAGCAAAAGGTCGAAAAGGACCAAAGGTCGATCAAGAACAAATTGATAACAAGTTGGGTGTAAAAGTTGGTTCCAAAAGAATTTATGAAATGTTTTTAATTTCAAGCAGAAATAACACACTCATCTCATTAATCAAAGTTGAAGAATGAACAATTTTCCGTTTTGTAAAAGTGGAAAGAATCACTCCGGCTCAGTCGTGTGGCATTGGAGAGCGAAATTTTGAAATCCATATTTTTATTTTCTAAAATTGGATCAATTAGGAGTAAAACAAGTGGTTGACAAATATTGAGTATTGTGAAAAACAAATGGGAGACTTTTTAAAAATGATCAACGGCTTGCAAATGAAAAAAATGAAACAACGGCTTGCAAACAGTATAAATCATTAGTTTTCTGTGCAGTGAGCCGGGAACCGGGTCCATAGGCCCAAGTAGTAATTTACCCTATCTAGGTTTTCTGAATGTCACTTCGATCTGCTAAAATTGTGCCGCAGCCATGCAGGCGCACGCATTTAAAATACACCAGCGTATAATACACGTCGGTGTATTTAATGTGTGGCGTGCACCATTTTGACAGATCGAAGTGACATTTAGAAAACTCACACATCCATCTATTAGTGGTACTCATTATATGAATTTTATTTAATTGTTTAAAACTGTGAAAAACAAAAAAAACGAGTTCTTGCTGACTGTGTAGGGCAACTCTTATGCGAGATAGATTCTCTCCGTTTCAGTTTCTTATCTATTTTAACCTTTTGTCCCTTTCGACCTTTTGCACTTATTGATCTTTTGTTCCGTTCGACGTTTTGTCCTTTGAACCTTTTGTACCTTTCGACGTTTTGTCCTTTGAATCTTTTGTCCCGTTCTACGTTTTGTCCTTTCAACCTTTTGTACCTTTAGATTTCCTGTTCTTATTGACCATTTGTCGCTTCGACATTTTGTCTTTCGACGTTCTGTTTTTCGACATTCTGTCCTTTCGATCTTTTGTCATTCGACCTTTTGTCCCTAACCCAAGATGCGCTGCATGCAGTTAGCCGAAAAAGTCGCGGTTTCCCAGATATTGCAGAATAGTTGTAGCAAAATTTGCAAAAATAGCATGGGGTCAGATTTGAGCATCTCTGCTGAAATCAAGGGCGTAGCCAGAGGGGCATCGGGGCATCGCCCCTAAATTATGGAAAGACTGAACAGGTACTGAAATGAATTCCTCAAACATTTGCAATTTATGTTCCAATCATATACAGAAATAGATGGTTGAAATTCAAAAGAATCCCAAAACTTATTAGGGCGTCCAGGATCCATAATATATGAAAGTTCAAAACAACTCGAAACATTTCGGGCTCGAAAATTTCTTCTTGAAATCCTTCTAGAAGCTCCCCTGGAAACTTTTAAATTCCTCCGGAAAGTTATCCACAAATTCATATGAAAATCGTTCGAAAATCCTTCTCATGTAATTGTAATTCCTCCTTATCTAGAAACACCCCACTAATTTTTTTTTTAGGAAATTCACGAGGAAATTCCTTGAAGATTTCTTTTCTTCTCTCCAAGATTTACTTCTAGATATTTCTTCGGCTATTCTCTCTTCAGGAATTTCCTTCAGCCATGCATTCGAGAGTTCCGTCAAGAATACATACGGAATTTCTTCCCAAAATTCTACCAAAAGTTTTTTTCAAAAATTTATGACGGAAATCCTCCGATTTGGCTCCATAATTTCACTTGCTTCTTCGGGCATTCCTCTCGGAACTCTTCCTGTAATTCCTCCGGGATTACTTCCAGGAAAATTTCCGGGAATACCTCCAAACATTCAATAGCGAAATCATCTAGCATTCCAGTCTGGAATTCTTTTCGCAATTACTTCAGAATATCCTTCAAGAAATCCTCTAGAAATAGCTTCATGAACTTCTCCTGGAATTCGTCTAAGTATTTCCCCAGAAATTCTTACAGGTATTTTTTCGGGAGTTTCTTCAGGTACTTCTCCAGGAATTCCTTCAGGACTTTCTCCGGGAGATTTTCCGCGGAGGTGTACTAGAATTCCTTCCGGACTTCACTCGGAATTTACTCGGATATCGGCCAAGAGTTCTTCCAGAAATTTTTTCGGAACAATCCGCAGGGATTTTCTTCAGCAATTCATCTGGGAATACTTTCAGGATTTCATCTGAGAATTTCTGCATTAATTCCTCCTGGTATTTTTTTTAGGAATTCCTTCAGATATTTTTTCGAAAATTCCTTTAGGAACTTCTCTAAGAATTATTTCAGGACTTCCATGTGGGAATTTCTCCGGAAGTGCTTGTGGGAGTTCCTCCGGGAGTTCTTCCAGGAGTTTTTCCAAGAAATTCTCCGGTAATACCTCCAGGAACTTCACAGGGAATTCCTGGACGATATTTGGCAGAAATTTGGGGAAATGGGATTTCAGAAGTTCCTTTAGAAATATTTTTTCTCTTCCATTAGGGTATTCCAGCGGATGATCCTCTGAAGTTCCACCAGTAGTTCCTTCTGGAATTCAATCAGGCTTTCTTCCAGGAATTACTTTAGCATTTCCTTAGGCATTTATCTACAAATTCCTCCAGAAATTCCTCGGAGAATTTCTCTGGGAGTTCTTACGGGAATTTCTCCGGGTGGTTATTTTAAGAATTCTTCCAGGAGTTCCTCCTGGAATTCTTACGGAAGTTCCTTTAGGAGTTCATCCTAGAATTCTTACGAGAGTTCCTCCGGGATTTCATCCGGAAATTCTTCCTATAGTTCTTCAATAAATTCCTCCAGAAGTTCCACCGGCAGTTTCTCCGAGAATTCCTCTGATAATTTCTCCGGGAATTCCTATAGAAAATCCCCCGGGAGTTCCTCCGGAAATTACTCTGGGAGTTCTTTCGGGAGTTCCTTTTCAGATAAACACTCGGAGAAACTGCCGGGAAAACTCCCGGAGGGATTCTCGTAGAAACTGCTGGTGGATCTACCGGAGGAATTCCCGAAGGAACTGCCGGAGGAGCTCCCGTAAGATCTCCTGTAAGAACTCCCGGAGGAATTTAAGGAGGACTTCCTAGAAGAATTCCTATAGGACCTCTCGGATGAGCTCCCAGAGAAACTTTCGGAAGAACTTTGGTAGGAATTTCCAGCTTAATTTCTGAAGAAAGCCAAAATGATTTCCAGAAAAAGCCTGAATAATTTCCTGGAATAGCTTTTGGTGGAACTCCCGGAGGAATTTCCGGAGAAACTCCCGGATGAATTGCTGGTGGAATTTCCGGAGGAACTCTCGAAGGAATTTTCTGGAAGAATTTCTAAAGAAACTCCCTGGAGAATTTTCAAAGGAACCCTGGGAAACTACCAGAAGCATTCTCCGAAACAAGTGAATTCATCTTATATACAAATCTCGTCTAGCTGAAACCTTTGTTGGGGTTTGTAGCTGGACCAGCATCAGAGGACCTCCGGGAGAATTTCCTAAGGAGCTCGCAGAGAAATTCTCGGAGGAGCTTCTGGTGGAAAATCTATATAAATTCCAGAAGAAGCCTAGATAAATTCCAATTCTGCCGAAATTCCGGAAGAATTTTCAGAGGAACTGCCGATAGAACTTCCGGAATAATTCTCGAAGGAAATCCTAGAGAAATTCTTGGTGGAAATGCCGGTGGAACTTCTGTAAGAATTCCAGGAGGAATTTTCGGAGAAACTCCTGGAGCTCCCAGTGGAAATCTTGAAGTTTCCACCGGAATTCTTTCAGGATTTCATTGCGAACTAATCTAGGAATTCCTCCGTGATGTATACTCACCTTTATAGTATATACTGTGGTATTCAATATATCAACGAAACTGAGGAATATAGATTTGGGTCGATCTGAACGAGCGAATCAGTTTTAGATCAGACTGCCTAGAGTAAAGAAGTGTCTTCATCTCTAATATACCGAACCTCCTAAACTTCCAAACAGATACTTAATAGTGGCGACGAGACAAAGGCATTTTACCATTGTTCGCGTGTGAAGTTCAGTTTCGTCATTGTACTAAGTACAAGTGGTCATCACATTGTCTTTAATTGAATTAGCAGCCATACTACGAGTGCAGTATCCATAGGCCGAGAAACAATAGAAGCGGCTGCTGAAACACGTGCTACGTGGCTATCGTTCGTTTCGCGCCAACGGATTGATTGGATCAAGGCTAATACTGCAGAGTGCAGATAAAAAAAAAAAGTTGAGCAGTGTAAGCTTAAAAGTTAACTTTTCAATATAAATTATTAAAAAAAAAAGCGTTAATACTAACTAGTACTAATGCGATATTAACAGACATACATTTATACAACCTTACATAACACCATTTTGGAAAAAGTGTGATATATAGGTATATTCAATAGAGAGCGAGTGTAAAGAGCAAAGTGATCAAGCTAAACCAAAAAGTTGATTTAGCTGTTGAAAGAAAATTGCTAGTTTCTATTATTAACGGTTTCTTCTCTAATTTATCTAGGTACTGAAATCAAATTCAGGAGTATTGTTGGTGGTCCGTAAATCATCACGTTTAACTTCCAATCCAATCCAAGTGCTCACACCATTGAACCATCTCTGCCAGAAGGTAGATTGTCCTGCTGTTTGCGGCGAAGGTCGACAGCTTCTTCAACTCCGGTAAGCTCATTCCACTTTTCCCTTTATTGGCCCTACCGTTGTAGAGAAATCAGATTGAAATCAATATGGCACAATCCAATGTTACTTTAACAATAGAGCCATTTCGTAAAGGTAATTCCTTCGCTGATTGGATTGAACGCCTAGGATATTTTTGTGGTAAACAATGTGGCAGAAGATATGAAAAAGCACATCTTATTACAATGAGTGGCCCAACCGTATTCTCCGAACTAAAACTTTTGTTTCCCAATGGTGAATTAAACAATGCGTCTTTTGAAGAATTAGTGAATAGATTGAAGTCGAGATTTGATAAAACAGAAACAGATTTAATTCAACGATATAAATTTAATAACCGTTTTCAGCAGCCTGATGAATCGATTGAAGATTTTATTCTATCTATCAAATTGCAGGCTGAATTTTGCAATTTGCCGACTTCAAAAATTCAGCCATTAGAGACAGAATAGTAGCGGGGTAAGGGACAAACTACTCCAACAACGTTTATTCAATGAAGAAAATTTAACTTTAGCGTCAGCTGAAAAATTTGTTCAACGTGGGAAATGGCTGGGACTAATGCACGAAGGCTACAAGATGGTGTAAATTTCGCTCAAATTGCTCCGATAAGATCTCCTAACGGCTCCGCTCTAGAAAAGCTGGCGGCAGTTTATCGCTATAATAATTCTGGACAATCTGGTTCAAATAGAGGACCCGTGAAAAGTAGGTTGGTTTTAATAGATCTTTTCGTGGAGCACAAACAGGAAGAGGTTTTTGGGCAGAAATGAACAAAGGCATATCAGGAGTTACAATAGTGTGAAGCCTATGGAGTGGAAGAGGAACATTAGTCGGCCTCATGCAGATCTAGTGTGTGATTTCTGCGGTGTGAGAGGTCACATTAAACGAAAATGTTTTAGGCTGAAGAATATGAAGCGTGATGTAGTTAATTTTACGGGGACAGTTGACGAAGACGATTACCAGCAATCTAATCAGGATCTTTGCGAACGGATGCAGTGTAAGGAGGACGGATGACGACGATAATGACAATTCAGGTGAATTACAGTGTATGATGATGTCTTGTGTTAACAAACTTACTGACGCCTGTTTTGTACAGGTTGAAATTGACGGGAAATTATTTAAAATGGAGATTGATAGTGGGTCATCCGTTACTGTAATGAGTGAAGATCAATATTATGCAAATTTCAGAATACCTTTGAAGACTAGTGATAAAAAATTAATTGTTGTGAATGGTTCAAATCTAAGTGTTGAAGGAGAAGTAGAGGTCATTGTCAAACTAAGGGATAAATTGGCCAAATTACAGTTATTGGTGTTGAAAGGCAACTATGCTTTTGTGCCATTGTTGGGAAGAACTTGGTTAAATATTTTCTTTCCAAATTGGAAACAATATTTTAATGGTTCAAGTAATATCAATTGCATGATTGATCCTCAAGGCGGTGACTTAGTGGCACAAGTTAAGAGGAAATTTACAAAAGTTTTTGCGAAAGATTTTTCGACACCTATTAAAAATTTTGAGGCGGATTTGGTCATGAAGGAGGGTTCTCCTATTTTCAAAAAAGCATACGATGTCCCATATAGATTGAGGAAAAAGTTTTAGAATATTTGACTAAATTGGAAGAGCAGAAAGTTATCACCCTATTAAAACTAGTGAATGGGCTTCACCAGTGGTAATAGTTATAAAAAAATGCAGATATTCGTCTTGTAATTGATTGTAAGGCATCGATAAATAAAATGATTGTCCCAAATACGTATCCTCTACCAGTACCCCAAGACATTTTTGCTAAATTGGCGGGATGCCGAGTATTTTGTGCATTGGATTTAGAGGGGCGTACACACAGTTGGCATTGACTGATAGATCGAAGAAATTTATGGTGATTAATACCATTAAGGGTCTATATATATATAATCGTTTACCACAAGGCGCATCCGCGAGTGCATCCATTTTCAACAGGTAATGGATCAAGTGTTAGATGGAATTGAGCTTGTTTCGTGTTATTTAGACGATGTTCTCATCGCAGGTGTGGACCTGGAAGATTGTAAAAAAAAATTACATATGGTTCTGCAAAGGCTAGAAAAATTCAACATTAAGGTGAATCTGGAGAAATGTAGTTTTTTCGTTTCGGAATTACCTTATTTGGGACACATACTGAGCGAGAGAGGGCTAATGCCGAGTCCGGATAAAATATTGACTGTGAAGAGTGCAAAAGTGCCTACTAACGTAACTGAACTAAAATCATTCCTTGGTTTAATAAATTTCTATAATAAGTTCATTCCTCATTTATCCACAAAATTACATCCTTTATATAATCTTTTAAAAAATAACGTTAAATTTAATTGGGATGAAACATGTGATAAAGCTTTTAAAGTTAGTAAGAAATCATTGTTGGACGACAAACTTTTAGCGTATTATGATCCAGAGAAAAACAAAGCTGTTGTTACAGATGCTTCTGGATATGGACTGGGGAGTGATAGCTCATACTATAGCCGGTGTAGAGAAACCAATTTCGTTTACTTCGTTTTCGTTGAATGACGCACAAAAAAAAATACCCTATCCTTCATTTGGAAGCATTGGCACTCGTTTGCACTATCAAGAAATTTCATAAATACTTATACGGTAAAAAGTTTGATGTTTTTACGGATCATAAGCCACTAGTTGGTATTTTTGGAAAAATGGGCAAGCACTCTATTTATGTCACAAGGCTTCAACGTTACATATTGGAATTATCAATATATGATTTTGAAATTCAATATCGACCTTCGGATAAAATGGGTAACGCGGATTTCTGTTCGCGTTTTCCTTTAGAACAAAGTATTCCTGAAAGTTTAGATGTAGAACAGATTGGTAGTATCAATTTTTCGAAGGATTTTCCGATAGATTTGAATGTGGTGGCCAAGGCAACGGAAGCGGATGAGTTTTTACAAAATATTATTTCATACACATTACAAGGTTGGCCAGAGAAAGTTGATAAGAAATTAGCAGATGTATATGCAAATCAACATGATTTAGAATTTATTGATGGCTGTTTATTATATAGGAACCGAGTTGTCATTCCATATACATTGCAAAAGCTGTGCTTAAACTTTTGCACGCAAATCATTCGGGCATCGTAAAAATGAAAAGACTGGCTCGTTTTTCCGTATTTTGGTTTGGAATTAACTTGGATGTAGAAAACTTTGTAGCTAAATGTGACATATGCAATAGCATGAGAATAGTGCCGAAGCAGAAAATTGAATCTAAATGGATACCCACCACAAGGCCTTTCAGTAGGATTCATATTGACTTCTTTTATTTTCAAAGACATACATTTTTACTAATTGTTGATAGTTATTCAAAATGGATTGATGTGGAATGGATGCGTAACGGTACAGATTATGAGAAAGTATTGAGGAAGCTAATTGGTTTTTTTGCACGATTTGGATTGCCCGACGTGTTGGTATCTGACGGAGGCCCACCATTCAATTCCTATTCATTTGTAGACTTTTGGAAAGACAAGGCATTAAAGTGTTTAAAAGCCCTCCTTATAATCCGTCAAGCAACGGACAGGCGGAAAGGTCCGTAAAAACAGTTAAGGAAGTTTTGAAGAAATTCTTATTAGAACTGGAAATTTCAGAATTAAATTTAGAGGACCAAATTAATCTTTTTCTTATCAATTGTAGGAACTACAACTTGACAGATGATGGAAAATTTCCATCAGCAAAAGATATTCTCGTACAAACCAAAGACCTTAATTGATCTATTACACCCTTAAAGCAATTATAAAAATCAGCTCTCTTTATTACCCGACAATGACGAATCAAATTTAAGGGACGATACTTTGGCAAATTCCAAAGTTGATCCTTTTGACAAGCTGATGGCCGGAGATGAGTTATGGTATAAAAACCATAACCCGCACCATCAAGTTAGATGGCTAAAGGCAGTTTTTATAAGAAAATTTTCTCTGAACACCTTCCAGGTACAGCTTGGAAGCGCGGTCACTATGGCTCACAGGAGCCAACTGAGGATTGCGAAAGACTCTGAGACGAACGACAGACCCAACGTAACAATTTCTACACGACGACAATTGCAAACGATAACGAGGCAAAGGCCGGGAATCGAAAATGGATCGAATGAGTCGGGGGAACGCGATGGCCAGGAGTTTGAAGAAATGGTGGTGGACTCGGGAGCTTCGCCGTTGCCAGTCAGACGGAACAGAAAGCAAGTTGCAAGCGACCGGAGCGATTTGGATTTAAGACGTTCCAAACGTCTACGCAAATCGACTAGACAAGAAGAGCTTTGGTACTCAAGGCCATTGGACAAGGACAAGTAATGTTTAAATAAGTGAACTATTATGGTGATTAATGTCACCTTCGAATTATAAGATGTTTGATGTTTTCTATTATTTTGGGTTTCATGCTTTCGAGCATAATATGAAGTATAGAACCTAAGTAAAAAATGAAATGAATGAAGTTTAACTTGAATGAAGTTCTCTGCTTTCCAAAGGGAAGATCTGATGTATACCCACCTTTATAGTATATACTGTGGTATTCAATATATCAACGAAACTGAGGAATATAGATTTGGGTCGATCTGAACGAGCGAATCAGTTTTAGATCAGACTGCCTAGAGTAAAGAAGTGTCTTCATCTCTAATATACCGAACCTCCTAAACTTCCAAACAGATACTTAATACTCCGAAAATTCCATTGTCATTTTCGGTATAATTTCTGTATAAATTTCCGGTGGAATTCCTGGAGGAATTCTTTGAAATTTCCACAAGAAATTATGCGAAACAATTCACGGAAAATTGATGGAATTTACACAAGAAATTCGAAGATTTTTCGTAAAATTCTCAGGAATGTTTACTGGCAATTCTGCGGAATTTTCACGGAATAGTCTTATTCTTAAAAATTATGGTAAACAGCAAGAAATTATTTGAATTATTGCAGGGAGTTCTGCAGAACTTATAAAGAAGTTCGTGAAGATTTTCTTGGAGTAAATAATGGTGGAATTTTCGGATCAATTCACGGCAAAATTTATGGTGGAATTCCTAAAGACACTGCCAAAGAAGTTGCTGGAGGCATTCCTAAAGAATCCCTGATAGAATTTTGGATAGAATGCCAGGAGCAATTGTCGAAGGAATTCCTGGAGAAAGCTTGCATATTGATTTTTCTGCCTATTTTATAATAACTATTATTTCAGAGAGGATTTTTTTAGAAATTCAGATGTATGGTTCTAGTTTTCTTAAACTTATTGAAGAATGCAGGATTTTTTATATTTTATATATTGTTATAGCCAATTTTATATTCTTTCTAAATACTAAGTTCCTTAATATTTTTCTAACTTTATTTAAAAATATCTGATGAGCAATAAATCACGCATTTTTAAATCTATTATTGTTTCGATTTGGTTTGGTGTTAATATTCATGTGTTTTTTATAAAACTACTATAAAACTAAGATTTAGAAGACCAAAAAAGTTGCCCCCCCCCTTCTCGAAATCCTGGCTACGCCCATGGCTGAAATGCTATCGACCCCTGAGGCCTTGTTGGGTTTCATGTTTCGGATGGGTTAGCGACAAAAGGTGGAGAGGACGATAGGTCGACAGACAAAAAGTCGGTAGACAAAAGGTCGAAGGGACAAATGGTCGAAAAGGACAAAAGGTCTAAAGGGACAGAAGGTCGAAAGGACAAAATGTCGAACGGGATAAAAGGTTGAAAGGACAAAACGTCGAGCGTGACAAAAGGTCGAAAAAGACAAAATGTTGAAAAGAACAAAAAGTCAATCCTATCTGGAGATAGCGAGTTCGATTCTCGGTCCGGTCTAGGATGTTTTCGGGTTGGAAACATTCTCGACTCCCTGGACATAGTGTATCCATTGTACTTGCCACACAAGATACATACTCATGCAATGGCGGGCATTGAAAAGCTTTCAATTAATAACTGAGGAAATGCTAATAGAATACTAAGTTGAAAAGCAGACCATGTTCCAGTTGGAATGTAGAGCCATTGAAGAAAGAAAGAATATGTTAATTCTGTTTGTTTAGTTTCATAAAAAAAATATAATACTGAATAAATATTGCACTATTCCAACATTTATCCAAGTCTTTTTCTCCTAGTCACAAATCGGCACAAAATTGCTTCTTTATATATGCTTCAAACTCCGGTCACTTGATTTTGATTTTCTTCCTTTATCTGACAGGTTAGCGAACGTGTAGTATTCCTCAAGCTTGTTGACCATGATGAAACTTGAATTGCAACATCACTCAATTTGCGATACATCGGAAGCAACAAAACAATTCTGATTTGATACTTAACAAGTGAATACATCGAATGCAGGATAAAACAAACCAATACCTTCATGAACTTTTAAGTAGTAACAATTTGATAACTTATTTTCGATACAGTCCTTAATAACTCCTTATTTGAAAATAGCTCATTCTTCAACTTAGATTAATAAGATGAGTGTATCACCACAGAGAACAGACATGGAGGCCTATACAAAGTTTTGTTGAAAACATGTGTAATGCTCCTCAGCGCTGACAACGCAAACTGCCCGACATACAAACTCAATATCACCAAGCGATGGCGTTGGCTTACACTACGTAAATAAGAGGTGATGCTATCATCTAGTGGCGAATCGTAATGAACACTAGTAACAAATAGAAAAATTCGCAGATGTATACCAAAACTTTTAGCACACTAGTGCCGCACAACGGGAGCATAACGACATACTTTAAAATGACCAGTACAATGTTTTACACAACGGCACGATCTAAGATGAACGTCTGTTCTCTGTGATATTACTTCTGATGGAAGTTAAATGCATTGCATAAATTACTTTGAAATACACCCAACTTGTTATCAACTTGTTCTTGATCGACCTTTTTTTACTTCGACCTTTTGTCCCTTTCGACTTTTGTCCCTTTCGACATTTTTGTCCTTCGACCTTATGTCCCTTTCAACGTTTTGTCTTTTCGACTTTTTGTCATTTCAATCTTTTGTCCTTTCGACCTTTTTTCTATCGACCTTTTGTTATAGATTCGTTTCGGATGGCTGCTTCAATCTCCTGCACTGATTGAGCTTCATAGTTGACGCGAATAATGCGTCGCAGCCATGGCGGCGCATGCCAAGATGTTGATGCTTGGTCGGGCGTCGAAACTTGAAGAAATTGTTCGGAGTGCTCGAATCAACGTTTAAGCTGATCAGTTGGGTCGGTACTGACCTGTCACGTCTTTCCATTTAAGCGTTGTGAGATATTGTATAGGAGACGAGTAGAGTCTAGATGCAAACGTCTTTTATGTCAAATGGAAATATGCCAAGTGACTTTATGCCAAACGACCTACCATCGCCTTTTGGAACAGCATTAGACCAATTTTTAAGACCACACTGCACAACTTTTTAAATATTTGTTTTTGATATTTAGAATAGTAAGAGGCTTCAAACGAGGCGAACCGGTCCAGGGCCGAAAACCTCATTAATAAAGATATTATTAATAATAAGAGGCTTCAAGAAATACGAATTCTTTGTAGATCTTAGTAGACCATGAATATGTCAAAGCATCGACTAAGACAAAAAGGTTAGGCTAATTCAAGTGAATTGAATGAAGTTGTTTTGACGATTTATTCGCATTCTAGTCAACTGCTTTACACAATACACTTGCCTAACATAAGGCAGAGTAATGTTGAGTCTAGTACGAATACGTTGATTATTATTCATTATTTTGTTCTGTATCAGTGTGACCTATGATTATGAATTATTTTCTCTTCATGACAATCTCACAAAATAATTTTTTCGTAAATACTTTTTAATCGGGTTTATCAAACAAATCTTGCTAGCACTAATACACATGACACAACGATGTTCATCAACCATGTGTCTGTTGATCGAGCTCGAAACATCACTCTCAAAACATTAAAGCTTCGCTCTTATTTTCCCAAGCTGTGGGATGATGTTCCGCGCACGTCACTTCTCAGCTCATTCTCTCGCTCTGCAAAAACTGCAATATCAAATCCTAACATATGTACACGCTTAAAATCAATAACACAGAGATTTGTTTGCATCACATAAAACGGACCTAATGTGGAACATCCCCTAGATGAGCGACAGTTACACAGGCACAAAAATGCCTCGTACGGTCGTGATAACGGTCCTTTTCAACATGTAAACGTTTGTACAGATTCCTTGTTTCATGAGGAACCAAATATTGTTGAAAATATTGAAATCCAAGCTTCAATAAAACCACACGAACTATTTTTGTGGCTGTGTAACTATCGCTCATCTAGGGGATGTTCCGCATTAGGTCCGTTTTGTGTGATGCAAACACATCTCTGTGTTATTGATTTTAAGCGTGTAGGCACGTTTTTCGTCCAAGAGCATAAGCATGTGAGAGAAATGCTTTCACGACTCACGTTTTCAATCGCTCGTTCCAACACACTTCTCGCCCCTTGTTCCCTGACCGTGGAGCATGCATGCTCCAAAAGCAATGACTACGCGGTGGAGCGTTCGTCCGAGAGTTTTCCACCCAACTCACCCGTTCTCGTTTGTCTGCTGTTTGACTGGTTGGTGTTAGGGCGGTGCTCAAATTAATCAAATGAAGAGTGCAATCCACTGGCAATGTTGATTTAATTTTGATTGGCAAATCTCGTCTGGAGGCATGTGTTTGGCGAGAAGATAGGGATTACAATTGGAACGCTTGTGATGCTGTGCACATCGTTTCACAAACTTGACTTATCGGTGGGTTTCATGTTTAGTTTGATGAACTACGTCATTTATCGCCTTAGGTCAATGTTCCATACGTTCAGGTAAAACAAACGACACGGTTCAGACCAATTATAGTATTTTTATATTCACACAATCCATGCCGTTGAAGCAAACTATTCACTGCTTCTATGCTCTGTGCGTGGTATCATTTTTTGAATGTCGAATTGTTTTACAGATGCACCGCCCTAATCACGCTACCTCGCCTGCACCCATCCGATAAGTCTGGTGACCACAGTTGGTAGTTCGGAGTTTTGCTCGCCGCCGTCTCTAATGCCGTTGATGGATGGCCTTACTCTCTATTTTCCACGGTAGCCCAAATCAGTCCCGGACGCATCGCTGCACGGTACGGTTGAGATTTGCGAAATTCGCTCCCTACGTCGTGATGTCCTGTTGTTAGCACCCACCCCTAATGTTTGTATGCAGATTTTCCACGAGATTTTCCAGCAGAGAAAAGTGAACCGTCTGTGCAATTCGCAGATCCAAAGGGTTATAGAAAATAAGCGGAGTGTGCTCGTTCTGATTCTGACCCTTCCTGGTCATCCGAAGGCAGAAGGGAATCTCTGTTTCATTGCTTTGGGGGAAAATTCACTGCCATCAAGACGAGTGCGAAAATATTGAAGTGCGAATTTATTACTGTGAGCGGTTTGAATATTTGCTTACAAAATCACTCTGGTTGTGATGGGACCTTGTGCATTACGAGTTGGTTGTGTTTGATTGGTAGCTCTCTGTGCGACTGGTTTTAAAATAAACGAATTGCAGGAAAGTGAGAAAGACGTGCAGCTGAAAGTAATTCTGATATTTGTGCAAATAGAAGTAATTTGTAGAGAGGAGCACTGTTTCGTGACAAGTTTACTCGGATAAATTTGTTCACGAGAAGAAAAAATAGTTCGGAAATGATAGTTACTGCAGAAAGCTGACAACAAACGGTGAATTAATCTTTTATTAAAGGTAGGCATTCTATATGGTAATCCATTACTTTATCCTAAATCTTGCATCAAATACACAATACAAAGTTCCTTGCGGAGTGCTTCATCTTGGGCAAAAAAACTCTTTCGCCAGCCTTTCATTCGCACACACAAACAACGATAATAATTGCGAACAGCATCCCAGCGCAAACGAATGGAAACGAAAACACTTCTTTGCCGTTTTAGCCTTGGCGAACGGAAACAGAAAGGATGCAGCATCCACGAGAACAAAAGGCCCCAACGCCAATTCGGTGAGGAAGGCGGTGAGCGTTGAAACCGAGAAGCGGAGTGGTGTGGCGCAAAAGCACTTTCCATTTGTGTTTGTGAATGTGGTGGGCTCTCATCTCACGTTTCACGTCCTGCTGGCAAAGATTGATTGGGATGGTGTCGGGTCTGCTGGGGAGCAGACAGAGTGCGGAAGCATTTTCCGGCGCTGGCACCAGTTTGCAAACAAGGGTGACTACTGCCGCCGCCGTCGGCTGCTGGTGGCTAATGGCTGACGACGTCCTTTCTCTCCATGACGACCATAATTTTTGCACATACGCATACAGTTTTAGATGCGATGCAAAGGAGTCCTAGGCAAGGATTTGCTGCTTTTTAATTTGAATGCAAATCTCATTGAAGGACGTGGGGTTTGATTTAAGTGGACAGGGATGAAGCTGAGTTTCGGAGAATATTTACCTACTAATTATACGGTCGGAGCAGATTGTATAAATAATACATCCAACTAGGAGATGGTAGAAATACAGAAATTTTATAATAGTTTGGCATATTCAATTTCGGAAGATTCTAATACAATCATTGTATTGTAATCTCACAATTTTGTATTATTTTAATACAGTATCTGTAAAACAAGCTTATATTTTTGCATTAAAACCTTGCAGAAATATACATGTCAGTTTTTTACGCAATAATTGCGAGATTTGTTTTTTCAGGTGTAGAATTTGATAAAACAAATTATCCAATAGTTTGTTCAGACCAAATTGAAACCAACATGTTTCTTTTAAGGTCTGAGGGAAGCTCTCTCGCGGTAGAGCGCTATTTTCATATTAAAATGTCTATAACTCGGAATTGGGAACGAATTTCACTTATCCCAACTGACAATTTCTTTGGAATTTATCAAGGAATGTTCCTAGAAAATTTTGTGGACATACTATTTCCCAAATTTGAATTAAGCTATTAATACTAAACTATTGTACATCTTAAATTTTCGCTTCTCAGTGCCTCTCTTCCATGATTTGAGGCATAAAGGAACCGAATTTTGTAAAACTCAACTGACAAAAATTTTGAAATTTTTTAAAGATCATGCCGAGTAGCACACTTTTCACATAACAGTTACTGTGACTCATATGCGACCAAATTCAGTCGCATTGGAGTTGCTGCAACCAAATCGTTCTAAACTGTGCTGATAGGGATTTTGATGTAATAAAAAGTATATGTGACCGCATTAAATTTTGAAGGAAGCTCATTTTACTTCAACCAAGTTTTCCATATTCCATACAAAAATTACCATTTCGGGAGAGTAGTCAACACCATATTTTCTTGTGGCGCACGGCAGGAAAGGAGCGATAGAAAGTCCATCAACTTTGTATGAAGCGTGACACTAGAAAAAAGTGTATTCCCATTTGTAATCACGGAGATACCAAATAAATAAATAGAAATCAAATTTAGGAATGGGACGAGATAAATAATTGATGGCAAATAAGAAAAAAAAGTTCCTCAAGGAATTCCTCCGGAAGTACCTCCAGGAATTAGTTCAAAAGTTCCTTCAGGAATTTCTCCGAAAGTTCCTCAAGGAATTACTCCGGAAGTTCCTCCAGGAATTCCCGAAAGAACTTCCTGAGGAATTCTCGGAAGAACTTCCGGAGGAATTCTCGGAGGAACTTCCGGAGGAATTCCCGGAAGAACTGATGGAGGAATTTCCGGAAGAACTTCCGAAAGAATTACCGGAAGAACTTCCAGAGAAATTCTCGGAGGAACTTTCGGAGGAATTCCCGGAGGAACTTTCGGAGGAATTCTCGGAGGAACTTCCGGAGGGACTTCCGAAAGAACTTCCGATGGAACTTCTGGAGGAACTACTGATGGAACTTCCGGAGGAATTTTCGGAGGAACTTCCGGAGGAATTTCCGGAGGAACTTCCGGAGGAATTCCCGGAGGAACTTCCGGAGGAATTCCCGGAGGAACTTCCGGAGGAATTCCCGGAGGAACTTCCGGAGGAATTCCCGGAGGAACTTCCGGAGGAATTCCCGGAGGAACTTCAGGAGGAATTAACGGAGGACCTTCCGGAGGAATTCCCGGAGGAACTTCCGGAGGAATTCGGAGGAACTTCCGGAGGAATTCGGAGGAACTTCCGGAGGAATTCCGGAGGAACTTCGGAGGAATTCCTGGAGGAACTTCGGAGGAATTCCTGGAGGAACTTCCGGAGGAATTCTGGAGGAACTTCCGGAGGAATTCCCGGAGGAACTCCGGAGGAATTCCTGAGGAACTTCCGGAGGAATTCCTGGAGAACTTCCGGAGGAATTCGGAGGAACTTCGGAGGAATTCGGAGGAACTTCCGGAGGAATTTGGAGGAACTTCCGGAGGAATTCCTGGAGGAACTTCCGGAGGAATTCGGAGGAACTTCCGGAGGAATTCGGAGAACTTCCGGAGGAATTCGGAGGAACTTCGGAGGAATTCCCGGAGGAACTTCGGAGGAACTTCCGGAGGAATTCCGGAGGAACTTCGGAGGAATTCGGAGGAACTTCCGGAGGAATTCCCGGAGGAACTTCCGGAGGAATTCCCGGAGGAACTTCGGAGGAATTCCCGGAGGAACTTCCGGAGGAATTCGGAGGAACTTCCGGAGGAATTCCGGAGGAACTTCCGGAGGAATTCCCGGAGGAACTTCCGGAGGAATTCGGAGGAACTTCCGGAGGAATTCGGAGGAACTTCGGAGGAATTCGGAGGAACTTCGGAGGAATTCCTGGAGGAACTTCGGAGGAATTCCGGAGGAACTTCCGGAGGAATTCCCGGATGAACTTCCGGAGGAATTCGGAGGAACTTCCGGAGGAATTCGGAGGAACTTCCGGAGGAATTCCGGAGGAACTTCCGGAGGAATTCGGAGGAACTTCCGGAGGAATCCCCGGAGGAACTTTCGAAGGAATTCCCGGAGGAACTTCCGGAGGAATTCCCGGAGGAACTTCTGGAGGAATTCCCAGAGGAACTTCCGGAGGAATTCGGAGGAACTTCGGAGGAATTCCCGGAGGAACTTCCGGAGGAATTCCGGAGGAACTTCCGGAGGAATTCCCGGAGGAACTTCGGAGGAATTCCCGGAGGAACTTCCGGAGGAATTCCCGGAGGAACTTCGGAGGAATTCCCGGAGGAACTTCGGAGGAATTCCCGGAGGAACTTCCGGAGGAATTCCGGAGGAACTTCCGGAGGAATTCGGAGGAACTTCGGAGGAATTCGGAGGAACTTCCGGAGGAATTCGGAGGAACTTCCGGAGGAATTCCGGAGGAACTTCCGGAGGAATTCCCGGAGGAACTTCCGGAGGCATTCCGGAGGAACTTCGGAGGAATTCCCGGAGGAACTTCCGGAGGAATTCGGAGGAACTTCCGGAGGAATTCCCGGAGGAACTTCGGAGGAATTCGGAGGAACTTCCGGAGGAATTCCCGGAGGAACTTCCGGAGGAATTCGGAGGAACTTCGGAGGAATTCGGAGGAACTTCCGGCGGCATACCGGGAGGAACTTCCGGAGGAATTCCCGGAGGAACTTCGGAGGAATTCCCGGAGGAACTTCCGGAGGAATTCGGAGGAACTTCCGGAGGAATTCGGAGGAACTTCCGGAGGAATTCCCGGAGGAACTTCGGAGGAATTCCCGGAGGAACTTCGGAGGAATTCCCGGAGGAACTTCCGGAGGAATTCCCGGAGGAACTTCCGGAGGAATTCCCGGAGGAACTTCGGAGGAATTCCCGGAGGAACTTCCGGAGGAATTCGGAGGAACTTCGGAGGAATTCGGAGGAACTTCGGAGGAATTCGGAGGAACTCCCGGAGGAATTCGGAGGAACTTCGGAGGAACTTCCGGAGGAATTCCCGGAGGAACTTCCGGAGGAATTCCCGGAGGAACTTCCGGAGGAATTCCCGGAGGAACTTCCGGAGGAATTCCCGGAGGAACTTCCAGGGAAACTTCCGGAGGAATATTCGGAGGAACTTCCGGAGGAATTCCCGGAGGAACTTCTGGAGGAATTCTCGGAGCAACTTCTGGAGGAACTTCTGGAGGAATTCCCGGAGGAACTTGTGGAGGAATTCGGAGGAACTTCCGGAGGAATTTCGGAGGAACTTCGGAGGAATTCCCGGAGGAACTTCCGGAGGAATTCGGAGGAACTTCCGCAGGAATTCCCGGGGGAACTTCCGCAGGAATTCCCGGGGGAACTTCCGCAGAAATTCCCGGGGGAACTTCCAGAGGAATTCCCGGGGGAACTTCCGGAGGAATTCCCGGGGGAACTTCCAGAGGAATTCCCGGGGGAACTTCCGGAGGAATTCCCGGGGGAACTTCCGGAGGAAATCCCGGGAGAACTTCCGGAGGAATTCCTGAGGAACTTCCGAGGAATTCCTGAGGAACTTCCGGAGAATTCCTGCAGAAACTTCCGGAGGAATTACTGGAGTACTTCCGGAGGAATTCCCGTGGGAACTTCCGGAGGAATTCGTAGGAACTTCCGGAGGAATTCCGTAGGAACTTCCGGAGGAATTCTGTTGGAACTTCCGGAGGAATTCCCGTAGGAACTTCCGGAGGACTTTCTGTAGGAACTTCCGGAGGAATTCCCGGTGGAACTTCCGGAGGAATTCCCGGTGGAATTTCCGGAGGAATTCCCGGAGGAACTTCATGAGGAATTCCCGGAGGAACTTCTGGAGGAATTTCCGGAGGAACTTCCGGAGGAATTTCCGGAGGAACTTCCGGAGGAACTTCCGGAGGAACTTCCGGAGGAATTCCCGAAGGAACTTCCGGAGGAATTCCCGGAGGAACTTCCGGAGGAATTCCCGGAGGAACTTCCGGAGGAATTCCCGGAGGAACTTCCGGAGGAATTCCCGGAGGAACTTCCGGAGGAATTGTATTATTTGTCTTATTTACACCATCACCACTGTTATTACCCAAATCCTTTACTTAAAATTACGTGAAACATCAAGTCTATGCAATCTACAAGTTTAAGACGTTGTTCAAATTTATTTATCTATTTAAATAGATGAAATAAATCATTATTCTTTAACCAAAACGACGGTAGCGTCACTTAAGCTATAAAATCCAGTTTCAAGAAATCGTCTGAATGTATTTTATTTTAGTAGCCTACCAAAACTCCGTGGTGCACAGCAATGTCGTTTTTGTACGTCAAAGGCTTTCGCTTATGGACCGGATGAGACAAACGTACTTGCGTGATAAATCTATCCACTGGATGCAGTGACTAGACATAACGAGTATTTATTTAGACTTGCACTCGACCATGTAGGAAATGCGTACCAGTGGTTGCAATTTAAGAGCGCAAAAAATGGACTAATGGTATGGAAATATGAGCCATGTTATTAAAGCGTGAAAGCAAATGTGTTGAAGTGTATCGTAGCAAAACAACGATGATGTTGTTTGAGGATCAAAAAGATGATAATATTACGGTTGAAGAAATTAATTTCTTACAAGCAATTATCTTTTATATATACTTCACCAAAGTGCATAATAATATTTCAGATTCATTAATCTATGAATTGATTAAATTTTGGCATTATAATGTTGTTAACCTAAAAATCACATCACATTGAATGGAAAGTACGCTTTGAAATAAAAGCAAATGAAAAATCAAAAAGGATGTATTCATCCATCCATTGGTTTCGGAACGTTTCCAACATCATCTTTTCAAAAGTGGCGGTATTCAACATTTCAATATCAGGGGATTATCAGCAGAGCCGTAACTTTAAGTCCCGCTCTCGGCGAAATCTTTTTTGGCCTTTCCTTGCTTACAAAATAAAATATGCATTTTATATTTTCAACTTTAGCAGTAGATATTCAACAGTGTAAAGGAACATGGTACCTGAAAGTCAACGAGAAGTGCAGAAAATCTCCCCAAGCATTTTCGAAAATGTGTAATGATTTTTAACTATTCTCAAAACAATGATTTTCAACTATACACTGCACTAAGGGGTTTGAGACATAAGGTTTGACACTGCGAAGAAGGGGAAGACGTTTTTTGGACAAAATATTAGCGTGTTGCATTAAGGCAATAAGGATTGCCAAATATTATTTGTTGTCGCCGTTTGTTTCTTGAGCAAGAACGTCATTTTGTTCCTCCCATTTTGTAATGCTACAAATTAAAGGCCAAATTAAATTTAATAAATGCGATCAAAAGTCACTAAACATTATTGTCCTGAATAGCAGATGCATGTTTGGTTCGTAAGAATATCGAAAAAGCCATTATATTCCAATGTTATGATGCAATTCAAAACATAAATACATGTCTCAATCCATGAAATTATTCAACTGTCAGTTTTAAATGGGGCGTCTCTCAACGATATCGAATAATCGCCGTTCCACGACACATAAACGCTTTCTATTTGCGTTTGGGTATTTACATCAATGTGCACGGCTCATGAATCACTGCGTTGAACAAATTAGACGCATTTTGGGAACACACCATCAGTCAATCGATCTATCTATCAGACAGCCCATACCATCACCATTACTATCATCATCAGTAATGCGCAACATTTCCTAAACCCATTGATTCAACCGTGTCCAGAGCCCACACCCTGCTGCAACTGATCTCCTCCGTCTGACTCAGTTGCACTGCTGGAAGCCACTAACCAGTAAATCATTGTATAACTGTACATTTTCCTATGCTGTGCGATGATATAAAATGTGTTTAAATACACGAACGCATCCATTTCACCTCGCCCGCGAACCACTCTGCTCGTGGTTTCCCGCAGTGCCCACTGCGTATCGTTGGACTATGCTATCGATAACAGAAATGATCAATTTTTCGACGCTGATATTTCGTAATGTGCATTAAAACTGATTATGTTTCGTTGCATGATAGAAAATTGATTTTCACGACTCTGTTAGTTTGAATTTTGACCACCGGAAACTGATCAGCACGTCACTGTGCCACGGTCTTGGTCACTGACTGTCGCATAGCAATCACGTTGTACACCTCTTAGACCAGCAGTACCAATGCATGTGAATTCCACGCATCGCCTCCAAACTGCCATGCATCTGCGATGTCATTCCGGTTCCATCGGTCCGGCCGTGGGGCCCTTCCATCTCCGCGGCATATGTGCGCACGATGCACCCTCGCACGAACATCTCCAACATCATACCGTCTGCCTACATTCAAATGTTTAAAATAAATAGGGAAGAGAAAAGCATCTCCCAAAAGCGGTCGTTTTGTTCACCGGGGTGGAACATGGACGATGCGATGATGCCGATTGTGTGTGTTTTCTGTTGGCGTAAAAAATCATTGTGAACTGGGGAGAGATGGCCGCGGAGTTTGATGGAACGACGAATATATGACGAAAAATGACTACCGAGGGGGGCTGTTGTCATTTCTATAAGTTGGTTACGTTATTTCAAGTAACTGTAACAATGATCATTTCAAGTTCGCTGGTAACAATTTCATATGACATTATTGTAGATAGAGAGATTTATGAAATCGTTTATTTTAAGCATGGAATCGCTTATCATTAAACTCTACAAAATCTTTTGTTATGTATATTGCGATCATTGTTAACCTTCCAGGACTCGCATTGTTGTAAACATACAACACATTGAGTAAAAATGAGATATCTTTTTAGTCAGTTGACCAATTTGCACCAAATCACCATGTATTCCTAAAAAAAAATGTTCTTCATCAATTGAGAAAATGATAAAAGTGATTCGATAGAAGGTCCAGGTAAATATAATTAAATAAAAGGCTCAGGTGCACGGGGAAAAGTGACCAATAATGAATTATTTATTTATTTTATTAAGTTGGCAAGGCCCAACAGGAAATAAGATATTCCAAGTTTCTTAATATGTTGTATATTAAAAACTTTCTGTAAATAACAAAGTTCATTAGATAAGCATCAGCTACAAATTGTTTCCACTTACGTTTAGTATTCTTATTCCCTTCGTTTTTCCTAGTTTTGTTTTATTATTAGTGTAATTCTAGACCTGCAATTGCATCGCATTAGGATTTGATTATAGGACTGTGAATTCTTATTGGAATTACTGTTATTTAAGGTTGGTGACTAGTGATCACGCACTACAGCTATGAATCTTAGCTAGCTTCCAGCAGTGATTATCCAGCTGACCTCACCTACCAATTACATGCTTTAATTGAGTTAACAGATTAACAGATTCAAATCTGGCTTACCGTGGATAGAAAGCTGAACTTTATATATTCAGGCACCTAACGGGCTACCGTATGCTACAGTAGATCGGTTGAAGGTTATCTATCCCAACATTAGGAAATTAGTTTTTGTTATAAATTCACTTTGTATTCCATCTTACCCTATTGAATTTCAAGAAACCTATATCTAAGCTAGTCGCACAATATTTCATATAGTATCTAAAAGTATCCGTTTTATAATAATTCGTAATTCACAATCATAACAATAATTCGCATGTACATATCACCAGCTAACAGTTTTGAGTCGCCTTCGATTTGTGTTTGTGTTAAAGAGCTGATTGTCAAATCGTTCTTCCGAGAGCTGGTTGCAGCTGCATGACATATATTGATTGACATATATACCTACACCGTATTATTCGGCGCGCCGACCAAGGGTCGTTACATACCCCCGTTACATATCAAATTTCTGGTTTACTGATTCATCATGTCAAATATCAAGAACAGCAAGTTTAGAGGCTGGTCTCTCGTAGATGCCTGTCATAGTCTGCACCGTAGATGATCTCACCTGCAAATCCTTACTTTTCTTAACAGAAATTATTCGACAAAATTGGCCAACAGTTTCTGGGTAAACCGGGATCCACTACAACCACTACGTCGTTCACACTAATGAGCTTAACTTTACAAAACCACTTGGAGCGTTTAGTCAATTCTGGTAAGTAGTCACGAACCGATCTTCTCCAGGAAATGTTTGCTTCTGCTTGTGATGCTCGCCATGCTCTCCTTAAGATGCTGCTGCTGTTGTCCAAGTTGGTCGCTGGTTTCAAACCACTCGATGATCCAAGAATGAAATGGTTTGGAGTGAGCACTGGGGCATCAATGTCTTCGGCCGGCACGAACGTCAGAGGACGAGAGTTCACTGTATTTTCAATTTCAATCAGCGTGTTGCGTAGTGATTCATCCGTTGGATTACGCTGAGGTCTCATCTTCTGTAAGTTAGCCTTAACGAATCGCACTAGTCGTTCCCAGCTCCCACCCACGTGTAGGGACGCAGGAGGTAGGAACTCCCAATCAGTGTTAGGACTGACTATCTCAATTACAACACGATCTTGGTCCATTTTCTTCAACGCCGCTTTGAGTTCTATGCTAGATGCTGTGAAATTTGTACCCCGATCACTGAAAATGCGTATTGGTACACCGCGCCTCGCCATAAAGTTTCTTAATACCATGATGCATGAGTCGGTATTCAGTGAATGTGCTACTTTAATATGTATTGCCCTTGTTGTCAAACACGCGATCAATACCCCCCACCTTTTCTCAAGCCTTCGTTCAACTGTAACATACATTGGGTGATAAAATAATCAATTCTAATGAAAGAAAATGGTTTTGTGAATGCCGCTAGCCTATCAGCTGGTAGGTCGCGCATCAGCGGTGGATTTGGTTACGCTAGCTGATTCTTGCACTGTTAACAGCTTCCCCTTACACTTTTGTAAACCAGTCTTATTTTTGGAATTTTATAGACTTATTCGTAATTCGATCACTACTGTTTCGTGGTTGGAATGATGGTATCTCACATGATAGTCCTATACAATAAGCTTTGTAACGTGATGATTTTTGGGGAATATTATTGGATTTCCTGCATCCACTGTGGCATACTCACAATTAGCAATTCTTCCTCGTATTCTTAGTACTCCTTGTTCGTCAAGGAATACAGTAAAATTAAATATTGAACTGGATTTTAGTAGTTGCCGCTCTTATGAATTCAAATATGTTGATCTCCTCGGAATAAGCCTCCATTTGTACTTGACGGTAAAGGTATTCGGAAGCTTGTTTGAGTTCAGTCATCGTTAAGGAATCATCTTTTCTGTTTTGCTGGCAGATGGTTTTCCTTAGATTTCTTGTATATCTGAACAGCCTAAATGTTACACGAAGAAGTCTTCTCCATGAATCGTAATAATTTAAGTTTAAAACCACGGAAACCGGAACGTCCGCGTGATGGAACAGGTGGGACAGGTTCTGTTGGCCAATGATCCGAACTTTTCCGCAAGAATTGTGGTCCTTTGAACCATCGACTTTCACTATCTAGATTAGGTTGTCGATGCCACTTCGTAGCATCATCAGCAACATTGTCCCTTGTATTAACCCATCTCCAACTTTGAATCGTAGTAGTTTCAAGAAGCTCGCTCACGCGAAATGCGACGAATTGTGAATATCGTCTATGATCCAAGCGTATCCAGCACAGGACATCTCGCGAATCCGTCCAGTATACGCGTTCGTTGATTTTGAGCGACAGCGAGTTCGCTACTGTTTCCGCCAATCTGGCTCCAATGACCGCTGCCTGAAGTTCCAATTTGGGTATTGATATAAACCTCAATGGAGCCACTCTCGCCTTTGCTGAGATGATCGAGCATTCAACTATGCCATTGGCCTCAAAACGCAAAAAAGTAACAGCAGCGTAAGCATACTCGCTGGCATCAACGAAGGTATGCAATTGAATATTTGTACCTTTCTCCAATGCTATCGTAATGCGATAACAGCGTGGAATGCTTATTTTCTGCATTTGTGGAAGAATCTGCAACCAATATTTCCACTTGTCATTCAGCATATCCGGAATTTCGTCGTCCCAGTCAATTGCAGCACAAATAGCACAAATATCGCCATAAGTGTACGTAACATTTCACGTTTTGTTGGTTTTCGTTTTCCGGCCAGTAGTACACGATCATGTTTTGGAGAGAGCTTGTAGGTGAAGATGTCGGTCGTAGTGCACCACCACATGCCCAAATTTTTTTCGGTTACCATCTCGGAATTGAAATTGAGGCTTATCTCTCCGGTTTTATCAGCATTCAACGCATCGAGGACGGAGGATGAGTTAGACAGCCAATTCCGCATCTCGTACCCAGCTTGAGCGTGTACATGTCTCACGTCCAACGCAAGCTGTATTGCTTCATCTTCTGATTCCACACTGGCTAGAATATCGTCTACATAATGCTTGCGAATTATCGCATCAGCCGCCGCAGGATACTGACCTTCGTGCTCTTTTGCGTTCATATTCTTGGCATACTGTGCGCAGCTTGGTGAACAAGTTGCACCGAATGTCATGACCTGCATTACAAATATACTAGGTTCGGAATCGGTCGGCCGTTCTCTCCACAAGAAGCGTTGGCAATTCTGGTCCTTAGTAGCGAATATTGTTTGGCGAAACATCTCGCGGATGTCTCCGCAAATTGCCACATTCATCTCCCGAAACCCAATAAGAACAGAGTTCAAAGAGGTGAGCTGATCAGGACCCTTGAGAAGCATTGTGTTGAGAGACACTCCATTGGTTTTTGCTGCTGCATCCCAAACAATTCGTATTTTTCCGGGTTTATTCGGATTGCAAACAGGAAAAATAGGTAGGTACCATATCTGCGAATTGGGCTTCTCTATTTCAGCCAGACTTAATTTTTGAATATAACCTTTCTTTAAGTAATCCTCTATCTTTGATCGCAAAACTTCGGATAGGACAATGTCTTTTTTCATTCTAGCTTCTAGACACCGGAAACGCTGGAGAGCAAGTGGTTTACTGTTGGGAAGTCTGAATTCGTCGAATTTCCATAGCAGGCCGGTTACATATCGACCACTTTCGGTTCGTGTCATCGTTTGCAGAATAGATTGGGCTCGTTGATTCTCCGTTGACAGAATAAGACGACTCGGTTTAGCAATGCCCAAGCTGTCAAGTGCAAAATACTCCTGAATTGCACGCTGTAGATTGTCATCCAGGTTTTCACAACAGGATTCAGCGCACCAGTTGTGGTGTCCACAAATTTCTCCACCATCTGATCCACCATGAATGATCCAGCCGAGGCGCGTCTTTGTAGCTACTGGCTCAAACATACCTCCTTCACGATCTTTTTGCGGGTAACCCAGATTGACATTATTACCCCCGATGAGAAGTCGGGGCTGAACATCAGCATACGACTCAGCAGGCACACCTTCAAGGAGACGATATCGTCGGACAAGATCATTCAACTGAAGGGATTGACGGAAAAGACCAAGATTCGGAACTGTATGGACATCTCTCAAGCGGTACTTTTTTGAAGACTCTTCAGTACCAGATATTTCAAGATCAACCCTTTTTGAGTTATTTTCGTATCTGTGCTTGTCTCCTGTCCATCTTAAGCAAATAGGCTCGAGTTTACCATCAAGTTTCAGATCTGCAGCTAGCGCCTCATCCATCAGTGTGAAGGCTGACCCATCATCCAGAAAGGGGTAGGTCTTCAAGACTCTATTACGTCCATAGAGTACAACAGGTAAGACACGGAACAGCATCTTAGTGGTAGAATTATGATGGGCATTGCAATCACGTTCATTTCGATTGTTTCCAGTCAGAACTCCTGATTCCTGTCCTGCAGATGGTCGGCACACAGTAACGTCAGTGGCTTTTGGTGGCAAAGCAGGAGCTTGACGTAAAACAGCTCGTTCAATTGGACGAGACGTGGAGGCTTCATATGGTTCTTCTTGAACTTTCGGTGTTTCACGTTGTAGCCAATTGCTCACCTTTTCAGTCGACGTTTCTTCTTCGATGCTATGTACGGTAGATGACGATGTTTCGCCGGCAATTTCTTTTAATAACTCGAATCTTTTCTGAAGGTACTCCCGTTTATTTGCTCCTTCCTTTTCCTGTAGCTTCCGTTCTTCATCCAACTGTTGTAACTCCAGCTGTATCCGTTTTTGTCTGGTAGAGGATCTAGAACTAGCAACCTTTGAATTCCGGCTCCTGTTATCCGACGAACCTTGAGACTTGGTGTTCGGTGGATTGCTCGGATGCGGCATCGATGGTGCTATATTAACTTCCTCGGAGACAGCAGCATGTGTTACTGCTTGCGGAACTGATGGCGGTTGATTCGAAGACGGGAGCGAGGGATCGCGTAGGGACTGCAGAGCTGGTGCCATCTGAGATTCGTCAATGGATGTGACAGCTACGACATCTTGTTGTACAGAAGATAGTTGATTTACTATCTAGGGTAAAGGTTGATTGCGAAACGTTGGCAGAGCCTGTGCAAGATTAGACAGCATCGGGAATGCTCCTAAGCACGCTAGATGACTCGAGGGACCTGGTGGAACATATGGAACCGAAGCGTCGATCGGATGTCTATGAATCATGGCATACGGATAAGCAACTGTGCTTGTCGGTATGTACATCGGCGTTGATGAAGTCGTGACTGGAGAGATTTGCGACCACGACATATTTACATACTTAAGAGGAACTGTACTTACAGGAGCCACGGTAGTGGGGGCACTGAATGTTTTTTTTTCAGAGCGCCTGTGAGTGGCTGACACGACGGACATACGAATCTTGGGTTCTCGTTGTCTGGAGGTATTCCAATGCAAGCGGGATGGTACCAATTCCTACAGAACTTGCATTGCCATTGAAGGCCGGCATCCGCACTACAGACTTTGCATCGATTAGTTAGCGTGGAACTGGCAATACCATGAGTTCCTGGATGATCCTCGTGATCGTGGGAATTGTTGGACACCCTGACAGCAAATCTCCGCTGGCGTTCGTATAAACAAAGTTTTTAAAATGTTGGCAAGGCCCAACAGGAAATAAGATATTCCAAGTTTTTCAACATATTATATTAAAAACTTTCTGTAAATAACAAAGTTCATTAGATAAGCATCAGCTACAAATTGTTTCCACTTACGTTTAGTATTCTTATTCCCTTCGTTTTTCCTAGTTTTGTTTTATTATTAGTGTAATTCTAGACCTGCAATTGCATCGCATTAGGATTTGATTATAGGACTGTGAATTCTTATTGGAATTACCGTTATTTAAGGTTTGTGACTAGTGATCACGCACTACAGCTATGAATCTTAGCTAGCTTCCAGCAGTGATTATCCAGCTGACCTCACCTACCAATTACATGCTTTAATTGAGTTAACAGATTAACAGATTCAAATCTGGCTTACCGTGGATAGAAAGCTGAACTTTATATATTCAGGCACCTAACGGGCTACCGTATGCTACAGTAGATCGGTTGAAGGTTATCTATCCCAACATTAGGAAATTAGTTTTTGTTATAAATTCACTTTGTATTCCATCTTACCCTATTGAATTTCAAGAAACCTATATCTAAGCTAGTCGCACAATATTTCATATAGTATCTAAAAGTTTCCTTTTGGTAATAATTCGTAATTCACAATCATAACAATAATTCGCATGTACATATCACCAGCTAACAGTTTTGAGTCGCCTTCGATTTGTGTTTGTGTTAAAGAGCTGATTGTCAAATCGTTCTTCCGAGAGCTGGTTGCAGCTGCATGACATATATTGATTGACATATATACCTACACCGTATTATTCGGCGCGCCGACCAAGGGGTCGTTACAATCGCTTATCATTAAACTCTACAAAATCTTTTGTTTTGTATATTGCGATCATTGTTAACCTTCCAGGACGCGCATTGTTGTAAACATACAACACATTGAGTAAAAATGAGATATATTTTTAGTCAGTTGACCAATTTGCACCAAATCACCATGTATTCCTAAAAAAAATTGTTCTTCATCAATTGAGAAAATGATAAAAGTGATTCGATAGAAGGTCCGGGTAAATATAATTAAATAAAAGGCTCAGGTGCACGGGGAAAAGTGACCAATAATGAATTATTTATTTATTTTATTAACAATTCATCCTGAGGTAGAGCGATTTTTTCTATATCATTTCTAACAATAACCTTGGAGTTAATTCGCAGTTCTCCCTCATCTATGCCCTTCCGGAAAGCTCCAAATGTTCGTAAAAATGGTCATTTTGGGAAGTTTGTCCTAGAGCAGCGCATTTTTTTCAAAAGCATTTTTGATGGTGATATTTGAGCTAATACACAGTTCTTACTCTGCAATGACCGCAGGTGGCTACCAGACGGCCTTTCCACAAATCGGGAAAGTCCGTGAAAATGGTCGTGTTTTACAGTTCGTCTTAGACCCACATTTTTCTTCTAAACAATTTCTAATAATGACCAGGGAGTTAGTCAATGCTCTTTACCATACAATATTGTATAGATTTTACCACCTTCACCATAGGTATAATGATAAACCAAGAATGTACTACGCATATAAATGAATGATGAATTCTATCTTAATAATACTAAAATAATAGTCATTTATGATAATAACCACATCAGGTATTTGAAAGATATTGAATAACAAATAAATACCTCAGTTATTCGACAAGGATGATGTGTTGGTAATGGCCATCTAAATTCCTAAAAATACCTCTATAAGGTACCATACCTACTTAAGATACATACAGTGTACTTTGCCTTACTCGATGTACTTTAACTCAATGCGAATACTGGCCGGGATCGGTTTCTTGATAATAACAGCGAGTGGCCAATCCTAACAAACATTGAATGATGTTAAAGGTCCTATGTGGCCAATAACAAGCTATTTCAGCTAAAAAACTAGCTTATTTAGAATTCTAATTGGATGTAAGAAACAAGTTTTTCCTACATTTCTAATTCTATCAGTTACTTCTAGACTAGTCAAGTTGAAGCCACAGGATTGAAATGGAAACGGTACGGAAATCCATTTCCTGAATCATGAGAATTCTATACATACAAAGTAGGAGAATAAAATGGGCCATAGATCGAACCCACGGCCTCCTGCGTATGAGGCAGAAACGGTAGCCATATGACTTACTTAACTCTCTAATAGCACTACTCTACGGATGAATTTTAAGCTTAATAATTTATCAAAATAGTACAATTCTCGAACAACTTTGTAGAGGACGGCAGTTTTTTAATTCCCACAGATCCCGAGATATCGAACTAAACTGATCTCTCATATACACTAGCGCTGCCTCACGGCTGATTTCTAAACTGAACTGTTTCTCAACATATTGGTTTCCAATTCTCGAACAACTTTGTTGCAGACGGCAGTCATATTGTTTTTATTCCGTAGATTTTAAATATCCCGGTTTAAAAATGGCTTGTAAACTAGAAAACTATTTTCATGATTCTATGAGTGACTTCAACAATAAATGCAATGCTGGTCAAAATCAAAGCTTGCGGATTTTTCAATGGAATGTTAGGGGAATGAACGAGATGAATAAATTTGATGACGTATTGCAATGTTTACAAAGTGCAGTTGTAGCGATCGATATTGTGGTGATCTACCACTACATTGTCTCAAAGCATCTACCCGTCAAGGTAGATCAGGACAATGAAAACCAGGCAGCTCATCGATAGGTAAATAATTATGAATATTTACCTCTCGATAGTTACCTGATCATGTATATATATAGTATGTGAGTAGATAATAAAATTAGAGTTAAGGTAGAGCTTGTTCTTCTCTCCACCGACCATATCACATTCCCTAGGAGCTGGAGATGGCTGAGGCCACTCCAGAGAGGACGACGGCTCGCTTCATTGGTGGCAGCGGTGGGATGCGTTGGACATCAGAGGAGCATAAACGGAACAGGAAACGGAACTGAGGTTCGAAGAAGTCGGAAGTCGGCAGTGCCGATACGATAGAAGATGTGGTAAAAGTTGCACCCAGGTCCACGCATCGAATTGACAGCAGTTTGTAAAGGTAGGTATTCTTGGCAGGATGTAATGATCCTTCTCGAGATGAGGGCGTTATTGCAATCCTTTGATCACTGCCGGTCCTCGAGAGGTACCTTCATAGCGCAGGATTGCCAAAACACCATTGTTGCATAATTATTTGCACACCGACACATCCTGCTGAAGAAGAAGTTGTCTTTAAAAAAATGATAAAAATCATTTTTTTTCCTTTGGGGATGAGTAATGTGGTGATCTACCACTACATTGTCTCAAAGCATCTACCCGTCAAGGTAGATCAGGACAATGAAAACCAGGCAGCTCATCGATAGGTAAATAATTATGAATATTTACCTCTCGATAGTTACCTGATCATGTATATATATAGTATGTAAGTAGATAATAAAATTAGAGTTAAGGTAGAGCTTGTTCTTCTCTCCACCGACCATATCACATTCCCTAGGAGCTGGAGATGGCTGAGGCCACTCCAGAGAGGACGACGGCTTCGCTTCAATATTATAATTCTTAGCTAAAGCTGGTTGAATGATGCAAATACTTCTATTTACCGTATCCCAGGATACGTTGCAATATTTTCTTGCAGAGAGAACTCCAGTGGAGGACTGGCCGTTTATGTAAAAAGTGGAATTAAACACAGGGTAATATCAAACCAAACTACAGAAGGATTGCACCATATTCATGTTGAAATAGATATGAAAGGTTCTTTTTTTATGAAGGTTTACTGGCGGGACTCTGAATAGAGTAGAAACCTCTGCACCAGGCCTTTGATGATTCATTCATTTCATTCATTTATTTAGTTAACATCTAAACAGATAACACTGAATCAACAATTTGACGCCACAATGCACGGTTCGAGTCCGCATCTCTCCATCCTCGGATACGCCCCACGCTCGCCAAGTCGTTCTGCACCTGGTCTGCCCATCTCGCTCGCTGCGCTCCACGCCGTCTCGTACCTGCCGGATCGGAAGCGAACGCCATCTTTGCAGGGTTGCTGTCCGGCATTCTTGCAACATGTCCTGCCCATCGTACCCTTCCGGCTTTAGCTACCTTCTGGATACTGGGTTCGCCGTAGAGTTGGGCGAGCTCATGGTTCATTCTTCGCCGCCACACACCGTCTTCTTGCACACCGCCAAAGATGGTCCTAAGCACCCGTCTCTCGAATACTCCTGAGTGCTTGCAAGTCCTCCTCGAGCATTGTCCATGTTTCATGTCCGTAGAGGACAACCGGTCTTATAAGCGTCTTTGATGATACCGAAGCATAATTCCATTGGAAGCAGTTTGCCAGCCGTACACGGAACATGTCGTCCAAGAAGACGCTGTTGCAACTGAATCAGAGGGATTTACGTTCATAAATAGTCGGAGAGGTCTCATGCTAACTAACATCGTAATAGTTTCAAATCATTTTTGTCATTATTTTTCTTGTCAGGGTAAAATTATTTAGCCACTTTTTATGATATATATACGCCTATTGTCATTGTACGCGCTCAAAATCGACCGAAGCAGTTTATCCGACTCATACGACCCAATGCTTCATCGACCACGACCCAATGACTTTATACGACCCAATGCTTCATCGTAGAAACTGAGCCGGAAGTTCTTTTTTTTATCAAGTATAAGAAAGTGTTTTTTTCATGAAGTATAAGAAAGTCGTCCATTAAGACACTGTTGAACTGGCTCAAAAGACATTACATTTACAACTCTAATAGATACTCTCTCCCATTATCTCATTCTTAATCGTATGGATTTTTTTAATCTTTCGTTTATTTTGGAGGCTCAATTGCCGAATCATATAGATTGATCTGTACGATGTCATTCTTGTCTTTATGGTCAGAAGGTATGAAGTATGCGTTCTTTGAATGACTTTGTTTGTCTAAGTTATTGGTTCATCCTGTGTCAATACTATCAAACACAATGTAAGTTATGTCTTGTAAAAAGTGGAAACTGTTCGTGCATTTAGTTTATTTTATTGTTATTCCTTTGTTAAGGTATTACTATTATTATGTTCTAATAAGTAGCTTGATCGTTTCTAAACTAATTGTCATTATCTATCATGTACTAATGATCAGTTATGAGTCAGCTATAGGATTCACTTTTCGGTAAAGTAAAGCTTCATCACGAAGCCGTCATAAGGTTGTTCATATACCATCATTATAATGTTTGGTATTTTTTATTATTGCTCTTCGAAGTGAAGCATAACAAAACAAAACTAGCACCACGTTTCTAGTTTTGAAAAAAAAATTCTACTCAGTGAATCCAGCAGTCGATTTCCTACGAATGTCTTGAATACTTTGTTTTTCAATAAATGCCTGGCTAGCTAAATGTAAGCGTGGCTACGACTCATCGTCACAGGGAACGCGTCAGAAAAGTATTGCCGAAAAGCAGAGAACTCAAA
The DNA here is from genome assembly GCF_024139115.2 of Armigeres subalbatus. NCBI lineage: Eukaryota > Metazoa > Arthropoda > Insecta > Diptera > Culicidae > Armigeres > Armigeres subalbatus. The sequence goes on along the minus strand of NC_085140.1, from coordinate 260,854,092 downwards.
TCATTATCACTGATGAAAAAGGCCTCTGCCTGACTGCACTACTATTCAAGGCTCCAAGACACGAGATCCGTAGGATCACATGCAAATGCCGTAAATTAGTGCGTCAATGCCAGATATGTAACGCGGCACCAAACAAAAATAGTCAACATGTGATACCACCACGACAGCAGAGATGCATCTGAACACGAGAACGCGTGTTCGTGTTCAAAACGTTCTGAACACTGCACACTGTTCAAGAGCACTGACCTAACTTAGCAACTTGTATCCTAGGAAAACAAATTCAAGCGACGGCATGCTACACATTTTTCGGCTAGTAACGGAACACGTGGGCATCTAACGGATAGAAATCAAGCATGCGCGTGTGTTTTTGCATAGTTCTAAATCTAAGGTATCTTAGTTACCATGATCGTTTTGCTTGCGTACCAACCAAGTGCACACTGAACTGTGTTCAGAGTTCAAAACTGAGAACACCAAGGCACGCTCTTGGCTCATGTTCTGTTCAAGATGCATCTCTGCACGACAGGATATGTCTTTGGTTGCCATATCAGTCCTAATGGCGTAAGCCGACCCACCGGGGCAAGGTAACATATCCGAGGGGAAGGGAAATAGATATGAATGGTTCTTCAATGAATATCCATGGGGTGTTTAGACCTCCTTTCTTTGATTTTCACCGTTTACATGATATCTTGGAAGGGGCCCTCCTTAGCCGTGAGGTAAGACGCGCGGCTACAAAGCAAGACCATGCTGAGGGTGGCTGGGTTCGATTCCCGGTGCCGGTCTAGGCAATTTTCGGATTGGAAATTATCTCGACTTCCCTGGGCATAAAAGTATCATCGTGTTAGCCTCATGATGTACGAATGCAAAAATGGTAACCTGGCTTAGAAACCTCGCAGTTAACAATTGTGGAAGTGCTTAATGAATAATAAGCTGCGTCCCAGTGTGGGGATGTAATGCCAATAAGAAGAAGATGATATCTTGGAAAGTTGGTTGCATTCATCAAATAGAGAACGTTCGTGTTTTATTGTTGGAGATTTAAATGTACCAATAAATTGAGGAAATAATAACGTAGTAATAAAGTATAAAAGACTTCTGAAATCTTATGGTTTTCTATGTACGAATACGTTTGTCACCAGACCAGCAAGCAAAAATATATTAGACCAATTCATTTGTAAACTTGATGATGCAAATGAAGTTCGTAACGACACATTATTATCAAACGTTATTGACCATTATCCAATTTTGTCTTCCATCCAACTCAAAATGAATAACACTCCCATGATTATTCCAAAGAATATTGTTAAGAAACTTATTTTGAGCTTTTTAGTGGAATGTCTTCACTTGTCATAAGACGAGTTTGTACAATCCCATTGAATTCCACCACTTAATTTTATCTTGACAGATACGTATTTCGACCTCAACAGTAAGGCCGTCTTCAGTGTCTCGTACTTGACTCGACTTGACTCGACTACAAAGAATATTGTTTACCATAGGAAACTTCATCAAGAATTCAACAGATATTTAAATGGTATTGATGACATCGAAGATGCAAATCTAACACTATTAAACATTAGTGCTGTCCAATGAGAGCTTGAAGTAGCTCGAAGTTTCTCCTTGTCCTGCTCATGCCCATTTGCTGACAAAAAAATTGTCATTGGACAGCACTATTATTTCTACACAGTATAAAAATGTTACAACATATATGATGTAACAAAAAGGCTGCATTCGATTCGAATCATTTTTCCATCATATTTTAAAATTACAGCTTGTCATTACTATGTGGCTTGTATTCAACATTGCATACAAGAAAAAGATGGATGTTAAATTAGAGGCTATTGGAGAGAAAAATATTGGTTCAAATATTTCAATGGCGTGTAATATTCAGAATTTTTTACTTTGTACATACAACACCATGCTTACTAATTGTACTAAAACAATATCGAAAAATGTTAGGCTGAAGGAAAAGAGTAATTATTTGGAACGAGTTGAAAAAAATCCTGCCGATGAGAATCTTAAGGACATAGTTGGAGGAGTACCACGATGGCAGTCAATATGGCACCGGACCTTCCACGGGTCAACCCCACACCTCCCGCACTCCTCTCCCACCAACATTCGAATGCATCGAACAGCATCGAACAAAAGTATAATATTCAAATTACTAACCTGTTCACAGCATATTTATTCACTTCCCGTGATAATGAACATGTTTCTTCAAAGAGTCCTATGAATTTCGGCTCGAATTTTATCGTAAATCAGCGGTTTCGTGCCAATTTAATAGCCGTTCGCGATTCGGTGGGCTTATCACTGCACTTCACTTCTTCATAAGGGGCATAGAAAAATCAAGTTTTTACTCACTTCTCCGCACATGAGCAGCCCGAAATGTTGATAGAATGCAAATTAAACATCACTTTTTGAAATCAGTCACTCGTTTGAACCGAAAACCTAATATAAACTGCTATTTTTGCCCGAAAAAACGATCAAAAACTGACCGCGGAGCGAATGTAAACACCGGCAGCGGCAGCAGCAAACTAATACATAGGGTGGTTCAAAAAATGATTTTGCTCCGCCGCGCTCAGTCGATTATGATTCATAATTTGGGTGTCATCCGATGGTTTGGGTTGGTTTGAATAGAGGCTTATCGTGCACAGGTCGTTTCAGGTTTGTATGACAGTTGATATGGCGAGGTTGAATTTTACATTATTTTGATTGTGGCACTCCGTCATTGGGCGCTGGCGAGGGGGGAGACCATATGACTGGATGAAATATTCAAGAGCTTCAATTCCATAGACAATGGACATTGAATGGTGGTTTCAATGGTTGGGAGTCGATTTTAATCGAGGTTGCGAATCTTTAGCATGATAATTAGGCTTATTTTTTGCGTTACATAATCAATGGATCTTTCCTGCGGTGCGGTTTTCGTTCAGTGAAGTCTCCGGAATGTTGCTTTAAGCTATGTGGATTCTCTTTTCGCACGCGTTTGGAGGGATGGCGCTGTAGCCAGTGTAATGAAAAGTTTAGTTTCTCATACTAGTTTTCACACAAACTTGAACCGGCTAGTGTTCAACCAGTTTTTGTTCAAATCGGTTTTTGGAGGACACTCGGAGCATGGGACGGAATCGAGTGAGCGTGGTGGAGCTGGGTCGTTTTTTGAACCACCCTACTAATATTCTTTGTTTTTTTTATAAATACGATACCAATTCAATACTACTACAGTATATGACAGTTTTCATTGTACCAATACTTTCAAAGCTTTGTTTTGGTACTCAACCCACCTTCAACTTAGAGACATGTTAAAACATATTAGTACAAAAGTGAACCGTGCTAAAAAATAATATAAAAAACATGTTTATGAAAATCTTCTCAAATCAACATGTCATTCTAGATTTTAGAAAAACATAAATCTAATATTCAGAAGATCCCGAGATGAAAAGGTAAATAATGGTGTGAGAACGAAAAATGATGAAGAAACCTGCGATGTATTTAATAAATACTTCACAAGCATAGGCCATGAGCTAGCCAACAAAATCTGTAAAACATCAGCGCGTGAATCCTTATGAGAACATTGTGAGTATGGGAAATTCAATTTACCTATACTTATAAACGAGTTAAACTGCAGTAAAAGTTCCGGATACGATGCCATTTCGGCAAAACTATTGAAAAGTAATCCACTGAAATTTGCTGAAATATTAACCAAATTGTTCAAATTAATCATAACGAATGATTGCTATCCAGATTGTTTGAAAATAGTAAATATTACACCAGTTTTCAAAGCGGGAGAAACAACTGCAGTTGGGGGCATGGAATGCGATCCTCTCGTTTAATAAACAATGTGCACTCGCTTGACTGTGGATATACAACAGTGAAGCACATGTGGAGATTGGACAAATCAAGCATCCGAAAGATATTCAATTTGCACAAAAGAGCTAATTGTGGTGGAGGTTGGTTCTCGGATTCTGATGGCTTTTCCGCAATCGTAACCTTAAGGGTCTTGTTGTGTAAGAGTTGTCACGCCTATCTCGTGAGTAGGAGGTTGAGGGTTCGAGTCCCTCTAAGACACGTGGATTCTTTTTCGCAAATTTCATATCAATTTGTCCATTTCGAAACATGTGCTGTGCATATGCACAGCCAAGATATTTAACAAAAAAATGGTTTTCGTACGGCCGAGTTGCCGAATAATATGCAATTAATTTTAATTGATGTATTATTGTTGAATTATTGATTAATTTGCATGATGAGCCAACGTTGCATCCAGGCCTAACATTACCTCCCGTTACCCTACTGATTCAATAGAAATAATGAAGACGCGAAATTACTCATGCGGACCTACAGAAAAATTTTGCGCTCCAATTTACTTAGGGGTAATGACGGCTTTGGCAGGTTTTGTTCTATTATTGGCAGGGGGTTTTTATGACTGATTATGCTCAAATTTGGCCCAAACATCCTTTGCACATCAAAGAATATTGTGGCCAAATTTCATAAAATTCGGTCGACAAAAACCCCCCTGCCAATAATAGAACAAAACCTGCCAAAGCCGTCTGTTCCCCTACTTATTTACTTATTTTACTTATTTCTTCAAATCGCCCATTCCGCGTTTCATACATACCAGATTCAGCAAAATTACGTATTTCGTTTTGCTCGACAGTCCAACTACCTGTCAAATGCCATTTCACCACGTGCATCTTGGCTCTCCTGTACCTTCACACTTAAAATAAATCGCCGAATTCGGTAAAATTTTACCGAAATCTCAACAGCAGAACTGTTCGGTAAATAATTTTTCTGATTTTCGGTGATTTTGACAGTTGAGCAATGGAAAAAAATTACAAAAAATCTGCAAAAAAAATTACCGAACAGTTCTGCTGTTGAGATTTCGGTAAAATTTACCGAATACTGTGAAATGAGTTAAGTGTGTTCCTCCGCTCAATCGTGCACTCTGTAAGCCGATTGCTCCCCTTCTCTGCAACCAGATCGTATCATATGTCGCCTATAGCACGATTCTTTACTACTCCTTTTTTTCAGCAACACACGGTTTACCTCCAATACCTAAACGAAATCACCGATACATGGTCTATCCAGTTTATCAGAGGGCTTACATATTTGAACGGAAACATATTCGGCGAATCCTTATTCATGGCCTTTGTTTTTTTACAAATGGAAGTACTTGAGCCAAAGACAATCCAAATTAAAAAATATTTGAACAGAAAAAATGACGGACAGATATTTTTTCATGACCGTTTCACTTCATGACCTACTTCGTTTTTTTCATGCAGAACGACAACGGTAATTGGCCAAAAAAGAATTTCTTTTAAGGTGATTATACAATCAAGCCATGTGGTGAATTTTAAATTCACCACACGGGTTTCTACTCCTATTATCAAAAGTTCAAAGCTAGCGCAATAATTTTCGTACAATGCTGAAATTAAAGTTGTTCAGCATAAGTAAGCAAACGACCTACGGATGTTTCATCCTCATGGGCGTTGTGGTTCTCTCAATTCATGCTCTTGAAAAATCACTAGAAAAAGCACGTGGTTTCCAAGATGGCCGATTCGTGGCTTTGTTGTATAACCACCTTAAAGGTCCTCAAGTTTTCAACTCTATACCCAATGATGTAAGAAGTATCCAAAACAAAATTATTTTCAAAACCAGGCTAAAACTTTACCTTAAAAGCAAGATTTATGAATTTATTTAATTGTTCCTTGCTAATTCGATATCATTTTTGTTAATTTATTCATTTTTTCCACTGTTCATTCTTAACCAACAAATAAATCTTAATATATGTTGCCAGACTAGCATGAAATTATTTTTGTTTGTGTTTGTTTCATAATATTTCTAAGAGTCCCTTCAAAGAAAAAAATATTTCCACTGGGATCTCGAATTTTTTGTTTAAGTATGTGTATGCTAACCTCACACTAATATTCTTAAATATTATTTAATTTATAAAGGAGTCCACTGCCAGGGGGCTCTAATGAGCTTTTTGGTGTGGGGAGTCAGCGGCGGGTAATAAGAAAAAAGGCTTCGTTCGATTCGACACATTTTTCCATCACTTTTTTTAAATTACAAGGCGTCGTTACTATGGAGCTTGTATTCAATATTGCGTACAAGAAAAGGTTGGATGTAAAATTAGAGGCGTGCGTTTCAATATTTCCATGGTAGGGGAACTGCTCCGATTTCCATCTCACTGAACATATATTCATCTCATCGCAAAACATACAACACCAATCTTGTCGCTTCTTTTAGCTAACCCGCGTGCTCACTGGTGAAAAAAATCACAAAAATAAGAAACAAACCAAATTCCTTTTCATTGCTTTGTTTTCGATGGGATGGAAATAGGAGCTATGAGATGAAATGGCAAACCGTTCCCCTATATTTGTTCGAAATCTAACCTATCATGGACTCTACAGTGTTCTCTATTCTGGGCTGTTCTGGTAAGCTGTTCCCCAATATTTTTGTTGACACACATTTTGGAATTAAGCATTAGCTGATTTACTCGTGACAGGTTCCATTCGACAGATAACCCTGACTTATTATTTTGCTATTAAATATTGACCAGATGAAACACGCTTAGGAAACTCACTCATATTTTTTGGTATATCTAATACACGAGAAAGGCAGCATCACCGCATGGTGGATTAGTTAGGGTTTTTTTTTGAGTACGTAATCATTCGGAGACTTTTTTTTAACGTTAGATTATTTTCAGTTGATGAATTATTCATGGATCAGTCAAACCTGCAACATAAAACTGAGCGACCTTCATTATCAAACCGTTACGCCATCATGCTTCCATGAACTTCAAACATAACGAACAACATATCAACCCTACCGATTGCTGACAAAAACCTTCACTCGGATAAGCCCAAACCCGTCGGCATGTCGCAGGACCTTGATCTGATTTTTGCCACCGCTGCTGACCATTCGCTCATCGGAACGTACCCATGTCCTATTCGCTCGTTCTTTCCAAATTCTCGACAAAGCTGCAAAAACCACATGGCGTCCTTTATTGTGAAGTCCTTGCCACAACTCGTTGGCCGGTGACCGTCGTCGGAAATCCTTCAAATTTCCAGTTTCGAGAAATTACAACTTTCGGCCCACCACCGGTGTGGAGAAATAATTTTCCGATAAACAGCTGCTAAAAGAGCTAACGAACCTAAAAGTTATGCAAGCTTGAGGCGTATCGTAATATTTGCACAGCGTAAAATTCGCACCTCGTGCTTGGTTGGATTCGGAAATTCCCTGAAGTGATTTCCACAGAGAACGTCATTTTTTTTCAACTTCGCTCGCGATAATGAAATTTTTCAGCGTTGGAATCCTACATCAGTTTGGCGCAAAAAGCTCGGTATCGACACCCAAAGTTTCTTATGGTTTATTAAATTTTCTCATTTCAGTGCGGAGGACACTAAGGTGGGCGGTAAGATAAACAACATGAGACGTTGTTCGCATGTTTTCCGATGATTACTCGGGGCTTTCGCGATCTTCTCTGCTGCGCTGTAGTGCGGAATGGCAGCTCAGTTTCAGTTGGATTTGCTTTTGATTAATCTCAACAGCGCTGCTTCAATTGAAAGTGATATATCGGCGGCGGTTTTCTGTTATAACAGCCTGTAAATCTTGCAGAGAAATTGATTGCTGCATGTTACATTTCGTGGATTGTTAAAACGAGAATTTATTGTTTGTGGTATTCCGTTTAGAAAGGGGTTTATTATTGACTTTCTCGTACACGATAGAAAGGATTATGGCGGCCTAAGTTTTGCAAAATTGGCTTTAATTTGATAATGTGGACGATAAAAGAGAGGTATTTGTTAGGATCAGAGAAGCAGCCCCACCAACAAACTACGCTAAAAATGGACAATGATTTTTTTTTCGCAGAGCTGTGGAGCTTTGTTTAAAAGAATTTATCATAAAGAGAGTTATACCTACTTCAGAGTATTTTTTTTATAAATATGGATTCAATTTCTGTTTCCAGGCAATTAGTCAGAGAACTTATTTGTAAATATCTTATTCCAAACGCACATTTTAGTTAAATTGCGGACATTGAGCTCGATGTTTTTTTCCATACGATAATAACATTTACACCAGATCCTGTTTTACACTGATTTTATTTTGCACGAACATTTATGTGTAGTTCGTTTTGCATGATTCGGCGAGAAATCATAATTTTTTTTCAACATCGATTTTCAAATTTTGAAATGAAAACTTGTTCTACTCAGAATGCATACCTCGTGTGAAAAACGGATTGGATGTTTTTTTCACACAAAATGGGCTTCTCCATGTTGGCTGCTGAAAAATAAATAAGCAAATAATTAATCGGCAACCTAAATTCATTCTTTCCATACTCTACAAAAACTTACTACTGAAAACCAATGCAAACTTTTCCAAAAAGTCATAAATTTATTGCAACCCATCGCCAACCACTCGGTCTCCCTTCCTGGTGGCTCTTATCTGTCTAAGATCGCAATAAACCAAACTTGTAAACTGCCGAAGCTTGTAACGACAACGTTTAGAATAGGCATAAATATCAAGTTCGACTTTTCCCGGTTTGGTCTCTACGTCGCGACGTCCTGTGCGGAACCCCTTTGATGAACTCCACAGTTACACTACAATAATTGGTAATAATTTATGGCAGCCATAACCGAAAATTTTCCATTTTACCTCACACACGGGTGGAACCACAGCGAAACCTCCCGACCCGTTTGATTCGCACAAATAAATGGTATCGTTAGGTTGTTATGGTAAACGGGTTCGGTGCGGTTGATTTTGTTTTGTTACATTCAGTTCCGGCGGCATTGTGCAATGGTCGGACGACAAATGTTTCCATCATGTGCAATCGATTGGCACTAATTGATCACCTACGAAAATAAAAAATGTATATAGCTGCACGATTTTCGGTTGACAAATTGTCTAGTTTTTGGTAATTGGGGGTTTGAGTGCGGCTTTCGGCAAGAAGTTATACCAGCTTGTAATGGAATGTGGATAGACCGTTTGATAAGGCTGTGAGAAGAGAGAGTCAACATGTTTTAAAATTGAACACATCTTATCGTTTTTTTGCCATCAAATGAAAAGTTTGATTTGTTTTATATTTTCCTGTATACATTGTTGTATGCTTGTTAATTTAGTAATATTTATCTTTTTATTTCCTTTGCAGGTAATAAACATATGGAAAACGACGTTTCTTTTATTATAGGTAAATGTAATATTATTAATGTCACAGCGACAAAGGTTGCCCATGGTTGGATTTTTTCTCGAGTAGATCGTAAAATTCGTGTAAGGATGCGATGCAGCTTTTAGCTGCCATATTAATTTATGTTAGTTTCAAGACTAACAAACTAACTTTAACATCCACATAATTCGATTAGGAACGTGTTTTATCCCTGGTCCATACAAACTATCCATCTTAATTGATTGGTTTAATCACCGTTACTCAATATGGGGTTGATTTATTGATATTTTTCGGTGAACAATAACTACGCCATTTGTTTTCCTGCGTGACGTTTCGGTCTACTACTATGTCTCGACCATCTTCAGACGCATTTCGATCACCGCAGCAATTTCCACCTCGTTGTCTGCTGGGCGATCACGTACCACAGTGGTACGTGATCGCCCAGCAGACAACGAGGTGGAAATTGCTGCGGTGATCGAAATGCGTCTGAAGATGGTCGAGACATAGTAGTAGACCGAAACGTCACGCAGGAAAACAAATGGCGTAGTTATTGTTCACCGAAAAATATCAATAAATCAACCCCAAACTATCCATCTTGCCTGTTTTACTATCTGTTTAAAGGCTATAAATCAGTATTTAGGATGTTTTTATCATTTCCTTTATTTGGTAGGCTTAGTCGTGCGTGATATTTTGCGTAGTCGCAATTCTCAAGTATGATACCAACAGTTAATTAGGAAGATTAAAATACTCGTGGTGACTCAAGACTAGGTAGGGTCGAGGTAGAGACCCGGGCAAAAGCCATGAACAGAATAACAAACCAAGATATGGACTTGATTGGTATAAAAGATAAAATAACAGGCAACAATATCAAAAAATGTCACCGAAATTTCATTTAAATATCAAGACATGCTATGGATAATAACAAACTAATGGCATATGATATTGATCACTTCTTACAAATAGCATAACTTGATCTCCTCATGATATTTTTTGATATTCTCTGATCTTTGATTTCTTATATCAATCATGTCCATATCACATTTTGCTATCTTATCAACATTTGATATTTTTGAGCTATTTTCGTCTACTCGAGGATTTAGCTTTAGGTTAATACAGTTGCTCATCCTGGACGTTGTTACCATTCTAGTTCGTTCACCTTATTATTTCCAATTCCGAGCCAGATAAGAGAGGCGAGAATAATCATAGGCCATACTGTAATTCAGGATGAATTAAATAATGAACAACCTTTGTATGACAGCTGTAAACGAAAAAAGAAAGACGGAGGAAATTCTTTTGAAACTTGACGAATATGAGCAAGGGAATGAAATACATTTCACGCATTTTTTTATGCGACCCTCCACTCTCCCCCACACCAAAAGGCTCTACGATTGAGCCTCCTGGAAATGGACGCATCTATGTTCTCAGCAAATTGGCAACACAAAAAAAAAACTAACAATTAGACTAATTGCTGAGAACTAAAATTAACAAAAATAATAAGGGCAGTGGAGCAAAAGGACATGAAAACTGCCATTGTGTTTTCAGTGGACATTAGTCCTTTCAAGAAAACACATTACTTAATTTAATACAAATATTTAAACAAAAATTAATCTTTGGAGGGTTAATATATTGCCTTTGTAATTTATATCAAAAGTGTATACTAATGTTATTTTGCAAATAATGCCTGACACTATTATTAAAGCTGTATCTATTTGTTATGCGCTGCAAGTCTTGGGAAAGACTGTTAAACTTTGATGGGCCAATAATTGAAAATTGTTTTTGACCAAAATTGGAGATTGCTCGAATTTGTACAAGATTGTTTACTCGCCTTGTGATATGAATTCGTGAAGTTGTTTGTAATACAAAATTATGATGGATAGTAGTTGTGTTATTGATAACATCATGAACAAGCATAAGAGCTTGTAGTTCACATACTCCAATTAGTGGTAGTATTTTATGAGGTAAGTTCGAATATAGGTTGACTGAAGGATAAAGTATGGGTAGCTTGAATATGTTTTTTATGCATCTATTCTGTAAAGTTTGTAGCCTTTTGAGTTTTGATTTACATGCACGACCTCAATTCAAAATCAAATCGCTCAATATTGCGTGAATATGTGCATTATAGAATTGTAGAAGTATTTTTTTAAGGGACAAAACTACTGACACGTCTTAAAACTCCACACAATGATGATACTTTATTACAAACATGTTTTATATGAACATCCCAAGAAAGAGTATTGTCCAAATGAACTCCCAGATATTTGAAAACTGAGACACATTCAATTCTATTAGGCCCAAGTATTGGATCCTCTAGTTGCGGCAAAAATCTTCTTGAGGAATGGAATATCATGTACTTAGTTTTACCAATATTGAGTGATAATAGGTTGCTAGACAAATAATTTTGTAGTTTCTTCAAATCGTGATTGATATGTGAAACTATAACTTGGGGATTACTATTGGGGTAAAAAAGAGCAGTGTCATCTGCAAAAAGTCTAGGGATTCCTTTCAGACCAATTTTGTATAAATCATTAACATAAATTAAGAAAAGTAACGGTCCAATATTACTTCCTTGTGGTACTCCCGTGTTGATTAACTTGAAAGAGCTTTTTTCACCATCTAATGATACGAACTGCTGACGATTATGTAAATAGCTACAGATTAAGTCATTAGCTCTACCTCTGATACCATAACGATCAAGCTTCTTAAGTAGGATTTCATGATTCAATGTATCAAAAGCCTTCTTCAAATCGAGAAACAGAGCGCCTACGTGTTTTTTTGAGTCGATACCAGATATCAAACTATTAACTAACTCAGTAATGGCTATAATTGTACTACAGTACATATTGCATACTATGAAGTACATTATTCCGTTCAATGAAGGTTAACAGACGGTTGACTAAAAGCTTTTCAAGAATTTTGTTAAAAACTGATAGCATGGATATGGGCCGGTAATTATCCGGTTTGCAAGAATCACCATTTTCAAAAATAGGCACTATTCTGGCTAATTTGAGACACTGTGGATAGCACCTAGTTTCTACTATTTTATTGAAGCAATCAGATAAAATTTTGGCAAATAAGTCAACATTGTTTTTTACTATTACGATGTCGTAAACAATTTTATTCATATTCAATTGAACATGAATATGATGCATTCCATTTTCAACAATATTAACAATTGCCTTATATGCTAGAGGATTTCTCAAGTAAACTGTTAAGCCTCCATTGGATGTTTCTCTACAAGAAAAAATACATGAAAAACCTGGAATGATATACAACGCAGTATTCCCCTCTTTTATCCATGTCTCACCCACAACTATAATGTCTAAATGCACTTTAAGTTCATCCAAAGTTAGTAAAATAGTATCAAACTTTTGAAGATCAATCATTCCTCGTATGTTTCACTGTAGAATTCGTAAATATTTACTTCTAAGTTCTATATTATTATTAATATCATTAATATTATCATGAAAATAATTTATGAAATTAGCCATTGGTTATTTTTTTCCTCAAAACAAAAAAAACAATGTTTAATTTAATTACTTTTTAAAGATTCTCACTTAACTGGATATACACGAAGCACTACTTAGTTTGTTGACTAACAAATTAAAATCATTTTTTGTTTTAATTAAAATAGGTATCGATTCATAATCTTTTTTAACAAGTATAGCACCGTTTCTTCCAGGCCACAATTTTATATTTGGATTGCAGTTCTCTTATTTTATTAAGAAGATTCAAAGCAAGAGGCGTTAACTCATCACGAATAATGACATTCGTATTGTTTGGATCAGGTTTCTGTATGATTTGGGCAGTTTTAACAGTACCAAAGAATTTCTTTTTGGCGAAGAGCAATTCTTTATCGCATAACCTCTTAAAAACAAGCCTAATAGGTCCGGTTGCATTGACTTTATGGTTAGTTTCTACCCTTGTTGCGGATACCAATGACTCTGGGTTTAGATTCACATCAATATGCAAAGCGGTCTTGCAAACTACATCAGTTAGATTTTCGTTTTTCGTAAAGGGAATTCCTAAAAATATGGCATTATTAGATATTTCCTTCAGTTCCGATTTATTTATTTTCTCCTCCATATCGTTTACAGTGCTTTCAAGTACAGATAGCGATTTTGACGTAGGACTTACGTCTCTCTTTACTATACCGGGTGTCATTTCAAAATATTCTAATTGACCGCGTTACGCTGTGTTGAAAGATTTTAAACGTTAATAGAGTTCGTCTCAGTGGACGTATTTCTGCGGTAAGCCCCTCAATCGACAGATTGCAAGTATGCCTTCCATGTCCATGCTTGATAAGACCCGAAAAATTGTTTCAATAGGCATGACACTGTTTTCAATGAAAACATTGAGATCAAGGGAACCTATAAATATGGGTACCGCATAATTCTTGCATCATTCCATTACCACGTTCTCATTGGTGCAGACACCAGCGAATGAGCAGCCGCTGGGTCTGCCGAGAAGCCATAAAATAGCGCAACGCGATTTTTTCCTTTCATTCTGACCGGGACAATCGAAGCAACCGCATCATCGATTGAACAGCACTCACACCTTTTAGCAGGGAATGAAGTCTGCACCGACCGCTTTTTTGGCTCGACACCATCGAAGTCACCCTCATCAGCCGAAACCTAGCCAGTACAGCAGCAGTCCACCCTACAGACCCGACAAAGCAGCAATGCTGAGCAGATACCGGCAGCAGCAGCAGAGTCGAACCCAGACCGGCCGGCATCGGTGCTGAGCCGAGACAGGCTGAAGAAAAGCCACATGATGCAGCATGTACGTCCAAAAAAACAAACGGTTCTTCAGAGAGCCAATAATAGAGATCAATATCAATGCTTCCAATACCCTTCGGGATAGAAATTGTACTTGGGTGCTAAATCCAATATTCTAGAGATAAAATTTTATGCGTGATTTTCATAAATAGCGTCAAAACTAACAGTGGATAATTGTTCTGATTTAACCGCGAAGTGGACGAAGGACTCCGCTTGATCATGCCTTTAAAGATTCATAAGATGTCCAAATCTCTAACATAATCTTATAACAGCTCAAACATTAATAAACTATTAATCGATTTTGCATCAAATGTTGGATTTTTTGGCATTGATAAAAAAAATATGTAGATAAACATTGTTTGATACTGAACGCACACAAAGCGAACGTGACGGAATGATCGTCCCATGTTACCAATTCTAAATCTTATCACCCGAAATCCCATGTCCGGGTGTTTCCTTCCTTCTACTACTAACAATGTTGTCTCAGAAAAGAGCACCCTACTTCCCACCTGAACTGCAATTCTAAGCTCGCTTGCCCGGCTTATTGGCCTGTATCTAGCGAAAAGTTCCGTTAGGAAATAGACGCCATCAGCGAGCAACAAGCGTAAAAAGAAGAAGCCCTTCTCGAACGCGTTGATGATGATAACGCTTTGGCTGACAAAAAGCGGGATACAAGACACTAGCTGATTGGCCCACCAATTGGGAAGCAGAGAAGATTCAAAATAAGGTATATAAAGTGCATTCGCTCGCAGAGCACTCAGTCTTTTTTATACCATCACTAGAAATTCGCGGTTATTTGAAAAGATCGTCTTCTTCCTTTTTGCACTTTGCCAAAGCAAACAGCCTTTTTCAAGGCTCTAAGAGTTAAAAATAATATTCTCCTTCAGTCGCTATCGCACGGATTAGAAGGCTCTTCAGTGGAAGGGCTGAGATACAGTCTACATCCCCTGCTGAGCCAACTTGTGGTTTATTTCAGGCAGTCCTTCAGTGGGAAGGTTGCCACTGTCGAGGCTAATATTTCGTGACCGGACAGATACTCCCTGAATTTTTTTTGATGATTCTTGTTCGAGATAGATTTGATTTCTGTGTCGGTTTGATGAGAAGATTTTGCCAAGGAATGGTATGCAACGCCGATTATTTATCCAAAATAGTTGATGTGAGAAATTTGGACATAATATTATTATGTGTCTTAAAGGCATGGTCAAGTCACGTCCTACGTCCACTTAGCGGTTATGTCGCAGACATTACCCACTGTTCGTTTTTCCATTATATTAATATGTTGTTTAAGAGTTTCATTTTCTTTTTTCAACTGTTTGTATCCCTCCAGAATGTCATCGAATTTCGATGACATAAAGTTCTGCGACTTCTCAATAGCACTTGACACACTTTTAAACTCCGAATTCATAACATTCAATTGTGAGATAACAATACTTGAAACTATCGATTTCATTTCCTCAGAGATCGTACTAAGGTTGAAAGTTTTATTGTTGAACATTTTATTAATACGTTCAAAGTTTTCAGAACACCTAACGGTGTAGAAATACATTTTGGACTTGATTCGTTTAAAAGCTTTACCGGTGATATTTCGACAAAAAGGATGCGCATTGGAAAAACAGTATAAACAAGTTAAAATATTATTGGCGTTGAACTCTAACTTCTCGCATACAACACATTCGATGGAAGTATTCGTATTGTATAAAAAAAATGATAAACAAGACAAAATCAAACAAAAGAAAAAATACACCTATAACAATAATACACAAAGTGAGATAAACCCATACACGTTCGTAGTTGAATTCAAGTTCATTTATTTATAAATGCTTTTTTCAGCTTGAATGGAATGAGACAGTAGAAAGCGGACAGGCGAATCTTGTTCTTGCAATCAAAGAGGGGCTCTTAAAGCTTGTTGGACTTTCAATTAAGGATCCCACAGTACTACTAGTGTCCTTGGCAGCTGTTTCTCGTAATCAAACGTTCCGAAAATTACCAAATCTGTCGCTTTTCCGACCACAGCCGTTTCTTGTATGCATGCGTGTTGACTGGAACAACCGCATATAGCGAAGACAGCCCTTGCCTGCCACGACTGAAACCACAACCTATGTGCAATTTACGTACTAGTTTAGAAAAAGCAATACTCCGGCACACTCAAAGTCACTTTCGCGCTACGGAACCAAGCAATAAGAGAAAGACCACCACAGCAACAGTAACAACAACCATAGCAGCAGCAATAACCGATTCGAGGCTGTCTCGTTCTTGTCTCGTTAGAAGTGAATTAGAGTTAGAATTTGGTGTTCTCTAAAACTACGTTAAATTGTATGACCTTATCAAACCATTGATTTGTTGGGATGGGCATATATCTGATACACAACACAGTATAAATTTGAAGAATTATGATCACAATCTTCTAACAAATTAACAAATATAAAATTGACTAGAAAGAAAATATGTTAACCCTCACAAAGAGTGTTGCCAAACTGGCCGCTGGCCACAAATGCGGTGTGTGATACTGCACGGTATCATCGTTTCTCTTTTTCTTGATTGATGACTTGTGAGGGAAGTTATTAGCTGGTAATGGAACAACTTCTCGCAAGGGCAGCTGTTGTATAATTGGTAATACGTCCGTGTATTTAATGGAATAGTGTGGGTTCAAGTCCCACCGGGAGTCGAACCTTTTTTCGCAATATCTCATGAAAACACCCTAAAATGGCAAGCTTAACCATGAGTATTAAAATGGAACATCTTTTCCAAAAATAGAAAAAATCTGACTTCCCTCACAAGTCATCAATCAAGATAAATATTACTTTGAACTAGTTCGTAGTTTTTGATTTTTTGTTGATTTGAAATGTTAAAGAGTGATATAATGTTCTTAAATTTAATAATACTTCTTCTTATTGGCATCAATCACTCTGACATATGCCGCCTCGGAGCTTAGTGATCATTTAGCACTTCCATAGTTATAAACTGCAAAGTTTCTAGTGCAAGTTACCATTTTCGCATTCGTATATCATGAGGCTACGATGATACTTTGAATCTTACCGCACGGCTAAGGAAGATCTCCAGATCTGTTCATAATTTCTTCTATTCTATTACTATTTGTTTTAATATGAAAAATGTTTTTATATAAAAATGTTGCATAAAACATCAGGAAAAAAACGACCAATGGGTAATGTTTTCAACATAACCGCGAGTAGACGTAGGACTTATATAAACGTAACGTATTTACATTTAACTTTTAACTTTTGGATCTATAGAGTTTGATTATAGGTATTGATATTCGAAAGACAACTTCCATGCTGTGTAGAATTATTAGCAATTTGTGTATTCAAAACTTCTGGAAATAAAACCAATAATTAAATACATAATTGAAATTGCTTTTTTTCTAACTATTAAGCCCTTATTTACTCAAGCAAGTGTAGGGCATTTATAGATCTCTTATTGATGATAGTATTTGAAGTTAAACAATTCTATTTATAAAATTTTCAGACTTGGGCAAAATGTGCTATTTTGGGGGAACTGTCCCGTTTTGCAGCACCAGAAATGCAGCACCAATTTCGTTGC
Source organism: Armigeres subalbatus (assembly GCF_024139115.2). Classification (NCBI taxonomy): domain Eukaryota; kingdom Metazoa; phylum Arthropoda; class Insecta; order Diptera; family Culicidae; genus Armigeres; species Armigeres subalbatus. Next base: position 260,836,614 of record NC_085140.1, on the reverse strand, counting down.
TTCTTTTTGCTACCATGCGTGCTTACTGATGAAAAAAATCACAACAATAAGAAACAAGTCAAGGAGCAGTAACCCTACTAAAATAGAGGAGATACTGCTAATACATCAACGAAAAATTATATGTATAATGTTTTGATTCCAAACTCCATGTCTACGTCAAGTTTAATGATACAATTTCTCAGAAAATAAAAAACAAAATATAAGATAAAGTTTATTTAAATATTCTTCTGGAAATATTTTTTTGCGGTTTTTTTTTAAAACATTTACATGTAATACAGCAAAATTTTGTAATCTAAAATGAATATCAACACTATTGCTGATTGTGCATATTTAATTGCTAATACCTTCTGCAAATAAATGAAAGTAATTATTTTAATCAAATTTTTATTTTCATCAGTGTAGTTGATTTTATTTGATATTAAATCAGAACTGTTATAGTATAACCATGTTTTAATGTACATGTCGTTTAGTACCAAGCACAACTTAAAATATGGTCAATCATATGACATGACTCGTACTCATCCTGAGATCATTTGAATTATGAAACCTATCACCGCAGACCAAATCTCTCTAATTTTATTCTTCTTCATCCACCACCGAGCTCCGTCTGATGCGATGGGCGATTGCATCCATCGCAACCGACACCATTGCATCCGACCATCATCAAGCACAGAATGACAAAAAAATTCACCCACTTCTTTCATGCATATTCGCAGACCCACCGGCAGTTCTACCGCTGGTGACTGCATGCTGTCGCTGTGTAGGTAAACACAGCGAACGAACGAACGAAACGAAAAATGCGCGAGCTAAAAGCACGTCAGTACGCGCTGCTGTCACAAATTAGTGCTGTCCAATGAGCAGCTCAAAGTAGCTCGAAGTTGTTCCCGTCCTGCTTGTTCTTTTTTGTCAACAAATGGGCATGAGCAGGACAGGGAGAAACTTCGAGCTACTTCAAGCTCTCATTGGACAGCATTATTGTAATGACTCGCACGCGACAGGCACTGCTTCTTGTATACACAAAGAAAATCTTCCGACGGACCCGAAGGCCTGTGACATACCGCATTCTGAAGTCCGTGTTAGGAATGCAAGGGATTGGTTACATATGAAATTTTTGCTGGCTTTGACAAGAATTGAAATTTTCAATAGCTTATCGTTAATAATCTTAAGTTTCAGTGAAATAGGCAAAATGCTGGAGAGTGTCCGAGTCGATTGATATATAAATCTTCAAAATCCATCGAAAGATAAAGGCGCTAGTAACGTTCAAAATCTTCCCTTCCAGCGTAACGCTCTCGATTTCCAAAAATCTAAATGACACCCAGTATAGTAGAGAAAGACGTAAGTCCTACGTCAAAAAGTAGAGGTTGAATTTTGTTTAACTTGTTTCAAAAATTAAAAAAAAAATAGAAATGGTTTTTAGGCTCAAAATATTACATTAAATAGTAAAAAAGCAAAAATTTCACCTATGAAATATTTCAATCGACGCAGATCCTTAAACTAGAGGTCAAAAACTATGATCTAACGGCTCAACATCCGAGGTGCATTCACTTTGCATAATAGTTGCCTTTAAACATAGCGTGGAGGATCAGTACCGGAAGAGACTAGATACCATGCGCCTCCATCAGATGACACATCTGGAAAGGAATGTAGAAAAATGGAAAAGCAGGAAAAGCTTTATACAAAACCAGCGTCGTTGGGTGCTGAAACTAACAGGAAAAATCGGAATAGCTCAACCCACAGTTGAGCAAACAGATCAAATTAATATGAGGCGGAAGATAATTGGAAAGGAAAAGAGAAGGGAAATGAAAACCTAAACAATCGTCGAGTTTGAGTTCGGATAGTTCAAACGACTCAACAGAGAAATTTAAAAGGTGATCGATGAAACGAATCCCAATAGCAGAATGGAAACTTAAATATGACGGGAAAGATGATGGACGGAAAATAGCAGAATTTTTAAAAGAGGTGATAATGCGATGTCGGTCCGAAGATGTTTCAGATCGTGTGTTATTTTGGTCTGCCATTCACCTATTTACCGCACGTGCCAAAGATTGGTACGGTGTAGATAATGGTGATTTCCGAAACTGGTCGGAGCTTAAACTCCTTCTTAAGCTCCGACCAGTTTCGGAAATCAAGAATTTCTTCCTCATGACATCGATTTTCGGTTAGAAATTTAAGCTACGAACCGATGTCCGGTCCGGGGGGAAAAGTTTTCGGATTATTTCCATGAGATATAAAAGATTTTCCAATCAATGACTAAGAATTTGGCCGAAAAGAGAAAATTTAGGATAATTCGGCGCAATATGCGTCATGATTATAAAAATACTTTAACAGGAGCTGAGATTAAAACCTTAAGCATACTGAGAAGATATGGTTGGAAAGTGGATGAGAACTTCAGTTTCGTTCAAAGGCAAACCGAAGAGCCAATCCATCATCGTAATCAAGTCGGTGAGATTACGACTACGCAGGCGAAAGGAAAATCTGACAGCTTTGGAAATATTACAAGGGTTTTTACCAACAGCCAGAATCAAACGAAACCGTTTATTTCAGGACAAGGGAAGAGAGATCAGCAAACGAAAATAGGAAAAGAACAAGGGACAAGGAAAGAAGTAGGGCCTATTCCTGTTAACGATCCCATAAATGATCAAAAGCATCTGCCTAATCGGTATCAGAGACCACCGATCGGAAACTGTTATAATTGCCGCAAACATTGATATCACTATGCAGAATGTTCGGAGACAAAGCGCTTGTTTTGTCGTATCTGTGGATTCCCGGACGTTTATACAAGTCCGCACTGTCCAAAAACAAGGTGGATTCAACTTGAGGAGGCAGGCTGGAACCATTTTGCGAAACTGATTACAATTCCGAACATCAATTGGACGAAATCTTTGTCCATATGCAAGGAGACGGTAGACCCTATGCAAAGGTTAATATTTTAGGAGTAGATATTATTGGGCACTTAGATAGTGGTGCCCAACGATCAGTATTAGGAATGGGTTCCGGAAAATTGATAAAAAAAATTTAAACTTGAAATGTATCCAACACTGACTTCAGTGAGAACTGCAGAAGGTAGATATGTAGCTGTGAAAGGTTTAGTGATTCTGTCAATCACATTTCAAAATCAAACCCGAATCGCACCCACACTGGTTGCTCCAGAATTTCGGAGAAGGCTTATTTTGGGCTTCGAAGATTTCTGGAGACCATATAACATCCTATCTGCCATACAAAACGGAGATGGGTTCGTTAGAATTGACAAAGTTGAAAATACCGAAGAATCAATAACCGACCTTACAGATGAGCAGGCAAATGCTGGGTAAAGCGTACCATTGGTACTTCGCGTACCTGAAGGAATAAAATAGACCCCATCTCGCGGTCCTTAGCCTCTTACCCAGCAACTCCTATCCCTACCTCCCCGCGGTGCTGGCCGGGATACGAGCAACCTTAGGGAAGATCGGGTAACCAACCCCGGTGGGAACTATGGTCGTATGCTGACAGGGAAGGGGGTTTGCTCCTCTCCGGAGGTGCAAATCTTATTGAGCGTCTGTTCTCCATGTCAGGATCGGCTCACAACAGCGTCTGTTCTCCATGTTAGGGGCGGCTGATCATCGTCCGAGTGCCAGCGAGGGACTCTAAGTGAAACTGTGCACCATGGTCCACCGGAAATAAGGAGGAATGGTCCTCCGGAAATTTAGGCGGTTTGGTGTCAGGCCCTGCAAGCCAGCCTTTAAAAAATCATAAGCAACGAACAATCAACAAGAGAGTACGGACCGGAACCATCGGCGAAGACCACTGCGACGAAAAGGGACTAGCGATTGGAAACTCGGTTCGTGGAACTGCAAATCTCTCAACTTCATCGGGAGCACACGCATACTCGCCGATGTGCTCAAGGACCGTGGATTCGGCATCGTAGCGCTGCAGGAGGCTTGTTGGAAGGGATCAATGGTGCGAACGTTTAGAGGTAATCATACCATCTACCAGAGCTGCGGCAGCACACACGAGCTGGGAACAGCTTTCATAGTGATGGGCGACATGCAAAGGCGCGTGATCGGGTGGTGGCCGATCAACGAGAGAATGTGCAGGTTGAGGATCAAAGGCCGGTTCTTCAACTTCAGCATAATCAACGTCCATAGCCCACACTCCGGAAGCACTGATGATGATAAGGACGCATTCTACGCGCAGCTGGAACGTGAGTACGACAGCTGCCCAAGCCACGACGTCAAAATCATCATAGGAGATTTGAACGCTCAGGTTGGCCAAGAGGAGGAGTTTAGACCGACTATTGGAAAGTTCAGCGCTCACCGGCTGACGAACGAAAACGGCCTACGACTAATTGATTTCGCCGCCTCCAAGAATATGGCCATTCGCAGCACCTACTTCCAACACAGCCTTCCGTATCGGTACACCTGGAGATCGCCACTGCAGACAGAATCACAAATCGACCACGTTCTGATTGATGGACGGCACTTCTCCGACATTATCGACGTCAGGACTTATCGTGGCGCTAACATCGACTCTGACCACTATCTGGTAATGGTTAAACTGCGCCCAAAACTATCCGTCATCAACAATGTTCGGTACCGACGACCGCCGCGGTACGACCTAGAGCGACTGAAGCAACCTGATGTCGCCACTGCATACGCGCAGCATCTCGAGGCAGCGTTGCCGGAAGAGGGTGAGCTCGATGGGGCCCCTCTTGAGGACTGCTGGAATACAGTCAAAGCAGCCATTAACGACGCAGCGGAGAACAACGTCGGGTATATGGGTCGAAGTCGACGGAACGATTGGTTCGACGAAGAGTGCAGACAGATTCTGGAGGAGAAGGACGCAGCGCGGGCGGTCGCGCTGCAGCAAGGTACCCGGCAGAACGTGGAACGTTATAGACGGAAGCGGAGACAGCAGACCCGCCTTTTTCAGGAGAAGAAACGCCGCCTGGAAGAAGCGGAGTGCGAGGAGATGGAACAGCTGTGCCGTTTTCAAGATACACGCAAGTTCTATCAGAAGCTCAACGCATCCCGCAAAGGCTTCGTGCCGCGAGCCGAAATGTGCCGGGATAAGGATGGGAGCATCTTGACGGACGAACGTGTGGTGATCGAAAGGTGGAAGCAGCACTACGAGGAACATCTGAATGGCGCTGAGAGTACAGGCAATGAAAGTCAAGGCAGCGGAGGAGATGACTACGTCAGTTCAGCGGACGATGGAAGCCAACCAGCCCCCACCTTGAGGGAAGTTAAGGATGCCATTCAACAGCTAAAGACCAATAAAGCAGCTGGTAAGGATGGTATCGGAGCTGAGCTCATCAAGATGGGCCCGGAAAAGCTGGCCACTTGCCTGCACAAACTGATAGTCAGAATCTGGGAAAACGAACAGCTACCGGAGGAGTGGAAGGAAGGGGTTATATGCCCCATCTACAAGAAAGGTGACAAACTGGAGTGTGAGAACTTTCGAGCGATCACCATCCTTAATGCCGCCTACAAAGTGATATCCCAGATCATCTTCCGTCGTCTGTCACCATTAGTGAACGAGTTCGTGGGAAGTTATCAAGCCGGCTTCGTTGACGGCCGCTCGACAACGGACCAGATCTTTACTGTACGGCAAATCCTTCAAAAATGCCGTGAATACCAGGTCCCAACGCACCATCTGTTCGTTGATTTCAAGGCGGCATACGACAGTATAGACCGCGTAGAGCTATGGAAAATTAAGAACGACAACAAGTCCTGGGAAGCTTACCAGACTGATCAAAGCAACGGTGGATGGTGTGCAAAACTGTGTGAAGATTTCGGGCGAACACTCCAGTTCGTTCGAATCGCGCCGGGGACTAAGACAAGGTGATGGACTTTCGTGCCTGTTGTTCAACATTGCGCTAGAAGGTGTCATGCGGAGAGCCGGGTGTAACAGCCGGGGAACGATTTTCAACAGATCCAGTCAATTTATTTGCTTCGCGGATGACATGGACATTGTCGGCCGAACATTTGCAAAGGTGGCAGAACTGTACACCCGCCTGAAACGTGAAGCAACAAAAGTTGGATTGGTGGTGAATGCGTCAAAGACAAAGTACATGCTTGTGGGTGGAACCGAGCGCGACAGGGTCCGCCTGGGAAGCAGTGTTACGATAGACGGGGATACCTTCGAGGTGGTCGAGGAATTCGTCTACCTCGGATCCTTGCTAACGGCTGACAACAACGTTAGTCGTGAAATACGAAGGCGCATCATCTGTGGAAGTCGGGCCTACTACGGGCTCCAGAAGAAACTGCGGTCGAAAAGATTCGCCACCGCACCAAATGTGTCATGTACAAGACGTTAATAAGACCGGTAGTCCTCTACGGACATGAAACATGGACAATGCTCGAGGAGGACTTGCAAGCACTCGGAGTATTCGAGAGACGGGTGCTTAGGACCATCTTTGGCGGTGTACAAGAAGACGGTGTGTGGCGGCGAAGAATGAACCATGAGTTCGCCCAGCTCTACGGCGAACCCAGTATCCAGAAGGTAGCTAAAGCCGGAAGGGTACGATGGGCAGGGCATGTTGCAAGAATGCCGGACAGCAACCCTGCAAAGATGGTGTTCGCTTCCGATCCGGCAGGTACGAGACGACGTGGAGCGCAGCGAGCGAGATGGGCAGACCAGGTGCAGAACGACTTGGCGAGCGTGGGGCGTATTCGAGGATGGAGAGATGCGGCCTCGAACCGTGTATTGTGGCGTCAAATTGTTGATTCAGTGTTATCTGTATAGATGTAGACTAAATAAATGAAATGAAATGAGATGAGCAGAGGGCTCAACTGGAGGAAGTGTAACAACTATTTAAGATCACGTTTGATGATGAGATTCTGGATATCACATCGCTGATCTCGCATAAAATCGAGTTTAAAAATGAATTCCAACAGTCTTCGCCAATTCCGATAAATCCTTACCCCACCTCTCCGGGGATGCAACAAGAAATAAATACCGAAATTGATAATCTTCTGGCCCAGAAGGTGATAGAAAAGAGCAAGAGTGACTGGTCTATCAGCACAGTGCCTGTTATCAAAAATTCTGGGGAGGTAAGATTGTGTTTGGATGCTCGCCGCCTCAACGAACGAACTCGAAGGGACGCCTATCCCCTCCCCCACCAAGACCGCATACTGAGTCGACTAGGAGCGAGCAAGTATATGACGACGATTGACTTGACCAAAGCTTTTCTACAGATTCCACTTGACGGCGACTCACAAAAGCATACGGCTTTCTCAATGGTTGGGAGAGAATTGTTCCAGTTCAACAGACTGCCTTTTGGGCTCGTTAATAGCCCAGCTAGTTTGGCTCGGCTAATGGACGAGGTGCTAGATTTTGGTGAACTGGAGCCGAAAGTGTTCGTCTACCTTGATGATATCGTCGTGGTGAGCGTCACATTCGAGGCTCACCTTCGTAGTATTCGGGAGGTGGCAAAACGGCTGAGAACCACTAACCTCTCCATAAATATTCAAAAATCGAAGTTTTGCGTAACTGAGTTGCACTATCTCGGATATTTGTTGATTCCCGATGGGATTCGTCCTAATCCTGAGCGAGTCGACGCCATACTCAATTACAAACGACCAAATTCGATACGTGCCTTGCGCCAATTTTTGGGCATGGCAAATTATTATAGGCGCTTCATTGCCTCTTTCAGCGAAATAAGCGTCCCTCTATCGAATCTGCTTAGTAAGGAGCCAAAATGTCTAGCCTGCAATGACGAGGCCGAACTTGCATTTGTTCGCCTAAAGGAGAGCCTGATCTCGGCGCCGACATTACGCGATCCAAACTTCTATTTACCATTTCAGATACAATCTGATGCGAGCGACAATGCAATAGCGTTAACACTTCAGACAGCGAAAAAAATATCGTCTACTTTTCGCAAAAATTGTCACCGGCTCAGCAATCTTAAGCTGCCACCGAGGAAAATGGTTTAGCGCAAGATGAATACACCACTAGGTATTCCAATATGCCAAATTCACGAATCAGTGAACGCTAGCCACCACAGCCAGGTGAACCCAGTTGAGAGCATTAACTCTTGTATTCGTTCCTATGTGAAAACGAATCAACGAGTATGGGATACTTGTATCTCAGAGACAAAAGATCTTACTGAAGATGAGAGAATTAATCAAAAACTTAAAATCGAGCAAACGATCTTCAACACAGTGTACAAAAATCTCGAGAAGGCTCATAAAAAGAGCACACGTAATTATAGTTTACGTTATAGAAAGCCAGCCCCAAATTATCAGGTCGGTCAGAAGGCCATTCGACGGAATTTTACACAGTCCTCAGCTGGAGAAGCATACAATGCCAAGCTGGGACCCACGTACATCCCTTGTACAATTGTAACCAGACGTGGTTTACCGATTAGTAAGTAATCGATTACTCTCGATTCATGTCGATTATTGAATCGATTGATCGTTGGGAAGTAATCGATTCAAAATTAATCGATTATCACAACGATTAATCGATTAATCGAAGTAATCGATTATTTTGCGACATCTCTACTTGTTGTCCACTTTTGAGTCAGGTATGCCCTTAAACTCCTCCACAATAGTGAGATCAAGCTTTAGGCCCTCCCTTGCCTGTGCTCTGATAGGACCCATTCTTGCTCGGCAAGAAGCATCGTGCTCTTCAGAGGTGACTCAAGTGTCCAGTGCAAGGCCCCTTATTCGTAGGGAGCCGGAATTTCGGGAGCCACATCGGAAGAAATCCATGCCATTCCACAGCCATCTTGGCCGTAGCACGTTTTGTACGACAAACACCAAGAAGCTCACCAATCTACATCGATGTTCCTGCAACGCTGACCAGCTAAATTATTACACTCCACATAACACAATATTCGTTCGTGACGAGGCCGTTCACGTCACCCTTATACAGTATTATTGTTAGTTAACAACGTCGTGAACGATGTGGCGTAGCGCCCTGCTCGAATTATGGTTTGTATGTTCGGTTTGTCAGAGAGTATCTTCCGAATAGCCATTTAGGAAATTAGAAGAAGAAAGAGTAAAACTAACCTGGTGGACATATGGCTTCCACCTCCGTTATATTCCACTTACTTTGACTTACTAGCAATCGCTAGAACTGAAAATGGACTACCATCTACCGTTTCCCTTTCTGTCTTATACCCTCATCTTGACTATTGTAGAAATAACACCTAAAAAAATAAGAAATAGCGAAAAACTGGTTTCCTCCAACATTCAATTAATATTCTATCAATTATTTTCCTACTACATTGGCAACTCGTTAACCAACATAAAAATTACAATAAAGATTCCGCATGAACACGTGGCAAGTGCAGAGGAAATTCGGTTTGCAGTTGGCGAGTGATTGCATTCTCATTTCGTCCCTCTTCCCTACATCGACTTGCATTCTGGCATGACAGGTGCCAGGTGACCCTTTAAAATGAGATCACAATTGCTTCACTTTTCGACCGCGTCCAATGCGAATCACGTTTAATCCCGAAAAAATTGATTACTATCAGACCACACAAGTTAAACGAGGAAACCAATTCTAAACTTTGTGATAGTTTATTTAATGTTTTAGTGGTTTTCTCAAATTAACCCATCTGTTATTAGTTCGGTTGCTATGGAGTGCATTTAAATCGTTTGAGATTGCATATTGGACATTTTAGACCCGACATATTTTTAATACTTATTTGATAAAAAAAAAACACGATAAAATAGTTTTTGATCATATATGAACTAATTTTGTTTGTTTATTTAAAAACTACACCAAACCAGCGACTGTTTTTACAACAATTTTGTATAAGAACCTACCAAAACCTATATAACAACTGGGCATATGCGAAATTGTTGGATTCTTATACAAACAATGCTCACAAACAAATATTGCAAGAAAAGCTTACAAAACTGTCGTACATTATTTGTATAAGAATTAAGCATTTTCGCATATGCCCAGTTCTTCTACAGGTTGTGGTAGGTTTTTATACAGAATTGTTGGAAAATCTAACAATCACCGGTTGGGTGTATTCTTGTTTGTGAAATTTCTATTATTTGTTGTAGCTTCCAACCTTCAAGTGTCCCTGAGCGCGAAGAAGGGCGCTCAGAAGGGCGCGTGCTGGGTACCGACGACCCACATCGTCTTCTATCACTACGACAGCTGTAGCCAAAAGGACTTGTGATGAAACACACTGCGCCGCGTTGGAAGAAGTAGATTCGACCGCCAAAGCATTCGCTGCCCTGAAATTTGTGCTTGTGCTGCCCTGTTTAGGAGTACCTCCTGAAATCGATCTCCTCGGTGATCCTTGGCTACTCTTTCGTTCTCCTCCTTTGAAGCACAGCAGTGAATGGTGTCGACCCCTACAATACCGACAGGAGAACTTCGACGTGCACTCCCGAGCTATGTGACCACGTTTGAGGCAATTGCGGCAAAGGGATGCTTCGCGCAAGAAAGACTCCCGGCTTGACTGCGACATCCTTAAAAACGATGGACACCTGTGAAGTCCATGTATCTCCGCACATGAGGGACACTTCGCGTTGTACGACTGTACGGCACTGTTGCTGACCTTCGGTGAATATGGCTTCTTTCTGCGTTGTGGCGACTGCTCGAAGACTTTCGACTCCACCTTCGCTGGTAGAGCTTCGAGAATTTGGATTCTCCGCTGCAGGAACTCCAGCAAGTCCTTTATGGTGTCCTGATCCTTCGTCGACGAGTGCTCCTCCCATCCTCGACGTGTGCTCGGGTCGAGACGAGCGCTTAGATGTTCGACCAGCAACAGATCTTTGTATTCGGCTGGTTGGATGATCTGATCCAGGGTCATAATCACACGGTCGAACCCATCGACCAGCCTGTGGAGATCCGCGATTGACTCCGTGGTGAGGGACGGCAGTTTGAAGAGAGCCTGCACTTGCTTCTTCCGTAAAAGCTTGCTGTTGTTGTAGCGTTTCAGCAACGACTGCCACGCAACCTGGTAGTTGTCCCTCGTGATTTTAAGCGGATCGACTAGTGCCTTAGCTTCGCCTGCTAAGCACCCCTTGAGGTAGTGGAATTTCTCCACATCGGGTAGGTCTGGCTTCTCGTGGATCAGAGACGTGTAGAGATCCCTGAAGCTGAGCCAGTCGTCGATGTTCCCGTCGAAACTCTGCAGCTGGATTTGAGGTAGGCGAACGTGGTCCATACCACCACGTAGAGTGACATCTCCAGGACGAGTCGACTGGTTCTGGACGGAATTATGCTGAACCTCTCCCACTTTCTCCGCCAGAAACGATTTCGCATCGTAGTAGCGGTTCTCCATCTCCAACTGCTCCCTCTGCAAACCTTCAGGCTCCGTGAAGTCCTCGTGCGCTTGTATTTCCCAGATTGCCTCACTTATCTGAACCCACAATACATCTAACTTCTCGAGACGAACATTGATTTGAGCGACAGGGGTACCCTCCTTAAAGTTCTTAACATACTGGCTAATATTACTTAAAGATAATTTTAACCCCTTCAGCCTCGTCGTCAAACTCTTCAGGGAATCTGCGTTCCTGGTAACGGGCTTCATGTTGCTGTCGTCGCTCCACGGAAACTCGAACAATGTCGTTAGTCAGATGGGTTACTCCACTCGCAGAGTCGTAGAATCGTCGGCAAATCCAAAATCGATAGAAAAGGAGATGTAGTACTCAATATTGTCCGCTTCGGCAGGACATATACTGTTCAGCTCACCTATGAGAAGTAACAGCGGGGCAGCCGAAGCCAAAACAGCAAATTCTCCGATTGAGAACACCTCCAATATTCGGACGAATGCCTCAGACTCCGATCCAAGCCAGGAAATGCGAGGGAGTGGAAACACAGATGTAGTATACCAAGATTAAACTTCGGCTAGACATATACTGTTCGCCTCACCTATGAAACAACAGCCGGTACCAGTAGCCGAGTTCACACAAGTTCCAAATATTGCCCCAAACACTGCTAACCAGTATGTAGTATAGCGGGAAATCGTCTCAGTTTATTCAATCCAGTGCAGCGGAGAAAGAACAACCAATGTAGTTTCAAAAATTGCCTGCTTTGGCAGGACATATACTTAGTCTCACCTGGAGAACTAGAGATGGCGCTGAACGAATTAGCTTCAGTTCAAAGTCAATGAAAATCCCTCAAAATATCGTCCAAAGGTTGCTCGACTCGTAATAGTCGAAATTCGCATCGAAAAGGGAATGAAATTTATCTCAGTGTGTAGCATCAAATATCCAGCTTCGGCTGGGCATATACTGTAAAATTGTGTTTACCTAGCCGGAAAAGCCTTTCCGCGATGCCCAAGCCTAGAAGCAAATGTAGTGTCGTCCGTTTTCGTAGTCGTCTCGTTGTAACTTGCAAGGTCCGTGCACCCAAGATGTTCTTCGCGAACAGATATTCTCCGTTGACACCAGTCGGCAGCAACAAATCGCACAGAATCGAAGGGTTGGCGTTAGTGGGAGTTAAAAAAAGGCTTCGGCAAGACATATACCGGTTCTTACATACCTGAACGGTAGTAGAACAACGCTAAGGTTATTCCACAATTCTTGTTGAAACTTTTGAATTCATTCCTAATTTAATCCCCACGCGCTCCACTGTGCGATGATACAGCAGCAGCTACAGCAAACAATGACCACTGCTGGTCGTCGTTCAATTACGTCGTCAATTCCTTTTACTGTTGCTGAAGGCGAATGGTATGCACTGCAGCAGATTGATCAGCTGATGATGACGATTCAATGTGATGTACGGTGCCTTGATTAGTGTTTATGACGTGGGTTTTGATTATTCCGTGCAATGGCGAATCACATAATTTTCACTTAACCCAAGGATGGCCGAAGGGTCTTTTCAGTAGATTCTATTAGCGATTTTCTTCTTCTGGGCATTTTAGTATGGCGCAATCCATTTGTTCAGAACACTTCACTATGGCGCGATTTTAATTGTGTGAATTTCATTTACTGTTCACTGGCGCACTTGGTCAAATCTTCGGAATTTGACCGTTCCAAGGTTTTCCGGTAGATCATCCGGTTCGAAGGACCAGCTTATGTCGGGTTCCTTCCCGACCGAGAACTATGTTTTCCACCCACTACAACACCAGTGAATCTTTTACCCAAAAACACCTTTTCTTCAGGGGCAATTTTCGTCATCGAACGACCAATTTATCACACAAACGCCAATAGTTCCAATTCACTACACAATTTATTTCACATAAGACGATTTATTTAACAAAACTACTTTTATTTACACACTACATTTATTACTACATAATTAATACTAAACACGGAACAATTATTCGATCGAGGGTTCGCCCCTCGATGTGCGTACGACGACGGTTTGTTTTGAACTACTTTTATGCAGCATTCGCTGCTGCTGCTGGTGTAGCCTTTGCACTATCGACGCCCCGAACGGCGATCGCATCGATCGCACGGCAAAGAGACTGCGAGAGAATTACGAGCCAATACCAATAGAAGTGCGACATCACTGATATCGCACAAGGAGTACCTCACACGGGGAGTGTGGATATTTTGGTCGATCGACTGCTCGCAGACAATGGTTTTTCCCTTAAACTATTGGTCTGAATCGAAGAAACTAAAGATTCACTGCTTGTTTGACAACATTTAAAAATCTTTTTTTGGAATACGGAGAAAAGCACTTATGTTGTTCTCAATCAAATTTTCGCTAGTATTTGTTATTATTTCGGAAAGTTTCATTCGAGCATCCATTATTAACGAGGGGAGGGGATGCGGGAAGTGTGACAATCCATACAAAAATATAAATGGTTCATACAAAAAGTGTGACATAGCGGATAGGGGAGTTTAAAATTTCCAATTTTAGCGATACTCAATTAATTGATCACCCCCAAGTTGGTTGCCCCCAAGTAATTAAGCAGAAAGCTGTTTGGCCAAATACCGTTTGACCGAAGCCCTACCCATAAGTTAATTGGTCGAAAATGTCATTTGGTTGAATAGTTCATTTGGCTGAAAAATCAGTTGGCTGAGTAGCTCTATTGACTGAAAATGCATTTTAGTCGAAATTGTCATTTCACAGGAATGGCAATTTGGCCGAAATTAACATTCGGCCGAAAGTGTCGTTCGGTTGAATTGATCATTTTAACAAAAATGTCGTTTAATAAGCCTGTCGTTTAAACCTAATAATGTCAATTGGCAGAAAATGCCGTTTGACCGAAATTGCTGTGATGCAAAAAGGACATTTTAAAGCCAAATGGCTCTTTCTGACAAATGACCATTTCTACCAAACGGCATTTTCGATCAAATGATCTGTTAGGGAAAACCACTTTTTCGGCCAAATTGCCAGTTCGCCCGAATGTCTCTTTCGGCTGTATTATGGTTTCGACATTTTGACAAATGACACTTTCGGTCAAACCATTTTCGACCCAATAATCGTTTCGAAGAAGCGTTCAATTCGGTCAAATGGAATTTGACTAGATGACTAGTTGACGGCCAACAAAATGCCGTTTGGCCGAACTGGTCGTTTGACCGGAAAAGTCGTTTGGCTAAATAAATCAATTGAATGAAATGGTCGTTTGCCAGAAAAGCTATTTGGCCAAAAAAGCGCCAAGCCAAACGGGTTGACATTTTTATCCATATTACCCTTTTAGTAATCGACATATTGCCGTATGATCTGCTGGGCCAAATGACATTTTCGGTCAAATGCCCAAGCAACACCTCTGGTTTCTCAGTGAGTAACAACAACTGTGGTGTGACTTACGAAATGTCTGACTTATGCACAACACGTCGTATTTGGAACTCCTTTGTGACACAAAAAGCGCAAGAGGTGGAGCCTATTTGCAACATCTTGCGGCTACAATAAAAATAAAAACACTAAAACCAACCGGGAATCGAACCATGGACCTTGAGATTGGCAACCTTCTACTATAACAATCACACCAACAATTCTATTTGGAGATTCCGCTACAAGTGCACTACATAAACAACAAAGTCATTTGTAACTTCATTGTACCTTATACGGAACATGCAGGAGGACTGTCAAAAATAAAATACTGATCAGCTGAGCTCAAAGTGTTTTGCAACATATCAGAAACATTGTCGTAACAGCAATGAACCGAAGTGTTATTAATTCTGCAACTTATCTGTTTTGTTTCTGATATGAAACACATCGAATTTTAAACCACCCAAGAAGTCAGATGGGTAGAATATTGCGACGCCACTTAAACGGAAATGAAACATTGTGATTTTCTGAAACTGGGAAGTGGCTTTAATGTGACTTGATGTATTGCCAGTGTCTTCAATGCAATTTATTAGGAACAAACACCTATTTGAAAGATGTTGCGCGTGCTGCTTGGGTGGCCCTTTCTATCAAACGACCATTTGGGTAATTTCCGTACTCATGACGTATTCGACCAAACGGCCTTTTCGTGCTAACGGTTTCTCCGGGGAAATTATCAGTTCGGCCGTATATCGCCTTGGCCAATTAAAATTTTCGGTAAAACCGTTTTTGATGCCCAAACCAGGCTTGTAAAATGTCATCTGCATGTCATTTGACTAATTTGTTAATAACTTTCTTCAGAAGTAAAATTCACATCATAATTTTAGATGTACCCATAACGCTTGAGTAGGGCTATATTTTTGTTCAAGGGTACATTGCTCTAAATATAACATCTAAGGCTGGAGAGTGAAAACTCTCCAAAATGTCACGTGTCATTTGACATAATGTCATTTGAATGACATTTTGCCTCAAACGCCCCAGATTACATATTTACAACAATGTCTTGTTAGACAAAGATGTAGGCACACTTATACGCTATAAGTTCGTCATACATCAAGAATCAATAGCTAACTTCTGAAAAAAGTTCTGGGAAAATTATACAAACGAATGCAAATGACATTTTACAACACTGCCCCAAACAACGTTCATTTCGGCTAGAAGACTTTCGGCTTTTTATGGACTTATGAATGCCGCCGCCGATTTTCGGCCCGGCGCACACCTTTACTAGCAAAGCTGTCAATACTTCTTCGGTTGCGCCCAACGCTCACCAAATCGTATTGTTCTTGGCACGGCCAACTAGTTCACTTCGCTCCACGCCTTCATGTACCTGTCGGGTCGGAAGCGAACACCATCTTTGCAGGGATGCTGTCCGGCATTCTTTCAACATGCCCCGCCCATCGTACATATCCAGCTTTAGCCAGAAAAAGAGTACGCCGTAGAGTTGAGCGAGCTCGTGATTCATCTTTCGCCACCATACACCTTACTCTTGCACACCGGCAAAGATGATCCTAAGCACCAGTATCAATATGATGTAATGGCATTATTCAATGCATACAACCTATCCAAGGAAATATATGCCACATCTGTTTTCTTGCATTGCCTCCATACGACTTTACCTCTGTCGTATTATTATCGTTACCTGTGTAGCTTTCAATCCTACACGCCACATATTATTTTTCGTTTGAACACAATGCACGCAAATGTTTATCTAGAGCTGTCACCAATTGGGGTAATTAAAACAAATGAGCAAAATCATCAAATGTAACGGAATCAGTAAAAATTATGTCACTCCACGGGCTTATGCACGCACGGTCTTTACGTTGCTGAGGTGTTTTTTTCTCTGTCAGTTTTCCGTAGTCAGTTCTGAAACAATGGCAGTTACATCATGACTGCAATACTAATATTGAGGAGCCTCTCCATTTCCTATCTAACTGCCACTTATTAGTATTATTTGAAAACTTAATACTTGTTAACAACTTTTCTATTGGTTTCTCAAATGCTTCCCCGTTTATGAGGGAGTTGGAAGTTTCCCTCTTTCCCTTAAGAAACATGCTTCTGTTTTGTAGCTTTGTGCCATGAAGCTTCTAATTGTATCGTTGCCGTTGTTTTTTTCTAACGAAGTTAGCTCTATTCTACTATCAGGATTCAATAAGTTATTATATCAGGAAGAAATGCAACAGTGCAAAATTTGCAACTACAGTCATATTGTAACCCAGTTTCTTATTCATTCTTAGACACTAATCTGACAAATTATGACACCATAAATTTTGCAGCATTTTCTTGTATCAACCGTTATTCACTGCCGGGAAACCATTTGTCTCCGTACTTACTTAAGAGCCTGGGGGAGGCTGGAGGAAACCATCTTGTCTCAATCATTTAGACTCCGCCACACACTCCCGCCCTATTGCACATAAGTAGAACGGCTTGATAATTGTTTCCAAAGTACTCGAGCAATTCCGACTGAATAGAGCTTGATGGGATCGATAATTTCTGTCACAAAACCGGGCCACAAAATGGCACAGTCAGGCTTAAGGAAAATTGCTGCATTATTTACTGGAGAAATACCCTGCCCCGTCGTTGGTTGTTGCATTTATGACTGCACTCGAATGGAACCGCACGCTGCAATCGGCTTCATGACTAGTCAAACACACGACGCGACGACCGACTATCCAACCAGCATTCCATAAATCGGACCTCGAACTGATGGACACTGCGGGAGTGTATGTACCGGGAGGTGGGGGGTTAATCACACGGAAGTGTCCAAGCTACTGGTCGCAATTATTCGTCATTAGACGATGACTGCGCAGTGAAAAAATATCGCAGATGAAATATGTTGCGTGATTAGATCAACCGGTTTCCCTCCGAAGCCGAAGGCTCGTACTTTTAGTTTTAAAAATTATCAAATTAAAATTTCGTTTCAGATTCCTTACGGAATGGTTGATGGAAAATTTTAACTCCAATCCATCCGAATGCGCTTCGGTGGTACACACTAATCGAATTATCGCATCACTCACGACTGCGCTACGCTGCACCGCTGCTGCTGGTGGCGCGTGTTTGATTCATTGTTAACAACACAGAGAGCTTCCTTCCTGTTGTGGTGGATCCGTGTGGCTTTGATTGCACTCCGCACACTGCCCCGCGCACGATTTTCATATGGTTGATTGGGCAAGGCAGGAAAACATGTGCCCATTCCCCAAACAGAGAGGTTTAAAGGTACGTTGAGCAGGCACCCAAGCGTTGTAACCAAGACGCCGTCACTATAGCACGCGATAAGGCACAACTGACAGGGAAGAGGGGAGTATGGTGCATTAGTTAACAGATGAAAATGATGGAAAGATCAATTGTATTTGTAGTTTCGATTCATGTCTACTCCTTAAGTCGAACTCCAGGCTGCGCTAACCGGAGCTCACTGCGCAAAGATTTTTCTGTCAGATCCAAATAACGTTTTCTGCTAGCTTCATTCCGATCACCGAATATACAGTCAAATCGTTGCTGTGAGCGTCAGTGAATTGCTGGAACTAACGAATGTAAAGGAGTAGAGCAGAATATCAACCTCCTCTTTAATAAAGATACAAAAAAATCGACCAAATTGGATGTCGCTGATGATACGACGAAGTGGCAAAAGCCCAGATTTTCTGTGGAAGTCGAGAGAACCGTGAGCAGCCCAAACGCACGCAGAGATGTCCTACACAGTTGGCAAAAAATTCTGCATTTTTCTCACAATTTTTAACAATCAAATAAAATTCATTCAGTGAGTGCAACTAATAGATGGATATTAGAGTTTTCCAAATGTCATTTTGATCTGTCAAAATAATACACGCCGGAGTAACGCGGGCGCGTGCACAGCAAATACACCGGCGTGTAGTGTCCCACATCTGTCTCCACCACTGATTCTCCATCGCCTTGCACAGCATGCGCTGTTTCGATGGGATGATATTTCAATTGATGATCTAAAAGTTTGTTCAAGACGATGACTTTGTCTCTGAGATTGGTCTACTGAAGTCTTAGTCCACTCCTAGTCGGAGATGGATTGGTCGTATAGACGCATGTGACGTTGTAGATGAGAGCACGAAGCAGTCTTAATCATACATAGTGTTCGTCAACAGTAATAACCAAGTAAACGACCAGCTCTCAAACATTGGTCCTTCGTGCCGGATCACTGAAAGGATTCCGTGAAATTGAACATCATCAACATTACGCAACCCGGAGGAGGATTACTCGCGCCAACAGCAGAACTCATTTGTCGAAAACCATCATCGAAGCAGCACAGCGAGTGAGGTGGGCTGGCCAGGCCTCGAACCGTCTATTGTGGTGTCAAATTATTGATTCAGTATTATTTGTTTAGTTGTAAGCTATATAAATGAAATAAAACACATCAAATCAAGTCTCAGCTGTTTCAGAGAAAATAAATGTCGTTCAAAGAATCAGAAAATAGTTCTTATTCTGTTGCCGTATACCATATGCCAACTTAATAATGCAAGTTTTGCCTAGGTATATAAAATTCAAAGAATTCTTCAAACTTTCACGCAGTCTTCAAGGTGCAACATGTGTGAGATGTTCATGTAAGTTTGTGCACCCAATCAAACATTGCTTACTATGTTCGAACTTGCACATAGCAATCTGAACACAAGCCTGAACTCCGATACACCCAGGCGCAATGTGTTCAAACATCGAGTTTAAACTTGGGTTCAAACATGTGCGCTTGAACACGAGAATGCTTCGCTTGGGTAAATGAATGGGTTGCTAGGGAAACTATTGTTGATTCTTCACGTTTCTCAGCCTTGTTATTCATATCTCGAACAAGAGACTTTAACAAAACTTCAATGAAGGTACGATTGAAAAATTGAAACATGTTGTGCACTTTTTTTGCACTTGCATAACGAAACGTTTATCGAGGTGAGGTCTTGATTCAGGCCTTTCATTCACGACGTCTAAGGATCGAATCTGGTCTGAACGGAGATTTTTGTTCCATTTTCGAGGTTCTGAGAGCAATTCTTCTTAGGATTTCGGAATTCTGTAACCACCAGAAAACTGATTAGTTCATATTTCTAAAATATTGGGATAAGATTTCTCTGACACGATTATAAGGGGATAATTTATTCTACTTACTTCGCGGTGGTACTTGATAAACATACCGATAATCTGAAGCGAAGTTCTGGATTGCATAGAGATTTCTTTATTCCATTTAGAGAGAAAGGGGTTTCGACCATTTTGAAGAACCATATGATCAACGGGGCTTTAATTCCAGTTTTTTTAGATTGTAATAACTGAAAATTTTATCTTTTATGAGAGCCATGAAGTTTATAGGACTTTTATGTTTATGGAGTAGTGTGCTCATTTCTGACCTGAAGCTCCATCGTTTGTAAATTTTCTTTGTATTGTATAATGTCATCGGCGTATTGTTTATACATAACAATATAGAATACATTATGAACAGACCCCCTACTACCTTTTTAAATTTATATCAATTTGAATTTTTGATTAACAACCAGTCTATACCCTCCCCCACTAAAAGTGTGTCTTTGAACTTTTTGGAATCAACATCTATATTTTATTCACGATATGCAAATCCCATCGTATCTATCAAAACAAAATGCATGTTTGCATATGAAACGGATATAAAATAATTAGGGGCTACATTTTAGACAGACAAACAGATACTTGTGTATTTTACCTCGTTTAGAACATAAACGCAAGGATACTTTAAATAATCATAACATTGGAGGCTGCCGGTTGTCTTACGGGCAAAAGCACATAATATTCAGTTGTTATGAACATTAAGAATAATATCAGAAGAGTTTATGCTAAATGTTGAATAAAAAAATTGTTGTGATATTGAGAAGCGCAAACTCTGGGTAGGCGGTTAAGGTCACTCCTGACGGAATCCAAGATTAAAAGTGCTCGCATTTTCGGGGGAACACTCGATACGGAAGCAACGCAAAACTGTCATTTTTATTATTGCACGCATGCTGCGACGCAGCAAAACTAAATCAACAAAAATGACAGTTGTGCGCCGCCTCTGAATCGAGTGGTGTGCCCCCGAAATCGCGAGCACTTTTAATCTTGGATTCCGTCAGGAGTGACCTTAAGTATCTTATTCAGCTATTTCACCACCCGAGAAGGGCTGAAAAGTGCCATTTATAAAACTGAAATATTCATGTGCCATTTCTAAAAAAAATCCAAAGACAAGGATTCAAACACTAGTTCCCTGAGTGAACGCCAAACGAGTTACCAATAGGCCATCACCGCTACTCAAGAAGAGAAACAACTTGATCAATATGAACAGATTAACAGCATGCGGTGTGCAAACTGATGATTAAACTTCTATGTTCAAGCCCGTATGTTTAAACTTGGTTGCACAGTCGTGTTCAAACTGTGTTCGATTCTGGTTCGGTTTGTGATAAACTCGGTTTATATCTAGTGGACATGTTTGAGTACGTACCTGCGCACGGGAAAACTGCACTTGGTTTAATGCGGTTCAAGTTTTTGTGAAGACTGCTTTCACGCAAAATTTGTTTATAATAACTGAGATTGAGGTGAGTTGAAATGAAAAAGAAACTGAGTAATCCACCTACCAGTGATGGTGCCTTTCTCGTGTATTAAAAAATAAGAAAATACATAATAGTAACAAGAAAAGCACATAAGAGAGGTCAAAATTGCACTTGAGGGAA
Source organism: Armigeres subalbatus (assembly GCF_024139115.2). Taxonomy (NCBI): domain Eukaryota; kingdom Metazoa; phylum Arthropoda; class Insecta; order Diptera; family Culicidae; genus Armigeres; species Armigeres subalbatus. The sequence continues at coordinate 260,815,270 of NC_085140.1, read as the reverse complement.
ATAGATTCACTTATTTCCATCAATTCACATTGGTTTGCGTTTATTAAACTGCACTGCAGTAGTTATTGAAAAAAACATTTCCCTTGGGAAAAATGGGGAAGAAATCAATGTTTTTTTTCAATAACTATCAGGTATCAGGTATCAGAACGTCGGCTCCAGGGGCACGTTCACCTCAATTTGGGAGATTTGTGCCATCGCTTTCACAGCCTTTTTCATCACACACCTGACGGAAAAGGAAGTGAACAAAAAGGAAAGGAATGTGGATGGGAGAACAAAGGGAATGTTTGGAAAAGAGCCCTTGAAGAGGGCATACCCGAGCAAAGGCAGATAACTGAAATGATATCAAACTGATAACACGATTAGTTATCCTTATTATCATTTTGATATTTAGTTATCAATCATGTGATTAACTGATAACTGAATAATAACAAATTTTATTATCAATACAAATTTTCTTCTAAATTTCGCGTCGTTCAAAAATGGGGCTAAGCATTCTACCCTTGCCAACATACTACTTCTGTTAAATGTAGCCGGCCTATGCTATGAATATTGTGACAAGAACTGTTTCCAAACACTGAACTGAAATTTTCGTCTAAGCAGAGAATGATTTTCCCCGTTACCCTCGATATCTATTGATTTGTTTATTTCTCTGTCAACGAAGGAAATTTTCACAAGAGTCGAAATTTTCTTATTTGTTTTTTACTACCTATGCTTATTAATTTAACTTTCATTTCAGGTGTCGTTGAATAATGAAATATGTATCTGAGAACCAATTAAGCGTTGAAGTTTATTAAGTACTTAAAATGGCCTTGCAGCTCCCGGAACATATGATCCAAGGGCATGTGCTCATTCAGGAACGGTGAATAATCTTGACCTGAGACGAGACCTGCAAAGACGGCTTTCTTTTTCCTTGTTTGACACTTGTTCTTCTTTTCATCACAGTTGATCATCAATTCTCAACTGTTTCCTTGAGGGTTTCACCTAAATCCCGGGTAGAATTTTCTGAGCACAATAAACGTGTTTGCAATTTACGAATTTGTAAACTTATTTTTATAAAGATTTTCCTATCGGAAATAAAACATGTATTTATAGCTGTTCAATAATAATCTGTCCGGCTATTGTAGAATACTTTTCAAAGTGAAAAAGTACTCGTAAAATAAAATCATTCGGAATTCTTTTCGAGGGATACCAATACTTTCACACAAAAAGGTGCTGGTTGCATCTGACAATTCGTGACAGCACTTGCTGGTTGCAGATGAAGTTACATTTTTTCCTCTTTGCAAGTCCCGTCCCAGATCTTGACTAACCGCCAAGCTAACCGCAACATAATTGAACCGTTTGTTTGAGAAACTGCGTATGTAACATTTTTGGCCAAAATGAGATTTTTATGTATTCTGAATGCTCTTCCAAAAATACGTATTCTGGCAAAAAATACGAAAAAAAATTGACTGAACTGATAGAATTGACTTTATATAAATAAAAACTACTTGAGGTTGATTTGACTAGCGAGAGGACTCACTCAAGGCAGGATTGAGGAAGAGGGGGGCTCTGAGTCATGACCCCGGGCCCTCACATAACCGTATGTACCAAAATCAATCTTTTTCGTACATTTAGGAGCTCCCGAAAACTGTCGACCTCGACCCTGGATTCGCCAAATGGCAAAATTTGTCACGGATTAATTCTTGCTGGGATCAGCAGTGTTGCTGTTTATATATGCATAAGAAAACATGAAACGTTTCACTGCGAATTACAAGGTTGTGGTTTAGTTAGAATAAAACTAGAACCGAAATCGATCTACAGCATGGCGCTGCTAGTAACCTAATGATTGACAATTAGAGAGAAAAACTAACCTAAGCCTATTATTTGGCCTATTATGTATAAACCTATTATACTGGAAAAAATCAATAAAAGTACGATAAACCGTATTTATTCTAATTGATTGCTGGTTCGCTATTTTGAATTAAATTTGGTTATCATTTTTGTTATGTTGACTAGTAATTCAACCAAAATGATAACAATTCTAGTTATCAATATAACTGGATAATAAAGTTTGTTATTAATAAGTTATTCTGTTCTCAACTCTGTACAGCTGACTGTTATTTACATAAAATGGTCATATGGCATCATGATTTGATTATAAATAGTTTTCAGTAAATGCAAGATTGTAGAAAGCGTATTGTAGAAAGCGTATTGTAGAAAGCGTATCTCTTCTGCTCCTCAAGAAAGCGTAATTAGGTGAGTGCCTAGAGACGACGCCGTGCAATCACTCGATTCGAGTTCGAATCCCAGTGAATGGCAACATTTTTTTTCAATGCGTAACGAAGTCGGCAAAGAAGATTCAACTATTTTGGTCGATAAAACAGTGATGGCTGATAACTAAATAATAACTAAATTAGTTATTTGAGTAAATAACATGTATAACAAAATGTGTTATCAATTTGGTATCAGTAATAACTTAATTTGTTTTCATGTAGTTATTTCACGAATAAAATTCTGGTATCATTTTTGTTATGTTGGCTGTTAAGTCAGCCAAAATGATAACAAGTTCAGTTATCAATATGTTCGATAACCGGATAACAGAATTTGTTATCAATCAGTTATTTATTTGTGCTCGGGTACAACGCATAAGCGTACAAGAGCTTATAACTCCTTACCACAACGAGTTATGAACAACAAAATACTCTGAAGGTTCAGGTTTCTGAAGTCAATTTCACTAAGTAAGTGTTTACCAAATATTTGGAAGCGCAATTGTGCATAGACTGGGCAGTTACATATTAGATGATAAGAAGTTCCATAATCGGATTCACAACTATCACAAACAGATGATTCAACGCGTTGAATATTTGCCATGTGATAGTTCAGTCGGCAGTGACCTGTCAAGGCCTTGACTAAGACACTGCAATTCTGTTTAGACAGATTAGCTAGATAGCTTGCTACTACCGGAGATGGCTCCCGGATGTACAATTTTGTTTGATGACATGAATCCAGACTACTCCAATGCCATTTGTGCTGAGTGACAGCCCAAGAGTTGATCAAAAGCTTCACCCAACATTGGAATAGCTGGCTCAGGACCAATAAAGTCATGCGATGCTCCATTACGAGCTAACTCATCAGCCAATTCGTTTCCAGCTATGGTAGAAAGACCAGGTACGCATATAAGGTGTAAAGTATTAACTGAATTCAGTTCCTCAATTTGAGTTCGACATGCGATTACTAACTTCGATCTTGAGTTGGCTGAGGCGAGAGCTTTGATAGCTGCTTGGCTATCTGAACAGAAGTATATTACTTTGCCCATAATGCGTTGCTGCAGTGCAGATTGCACTCCACACATGATGGCAAATATTTCCGCTTGAAAGACAGTGCAGTGTGTACCCAGTGAGTGTGACTGTTCCAATCTCAGCTCACGCGAATAGACGCCTGCACCTGCTCTACCTTCGAGGAGGGAGCCGGCAGTGTAACAAACAATGCTGTCCGACACACTTCTCTCCAAATAGCCAGATGTCCACTCATCCCGCGAGGGGAATTGTGTTGAAAATGTCCTATAAGGAAAACTACTAACGTGTGTGAGATCACTTGGAGCAAGGAAAATTTTGTCCCAATTAACCATAAGCGGTAACAACGAAGTGTGGGTAGAACTGCGGTTTACAGGATTCTCTTCCATAAAACCGAGTACCCATAGTAGGTAAGTACAAGAAATGCTTCTTGTTTGAGATGTATGTGTAGTGGGGCCACGTCAAAGAGAACTTCGATAGCAGCCGTGGGAGTTGAAGAGAACGCACCAGTCATTGCCATTAGGCACATCCTTTGAAGATGGCCTAATTTAGACTGAATTGTCCTCACTTCCCCCTTTTGCCACCACACAAGTCATCCATAAGCCAAAATTGGTCGTACAACTGTTTTGTAACTCCATTCGATATATTTGGGTTTAAGACCCCAGTTTTACCAAAGGTTCGTCGGCATTGGCCGAAAGCCATACACGCCTTTTAGATTCTGAAGTCAATGTTAGGAGTCCAGGAAAGCTTTGAATCCAAAATTAGACCCACATACTTTACTTGATCAGTTACATTGATTTCAGAACCAAAAAGATGTAATGGACGAATAACATTACGATTACGTTTTTCCGTGAAAAGAACAATAGATGTTTTATTCGGATTGACCGAAAGGCCATATTGGCGCACCAACTTTCAACTACCTGAAGAGCATTTTGCATCTGGTCGAATAAGGTAGTAATGCACAAACCCACTATCAATGTAAGATAGTCGTCGGCAAATCCATAGGTAGGAAAACCGCCATTATTGAGTAACCTCAATAGCGTACCTGCAACGAGATTCCACAAAAGTGGAGATAATACTCCCCTTGAGGGCATCCGCAGACACTTAATTTCCTAATCGCTGCTTTACGTAATGTCGAGTAGAGATGTCGGTTTTAAGCATCTGGTGAATCCATTTGGTAATAATATTAGGTAGCCCATGACAACGTGCGGCTTCCAATATTGCATCGAAAGACACGTTGTCGAAAGCACCTTCAATATCTAAGAAAGCACCCAAGCACGATTGCTTTTGAGCGAATGCTTTCTCGATATCGTACACAACCTTGTGTAGAAGAGTCACGGTGGACTTTCCAGATTGGTAAGCATGTTGATTAACATGAAGAGGCATGTTTACCAAACAGTCATCACGAATGTGATGATCGATAATACGTTCTAAGCATTTCAGAAGAAATGAGGTCAGACTGATGGGTCTAAAACTCTTTGCTTCTTCATACGAAGCACGTCCTCCTTTTGGGATAAACTTTACAGTGACATCCCGCCAGGATATGGGAATATACCCAGTAGCAAAACTGCATACTATTTTTTTTCTAAACATGTTTCTTATGCTCAAAACCTCTCTGAAGCAGAACGGGAATCCCTTCCTTCCCTGGAGATTTGTAGAGAGCAAAACTATTAAGTGCCCATTGAATCGATTCAGTAGTTATGATTCTACGTGCTTGAGCACAAGACCCATAGCTACATGAAAAGACATCAGGATCATCCGAAGATGTCATATCGACACATCCAGGAAGTGCGTATCAAATAAGTGCTCTAACGATTCTTCATCAGAAGAACTGTAGTCGCCATTTGGCTTGCGAATTTCGCCAACTTTGAAATCCTTAGATCTCGCAAGAATTTTATTCAATCGACTGGCTTCACTCAAATTGGAAACATTTGCACAAAGGTTTTTCCAGCCGGATCGTTCAGCAGATCGTAGAGCCTTCTTGTAAGCTTTGCGAGCCAACTTGAAAGAATCCGTCCCTGCTGAATGGCGTCTGTTCCAACTCCTTCTGCACTGCTTCCTTAGCTTAGCCAAATCGGAATTCCACCAAGGGGTTCCTCTTGAGGTTTTTACAGAACGTAAAGGGCAAGCTTCTTCGAAAGTTTCCACGATGTGCAACGTTGTAGTATCAACTGCATCATCCAAGTCGGTAGGAGTTTCTATAGAAGGTAGATATCCATGAAATTTGGTAGAGAGCAACTCTGTGTAAAGATCCCAGTTGGTTGAACGAGGATTTCTAAAACACAAGGTCTGCGAAGTAACATTCAAATGATCAAAGTTGATGTAGCGATGGTCACATATCGATTCCCCATCTGACACATGCCAATTCGTCAACTCGTGACTGATTCTATTGGAGCAAAGGGTTATGTCTAACACCTCTGCTCTATTAGATACCATAAAGGTTGGGCGATTGCCTATGTTAAGTAAACTAAGTTCGGTACTACTTAAGTATTCCATCAAGCTGGAGCCTCTCAGATTGATATCCGAGCTACCCCAGATGATGTGATGAGCATTAGCATCACTGCCGACAATTATCGGAAGGCCTTTTGAAGTGCAATATATGACAACTCGTTTGAAAGCATCCGTAGGGGATGGTTCATCATGTGGTAAATAAACCGAACAATAGACGTATTTCCTGACGGGGGTTCCGCCAGTTGCATCAATTGTGACAGCACATACATCTCTGGTTGTTAGATTAAAGATAAGTGTAGGAGCGATAGCGTTGATAACAAGCACACATGGACGCAGCATTGATCGAGAGTTTACCATTCCATGACTAAAAGCAGCAAAAACCGGGCTCACTAGGTTACCAGGGAAGGTAGGAAGTACCCTTACGAAAATAGGGTTCCTGCACCAAAGCTACTTGGGATTTGCCAATTTGCATAAGTCTACAAAGATTAATCGTTGCTGTTCTTTTATGCTGAAGATTGATTTGAGCTATCTTAACTGAAGCCATTGCAAATTAAAATAATGCACTCCACAACTTCAGCATTAATATAAACAGCAACGATGAAACCAAATTGGTATCTTATCAAGAAAGCCAAAGACGAAACACAGAGTACAATGTGTATAACGCATAAAGCGAATCCATATAGGTGACAATTTGTTGAAAAACTAAATAAAAACATGCTCATAATCCCACCCTTATTTAACCTCAAGTTGAGATTGAATAAGAGTAGCCGATTATTTCGGAGAAGCAAAAAGTCAACTACGCCATAGCTCCGGTTAGCGCAGTAAGGGCTAGATACTGTGAAGGGTGCCCTGGTGCTTCACAGGCTCCGTTAGCGATTAGGTTCTTTTTAGACCCCCCTAACCATTCATTCGTAGGCACGGTAAGCATAAAGCCGCATCACACCAAGAATTTGGGGTCACCTGTATGGTGGACTTCTACCACCGGAACAGGCATCCGTAGCGTTATTCTTAGCCAGATAACTGGCTGCCGACACCACACAGCTATCTTGGCTGTTCGGGGAGAGAAGTTGACATTGACTTTACGTCAACTCTCAATGTGGCCGAACAGCCATCCACTTAAGGGAAATAGATTCACTTATTTCCATCAATTCACATTGGTTTGCGTTTATTAAACTGCACTGCAGTAGTTATTGAAAAAAACATTTCCCTTGGGAAAAATGGGGAAGAAATCAATGTTTTTTTTAATAACTAAGGCTAAGTACAAAAAAGTATGTCTCACATTTTTTTGTACACACATATACATACATACATACATACATACACACACATACAGGGGGCAGAAGGGACTTTGTTCAAGGGCTTGACGACCCCTCCCCATGGCCACTGCGAGTTAGACCGGGACCATCGTCCCTAACCCCTAATCCCAAGGCGTCAAGCGACCCTTGCCGAGAGGATGCATGGCCAGGGGGTGAAATAATGAGCTAGGCCTTTAACGGAGCCTGTGGGGTACCTGGGCACCCTCCACAGTAATTGTCCCTTACCGCGTCATGCTGGGCTCCGGCGTGGTGGACCTCTTTTCCCGAGCAACTCGTGGGACCAAAATGGAAAACCAAGGCAATTCTTCAACTAGTGGTAGTAGTGTAGGCGACAACCCCTTCGCAAGAGGTGGGTTGTTCAGGTCTCCGAGGCCAGAAGCAATAGTCGGCAGCTCGGTGCGCAGCGCCAGCGTGGGTCACCTAACCATCTCCCAGACTACGCCGGTAGAGGTTATAGACGGCTCATGGCTTGTGAAGGCGATGAACCGCAAATGCGATGGGCTTTCGGTCTTCGAGGTGGCGACGAAACAGCTGGACGCCATCATCGACTTTGCGTCATCGAAGCATAATATCAGTAAGGACCTCAAGAGGAGCTTGCAGAAACTTCGAAAGTCGATGCTGGACGCCAAGCTGGAGAGGGCGGTCGGGACGGCCAAGTGTCAACCCGTGAAATCCGTGGAGTCGAGGTCTACCCTGACTGAGGCCCAAGAATTCGCGGACTCGGGCAAGGTCGAATCGACTGAGGGCGTGCCAGTGAAGACGGTGGTGCCAAAGTCTAACCAGACTGAGGGATGGTTACTACCCCGAACAAGGGTAGTGGGGCTGGGAATCTGAACCCCGGCCAGGTATTTTATATATTGTTTATTTAATGTCAATCAACAGGCTAAGGCAGCCCCAATGATTGTTTACTTAATCTATTACAGTTTACAATAAATCAGGTAATTAACACATTTGTTTCTAGCAATAAAGAAAAATTAACATAAAACAAATACACGAAAAATTACAATTGCAAACTACATTTAACAAAAAAAAAGCAATGTTATGAAAACTCATATGTGAATATGTACGTTATGTGGAAGATATTGATTTGAAAAATGTATTGGAGGTAACCACTTTCCCTTCGATGGGACTCGAACCCATGACCCTACAGTACGCTAGACTGGTGCTTTAACCAACTAAGCTACGAAAGACCTCCGTCGGCCTTCGCAACCTAGCGGCTACTGAACGAGCTCGAGATTCCCAAATTGGACGCATAGTCAAATCACTCGCAATCCATTTATCAAGCCAATACTTCCACATGTGTATTGTACACGTCCACATTAGAGGAGCGTGAGTATTTAGAATGTCTGGCGGCTATACACATTCTTCATCAGCAACGGTACTGATCAAGTGAGGTTGTGTAAGCTATTTGCCAGCCGGTCGTCAAGCTCAGACCCGACCGCATTGCGTAGGCAAGAGCACGCAACTCAAGTTCAGTTCAATCAAAGGTAATTGCCTCTTTCCGGGGATTAAACCACCCGCCTTGGACGTTAATTTACAATGTTCTGAAAACTCATATGTGAATATGTACGTTATGTGGAAGATATTGATTTGGAAACTGTATTGCAGGTAAACACTTTCCCTTGACTGAGTGATTTGACTATGCGTCCAATTTGGGAATCACGAGCTCGTTCAGTAGCCGCTAGGTTGCGAAGGCCGACGGAGGTCCTTCGTAGCTTAGTTGGTTAAAGCACCAGTCTAGCGTACTGTAGGGTCATGGGTTCGAGTCCCATCGAAGGGAAAGTGGTTACCTCCAATACATTTTTCAAATCAATATCTTCCACATAACGTACATATTCACATATGAGTTTTCATAACATTGTAAATTAACGTCCAAGTCGGGTGGTTTAATCCCCGGAAATAGGCAATTACCTTTGATTGAACTGAAAAAAAAGCTAATCATTTGTTGATTTATGGCTCCCAAAAGCTATTTTCATGATTCACGAATTTCCTGAATAACAAGCCCGTCGGCCAAGTTGATTTCGCCAAAGCCTTCTCTTTATCCTTCCAATTTACGCCAACTTTGAAAGATATGTATCGCAGATCGTCCAAGTTACTCCATCGCGGAATTAGTTTAAAAACTTCTGGTCTGTAGCTTGATCCCAAAGCGTTCGAAACCATTTCACGCATAGCATCGTCGGGTACATGTTTGGCTACTTTTGTGTAGAATATCCAGCAGTGCGAGTGCCAACGGAAGCATTGTCTGAATTCGAGCCCCTCGATAACTGATCCGAATCATTCAAATTAGATAATAAATCATTGCGGTTGGGGTTCATTCGGGGCGTTGAAATGCACGGTTCTGCTACCACAGTTCGAGTCGGTTGACAATCACTGTTCACCGTTTGTTGCAGCTCTGCAATACTCTGCTTTATCGTCGACATCTCTGATTGAAGCGTACTCACGATCAGTTTGAGTTTATTCCCTTCCTTTTGCTCATTTCGTAGCAGTTCAACAGATTCGTTTCCTGCAGGTGGCGACGACGATTGCTTCTTGCGGAACGAAGATAAACAGATATCGCACAGCCAAATCACGTTGTCGAATTCACGGCATACTCGCCACTGGTATTGGTTCATCTTTTTGCATTGTAGATGGTATCTTTCATTGCATCCATCACATTCGATAAACTCCTCCATACCTCCAACAGGTAAGGAACAACTACCGCATCCAAAGCGCATTGTGAAGCGGGCTGCGGTTAGTTATTGAGAAAACGACGGTACTGCAACTGTGACGGTAATACAACAAAAGCACGGCAATTACAATAATTGATACTTTGTCGTTTGCGAATAACTTTCGTGGATTATAGCTTTATAGGCAGTGCAAATCTAACGTAATCTTTTCCACTAGTATCAGATATAACTATGCTTTTGCCGGTATACACTAAGCAAATTAAGGCGAATCAGATAAACTCGTATTTAACGCGGAATACGACGAACGAATAAAAGACGCACGCACGCAAATCACATCACATTGTACCTCCCAAACCGGGGGATGAAGGACCTGGAAAGGTCCGTCCACCCAGGAAAGACGGTGGTAAGAGGTTACGGCAGGCTGAGAACTCTCAGCCGCCCCAGACCAGGGAAATAGAGGGGGATGACGAAATAGAGGAAACCGAAGACGTGAAGGGCCGAAAAGAAGGCCCAGGCGAACGAGGGTAGCAAGAAGTCTAGGATAGGCGCCGATCGCTCCAGGGGCGATGCCCTAGTCATCAAGACGGACGAGGCTAAGTACTAGGACGTCTTGAAGAAAATGAGGAGTGACGTCAAGCTCGGTGAACTCGGCGACGACGTACGTCGAATAAGGCGTACCCGAATGGGCGAGATGATCCTCGAGCTGAAGCGGGGCGTCTCGAAAAAGGGCGCCGCCTACAAGAAGTTGGCGGAGGAAGTCCTAGGCGAGACGGTCAAGGTGAGGGCACTCACGACGGAGGTGGATCTAAGGGTTAAAGACCTGGACGAGATCACCGAAGTCGAAGAGCTCGTCACGGCACTGCGGCGACAGTATGAAGTGAAGACGCCCACCGCAGCCGTTCGGCTACGGAAAGGTCCGGCAGGGACGCAGGTAGCATTGGTTCGGCTATCTACAGCGGACGCCTCCAAGGTAGTCAAGTTAGGGAGCGTCAAGGTGGGATGATCGGTATGCCCTGTGGGAATATACGAGCAACCCGAAGTTTGTTTCAAGTGCCTGGAACCGGGGCACAAGCAATGGGACTGCAAAGGCCCCACATGTGGTCTGGACACTACCCCGGACAACCTAGTTCGGAGGATGTGTAAAGATGAAGTTGGCTGGAACGCCGTTTTATCGGCTATCGCCCAAATCGTCTCGGAGCTACACAGAAGGTGGCGCGTGGACTCAAGGATGGCTAGTTCAGGCGCAAATAAAAGGTGGTCCAAGGGATCGGAGTCGGCTTCATGGGCCATACCGGTGGTCATGCTCTGTGGTCGAACTCGATCCTTTTATCGAACAAGTGGCCGCGCGAAGAACAACATGGTATCGTCGTTTTCGCGGCGTCGGTCAACCGGGTGGGTTCCGAGCCCGAAGACGGAAAGGGGTCCTCGTCAAGGCTGGGGCAGGCGTAGGCACCGCGTCGGCAAGTCCTTCTGTGTGCTGGCGAACAGGCCCTATCGCAGAAAGGTCATCATTCTTGATACCAGTCGTGCAGAGGGAAGCAGGCGCGAAGTCGACCATTCCCACCTTCCGAGGACATAGGGCGTGGTAAGGCCACCTGGAAAGCCGGCAACGCGCTGGCACGATACCATGGTGTTCTTCTTAAAAAGCGAGTTACGATGTTCGGTGCTGCAAGGACACGCAGCTTGCCTCGAGGGTGCGTTGTGCACTGGCCCCCCTTTGAGGCATTACTTTCTGGTTGTACCGAAGGGACTATGGGCTTGGCGGCAATGGAAACGGTTTAGCGGGTCGGGGATGTAGTCCTGCCTCCCTCGTTTGCTGTTGGAGGTGATCCCTAACCCCGCACTTCCTGGACTACCTACACACTTAGTTTTATTCACCGACCTCGGCTGTGCGAATCTCGGTTTTAGCATTTTAACTGAGGTTCATCTAACAAAATGCCAGGTTGCTTAGTAACAAAAAATGTTCAGCTGAATATCGGCATCCGTTTGCTGAGATCACATTAAAATGCATTGCCGAGCAGACGGCTGTTCAAATCTTGGCATATTTTAGCCGAGATTCGGCATTAAAAATTAAGTGTGTAGGATGTCTGTTGAGCAGATTCCCCCTCCATTGCTTAGGAGGAAAAAAAATACACACATACACAAACAGACATCATCTCAATTCGTCGAGCTAAGTCGATCGGTATATAACACTATGGGTCTCCGAGCCTCCTATAAAAAGTTCATTTTTGGAGCGAACATATAGCCTTTACGTATACTTTGTATACGAGAAAGGTAAAAATTTTGTTCTGGAATGTTTGAAATTTTTTTCATTTGTTTGAGAAAGTACATATGTCCACGTACTTTGAAGAGCAATTGTGGAGTACTGCTTACATTTTTTGCACTGAAAGTGCCCCAAGGTGTTGAGTTATGCCAAAAACTATCGATCTGTATCGAAGAAATCGAAAGATTCGGTGCACATTTGTTCAAAAACAGTTTTTTGTTGTTTTCTCGAACTAGTGTAAAATGGACTTACACAGTTTCTCAAACAAATGGGTAATAGAAAGGGGGTAGTCTAAGAGAGCGTTACGTAATTAAAGGGGGGGTCTAGTTATCTTTCCAAAGTTCCTCTTTCTCGTTTAAAACAAAAAAAACTAGCAAGTGGAACTAAAGCTACGAATTTTGCTGGACCCTCACATTATGGTTATCGAGACATTTATCTCCACTAGAAGCCGACCACCAATGGGCACACTAGTTTTGGCATTATTTTTTTGTGCCATGCTTCTAATATTTGTTAGGAAGTCTTCCGCAGCACAGCTGAATAAAGGAACCCGAATGAATTTATGAATAAATATGATCGTATTGGTCCTTATTTTCTGCCTTTTTTTATCTCCTCTTAATTGTTTCTTTCTATATTTGTTGTTTGCTCAAGCTTGGGAGGAACCCTCCGAAGCATGCGATGTATAGTAGAGAATTTCCAAACATCCGACCAGGCGTCTCCATTAAACATGCATGGTACGATCGTTACCAACCATTGACTAGGGGATACTAGGGCATCGAAGCTGCATGTTAAGGTCACTCCTGAGTCCTGACAGATTCCAAGTTTCAAAGTGCTCGCGTTTTCGGGGGCACACCACTCGATACGGAAGCAACGCACAACTGTCATTTTTATTTTTTCACGCATGCTACGACGCAGCAAAGCAGAATCAACAAAAATGACAGTTGTCCACCAGGCGGTATCGAGTGGTGTGCCCCCGAAAACGCGAGCACTTTGAAACTTGGATTCTGTCAGGAGTGACCTTAACGAAAAACGTCCGTATGCTAATTCCTAGTTACTTCACGAAAGCAAAGAGCGATGAGAATGGTCAAGATCAACAGGTGCGTCTATAGGCGAGGCGCTAAATATGGGTTGTCTTACACAGAAAAAAATTATGAAAAGTAAACAGCGCGTAAAACTCAAGATGCGGAAATCTACGCTTTTCTACGCTGAAATGGTGCCCTTCCTAACAAGTTTGCTTACAATTTGCATGCAATATTGATGATTCACGTCAAATATGGTATACATTTAGGCTATATCCCGCATGGAATTACGCTAATAATGGCGTTCCATTTATGTGCATGAATTTTAGCGTAAATTTCAGAGGATTTTTCTATCTGTGTAGAAAAATGGCCCTCAGCGATGGTGGTATCAATAGCAAGAAACGGTTTGTTTACAAGGAAGATAAACAGTCGTTTAAATTGAAGAATTGAACACACTATTGTAGACCTTGTACTGGTTGAATGCAAAACAATCATTACACGGTCGGTGGGTCGGTGATGATTCACTCATCTGTTTGAAGATCGAAGTGGAGCAACGGCGTGCAACAAGATTACTATCTTGATTTCAGTACATGTTATTGACATCCAGTCATAATGTGACGAACAACGTCGTATAAATGAATGAACGTAAAAATGATATCTAAACTGTTTTGAAAAACTGCAATGCCATTTCTATTCAAATGCATTGCACAGTTTTGATTGGACTAGAGACTTCCGCTGAAAACAAGTTACAACTTATATCAAGTTTTTAACATTTCCTCTCCTCCGAAGTGGATGCAACATCCTTCTCTGCCTTGCAGTGTTATCTACGTGATCAAACGTTTTGCTGGTGAGTTTTGAATGAGTGAGCTTTCCGTTCAATGTGCCTTTAGATTATTCAAAGCCCACGTGTCGCACTAATGCCGAGCAAGCAAAAAGAGCACTTTGAAAGTAAAACCATCTTGGATCGGTTCCAGCTCAGTGCATCAAACAACCATCCACCTATCTGCTGGTCGATTGACTTCCATGAACCAGCGCTACACAGCTCTTCGGTAAACTTGAACTTCCACACCGTGTGCGCGCCGTCAAACGCACACTAACTGGAACCGAGGATAAGGGCAGGGACACAACTTGTTTGGTGCTGTGCTGCACGAAGAAAGCCCCAAACCGGGCTCGGACTCATGTGCAAGCAAAACAGAAGAAAGGTGGAAAACAGAAACTGGAAACCAGAAAAACAAGTTGCACCTTATGAATGTTTATAACAAACCAGTCCTAGGTGAGATGTGGATGGCCATAAGGTGGGGCTCGGGTTGTGGGTAGACGGACAAAGCGTGCGTTTCACCCGTTTTCCCATGGTAAAGCTTGTTGATAGTTTTACTCTGTTGGGTCGGTACTTGAGTGCATAAAATCTTTACCAAGGTACACCAGTTTAAAAGATCCGTTTTTCCTGAACAAATAGGGTTGTATGGACAAAGGACAACTACGTTAATTAACATATTCACATATCCGCATATGACGTAATATGAATCAATTTATATGAGTTTCTGAATAGGGTTCTAATGCAGCGTTGTTTGTTTGATTGTAGCAGTGTTGTAAAATGCCATTGGTTTACATTTTTATAATTGTCCGAGAGGACATTGCTCAAAATATGTAATCTGAGAATTATAACACGTGACATTTTGGGGAGATTTCATTTTAGCTTCAGGCTCAGGCACTATTTTGTGCATGTCAATGTACCCTGTGGACAACAATTTAGAGTCAATCAACCGCTATGAATTGATAAAAAAAGATATGAGGTGAATTAGGCTTCTAAAACAAATTTTGGGCCAATTAGTAAAATGGCATGCTGATGACATTTTACCACACTCATTCTATGCGATGCACAATGATTTTGGGCATTCCTACAGTTAAATTGGATTATAGAATATCTGAGTCGAATCGCTCAGTACTTTGATATGATTGTCTACAAGGAAGTTTATTGAAATTTCGCAAACCTTTCTATAGTCAATCCAACATACCCATTTTAACGCAGAGGAGTTTTGTTGTTTTTTTCACGCCTTTTTTAGGATTCGGGAGTTTTTGACTTGGTACGCATCCATTGTGTAGAATTTCGGTATATGTACTTTATTTTCAAATATCTGTTTTAAAACAAGTAACGCATTCAAAACAGTGATGATGACTCTGTGTCAGTGCAGTGCACTCTATTCTCGCCGTCTAGGTTGCGGTATGAGCGAACGAACGTTGCGTTGCTTCACCTCAAACCTCGCAAACTGTACATTTTTGCAACCCACCGGCTGTGCCAATCGAGTTTGTTTTGCTTTCAACCAGGACAAGGTCTCCAACACTCTGCAAATCTATTTACGCAGTGCATCGACCAAGTCGTCTTTCCGCCTTTCTTCTCAAAGCTGCGCTGCACCGTTGCAACGTGCTGTTCTTGTTGTTTTGTGAGACCGTCCGCTAAAACCCACGACAGTCGTTGTTGTCTAGCTCTAAGTAGAATAACGGGAGATTTCCACACACCCTTTTTATCACTCGCTTCCACGCAAAATGATGATGAATTCAAGATCAATTTCGTCATCTTGTACTGCATCGGCGCAACTTCGCCAGCGGGCGATGATGAAGGGGCATCGATTCATAAATCATTGAAATGGAACACTTACGAAACATCCAACCTCATGTTCGCTTCGTTGCTGGTTCCTCCATTACACGAATGTAACCTTTTTGTTTCGAGCGCACTCGTGAAGAATGAGATAACGAATCGCGCTTCTTTCACCACGTGTCGTCGTGTGTTACTTCACTGCACCGGGGCCATCGGTTGCGACTTGCTTGGCAGCGACGCACAAAGGCTTGTAATCGCAGCAGCAGCAGCAGCGGTACCTACACCTACGACGGAACCACTGTATATCGACCGAGGAGCGACCGTGACAGGTACGGCGAGCTTGGAGAAAGAGACGACAAAAATTAATTAGGCCCGACGGCCGCGTTGTGGACCTACGACACTGATCGTTATCGGCTGCGATGAAGCTGCTGCTTCTTGATGATGAATGCGAGGTTGTCTATCAAGCTAGAGTAATTGTTTTATAACACTCGAGAAGGGGAATGTAGAATAACCGGGACAGGTGACACATTCTGTGCTGGTAAATGGAAAGTGCAAGAGCGGTACGCAGTAATATGAGCGACAGTACAATAATGACATCAATTAGGTGCGTGACATTTCTCGGCATGGATAGATAAAAATAAACCAGATGCAGTTATATTGTTATCGGTACGGTGCTTTCGATGTTGAAATACGTGATTGAAAGTAACTTAATGTACTCATTGCTCAGGAAGTGTGTATTCAACTGGATTTTATGTAATTAGGGAATTTGTTCCATTGCCCATCTTACTGTCACAAAATCAACTAATCTTGATGTAATGAAACCCCAAAATTTTCATTCCGTTGATTTTTGTTGGCTGTGCTCATTACTTAAAAATCTCAAAAATTTGACGCCACAATACACGGTTCGAGGCCGCATCTCTCCATCCTCGGATACGCCCCACGCTCGCCAAGTCGTTTTGCACCTGGTCTGCCCATCTCGCTCGCTGCGCTCCACGCCATCTCGTACCTGCCGGATCGGAAGCGAACACCATCTTTGCAGGGTTGCTGTCCGGCATTCTTGCAACATGTCCTGCCCATCGTACCCTTCCGGCTTTAGCTACCTTCTGGATACTGGGTTCGCCGTAGAGTTGGGCGAGCTCATGGTTCATTCTTCGCCGCCACACACCGTCTTCTTGCACACCGCCAAAGATGGTCCTAAGCACCCGTCTCTCGAATACTCTGAGTGCTTGCAAGTCCTCCTCGAGCATTGTCCATGTTTCATGTCCGTAGAGGACAACCGGTCTTATAAGCGTCTTGTACATGACACATTTGGTGCGGTGGCGACCGCAGTTTCTTCTGGAGCCCGTAGTAGGCCCGACTTCCACAGATGATGCGCCTTCGTATTTCACGACTAACGTTGTTGTCAGCCGTTAGCAAGGATCCGAGGTAGACGAATTCCTCGACCACCTCGAAGGTATCCCCGTCTATCGTAACACTGCTTCCCAGGTGGGCCCTGTCGCGCTCGGTTCCGCCCACAAGCATGTACTTTGTCTTTGACGCATTCACCACCAGTCCAACTTTTGTTGCTTCACGTTTCAGGCGGGTGTACAGTTCTGCCACCTTTGCAAATGTTCGGCCGACAATGTCCATGTCATCCGTGAAGCAAATAAATTGACTGGATCTGTTGAAAATCGTACCCCGGCTGTTACACCCGGCTCTCCGCATGACACCTTCTAGCGCAATGTTGAACAACAGGCACGAAAGTCCATCACCTTGTCTTAGTCCCTGGCGCGGCGCGATTCGAACGAACTGGAGTGTTCGTCCGAAATCTTCACACAGTTTTGCACACCATCCATTGTTGCTTTGATCAGTCTGGTAAGCTTCCCAGGAAGCTGTTCTCGTCCATAATTTTCTATAGCTCTACGCGGTCTATACTGTCGTATGCCGCCTTGAAATCAACGAACAGATGGTGCGTTGGGACCTGGTATTCACGGCATTTGTGAAGTATTTGCCGTACAGTAAAGATCTGGTCCGTTGTCGAGCGGCCGTCAACGAAGCCGGCTTGATAACTTCCCATGAACTCGTTCACTAATGGTGACAGACGACGGAAGATGATCTGGGATATCACTTTGTAGGCGGCATTAAGGATGGTGATCGCTCGAAAGTTCTCACACTCCAGTTTGTCGCCTTTCTTGTAGATGGGGCATATAACCCCTTCCTTCCACTCCTCCGGTAGCTGTTCGGTTTCCCAGATTCTGACTATCAGTTTGTGCAGGCAAGTGGCCAGCTTTTCCGGGCCCATCTTGATGAGCTCAGCTCCGATGCCATCCTTACCAGCTGCTGTATTGGTCTTTAGCTGTTGAATGGCATCCTGAACTTCCCTCAAGGTGGGGGCTAGTTGGCTTCCATCGTCCGCTAAACTGACGTAGTCATCTCCCCCGCTGCCTTGACTTTCACTGCCTGTACTCTCAGCGCCATTCAGATGTTCCTCGTAGTGCTGCTTCCAACTTTCGATCACCACACGTTCGTCCGTCAAGATGCTCCCATCCTTATCCCGGCACATTTCGGCTCGCGGCACGAAGCCTTTGCGGGATGCGTTGAGCTTCTGATAGAACTTGCGTGTATCTTGAGAACGGCACAGCTGTTCCATCTCCTCGCACTTCGCTTCTTCCAGGCGGCGTTTCTTCTCCTGAAAAAGGCGGGTCTGCTGTCTCCGCTTCCGTCTATAACGTTCCACGTTATGCCGGGTACCTTGCTGCAGCGCGACCGCCCGCGCTGCGTCCTTCTCCTCCAGAATCTGCCTGCACTCTTCGTCGAACCAATCGTTCCGTCGACTTCGACCCATATACCCGACGTTGTTCTCCGCTGCGTCGTTAATGGCTGCTTTGACTGTATTCCAGCAGTCCTCAAGAGGGGCCCCATCGAGCTCACATTCTTCCGGCAACGCTGCCTCAAGATACTGCGCGTATGCAGTGGCGACATCAGGTTGCTTCAGTCGCTCTAGGTTATACCGCGGCGGTCGTCGGTACCGAACATTGTTGAAGTAGGTGCTGCGAATGGCCATATTCTTGGAGGCGGCGAAATCAATTAGTCGTAGGCCATTTTCGTTCGTCAGCCGGTGAGCGCTGAACTTTCCAATAGTCGGTCTAAGCTCCTCCTCTTGGCCAACCTGAGCGTTCAAATCTCCTATGATGATTTTGACGTCGTGGCTTGGGCAGCTGTCTCACGTTCCAGCTGCGCGTAGAATGCGTCCTTATCATCATCAGTGCTTCCGGAGTGTGGGCTATGGACGTTGATTATGCTGAAGTTGAAGAACCGGCCTTTGATCCTCAACCTGCACATTCTTTCATTGATCGGCCACCACCCAATCACGCGCCTTTGCATATCGCCCATCACCATGAAAGCTGTTCCCAGCTCGTGTGTGTTGCCGCAGCTCTGGTAGATGATATGATTACCTCTAAACGTTCGCACCATTGATCCCTTCCAACAAACCTCCTGCAGCGCTACGATGCCGAATCCACGGTCCTTGAGCACATCGGCGAGTATGCGTGTGCTCCCGATGAAGTTGAGAGATTTGCAGTTCCACGAACCGAGTTTCCAATCGCTAGTCCCATTTCGTCGCAGTGGTCTTCGCCGATGGTTCCGGTCCGTACTCTCTTGTTGATTGTTCGTTGCTTATGATTTTTTAAAGGCTGGCTTGCAGGGCCTGACACCAAACCCCCTAAATTTCCGGAGGACCATTCCTCCTTTTTTCCGGTGGACCATGGTGCACAGTTTCACTTAGAGTCCCTCGCTGGCACTCGGACGATGATCAGCCGCCTCTAACATGGAGAACAGACGCTGTTGTGAGCCGATACTGACATGGAGAACAGACGCTCAATAAGATTAGCAAACCCCCCCTTCCCTGTCAGCATACGACCATAGTTCCAACCGGGGTTGGTTACCCGATCTTCCCTAGGGTTGCTCCAATCCAAACGATAGCCGAACTATTATTAGAACGGTTTACGTTCCACGTTGAACCGTAATGATAATGGTGCTGGACCATAACCGTAGTGTAGTCTGATAAAGTTTTGACCATAGTGTCTACGGTTTTCGTAGTTTTTAAGAATGTTAACCGTAAGAAAAAACGATTTGCTTCATACATTTTTGGAGGAAAGATTCTATCAGTATTATATTGATTATGGTCCGTTGACTGTACACCTCATTCAGGGCCGGATTTAGCCGGAAGGGGGCCCCGGGGCCGACAGTGTGTGGGGGCCCCAAAATGTACAAAAAAGGTTGGTTTTGATACATAAGATTTGTGGGGGCCCGGGGCCACGCTAGATCCGGCCCTGACCTCATTGATTAAGGTTGAGATAATCGTTTTACCATAGATATGTATTGTTCGAAGAACTTAATATTAATGGGTAACGATATCAACTATATCCATGTTTTATTTGTAACTGTACGAAGAACGGTAAATAATTATGCGGGTGTGGTTTTTGGTGCTTTTCAGTAAAATTAAAAAAAAAACATGTAAAAAAACTCCTTCGTAATATTTATTTATTTTTATTTTACAATGATTCATAACTACATATATAAGTGCATATGTTGTTATGACTAATTATGCTACGCTTAATAGTCGTTTGGTCAATACAATTGTACCCTTCACCTCCGATTAAAATGAATCTTGATTCTGTCCTTAAAAGTGTTTGAATTCCTTTCACTCCTACAATTTGCCGGTAAACAATTCCAATATTTGATTGCACGGAAACGAAATGATTCCTTCAAATAATTTGAGCGATATCTTGGGACAATTAGCAAATTGGTTCGTGATGATCGAGTAAAATTGAAAAAAAAAACCAGAACAAATTCACCTCCATGACGCCTTTCTCGTGCATTAAAAATACAGTATTTTGGACATAATTTTTAGGTTAATCGGAAGCAGTGGGATTAGATTTCACAATGAATGTATGCAAATCGAGCGAGCAAATGGATTAAGGATTGGTGTATTTAAAATAAGTAAGCTTTTCAAACGCGTATAACGCATGTATTTTGGCCCTCACTCCGAAGCTTCTGGATAGTTTTCAATAGGAAACAGTGGCACAGAATGCAACCAGCAAATCAACAGGAAGACAGCAGATAAGTACTTGAGTAATGGGTGAAACAACATATTCAGCTGAATCTATTGCTAATCTATTGGACAACCTGTGTGGTCAAATGACCTATTTGCGAAATAGTATGCCTTTCAAAAAAAGTTCAGTAATATCCCGATTGTATCACCCCTGGTGAATTTTGGAGTGATAAAACAGGGTATGTGACAAAAAAAACTTAAATTTCTTAATTCATTTCAGAAATATGATTCATTTTATGCCTTGTTGCTACATACGTCCGGAAATCTCCTTCACAACTGCGCACGTGAAAGATTTTTTTCTTCATAGAAAACGTGGATGACGCTTAGTACCTCAAGTGGAATCTGAAAAAGGAGATCACTAGAAATTCAGGAGTCCGCACAACATTTGGCATATTTGAAAAAAAAATCTATCGTGAAAGTTTGGCTGTGTTAAGCTCCTCGACAATCGGTTCTTGGCGGAAATACGACTGGCATGCCTGGATATAAGTTTGACTAAGAAACCGGATTTGTATTCGGTCGTCAATCAACAGATCCTTATTCTATTATGTAAAATGCTGTGCTCCTTAAGGAGAATGTCTTCTTTTTCCCATTGGGAGTAATCCAAAATCCTGGCATGGTAAAGGTTGGACCAAGATGAATACACAATACACACTGCCAAGTTTATAAAAGAGAAGAAGGCAGAGGTAAAAAATTCATTTCCAGGGCAAAACGAAAACAAATCCGCTGGCTCTCCCATACTAAAATCCAAGATGCCAAGATATAGCCAGAAATCACACAATTTCATAGATGGAAGTCTCATTTATGAAATAGAAATTTGAAATTGGCATCTAGTGTTGATAAATCGCTGAAAATTGTAACTTTCTGAAATTAAAATATTCTTCGTTTTGGACAGTGTAACATATTTTTGACCCCCAAATGTACACATTTTGGACACCCCCATTTAAGTTTCTTCAAAGTAGAAATGTGTAGGGGTCCAAATCAAGTTGGTTACCCTAGTGGTGTATTCATTTTGGGTTGGACTGCAGAACAACGGATAGTGTATCGTTAAATCACATGCTGATGCAGAGTCCGGATCTTTTTACTTGGCTACCATCTGTGTTGTCCCTGACAGTTCGAGAGTGACGGATATTTTACCGTAGGGTAGAGCCCCGTCATACACAACTGCGATGTAATGCGGATGACAGCGAAAGAGCGACCTTGCAATGTAGTTGGAGATATCGCGACCACTCTAGGACATACGTTAGACCATCCCATATGCTGATAAACCAGAAATTGAATTACTCGATTTTGTGCATAATTTTTGGAATAAACCAGTCACAACGGTCTATGAACAGATAGCGAATAGCTTTCATCGATATGCCAAACTGTATCAAACTAATGTTTCATCAAATACAACTACAATTTTAGTAGTCATCCACCCGACGAACTCAATACAGCGATAAGATGTGAGAAATCGAACAGATTTGTTCCCTAAAACACCATCCTCAACCTCACAACACGCGCGCTCTCCTGAGTCACGGATACTATCTCACTTGTGCTGTGTATATTTCAATCTAAAAGTGTTTTGGACAGTGTTTTATAATGTACAACAACGCGCGTGTCTGAGTATTTATAAATTAATGAGAACATAACTTCAGATGAGAACAAAGAAGATGAATGTGTAATGCTACATTCGGCGGAAAATGGTACATTCCACAGAATGGTCCTCCTGTGAAACGTTACATTTGTTGTCATCAATGTTTCCATACCACCGCATCGACTGGTGATGGTCGAAATGTCCCAACAAAGCACCTAAGGTAATAAAACAAATTTCCACAGGGATGGGAAGTGAACAACTTGAGCAATAGCATCGTAACGGCTATCCACATTGCGGATTGATGCGAAAATGAGAAAATATGTCCTGACTTCAGTGTCGCTTCTGGACATCAGAGTACATGCGCTACGCGTGGCTGTAAAGTTGTGTCTCCTGTTAAATGATGTCATGATTTTGAATAACCAATTCCGACATGAACGAAAAGTATGACTTTAATTGAGACTTATATTTCAAATGTTGATTTCGATGAAATGCAAGTTCGGCTTGATATTTCTGTGAAGTTTCACACTTCAAATAGATCTGAAAGCTTTTCACGAATTAATCTCGCCTGAGTTTTCGCTCATGTCCTTCGGGAAATCGTGACGGTCGCGTCCTGTCTTGTCGTGAAAACTGTGCAGTAAGAGACACAACTGTGAACCCAGACTGGCAGTAAATGTCATGTAATGTGGATGAACCAAAGCGTATCTGTTTGCTCGTATATGTTTGCCTATTGCCATAAATTTGGGCTTTCGTAGAAATAGCTCCAATCAGACGTAGATATGGGCATTTTTATGTTGGCTGTCGCCAGCGAAATTGGATTGGACACGAGTTGTACTCGGATAATAACTACGAATGGCAGAAAAGTGCTGCCTGTAGGCGCCAGTTAGTTTGCGTTGAGGTCTGAACGAATCAAGCGAATATAAACTGATGTTCAATTTTGTTTGTCGATGGATAAGATGATCACATTTAAGGTTTGGTGGATATGGTTAGAGCTCACAGGTAAAAATCATTGTACCCATTGTCAAACTATTAACAATGAATTTTAAAACGTATCTAACATCGTGCTGTGCTTCTACAACAAAAACATCACCTTAAACAAAGACATAAATAGTGAAACAGTTTTGCCTATTTTCGGAATGCAGATGTTTGTACACATCCTCAAAGAAATATATTTCAGCTCAAAATATTTAGAACTGAGCCTCAATTGAACTATTTGAGGCATACAGAACAAACTGAACAAAGTGGACTCGATTTTGTCACTCTCCGAGTTTTGTCTACCCTCGATTTTATCACAACAATGATTTTCATGAAATAACTTTCACCGCCTATAGTTTATTATAAATCATTTCTGAGTACCAGTCAAGAATTTTGTAAGTCTTTTCGACTAGAAATTACGGATTCCGTTCACGTATTTTGCCTTTCCAAGGCATAAACTGATTCATATATAGGGGAACGGTTCGCCACTTAATCCCATAGCTCCTATTTCCATCCCATCAAAAACAAAGCAATGGAAAGGAATTTGGTTTGATTATTATTTTTGTGATTTTTTTCAGCAGTGAGCACGCATGTTGACAAAAAGAAGCAACGAATTTGGTGCCGTATTTCTTTGTTTAGCGATGAGATGGATATATGTACAGTGAGATTGAGATCGGAACATTTCCCCTATTTCTAAAACAAAAAAAAAATTGAAAATTGTCCGATTTTGACATATGTCCTATTTTATGACTCCAAAATTCACCAGGGGGTGAAAAAATCGGAATATAACTGTATATTGAGTAAATCGGGAACTTAATAAAACTGGCAAATCAAGTGACTTGGAAATTTTAGGTAAACTTGTCTAATTTGGTGTATTGTCTTCTTCTTCTTCTTCTTCCTATTGGCATTACATCCCCACACTGGGACAGAGCCGCCTCGCAGCTTAGTGTTCACTTAAGCACTTCTACAGTTATTAACTGCGAGGTTACTATTTTTGCATTCGTATATCATGAGGCTAACACGATGATACTTTTATGCCCAGGGAAGTCGAGACAATTTCCAAGCCGAAAATTTCCTAGACAGGCACCGGGAATCGAACCCAGCCACCCTCAGCATGGTCTTGCTTTGTAGCCGCGCGTCTTAGGGGCCGTCCAGAAACCACGTGGTCATATATGGGGGGAGGGGGGGTTTGGAAAATGACCACGATAAGCCACATGGGGGGAGGGGGGTGTTGCTCTCGAACCACGTGGTTTTTTTTACACGAAAAACTTTTGGTGAATAACAATAGCGGTGTAAAAAATACAAATTATCAAAATTTAATGATTTAATCATTAAACGCAAAGCGCATCTTAGGGCCGATGCCCACGTAGCGTCTTTTCAACTCAGTGTTAAAAAGAATTTAGCATTAAGCATCGAAAAAACCCGGTAACGCAGCGTCGGTCGCAACGCCGATGCATATCTGAGTTATTTGACCAACTTAGCCTTAGATCCTATTTCCATAAAAAAATAAACGGTTGCGTCTCAATCTCCACAAAAAAAATTTGGGAAAGAAAAATGAAAAAATATTTTTAAAAAATTCCGCCGCAGATGGTTTTCGGCATCACGCCGCCGACACTTTTGCATCAGCGGACTACAGCTACAATTTTGAAAACTGTTCATTTTTTTACAATAATCCAAGAAAAATCTTCAAAAGAATTTCTTGTGGATATTCAGGAAAAATCCAGTAAAGAAATTTCCTGTAAAAACTTTGACCTTACTTCATACAATCCTGATAAAGTGCTAGCATTCAGAATGTTTTTTGAACAATTCTCTCTGGAAAATTTTGCTACAAATTGGTCATGAAAAAAAAAAACAAAACATCTCCAGTGTAAATGCCGAAAAAAATTCCATGTGAATTCTGTCTGAAAATGTGAATTCTGTCTGAAAATTCAAAACAGTCTCGTGGGAAATACATATAATTTTCGGTGGAAAAAAATGTTCATATTTTCATATTTTTTTTTACATTCTAATGAATTTCTTCGACAAGTTCTTCTGAATCTTCACCAGAAATTCTTTTTCATTTCCAAAATAAGTTTTTCGAACATTTTAGGGAGTGCACTTCAAAATGTTCAGTCTCCAGTTAGCCTTATGTAGCAAAGGCGTAGGATTGCCAATCCGGAGATGACGAGTTCGATTCTCGTTCCTGTCTAGGATGTTTTCGGGTGTCAAACATTGTCGGCACCCTAGGTATAATGTATCCATCGTACTTGCTACACAAGATATATAATCGTACAATGGCTGGCATTTAAAACTTTCAATTTATAACTGAGGAAATGCTAATAGAATAAACTAAGTTGAAAAGCAGACCTACCTCCAGTTGGAATATGGAGCCATAGAAGAAGAAGAAGACTTCTAAATTTTTCAAGAAAAATCTTCTGAATTTTCATGAGAAATTAAATAGCAAATGCCACATGAAACACTTTGATATTACCGTTGATTTTTTGTTTTCAAATTTGGAATTTTGAAATGAAATTTTTTACGCTCTTTGTGAATTCTATCACATTTTTTAAATTTTCCAAGTATTTTTTTATTCGAGGCATTATTCAGAATTTCCACGGAAGAGTCTATGGGTTATCTTCAAAAAATACTTTGGATTTTCAAAGAATAAATCTTTAGAATTCTCAAGGTTCATGTTTTTTTTTTAATTTGCACCATAAATTCTTCCAAAATTTCATGGGAAATTCATTCTTCTTCGGAAAGTCATTTTGATTTCTTTGTAGGTTCAGCTAAACATTGCTTTAAATCTTTACCATGCAAAGAAGCACAAGAAATGATTTAAAAATTTTAAGGAATTTTCACATCAGAAAATTTTTATAATTTTGATTTAATTTTCTAAGGAATTCCTATTGGAATTGCTTCTAAAGTACAACCTTCACAAGTACTACAAAAGTACAATTTTTTCGTTATTTTCACTTGTAAAACATCGGAATATCCTCGGGAAATTCATTATTGGTGTTTTAAATGAACTTTTTTCGATTTTCTACTGGAAAATCTTAGGAATTTCCATCGGAAATATTTTGGCATATTCCAAATAATTTCTTTTGGAAATTAAAAAAACTGCTGAAAATTTCTAAGTTTTTTTTTTGAAAAACGAAAAAAAATTCCATTTGAAATTCAGAATTTCCTTTGAAGATTCATTAAAGTTGCCCAGGATTTTGAAAAAAAATCTTTAGAGATTATGTAAAAAAAGTAAGCTGGATTTTTTTTTCTAATTTTTATACTGGAAATTCTTCGGAATTTGATGTTTATTGGAATTTTCATCGTAAATATGCATTTCGGATCCTTCTACGGATTCTTCTAGTTCTTCAAAATTTCTACCGAACCTTTTTTAGGAACTCTTCCACAGAATTTCGAAAAAAAAGTCGTTGCAATACTGAAGATTTTTCCGTGGAGACTCCGAAGAATTTCTTCTAAATATTCTGAAGGGTTTCCCTTGCAACTCCAGAATAATTATTCTTGAAAATTAGGAAGATCTTGGAATTTAAAATTAATCCAAGCAATAAATGTAGGCAATTATTTAGGATTAAGAAGCCTAGTTTTCATGATATTGAATAATTAGGATAATTGATCGAAAAATTTAATAATGCACCTAATTAGAACATTTAGGTGCATTATTAAATTTTTCGATCAATAATGCACAAAATTCTAGTAGTGCGTATGAAAAAGGTTATGACATAGAGAAGTTTGCATTTAAAAAATCAACATGAAATTCTAAATAAAATGCTTTTTAAATTCATAAAAGGGTCTTAGAACTAAGAAGAAACCTGCGATATGAAAAAAGTGGCAGTGTTCCAGAAAAAAACACTCCAATTCCTAAAACAATCTAGGTTAAAAAATAGTGTTATGATAACGATTGAAATTGAATTCCAAAACAAATCTCAACCCTTTCAGAACGGATGGGTCATATATGCCCAGCGTTTTAGATTGTCTATTAAATCACAAAAGAAAGCTAGACCACCATTTTCTTCAGTAAAATTGTTCATCTAGATATTGGCTTTACAGAAAAAAATTATGGGAGCTCAAATTTGACTGACCCTGAAAACTCAGTTACCCGAAACCTTGGGAAAATTTCGATTCTAAGAGCATGCAAATGAAGTTGAAATGTTGTGATAAGTTGGGTCATCCTGAACGTTAAGCCAATGATTAATATTCAGGAATACGAGATGCTCAAGGTACTCCAAAATGCTCTCAAGTTCAGCCCACGACTTCTCGGGTGATCAATCATGACATTTGTAATGTCCTCGGTATGTACCCAATCCGATGAAATAAGCATATGATCCTAATTTCCATTAACATGAGATCCAAGAGACAAGGTACCCAAAATTATCTTGAGTCAACATCAAGCTGCACAATGACTAGGGGAAGAGGCCCCAAAACGCCCCCCCGATGCAAAACTTTTGTAGGGCCTTAGAAGCACTGGGTTCACGGACTTGAATTATTAAGTAGTTCAAACATTACGACTTCCAGGACGTTTTTTAAAACCTAAAAGTTTTGTATAACCTAAGTCGAGTCAAGTACGAAACACTGAAGACGACCTTACTGTTGAGGTCGAAATACGTACTTGTCAAGGTACAATCAAGTGGTGGGATTAAATGGGAAGGTACAAACTCGTCTTATGACAAGTAAAGACATTCCATTAAAAAGCTCAAAATAATTTTCTTAACTAAAAAGTCTGTAGTAGCTTGTACAAATAACAATTGTCATATCAACCCAATGGACCTAATGGGATATTATATCATATATCATTCATAATTTGGTTAATTGGATAAATCGAATGATCCGAACTCCAAAATGATAATTGATCTATAATACATTCATTCCTCTATGAGTCGCTTATAAAAGGACCATTGACTGAAGCATATTCGAGATGTGGAATAGAAGTTCCTTGGGAAATTATTCTAAAGACATCAGAGTGACCAAGAAAATATTTTTAGTATGGCATCATTGGATTCCACGAGTTAATATCAAAATAAAATTTCAATGAAGAATTAGAAATGTTGAGAGATGAGCCAGCTCTAGATTATTTATTTGAGCAAAAATAGGAATTTTCCATAATAGAATAGAAAATTGCCAATAAAGAAATCAGGGTATGAGTATTAAATAAATATAGAATTACTGCAAATAATGCAAAATTTTCATAAACAGTTGAAAATTTTCCACAAAACAATAATAAATTGCAATTATGTATTTAAAAAAATCACCAATAAAGAAATTAAAAAATATAGGGATATTTTGGAAAATTTCTAAACCATTACAAATTTTTCTCGAAATTTTTATAACATATTCGCTAGTCCGCATATTTTTGTATCCTCCTGATGCATCGAAGGTATGCGAGTTCTAGATAACCTAATACTTGATACACATTACAACATGATAACATCATCAAAATTTTCGAAATAATGAAAATTTATAATTTCCATGCTGGGTTTTAGTTTGATTTTGAATCAGTTGAAATTGTCCATCTTCAAAATTGGTCGGATTAACCATTTGTTTTAGTTACACAGGGTTTTTTTTATTTTTTTGTACTTGAAAAAAAAAACCACGTGGTCAAAGGGGGGGAGGGGGGGTCTGCCACATGACCACGATAGACCACATGGGGGGAGGGGCGGGTTGAAAATCTTCAAAAATATGACCACGTGGTTTCTGGATGGCCCCTTACCGCACGGCTAAGGAGGGCACCGTGTATTGTCAGAAAAGGTAAATTATTGAGCAAATTGGCGAAAAAGAAAAAGCTAGTCATTTTTGTAAAAAATAAAGTAAATAAAATTGACAAATTCATCGACTTGGTCGAACTAAATCAACAAAAGTCTAGTAGGTTAAAAAAAACTTTATAAATAGGACTGTTCATATATGAAAACGCAAAGAGTAGGTAGAGAGATACATGTTTTGCACTGTTAATGATACTCAGCTCGTCGGGTCTGAAAACGGAAGTGATTTATTTACCCACGTTGAAGGCGAAGGGTTGTTTGGTCGAAAGTTGTGCGGTCGGTTATCAGTCGGTTGTCACAAGTCGGACAAAAATGGTTGCAGCAACTTCATTGTGACTAAATTTGGTCATATTTTAGTTGCAGTAACCTAAGTGGAGCATGTGTGCTGCTAGGGAAGTCACTCAGCCTTGGCTTGGCATTGGCCCTTGGCTGAACAAGTTATTTAACCGAACATCTCGATCGACCAAATAAGATGCTATCATAACAAGCATTTGACCGGAAAAATAATACTGACAAAAAAATCATACAGCCGAACTGGTATACAGTGTCAACCCGATTTTGTCACACTCCGATTTCGTCTACCCCCGATTTTACCACGTCCCGATTTTGTCACGTTTTCAACCCGATTTTGTCGACCCAAATTTTTTTGAAAATTTTAGTGATTTTTTTTTGTAAATAATACCGCAAACAACAATGATTTTCCTGAAATAATTTTCACCGCCTGTGGTTTATTATAAATCATTTCTGAGTACCTGTCAAGGATTTTTAAGCCTTTTCGTCAGGAAAAAACGGGTGCCACGCATTTTACCTTTCCAAGGCATAAACTGTTTCATATTTGTGAAATGAATTAAAAAATTGAAAATATTTTTTTTCCGATTTTGTCACATTTCCTATTTCATCATCCCAAATTTCAACAGCGGGGTGATAAAATCGGGATATTACTGTACTAATTAAACATATTCATTCACATATCAAGTTTCATCATATCATGTTGGGAAGGATTGGGTGAATATGTGCATAAGATGACGATGCAAGGCCTAATCCACATCTAATCCTTTCTTAGCTGCGAAAATGGTTTAAGACAAGCGTCTTTTCGTCATAGTCTCGAAAGCCAATAAAAGAGACATTTTTTGCCAAACTCATCCATACAAAATCGTAAGCTCAGGAAAAACGATCTGCTACGACGATGGACGGAAATACCTGGCGAGTCTCTACTTTTTTTTCTTCTTTATTAAAGAGGCTTTCAGTTCTTGGCTGGTTCGCCTCTCAGAGTCCCTACTTATCAGTATGTGGTACCTAGATTTCCATACATATCCTTTTTATGATCGATGCCCAACGTTTCGCAAGCATTTAGCAATTCACCACATCTTCGTTAGGCACTAAAAAGCCATACGAATAATATACACACTCAATCGGCTGAAATCAGTTGCTAGCAATAAATCATTAACGATAGCAACCGGTGCTGGCAGAAAACAGTCATTTAGGTACTCACCGCCAAAATGAGTATGCACTAAATTTATGCAAAATTTGCACAGAATTTCAACTACAGATTGAAGACGAGCTAGGTGGTCTAGTGGCTACCACTGCTGCCTCATAAGCATGGGGTCGTGGGTTCAATTCCAGGCTCGTCCATTTCCTACTTTGGTATATCTATCTTAGTTTTTTCTGTGTTTCACGTTCTACCAAAACGATTCCTACTGTCATAACTTCTTCCACACAATCCCAAAACCTCCCGTGGCACCTATGAGAAGTCGTAGAGTTCTCTGCACCTTTCTTATGTAGGTACCCAACTATCCATTCTTCCCCTTCCTCAGCATTCGCAAGGACGTGGCCAGGACATTGCTTCTATCTAAGAGGTAGTGATTAGTCCCAAATCATTACCTGTGGTAACGGATGAAAGTGATGCTACTCTCTCGTACAATAGTCTTGAGTTGTACCACCTACGAATTTGTGCGAATTGCTCAATCCTAATGCCAATGCTAGAATTTCAATAACAGATTGAAGAACAAGACGACCTTATTAGTGAATATAATGAATATTAAAATTTTTCTGGTTAATGATAGAACACTGTTTTATTATGCTGCGTAATCTGAAAAAGTGACGTTTACGCCATTTTACAAAAATAATGTTAACGAGTAGGGGAAGTGTACAAGTTTTGGGCACGTAGTGCCTAATTTGGCCAATCCTGAAAAATACATATTTTTCCAAAATAATCGATCAGTTGAAAGCAGCGTTGAAGCATGATGGATATATCTCTTGTTGGAACTAATAAAACCCTTGCAAATTGCTTTATTTTTGGAGTTATTTGCAAAATTGGCCAAGCTCTTTAACGGAAAAATGACAAACATGCATGTTGTAAATTGGCGCCTACGTTACTTTCTCAGATTACAGCAGTATGAGAAACAGGTATTACACATTTGTATACATCTCTATTGATGCATCTACTCGATCATTGATAAACCGACACTGTTGAAGGCAAATAATAAGCAACAGTGTACACAAATAATTTCCCACATTGGTAAGTCACAACAATAAAGTACGATTGAAAAAATGCCGTCAGAGTTGATAACATCAATGCAATGCGTTCAACAGCTCATCGGAACGACTTGACCGGGGAGGGGAGGAAGATAATGCGCGGCAAATGGATGAAGTTATTGACATCGCATTTGATATGACGAGCGTCAGTCACTCATCAGTCTGTCTGTTCAACGAGCCGAAGTTATTCCGCCCGACGGCATAGGTCAAATGTGAATGGCTGCATTATTGTGCTGCCTTGGGAGATAAGTCCGTAAGACGATATGCACCAATGAGAATAAAAACCGGGAAGTGGGCTTTGTATTTTTCAATATTGATAAGAACAGCTTATCTTGAAATAATAAACATGCTGGTAATAAACCAATCAATATTCGAACTGATTTGGTCTCAAATTAGCAGTTACTGAAAAACGTTGTAATATGTATTGTTTAGTGGAAAATGAAACTGAGTCCTCCATCTATGCATTTTTGGCCAATGCAATAGTGACCATAGCTGGTTGGATAGGGCTCCAATTGCAGCAGCGATTCATATACATATATAAAGAAGCAAACTAGATTGACTCTTCGTTTGCAATCTGAAAACTTAATTCCGAACTTTGGAATGTCCTCTAGAAGCTCTTCGAAACTTTCTTGGGAATTCGGAAATCCGTTGGATTTAAGGATTTGTTTTTCGGAGTTCCTACAGCTAATACTGCGGAATTTCGAACCCCAGCTGTTTAAATGAATGCGGCAGCCTCCTAGGGGAACTGTTCCGTCTTCCATCTCACTGAACATATATTTATTTCATCGCAAAACAAAGAAATACAGAACCAATCTCGTCGCTTTTTTTGCTAACACGCGTGCTCACTGGTGAAAAAAATCACAAAAATAAGAAGCAAATCAAATTCCTTTTCATTGCTTTGTTTTTAATGGGATGGAAATAGGAGCTATGGGATGAAGTGCTGAACCGTTCCCCTAGTATTAAATAACAAATTTCTTTTTACTTGATATTGTTTAAACTATGCCAAAAGACTATCCAACAAACATCAGAAACTGTTGAAGCGTTTATTCAGCCAAAATTAGTCCGTTCAGTTGAAAAACAAGCCTATTCCGCTTATATTGTTTGTTGGGTATGAGACCAAACCACTGTTTCTATGCTAAATGGACCAAATGACTAATTAGACCAAACGACTTTATGGGGCCCTCCTTAGCCGTGCGGTAAGACGCGCGGCTACAAAGCAAGACCATGCTGAGGGTGGCTGGGTTCGATTCCCGGTGCCCGTCTAGGCAATTTTCGGATTGGAAATTGTCTCGACTTCCCTGGGCATAAAAGTATCATCGTGCTAGCCTCATGATATACGAATGCAAAAATGGTAACCTGGCTTAGAAACCTCGCAGTTAATAACTGTGGAAATGCTTAATGAACACTAAGCTGCGAGGCGGCTTTGTCCCAGTGTGGGGATGTAATGCCAATAAGAAGAAGAAGAAGACTTTATGCTAAATGACCTACAACCTTTTAGTTAGTTTTTCATTCCTATGATCTGCTTAATAAACACAATTTTAAAACTTACATCAAGACCACCAAACATGACAGAGTGATCAAACTTTACTTTCCTCTCCTAATCGTACAATCCAGCAGTCCCACGCAATGTTTTTTTTCTACGAAACCTCCAACTTTCGGTTGACAGTGACATCG
Source organism: Armigeres subalbatus (assembly GCF_024139115.2). Classification (NCBI taxonomy): domain Eukaryota; kingdom Metazoa; phylum Arthropoda; class Insecta; order Diptera; family Culicidae; genus Armigeres; species Armigeres subalbatus. The sequence goes on along the minus strand of NC_085140.1, from coordinate 260,782,094 downwards.
CGTTAAATTTCATGTGGCTTTTTTAACTACCGACAAGGTCCACTAATTGCTCTCTTTCGGCACGCGGTCGTTGTTCCCTGTCTGTTTATTGCGAATTAGATTATCATACGGTTATTGCATAGACGGACCCGGCCCGGTGGCACGTACGCATTAGGGTGAAGGTAGAGGATTTGACGATTGGTGGGATTTCGGTGTGTTAACGGGTATAAGATTATTTCCCGAGTTCCCCCTTCTCCGGTTAAAATAAATACTTAAATTTGAGAAACAGAGTAGATTGATTAATTAAGAACATATTTGCAGTTTATTATCGTCTTCACATGCCAATAACACGTACAATACTCTACGGTGCTCCTCAACCGGACGGCAGTTAGCGAATAACCGCAGACTAAATGGTGCTTTACCTCGCTACATAAGGGAAGAAGGTGCAATTTAGACATCCGGATCAGAATATACACCTATTCCATTCTCAAACTGGATGAAGTCAGTAAATGCAGCGTACGTTCCACTATTTTTGTGCTAGCCTTCTGAAGCAGAAGACCATTTTGCCCCAATATTCCCTACTACTGGGTTTGGCATTTCAGTAATTTCGCGTGATGGAGTATATCATACCGAAAACTTCGGCTTTCTTTGGTTGGAGGCCAACCCACGACCAAATGAATGTGGATAGGGAGCAATATCATTGATGAGTGCGTCAAATGGAAGAGTGTTTAGTGCATGTACATACTTACCGGAGATTATTTGAACAAGACATGTCATTCATAAATTCAATACAGACGGTCGTTTGTCTGTTCTCTCATATTTAGTTTCATGGCAGCGCTAATAGTGCATTCTCAATGCAAGACTTATATACCAATCATAGCGCTGCTCAACCAACCGAGATAGTGGCGTGAGTAGATTTGTGCTACACTTAACAGTTTTCCAATAAATTTAATTGATGTTTTACAATTTAGAGAAAATGGTATTTTCAAAATAATCCTGAAATGATTATAATCGGCATCGACCAAAAACTGTGGATCCTCATCTACTGTTAGATCACACTTCAGATGAAACAATTTCACAATGACGACACGATGAATAAGCGAATGACCGAATGGCCAAATTATCGTGTGCTACTTTCAAACGTTGTTATTTCTGGGATCGTCCCACGGGCATTCGGACCGTTTTAGTAATAAAGCTTTTATTCTGTTCTAAATGGGTGACTTTTTTTCGGAAGCCGCGGTAATAACGGTTAGGTTTAGAATTGTGATGGCGAACAATTGAAACCAGAGCGGTTAATGATCCCACAGACATCGTTAATCATGTCTGTTAGGGTTTGGGAAAATGAGGTATCTATAATTTTCGGTCACGTGTATGACGTCAAATTTGTTGCATGAAAGATTGGAAACTATGTAATCAGCGTGCATTAATAATCTGTAGCATACAGTCATCGGGGATAACAATGATTCTAATGGAGATGAGAATGGGTCACTGTTTCAGCAACTTAGAATGCCTGTAGATAGGATTGAATGTTTCTACGGCAAAAGAACTAAATTGTAAGAGGCCTTTTTGAATGGTTCTGTTTTCCGACCACGAGATGTAGGGTGAGAGCGACGGAATAATGTTCACATCAGATAGAAAGGAAGAAGCTTGAAACGGGACCATATTCAGGTCCAATGTAGGTAGGGTGACCATATAATTTTTTTTCAATGGAGGACAATTCACCTAAATCAAAAAGGAGGACATTTTGTTGGAAAACGAGGAAATTGGATAAATGATACCGAATACAAAACTTCTTGCGATTGACATAACATTGATCGATTTTTCGTTTTTCATTTGATTAAAAAAAATGATCAGAATTTTGCACAATAAAAAGTGGTAAAAAGTTATTGTTTGTCGAGGCGAATCCGTTATTATCTTTTTTCTTCCTTATTCACTTTACATCTCAAACTTGGACATTGCTGACACGCAGCTTAGTTTTTATGAGGCATTATCGGAAAGATCATAAACTACGGGGCAAGCAAAATCTCTTTATGATGAATAGATTCTTTAAAACTTGATTATTTTATTATTTACAGTGTTGGACACTGACACACAAAACAAAATTTGGTCTTTTTAGGTGGCGCCTACGTTGATTGTTTATTCCAGGTGGGTGGCACGACGCCATGTTTTTGCAGCCAACATCTCAGTGTAAAATTCCTGATAGTATGTGTTTTGTTTACAAACATCACATTTGATTCTCATTAGGATACAGAACTGTCAGTGGGATACAGTCGCGCAATGTTGGCTGCAAAACAAACCTATTGTGTGAGATAGGGATGCCACCGGGCTGGTTTATTCTTGTAGAAAATTTGCTTGATGCCTGATGACAGTATTTGTTTATTTGATGTGTAGTATCGAGAGCTCCCTCCCAGGTGGCTGCTATTTTCTTAACATAGTCTATGAAACGACCCGTGGAATGCATTCAAAATGCAGATCGATGTGTGCTTACTCGTAGCAAACCTTGAGAAGCAGCTGATCCTTTTTTTTTTTGTTTGTTTTTCAGTATTCCGATTTTTTATATTTTCGACACATGTATCACTGTTAATCACGCATTGCAGTTTTATTATTTACATTGACTTTATTCATATTTAAAGAAATATATTTCAGATAAGAAAGAAAATATCGCAAAATCGCTAATATTAATTTTTTTTTTTGCGAAATTTCAGCTATCAAAATTTTCTTCATGAACAGTTGGTCGGGGTTCTGCCAAAACACACCAAGCGCCAACAAAAAATCGCCTATCTTTCAGCCCAAGATTTCGTTTAGTGGATTAAATTGATCGCAAATTGTATCGAGTATCCCCAACCCCATAACTGAGGATACCGTACATCATATATACGTATGCATGGATATGAAATGATTCCCGTTTTCCTTGTGCGGACAAAATATTACAAGTCACTCAAAAAGCCGCTTGGTGCGGTTTGGCTGAACATCGACCAGATGTCCTTGCAACTGTTTTCTCAAAATATCTAATAAGGAGGACATTTTAACGCAAAAATAGGACATCCATTGGCATGACTTCAAAAAACAATTATGGGAATGATATTTCCAGGGATCCTGGCCACGCGGGTTCAATCCGACCTTAATCCGCGGGACCTCCGGAATGAACAGTTCCTAAATTGAGTCTAAATAGGTCGTGCGACACTTCGATTGACTTGACCGATTTAGCTGAAATTTTGTCCAGAGCATCATGGCATCAAATAGAACCGAATAAGAGGGCGGCCTATCAAAAAATTTGAAAAAGTGTTTTTTGGGCCACCCTAGTAGTGAGACATCTCACTACTCATTTCGCGCTTCTCACTTTTTACAGTGATATGATGAAAATGAAGAGTCTCTCTTCTCATTCCTCATTTCTCACTTTTCATAAGTATTTTTTGCTAAATTGGTAACAGAAAACAGCTGTCATTCAGAAAATACCTTTTAGGGGGAAATGAGGCAAATTAGTCACATCCTAGCTTAGTGCGGAATGCGCACCATTCGTATTTTCTGTTAAATTGGCATAGAACAACATTGAAATATTTAGAAAAAAATGAATGAATTAATGAAAAAATACGATGTTCAGGGGTAAATAGGGTAAAACGACCAATTTACATTGTTGAGTGTGCTATCGAAGAACACAAAGAGAACGCTCACGGAGATGCAGAGGATTTCTCGGTCTTTCGAAGAAATGAATGTCGAACTGATTTTCATCTCCTAATCCAAAATTGACTGGGAGGACATGGCCGGCATCGATATTGGTCTTGAAATAATGAAACTACAAATCATGTACAGTGAGAATAGCTTTCTAATCGCAAGAAAATTATTCAATTGTCGAGCTGTGCATATTTGTTGTTTCTCGGCCAATAACGACTAGCAACTACGATGTGTACAGTCAATCAAACTAAGCTATGCTAAATTGGCTAGTTTCCATTACTTCCGGTGAATAAAAATAGCATCATTCGATTTGTAATGGATATTTCTTTAGAAGAAATAATTTTCAAGTGCAGCTGTAACCACAATAAACAAGTACCTTTTTGGTTCTTCTTTTTTTTTTTCAGCCAAATGGCCATTTCTACCAAACTTCCATTTCGGCCAGACAATTCTTTTGACCAAATGACCAGTTCAGCTGAACGATATTTTCTTCCGTACGTCCATTTCAGTCAAACTAAATTTATGGCTAGCTGGGTTTCGGACTAATAGTATATTTGAACAAATGAAATATTCGTCCGGAAATCTTTTGGCCAAATGACGAAAAATGTCTTTGGACCGGAGGCCACTTGGTCGAATAACACGTTAAGTTCAAAGTTGGAACTAAGGCGAATTTTATTTGTCCGGATTGAATGTTTGAGCCTAACAGTTTTTAGTTCCAAACAGTTCAGTTCATGGTTTGGCCGAAAAAAATAATTTGCCCGGATGCAACATAGGGCCAAAAGGGATATATTTTTAGTAATTCTTCGTAAAACTTCGACGTCGTGGCGCTGCAGGAGATTTGCTGGACAGGACAGAAAGTGTGGAAAAGCGGGCATCGAGCGGCTACCTTCTACCAAAGCTGTGGCACCACCAACGAGCTGGGAACCGGCTTCATAGTGCTGGGTAAGATGCGCCAACGCGTGATTGAGTGGCAGCCAATCAACGCAAGGATGTGCAAGCTGAGGATTAAAGGCCGTTTCTTCAACTATAGCATCATCAACGTGCACTGCTCACACGAAGGGAGACCCGACGACGAGAAAGAAGCGTTCTACACACAGCTGGAGTAGACATACGATGGATGTCCACTGCGGGACGTCAAAATCGCCATCGGTGACATGAACGCACAGGTAGGAAGGGAGGAAATGTATAGACCGGTCATCGGACCGGATAGTCTGCACACCGTATCGAATGACAACGGCCAACGGTGCGTAAACTTCGCAGCCTCCCGCGGAATGGTAGTCCGAAGCACCTTCTTTCCCCGCAAAAATATCCACAAGGCCACATGGAGATCACCTAACCAAGAAACGGAAAACCAAATCGACCACGTTCTAATCGACGGTAAAATCTTCTCCGACATCACGAACGTTCGCACTTACCGCAGTGCGAATTTTGAACCCGACCACTACCTCGTTGCAGTATGCCTGCGCTCAAAACTCTCGACGGTGATCATCACGCGTCGAAGTCGGACGCCGCGGCTTAACATTGGGCGGCTACAAGACGCTAGACTAGCCCAAGAATACGCGCAGCAGCTGGAAGTGGCACTCCCAACGAAAGAGCAGCTAGGCGCAGCGTCTCTTGAAGATGGCTGGAGAGATATTCGATCCGCCATTGGTAGTACCGCAACCGCTGCATTTGGCACGGTGCCCCCGGATCAGAGAAACGACTGGTATGACGGCGAATGTGAGCAGTTAGTGGAAGAGAAGAATGCAGCATGGGCGAGATTGCTGCAACACCGCACGAGGGCGAACGAGGCACGATATAAACAGGCGCGGAACAGACAAAACTCAATTTTCCGGAGGAAAAAGCGCCAGCAGGAAGATCGAGACCGTGAAGAGACGGAGCAACTGTACCGCGCTAATAACACACGAAAGTTCTATGAGAAGTTAAACCGTTCACGTAAGAGCCACGTGCCACAGCCTGATATGTGTAAGGACATAAACGGGAACCTTCTTACGAACGAGCGTGAGGTGATCCAAAGGTGGCGGCAGCACTACGAAGAACACCTGAATGGCGATGTGGCAGACGAAGATGGCGGTATGGTGATGGACCTGAGAGAACGCGCGCAGGACATAATCTTACCGGCTCCGAATCTCCAGGAAATCCAGGAGGAGATTGGCCGGCTGAAGAACAACAAAGCCCCTGGGGTTGACCAACTACCAGGAGAGCTATTTAAACACGGTGGTGAGGCACTGGCTAGAGCGCTGCACTGGGTCATTACCAAGATTTGGGAGGAGGAAGTTTTGTCGCAGGAGTGGATGGAGGGTGTCGTGTGTCTCATCTACAAAAAGGGCGATAAGCTGGATTGTAGCAACTACCGCGCAATCACATTGCTGAACGCCGCCTACAAGGTACTCTCCCAAATGTTATGCCGTCGACTTGCACCAACTGCAAGGGAGTTCGTGGGGCAGTACCAGGCGGGTTTTATGGGCGAACGCTCCACCACGGACCAGGTGTTCGCCATTCGCCAAGTACTGCAGAAATGCCGCGAATACAACGTGCCCACACATCATCTATTCATCGACTTCAAAGCCGCATATGATACAATCGATCGGGACCAGCTATGGCAGCTAATGCACGAAAACGGATTTCCGGATAAACTGACACGGTTGATCAAAGCGACGATGGATCGGGTGATGTGCGTAGTTCGAGTTTCAGGGGCATTCTCGAGTCCCTTCAAAACTCGCAGAGGGTTACGGCAAGGTGATGGTCTTTCGTGTCGGCTATTTAACATCGCTTTGGAAGGGATAATACGAAGAGCAGGGATTACCACGAGTGGTACAATTTTCAATAAGTCCGTCCCGCTATTTGGCTTCGCCGACGACATAGATATTATGGTACGTAACTTTGAGAAGATGGAGGAAGCCTACATCAGACTGAAGAGGGAAGCTAAGCGGATCGGACTAGTCATCAACACGTCGAAGACGAAGTACATGATAGGAAGAGGTTCAAGAGAAGACAATGTGAGCCACCCACCACGAATTTGCATCGGTGGTGACGAAATCGAGGTGGTAGAAGAATTTGTGTACTTGGGCTTACTGGTGACTGCCGAAAATGACACCAGCAGAGAAATTCGGAGACGCATAGTGGCTGGAAATCGTACGTACTTTGACTCCGCAAGATGCTCCGATCGAATAGAGTTCGCCGCCGTACCAAACTGACAATCTACAAAACGCTCATTAGACCGATAGTTCTCTACGGACACGAGACCTGGAGGATGCTCGTGGAGGACCAACGCGCACTTGGAGTTTTCGAAAGGAAAGTGCTGCGTACCATCTATGGTGGGGAGCAGATGGCGGACGGTACGTGGAAGAGGCGAATAAACCACGAATTGCATCAGCTGTTGGGAGAACCATCCATCGTTCACACCGCGAAAATCGGACGACTGCGGTGGGCCGGGCACGTAGCCAGAATGTCGGACAATAACCCGATGAAAATGGTTCTCGACAACGATCCGACGGGCACAAGAAGGCGAGGTGCGCAGCGGGCAAGGTGGATCGATCAGGTGGAAGATGACTTGCGGACCCTCCGTAGACTGCGTGGTTGGCGAAGTGCAGCCATGGACCGAGCCGAATGGAGAAGACTCTTATATACCGCACAGGCCACTCCGGCCTTAGTCTGAATAAATAATAATAAATCATGATAGAATTAGAGGCGAAAGTATAGAATTGATAGTTTCCGTTAGGGTACGGCAGGCACGAAGAATGTTTTAAAGAAGTCGATTTGAAAGCGAGCGGAGGAAAATATTTGTGATGGCACATATCGCACGACCTTCCTTCTGCCAAACTTCCGTATGAAGGGGGAGGGAAGCACTTGGACTCCGACTGCAAAAACCCCATCGACTCTTAGTCTCAAAGTTTACGCTGAACTTGCAATTAGTTGCACTGTTAAGGCGTTATGAAAATTAACATCAACCAATCATCTTCAACAAGCCATAAAAGGATTGAACCCCAAGAAGAAATATCTTATTATTATTATTCCTTTCTTTATTTGGTAGGCACTCTGTGTTTCTTAACCGCTACTGTGCCGAGATCTACTGTGGTATTCTGCTGTACAGAATTCACACAGAATCTATTTTTAGATTTCCATTATTTATTATTGTTGTCGTTGCCAGTCCATCTCATCGTGAGTCCATTTGTCCATGTCGTGTATTCAATTATTGTTGCATTTACCCGGGTAACGTTGGAGGAATGTCTCCAAGAAGAACAAGTTGTCAGTCGTCATCAGGCAGCCGTGGCGGTAAGGCGCGTCTCCGTATGGGCTGCGGATCTGGCGACTGACGAGGGTTTGGTGGAGGGGTTGGGAATCGAACCCATGACCATCCGCTTGTAAGGCGAACGTGTAGCCAACTACGCTACGGGACCCCCCTTAAGAAATATCTTGGTGCTAATAAATAAGTTGATAAATAAGGTACAAAGTTCACCCCAGCTTGAACCAACACCTGCCTCAGTGTCCCGACTTGCATCAGACAAAGTCGATTCCAAAGCCCCTGTGATGTGTATTTGACCTTTCGTTCGTTTGCCGTTCATCGGAATCGATATTGCACACACAGGGTTCCTTGAACGCACCTTTCCGGAAGGTAAGCCCATGGCAATGAACTGCACTTTATTCCGCGCTAGGGTTAGGCAAACACAGCAATCAGACCACCCCGTGCACGTAAATCAAAACCTTGCCTGCGTTCGGTGCTTTCGCGAAACAGCTGGTCACTGACAATTTAGGCCAATCACGAAACTAGATAAGATAGGGTGTGCTGCATTGAGGTATTGTATACTGCGGGAAATGTCGAAACGCAGACAACCGAAGGGGAACGAAGCCGCCAACATGCACGCAATCGATTATTATCGGCAGGCACTAGATAAGGAACGAGTTACCGAATAATTTCTCCGCATCACGAGTGTATGATTTATACGTTCATTAGTGATTGTTAGACAACACCCGTTAATCATAGGAATTGAAGTCTTTCGCCGCGAGAAGTGATGACCTATCGAGTGACGTCCGACGAGCCAAATGCCTGCCCGGGGGCACACTGCACTATTGCCAAATAGCGTTACCCAATCCGTCCGTCCAAGTGGAAACAGTTTCGGAGATAAAAATAAGGTCATCCGTGGCAAGCAAGCGTTCCGATATAAATAACGCACAAGACACTCACTTTTGGAATCACTCGGTACGACCATCAATCATCCCCTTCACATATGCGCCCGCTTCACAGATCGGTAATGTTGCAATTTGATTGGATAAAATCATACTTTTCTGTGGATTGTGGCGGCAAATTGTTGATTCAGTGTTATCTGTTTAGAAGCAAGCTCAATGAATTAAGCCGATTGCAATATTGATGCATATTCAAACTCATCCAGCTGAAGAAACACTCCACCGTGTGAATGCGGCTGTCTAGCACGTACGTGTGTACTTTGCATATTTAGAAGAGTTATAGTGTGGTTTGAAACTTTAGACCACAGTCAAGGGGACTGCCCAAGGTAATCATAAATTATGTACTCACTCACGGTGTGTCGGTAGCAATTTGAACTTTGAGAAGACGGTATCAAATTTGCGCTCAGTTTCCAAACAAAAACACGACACAGATGGTGCACAACACACCGCACGTCATTAGGCTCATCAGACGCGATGGAGTCATCACATTTCTGATGGATGGACCGGCAGCGATTGGCTGGGAGGGGTCATAGGATCCTGACCATCATCTGTTTCAAATTCGGCAGAATCCAGAAGATCCCCAGGTTAGCTTTAATCAGTTAAGTGCGTTCATCGCACCGAGCTGACGCCGCGACGGTCCCGGGGTTGACGTGACCATAACTTTGGTTATGGCCATTTTGCGTTATTGGGTGCGATAATTTTCTTTGCAGCACTCCTCGTGTTGATTAAGTGGTTTCCCTCGAATGCAGATAAGTCATTTGCTGGTGGTGAACGGAAAGATAGCCCATGTTCGAAGTCGTAATGTTAGTCATTTTGGATCAGTCCGAGCCATAAAATTGCGATTGGAGAAGAAATAGAGAGGAGCGAAAGCGTTGCGTTGTTGGTCGAATATGAAATTGCTATGGCGAGTGCACTCGAGGGTAACATTACTGAATATATATTTAGCGATGGAACAGTTATGGAGTACAACTATTTGAGGCTGGAACTGGTATTTTTAGGCAAATTATGGACTTGTTTTGATTTTTTTTATTTCCCAATAGGTACACAGAAAAGAAAATATAACAGCCTTAAGGTTTCTTCTGTCCTTGGGCCATAATTTGTATCATGTACTAGTAAAAAATCTATTTGGAAATGGAGCTTGTTGGATGAATATTTCTTATATCGCACGATGATTTGTCTGCATTATTTAACTCAACGTCGCAGGATATAGTCTAGGACTTTTTTCATGCGTAATATTCCAAAAGTTCAGAGCTATGTTTTCTAACGGTATCTGAAATTAGGATTCTCAATTAGATGTTCAATTTCCAACTATCATAGATCATTGACCAAGATGTTAGTGGAGCAGAGCTTCTTTCGAAGTACACAAGATATAATCCATCCTTGGATACCACAGCATTATGAGCCACCATGAAACTTAATTTTCAACTCACAATTAAATAATTATTAATCCTCAAATCATATAATCCGCTCACAATCGCTCTAGGTCACTTGTGTCAACGGACGTAACGCTTCCGTGACTCCACTGGTACTGTCACGATTATGAACGCCAGCACAAACACCTCTCCGGTTTAAATCCATCTTCTATTAGCGGGATCCTTTTTCCAGCAATTCACGCCATCGCCTTCGAATTCAAAAACCCACCAAATCAACACCCGGTCGCAAACGAGGCGATAAAAAACAAAATTCACTCTTATCCATCACTTTCTCGTTCATTGTCGTAGCCGTCGGGCAACCTTGAGTGATTTAAAAAAGCCTTCTCTCCGTTCAGCGGACATCCCGTTGCGCCTCGTCGTCGCACGGTATCGGTCGCGTCACTAACCACCGAGCCGTGATATCTCCCTTGTCGTACCCCCGCCCCGCCATGGTTCACACTTCTATGTGTGGTGGTCCGCCGGCGGTACTTGACGAGCGTTGTTGAGTGGCGGTGGCGGCAGCGGCGGAGCAATACGATGATGAGTTCCATTCAACAAACATGCACGACACCATCCATGGAGCGCAATTCACGCTTCAAGTTCACTTTCATTGAAAACCGTTCCGTTCGGCGGGAAACTGGCCTCCAGCATTTGGTGCGGATATTTTCGGATTTGGATTCACTTGTTTGCCACCTTCACCGCACGCCAGGTAGATGGTATTATTCTTGCAATTTAGAATGGTGCAGAAATCTTTTGGAAACAGTGCTGAGCGATGATATACGCTGAGGCCCGGCATTATCTAGAATATTACTTGTTATCTGGGACAGAAAAAAAGTTTTTGTATAGTTAGGGACTCCGTTTTTGTATAATCATTCATTTTTATTCATCAAGTGAATCTCAAATTCGAGACAATTATAAGACAAACTATTTTTTTGAAATTGATTGGTGTTTTTCAAATAGGCACAACCTCCACACCCAACCGTTGATTATTAGATTTTCTGTATAAAAAAACTACCAAAACCTGTATAAGAACTGGGTGTATGCGAAAATGCTAGATTTTTATACAAACAATGTAAGCTCACAAATAAGTATTGTAAGAAAAGCTTGAAACATTGTGAGGTCTCTTCAGTCCGCCACGCCTTCTTGTAGCTACCTTCTGGATATTGTGTTCGCCGTAGAGGTAGAGAGCTCATGGTTCATCTTTAGCCGCCGCACACCGTCTTCTTGCACACTACCAAAGATGGTCCTAAGCACCCGTCTCCTCGAGTTCTCCTCGAGCATGGTCCAAGTTTCATGTCCATAAAGGACTACCGGCCTTAGGAACGTGACATATTTGGTGCGGGTGTGAATCTTTTTTTGATCGCAGTTTCTTCTGGAACCCGTAGTAGACCTGCCTTACATAGATGATGCGCCTTTGTATTTCACGACTAACACTATTATCAGCTGCTATCAAGGATCCAAGGTAGACAAATTCTTTGTCCACCTCGAAGTAATCCCCGTCTTTCGTAATACTGATTCCCAGGCGGGCCCTGTCGCGCTCTATTCCACCCACAAGCATGTACTTTGTCTTCGATGCATTCTTCACCAGCCCAGCTTTTGTTGGTTCACGTTTCAGGCGGGTGTACAGTTCTGCCATTTTTGCAAATGTTCGGCCGACAATTTCCATGTCATCCGCAAAACAAATAAATTGACTGGATCTGTTGAAAATCGTACCCCGGCTGTTACACCCGGTTATCCGCATGACACCTTCTAGCGCAATGTTGAACAACAGGCACGAAAGTTCATCACCTTGTCTTAGTCCCCGGCGCGATTCGAACGAACTGGAGTGTTCGCCCGAAATCTTCACACAATTTTGCACACTATCCACCGTTGCTTTAATCAGTCTAGTAAGCTTCCCAGGGAAGCTGTTCTCGTTAATAATTTTCCATAGCTCTACGCGGTCTATACTGTCGTATGCCGCCTTGAAATTAAAGAACAGATGGTGCGTTAGGACCTGGTATTCACGGTATGTTTGATAGATTTGTCGTACAGCCGACAACGAAGCCAGCTTGATAACTTCCAATGAACTTATATAAGATGAACTGGTATATCACTTTCTAGGCGGATGAGGATGGTGGTCGCTCGAATATGTGTCGCCTTCGTTGTAGATGGTGCATATGACCCCTCTCTTCCACTTCTCTGATAGCTGCTCAGTTTATCAGATTTTGACTATCAGGTTGTGCAAGCAAGTGGCCAACTTTTCCGGGTCCATGCTGATAAGCTCAGCACCGATACCATCCTAGACTTCCCTCAAATTGGGAACAGGTTGGCTTCCATCGCCCGCTGGACTGACGTAGTCATCTCTTCCGCTGCCTTGAGTCTTACTGCCTGTACTCTTAGCGCTATTCAAGTGTTCCTCGTAGTGCTGCTCCCACCTGTTGATCACAACACGTTCGTCCGTCAAGATGCTCTTATCTTTATTCCTGCACATCTGCGGGTTGCTTCTAATAGAAATTACGAGTTTCTTGAGAACGGCACATCTGTTCATGTCCATCTCCTCGTACTCCACTTCTATGGCGTTCCACGTTCTTCCACGTCCCTTGCTGCAGCGCGACCGCCCACGCTGCGTCCTTTCTCTCCAGAATCTTTTTGCATTCTTCGTCGAACCAATCGTTCCATCGACTTCGTCCTACCCGTAGCTTCCGTACATTGTTGATGAAGGTTTGTTTAAGGCGGAGTCTAACCAGATATGTCCTGAAGGTGATAATGTCTGAGACGTTGGCGTCCACCAATCGAAATGTTGTCAATTTGAGATTCTGTCTGCAGTGGTGAGATTCAGGTGTACTGATACGGAAGGCACCGTTGGAAGCAGTGGTGCACGGTTAGAAAAAAGTACCTAATATTAGGTACTTTCGACGATGGCGTAAGGTCTCCAGCTTTATTAACTGACATCGGTTTTCGAAGGGGGGCAAATGGAGCGAATCGTCCCATGGTAATCTACGTAACTCGGAACATAGTAATCTACAACGCAGCACATCGGAATATTTCGAATCGAGATGCATGACATTTCTGTTAAGGGACGTATGATGCATGGCATTCCTGACGGCGTATTCAAGAAGGTTGCGGATAAGCGAACATTACAGTATTTTCAAAGCGTACATTGCGGAACTCCAGTGCATTACAACGAAAAAAAAAACAGTACTACATAAGCTATCCTTGTAATCCTGGTTACATGGCCATTGAAGCGCAATTTACTGTCTATTGTCAACCCTAGATCATTGATAGTTTTTACGCGTTCCAGAGACACACCGTTTGCCGCGTAGGAAAAGTTTAACGGTGTCCGACTTTTCCTGAAACTAATCACTTTGTATTTCAGAGCGTTAACCTTCATAACGTTGTAGGGGAGAACGGTCAAAAAAAAAAAAAAAAAAAATTAATAATCTGTTGTAGTACATTTATGAACGAATATTACCATTACAATTCATAATAAGTTATACATCATTGAGCTCAATTGGAAAAAAATAGCAAAATCCCTCAAAATTCACTCAAACTTAATGATTTGCTATTCTTCCACCACATCCGTAAGATTGTAGTTCAATACATTAAGACAAAATGCACAACTATGCGTTCACTATTACATGCAATTGATTCATTTTACACCACCATCCGGGCGTTTTGCCCCAGGCCCATTTTTAAAACTAATTTCAAATGCGTCAGAAAGTCATTAAAATCTTGCTGTTTTGAAGTGGAGATCATTGTGAAATGTAGCTAGTTTTGTAAATTTTGCAACTACACGTTGAAATGGTTGGGTATTCTTGTTTATATGGGAGAAAACATCGAAAAAGCTTAAGGGGTGCATTTTGGACCGTTCTCCCCTACACCAACTTGTGACGGCGTCAATATCTTTCTGTAAGGTGATTATATAATAAAGCCAAAATTCGGCCATTTTGTAAGCCACGTGCTTTCCAATATTTTTTTCAAGAGCACGAGATGAAAGAACTATAACGCGTATGGGGCTGAAATAATGGTAGATCGTTTGCTTAGTTATGCTGAACAATCATAATTTTTGTTTCGGCACTGTACGAAAACTATTACGCCAGATTTGGGCTTTTGGAAATGTATGTAGATAAACGTGTGGTGAATTTGAAATTCACCACGGGCTTCATTGTATAATCACCGTAACGCCGCGCAGTCGACCAATAAATTTATCATGCGGTATATCTCCATACAAACAGCGTACATAATCCGATGTGAACTAAGTCGGAGGCACAAATCGTTGAAGAAAAGTATGAATACTTGCGGTCAAAGATGGCTACTTTGCGGCACGCCAGATGGAGTTGCAAAATGACTGGACGTTGCAGATCTTAATTTAAGGTGACTTGCGGTGGCACTCCAATATATTCGCATGTGTACCATAAAAATCATCAACTCAAGATTAGTAGTCGTGAGCAACTTGACTACCAATCTATTTACAAGGCAGACAAAAATATCCCCTTTTTTGTTAACATCCGATTACCGTAAACATTGCATTAATGTGAACGATTCAAGTCCGAGTTGAACACAGGAATACTTAATACTATTTGACTATGGCATAAACTAACGAAATGTGTCCAAAAATCAACAGATTTGCTTTGTTTTACGACGATATTTACATAAAATATTTTCATTATGCTAGCTGTTTATGTTTACGTCTTGCGACATTGTTGCCAGCTGTTCAAACACACAAATAGCATAATTGAAATTTACTGCGTTTTCTTTTTGATTTTTTGATAATGAAGATATAACTATGACATTAATAGATAACAGATTGGAGAGAGATTTATTATGTTTTCGATATTTTACGTGTTTTTACTATGATTTTACAGTATTTCATGTTGACATCACTGTCTGCTGCTATAGGTAATGATCAATAACAGCTTGCATACGACGCTGCCGACGACGAGCAACCGATGACATCGTTAGCATGCATGGCGGGAGGAGGAAATTTTCTCACTCAGTTTTATTTTGATTGAATCGACGCTAAATGAGCACTATATGGTTTGATAATTTATCAATGTGTAGATTACGAGTCTAACATAGTTCTGATACTTTTTCTAGTGAGAGTATAATCAGGTGTGTTTTTTTTTCAATCACAAACAAACTGCTCGGTGCTAATTGGAGTGAGAGAGTGGGTAATTGTAAGATTGTGTTGGTGAGCCGCACGGCAGCCATTCTGAATGACATCGTAAGAGGCCTTAAGGTGATTATACAATCAAGCCAAGTGGTGAATTTCAAATTCACCACACGGCTTTCTACTCCTATTATCAAAAGATCAAATTTAGCGTAGTAATGTTTGTACAATGCTGAAATTAAAGTCGATTGTTCAGCATAAGTAAACAAACGATCTACGGATGTTTCATCCCCATGGGCGTTGTGGTTTTCTCAATTCGTGCTCTTGAAAAATCACTAGAAAAAAGCACGTGGTTTCCAAGATGGCCGATTTGTGGCTTTGTTGTATAACCACCTTAACGTAAGCATGTCTGTCTCGTAGGTAGGAAGAACCCGTACACAGTCTTCCCAAACGAACATCGAACACGCTGAGTACAGCTGTTCGTATACTCCATCTGTACCCTTGCTTCGTGTTTGTACGCATACGCACGAAAAGTATACTTGTACCCGAACTTGCGTTCGAGTTTCATTTTGTACATATGTACTGTACATCTGTACAGTACCATGTATAATCTGGCTGTAAAATTTTGCCGCTGAATATAATTCCAGAAGCTTCTCGAACAAAACAAATGTAGACAATTAAAAAATCATAGATGTGCGGATATGAGAAAATTTGGGTTCTCAATATTTGCATGGGGTTTGGTACTCTAGAACGCTCAGTAAAGTGTTCATGCAAAAATTAGGTTTATATTTTCAAATGTTATGATTTCTCCGCTTTGAGTAAATTCATGCCTTGAATATGCCCCCTCCCTAAATACGGTATTTAGTGCGAACTCATCAAACTGCTAATATTTGTACATTTCAAAAGCAAAACAGATGGCTATTTTTATGTCACCATATTGAAAACCAATAAATTCTTGACCGAAAACACCATCAGAAGCCGGTCACTTCAGCGGAAAACAATCATGTTGTCCTATTTTGTTGCATTCGGGGCCGTACACTAATTACGTAAGCAAATTTTTCGGGTTTTTGAATACCCCCTCCCCCCATGTAAGATTTTTCCCATACAAATATTTTTTTATTTATGTGGAGCGTAAGAAAATGGCAGACCCCACTTCCCCCGTAAGTGCTTACGTAATTAGTGTACGATCCCTTCCTTGGTTGTAGCCTGTACAGATTACGAATATAGTCATTTGATATGGCGTGTGATCTTTGATATCAACCTATACTTTTTAATAAGTCATAGAGCTGGTAGTCTGTGAAGGCTATTACGTAATATGTTATAAATGGCATTTTCCAACACGATGCCGGTTTTTGACATTACAATGCGGTCATGCGGTGCATCCATGAGGGGTGTTCATGATTTACGTGGCGCTATAGGGGGATGAAGGGGATAGCCTCAAGCGTTATGATCCAGACAAAAGATTTAAATTGTCCATACACAATGTGCCATAAAGGAGAATCTGCATTCGCCCAACTTTATGTTACGTAATTTGTGAGCGGCTCCATAGCGCAACGCGAAATGATTTCTCCTGATGAACAATACACAATTTGGTTTTATTACGAAAACATTTACGGAGAGTCAAGAAATTGTTCCGCTGATCTATAAGTATAAATAGTATTTATAATTATGCGCTTTCTATTCCTTCTCTGTGGAATGTACACGCTCAACTAAAGTTATATAGCGGCATGTGAATCGAAATCAAATTTATCATCATCTTCTGTTCTCTTAATTATTCTTACGTGATGTTTAAACCCATATCAGTTGGTCATTAACGTCATGAAAAAATGCTGCATCATTAGAAAATTATTCGCAAAAAATCCTTCCAGATCTACCCATCACTGCGCATCTTCATTTCAGCGTGTATAGTTTCCGAATTCCATTTTGTTCTTTCTCTTTGTCTCTTACTCTATCGACTCTCAGACCGCTCGGAACTGAAAGCAAGTTTGTACACGTGTTTTGTACTTAAGTACAAGTTTGCTTAGGCAGGTACTGGGTATCCCGTTGTACTCGAGTACGTCAATAATTCACGTTCTGTGTTCAACACGAGTTGATGAAAATGTACTTGTGTTGAACATCACACATGTTCGTGGGAAGACTGCCCGTACACGTATACAATCTTAAGCAACAATTCATAAAGTTCGATTACTACTGTTTTAATATAAAATAGTTCATGTTTTCATCTTAATTAAGTTAAATAAAAGGTAGTGCAATATAGTCAGGCAAATTTTGTGATATCGCCACTGGCAAAACTCTTCTAATTGTTTTGAGAACTAAACATGGATTCATTTTTGCCACCGCTTCAATAATGCTTTATATATTCTAAACTAAGCTAAGCCAAGAAATGTGAGCGCACAACAAGCGTTAACGAAGCTCCGGGCGTTAATGGATTCAACATCTGTTCGAAAACTTCATTTCAAGTAGTGTGACCATATGAATTTTTTTTCCAAAGGAGAACAATTTATCCAAATCGTGGCGAAAAGGGAGGACATTTTTTTGAAAAGGAGAACAGGCGGAATAAGAAAAGGAAAACAAAAAATTCTCTATTTCACATTAAATTGATCGGTTCTTCGTTATTTAAGGTAAAGTGCCCAATAGTGGACCCCCAACCAATAGTGGACCCTCCAGTCATTTTTGCATTATTACTGCACAATGCCAACATTTTGCTATGAAATTCTATCGGGAGAATCCACCTTACAGTCCTATGATTTGATTACATGTATTGGAAATGCTATGGAAAGAAACATAAAATGATTTTTTACAATTCTATAAAAATATACACGAGAGTGTCCATTATAGGAATATTTTTGGGGATCCATAATAGGGAAGAAGAACGTTCCGAAACGGAACATAAAAATCCAATGAAATGTCGACTATAGGGAAGCAATTTCCTATTATGGACCCCCCGGGTGTCTACTATAGGGCGAATTCGGTTAGACTTTAAAATGTTAATTTCAACGAATAACGTCGTGTATTTGGATGTTATATGTATGTATCGGGAAAAGGGGATGCAGAGCTTGTTGTTAGATATCAAGCAGAGTTGATATGTTGACATTTTTAAGCCTTATGACAGGAAGAGCAAAATTCCGCTACTAGGGGGTCCACTATTGGCCATTTTACCTTAAGTTAAGTTATTACTATTACCATATTAATATTACACCCAACCAGCATGTGTCAAATTTTCTAACAACTCTGTTATAAGATACAGTCGAGAAACTAGGTATGCATTGACATTTACCCGATAAAAAAATATTTTTATGAAAAGAGTTTTACGTTTTTACGTGTATTGCGCAATATCAATATGTATCATATTTTTGTACGCAACACAGCAAAATTTTGCAATTGTTGATTTTTCTTGAGCTTAGGAAAGTAAAGAACATTCATTTTAAGTAAAAAATGTGGCAATTTTCGTTTAAGACGTCATCTTGATTATTAGCAGTCTGGCGTGTTTTTCACTTTTTATTTTTCAAATTCCGATATGAGTTAAACTAGTTTTAAATACATTATAATTAAGTTGTTTCAAATGAAAATAAATATAATAAAATCGTTTTTAGATACCTAAAATTCATGTTCATGTTTTAAATCTAAGGTTGTGGAATTTTATCTCAGAACTCTTTGAATATTTTTAGATATGTTTATGTACTCGTTTTGTGGCAAAAAGTTGTTGCAGTTTAACCATCGATGTATCGTAATCAAGGTGTTCCACGTAACTGAAAGACATTGTGTGTCCGTGTTGCTCTCCATCCCAGGCATATCATGAAGAAGCATCTGTTATCAGCTTGTCTTTATTAAGTTAAGCTGTATTTGTACGCAGTACGTTTAAGTGTTCCTGCCACTCCATCACATGGACATTTTCCGTGAGAATTGGCGTGAAAATTCCATTATACATCCATTTGAAAATCTTTCTTCATGATTGTGATGTTGCTGAAATTATATTTGTTTGTACTGACTCCCAGCTCCATCGGTGAACACGAACTCAAACAGCTTACCAAAACAGCAGTTCACCAAAACATAGTTATGCTTAAGAACGGGTGAAATAATAATTAATGTTTTATGAAGAAGCTCCACTTCGATTCTGTAATAAATAAAATGGATGAATTGTAACTATCTGTCTTGCAAAATGGTGCGATTGTATCTCGTTCTGAATGGTTTCAGAAAAGTCTACGTGAACGTTAGCTTAACTTGACTTCAGATTGGACTTCAGCTCAAATAGATAGTCTTTTGTGCCACATTTTTTATCCTCTATACAACAGCAACGAGTTTTAAAGATGTTTCAATGTAAAATTGTATGATATAGCTTTATTACTTCCTTAGCCGTACGGTAAGACGCGCCGCTACAAAGCAAGACCATGGTGAGGATGGCTGGGTTCAATTCCCGGTGCCGGTCTAGGCAATGTTCGGTTAGGATGGAATTTTATTGACTTCCATGGGCATAAAAGTATCATCGTGTTAGCCTCATGATATACGAACGCGAAACTGGTTACTTGGCTTAGAAAACTCGCAGTTAATAACTGTGGAAGTGCTTAATGAACACTAAGCTGCGAGACGGCTCTGTCCCAGTGTGGGGATGTAATGCCAAAAGAAGAAGAAGAAGAACTTGATTACTTACCTGGAATTATCAAAAAATCGATTTTTTATAACATGTTTGGCCCCTTAGAAAACGAGAGATCCACCAATTTGGCTTAACAAAAGTGTTTTTCATCTAGTTTCAATATATCTCAACTAATAGCGATAGAAAATTTTAAATCAAAGATATGTGCCAATGGCGGCCTGGTTCCAGCGAGAATTACTCAATAATCAATGAAAAGATGGTTAATTTTTGATTTATTTTTTATATGAATTTGGAACTTTATGTTTGGATGGAGAATAGTATTGCATACATGGGTGTAGCCCATCAGAAAAATGACTTTCCCGTCAAATACTTTTATTGGTTCGATCGATTTAATTTATTGTAGGGCAACTTTCCCAAAGAATCTACTTTTTACGCTTATCAAAGTATTATTTTTAAAATAAAAAAGCAAAAAAACGAAAAAAATGCTTAAAAGTTTCGCCTGGATTTTGATCGATTTTGAACCAACATCAGGCCAATGATGCGTGCAGCACTTTTTCAGTTTTTGTTTCTGATATTGAAAATAATTAAAGGCATGAAAAATATCAGTTCTTTGAAAAAGTGTGACAATAAAACCAGATATGCTCAATTTTTGACGGGAAAGATCAAGATGTGTTATAATATTTTCTTCAGCTTGAAACAAAATTGAAGATTTTTCTTAAAATATCCAAAAAGGAGGACATTTTAGCGCAAAAGGAAGACATCCGATTTTTGTTGGAAAGGAGGACATGACCTCCTTTAGGATACCATATGGTCACCCTAATTTCAAGGGAGCAACAAAGAGGTAGCAAACATTGGATCACGGGGGTGGCAAAAATTAAAAACGTGTGACGAAAATAAAATCAAAATACTTGCAACTTAAACGACATGTTAATCATCATAGTTGAATCAGAATTACTAGAAAAGGATTAGTTTTTGCTTATACAGTCGTGATTCGCTGGTTGGGATTTTAACACTTGGGTCATTTTTCAGTTGAGCCTCCGCTGGTTGGGTTATGGCTCAACTAAAAAGCAACCTTACGTCAAATTTCAATGTAAACACGAAAAACGGGAATGGGCGTCATTGGCCATAATTTGTGATGTTCAAGTCGAAATACACGTGTTAAAATGGCTGTCAGTTGACCCAACTAAAAACCGAATTCGTTAATTGGGTCGAGGTTGTGGCCCAACAAGCGAATCGCGACTGTTATTCCGAAATCTACGTGCGTTTAGGGTGGCAAAATATAGTGCTTTTACCCGGTGGTAGGTCATTAGGCATAAAGCCGTCTGGCATAAAGGTCGTTTGGCATAAAGTCCTTTAACATGACAGCCGTTTGCCATAATGGTCATTTGGCATAATAGCTAAATTTCTGGATTAATTCAACGAATGTTCATTTTTTTGTAATTATTGTTGCATTTACATAATATTTTAAATGATTTTTGAATTTAAGAACTACATGAAAATCACTTCTCGAAGACATTGGTAGTCTCCATAAAATTTCTATCACATCTGCTTTTTGCACTTACCATCGTTTTGCCTCTGGGTCAGTCACAAGATCGCTCTTGACATGTCACAAAAGACGAACACTCGAGCAACAAATTGTAAGTTAAATTAATGATTTCGTGTGTGTTACTTCTACGTGAAACGAATGCTATCATGAACATGTACGTCCGAGTTTGGAAGATGATATTAGCATTTCCATATCATTATAAATTGTAAGTGTTTAAGAACAAAACATATTATTTACGCGAGAAAGGCAATGCAAATAATTCTACGGGAAATTAACCATCTGTTTTGAAAGCACATTTTGACCCTAAAAGTCAAAGAATTATTTGTTTCCTTCTTTAATATGAATCCGGATATGATTCAGAAATGATTCCTTATTCAGTTAATGCATTTGTTCGGTTTAAAGCAAGAACAGGTATGATTCATTCAACTAATGGATTTCCCCAGCAAAAGACAAGAGAGGATATAATTCCATTTTTCAATTTGGACATTTGTTTGGTTTGGGGCAAGGAAGGCATGATCCCTTCGTTGAAAGAATGCATTTCTCGCGTGATTTTTGAAAACGTCGTAAGTCCAAAAGAGAGGCTCTTTTTGTTTACTTTCTCTTTCGATTATTTCAAAGCCTTATTAACATTTACATTGGATTTTCCAGCACCGATCTGAAGAAAATAGCTTTGTCTAGTGTGCTGAAGTGAAAATATTGCAACAAATTTTAAACTAGCCTAGATATTAGCAAAAGAGAGCGTAATGAAAGAGAATCTCTCATTTGGACTTACGACGTTTTCAAAAATCACGCGAGATTTGCTCAGCGGAAGGCAAGAGAGGATATGGTTGCTTCTTCCATTTGGGGCATTTGCTAGGTCTAAGGCAAGGGGAGATATGATTTCTTCAAGGGGGATTTGATCCCGCTTTGAAGGGATGCGTTTGCCCCGTAGAAGACAAAAGAGAATGTGATGTCTTCTTTCAATTTGGGCATTTTCTTGATTTAAAGCAAGGGGAGATATGATCCTTTTTTGCCTTACTCGTATTGACAGGATACATTTACTTTGCATGATTCCTTCGTTCAATTCAGGCATTTGCTTGATTTAAGGCAAGCCAGGATGTATTCCTTTTTTTAAATGGTTTTTTGGTCGGTAACAGGCAAGAAAGGATATCTCGCTTAACTTTTCAAAAGGACCTAAGTAACATTTCTTTCATGAATTAATTTGAGTAGTGCAATCAAAAGCTTTCATGTTTTTCTGTTGATTGCGCTATTCAAATTAATTCATGAAAAAAATGTTACTTAGGTCCTTTTGAAAAGTTAAGCGAGATATGATTACTTCTTTAAATTGATGCATTTGTTCAGTTTAAGGCAAAGGAAGATATGATCCCTTCTTTCAAACGATGCATTCGCCTGGCATCAGGAAAGATGTGGATATGAATCCCCCTTTCAAGTAAGCCATTTGCTCGGGATGATATGATCCCTTATTTAACAGGATTCATTTCTCCGGTAGAATCTAAGAGAGGATATATTTTCTTGTTTCATTTCAGTACAGGAAATGACAGATATGATCTTTTTTTCTCAAGTCAGATATTTGCTCGGTTTTAGGCAGGGGGTATGATTCCTTATTTCACAAAATCTATTTGCCCGGCAGAAGACAAGAGTGAGGATATGATTCCTTCTTTCGATTTGGGCATTTGCTCGATTTGAGGAAAGGGTAGATATGACCCTTTCTTTAAATTAATGCATTCGTACGGTTGAAGGTAAGATGGAGTATGATTCCTTTTTTCATTTTGGACATTTGCTCGGTTCTATGCACAGGCGATATGATCCCTTCGTTCAAGTCAGACGTTTGTTCGGGCAAAGGCAAGGAAAGATTTGATCCTTTCTTTGAAGGGGGGCATTTGTCTGGTAGAAGGCAAGAGAAAATGTGGTGCCTTCTTTAAATTTGGGTATTTTTGGCATTTGAATGACTCGACAAATATTATTAAATAATCACACAGGTTTGATAAGAATTATGCTAAACGACGATTATGCCAAACGGCTTTATGTCGAACGGGGTACAATCCTTTTACCCTGCCAAATATTTTTTGCAAGGTTCAACCATTACTATTTAAGTTATCAGTACACTGTTTGGCATACTGGCAATATCTGTCAAGTCAGCCTGATATCCTTGTCGATTTCTCATCAGTCTGATGGATGTCCGAATAAACTTGACAAATATTTGCATTATGGCAAACAGACTAACAGACTAATCAACATTGTACACTGATTTTCAAGGATTGGAATGTAGGAAAATATGGCATTCGTTAATTCTCGGATACTTATTCAAAAGGATGTATGTGATTTTGTAAACAAAGATTCAAACGTCGATTTGTCCACTCTGATAGCACTCCCACGCAAACCATCACCACAGACAGGTAGAGGAAGCCTTCGGCTATCTGTTGGTGGTGTTGGTTTGCGTGGGAGTGCCATCAGATTGGACGAATCGACGTTTGAATCTTTGTTTACAAAATCACATACGTCCTTTTGAATAAGTACCCGAGAATTGTTGAATTTAATGATAACGGATGGCCACCAAATAGCGGAAATGGAAAGAATGGCAATCTGATAAACGTTATAAGGACTGTATCGAAAATAAGTTATCCACATTATTTTATTCGAATAAAATCGGATAAATTTTTTAAAAATTATTTAAATTTATCTAGCAATATATGTTAATTGTGTTTGTTAAGTTTTATGAAAAAATATAATCTTCTATATAATAAAATCTTATATATAAAAATGAAATGGTCTGTGTTCGTATCCGCATAACTCGAAAACGGCTGGATGGATTTTTTTTATTTCTTCAGCAGAAACATTTTTTTTTTTTTTTTTTTTTTTTTAACTAATTTTATTTGCTAATTATCTAATACATGCATTCATCTCTTAGACTAGGTGTTCCGTGTTTTCTTAACACTATCATCCTTATTTGCTATGTTACGCTTTTAGTAATTATTAATACATTTCAATTGCCTCTGGCAGTTAGAATTTTTCCTCTGGTTGAATTGAACCATGTAGGAATTACAATGTTTTCAACTTAAACTAAACTTAACCTATTTTATACTAAGGGTACAAGGAGTTAATCGTTGCAATAAAAGATTGCAACGATTTTTGTCTAAAATTGGAAATTATTTTGTTGGACATTTGTTGCAATGTCTCAATATTAGAAATTCTATGAAGTTCATTGGTACTATACCACGGAGGCAACTTCAGAATCATTTTCAAAATTTTATTTTGAATCCTCTGGAGTGCCTTCTTTCTGGTATTGCAGCAACTAGCCCATATTGGCACAGCATACAACATGGCAGGTCTAAAAATTTGTTTGTAAATCAAAAGTTTGTTCTTAAGACAAAGTTTTGATTTTCTGTTTATAAGTGGATATAGGCACTTAATATATTTGTTACATTTGGCTTGAAGGCCTTCAATGTGATTTTTAAAGTTAATTTTTGATCCAGCAGAAGCCCGCAGAATATTTAGCTTCGCTATATCAATTAATTTGAACCCCATTCATAGTGACAATATGTCTGCTAGAAGGTTTCAAATAAGAAGCTCTCGTTTTATGTGGGAAAATTATAAGCTGAGTTTTGGAAGCATTCAGAAATTTTCCATTTTGCAAGTAAGTGGAGAAAATATCCAAACTTTTTGCAATCTACTACAAATGACACGAAGGCTTCGCCCTTTGGCTGAAAGGCCCGTGTCATCTGCAAACAAAGATTTTTGACACCCTGGTGGTAAATCAGGTAAGTCAGAAGTAAAATGTTATACAATATGGGCCCCAGTATGCTGCCTTGGGAACACCAGCCCTTACAGGTAATCTATCAGATTTAGTATTCTGATAGTTTACCTGCAGCGAGCGATCTGATAAATAATTTTGGATCAGTTTAATGATGTACAGAGGAAAATTAAAATTCATCAATTTTACAATCAAACCTTCATGCCAAACACTGTCAAATGCTTTCTCTATATCAAGAAGAGCAACTCCAGTCGAATATCCTTCAGATTTGTTGAGCCGAATTAAGTTCGTAACTCTTAATAACTGATGAGTGGTTGAATGCCCATGGCGAAAACCAAATTGCTCATCAGCAAAAATAGAATTGTCATTAATATGAACCATCATTCTATTTAAAATAATCTTTTCAAACAGTTTGCTTATTGAAGAAAGCAAACTGATTGAGCGATAACTAGAAGCCTCAGCTGGATTTTTGTCCGGCTTCAAAATTGGAACAACTTTGGCGTTTTTCCATTTATCTGGAAAGTATGCCAATTGAAAACATTTGTTAAATAAATTAACCAAAAATGATAAATAGCTCTCAGGAAGTTTTTTGATAAGTATGTAGAAAATACCATCATCACCAGGGGCTTTAATATTTTTAAATTTTCTAGTAATAGATCTCACTTCATCCAAATTAGTTCCCAACGAAGGGTCAAAAACATTCTCTTGATTAAGAATGTCTTCGAAGCTCCGTGTAACCTGATCTTCAATTGGACTAGTGAGACCTAGACTTAAATTATGGGAACTCTCGAACTGCTGAGCAAGTTTTTGAGCCTTTTCGCCATTTGTTAATAAAATTTTATTTCCCTCTTTAAGCGCTGGAATTGGCTTTTGAGGTTTTTAAGAATTTTGTTAATTTCAAAAGGGTTTCGAACTGGGATCCAACTTCGAGACATTATTCTCAAAGTTGGTATTTCTCAGAATAGCGAAACGTTTTTAATTTCATTTTGCAAATCTCGCCAAATAACTTTCAACGCGGGATCGCGAGTTCTTTGGTATTGCCTTCTTCTCACATTTTTAAGACGGATCAGTAGCTGAAGATCGTCGTCAATAATAATGGAGTTGAATTTAACTTCACATTTCGGAATTGCAATGCCTCTGGCTTCGACAATTAAATTTGTCAAAGATACGAGTGCATTATCAATATCACTTTTGGTATCGAGGCGAATATCAACATCAAAATTCCTATCGATATACGTTTTATATAAATCCCAATCAGCTCTATGATAATTAAAAGTAGAGCTGATTGGATTATAAATGGCTTCTTGTGAGATTTCAAATGTCACAGGAAGGTGATCAGAGTCAAAGTCAGCATGAGTTACCAATTGGCCACACAGCTGACTTGAATCCGTTAAAACTAAATCAATTGTAGAAGGATTTCGACTGGAAGAAAAACAAGTTGGTCCATTGGGATATTGAATAGTATAATATCCCGCAGAACAATCTTCAAATAAAATTTTACCATTGGAATTGCTTTGAGCATTATTCCATGAACGGTGTTTGGCATTGAAGTCACCAATTACGAAGAATTTTGATTTGTTGCGAGTCAGAATTTGAAGATCAGCTTTCAACAAATTCTTTTGCTGCCCATTGCATTGAAAAGGCAAGTAGGCTGCAATGAAGGAAAATTGTCCAAAATTTGTTTCAACAGAAACTCCCAAGGTTTCAAAAACTTTGGTTTCAAACGAAGAAAATAATTTATGTTTGATACGTCTATTAATGACAATGGCGACCCCACCACAGGCGCTGTCAAGACGATCATTTCTGTAGATAAAATAATTTGGATCTCTTTTAATGGAGAGTCCTGGTTTTAAATACGTTTCAGTTATAATGGCAATATGCACATTATGAACTGTTAGGAAGTTGAATAATTCATCTTCCTTACCCTTTAGAAGAGCAGGCATTCCAATTTAGAACTTTCACACAATTATTTGGATCCATTGAAACGGAGTCCGATAACAATTTTGTGTGTGTGCTTTATACCAACCTGAACAGCTTCAGGAATGGTATTTGCTTTGAACATTGCATCAATCATGTGATGCAATTGTTCAGTTAAAAAATCAAAATCAGGAAGCAGTCATGCTACCTGAATCAACAACATGACCATTATTTTCCGTTGGGACATGGGTATAAACCTCATTTTGAGAAGAAATTTTGTCTACCAGCCGCGATGTTTGCATACGTAGGTACATTCGAAAAATTGGAATTTACTGAAGTGCTTGCTACCCGTTGACGAGCAGCAAAATTTGTTTGTGAATTGTGGTGGGTATGAATTGCTCGACCGGTAACCGGTTTCGAAATTTGAGCGTTTGAAAATTTCTACCCGTCGAATCTGGGATCGATTGGAATTTCCGTCATCAATTTTGCAGGAATTCAAAACTTTTGCGTGAAGGGCATTCCCAGAAATTGGATTTATGATTGCCCCCACAGTTTGCACTTAAATTTATTGGAATCTTCTCTCTGGGACATGCGTCCTTGGCGTGAGAGGTTCCACCACAAATCATGCATTTAGCATCCATGTGACAATGTTTAGTTCCATGACCCCACTTTTGGCACTTACGGCACTGGGTAGGGTTTTGGAAGTTTCCCCAGGCCTGCGGAAATGTTCCCATGTAACACGGACATGAGACATAATACAGGCCTTTTCAAACTTTTCATATTATTTAGTTCACTTTTGTTAAAATGAACTAAATAAAATTCTTAATGCCCTCTGGGAAGTTCCAGAATGGGATTTCTTTTCATCTTAATTACTTGGACTGGTGAAAATCCAAGTAATTGAGAAATTTCAATTTTAATCTCATCCAGTGATTTGTCATCACTGGGGAGACCTTCAAGAACGACTTTGAACAATCGCTCAGTTTGTCGTCGTATGTAGAAGAATTTATGGCGCTTCTCAGTTAAATAGTGAAGAAGACGTTTGCGATCGTCAAAGGATCCCGGCAAAACGCGGCAGTCACCCTTCCTAGCAATCTGAAATGAAACCTTGATCCCCTGAAGGTTACTCAAAATTTCATTCCGGAAGCCAGAAAACTCGGCAACAGATACCATAATTGGCGGAATCCTTTGCTTTTCGCATGAATCGAATCACCTGGGCTAGAGGTAGATTCGATTTGCTCAATTCATCATTAATCAAATCGAACTGATTGCTCCAGTTCGATTGGAAAAATTATTTCCGATATTAGAGTTAGAAGGAATATCTGAATTCTCCAGCTTCCTTCTATTTTTCCGCGCTTGGGCAGGACGGTCTTGAAACCTTGTTTCTTTGAAGGAAGTGGAGAATTCAGAGACTCCCCTTCCTCTTGTTTTTATTAATGCTCATGGCTGAGCGTGGAGACGTGACCTTCTAAGAGGTTTTTCCCAGAACGGTGTCCCTGCAGGATTACCACCGCTTGTCGAATTTTACTTCCGCAAACGGGTCCAACGTAAAACGAAGGCACGGGTCCTTGCAAAGATCGTAACGGGATCAGTGGGTACAATTAGCGCTAAGAAGCACCGTTGAAATTAAAATAGCTTCGGGTAGTATTAAAAACTTCCTTCCGCAAAGAGAGAAAGAACCGCACAGCACGAAAGCACGATGCGGTCTGTCGATCAGCAGAAACATTCGTTATAGTTTCCGACGGGTTTATATTATATTTCCTCATGCGAAAATCACGGGTTAGATGGAGTAAATCGTGAAAAATCAAAATTAAGAAATGAGAATTTCGCATGGGAAGTTCACAACGCGCATTTTCGCCAACTATGCAGGACAACGTCTGCCGGGTCGACTAGTCTATATAATAGAAATGAAATCAAGACAAAATTTTCAAAACGACTTATCTGCTTTTGTAAACAAAGATTCAAACGACGATTTGACGAATCTGATAACACTCCCATGCAAACCAACACCACCAATAGGTAGGTGAAGGATTCCGCTACCTGTTGATGGTGTTGGTTTGCGTAAAACTATCATTAGCCATAATCTCGTTTCCCATGGACAACAGGTCAGGATCTGGTTTGAAATTTTGGAAAAGGCAAAGTTCAAATGGAAACAGGATTGTCAGAATCTGACAGCAGTTCATAATGTGAATTAAAGTTTGTCGATTCAAAAAGGCAAAGTTGATTCATTTACAAAATGAAAATTTCCCATGAATCTTCAAAAAATCTTGAAATGGTCTGTGTTCGTATCCGCATAACATGGAAACGGCGGGATGGATTTTCTCCATTTCTTCAGCAGATATGTTGGTTATCGTTTCCGACGGGTTTATATGTTATTTTCTTATGTGAAAATCACGAGTAAAGTTGAGAAAATCGTGAGAAACTAAAATAAAGATTTGTATGGACATTTCGCATGGGCAGTTCACAACCATTTTCGCCTACTACGCAGGAAAACGTCTGCAGGATCAACTAGTGTTTAATAAATATTGCACTATTCCAACATTAATTCAAGTATTTTTCTTCCTGGTCACAAATCGGCATAAAATAGCCTCGTTTTATAATATGATTACTTTCTGGTCCATGAATTTTTACCTTCGGGGGTGGATAGCGAAATGCTTGTTCAAATTATCCATCTCGATGCCCTTCTTACGGAGCCATGTGTCCAAAACCTGAATTTCAATATCACTTTCAATTTACGATGCATCGGAAGCACCAAATTTTAAACGAACAAATAAATTCCGGTTTGAAACTTAACATATGAATACATCGAATGCAGGGTAAAACAAACCAATATCTTCATGAGCTTCAGAGTAGTAACACTTTGAAAGTGGATAACTTATTTTCGATACAGTCCTTATAAAGAGTTAACCTTAGTCTTTAAGGACAAGCATCATAGAATCCAAAAGTTGTCCGCTGTCTCCGTATTGAGTGGTGTGCCCTTGAAAACGCGAGTAAATTTTGTTTTGGATTCCTGGATGCTTGTCCTTAAACTTAGACTAATGCGTAATAGCATATGGTCTGTGGTCCGCCGTGCGGCGTAGTTTAATCTTGCAGACGGTATCACATGACCGCTGTACGGCTGGCATTTCCGGATGCTGCTTTTGATCCTTTTGATAAGTTGCTTCGTGTCTTTGTCCTTCAAATCACCTTTGTATACAATGGAGATCAGTGTACCAAACATCCTTTAATGGTGTACGAAACATTTTCAAGCCTAAATCTGTCCACCGTGTACTTTTTCCTTGACTTTTTCCACTGTTTTTGTTCACTTGAAAGAATTGTACAATGCGCGCCGCAGTACTTCCTGTTTTACGGCATGTTTTTAACAACAGAACATGTTGGAGTAAATGTGTGTGGGCGATAATTTTCTGCATACTCTAAGGATTCATTCACATAAGGTAATAATTCTCTGAAAACATTAATGTTCGCATAGAAAAGTATTGATCTATTCCCGTTCTTTAGTGACCACCCGTTAATATGATATTTACTCTTCCAAAGTTTATCTTCAATGATGAAAATCGGTGCCACAAGGATCACAGGTATTTATCTACGTTCTCCCGTCAACATTTTCAACTTGTCTGCCCAATCTGTTTTGTTCCAATACATACCCACTGTACAAAAAATATTAGCCGCATACGGTTCGTACCTGTTGGCAACTTAAAAGCATTCATCCTCGAACAATAAATTCAGTATACACGCTGTAATCCATTGCAATGACTACCAAAGACATTAAAATTAGCAACCTGCCCGTGGAAGTGACGGAACATATATTATCGTTCCTTCCGTTATCCGATCGTAAGTCCGCCTCGCTGGTGTGTCGTTTATGGAGCGAGCTATCCTTCAATCGACGAGCCATGCGCAACGTTGTACTCAACCTTAACAAGTGCGGGAGGCGGTCTCAGATCAACTATCTTCGGGATAGTACTCGTCGTTATCGGAATCTGCATCTGGTGGTGATGTCATGCTGCGAGTACTATCAGCTGATCATCGAAGTTCTGGACCTGTTCGGTACTGACGTGGAGAGCTTCCACTGCATGATGAACTTCACCGAAGAACAGCTATGGAATGTAGTTATGCGGGCGCCGAATCTTCAACAAATGGTCATCGGGTTGGATCCGAGAACATTTAATCAGAGGCGGTTCAACTTTCCGGAATTAAGGCACCTGCGTGATTTGCGATCGTTATGTAATGTGCTTCAGATTCGGGGTCTGAATGCTCCAAATTTGACGCAGGTCAGCACCAACTTCATCTGCTTATCCGAGGCGGTAGAAACTGTGAAAGTTCTACAACAGCTGGCTCCAAAATTGAAAAGGCTGGAACTGTTCTCAATGAACTACTTATTCCCGATTGACCTGCTGCATTTCCCATAGCTCTCAGGGAAAATTTGCGAAGGTGCAAGTGATTCCACGATGAGTCGATTTTTCAACGGATTCAATTTTCTTAAGGAAATTAGGTTGGATTTTGAAGTTAAAGAACAAACGCTGGATATTATAACCAAGGCATGCCCAGGTATTGAAAAATTGCATTTAATGAGGAGTCTTTTTGCCTCAGCCGACCTCTCTAGTTTGTTTAGTTATTTGGAGCGACTGCAACATTTAAAGTCGCTTAGCTTCGTTGGGAACATCGATTCACATATCACTCTCAAGTCCAAACCACTGGTAAGCGTAAAGGAGCTGTGCTTGACAGTTTTCAACGGTAACGGCGATGCGAATATCATCGACGGTCTTCGGCCGCTGCTACCGAACGTAACTGACGTATCGGTGACAGTGTGGCCATCTTCTCGACCGGAATGTGTTCTGGAGCACATCTGTCGTAGCTTTTCACACATTAAGCGACTTACCATCGCAAATACAACAAGCGCAATGGAATGCTGCAAACTGCTAAACTTGCGGCACCTGGACCGTCTGGAGGAGCTTTTTCTAATGTTCTTCCCTTCACCGGTGCAGTATATGCCACCCAACAAGGATCTAAGGAGATTGAAATTCAAAGACTGCAACAGGATGAACGACGAAGATCTGCTGGCTCTGTCGGAGATGTATCCAAATTTGCAGTACCTTGAATATCTGGTACCCCACAGAAAAGCCGAAGTGACACTTGGAGGCATGAATGAGTTCAAATCGCGACTGCCTAGCTGTGTCATACATTGCGATCAAACAAAACTACAGGACATAGAATGATATTTCATTTTTAAAGATAATTGTAATATATTGTAAAATCTTGACCAAAAAGTTAAAATATATCTCAAGCAAGACAAAAATCATGAAAGAAGTTTTTTAAGTAAAAAATAATAAGTTAAGTTCTTGATTGAGGCTGGAATTTCACATGAGTGCTAGAGCGGAGAGCTATGAAGGATGCTAAGTGTTAATCATGAATGGGAAGCAGAAAAAGTCAGTTTTGTAACGAATGGTGTTAAAAGCGAGTGTTGATTAAAAGTCATGATGAAAATATAAAAAGAAATAAATATGCTATCTAATGAAATGTGATAAGTGTTTCAGTTAGTGATAGGTACCCGATAATCCACAATGTTAAGCAGAGTTTTACTTTCAACTTATTAGATAACTTATTTTTATTTATTAGACCACACTGATGGAAAGTGAACGTTTGATGATGGCTGAATAGAGTAAGTGTGTGTGTCGGTTTTCACCGAAAAAAATCAACAAACATAAAATATAAAAATTCACGGTGATCAAAACCCCACTGTCGTGTACAATGCCCCTGCCGCCGAGTGAGCTTGGCTATAGCCTTTCGTAGTTCGGCCGACTTGCCGTCGTCGACTTTGACTTGTGTGGGACAGTAAGCCGCAATGGACGTGACGACTCCGACGGAGGTGGCGACTTCCACTCCAATGGCTTCGATTATGTTGAGCTTGAAATCCGGCAGCAGACGGCAGGCGATGTGCTTCTCAAGGCGTTTGCCACTCCTCTCCCTCTGGAGCTTGTTCGTTCAAACCTCACCAGCCTAAAACCCTAAATTGTTGCGCTCACCTCGGGCATCAGGTGGGTTTTGGTGATTAAAGCCGCGTCAATCTTCTTCTCCTGAAGGGAATCGCTGAGCTCGACGATTTAGCTGAATATCAAAGTCAGCTGCTCCGGGGTGTAGAGCGGAGCGAAATCCTCAGGGGGTAGAGGATGCTCATCTTGCTGCTGGTGAAATTCTTGGAAAGGGAGTAGCGCCCATTCAATGGTGGACGGACTGGATGTTGCTTATACTTATCTTGACTTTCGGTGGGACCGACGCAGCAGCAGCCCTCCTTAGCCGTGCGGTAAGATGCGCGGCTACAAAGCAAGACCATGCTGAGGGTGGCTGGGTTCGATTCCCGGTGCCGGTCTAGGCAATTTTCGGATTGGAAATTGTCTCGACTACCCTGGGCATAAAAGTATCATCGTGTTAGCCTCATGATATACGAATGCAGAAATGGTATCCTGGCTTAGAAACCTCGCAGTTAATAACTGTGGAAGTGCTTAATGAACACTAAGCTGCGAGGCGGCAATGTCCCAGTGTGGGGATGTAATGCCAATGAAGAAGAAGAAGAAGAAGACGCAGCAGCAGCTGCGAGTCTTCTTTGTGGTTGCAGCGGCGGGAGGACCGTGATCGGCCCCGGTGGGGAAAAGTGTGGGGTACTGTTGTTTGCCGAGCAATAAGAGCGAGCTTCAGGCTGTACGATTTCTTGAGGAAGCTTTCTTGCGGATTTCGCAGAACTCCGCGCGTTTCAGGCAGGCCTTAGTGGTGGCCCGGTGCTTTTCCTCAACGTTGGCACACTGGTGGTCAGCCTCTTCCATTTGTTCGCACTCGTCATTGCCGTAGTCTCCAACGCACCAGGTGCATCGTGTGTTCATGAAGCAGTTCCGCGTGCCATGGCCGAAGCGGAGACAGTTCATGCACTGACTACGTCACGATGCACGCGCTTGTACTTTGTGCACCAGGTGCACCAGGTACAGATGATCACGGCAGGTGCGGGATGTGTCATGCCTCCAGAGCTTCCTTCAGCTCCTTTCGTCCACGTCGTCGAGGCCACGCAGCACAGCTTTGAAGGGCTTGCTACTAGGGACGTCATGTGTGTAAAACTGGAACCGTTTCGTATTCAGGTACTCTAGTACCTTGTCGAAGTAAGACCTTCCCTCGGTCATTATTTCCACCCGTTCAACGCACAGTCGAAAGGTGCATTTTAGTCCCCGGGCGATCAGTTTCCGGAGGTCGGAGCGATGGAATCTGATCGGAAACTCCGGCGTCCGGCGGAAAAATCGGCGGGCACTTCTTCTTCCGCTTTATGGGCCAAACACAATGGATACGTTTGCGTGCGTTTTGACAGTTTGCCCATGGAAAAACTGTCAAAACGTACGCAAACGTACCCATTCTGCGTGGCTCTTTAGTCATTTATCGTGGAACAGTTGCTTCTTCCTTTTTTTCGTGGTGCCCAGCGGTTGGCCGGTGTCACCATCCTTGAGCGAGGAGTACTTGTTGCTCAAGAGAAGCTTTCCACTTCCCTCGTCGGAAGCAACCTCCTTCAAAGGACGCTTTCGCGTTTTATTCGTGACCGGATTGGCCGCGGTATCTTCCATGACGAGTCCGGGAGAAAATAGCGCCAATGCGTCGAAGCAAAAACGTAAACAAAGCAAACGAGCGATGAAAAAACAAATGGAAAAAATGCGCGAGCAAAAAGCACGTCCGTACGCACTGCTGTCACTGGAATGAACATGATGGTCTAAGCAAACCATGCGACAGCTCAAATATCATGATTTTGCACGATAAAGACAAAAGGGAGGTGCATACGGTTCCACGACCACCACCGGATAAATAAGGTCATATTAGCCAGTATCGGGATTTGGGAGAATCTATGTGGTAGGGGGGAAGAGCCGTTTGGCCGAATGCCACTAGGCCGAAAGTTGTTTGGCCAAATATACCATTTGGCCGAACAAACCGAATTAGGCCGAAAGGGTCATTTGGCCGAAAAGGTCGTTTGGTCGAAAGGGTCTTTTGGCCGAGAGGTCCATTTTGCCGAAAGGGTCATTTGGCCAAATGGGTCATTACGCCGAAAGGGTCGTTTGGCTGAAAGGGTTGTTTGGCTGAAAGGGTCGTTTGGCCAAAAGGGAAAATTATGAAAAAATACTGCAATCGAAACAAAGAATATAAATTACATTTTCCAAGGCTTACGATACGCTGAAGGCCTTAAAAGAAAAACATGATTATATCTAGTGTCCAATCTAGGAATAACACTGCAACAATTCTTATACTAAGAAAAACAATATCACTCCTTAGGTGGACATATGGTTTACCGTTTCTATGCTACTGATTCTGAATTGAGTTATTTTTATGCACTGTATGGTAGCATTGTGCCCTACTAATGCGAGTGAATCGTGAAGAAGGACAAAGAGAGGTGGCTCGTTGACAGGAGGCCAACAATAAACAACCATGATTTGAGCAGATCCGTATTTTTTTCTAATTTCAAGCGGTGTGCCGTTAATTTTAAATCAAGTTACTGTTTATGACTCTAATACTGTGGCAGTGTGTTAAACCAATATGTATGTAATTTATTGCATCAATCAAATGTCTGACACATGAAATCGCAAAATTTGCAATTTTCCAAAACGTTTCATAAATTTGTGAAAATATTTTTTAGCTGTTTTAAATTACATAATAAATTACCTCAGCCTAACAGTAAGATGCGCGACTATAAAGCTAGACATAAAAGGGCATGAATGTATCATCGTGTTAGTCTCATAACATACGAATGCAAACATGCTCGCACTTAATAACTATGCAAATGTTCAATGAACATCAAGTTGCGAAAGGGTAATGTGGTAATGCGGTAATGTCCCAGCGGGGATTTATTACCATAGAAGAAGAAGTAGTGAGCTATGCCGATCTACGAATATCTGTTTTTTCATGTACAAGATTTAATTCGGAGCAGTGATGAGCTTAATTCAAATTTAAAAAATCAATGAAATAAAGAACAAAAAAAAAATTAATTCGGGACGCTCAATTTCAACTAATTTGATATTGATAGTTGCTGTAAACAAGATATCTGAAATGGTCCAGATACATTGACTGTAAATCTTAATGAAAGTTGTTATTGTTGATAAAATATTCAAAATTCCATTCTCAAATTCCGTTTTCTTCTTTTTACAGGTATGCTGAACTCTGAAGCTATGATTGCGTTTTGACAACAAGGTAATTGTGCCGTCAATAAACTGCTTTGAACTTCGTAAACTCAACATAGAACCAAATATTCATTAATACACTATTTGAAAGACAGTGAATCTTTTTCGAGAGCTTCTTGAATATCATAAATTTAATTGCTTGAAAATACATTTTCGGTTAAAAGTATAACTTTTGATAGAATTTAATTACGAGCAAATACCTATCCCACCATTCGACAAGACGTCATCCGACCGACTACTGTAGATTCTTTCCACATGGTCTATTCTGAAACTTCACACATCAATCCATCAAAAAAGTACGGGTGAAAGTCAATAAACTGAACCACAACGACTGTCTGTCGGTGCATAAACCGCTTCGAATGCTCGAAAGTCAAGTGGTATCAATTAGCGAGCTTTAATTGCTTTCCACGTAACTCGAGAAGCACCCGGTCCGAGTTCTTTCAACCTCGTGTTTAGCACCAGCACCTCTGGGTTGGCTCAGACTTTATCGTCGTCGTCGCGTTTAGAAGTGCTCTCCAGTCTCCACCACCGCCGGACCGCCACGCACTGAATGCCAACGGGGGAATTAAGTTATGTTCTTTTTTTTTACGGATGTTCCGGGCATTAAATAACGAATGACGGTTGAGATTTAAATCGCTCATTCATATTCAACCGACCGCACACTCATCAAAGCTGCCAGCGGACGGTACTAACGTTGTTTGCCGCTGTGATTGGGAGAGATGTGCTGAATTTCAATGAATCTATCACCACGGCACGGCTTCCGAGAATCGGCGGAGGTGCGTGGAAAACCGTTGAACACGCTTGAGGATCGTTGTTGGTCGGATCGCGGTGAAATTGAATTTCATTGCTGATGTTTTGCTCGCGGCAAATGTTTTGCTATTTGTTTTCTTAATTACAGGATGCGTTTGCATTGTTTCGTAATGTACGAAATGCCGGTTTGTTTTGATGGAGAAATGAGTGAGATAAGTGATGGATGAACATAATCGAAAATCGACAGATATGCGTTATTTAATCACAGCCAAGGATGTTATCGATCATTTAGTAATCTGCGTTCGATCATTTAGTAGTTTTTCAATAACTCATTCCAGAGGCTAAATTTGAAAATGTGTTGTATGGTGGACTTTTAGTGCGAAGGTTTTTCTACAACTCTCCTTAACAGGTCGATATTCGAATTCCACTGCTAAAGGAGTTACGGTGCTAGTTGCTATACTAATACTAAATGATAACAAAATATGCAATCATTTAGTCTTAGTTACTGCTACTAGCGCTATAGCTCCGTTATTAGTGAAATTCAAACAATGAACTGTTAGGCAGAGTTTTGGATAAACCTTTGCACTAGAAGTCCACCATACAACACATTTTGAAATTTAGCCTCTGGAATGAGTTATTGAAAAACTACTAAATGATCGAAGGCAGATTACTAAATGATCGATAACATCCTTGATCACAGCTTCAAATTCAGACAGCATTTGCTCTAACTTTTTGCGATATTCACCATTTTCTGACAAATTGAATTGTGTTGTTACCAGTTTGATTTGGTCGGTAATACACAAAGTTGTCTACCAAGCCAAAGTCTTGGCCAACATTGCGGTTTTGGAAACATTGCAGCGATTTCGAAAACCATTTCCTACATGATCGAACAATGATAGTCCCCGGTGGTGGTGGATCTATCCTACGAGAAGTTCCCCGCCAGATGGAGCTCCCACACTACTGACCGTGACGTCACAATCGGGGGCTACGTGTTAACTGCAAGTCAACGGCGAGTGCGACGTTGTCGTTAGATTGTTTGTGTGTTCATTATTGATATTGTTGCGAACTGTTGCTGCTCAGTGGTTCTACCTTGTTGTAGAATATCGGCTATCCTAGTTGTCACTCTGGTGACCACGCTCTACATTCTGGCACATATTTCCAACGATGGTATCGGTGATAGTGTCCATTCCACCCTCGCCCAACATTGTATTCCTTTTTGCGTCGAATCGGGGACAAACGGATGGAACGGGCTCATCTGCATCTGACATATCTAGACATCTTGGAAAGGCGGAGGAAGTCTGTGCAGATATCCCTTCATGCATCTGCGGCCTGTTAGAAACCTGGTCAAACCTGAGTTTGAATCTTCATAGGGTCTGTTAATTCAGACTGACACGTTCGAGATTAAGAGGTACGTCTACTAGTCTCTGATTGAATTGTCAAACTCCATGTACCATTTGGCTACTGTTGCTGCCGGGCATTACCAGTGTCCCCGAGAACGTAGTACTTCTCATATTACTAGATCAGTAGTTTCATGGGCATCATGTTCACGAGTGCGCATACTGTCTCGCAAGATTCGTGTGGAATGCACTATGGTCCAGGATACAGATTTACGCGGAAAGATGAATTTTACGCCAAAACTATATTTTTTAGAAAAAAACTGTTGTTCTACAAAATTGTTCGAAATAGTAAGGCCATCATTATAATTCTACCAAAAATAGGGTGGCCCATCATATAAAAAAATAGGAAATATTTTTTTATTTCTCAGAATATTGACATGTTATGTTCTACAAAGTTGTAGCGCAGCTTATTCCAATCAATTTTGCTAAAAAAACTTTTTCTGTATCTCTCAAGTTGGCTGATTTAGAGCAATTATACCTAATTGGATTAGGGTGTACCTAAAAAAAAACAGTATTTTTTATTCACTTTTTTTGTTTTAGATTTCTCGAAAAAAACGTCTTCAGGTGACTTTTAGAGCTCAAAAAAATGCAACTTTTTATGGGTAAATATGCTCAATATCTTCTTCCAATCAAAAGTTATAATCGTTTTTCTGTCAAAATTACATTTTTTTGATACTTCGGTTAAGGCAGACCAAAAAAATATATTCACACGGCATCTAAAAGAGAGATTCATATTCTTTATTATGTCAAAAAATTGGGGATATGTTATTTTTTTATCTCAAGTTTCACCAATTTTACTAAAATCATGTTTTTTCAAATAAATTGATATAACTCGACAACGAAAGAAGATACAGACGATATTCTTATAGCAAAACACGCGTTTTAAAAAGCCCCAAAAGTCTTCAGAAGGTGACATCCGTGAAAAATAAAAAATGAAATGAGCAGATCATAAATATTGTTTTTTGAGGGACACCCTAATCCTGGTAAGTAAAATTACTCTAAACAAGTGAGCTTAAAAGCTACATAAAAAGTTTATATAGCAAAGTTAATTGGAAAAAACTGCGCTAGAATTTTGTAGAACATTTTATGTCAATATTCCGCAACATAAAAAAAATAATATTTCACATTTTTATAAAATGGCTCACCCTATTTTTAGGTAACTCTATAATAAGGGCCCCGGAACAACTTTGTAGATTTTGTTTCTCAAAAGTATGCTTCAGACCGAAAATACATCTTTTCTCGTAAATCTTGCAATACGATGATAATGATAAAACTTATAAAAAGTGTTAAAGCTGTAGATTTTTTATTTTTCATTTCTCACGAATGTCATCTTCTGAAGACTTTTGGGGGCTTTTCAAAACACGTGTTTTGCTATAATAAGAATATCGTCTGTATCTTCTTCCGTTGTCGAGTTATATTATTTTATTTGAAAAAACCATGATTTTAGTAAAATTGATAAAACTTGGGATAAAAAAATTACGTATCCCCAATTTTTTGACATAATAAAGAATATTAATTTCTCTTTCAAATCCCGTGTAAATATATTTTTTTGGTCTGTCCTAATCGGAGATATCAAATTATAAAAAAATGTAATTTTGACAGAAAAACGATTATAACTTTTGATCGGAAAAAGATATTGAGCATATTTACCCACAAACAGTTGCATTTTTTTGAGCTCTAAAAGTCACCTGAAGACGACTTTTTCGATGAATCTAAAACAAAAAAGGTAGATAAAAAATACTGTTTTTTGAGGTACACCCCAATCCAATTAGGCAAAATTGCTCTAAATCAGCCAACTTAAGAGCTACAGAAAAAGTTTAGTAAAATTGATTGGAATAAGCTACGCTACAACTCTGTAGAACAAAACAAGTCAATATTGCGAGAAATAAAAAAAAAATTTCTAATTTTTTTTATATGATGGGCTACCCTATTTTTTGGTAGAACCATAAAGATGATTTCGAACAATTTTGTAGAACAACAGTTTTTCCTAAACAATATAGTTTTGGCTTAAAATGCATCTTTCCGCGTAAATCTGTATCCTGGACCATAGTGGAATGTAGTAATAGCTCTTTAATGCTGGAGCCCACCATCAAGCCGTTCGTCATCGTCCCAAGCAGTACCTAGCAGACTTCGTGGTTAGTGCAGTGCAGCCATGGACCAAGCTGAATAAAGACGACTTTTATGTACTGCAGAGGCCACTCCGACTGTTTCTGCTAGCTCTTTTCCATTCGTCGCTACCATAAGAAAGGAACCCGCCACTGTCTCCCCCATCACCAATACCACGCATAGCAGCCAAGCCTGATTCTCCAAGTGTTGGTGCGAGAGTAATACCACAAAACAGATAGGCATCATAGAACAAACTGCAAGTTTCAAAGTAGGCTCTTTGTATATCAACAATCGACGAACGGCACTCCCGTATATCCAAGGCGAAAGAAAAAGACAGCAAAGCATGTGATGCTGCTCTGTCTTATTCGCGTTGTTCAGTAAAGCTTGACTTCCACCGCTAGGTTCGCTAGCGTTTCAAAATCCTGGAAGGACCACATTTTACGGCAATGATGCCTATATGTTATGTGATAATACCCTAGTCACCCTATGAAAATAGTGACAATTGTATTGATGAAAAGAATATGATAGAGGAGAAATAACGGTGATAGCCAAAGTAGACAGTAGATAGTATTATTGCTTAAGAATTAAAAATATTAGATTTGAAAGTTATTTAGGTTTGAAACCAAGTTAGACGAACGGAAAGAAGCACGGAATATTTTCAAGCTGATCAACAATAACCCGTTTTGTGTCTGCTGTGGAAACAGTGCCGAATTAGCGATTAAATCGCCACAACACCAAAATTTGTCTTGGACAGAATGTCTTTTACTCTCCACAAGCAGAAGCATCCGATAAAGACTCTGGTACCACTACCAGAATTATTGTATCCAAGGGGAGGGTTTGGAATTTCAAATACACCTAAAAGGAGTCTAATCAAAATCTCACCTGATCTCGAAGACCCCAAAAACACAGCGAATAATTAGTGAAAAGAGTGGCCTTTATCAAATCCTAGCCGTATCTTCAACCCGCACGTTAACTTCTCTTGAGCCAAAAATCTGCTACACCACTGCAACTCCTGAGCCAACATAAAGATACATTGGAAGATTCCATCCCTAGTAACATTTGGGTTTTAAGCTGGTTTTATAACACTCTTGTAGAGTAAATTATGATCTTAGGTCCTAGCAGCAAAATTCTGACCGATTTAGTTGCTGCAACTCAAATGTGACCAGATTCAATTGCATATAAGTTACAGAAACCTCTATGCCACATGTGTGCAGTTCTGCAACCTCCTCCCAGTCTTTTACGCCCTCTGTGAAACGGTTCCCGACATTAAACAAAAGGTGTGTGGCATCATCGGTGAGATGCCTTGTTAGATATGAACGTCCACCACTCGGCCTGGGGCGGTACAAAGTCGGATCCTTGCGGTATTGCTTTACTCGAAGCTTTCGAGGCTGCAGATCCAGTCTCCCTCAACGAAAGTTCAGTCGCTTTCCAACGGTCATTCGGCTACCGCCATCGACGTAACTAACCATCTGCCGGTCCTTTCTCCCCGAGCTAAAGTGAAAATTGCATCCAATCTTTACGGTATCAAGCATTTCCCAAATTATGGTAGCAAGGTCTCTGCTAACGCCTCTCTCCTCACCACCACCAAGAGGCTACAATGCTTACAGATTTCTCCAAGATCATCCGTAAACCAGTGCTCTAGTAAGGCCGTCTTTAGATCAAAAATCTTCCAACAACTGCGAAAAACTTATCCCTCGATTTGATCAATCAAGCCTGCACTGCCCAAACCTTTCTCGACGAGGGACGGTTCGTCTACGTTATGCCTATTCCGAAGAACAGTGTCTCCTCCCGGGTTGCTTCCAAAAACGGGCCTATCGATCTCACCTGTTGACCTCTGAATCCAAGGTTGTCGAGGTTGTCGTTGTCGCTGGCTACGTGAGTTGTCTCTGGCTACGCTTGAAGCAGACGGAAGACTCGGCTTCCGAAAACATGTCTTCCGTTGCTACTTCGTTGGAATTAGGGGCGTCCAACAGGACGCCTTCGAATAAGCTAATCATGTAGACCTAGTATATTTTGTCCACATCGAACGCTCATTCCAAGTCTACGGGGATCTACCAGGATGGAACAAGTGTGTCCCATGAGTCGATCCTGGCACACTCTTTTTGGTGGCCACGAACGGGGTGTTTCGATTCCTACCGCTCAACATCTACATTTTTATATACGTCGGCGACATTCATCACGGACCCGGATAAAGATCTCTTATTTTGGCCAATTCGGCAAAACGCGCCATGACTGGCAGCAAGTGAGTCCGTGAGCACTTCTACACTGTTCGAACGAATCATGTACATTTACATCAAATATCATGCACATAATTGGAGCATGATAAACGATAGAAATTTACATTTCATTTTATCTTTGCATCACTTATCATCTCAAATTTAAGTGTTGTTTTAAATTTACATGTTCTATTTTATGCTATATAAATAAATAAAAAAACGGTTAACATGAGAATCGAACTAAGGTCCGCAGAGTGATAGCCCATTCTGATACCACTCTACCATCTTTACTTCTTGAAACCAACGTTGTCCAAAGAGTAAGAGGTTCTGAGTTATGGCGATTCAATCAAACAGTATTGAACCCGCCGTGATCGGGTTCTAGCTAGATAATGTAAATTTACATGCTCTGAGTAAGCGCATGCGCATCGTCAAGGGGAAATATCTGACTGGATGAAGTGCAAGAATTTGAAGTTTTTCCATCGATTTAAGAAAACGCCTGATGAAGTACACCGATGAAATGCAGCATCATGGATGCTGCTTTGTAGTAGTAATGAAAAAACTTCACTTTAGTATGACGGTGGTCGAAAACGAAGGTTTCCCGCTGCATTTGCAGCTGCCTTGATGGAATTGAATGTTTTGTTTACATTCTACCGTGATCGTCGCAAGCGTGGCCATCTTTAGTTTCGGTTCACATAATATCATGTAAACTTAATGGTTTATAAATCAATTTTCCGGGTAAATAAAGTATTGTTTTCAATTGAATGTAGTAATAATGGAAAAGTGATGTATTTATACGGATTAATTCATGCTCTGTTTATGTGCATGATTTTCAACGCATAATTACATTGAGAAAATGATTACATGATCTGTATTTACATTAGTTTCATTGATTACATTACTAGTAAAAGTCTAATTTTTGGTGTGTAGAGTTGGTCAGCCAAATGTGGGCAGACCAAACCTTCCCGGAAGAGTGGCGAAAAAGTTTTGGCATCCCCATTCCTAAGAACAACATCTCCTCCCGGG
Source organism: Armigeres subalbatus (assembly GCF_024139115.2). Taxonomy (NCBI): domain Eukaryota; kingdom Metazoa; phylum Arthropoda; class Insecta; order Diptera; family Culicidae; genus Armigeres; species Armigeres subalbatus. Next base: position 260,738,273 of record NC_085140.1, on the reverse strand, counting down.
ATGTCACGAAGTACCAGCCCATCTCACTGACCTCTTGTTTGACCAAAGTCATCGGAAGCTGCGAGACAAATTAGAAGCAGAAGGTAGACTTGGATTCTGGCAGCACGCGTTCCGCCCAGGGTACGGTACTGGTACATACTTTACGAACTGAGGTAACGTTTTGAAAAACGCTTACAATGAAAGCAAACACGCAAACAGGCATTTAACAGGACTTGGACCCCCTTCGTCCTTCCATAATTGAGTGAGTGGGGATTTTCCAGCAACATTCTTGCTTTTATTCGGAGTTTCCTCATAGGGTGGTCCTTTAAAATCCTCATTGGAAACCAGGACTCGATGACTCTTCAAGAGGAGACTGGGGTACCCCAGGGTTCCGTTCTGGCGGTAACTTTATTTCTTGTCGCCATAAATGTTGTATTTCGTTCACTTTCACCGAACATTTACGTCTTTGTCTATGCCGAAGAAATATTGCTGGTAATCGTTGGCGACACTCCAGTCTACAGACGAATATGAACTAAATCTACCGTCAGGACAGCCCTAGGCCAGCTCTGTAGGCTTCACTATGACCGCCAGTAAGTGCGTCAGAGGACACGTCTGCCGATGGAGATACCAGTTGTCCGGACCAAGCGTCAAGTTGGGAGAGCATCCCATTCTCTCTCATTCCTACCGCACTTCCGTGAAGTCAAAGTTAATCGAAGACAAGAGTTAGTCTGGTTCGGATGCTATCCAAAGCACAACGAATCAATAACAGGATACTCCGGTTAAGGATCGGGCAAGCTATCATTGATAGCCGCCTACTCTACTACCGCCGTTTTCTTTCGGAGAATACAAGATCCCTCTCCTTATCGAAGGATTTGCACGTGATGGCTGGCGTTGGTCTTCCCCAGTGGCGTGAGTCCACTGGCATGGAGCGAGATGCTGGCACTCTTCAAAAGTCAATATTAACAGCTCTATAGCACACAATTTCCGAAGGGGTGACAACTTCTTGGCTCTCAAAAGGTCGGTGGCCGAGCTATTAAACAGAGAATTCAAAAATTGCGAATACAGGTGTACGGATGGGTCCGTTTCAGGCCGTGGAGTAGACATCGGGGTCACCGGGACCAACATGAGTATCTCGGATAGCCTCCCGAACATATGTACCATTTTTTTCGGCTGAAGCAGCTCTATCATCGCCGCCACCTACCCGTCAAAGAAGCCCGACTCTGCTAGTGTTATCTCCACACTCCAGAGCGAAACGCCCAAACACCCCTGGATCCAAGGTATCCTAGCAAATATGCTCCCGAATACGATCTTTGCCTGGTTCCTAGGGCACTGAGGAGTTCCTGGCAATACCACGGCCGATCACACTGCCGAAGTCGGTTATCAAGATCGGCGATTTGCGTCAACCGTCCCTGTGGGAGATGTAAAAACTTGGATTTGAAAGACAGTGCGAGACAACTGGGAAATGTCATGGAGAGCTTCACTACTGGAAACCTGCGGAAAATCAAGGGGACCATGTCAGCCTGGATGGACCTGAGCAACCTAAAGGATCAGCAAATCGTCTCTCGGCTCCGAACAGTACACACGCGGGTCTATTACAACTTTGGGGGGAGAACCTTCCGGACTACCTGCAACGTTTGCGAGCTCCACTACATTGTGGAACATTATGTATGACAATACCCTAAACTCCAGGTTCCTAGGGATTCCTATGGGATACCTGTCAGCATCAGGGACGCGGGACGCATCACTGGCCTCATCTGTTTCCCTAAAGATGGGGGCTCATACAGGAATAATCCAAACGGCTTCACGGGCATTCCGAGGACAAGCTCGGTATAAGAACTCTAACTCGAGATGCTTTTGCTTTAGGTTGTAAGTCCCCACCCCCAGTAACCCGGGAACCTTATCCCGAGATCTAAGCCCCCTTCTTCAACTTTTACCTTGGTTTCCATAAAGTCTGCTGGGAGGGCCCCAATTCCACCAACCGCCAACCCGCTCCATCTATCTCCAGGTCGTTTCTTGCAGCATCGCAAGTTTGAAGATATTGCCTTCGAAAACTTCAATGAAGCTCTCGGGCTGAATAATAGCGTTCTGATTGTAGGTGTATCGTTTTCGTCTGTTTTCAGACGTTCTGTTCAGTTTAGTTAACTGTTGGATAAACCTGCGGTCAATCTAGCAAAAGTTTTCGGAGATCTCTCCATACTGAGTTTATTTTTCGACTATAGCGAATCAAGGATAAGATTGGCGGCTTCTTGGGTATGGTCCTCAACTTAAGCCAACTTACACATCTCCGGAGAGCAGCACACTCAACGAAAAAAAGTCCTGCATCAAGGCCACTTCAAACCAAACTTCACTTAAATTTCTGATTATTAGTTCTAAGTTTTATCAATGATAGACTTAATATTCATTCTTTAAATAAACTTTGTCTAATGAAGGTCCCAAGGTTGGAACTTAAGGTGATTATACAATGAATCCCGTGGTGAATTTTAAATTCACCACATGCTCTACTTCTCCTATTTTCGAAATCCCAAATCTAATGTAATAATGTTTGTACAGTGCTGAAATTAAAGTCGATTGTTGAGAACAAGTAAGCAAATTATCTGCCTTTGTCTCACTTCTAAGCGCGTTATGGTTCTCTCAACTCGTGCTCTTGAAAAGATACAAGGAAAAACACGTGGTATCCAAGATGGCCGATTTCTGGCTTTGTTGTATGATCACCTTAAAGGTGGCCATTTTAAGCCCCCTGCCCTTTTCCAAGTGCCCCTGGTCATGGTAATTACGACGAGTGAAGAACTGATCCAAATATCAAAATCCACATAAATAAAAAAAGAGGAACTCGAGAAAAGCCGTTTTATTTTTTTGATTGGTTTAATGGATTGACAAATGGCGTATTAAGCTTAGATCCTCCCCTTTTTTCTGGCTTTTTTCATTGTGATTTCCAGATCATTCTGTTCTCCGGAAATCCAACTAATATTTTTCAATTAGTTTTCCCCACCATGGAAGACGATTTCCCCTATTGTGCTTCGTCCTGAATACTCACTAGCTTTTAATCTTTAAGTAACTTTCAATGTATAGTAATGCTCTAGATTGCCATCCATGCTGACGGCATTTTATCGAATTTCTTATAGACTTTACCTTTCTCAAAATGATGATCTTCAAAACCTGTTATTCGCGGATTGAATTTCAGTTATTGTTTAGATCGAAATGATTTCTTGTTCACAGCACGTTATTCTTTTTCAATGCACTGCGCTATACAAAAGTAGCGCCTCGTAACATTCTATATACCGCACATAGTAGCAAATTATGTACGCTTTCCCCAATAAACTCGAAATGTAGGCCATTAAAGACCGCTTACCTGGTTTACCTCAGAATCGCCCATTAAAATTCACGGGCGGTTACAACTTCCCACCCCCCTTCGACTCGGTGCAAAGATTACTCAATTCCGCACTCCCTTCAACACATCGCCGCAACCGTGTCCGAACCGAACCGGGCGGTGACGCTCAGTTTCATAACCAAACATCAATAAAATTCTACCACATTTCCTTTGTCTTACATCTTTGTAAACATCGTAAAGTAATCGCTGAAGACTCCCTTCCGCCCTGCTCGCAGCCACGGCCATCAACGAACAGCGACTGGAATGCATGTAATTTGGTATATACCGACATATCTTCTGCATCACACGCGTTTCGCTTCGTATTACACAAAACAACTCGCCGTAGTAAGCAGTTACTCATTTTTTTCTTTCAACAATATTTACCCAATCTCCCCCACCCCCCACGCCAACAACAATTCACCTGTGCTCAAAGATTGTTAATGATTACCGCCCTTCAGCGCCAATAGGGAAAGACTTTTTTCGTTTGTTTCTACTTCTTAACGATCTCCCGAACACGCGGGTAAGAAGGTGGTGGTCGCAATACGCCAACAACCGCCAAATGATAATGATGAGAATGCACGTGACTGGCGTAACTAAAGACGGTCGGTCGGCGTTGGTGGCGGTAGAATGAGCAGATTGGATTTACCACAATGTCTCTTTTCCAACACGGGGCGGGTGGTGGTCGCCTCAACCAACCGGCTAATGAAATTAGCATTTTTCATTTTTTCGGTTACATTGCCGTTGGGAAACAATGGAACAACGGCGAGTGAATCAGAATCAGATGGTGCGGTATAAGCAATCAAAGAACTTGAATGGAAACCGCGAGTATGAATTTCAGCGTTATTGCCATGGAAAAGTTCTCATAATGTGTATTGTGGGGATAATCATCAGTCGATTCGGGTTAGATAAACATAAGAGCCCGGATTGACTGGTTACTGGTAACTGGCTTTCTAGCTTCAGTTCTACACGCATATATCTGTGTGACTCGAAACATCATTCTTCTTATAACTCTTGAACTGGTAGATGTATTTACTCTATCATTAGAAATGTAAACTATAATGTTTTTAGTGTAGGTCGGCACTGATGATGTCATGTTAAGCTTAGACTCATTTTCATTGCAAAAACAAAATTTATTTTAATCCAATTAATACACGAAGTTCACTTGGAAAATAAGCACGTATGAGCCTGCATGAGCGTTAAACAGAGAATAACTAAGCATGATCAATAATTAAACGACATCGTTCAATTTTATCGATCATTCAAATTCATTCATTTATGTTGTCTTTTCAGTGAATTCCCACACAACCAAGTAGAACAAGGTGGCACGTTTTTGCGAGCGTGCCCAATCTTGGCAATTTCGCAGCGCAACTAAACTATTTTGCAATGCACTTGCCACCCCTTGAAGAACATGCAGCATCCATCTTTAGGTGCCGAATAGGCAGATTACTAAGCCATATCTGCACGGCAAACCCTCAACATCGCCGGCATGAGCCAACCCCTCTGTATCGTGGGAGTTTTTGCCTCCTCTCATCTTTGTGTGGCGGGTATTCATCGGAAAGAGGCCTACTCAGTCACAAACTCTTCTAATGAATCGCCTGCTTTGAGCGTGCTTACAGCGGCACACTAGGAGTTAACTTTTGGAAATCAGTATGGCGAAAAGCATCTAATATCACGAAAATGAGCACCTTAATCCAAAAAATATTTGGTAGGCATGGTAGCGGACACTTTCCTACATAACTGGTACCAAATAGTTTTTCGTTGAAAGTTCCAACTGTTGAGAAAACCCGGGTTAGATGCCTTTTGCCATACAAACTTCGGATGGTTAACTCATGCTGGCTATTTTCACATATACGTTAGCGCCTGGTGCTGGCAGCGGCGGTAGGAAACCAGCCACTGTATTTGATTCATTTTCACAAAGCCGGCTAATTGCACGCTCAACGGAGATCGAACCCAATCGATTGCAAAAATAAACTCTAAAATTGAAGCACCCAGACAGGCGCTTGTCTCTCGTCGACAACGGTGCAATAGGTTGACCCCATTTTAGCCAGAGAAAAAAAAACACATGTTTACTTTCATTTCATGCTTGACGCTAATGTGCTTTCCCCATTTTTTCACATTATTTTACGGTGTCCCAAGGTGTCAACTCTGTGTCGCAGCGAAACACTTTTCCACTCATCCAGTCCGATCTTCGGTGTTTGTTTTTTCATTCAGCTCTGCTCATCATCACCAAGTGAGCTAAAACACAGCTGTCGTAGTCGAAGTTTGTTGTTGTCATAATGCGATTTCGATGGACGGATGCTGTTGTTTCAGTTTTGTTTTGCTCCATATGATGACTATTCAATGGGGCAAGGTCGCTGGCGGACAAGTTGTGTGTTTTCTTTCACCGGAGATTAATCAATCGATTTATTTGCAATTCAATGTGGGTTATCGGTTATCACCACCAACAAGAAATGGGTGTGGGAAATTATGGTGTTGTTTTTAAACACGAATAAAAACAACATTTATTCAATTAACATCCTTAGATTAAGGGACGATCGAAAACTGAATAGCTAAATAGCGAATGTTCTATTAGTAGTAGTACGTTACATTCTCAAGAAACATTTTTAAAACCTGTACTTGTACACATCATATATCGTATGGACTACGGGTGTACGAACCTGGCTGTTCTATTCCTCAGCTCCGATAGCGAGACGCAGTGAATTCATCAGGCTCCATCGACCGTTTAATTGTTGGAGGATATCCAAGGGGATGGAGGATATCTACTTATATTTCATCCAGAGACCAACGGAATCAGCACGGGAGAATTATAGTTCACACTTAAGGAAACTGCATGCACAATTCTTCACCATCAGTTTAAAAAACACGCGCGTTAACTAATTACTATTTATTGCACGAGAACATTTTTGGACAAAGACTATATTTATCGAGCACACTTACTTACTTGATACTTGATGGGCTACAGCTCTTCGATGAACCTACGCCGAATGGAGTATCCTTCTCCACTGGACTCGATCCTGGGCCAATCGCTTCCAGTCGCCCTGAACATTGAGCGCCCTCAGGTCCTCTTCAACTGCAAAAACCCATCATGTACGCGGTCTTCCACGAAGCCTGCGGCCTCTTCCGGGTTCTCTACTAAATATTATCTTCGCTTGACGTTCTTCCGGCATACGAACAACGTGACCAGCCCACCGTAGTCTGCCGTGTTGTATAAGCTTAATAATATCCAGCCCTTTATACACCTGGTACAATTCGTGATTCATGCGACGCCGCCAGATACCGTTCTCCTGTTTACCGCCGAGTATTGCCCGCAGCACCTTACGCTCAAACACTCCGAGAGCTCTCCGATCAGCCTCCTTTAACGTCCATGTCTCATGGCCGTATAAAGCCACCGGAAGAATCAGAGTAGTATACAGCGCGAGTTTTGTTTTCGTTTGCAAACTACGGGACTTAAGCTGGTTACGAAGTCCGTAATAAGCGCTATTTGCAGCTGCAATACGCCTTTTCACCTCGCGGGTAACATCATTATCGCACGTCACTAATGTTCCAAGATACACAAATTCTTCTACCACTTCAAATTTTTCACCATCCAGCACTATTTCGCTGCCACCACCACTAATGAACCCACGTTGATTGCCAGCGACCATGTACTTCGTTTTGCTGGTATTGATCCTCGCTGTCTCCCTCTTAAAAGGCACAAAAGCCTCTTCCACGGCACGGCGATCAATTCCGATAATATCGATATCGTCCGCAAATCCCAGGAGCATATGCGATTTTGTGATAATGGTAACGCTTCTTTGCACACCAGCTCTCCTAATCGCTCCCTCGAGCGCTATATTGAACAGTAGATTCGAGAGTGCATCACCCTGCTTTAATCCATCTAAGGTAACAAATGACGTCGATATTTCAACCGCAACCCTTACACTTGATTTCGGTCCGTTCAACGTTATACGAATCAGCCGTATCAGTTTCGTCGGAAAACTATGTTCAAGCATAATTTGCCATAATTCATTTCGTTTCACTGAATCGTAAGCCGCCTTGAAATCAAGACACAGATGATGTGTCTGCAAGTTGTACTCCCGGAATTTATCAAGGATTTGTCTCAGGGTAAACATTTGATCCGTCGTTGATCGGCCCTCACAAAAACCTGCTTGGTATTCGCCGACGAAGGACTCTTCAAGCGGTCTCAATCTATTGAACAGAATACGGGACATAATTTTGTACACCGAATCAAGGAGGGTTATTCCTCGGTAATTGGCGCACTCCAGTCTGTGCCCTTTCTTAAAGAGAGGGCAAACGAGGCCGTCCAACCAGCTAGCAGGCATTTCCTCGTCTTCCCATATTTTCGACATAATATGGTGCAGAACTTCATAAAGCTGCTCACTGCCATGTTTAAGAAGTTCAGCCGGGAGCTGGTCCTTCCCGCAGCCTTATTGTTTTTCAGCTCTTTGACAGCTTTTAACCTCATCTAGTGTAGGTGACTCCACAGCTTGTCCATCGTCGCTAATAATTATTCTGTTCACCGATGCACCGTTACTTCCACTATTCAACAAGTCACGAAGTGTTACATCCACCTGGCAGCCACTTCGGTTTTATCTGTCAGCAAATTCCCTTGTTGGTCGTTGCACATGACGGGAGATGGCGCTGTCTTTCTCCGCACGCCATTGACAGACTCATAAAACCTCCGCATATCGTTCTGCTCCATTTTTTCCTGTGCCTCACTAATAACTTGTTCTTCGTACTCTTTTTTCTTCCTGCGGTGGGTTCGTTTTTCGGCTGCTCTTGCTTCCTTGTACCGATCTCTATTCGATCGGGTACCCGACACCAACATCCGGCTTCTGGCAACGTTCTTCTCGTCTGTCACTCTCTGACACTCCACATCGAACCAACTCGTCCTGGGTCGCCTCTGTGCAGTGCCTACCACTTCTCGTGCTCCATGAATCGACTCCCATAGATCGTTGATGTTGTCGCTAACGTTGATTGCACTTATCCGTTCGTCGAGCTTCTGGCGGTACTCAGCCGATACTCCTTCCGCCGACAATCGCTGGATATTGTAACGCATCGTTCGCTGTGATCTTTCGCTCGATACAGTTGACAACCGTGATCGAATTTTACTGACAACGAGGTAGTGATCAGAGTCAATGTTCGGACCTCTGAATGTCCGCACATCGATAACATCCGAGAAATGGCGCCCATCCACCAGAACATGGTCTATCTGGTTGCAAGTTTCACCATTTGGGTGTCTCCAGGTGTGCTTTCGGGTGTTCTTTCGTGCAAAGTAGGTGCTACTGATGGCCATCCCTGTGGCAGCAGCAAAATTTACTAGCCGTAGGCCGTAGTCCTTATTTCGTTGCCGGGTCGGTTGCAAAAAATAACGTTCTCTTTTTCTTCTATCTCCATTTTTCGTGGTATTTGAGAGGCTTCAGTAAGCTACCTTACCGGGGTCGCGTTACCTACTTCGCGATGATGGGGCTGCTGACGCGATACAGCATTTCGTTAATCAGCCGCTGGGTACCAGGCAGACGCTGTTTGAGCCGCAGCTCCTGGTGAACAGACGCTCGAGGCGTACCTTCTCACTCTAGCTGATGTCAGAAGGACAACAGTGTCCAGGCTGCACTACCAGCTAAGTACACAGCCCATAGCTGGCGGTCTTTTGTCATCGGACGACCCGTGGAAGCGTGAGACAGGGACTTGTGGGGACCAGAGCCGTTATCATACGGCTATCGGTGACCGAACGTGTAAGTGCTGATGGATTGAAGGAAAAACGATGACGATGATGGCATGTATCCTACCGCTGGTCGCAGAAGCCTATTGTCTCGCACGTAAACAACTCTGCAGAGCGATCGTTCGGCCAGTCAATAGGTGGTCAGTAGGTCAGTGTGTAGATGAAATTATTCTGCAGCCTGATGGACGGTTTGGATGTGCTGACCAGTCAAAGGTGGGTTGGATTGATTGGTCGCAAACATCCTCCACCCAGAAATACCTTATTTCTGAAAATAAAGAAAAACGGCAACAGAGCATTAGTGATTAATCATAGATTTAATCATGATTAGTGAATAATGGGCTATTTAATCATTATTCATTAATCATAATCATAGAAAAAATATGATTCAATCATTATTCACTAATTGTTAATCATAGAATTTTACTTTTATTCATTAATCACTAATCATATTCATAATTGTTTTGAGTTTAATCATTAATCATCAATTTTAATCATTGCATACATCGCTTTTATTCATTAATCTTTAATCATAATCATTTAATTTTCATACCTTTCAATAACTCAATTTGGTAAAAATGTTGATCAATATGCAAACCATTTAATTTGATTATTCATAATCATTAATCATTAATCATACCGATCTTTAATCATTAATCATACACATATTGTGTCAGCATTTAATCACGATCGGTAATCGTTAATCATACTCCAAACGTTTTATTCATTAATCATAATCGTTAATCATTGTCAAAAATTAATTTAATCGTTAATCATAATCATTAATCATTGTGAAAAATTATTAAATCATTAATCATAATCTTTAATCATAGAGTTAAATGATTTAATCATAACAAATTTAATCATTCATTGGAAGCTTTATTCATTAACGCTCTGAAAGGCAATATCCTCTTCGACAGGGTAGGGGAAATGGAACGGTGATGGAACATTTGGGTGCTGGACGAGGTTGATACAGATTCTGGTTCTTCGTTGCAATCCGGCGATGGCAGAATACACAATTTTTCCACAGGCCGAGTTAGCATGCCGGAGGAAGTCTTCACAGTAGTGACTCGGACCACATTGTCAGCGCCAGGATGGAGTTCTTGAATTCGTCCCATTCTCCACCGCATCGAACCGGTGGTTTCCAACGCTTGGCTCTTGCTTGCAGCTGGCATAATTATTCCCGGCGCCATCTGCGCCAGAAGTCTTTCTTTGCGTTAACTGGTATTTATCTAGCCGATTGAGGGATACATCTTCAAGATTGGGCTCGGGAATTGCTTGTAGTGACGATCCGACAAGGAAATGCGAGGGAGTAAGCGGCTCTAAATCTTCAGGATCCTCCGACATGGGTGTTAGAGGACGGGAATTCAAACACCCTTCCACCTGGACGAGGAATGTTGTAAAATCTTCTGGGGAAACGGGGTTTTCGCCGACGACCTTTAGGAGATGCTTCTTGCCCGAGCGAACTGCAGCTTCCCAAAGGCCCCCAAAGTGCGGGGTACTTTTTTTTTCTTCCTAAGCAATGGAGGGGGAATCTGCTCAACAGACATCCTGGGTTGACCAGGAAGTGCGGGGTTAGGGATCACTGAGGGAGGCAGGACTACATCCTCGACCCGCTAAACCGTTTCCATTGCCGCCAAGCCCATAGTCTCTTCGGTAAAACCAGAAAGTAATGCTTCAAAGGGGGGCCAGTGCACAACGCACCCTCGAGGTTAGCTGCGTGTCCTTGCAGCACCGAACATCGTAACTCGCTTTTTTAGAAGAACACCATGGTATCGTGCCAGCGCGTTGCCGGCTTTCCATGTGGCCTTACCACGCCCTATGTCCTCGGAAGGTGGGAAGGGTCGACTTCGCGCCTGCTTCCCTCTGCACGACTGGTATCAAGAATGATGATGCCGCGTGCACCCCAAATTGACCTTTCTGCGATAGGGCCTATTCGCCAGCACACAGAGGGACTTGCCGACGCGGTGCCTACGCCTGCCCCAGCCTTGACGAGGACCCCTTTCCGTCCTCTGGCTCGGAACCCGCCCGGTTGATCGACGCCGCAAAAGCGACGATACCATGTTGTTCTTCGCGCGGCCACTTGTTCGATGAAAGGATCGAGTTCGTTTACAGAGCATGACCACCGGTATGACCCATGAAGCCGACTCCGATCCCTTGGACCACCTCTTATTTGCGCCTGAACTAGCCATCCTTGAGTCCACGCGCCACCTTCTGTGTAGCTCCGAGACGATTTGGGCGATAGCCGATAAAACGGCGTTCCAGCCAACTTCATCTTTACACATCCTCCGAACTAGGTTGTCCGGGGTAGTGTCCAGACCACATGTGGCAAGCATGTGGTCACGCATTGCGCGAAAACGTGAGCACACGAACAACACGTGTTCCGCCGTTTCATTTAAACCTGCGCACATCAAACACTCGGGCGAGGCCGAACAAGCCAGTTGCGTTACCTGCACTGTGATTTTGCAGCACGCTTAAACGCCGGGCACATCGAACCCCCATGGGGTGCTTGCTGTTCACAGCTTTGCTGGAACAAATCAAACAATTGGGAGGGTTCGTGCAGCATTGTCCCTTATGTCCCTCCAATCCGCAGCGTCGACAGAGCTTGCTTCTGTCCCATTGCTTGTGCCCCGGTTCCAGGCACTTGAAGCAAACTTCGGGTTGCTCGTATATGCCCACAGGGCACACCGACCATCCCACCTTGACGCTCCCTAACTTGACTACCTTGGAGGAATCCAATGCAGATAGCCGAACCAATGCTACCTGCGTCCCTGCCGGACCTTTCCGTAGCGGCTGCGGTGGGCGTCTCCACTTCACACTGTCGCCGCAGTGCCGTGACGAGCTCTTCGACTTCAGTGATCTCGTCCAGGTCTTTAACCCTTAGATTCACCTCCGTCGTGAGTGCCCTCACCTTGACCGTCTCGCCTAGGACTTCTTCCGCCAACTTCTTGTAGGCGGCGCCCTTTTGCGAGACGCCCCGCTTCAGCTCGAGTATCATCTCGCCCATCCGGGTACGTCTTATTCGACGTACGTCGGCGCCGAGTTCACCGAGCTTGACGTCACTCCTCATCGCCTTCAAAACATCCGAGTACTTAGCCTCGTCCGCCGTGATGACTAGGGCATCGCCCCAATTGGCGCCTACCCTAGACTTCTTGCTACCCTCATTCGCCTGGGCCTTCTTTTCGGCCCTTGACGTCTTCGGTTTCCTCTTGTTCTTGACCAGGGTCCAGGTGGCGTTAACCACCTCTATTTCCCTAGTCTGGTGCGGCTGAGAATTTTCAGCCTGCCGTAACCCCTTACCACCGTCTTTCCTGCGTGGACGGACCTTTCCAGGTCCTTCCTCCCCCGGTTTTGGAGGTACCTGGCCGGGATTCAGCTTCCCAGCCCCACTACTCTTGTTCGGGGTAGTAACCCTCCGCGTTTTGGAGCGGCCCCCGGGGAGCTCATCCCCTGGAGACTGTCTCCCCCGTTTTTGTGTCTGCTCCGTTGGAGCAGTCACCCCCGACGTACCCGCAAACACTTGAGCCTCATTCTGGGTAGACTTTGGCACCACCGTCTTCGCTGGCACGCCCTCGGTCGATTCGACCTTGCCCGAGTCTGCGAATCATTGGGCCTCAATCTGGGTAGACCTCGATTTCACGGGTTTACACTTGGCCGTCCCGACCGCCCTCTCCAGCTTGGCGTCCAGCATCGACTTTCGAAGTTTCAGCAAGCTCCTCTTGAGTTCCTTACAGATATTAAGCTTCGATGACGCAAAGTCGATGATGGCGTCCAGCTGTTCCGTCGCCACCTCGAAGGCCGAAAGCCCATCGCGTTTGCGGTTCATCGCCTCCACAAGCCATGGGCCGTCAATAACCCCTACCGGCGTTTTTCTAGCCGAGAGGAAGGTTGAGTGACCCACGCTGGCGCTGCGCACTGAGCTGCCGACTATTGCCTCTGGCCTCCTAGGCGGAGACCTGAACAACCCACCTCTTGCGAACACTACTACCACTAATTGAAGAATTGACTTGGTTTTCCATTTTGGTCCCACGAGTTGCTCGGGAAAAGAGGTCCACCACGCCAGACCCCAGCATGACGCGGTAAGGGACAATTACTGTGGAGGGTGCCCAGGTACCCCACAGGCTCCGTTAAAGGCCTAGCTTATTATTTCACCCCCTGGCCATGCATCCCCTCGGCACGGGTCGCTTGACGCCTTGGGATTAGGGGTTAGGAACGATGGTCCCGGTCTAACTCGCAGTGGCCATGGGGAGGGGTCGTCAAGCCCTTGGACAAAGTCCCTGCTTCCCCCCCCCCCCCCGTGTGTGTGTGTGTGTTTTTTTCTTCCTAAACAATGGAGGGGGAATCTGCTCAACAGTCATCTTGGGTTGACCAGGAAGTGCGGGGTTAGGGATCACCGAGGGAGGCAGGACTACATCCCCGACCCGCTAAACCGTTTCCATTGCCGCCAAGCCCATAGTCCCTTCGGTACAACTAGAAAGTAATGCTTCAAAGGGGGCGCCAGTGCACAACGCAGCCTCGAGGTTAGCTGCGTGTCCTTGCAGCACCGAACATCGTAACTCGCTTTTTTAAAAGAACACCATGGTATCGTGCCAGTGCGTTGCCGGCTTTCCAGATGGCCTTACCACGCCCTATGTCCTCGGAAGGTGGGAAGGGTCGACTTCGCGCCTGCTCTCCTCTGCACGACTGGTATCAAGAATGATGATGCCGCGTGCACCCCAAATTGACCTCTCTGCGATAGGGCCTATTCGCCAGCACACAGAGGGACTTGCCGACGCGGTGCCTACGCCTGCCCCAGCCTTGACGAGGACCCCTTTCCGTCCTCGGGCTCGGAACCCGCCCGGTTGACCGACGCCGCGAAAGCGACGATACCATGTTGTTCTCGCGCGGCCAATTGTTCGATAAAAGGATCGAGTTCGACCACAGAGCATAACTACCGGTATGACCCATGAAGCCGACTCCGATCCTTTGGACCCCCTCTTGTTTGCGCCTGACCTAGCCATCCTTGAGTCCACGCGCCACCTTCTGTGTAGCTCCGAGACGATTTGGGCGATAGCCGATAAAACGGCGTTCCAGCCAACTTCATCTTTACACATCCTCCGAACTGGGTTTTCCGGGGTAGTGTCCAGACCACATGTGGCAAGAATGTGGTCACGCATTGCGCGAAAACGTGAGCACACGCTTCACAGCTTTGCTGGAACAAATCAAACAATTGGGAGGGTTCGTGCAGCATTGTGCCTTATGTCCCTCCAATCCGCAGCGTCGGCAGAGATTGCTTCTGTCAGGGCCTTTGCAGTCCCATTGCTTGTGCCCCGGTTCCAGGCACTTGAAACAAACTTCGGGTTGCTCGTATATATGCGCACAGGGCATACCGACCATCCCACCTTGACGCTCCCTAACTTGACTACCTTATTCGACGTACGTCGTGTGTGTGTGTGTGTGTGTGTGTGTGTGTGTGTGTGTGCATCTGTGCGCACCCATAAAAAAAAAATTTGCTCATTTTTCAGGTACTTATCCTTAACCGATTTACTCACAACAAGTTGCATTCGACGCAGGATACACTACCATTGTTTCCTATTGAAAATTGGTCAGATTGGACTATGGGCTCGGAAGTTATGACCAAAATACCACTTTTTTAAAGAAAAATTTAGAAAAAAAAATTTCACTCCTTTTTTCAGGCACTTATCCTTTACCGATTTACTCGCAACAAGTTGCATTCGACGCAGAATACTCTCCCATTGTTTCCTATTGAAAATTGGCCAGATCGGACTATGGGCTCATGAGTAATGGCCAAAATACTATTTTTATAATGCACGAGAAAGGCACCATCACCGCTAGGTGGATTAATCTGGGTTTTTTCTTTTTTCTTCATCCTTCATCCTTTCTCACTTTCTTTCTTTATCTTTCTTCCTTTCTTCTTTCTTCCTCGATTTTTGACCCCGGAAGTTACTGCTGTCTCAGAAAGGCGCTAGCTTAGATCCTGAGCTGTTGGTCTAGAGCCAACGACAGCTCACGGGATGGGCACAGAAGGCCTCTTTTGCAGAGTTGGTAGGGTTATCCGGATCATTGTGCTGTCGAATCGAATGGTGAGACAAATCTGATAAAACAAATTTGAAAAGCTCTCTGACTTCAGTAGCTCCACTAGCCAAACAGACTTCCCTTTTCCCGGATATCACGGACATTACATAACCTAACCTACCCAACCTTGAAACATGTACAATATTACCGTTTTGTTCAGTGACAAACCTTTAACCTCTAACTTCTCATTTCCCACTTCTCACTTCTTACTTATCCCTTTTCACCTATCACTTATCACTTCTCATTTCTCACTTCTTCCTTCCTTCTTCTTATTTATTCTTCTTTGTTTCTCCTTGCCTTTTCCTTCTTACTTTTTCTTTTTCTCACTTCTCACTTTTCACTTCACACTTCTTACTTATGACTTTTAACTTCTATCTTTTCACTTCTTATTTCTCATTTTTCTCTTCTCACTTCTCAATTATCACGTTTCTCCCTCCTCACTTCTTCCTTCGATCTTCATTTAATTCTTCTTTCTTTCTTCTCGCCTCTTTCTTCTCTGCTCACTTCTAAAAAGCTCACTATCATTATACAAAAGTAGTGAGCTTTTGATATCTACAGAAAAAGTGAATAACTGAAGTAATTTCAAAATTCACAGAAATAAAAAAAATATCTGCAGAAAGGCAATACAAGTTTTGAATGTTGTAGATCTTTGCTCAGTAAATTGACAACATGTTGAGAATGGTTTGAGGTGCTTCTTGGCGAAGCTTTTAGCATCGTGCAAGATGTATCACAAGTTTTGTATTTGATCGGTCTCGCTGCATCATTGATGATCCTTTGAAAATTTGTAATAGAACTCAACCAGTTCTTTTTACATGTTTTTGCTAGGTAACGACGATAATTGGTAATGTTGCTTATATCCGTGAAAATCGTTTCGTTTATTGTTTTGAAAAATCTGATTAAATTGGTCACAATTAGTTTTTTTTTATCTTTCGTTTACAACTGTTGGGGCAAGCACTGATCCATCCCAAGGATCTGTGAAATTTATTAAAAGGCTTCAATCAAAAACCGTCCAAGCAGGAGTTCCCCTCACCACAGCTATCGCAGAAAAGGCTTCCAGCTCTCGCTACCTCAGTCCCCCCGTAAGCCACAAGTCAAGCAACACGCGCAATATCTGACTGTAGAAACGGAAAATGTTACTTTTATTACTGAAGACTCCACGTTCATGATAGTTTCAATGATCGATATCCTATACTCTAAATAATCTAGATAAGATTGAACGATCATGGTCGAAACATTGCAGAAAACTTACACATCTATTTGGAATTTTTGAACCAACACCCTTTTTATTGATAGGCAGTGTTTTAATGATCTTCACGAATTATTGCCGTTTATTACACAATTTTAAAGCGGTACGTGTTTGTTATAAAAACTCAAACCTGAATTCCAAATCGACGAGTCTTAGACATGACCACCAAACCCCCCCCCCCTACCCTCCCCCAAGGACCAATTTTTTAGAAGAATTATGAATTCCTCCATATTTGAGCCTGTGCAAAATTTAATTTTCAATGTGATTTTGCCTACAGTTGCGCCCTCCTGCCTAGAAAGCTCAATCAACAAGTCACTTGTTGACACCAAAAACAACAAATCACCCGGACAAAGCATGACCTCGACCCCCGTACCGAAAAGGAAAAACAGCATCTTCCTCACTATCGATGCCCAAAACAATCGCATTCCCCGCGCGGTCGGTCCACGTTCTATATTTAATCATTCGCACGAAGAACCTGTCGATCATGGCTCAAATCACGTCAATCTGTCTTCCGCTGAGCAAATTGTTAAATTAAAAATAAACATCCGACTCCACTATTAGCTGCCGCGGTACGGCACCACGGCGGTCGGTGTGGTGCGGCGACGGTGGTCCTCGATGGCTATAGATTGACTGCCAAACAAGGGCCCCTGAAAATAGTGTAATAAGTGCTTTGGCTTGTTGCCATTGTTCAATGCCAGTAAGTGCGCGCGCCCCCACACCGACCGGTCGGTACTTGATGAGAGGGAAACCCTTTTGCACCAGTTTACCTTCGGGTTCGATCTTGCTCGATCCGGGGGGAAACAAACTTTGAAGGGAATCGGAAATCATTAGGCGATGTTTGGACATGTTTGGCATTAAATTGCTGGAGTGTTTTTTTCCTGGAGGGAACGTCATTGAAACTCTAGGAATAATAACTTTGACCAAAAGTCAATGAACGAATAAGCTCAAGTCCATACATAGACAAGGATTGATTTTCAAGCGTTATTCGATAGGGATTGGAACCGGTTGTACATATTGAACATTACCGGATTCGGCTGTTTCAAGTTCTATCGCATCTATTTTTATTTGAAGGCAAAGAAAGATCAAACAAGTAATTGCGAGGAACAATCTTTCAGGGCTTAACATCGTTCTGTTAGAGGCAGGAAACATGCTGAATTGTAGTGTGCAGCATCCGACAAATGATTTCTCTCAATTCATCTTTATGATATTCGTGGATGAATCAGATACAGACTAACATACGTGTTCGTTTCTCTACTGAATGGAATCAATGACTCGGAAACGATCTGTAATTAGTTGATTTTCTTGTTTCCGGGATTTTGAGTGAATCACGACCTACAAGCACATATGTTTGTCTATACTTGTAGTTCTCCTGATAAAGAGCTAACTTTTCCACTATTCTTATCCGCGAGTCCAACATCCCTAACCTCCTATCGTCGTCTCCTTATGATAAAGAATTTGTGTTCCGAATTTGTTTGAAATTGGCAAAGGGGTTCGGAATTTACACTAAGTTGATCGATAACTAAGCAATACCCCTGCCCCCACACCATCCCCCTTTGCCAAAGAGCATGCTAAATCCCCTATCGTCGTCTCCTTTAGATAAAGAATTTTTGTTCCAAATTTGGTTGAAATCGGCCAAGGGATTCAGAATTTACTCTGAGTTGATCAATAACTAAGCAATACCCCTCCCCTCATACCCTCCCCTTTTCCAAAGGGCATGCTTAACCCCCCTATCGTCCCCTCTGTAAGATAAAGAATTTGTGTTCCAAATTTGGTTGAAATCGGCCAAGGGGTTCAGAATTTACACTGCGTTGATCGTTAATTAAACAATACACCTCCCCCCACAGCCTCCCCCTCTTTCAAAGAGCATGCTTAACCCCTCTATCGTCCCTTCCTCAAGATAAAGAATTTGTGTTCCAAATTTGGTTGAAATCGGCCAAGAGGTTTAGAATTTACACTGCGTTGATCGATAATTAAGCAATACCCTCCCCACACCTTCCCCTTTTCCAAAGAGCATGCCTAACCCCTATCGTCGTCTCCTTAAGATAAAGAATGTGTGTTCCAAATTTGGTTAAAATCGGTAAATGGATTCAGAAGTTATGCTGGAACATACATACAAACATACATACAAACATACAAACATTGAGTTTTATATATATATATATATATATATATATATATATATATATATATATATATATATATATATATATATATATATATATAGATATATAGATAGATAGATAACAAACAAGTTATTTAATATTTTCTATGAAAAACATGGGTTTTAATATGCGAATATTTCGAAACCGAAATATTTGCGAACAAGCAATCCGTTTTTCAATCTTTTGGTTCTTGTCGTAAGCTCGCACTTTTTTCGTTTATGGTGGGAAAAGTGAAAGAGCGTTTTATTTGATTTTGGAAAAAATATGTTTTTATTCAAAAATCGGCTATAACTCAATAAATAAACGATATAGGTCCATAGGTCATCAACAAAAAGATGTTCCTTTAAAAGTTCTAAATGTGACCCATACAAAGTATCCCTCAAAAATCAATACATAAAAATATATTCAAAGAGAACCGATTTTCGTAAGGAAAGAAACATTAGATCAAACGTGATGAATTTATAATACTAATATAAAAATCACGGAAATAAAGTATACAAAAAACATTAGATCGATCAAAGTAGGCTGATCTATAGAGTGCATGGTTTTTTGGGTTTTTGGTTTTTGGTGTAACAGGACAGGGTTCATTTGTATATTTATTGTTGTAAAGATAATAACAATTCAGTTACTTATCATTTTCCTTTCTTTGTTTGCAACTAAAACAATGTAGGACCGTAACAAAAAATATAATTCTGAGTGACGTATTATTCAATACTATGCGTAAGATGAAACATGCAGCTTTTTCTTGGTTTATAGAAAAGATAGATAGATCCATATTTTTTTAACAAAAATGTGTCTCTTCAATAGTTCTAAAATTGCTCGGAACTAAGCTTTTGCGAGGAATGAATGTATAAAAAGTTGTGGGAAGAAACCCGATTTTTAGGGACCGCCCTAACGTATTTATAGAAAAAGCTCATAACTTGTGAACCATAAGTGATAGAAAAATTGTTTCTTCGGCAAAGTTGCTCAAAATTAATTGCTCCACAACGTTGTGGTACATTGCACAATTTTATATCGAAAAATTGAGCAGTTAATATTATGAACTTCTGTAGGTACCACCCTAATTTCACTACATGTTGAAAAAACCGTCAAAGAATATGTTTTTTTTTTCGAAGACGCTATATAGGGGAACGGTTCGGTATTAGACCTGTGCGTGACCGTGACCTGTGCGGTGGCGTGAACGCAATTTTCTAACGGTGGCGGCGATTGTGAGCAATGTTCTCGGCGGCGTCGGCGGCGGCTCGGATCGGCGCGATTCAAAATTATCATTTCTACGGTGTTGACGAGCAATACTTTTTTGGAATATTATTTGCATGTCTCGTGCATTAATGGCAATAAGTATAATTTATATTGAACGCTGTTAAAAAATCCTTCAGGAATACAATGTGTTGCGAAGGCAACAAAATAGAGATGTATTTCCAAATATTTGAACGACGTGTATTTATTGCATATACTGATGACGATCGCCATGTTTAAAATTAAAGAAAAAATACAGCCTGCAGGGGGACAAAGTCCTGAAATCCTTGGAGGTAAACATTCCCATAATTTCTGAAGCTATAAATGATCAGATCTCCTGGGTAGGTATTCTCAAGGACTTCTAGAGAAAGTATAACCCTGTATTCTTGAAATACGAGTTTTCCAGAATTGCTAAAGAATGGAGTTCGTAAAATTTCTGGGAGGAGATTTTCTCAGAATTAAGGAGTCCAAAATTCTTAACGGAGCAAACCCTCGAAATTCATAGAGTGGGAACTCCTATGCTGATCACCAGAGCTTTAAATAATCGATTATTTTTCCTGAAGCCTATCGGCCTTCTTTGTCACTTCACTTCTAAACATATTTATTTATTTATTTATTTGCTTGATCACCTTCATCTGACCTATGTCTTAATGAAGTAAAAACTAAACCAAATTAAATTACAAAAATATTCGGTACAAACATAAATCATGGAATCAGTCAAAATACATCGTCATTAAAAACAAACAAACAGTTAAGCCAATAATGTTGTCAGAAGGATCATTATACAAATAACACAAAACATTCATGATCAGTATACGGTAACCTAGCCTAGGTAACAAAGTCGAATTGCTGGAACCTTTCGTTGAACCTGGATACCATAAACCTAATGGGGTCATGTTGTCCATATCGGGTGTTGCGAAGGCAATACAAACGCTGCATCGTTGATGAATAACGAAAAAAGCAATGGTCCTAAATTACTCCCCTGTGGCACTCCTGAAGCGATATGGAAGGAATCTGAATACTCCGAACCAATTCGCACTTTCATACACCGGTCTGATAGGTAAGATTTAAACCAGCTCACAAGTCCAGTTGACATTCCGAGTTTTCCAAGTTTGTGAAGGAGAATGCAGTGATTCACGCGATCAAACGCTGCCTTAAAGTCTGTATATACCACGTCAACTTGTTTACCTGCATCCATTGAGCGGATGCACAAAGACGAGAACTCGACAAGGTTAGTAGTCACTGACCGTTTTGGAAAGAATCCATGTTGAGCAGTAGAGATGTAAGCCTTGCAGGTACCGAAGAGAGCTTTGTTCATGATTTTTTCGAAAACTTTCGAGCAGGCGCTTAACGATGTTATGCCCCTATAATTCGCAATGTCACATCTGTTTCCCTTCTTGGAGATTGGAGATAGGAATGACGTTTTCCACGCGATGGGAAAGGTCGCCCTCTGAATGGAACGGTTGAATAACTTCGCCAATAGTGCCAGTAAAGCAGCAGAGCACTTTTTAAGCAGAGACGATGGAATGCCATCCGGTCCGGGTGTTGAGGAGTACTTGAGCTTTCGGAGTGCCTGTAGTACTTGTTCTTCGGAAATTTCAAAAATTCCAAAATCGAAACAATCCAACGGAGTATCTCTGAGGGCTTGACTTGAGATGGGCCGAGTACTGCATTCGTAAAAGCCTTCTTGAAATGCTGGGCAAATAGTGTGCACTTTTCCGATGCCGTATCTGCAGATAAGTCACCATAGTGCATGCTTGTAGGTAGCCCCTTTTCTTTGCGTTTCGTTTGGACAAAGGACCAACACTTTTTAGGATGTAATCGCAGACTCCTCTGCGTACGATCAATATACCGTGCATATGATAAACGGTTAAAGCTAGTATATTTGTTGCTAGCCAACACAAAATAACGCTTGAAGTGCGGAGTACGATTATGTCTGTACTTCCGGAGGGCAGACTGCTTACATCTTTTCAGCTTACGGAGATATCTGTTTGTCCATGGAGGTTTCAGCGGCGGTCGCTTGAGTGGTACATGGAGCTCAATCACACGCTGAATTTCGCGGTTGAATATGCCGATAATATCATCCAGATCCCGATCGGAATCTAGGAAGCGCCAATCAATTGATAATAGGACGGATGCTAGAAGATCATAATCGGCACGTAGAAAATCAAACTGAACCCTATCAAGAGATTGTTCAAATTGCAGCGGTAAATCCATTACTATACCGACCTCAATTGGTGGATGAGCGATATCGGCAACAACCAGAAGTTCCACTGCTTCAGAAACGCAGCAGACTGGTAACGTCCTTTCATTCACCAGGGCCAAATTGAGAGTCCTATTGTTAGTGTTCTGTATGGGGTTCACTTGTGTCAAACCATTGAAACAAAATCCATCGTGAAGTGCGTTCCCAGATCGTGTCAGCCTTGATTTACTTACATCAATCTTAAATCCACCATTCTCAGAACGTGTCCAATGCATTTCAGAGTGGTTGTAGTCCACCAGAAGAAGAGCAAAATAATTAAGGTTTAGTCCAGATAGAATGGATTCGATGGAGTCAACATGCTTTTGGGTCATATTGAGGTCATCTCTCCGGTCAGGTGGTAGATAAAGAACTCCAACAATAACGGAACAGTTTGTCAGCTTTATTTTCACCCACAGTTGTTCCAGGCATCCGCTAACTGAATTCGGATCCACACAGGAACGCAGAGCAGACGAAACAGCAATTAGTACACCTCCTCCTCTAGTTTTCCTGCTGTTAAGCGCATTCCGATCAGTTCTATACACCGTGAAAGAGTCGCCGAAAAGTTGTGTAGATAGAATGCAATCATCGAGCCAAGTCTCGGTTAATACGATGACATCATATTTCGAATCTGAAGCTGCCAAAAAGAATGAGTCGATTTTAGTACGGAGACCCCTCACATTTTGGTAATAAACGCGCAGCTCGGATAGCGGGACAGTGGACATAATGCTGCGAATAGGTTGTTGGGAGCTGCTTGAACGCATAACAGC
This sequence comes from Armigeres subalbatus, assembly GCF_024139115.2. Lineage (NCBI taxonomy): Eukaryota > Metazoa > Arthropoda > Insecta > Diptera > Culicidae > Armigeres > Armigeres subalbatus. The sequence continues at coordinate 260,715,480 of NC_085140.1, read as the reverse complement.
ACCATCTCGAGTTGAACCTGAGGTCACCGCAGGTACCAAAAAGGCCATGCTACTGGGTTGAGAAGCAGCAGAACAACTGAAAACAGTAACTTATCAGGAGGCGATCTGTTCGCATTGAGATCGTACTTGCCTGAGAATGGCTGTTGGAAGGTCCCCTCACCTGCGTCAAACACAGGGCCGGGACGACTGATGATCGCAGGCTGGATTGGCTCGATTGTGATGAGCGGATAGGGACCTTCCACAAGGCTGGAGGCAAGTGTGCGTCCCGGGGTCCGATGAAGAGGATTTCCAGGTAGGTGAGACATCGCTGCACATTGGCTGGAAGCATGAGGCTTTTCGGTGGATGATCTGAGCATATTGAGAGGATACTTGCCTGAGAATGGCTGTTGGAAGGTCCCTTCATCTCCCTCAAACACAGGGCCGGGACGGCCGATGAACGCAGGCTGGATTGGCTCGACTGTGATGAGCGGATAGGGACCTTCCACAAGGCTGGAGGCAAGTGTGCGTCCCGGGGTCCGATGAAGAGGATTTCCAGGTAGGTGAGACATCGCTGCAAGCATGAGGCTTTTCGGTGGATGATCTGAGCATATTGAGAGGATACTTGCCTGAGAATGGCTGTTGGAAGGTCCCTTCACCTCTCTCAAACACAAGGCCGGGACGGCTGATGAACGCAGGCTGGATTGGCTCGACTGTGATGAGCGGATAGGGACCTTCCACAAGTCTATTTCCTAACGGGACTTTTCGCTTGATACAGGCCAATAAGCCGGGCAAGCGAGCTTAGAATTGCAATTCAGGTGAGAAGTAAGTGTTCTTTTCTGAGACAACATTGTTAGTAGTAGATGGAAGGAAACATCCGGACATGGGATTTCGAGTGATAAGATTTAGAATTCGTAACATGGGATGATCATTCAGTCACGTTCGCTTTGTGTGCGGTCAGTATCAAACAATGTTTATCTAGATATTTCTTGATCAATGCCAAAATATCCAACATTTTATGAAAAATCGATTGATAGTTTATTAATGTTTGAGCTGTTATCGGTGTTTTTTTAATCCAAATATCCAAATATTATGTGAGAGATTTGGACATCTTATGTTTTTTAGGCATGGTCAAGCGAAGTCCTTCGTCCACTTCGCGGTTAAATCAGAAAAAATATCCACTGTTAGTTTTGACGCTATTTATGAAAATCACGCATAAAATTTTATCTCTAGAATATTGGATTTGGCACCCAAGTACAATTTCTATACCGAAAGGTATTGAAAGCATTAATATTGATCTCTATTATTGGCTCTCTGAAGAACCGTTTGTTTATTGGACATACATGATGCATCATGTGGCTTTTCTCCAGCCTGTCTCGGCTCAGCAACGCTGCCGGCCGGTCTCGGCTCGACTCTGCTGCTGCTGCCGGTATCTGCTCAGCAGCCGAAAAAGTCGAGCCGAAAAAGCGGTCGGTGCAGACTTCATTCCCTGCTAAATGGTGTGAGTGCTGTTCAATCGATGATGCGGTTACTTCACTTGTTCCGGTCACAATGAAAGAAAAAACAGCGTTGCGCTATTTTATGCCTTCTCGGCAAACCCAGCGACAGCTCATTCGCTGGTGTCTGCACCAATCAGAACATGATGAAAGAATGATGCAAGAATTATGCGGTACCCATATTTATAGGTTCCTTTGAATTCAATAATTTGCATTGAAAACAGTTTTAGGCCTATTGAAACAAGCTTTCCGGGTCTTATCAAGTATGGACATGAAAGGCATACTTGAAATCTGTCGATTGAGGGGCTTACCGCAGAAATTCGTCCATTGAGACGAACGCTATTAACGTTTAAAATCTTTCAACACAGCGTAACGCGGTCGATTTGAATATTTTGGAATGACACCCGGTATAGTCAAGAGAGACGTAAGTCCTACGTCAAAAAATATCTTTCCTTTTACAAAATCATATTTTAAATTGTACATACTTCAAAACATGCTCGTAAACATAACGCCAAGCATTGATTTTCATACAATTGACCTTTTCCGTCAAAAATTGCATCTCGTTTTATTGTCTCAATCGTTTTTTTTTTGGCTTATTTAAAGTCAACTTTCTCAAAGAACCCATATTTTTTGAAGCCTCTTCTATTTCAAAAATCGAAAATAAACACCGAAAAAGTGCTGCACGTGTGCACCGGCCTAAAAATTCACCCGATGTTCGTTCAAAATCGAGCAAATGTTACGCTAATACTGAAAAACAGCACTTTTTTGATTTTATGTTTAAAATTTTTGAAGTTGAAGCTGGGTAAGTTGACCTTAAATAAAATAAAGAAGCGCTTGAGCGAATAAAAAATTTAGAAAGAAAAGGTCAATTCTATACTTCAGAATCAAAATCTTGATATTAAAAATAATAAGCGTTCATTTTTATACATGGCTTCGTACAAGTGCTATTGAATAGACCGAATAGGAAATACCACGATATGCTGGAAACATCGTAGCCGCAAAATATTGGTTCTGTCACAAATGCTCCCCTACGTTTCTCTTCAATCGTATGAAGGTATCTACGAAAAATTTAACGCTTCGGTCGTTTTTCTTGTCGTCAATTGAATTTCACAAATCAGATCACACGGTGAATTGACTCCCAACGAACTACAGTCACTTGAAGTGCAAGGAATTCAATATCAGGAAATCTTTCACCCCGTGTGGCTTTTATTGCTATCAGAAAAATCAAATTCACCGAACAGAGCAAAACGACATTGTGGAAGCAAATTTGTGCCTGTGGCACATTTTTCTAAAAGGAGGGAAATGAACAATCACGACTAACAGTGCCATCGAAACGTAAATGGAAGACACCGGTTACACCTCAAAATGTCTGCGCAGCCGAATGATGTAAAGATAGGCTCTTCGTTCCAATGCTCCCTTATGCATCCTACCGAAAAACAAGAGCAAGGTTCAGATAGAATTGCTCTTTATTATTGTGATACTTTCAACACGAGTTTAATAAAAAGCAAAGAATTTGATGCCTTTTCATTCGCGACGAGATAATTGGTGACATCCCCGCATTCTATTTCTCTATGTCTATAACATGAAAATTTATCAGTTGTTTGAATTGAATTACTTTAAATATAAAGCATGTTTAGTGAAATGTCTTTACTTGTCATAAGACGAGTTAGTTTCTTTCTGATTTTTAGATATGCAGATATTTTTCAGCAGTGTGATTAGGTGATAAAAATAGTAACATTGAGCCAGTATCGTCCGTTTGCGAATACGGCTAGTATGTGCTGTTTGTAATGGAACAGATACCCTAGTTAAGCTCTATGATTTAGGATTGTGTCCACGCGTTACATTGCAGCTGATAAGGCATAGCACTAGACGGAAAATGTCCGATTTTAAGTGTCTCGCAGTTTTGTCTATTCCAAGTGTCAACTACCATGAAACGCTTGTGATTCATCCGCCGGTTTGTGCAATCTATATCAAATAATCAATTCTAGGAACAGCTACTTTTCACACTTACGTTTCTGGTTTGTTTATTTTTATTTTTCCGTATCAACAAATGGGGGAGGCAAGTGTACACATCCGCCCATAATCATGGCTAACGGATGTCGATGCGAAACATCATGAACACATGTTTAGGATTCGCCTATACCGTCTATAATGAGCACTACTTGGCCGATCGAGCATTGCAATCGCCGACCTGAAATCGCGCCATTCAACAGCGTGAGCACTTAACTAATCCCTTTCGAAAAAGCAACCACCAATTGGCTGCAAGCGATCGGTTAAAAAAGCAAATCCACACCACACCACTCGGTCACTAATTACGACACGGCAGCGTTTAGCATCCTACTACCGGCTCCCAGTCAGTCATGCGGATTGACCAACCTTGGACCACAAAATTTTATGCTTCTTCAACGACCGAGCAATACCCACAGCAAACATTCCTCCATCTCACGCTCTGCTCTGGTTGTGCGGTGCGAGTGACGGCAGAACGCTGACCCCGCCGATCGCCCGCTGAGTGATGGCGGTCATGCATTGAACCAGAACAAGTTCATTGCCTAATGTTCGATGACACCGCGGCGGGCCGGGTCGTCGTCAACTCGCTCGATTGCTGAGTGCAGATGAGTGCGAATGAGATTTTCCCACAACAAACCACACCCTGAGAAGAAAATTCGAACAACCATTAAATAGTGGTGACAAAGCGATTTGAGGAAACGAAGCACTTTTTATTGCAGATTTAGTGATGCTGGATGTGGAGATTTATTTGTATGTATATTCAATGAAGTATTCCCAAGAATGTCTTCGAAGGCTCCATCGAGTAACCGAAGATCTCAATTTAGAAACATTTGAACAAAATGACCCAACTTATAAAGTCACTTGTTGTTGTTAGTCGCTTATACTACATTTCTGAATGATTATTATGATCATAATTTAAAATCAGTTATCAATTTTTCAAGATGCCGCGCATCATTCGACTTTTAAAATTTTCGAAATCTAAGGACAAGCCGCTTGGAATCCAAAAGTAAATGCACGTATGCTGCGACGCAGCAAAGCTGGATTAATAAAAATGACAGTTGTGCGAGGTTTTCGTTTTGAACAGGGTTCTTTTGGATTCCGAGAGGCTTGTCCTTAATGGTTTATAATATTTCCAACTCATCCGTTAGGTTTTGTTTTGTTAGTTTTGTTTCATTTAAGATTGGCAAACAACCATGCCTTCACCATTTATTTCTCATGCAAGTTATTCATTTAACAATTTTTAAATGTGTTTTCGAAAAAGTTAAAAAGTTTAATGATTTTGAGTAGGAAATTATAGTGACATGAAAGGGTTTTGGGTACATAGGCGAATTTCAGTTACATCTCCCGCAGTAATTCAAATAAGAATACCCGAAAGAATTTCATGGCAAACGGTCATCTACGTAAAAAAATCGCGAAATTGATTCCTTTGCTTATTTAACATACAATTGCTCAAAATTGTCCTAGATTTCCTCTGGCTGCGACATAAGCAGATCAATTGCTTAGGTAACTTTTCTTTAAAAAAAGCTTAATCAACCGGATTGTAATAATCTTTCAAGTGGTCGAACGTTGCAACATCTTTTATATAATATCAACTCAGATCCATGGATTTATCTTCTCTGTTCACGCTTTCCTGATCTTCACATGGTAAACAGTTCGAGAAAGACGAAGAGATCTACTTACTGATTTCAACTAACAAAAAAAACCATCTTCAACTCTCGACTGCTAAATTTAGAACAATATTTCGCGCATAACCCGCAACGTCAACACTTCTGGCGTTAGGCTTGTATTACGAATTGGCGCTATCGATTGCCGGCAGCCTACGTCGAACATGACGCCCGGACTCTTGCGTATTTCGGTGTGCTCTGCTGCGGGATGCTGCGGCGGCAGTGGCTGCCACCGCCGGTCGGTGTTGTGTGGCAATATGCCAAAGCAAACAAATTGCTGATTTTTCTTCCCTCATCGCACGCGCGTCGCTTTGTGTGAGGCTGCTGACCGCGCGCTCGCTCGCTTCTTCCCTCATGGCCCACCGTCAATCAAGGATGGGGAAATTGTGGGCCAGAAATATCCCCAATCAATATTGTTCCTGCTGTGCGGCGATGCCGGTTCGCATTGTGAGCTGTTTGCTCTTCACTCGGTTCTGTCTGGCACCGGATGGCTTGTTGTTATGTGATTTGGACGGAGATATTTGGCACAGTTTTGATTACATGCTATGTGCAAACAAAGGCGCCTCTCGAGGTCAGTATTTTAAGTGGATGTTATTCGGAGGTCAAACATCGTACAACAGGGTCGAAGAGATTTCTTTTAGAATTATCCAATGTCGAAAGAAGGAAGGTTTTTTGATTGCTTTAAGAAATTAGACGACTTATAGAAAGTGGAATCAAAGAAACAGTTGAAATTATGCACACCCACTAATAGCAATGTAATGCTACTCAAAACTGTGTCACCGGAGTTTAAAGAAAATCTTCGTTATCCGAAGGTTATCATAAGAACTGTTTTGAAAATATCGTCGAAAATAGACTGAATATCAAGTAGTCGCCATAGCTGACGTTTTTGCCTTTCTCGTATACTAAGTATACGGTAAAGGCTATATGATCGCTCCAAAAACAAACTTTTTATAGAAGGCCCGGAGACCCATAGTGTTATATACCAATCGACTCAGTTCGACGAATTGAGGTGATGTCTGTGTGTGTGTGTGTGTGTGTGTGTGTGTGTGTGTGTGTGTGTGTGTATGTGTGTGTGTGTGTGTGCAAAACTACTCAAAAATGTCACTCATTTTTCGGGCACTTATCCTCAACTGATTTGCTTCGCAACAAGTTGCATTCGACGCAGAATCCTGTCCCATTGTTTCCTATTTGAAATTGGCCAGATCGGACTATGGGATCGGAAGTTATGGCCAAAATACAAATTCATACGAAAAAATCGCGTAAAAAATGTCACTCATTTTTCGGGCACTTATCTTTAACCGATTTACTCGCAACAAGTTGCATTCGACGCAGAATCCTGTCTCATTGTTTCCTATTTGAAATTGGCCAGATCGGACTATGGGATCGAAAGTTATGGCCAAAATACAAATTCATACGAAAAAATCGCGTAAAAAATGTCACTCATTTTTCGGGCACTTAACTTCAACCGATTTCCTCGCAACAAGTTGCATTGGACGCAGAATCCTGTCCCATTGTTTCCTATTTGAAATTGGCCAGATCGGACTATGGGATCAAAAGTTATGGCTATAATACAAATTCATACGAAAAAATCACGTAAAAAATGTCACTCATTTTTCGGGCATTTACCTTCAACCGATTTGCTTGCAACAAGTTGCATTCGACGCAGAATTCTGTCCCATTGTTTCCTATTTGAAATTGCCCATATCGGACTATGGGATCAAAAGTAATGGACAAAATACAAATTCAAACGAAAAAATCGCGTAAAAAATGTCACTCATTTTTCGGGCATTTATCTTCAACCGATTTGCTCGCAACAAGTTGCATTCGACGCAGAATTCTGTCCCATTATTTCCTATTTGAAATTGGCCAGATCGAACTATGGGATCAAAAGTTATGGTCAAAATACAAATTCATACAAAAAAATCGCGTAAAAAATGTCACTCATTTTTCGGGCATTTATCTTCAACCGATTTGCTCGCAAAAAGTTGCATTCGACGCAGAATCCGGCAGCCCTTACTTTGCACCGTTCAATGTGGGAAAGCGATCCATAAAAAAATGAAAATCGATCCATAAATAACATCTGAATGTTCCATAAAACGCTACCATAAATCCATAAAATAGTTCGAGAGATTCCATAAAGAATATTTTTATGATCTATAAAACTTTGAAAAATGATCCATAAAAACTATATATTGATCCATGAAATTTCAAATTTGCGCAATTTATATCCTGATGATGATCCATAATTTCAGCCATATGATCCACAATTTTGGTCAAATGATCCATAATTTTGATAATGTGATCCATAATACTTGGAAAGAAGGCCAATGAAACTATATTAATTGATCCACACATTTTATAAAATCTATGGATCATTTATCAAAATTTATGGATCATATCACCAAAACTATGGATCATTTGAACAAAGTTATGGATCAAATGGCCAGAATTATGGATCATATGACTAAAATTATGGATCATCATCACAATAAAAAAATGCGCAAATTTGAAGTTTTATGGATCAAAATATAGTTTTTTATGGATCATTTTCCAAAGATTTATGGATCATTTGTCACATGTTCATGGGAAAATAGCAAGAATTGTATTGTTTGTTTTGACCAATGGATGTTAATGGAACATATTTCCCAATTAATTGCTAAATTTTAGATTAGTTATGGATTGAAAAATTATTCTTTATGGAATCTCATTAACTATTTTATGAATTTAGGGTAGCATTTTAAGGAACATTCAGATGTTATTTATGGATCGTTTTCCAGTTTTTTAAGGATCCGTCTTTATCGTTTATATGCAAAAGCATGTTTTGCCGCAGAATCCTGTCCCATTGTTTCCTATTTGAAATTGGCCAGATCGGACTATGGGATCGAAAGTTATGGCCAAAATACAAATTCATACGAAAAAATCACGTAAAAAATGTCACTCATTAATCTGGGTTTTTTATGGAAAAATCGCTAAAAAAATGTCACTCATTTTCCAGGCACTTTTCCTCAATCGATTTGCTCGCATTAAATTGCATTCGAGGCAGAATATCTCATATTTTCTTATTGAAAATTGGCCAGATCGGACTATGGGCTTAGAAGTTATGGTCAAATTACTATTTATTATGAAAAAGAGTTCAAAAAAGCCTAGCTCACTTTTTTGGCACTAAGACCTCATGTATTCCCCAAGCAACACAAGTTCAACAAATCTGGTTGCAGTAACCATATTGTGACTGAATCCGGTCATATATAAGTTACTGTGATTGATGTGCAATATGTGTGCTTCTCAGGTCGCTCGCAACAGATTGCATTCGACGCAGAATCTTGTACCATTGTTTCCTATAGAAACATGGCCGGATCGTACAATTGGGTCAAAAGTTATGGCGAAATATACTAGTTTTAAAACTACAAAATAAAAAGAAATATATACAATACAGAAAAAAACATGTATATGTATTTGTACTAGTCTACGTCGGTTGACGAAATAAATAAATAAATAAATTTAGATTTTTCCAAACCTTTTGAACGAACGAGAAAGGCACCATCACCGCTAGGTGGATTAATCTGGGTTTTTTTACTTCAAGTTGTTCCGCATTTTTAAAAATTCAATTTTGTTTTTTTTTTAATTAGTATTACTTCTGAGCAACGTTTACACATTTCACAATGATAAGGAAATTTTAATATCGTTTTTCAAAATAAGCTGTAAAGGCAAACAAATAGTGCTAAAACTAACATAAGAATTGTTTCGTATTCGGTCGTGAATCAAAAATAAGATAGCGGAGTAATGGGCCGGGGAATTGGAACGGCAGGACAATTGATCCAACAGAAGAATTCTAGGAACTTTTTTCAAATGGGCGTAATTGATTCTGACCTTGATTTTTGGAATGACGATTGTGCTCTTGACTCGAACTATTTTAGTCAACTAACGTACTCAACAGAAAGAATAGATTGCGATCTGTCAGGTAGTAACGCCAGTTGCACGAAATATGCTGTATACAGAGAGTAGGAGTCGTTTCAAATGTCAAGGTCAAATACAGTTACGCCTATTGCAAAAAAGTTCCTAGAATTGTCGATACAATGTAATGTTCTTCTTGGCTTTGGATCTTTCTGCGGTGGTATTGATTGGTTGTCGTCCAGATTCATAATGAACCAAACATTTATAGTCGAGCAAGCTTCTGACTCGTGGTAATTTGTTTGGTCGTTGTCACTGGAGCTCTTGACTATGCATACTATGCAAAAAAAATGTTTTGGGAACATGTGTCGCATACATTCTCCCCCCCTTTAAATTTGATTTTAATTCTCAATGTTATTCTGCAAATGTAACGAGGCTAACTTGTTTTTTGATCGCCGAGTTAGAACGACCAACAACAAGAGAAATTCCTGTATAAAGCTGACCGTACAAGATATATGCATGTGGCAATGAACTACATCTCTATGATCTTCAACAAATTGGTCCTTCGAACCGGATAATTCTCTCTCTCTCGTCGATCACTAACTTAGTAAGTGATCTTACAGCTAGAAACGAAGCTGCTTCCGACGGAGAATTTCTCCAAAATATTCTCTGGAAACGTGTTTGGGATGGATCGATGATAATTTGTCGATACATTTTTGTAACGTCCACGGAAAACGCATAAATATGAGTCCTAAATCGTGGTACGATGCTGAACAGGTCACATTGGCCATCATTGGTCATCAATACGTCATTTAAAGACAATTTACTTGTTTTTGTTGTCGCATCAAACACTACTCGCAATTTGGTACTGCTACTGGATGGTTTTAGGACACAGTGATGAGGCAGATAATATGTTTGGAGACCAGGGGAATCATTTTCTTCTCTTACTTCTCGACAATGGTTTAATAATCGGTATCTTATATATAAAAATGAAATGGTCTGTGTTCGTATCCGCATAATTCGAAAACGGCTGAATGGATTTTTTTCATTTCTTCAGCAGAAACATTCGTTATAGTTTCCGACGGGTTTATATGATATTTCCTAATGCGAAAATTACGAGTAAAGTTGAGCAAACCGTGAAAAACAAAATTGTGATTCCTATGCGAACTTTTCATGGGCAGTTCGGAACGCTTATTCTCGCCTACTGTGCAGGACAACGTCTGCCGGGTCAACTAGTTCATTGATAAATGCAGCATATTGAATCATCAAATTCGGATTACGTGCTAGTCGTTTCTCCATTAACAGAAATAGTTTCAATGCTAGAGATCTGGAACTTCTTAATTTTTAAACTGTTTTACGAAAGGGTAGCTGGACTACGAATCGTCCATCTTCGTTCCGACGAAAGGTACGTTGGAAATGTTTTCAAATTGTTCTTGTTCACTAGTATTATTGGCTGGTTCGGTGTTGTCTTATTGATTGAAGAATCGTTGTAAAGACGCTTCCAATCTGTCGGTCACAGCCAAATTTGTGCATACTGGAGAATCTTCCTTTGTTTTTTCGAGTGACCCAGCTACAACCCATCCGAACTTTGTTTCGTACAAGGAAGGTAGATTGACGGCAAGCTTGATCTGGCCTTGCTTCAGAATAGTGAAGAAATGTTCAGCTCCAATCAGCATTTCAACTTCACTAGATTTATTGATGAATCAGCTAATAAATTACCAGGGGGAATGTTCTCGGCATCTACTTGGACATTTGCTGGTGGAACGGATCCGGTTACCTTTGGTGTGACAAGGCAATCAACGTTGGCAGCGAAATTGTTATAGCTGGATGTCATTCTCACCACCAATCGATGGCGTATATGGGATTTCGCACCTCCAACGCCAATGACGGGAACGTTAGCCGTTTTTTTTTTTGGATGTTCAATTTCTTCAATAAGGATTCCGATAGTAAATTGATTTGAGATCCAGAAACTAACAATGCTCGAACTTGATATGCTGCGCCACTCTTGGACATAATATTCACCATAGCTGTCATCAAACTTGCTTTACTGGTGGACGGAACATACTATAACAAGATTACAGTTACAGGCCTCTTCCTTGCTGGCTCCACTAGATCTATTTGGGTTGATGCTACTGGTCTGGTACCATAGTTCTTCCTCCTTCCTAAAGTGTGATGCTTCTTGGAACACTTCAGCTTATCTTGACGCTGCTCTACAAGAATCATACGCCAATTAAGTAAAAGCTCTGTTTTAGTTTATAGCCAAGCTGAAACTGGTTGATGAATGAAATAAAAAATTATTTGTCATTTAAAAAGTCAAAAGGAGCATGCAAGATATTTCCATTCCATATTTTACTTGGTGAGCGCAAGTTGCTAATTATTTCTCGTTTCTCAACTCTCACGTTTCACTTAATGCTTCTCACTTTTCACTTCTAACATCTCATTTGTAAAACTTAATTTATCTCTTCTTACATTTCATTTACACTTCTAGTGTCTTGCTTCTCATGGTTAAGATCTCCATTCTCACTTCTCGCCTTACACTTCTCAATGATTCAGCTTTATTTCATACTACCCACTTTTCACTTTTCACTTCTTTTTTTCTCATTTTGACATTTAAAAACCCTGATTAATCCACCTAGCGGTGATGATGCCTTTCTCGCTCGTTCAAAAGGGTTGACAAACATATTAGAAAAGTCTTATATAACACTAAAAAGGGCTTATTTTTCACATTTGTGTATGGCAGCTTTACTTTGTACCGTTAACTGCACAAAAACGATCCATAAAAAAAATGAAAAACGATCCATAAAAAACATCTGAATGTTCCATAAAACGCTACCTTAAATCCAAAAAATAATTCACACACTACGAAAAAGTCTTGTAACATTATGTCATTTATTTAAGACCGACATATGCAAGCGAACCAAAAGACGCATTATTGCGTCCAAATTAATTTTTACAAGGCTCTGAAAATGTGTATCCTAAATTTTACACGGCCAAAAAAAAAACTAGTGTATGTAGCAAAAATGGTAAGGCCCAGCATGTCAATTTAACACCAGATCTTATGAGTGGGAGTCCCGTTCGATACCACTCTACCATTCCTGCTGCTTGGCAGAAGGGAGATCGAAGCTTACCATGTTCTACAATTTCATGAATATAGAAAAGCATCAGCCCATCCTCTGCTTGCTTGTTCCTTGCAACTGCGCTGAAGGTGAAAAAGGAGAAACGAAAACAGTGCTCAGCTGGTGCGCAAAGAATCTTGTATTCATGGGTCACTTTGTTTGTTTCGGGAAGCTTTGCATTTCAGTCATTCTTACTGTAAATTTAAGCCATTTGGTAATGAGAAGCATTTAATGTCTGGCATTCGGTATTTGATGACAGAATGATACTGCAAATATATTGTTTTGGGTGTCTGAAGCAAATATGACAAAATATTATGTTATGATTGGATATGTATCTCGGTTGATTACGTCAGCTTAAAGAATTGCGTCCCTTAAAAAATTGAGAATTTTTTGGTGTGCAGGCGTATCCATAAAGATTAATTTTAAGATTCATAACTAAGCTAAAAAATAAACCAAATAATTGAAAAATATGTATGTACCTTCAAATATGATCAAGAAAAACAATATCATTCCTGCTACATATTTTCCCATCATCCATTTGGAAAATGATCCATAGAAAACTACATTTTGATCCATAAAAATACAATTTTGTGCAATTTTTATCGTGATTATGATCCATAACTTCGGTAATATGATCCATAGTTTTGGATATATGATCCATAATATTGGTCATTTGACAAACTTTCGAGTGTTTCTTGTTTTGAAGTCAGAATCCAGCTTAGGCTTCTGGCACCCAATCAATAAGATAGCCTTTTTAAAATTATTGTTTTGAATAGTATGATTCTTCATATAGATAAGAATTCATTTTTGCTGATGAGCAGTTCCGTTTTTGTCATTGACATTCAACCACTTTTCAACTAAGATTTACGAATTTGATCCGACTTAATAAAATCTAAAGAGAATTCTACTACGGTTGCTTTTCTTCATATGGAGAGCATTTCGGAGTGATTAACCGAAGGGTTTTTTAAAATTGATTCATATTAATTTGTTTTTGTATATATTATAATGAACAGATCTAAAATTATTTATCAGATCACTCTGTACAGGTAAACAATCCCTGTACAAAATCTGATAGATTACTCGTGACAGAGGTGGTCTAATACTTTATATCATACTGATTGCATACCTGATATCATTCTATCAGGAAATCAAAAATCGTTGATTGCCTTAGAGTAATTTGTTATGGATTATAGCAAGGATGTTTTCGATCATTTAGTAATATAGGTTCGATAATTTAGTAGTTTGTCAATAACTCATTCCAGACGTTAAATGTCGAAAAATATCTGCACCAGAAGTCCACCATAACACACGTTTTAAAATTTAACTTCTGGTATGAGTAATCGACAAACTAAATGATCGAACTTAGATTACTACAGGATCCAAAACATGCTTGGATTGTAGAAAAGTTTGGACACATTTTCCATTGACCAGCCAAAAAAAATTTTTTTTCTTCAAATCCTTCCGTAACTCAGCTTCTCCCACATAATCCGAGTGCTATTTGAAATCTTCAAACAGATGTGTTGTCACTATGAATGGGGTTCCAATTAGACTTGCGAAGTCTAATATTTAGGACTTATATAGCATGAATTAATTAATTATCAAAATCACACCGAAGGTATACAAGCGAAAAGGTACGACTATAGTAAGTAGTTATAGAAAATCAAAACCATTTACTAAAATAAATTGTTTTATTTACAAGCTAATTGTTAGATCAGCCATGTTTACATATACTGTGCCAATATGAATTATTTGCTGAAACGCCAGGAAGAATGCATTACAGAGGATTCAAAATAAATGTTGAAATTGATTCTGAAGTTGCTTCCCTGCACACCAAAACATTATGAATATTAGGCGATTTGAATGAATTGACACAAAAGCACATGACGTAAACTCAATCGTGTATGTTTTTCAACGTCAGATGATTTAAATATGCCACGGAACCTAAAAACACAGCTCCAGGTGCGTTGCCGCACGAATGCACAAGCCGATGATAAGTGCAAATTGCATATAACCTGTTATACTTCGATCACCACTCATCCAAGAAGTAAAGATAGCTGAGGGGTAACATTTTAGGCTCTCACTCAGAGAGTTTGTGTTCGACGCTCATTCGGCTCTCATTTTTTTTCAAAAACATATTTATAAACAATTTTTATTTTCTAAAACTCAATACCAAATTTTTGAAACAACTTCTCTGCGATTGTAAACAAAGTTAAAACATCGATTCGTCAAATCTGAGAGGTGAGAGCACTCGCACGCAATCCAGCACCACTAACAGGTAGCCGAAGTATTTACCTATATGTTAGACTACACATCTACACATGTCTTTTAATCGAAATAATTAGACTTTCATGTTGCCAATCTAAAAGAAAATTAAATTTCAAATCCGAAAAATCTAACTATTTTCGGCTAAAATGTGTTTTAACATTTTAACAATCATTTTAAAATTAACGCCCCAATGGGGCGTGTTGCGTCCTTCTGCAATATTCATCCAACGGAAAGCGACTGAAGCGAATGCAGTGACGTTTTATTTTAGTATTACAAAAATCCTGGATATAGAACAAAAAATGTTTCCAGTTGGCAAACATTCGAGTGCTTCCCAGTTTGAAGTCAGAATCCAGCTTAGGCTTCTGCCCCCAATCAATAAGATCATACAATTGGATCGAGTGTTGGAATGTGCATATTTTCATTTTGTGCGTTTATTATAAAGACTTGCAGCTCTGTTCGAACTTAATCGTTTGTATTATGACACTTTTGGTCTACAAGCCCTACGAGAAATAAGTTTTCGTAAATAATTCCTCAGATAAAGGTGTTTTGTAATGTTAAGTGAATTTTCATGCACATATTTGGGGCATGTGAATAAGTGCAACATTCAATCAAACTAACTTAACTAACTTGTTAAGTGTTATTTATAATGGGAATAAATTTGTCGCTTGTAGAATTTATCCAATTCAATCGATAATAATGAATATTCATTTGTTGGGAATATGTGTGTTTCCACATGGCCGGGTAACCCATTTTCTACTTAAGTTTTCGATTAGCAGATTTAATTGATAACAAATCGTATGGATATCCTCAACAAATATACATAAAAATTGATATTGTATGATGTTCGTTTTATTTTTGCGAACGAAGTACCACAAGCCGCTTGGTGCGATTTGGCTAAGCCCCGACCACATGTCGTTGAATTACCAATACTTTTTATTGTATTTCTTTCAAATTGATACATTCAAGGGGTAGACAAAATTCAGAAAAATATTCGCCCTGCCTTTACGCCGTATGAATAAAAAATATTCCATTGTGTAATCAATGATATACTTAAAAGCTTTTAATGACAATAATGACATAATTGCATATTTGTAATATCTTCATTTTTAATTAATATTCCAGTCCATAGGAAAATTAATTAAAATGAAGATGGTACAAATATGCAATTATGTACTAAATGCAATAAAGCAATTTTCAATATAATATAATATAATAATTATTATGATTTGCTTTTTTGCTAATTCAAAGATGATTCGAGAACGTTTTTGTGGTATGGTAGAAGCTGTGGGAGTTTTTCTCCAAATCTCCCACAGCATACTCTACCACAAAAACGTTCTCGAATTCGTCTTTGAATCTGCAAAAAGCAAATCATAATAATTATGTTATTATATTATATAGTTGTTAAATCGATTGTTTAAATTGAAATCATTTAAAAATTTAAAATCAAATTTTATTCCATCATAACATTTTCTATCACTATGCGAATGTTTCCTGAAATTCCTGAAATTCATTCAATTTACAAGCAGACAACGCAAGAAACATACACCCCCCTATGCTGCTCAAGCACTTCGGCACCAACAGCACTTTTTTCGTGGTTCTTGTGACGACCGCCAGACGTCAAAATGATCTACTACCTATGTGCTTTCTTGCCTCATATAGGTACATATTTACTTCTATCAGTGCTAAAAATAGAACAGAAGCACGGCTTGCTGTACGCGCTGTACGGGCTGCGTACAATGCGATGCCTGATGCAAGCTGAAAATAAACAGTCAAAGCTTGTGTTGCTGATGCTACGATGCGATGCCGACCGATGCGCAGTGGCGGAAACCCGTACAAAGAAAGATTCGTTTTTCGCGAAGCTCACATATTGTGAATGAGCTAATTCCTTAATTTGTTGATTGTAGCTTGTTAATTTAATTTTTGGTAACTTGGTGTTAAAAAGTTGATGCTGTAAAGCATCTCCTAAACAAATGTGTATGGGCAAATTAATTTTTTTTAAATTTTTCTTTTAGTCTGACATTTATATGGGGGCCCGCCACTGTGCGACGGCACATTGCCATTCATTTTTTCACCCGCATTCGTATACGGGAGAGCGTTGAACAAAGCGCGATGCATTTTGAAGTTGCTATACATGAGTATGTGATCTAGGGTATTTGTGTTTATCTTAGCGCATGACTTAGCGCATTAGCAATAAGACATGAGAAAAGTTATGTATGACGTTTAACAGGAGAGGGTTTTCAATTACTGAACGGATATCGGATAACGGATATTTGTAATTTCCATAGGGCACCCGTACTTTGAGTGTAGGTAGTGGGTTCTTATTATATATTTCCCATTATTATACACATATGTTTCCTTTCGTTGCGGTATGATGTAATTATGCCATCACACCAATATAATTTTTCATAACAAAATTGACTTCCTCACATCAATGGTGAAGCAACTTTTACGAAGCTATTTAGAATAATTGGTGAGGTTAAATAAATCTTATTTTAAAATCAATATTTTATCTATTAGTTAATGCAATGAAACTGTTTATTTTCAATCACGAAACGAGCACTTCGAGAATAGTTGGTAAATCCAAACCACTATTCACTTGGATCGTAGTGCAATTTGCACCAGTTCTGATCAATCACGGAGTAGCAACCATTGATATGTACAGTCAGTCTAAGCTAAGCTAAGCTAAGCTGAAACTGTATAGTTTCAATCAACAAACGATAAAAACAAATATTTTCTTTTCTCAATTCATTAATATTTCCAGTATAGGAACATTTACCCTAGCAGGATAAACTCTAATGCTATATAGAGGCAATAATCATATCTCCAATTCGATGATTTATGTTTGCATGTATCTTCTCACAAGTTAAGAGTATTGATGGTGCTGTGGTATAGTATGCGCTTCCCACCCCAGAGATCACGAGTTCGAATCCGAGGTAGGGCGTTTTGCTTTTTTTTTTGCACGTGAAAACAGTTTTTTCGCCGTAACTTCGGAACGCAATGTCCGATGGATCTAATTTTCAATAGCAAACAATGGGATTGAATTCTACGTCGAATGGAACTTGTTGCGAGCAAATTGGATAATGCTAAGTACCAAAAAGTGTGTCTCACATTTTGTACACACACACACACACATACATACACACATACAGACATCACCTCAATTCGTCGAACTGAGTCGATTGGTATATAACACTATGGGTCCCCGGGCCTTCTATCAAAAGTTCGGGTTTGGAGTGATCCTATAGCCTTTACGTATACTTTGTATACGAGAAAGGCAAAAATCTGTTGCGTTCATGTGGGCAATGCAAGTGATCTCAGGTCCATTCAGCACAGCAATCCGAAGAAATTCCGAACTAAGGCGATTATGTTCTCAGCAGTGGTGGAAATCTGTGAACCTTATTCACAAAACGAGAAGTAGGCAATGCGAAATAGGTACTCGAGAACATTTGTTTTGCCTTTGTCTTGCCTATCTACTACTCGCAGAGGAAACAAAAAAACGAACCCCGAAAAATGTTCGTGAAGCTTCGCGAGTCATTCGGGTTTATTTGCAAAAAGTCATAAAACAACCTCGGAACATGTTTTTCACGGATGTTCGAGCAGGAACACAGTTTTTTATTGTTTTTATGTTTATGTCAAGTCAAATTTATCCATTATATTCGAAGTAATCACAAATACTCGCGACCGTGACTTTTACTCCCCAACAAAATACTGCCCTGCTTTTTGTTTTTGCTCTGCCCGTACTCGCGAACAAAGCAAGCGCCAGAAAAGTGAAAGCAGTAGTGAATCCCACTCGCTGAGCTGCTTGAGCACTAGGAAGGAGCAGACCATAAAATATTCACTTTCATGAAGCTCAGTTGCTCCGAGTTTTGACAATCGTGTTTTGTTTATTCAAAGCATAGAATGACTTACTCAGTTTACTTCTTCATAAATTCATTCAATTGATTACCACTGAGTATGGTAACTCCGCGCGAAAAAATTTACAGTGACAAAGAAGGCCGATGGGATTCATAAAAAACAATCGAATGTTTAAAGTTGTTCTAGGAGTGTTCAAATGCGCAAACGCCTTTGAGAAATCCAGAGAGACTAGGTCAGCATACTTACCCTGCTCGAAAGCGTCCAGAAGAACGTCTCCTAGCCCAGCGAAATACGAACCTGTCCCATACACAGAACAAAACGATTGTTATCGGAATTCAAGTGTACCGTTTGCTTTCTGCTTCTCTCCTAACCATGCGGTTGAACAACCTCTCAACGAACTATGAGATACTGAGGGTCAGCGAGATTGGCCGAAATTTGGAAACTTCCCGAATAAAACATCCAGAGCAGTACAAATATGATGTAGAGGTTTCCGTTACCCATATATAACTGCATTCGGTCACATTTGAGTTGTAGCAAACAAAGCAATTCGTATTGTTCTAGGGATAGTTCTGTTGGAAGATTGTTGAGCATGATGTAACCAACCTTAACCTTCTGTCTGTGCTCAAAAAAACTTACGTTGTCTGTGCTCTGGGGTCAAATTGACCCCAAATTGAAATTGCTATAACTTTTTTAATGTTTGGCTAATTTTGGATTTTTGGGGCTGTTTCGAAAGATAAATTAATCATCTTTCAGGTCGTTACCAAAGATTGACTATTGGTGGGCGAGTACATTGAGAAGAGGGGTTTTAGTGAACAAGGGTATAAAACCAGTGATTTTTCATGATTATTTTACTTATACCCGAAAATCCTACCCATTTTGAACTGCACCTTTTTTAGAAAGGTTATGCAGGAAGGCATGTGCTCTGGCATGAGGCGTTGATAAGTTTAGAACTCGACCGCCAGGTGGTGGTATATTTGAATTCATTATTTTGGACTACTTAAGATATTCCGATATATAGAATTCTCCTCAGTGTAAATATTCTTGTCGCACAAATTAAAAAATTGGAAGACGTACTCATTATATTGAGCACCGCTTTGTAGTGCTAGACATCCTGAACAATGTTGCCGAATACAACTTGAGTGTAGGTATGAGCGATCTCAAGCTAAAGCAATATTTCATATATGCAAGAATATTGCAAGTCCGCTAGCGCCGCCTATTTGTAAATTTCCTAATTATTCATTCCGTCACATGACAGTCCATTCCCACCAGACGAACTTTATTAAAGAGGTCATCTTTACAAATTTCAAATTTGTGCGATAAGAATATTAACAATGAGGAAAATTCCATATATCGGAATTACTTGAGTAGTCTAAATTAATGAATTCAAATGTTCCGCCACCTAGTGACCAAGCTCTAAACTAATCAATGCCTCATATCAAAGCACACGCCTTCCTGCACAACCTTTTTGAAAAGGTGCAGTTTAAAATAGGTAGGACTTTCAGATTTAAGTTAAATAAGCATGAAAAATCACTATTTTTGCACCCTTTTTACGAATTCCCCTCCCCGCGATGTACCCGCCCACCTATAGTCAATCTTTAATAACGACCTGAAAGATGATTAAATTATCTTTCGAAACAGCCCCAAAAATCCAAAATTGGCCAAGCATTAAAAAAGTTATAGCAATTTCAATTTGGGGTCAATTTGACCCCAGAGCACAGACAACGTAAGTTTTTTGAAAAAAGTGCACTGTAGCGAATATTTTCAAGATTTTTGAAGTGAATTTGCACCTAGGAGACAGATCTCGGCGAGTTTTACCAAACTACCAAAAATTAGGAGAATCGGTTGAAAATCAAAAAAATGGCAGCCACTCAAAGTGGCCTGGGGTCATATTGACCCCAGAGCACAGACAAAAGGTTAAGAACAATGTTCCAGTGGCGATATGTTTCCGTAAATCAGGAAAAGGTGGGTATCTACTAACCGTGACGAAAAACGCAAAAGACTCACTGAGGATCGGAGTTGGTCTGATTCTGAACGTTCAAGTTGATGAGGCAGTTAACGAAATCCTCTCATTGTTGCTACTTGGCCTCCTAAATAACGGACCGGCACTGTACACTCCTCTAACGCACTTGCCTTGCGTGGATCCCCAGGAAGCAGCCTCCTAAGTGCTCGAATACCTTTTCTCCTTGCTTTTACTGCTCGCCGTGTTTCCTTCGACCATCATCAGAGGGCTCTTCGTCCGGAGCGGCAACTGGTTTGCGGAATTTTTGGGTGAAGTCGGGGAAGGGTTGACGTTTCCAGCGGTCCCGCCACATACCCCTACAAAGGTTTAAGCTAGACGATTTATCTTTAAGATAATTAATAATGATAAATTTTAATCAGATTTGGCAAACGATAAACGATCCGATTATTCCCACAGATATAAATAACATTAACATATAACATCGCTATACAGCAAAAAACCTAAGTTAGTAAAAAGAAACAGTTGAATTCCACCACAGAGTTTTGCAAGGATCATCAGTAGTACAGCGAGCCCGATTAAGTTACAAAACTTGTGATACCTCTCGCATGATGCCAAAAGTTTCGTCAAGAAGCGTGTGCTGAATCTATTCTCGCTAGTACCAATCAATTGAATTTACTCGAAAAAAATCAAAACTTGTGTTACCTCTCCGTGGATATCAAAAGTCTCGATAATATCGCGTTCTATCTGATAGCTCACTACTTTTCATAGTATCCTTCAAACAGTTCCAAATGTTTCAAGTATTGATCATAAAATCGTAAAAAAGTCATTTATACCTGTATTCGCGCGCGATTCTCAAACATTTGTAGACTACACAAAAGAATGTAAAAATACAAATCAATAAATAAAATACCATCATCATCATCGAGGCGAACAAAAATAGTCTATAAGCGCCCTAATGAAATAAAAAATCATTTACATTGTTCAAGAAATCCAGTATCCGTTGATATTCCACTAAAGCAAAACTTTGGTCGAGCTCAATTCCAACGTCGTCCGCTGCAAAACGCTTGTCTTCAGATTTTACTTGGTTCACATACAGTTCTTTTACTTAGGTTCACATTCAGTTCCAAGCACCTTAACGGAACTTCAAAGTTCACTTTTGCGCTCCCACCATACAAAACATTACTTTAAATGGGAGCTGATTAAGCCAAAACATCCCATCTTATCCGTACTTCTGGTTGCTTGGAAATGGCTTATGAGCTGCCTCCGCTTTCCTGGAAATCAGAGTTCGCTGTTAAAGAATTGCTTAGCCGGCTTTTTGATCAAAAATGGCTAGGTTGAGAGGGGATTTTCGAAAATTCAATAAAAGTAAGTGTGATCCGACTCTTGTAACTCCCATCGAACTTTCTTTGACCGTGACTGCTATGGTCTTCCACCAAGAGGGCCCAGACCGCACTGATATCTCTCAGTCCCAAATGGTTTCCCATAGGTCGGAAACCCTTTTTTGCGATACAAAGTGTCGAAAATTTCACTCAAATAAGATTTAAAACGTGAAATTCAATTTATACGAATTGGTTTCAGTATTTCCCCGGCAATTTTTCCAGGTTACAAATTCCTTCAGGAATTCCTCCGGAAGTTTCTTCAGGAATTTCTCCAGGAGTTCCTTCAAGAAATTCAGGTATTTTCCGCGAAATCTTCCTGGAATTCCCCCGAACTTCACTCGGAATACCGACTAGATTTTCAATCAGCAATAAATTGGGGAGTTCCTTCAAGATATCCTCCAAGATTTCTTCCAGGAGTTCCGGCAATTCCTTCAGGAACTTCTGCAAGAGTTCTTTCAAGAATAACTTGTGAGAATTCCTCTGGAAGCTCCTCCGGTTGCTCCTACAGGAGATTTTCCGAGATTTCCTCCAGAAATCCCTCCAGGTATTTTTTTTTTCCAAAAATTCCTTCTGGGATTCCATAGGAAATTCCTCTAGAAACCCATTAGGGAATTCCTCCAGAGTTTCATTCTATAATTATTTTGGCAATACCGCTAGAATCATTTCCAGGAATTATAACCTTCGGACTAAGTGATCAGCCCACTGAAGTCTGTCGTATTTAAAACGATTCCCAATATCTGCAAGTTGTACTCCCGGAATTTATAAAGGATCATCCGCAGGCTAAACATCTGATCCGTTGTTAATCGACCCTCACGAAAACCTGCCTGGCGAAGGCTGGCGAAGGAATCATCGAGCGGTCTCACTCTAGTATGTGCCCTTTCCAACCAACCAGCCGGCAGGCAGTTCTTCATCCTTCCATATTTTCTGGATAATGTGGTGGACCAATTGACGCAGCTGCTCACTTCCGTGTGTGAGAAGCTCGACCGGGATCTCGTCCTTCCCAGCAGTTTTACTGTTTTTCAGCTCGTTTATAGCCTTCCTTACCTCGTCCATTGCTGGTGGTTCCACCGCTTGAACGTCGCGGACTATGTCCATCCTGCTCCTTAATACACCTTCATTTTCACCGTTAAACAAATCTTCGAAGTGCTCCTTTCACCTGGCTGCCACCATAGTCTTGTCTGTCAGCAATTTCCCTTCTCGGTCATTGCCCATTAGACCTCTTCATGTTTTCAAAAAGTATTAAAAATTCAACCGGTTATCCCAGAAGCACAATTCTTATGCTAAAATAAGCCTCCCGTTAATTTTCAGCTGATTCGGATAAAATTTCGAGGTGGCTCAAGTCGATTAAGTGTTTTTGTTTTTTTTTTTAATTTTGAAAAAAAATCCAACGAGAGACGTTTAGTCGAAAACTATCGCAACAACCTCTATACGGAAGCTTTTGGTGTGCTCTACAAGTCTTGTGCAGATTGCGAACGTTCACGTTTTGACCT
This sequence comes from Armigeres subalbatus, assembly GCF_024139115.2. Classification (NCBI taxonomy): domain Eukaryota; kingdom Metazoa; phylum Arthropoda; class Insecta; order Diptera; family Culicidae; genus Armigeres; species Armigeres subalbatus. Next base: position 260,692,384 of record NC_085140.1, on the reverse strand, counting down.
TGTTAAAGTGATTTTCGGGCTATTAAGTGCATAAAAACACTGTTTCCCCTAAAAGTCGTTGTTCTACAAAATTCTTTATTTTATGACAAATCATTGCTTTATTATTATATTTATTATATTAATAATCCTCTTTTTTTCCCTGAACATTTTAATAATACAATTTTCTAAAACGTATGCAAAAATGCTGGATTTTTATAATAATTGTGATTACTGATTTATATTCATTCTGAATACCGAGTTCGTTAGCAATTTTCTCACTTTATTCAGACGTGGACGTTGAATTGCGAGCGTGATTACGTGACGTTCATCGGCGTCGCGTTTTAGTACAAAATGTTGACTTCAACGCTCAGCGTGACGCGACGCGCAACGCATTATCGTAATTCAGCCTTAACGGATAGATACTAATCCGATTGAGGAATAACACTTTTGGTAGGGAAGGGAAGGCCCTCTAGCCAAATGTCCACCCAAATCTTCGGAGGGGTACCCGGTACAATGCCAACCCTCTCGACTGCCTTTTCTTTTGGCTGGAGGGGGTAATCGGAACTGTCACAACCAGGGATTGAATCCTGAAGAGAAAGAGCAAGTCTTTCACTTATCATCTCTGTATACATATACGATATGCAGCATACCGCGAGAAACTTTTTTCGCAAGCTGTCATGATAGAGAACTGATTCGGGAAGCTATACCCCATGATAAATTTCTTTTAGAACGCTTCAAATACGGGGAGCACTGGCTCTGAAGATGCATTTCAACTTGTTCTACACAGCTGTGTAGTTTTTGCCTCTCCTTTATCGTTGATCGTTATCTATTGAGAGCGATTTCTGCAAACCCTGGTCACAATTAAGCACCTTCAATTGCTTTACAGTGCAAAGGTTAGGACAGCCAACAAAAAAACATAACTCACCAGCCACAGCCTGAATGGCCGGGATGGCTTAGGGAAGCAATCACTCACGCTCTGTGAACTGTCAAACTATGTTGTTATGCGGTACACTAAAGTAGAAATACTAGAATAAGAGATCGGCAAAGACGCCATCTTGTTTCCAATAGAACCGTCAAAAGCGGTTCTAAATCGACTTGTTTACTTTTTACACCCATAATGGAACGTACATACGGTCAAGCAGTTTGACCAACATTGACTCCACCTCTCGTTTATTCAAACATCCATCAAGTTTTACCAACAGTGACACGAACAATCAATTTATTCGACCAACAATATCACACACGAACAACCGAAGCGCCGAGTCAATGTTCGTCAAACTGCTTGACTCGTGTGTACGTTGCATAAGAGGCAAGCAAAAAGTTCAAGTGATGCCAGTATTATTTCCACGATATCACACCTTTTCATACGTTGCCATTTCGACAGTTTTTCACTCCGCGGTCTCTGGGTATTGGGTTGCTACTCTAAAGGTAGCCGGTTTGATAATTCAATAGGTTAATTGGATTTCACTCTTTGCGCAACTCTGTATAGCAGACTCTGATGACCACCGAAAACGATACCAACAGTGGAATTAAGGAACTTCGATCGAATAGATCTCGCCATCACAGCAAACTGACATTTTTCAAAGCCCTGATCGTTTGGCTTTTATCCTACGGCTACAGATAGGAATAAATCCGTTTGCTTAATCATTCGTTTTATCTGTTTACTGTTGCATTCTTAGATAATCCGAAATTTACTTCACAAGCATATTCGACGAAACTTTCCACTTGGTTCAACTCTTGCTAGGCCTTGATTCAACCCATATTAGCATATGTTGTTAATCTGATGGGGCGATCATAAGAATGGGGCCACATGGAGCAGCCAAACCCAAATATTTACTTCTACCGACACCAGCCCCGAAAAAACGCGGCCCCGATCGGTCTTATGATGCGGTTGTATACATTACACTTTGTAAATATGCACAGCAGAAGATAACAACTCAAACGTCCGTACAGGGCTCGACTTGAGCGTTCCCGTCTGGAGCGCGCGGCACAAGTAACTATATGCATGCATACTTTCTTCTAAATAAGCCAAGAATAACGGCGATGGTGGGGTAGAGAAGCTAATCTAATTATAACAAGCGACTATAATGAGCGGAGGAACATAATCTTCGTGAAGGAGCATATTTCGGGCGAGTAAGTGACTGTCAGAGTGTCAAGTTGATGACAAAATTAGTCAACCCGATCCGTGCTCACTGATGTGGATATAGCGTGCGCCTCGAGTGTGAAACTAATCTTTCGGCACTTGCTCTCTGCAAGATGTGACCCATTTTCAAGCTCATATTGCATCGAGAAGCTCTCGGTAATCGGCCCATTACAAAACACATTGGAGATTGATTGTTGTTAGTTACATCGGTCGTGTTCGGATTGCCAGGAAGGACTAAAAGAACATGATTAATAAATTGATCCGACCAAATTGAGCGCGGTCGCGGCTGTATTTTGTTTGTGTATTTTCCTACTGTCGACCCAAATGCCAAACTTTCATTAAATCTCCATTCGTTGGCCACCGAAAATTCATCACTTGCGTGAAAAATACGACTCCAAACAAGAATATTCATTAGACTAAATGCATACGTCCCCGATCGTTACTGCCGACTACCACCCCCCAACCCATATATGCAGGCAAGCCAGCAACGGTGGCCTGCCGGAACGCTGCCAACTAATCGACTGGCCATTTATCTGTACCCATAACTCACTACTGGCATAGTTCGCGGTCTCCGGTTGCTTGCCTCCAATTTGCGTCTCCTCACGATTGTAGAATGTGTAGACACACCATCCGAAGGCAATCAGTTGGTGTCGAGAAAATGCATTCGCTTTTCCTTTCCTGCCCATTGGGTGTGTGAAAATTGTTTGAAACTCTGTTGCCGGCTGCTGACGACTGGGTGCTAAAAGGTGCAACGAAGCAGTAGTTTGGGCAGGAGTAGCACGGGAAGGCAAATTAAAAGCGTTAAGTGACTAATTGGATAATGCTGCTTTCCGAATGTTGGTTAGACCGACTGTTCGATACCATTCTCCTTGATAGTAATCAGGGGAAAGGGTGCGGCCACTTTTCGTAAAGTTTTGATGCTTATAATAAATATTTACACGTGATTGAAATCATGAATCATACTTTTAGTTTCGCTATATTTACGGTATGGGCAAACAACTTTGAACAGCGCTGTGAGGAAACGCTTCATCAACACACGAGATGGGTACATCAGTTTCCACCCAGAATGAAGTAATATATATTGAAAACACGTGCATTTCTTCCAACACAATGTGCCCCCTAGAGAATGTAAACAAACAAATTTAACAGCTGTTGATCCAATTCCCAATCATGCAGCAACGACTGAAAGCGAAAACGCAATCTCTCGCACTGGCACTTACCAGCTCAGCTTGTACTTATCTAAGGGGAAGGTGGTGCAATTTGAAGCAAACAAGCTTTTCCGATATAAGCTAACACATTTCAGTTGACTTAAAGATACAATTTTATGTCCAATTTTATTACATAAATTTGAGTGTATATCGTATTCATACAAAAATTGTGCTTTGTGCTTTTAAATAGTTTTTTTTCCCTTTACTCAAAAGTGACAACAAGTCAAATGAGACTGTTATGCGAGTGGGGCAATATATGACATGCTAAAAAGGTGACAATAAATATTATTTTCTATGGTGGAACTCTGTTCCAAAAAATAATTCTAAAATGAAATTTGGAGCTCACTTGATGGCCAACTTTAACCGCTTCGGTGCATTTCAGACCATTTCACCAATACATTTTTTCAAGATGTTCTCACAAACATCCGTTGGTCGGAGAGTTTGGCTCCGTTTTGTTGCGAAAAAATAAGTTAAAGATAATATAATTTTCCACCTAAACATTTGCCCATAGGTTGTACATGCTATTGTATGTACATCATGTGTAAGCCGAGATACCAGCGGCATGTTTTGACTTGCTATTACCAGTCAACTTGTTAGACCCTGTTAGACCGGTAAACAGAATCAGTTTTTGGCATACAGTTAATTCATGATTTTGTATCGGTTGGTTTCATACATAGTTAAAAAACCATGTATCTCGATTTTTCGACAAACGCAAAGCATACAATGAAAGTTTCTGGTTGGATCATATAAAGCATTATCCTACCATGACCGATATCATACAGTTCAAGGATTTCAATTATTACACGCAAAAAAAAGCGATCATTAATTCGTGAACTAACGAGTTTACGGTGTATTTTTTCGGGAACAACAGTCATGGATTCGGGAATACAGTCACGTTTTCTGGAACGTTCTGGAAACGTGACTGATGTTCCCGAATCCATGATTTAAATCACGGTGTATTTTTGCTGGTTCACGAATTCGGGAACGCTTTTTTTGCGTGTATCATTCTAAGAATATCATTCAAATGTTAAGAAGTTTCACTTATGCAGTTCTTTCTGAAGACATTGTCCTGCAATAATCTGTTATGTATAAGTACATGTTTCTAGGGCTTAAAAACTGATTTTCAGAAAAGTCTCCTGAGAGTTCTTTAGGGTTCCAGGAAGTCTTTTTTAATACCAAGAACGCTAAAAAATAATATTTCTAAAGGATCACTGGCGACGCCAGTTTTTTTTTTTTAAATTTTGGTGAATATTGGTGACATTTTCGTAGAGCTATGGAAAATTATGGACGAGAACAGCTTCCCTGGAAAGCTTACCAGACTGATCAAAGCAACGGTGGATGGTGTGCAAAACTGTGTGAAGATCTCGGGCGAACACTCCAGTTCGTTCGAATCGCGCCGGGGACTAAGACAAGGTGGTGGACTTTCGTGCCTGTTGTTCAACATTGCGCTAGAAGGTGTCATGCGGAGAGCCGGGTGTAACAGCCGGGGTACGATTTTCAACAGATCCAGTCAATTTATTTGCTTCGCGGATGACATGGACATTGTCGGCCGAACATTTGCAAAGGTGGCAGAACTGTACACCCGCCTGAAACGTGAAGCAACAAAAGTTGGACTGGTGGTGAATGTGTCAAAGACAAAGTACATGCTTGTGGGTGGAACCGAGCGCGACAGGGTCCGCCTGGGAAGCAGTGTTACGATAGACGGGGATACCTTCGAGGTGGTCGAGGAATTCGTCTACCTCGGATCCTTGCTAACGGCTTGCTAACAACGTTAGTCGTGAAATACGAAGGCGCATCATCTGTGGAAGTCGGGCATACTACGGGCTCCAGAAGAAACTGCGGTCGAAAAAGATTCGCCACCGCACCAAATGTGTCATGTACAAGACGTTAATAAGACCGGTAGTCCTCTACGGACATGAAACATGGACAATGCTCGAGGAGGACTTGCAAGCACTCGGAGTATTCGAGAGACGGGTGCTTAGGACCATCTTTGGCGGTGTACAAGAAGACGGTGTGTGGCGGCGAAGAATGAACCATGAGCTCGCCCAGCTCTACGGCGAACCCAGTATCCAGAAGGTAGCTAAAGCCGGAAGGGTACGATGGGCAGGGCATGTTGCAAGAATGCCGGACAGCAACCCTGCAAAGATGGTGTTCGCTTCCGATCCGGCAGGTACGAGACGACGTGGAGCGCAGCGAGCGAGATGGGCAGACCAGGTGCAGAACGACTTGGCGAGCGTGGGGCGTATTCGAGGATGGAGAGATGCGGCCTCGAACCGCGTATTGTGGCGTCAAATTGTTGATTCAGTGTTATCTGTATAGATGTAGACTAAATAAATGAATGAATGAATGAATGGTGACATTTTCACGCGGATGAATTTCATAAATTTGTCAGCCCAGCTCATTTAAAAAAATCATTTAAAATATTGTATCATATTACTTAAAAATTTTGCGGACTTTTTCGTGAGGTGTTTCATTAAATCTGAGGGCCAGAAATAAGCAAGAACAAACCGCGCAAAAAACGACCCCAGTGTAATTGGATAGTTGACAATTTGACGTAAGCAGCAGGAATGGCACCGGGGTACAAATTACAGTAAGATTCCCGAGTATGCGTATTGCGAATAACTATTTGAGAAACATGAAAGGCAATATGAAAGTATATCGACGCCATTCTGAAATCCAAGATAGGAAAATAATTACTATTAAGAATTAGGCATGTTTATTGGTATTTTGGGTACTTACAAAATAGGGGGTCCGGTTATCCGTAATCCCGAAGAATTTCCGACTAGAGTTCCAAAAAATTTCCAGATGAAATCCCGATAAATATCTTTATAAAGTGCAAAGAGTTTTCGGAAAAAAATTCGGAGAATTTGCCAAGTTCATTACGAAGGAATTTTGCCGAGGAGCTCCGAAGAATTTTCCGAAGAAAGTCCGAATAAATTTCCGAGGAAATGTTGAAGAATTTTCCGAAAATTTTTTCTTCACCGCCAGTGAAGAAAATTTCCCTGATTCGATACTGATACTATTCCCTTCCACTTCGTACGGAAGCTTGGCAGAAGGAAGGACGGGAGATTTATATCATCACAAAAATTGCCCTCAACTCGCATTTAAATTCATTTCTACAAAAAATCTTCATAGCTGGGTTTTATGCAACCCATTTGAGTTGCATAATGACCATTAAAGCACCCATTTCATTGGTATGGAAAAGTAGGCCGTTTTATCAGTCAGCCACGAACTGAGAACCAGGTATTATGATCATGAATTGCTAAAAACATATTTATTTAATGTTGAGACAAAGATCAGTTACGATTGCTGTCAGATCTAAACAACACAAACAATATTTGGCTTTTAGTACACAAAACATTAAATAAATTATATGCACCACCCTTGGACCTTTTTTTATATCTTTTTTTTTTTTACAAGGGAGAATGCATTTACACACTAACCCAGTACACGTGCATTGTAGTTGCCAAACTACCACACGGAAGTGTACTGGAGTGTCGGACTCGACCATACCGGTAATACCGACTAAACTCCCTTGGCTCCACCATCGTTTCCCCAGGAACTACCTCGCAGTACTACTTCTGGGGATGGCAGTACTAACCGTACTCGCTCATCCTCGCTCACACAGGCACTCGTCCCATGCGAGACTGACTTGGGTGCTCGCACACCATTCACTCCATTTGAGTCTTACTTGGATGCTCTCCCGGGCGCTCCGCTGCCATGCCTCGAGGTGTCAATAGCGGTAACTGCCTGGGCCTACAGATATTACGCTACGACACTCCTGCCTCAGCACGAGCAGATCAATCACACCACTGCCGAAGCAGGCCACACGCTACCCTGCCGAAGCAGGGACACTCCCCATTAGGGCAGTTCAAATTTCAAAAATGTTCGAAAATTCCAACTCCCATATGTCTATTAGCATCATTTTGATAATATAGGAGTTCTGGCAAAATTTCAGGCAATTCGGTGACCATTTAGGGGTGGCGCGAAGTCAATTTGTGTTTATATGGAAATTTGTATGGGAAAAACTTAAAATTTATTCAAGTCTCCCTACAACTGTCTAATTGTGATGAATTCAAATAAACATCCCCAACCTTCCTTTCTGGAACCTATATAAATGAGACCTCCGGATAACACATTAGTTATGAGTGGATTGAACGGTTCTATTGACAGTGTGAATATGAGATAAATGGCTAAAATGGTGTAATTAGCCTCAACGTAGCAGTGAAAAAATAAATCAAAATTAATGAGTTATCCACTGGTTGAGCTCAAATTGATTCCAAAAATGGAAGTTGGGGATGTTTATTTGACTTCATCACGATTTGACAGTTGTAGGGTTTTTGACATTTCAAGTTTTTCCCATACAAATTTCCATGTAAACACAAATTGACTTCGCGCCACCCCTAAATGGCCACCGAATTGCCTGAAATTTTGCCAGGACTCTTATATTATCAAAATGATGCTAATAGACATATGGGAGTTGGAATTTTCGAACATTTTTGAAATGTGAACTGCCCTACTGCCCCATGCACCACATGTGCACAACTGTAGGTGTGTGGGTACAACCCACTGCTACCCTGCCGCCGAAGCAGCTTCTCCAAAGACCATTCGCTCCATGTGACCCTTTTTCGGGTGCTCACTCTAACACTCCACTGCAATGCCTCGAGGTGTCGATGGGTACCTCGACTCCTACCTCAGCATGTGCAGTCCATACTCAGACTTCTGCTGCGCTTCGAGGTGACAATAGCGGCGACACGCTATGACACTCCTGCCTCAGCACAACCAGATCACTCACTCCCTGCCGAAGCAGCTCACGCGCTACCCTACCGAAGTAGGGACACTCCCCATGCCAATTGGCACTCCCTGGCTTGTGCTTTTGAAGCGGCACACAGTCGCTTTGATAGAGTCTGCTTACGGGCACTTGTGGTTTTTTGGGAGGGATTTTAGCAGAGCCCACTGCTAAATCCCACCACGCCCCAGGCAGTTCTCCCTGACTCACAGACAGCTGGGGAGGGGTCGTCAAGCCCTTGGACATGGTCCATGCTGTCCCTGCTGTCCCTGCTGCCCCCCTTTATATATCTTACAGCGCAGGAAGTGTTAAGCACTGCACAACGACGCCAACGAAATGGTTGGTTTGATGAGGAGTGTCTGCGAGTGATGGACGAGAAAAATGTTGCTAGGAGTCGAATGCTAGTGGCTCGTACCCCGACTAGTTAATCATAACAAAATTTTATCACAATTATATCAATATGTGTTACAAATAACAAAACTTGCAATCATTTTGTTATAAATTCTCTGCCAAAGATGAAGGAAATAAAATTTCATGGTCGTCATAACATGATTATAACACAATGTGTTATGTTTATTTCCCCAGAAAAAAAATTACATACATTTTTGGTAGATAGGAATTGGAAAAAAGTAAGGTACCACCTATAGTATATAACTTGAATCTACATTCAAAGTTGAACCAGCTGGACAAGATAATTGCCTACATTATGGATAATCATAATCTTTGCTAGAACATAATTTGTTATAGTATAAGCTATTTTCACCGCTTTTTATGTAACACAACGAGTTATAATTTTGTTCAATTAACCTTTTGTCTGTGCTCTGGGGTCAATATGACCCCAGGCCACTTTGAATGGCTGCCATTTTTTTAATTTTCAACCGATTCTCCTAATTTTTGGTAGTTTGGTAAAACTCGCCGAGATCTGTCTCCTAGGTGCAAATTCACTTCAAAAGTCTTGAAAATATGCGCTACAGTGTACTTTTTTCAAAAAACATACGTTGTCTGTGCTCTGGGGTCAAATTGACTAAATTGAAATGCTATAACTTTTTAAATGCTTGTCCAATTTTAGATTTTGTGGGCTGTTCCGAAAGATAATTTAATCATCTTTCCGGTCGTAACCAAAGATTGACTGTAGGTGGGCGGGTACATCGCGGGAGGGGTTTTGCAGAAAGGGTACAAAAACAGTGATTTTCGTGCTTATTTTACTTATATCTGAAAATCCTACCCATTTTGAACTGCACCTTTTCAAAAGGTTATGCAGGAAGGCGTGTGCTTTGATATGAGGCATTGATTAGTTTAGAGCTTGGTCGCTAGGTGGCGGTATATTTGAATTCATTAATTTAGACTACTCAAGTAATTCCGATATATGGAATTTTCCTCATTGTAAATATTCTTATCGCACAAATTTGAAATTTGTAAAGATGACGTCTTTAATAAAGTTCGTCTGGTGGGAATGGACTGTCATGTGACAGAATAAATAATTAGGAAATTTACAAATAGGCGGCGCTAGCGTACTTGCAATATTCTTGCATATATGAAATATTGCTTTAGCTTGAGATCCCCATACCTACACTCAAGTTGTATTCGGCAATATTGTTCAGGATGTCTAGCACTACAAAGCGGTGCTCAATATAATGAGTACGTCTTCCAATTTTTAAATTTGTGCGATAAGAATATTTACTCTGTGGAGAATTCTATATATCGGAATATCTTAAGTAGTCCAAAATAATGATTTCAAATATACCACCACCTGGCGGCCGAGCTCTAAACTTATCAACGCCTCATGCCAGAGCACATGCCTTCCTGCATAACCTTTTTAAAAAAGGTGCAGTAGGATTTTCGGATATATGTAAAATACTCATGAAAAATCACTGGTTTTATACCCTTGTTCACTAAAAACCCTCCTCGCGATGTACCCGCCCACCTACAGTCAATCTTTGGTAACGTCCTGAAAGATGATTAAATTATCTTTCGAAACAGCCCAAAAATCCAAAATTGGCCAAGCATTTAAAAAGTTATAGCAATTTCAATTTGGGGTCAATTTGACCCCAGAGCACAGACAACGAAAGTTTTTTTGAGCACAGACAGAAGGTTAATAACATATTTAGTAATATTTTTGTTAAAACTAGAAGAGATTTTGTTACATTTTTGTTATTTTAACTACTAATGGTACATGTTTTATAACAACCGCTGTTATAAAAAACTGCTGTAACAGAATAACATGGTCTGATATAAATCTGTTACTATCTACTGGTCGGGACCCGTTCCAACAGAGAGATTTGAATTCACCGCAGGAAAAAAGGCAACACGGAGAACATGGATAGAAACGATATGCGGAGGTTTTACGCAACTATCAATAATGGCGCGCGGCGTAAAACTGCGCCAGTGCCAGCCATGTGCAATGACCGAGAGGGGAATTAGCTGACACACAAGACTATGGTGGCAGTCAGGTGAAAGGAGCACTTCAAAGATTTGTTGAACGGTGAAATTGAAGGTGTATTAAGGAGCAGGATGGACATAGTCGGCGACGGTCAAGCTGTGGAACCACAAACGCTGGACCAGGTTAAGAAGGCTCTAGACGAGCTGAAAAATAGTAAAGCTGCTGGGAAGGACGAGATCCCGATCGAGCTTCTCAAACATGGAAGTGAGCAGCTGCATCAATCAATCCATCACATTATCCAGAAAATATGGGAGGATGAAGAACTGCCTGCCGGCTGGTTGGATGGCCTTATATGCCCAACCTATATAAAAGGGGCTAGAAAAGGACTAGAGTGTGCCACAGAGGGATCACTGTTTAACAGACTGAGACCGCTCGAGGAGTCCTTCGTCGGCGAATACAAGGCAGGTTTTCGTGAAGGCCGATCAACGACGGATCAGATGTTTAGCCTGCGGATGATCCTTGATAAATTTCGGGAGTACGATTTGTAGACTCACCATCTGTTCATTGATTTCAAAAGCAGCGTACAATTCAGTGAAAAGAAATGAGCTGTGGCAGATAATGTCCGAACATGGTTTTCCGGCGAAACTGATTAGACTGATACGTGCAATGCTGGATGGCTCGAAATCAAGTATTCGGATGGCAGACGAAGTGCCAACCTCGTTTGTGACCTTAAACGAATTGAAGCAGGGTGATGCACTTTCAAATTTATTGTTCAACATTGCACTCGGGGGCGCTATTAGGAGATCTGGCACGTAGAGAAACGGCACTATCATCACACGGTCGCACACGCTCATGGGCTTGGCGAACGACATCGACCTCATTGGAATCGATCGCAGAGCTACAGTCTTTTTTCCCACTGAAGAGGGCGATGACAAGGTTAAGCTGAACCATTAACTCTAACAAGACAAAATACATGATGGCAGGTAGGGATAGAGGAAGACCTAGTGGTGTTGGTGCTGAGGTAGTGCTTGGCGGGTATGTGTTTGAAGTTGTTAAAGAATTTGTTTACCTTGGAACGTCACAAACAATGACGTTTCCCGTGAAGTGAAAAGACGTATTGCTGCTGCGAATAGGGTGTTTTGCGGATTGCGTAACCAGCCAGGTGTAACCAGGTGTAACGATGCTGTAGCCAAGCAGGTATCCAGGTATGTATTTAAGAGGTTTTCAGACCTTGGTCGGTTCACCTCTAGCAACCCTTGGACCTCTATAAGCTTTCATGAACATAAACAACATGAAGTTTTTGACATTTTTAACAAACTGTTTTATAAAATTTATATGAAATATTTCAGAAGATATATCTTTTTAAGTTTCTCTAGGCTTTGTAACATATTAAATTCAATAGTAACAATAAACAGTTTTTCGTTACTTATTAGCTAGATTAATAGGCTCAAGTACTGTTGGGCGTTACGGAGCCGATTGTAAAAAAAACACTTTTTATTACCGTTTTGTAGCCTAATAATGTTAGGCAGGGTATGTGGGAATCGCTTTCAATAGATAACGAACAACGATAAAAGAGAGGCAGAATCTGTTTGGAATCATTACAAGATAAAAACAAATTTATCGAACTTGTATACAATTCTCCATTCAGCTCGCTCCATGGCTGCACTTCGCCAACCACGCAGTCTGCGAAGGATCCGCTACGCAGCACTTTCCTTCCGAAATGTGATGATAAAACGCATTATTCTCGCTCATCTTGTGTTAGGGACAATTTTTTTCTCGCACGGCTGTGTAAAACAAGTTGAAATACATCATCAGAACCAGTGCCCTTTGCATTTAGAGCTTTTTAAAAGAAATTTATCATGGGATATGGCCCCTCAAATTAGTTATTAATCATGACAGCTTGCGAAAAAAGTCTCTCATGGCATGCTACATATCGTAAAAGTATACAAAGATGTGGGCTGCAAAATGGTGGGTTGACATCAAGGAAGGAGCGCCCAACAGAGCCCTGGTCCTCACAAGTTTCTATCTCACGTTTCCACGGGTCGTCCGATGACAAAAGACCGCCTGCTAAGGGTTGTGTACTTGGCTGGTAGTGCAGCCTGGGCACTGTTGTCCTTCTGACATCAGCTAGAGTGATAAGGTACGCCTCGAGCGACTGTTCACCAGGAGGTGCCTGGTACCCAGCGGCTGATCAACGAAATGCTGTATCGCGTCAGCTATACCTAAGGTGGCAGCCCCACCAGCGCGATGCAGGTAACGCGACCCCGGTAAGGTAGCTTACCGGGAGTCCGGGAGTCTTACCGGGAATAAGTAGCGTTCATGGAACGGTGAGCACAACAGCACGAGAAGTGGTAGGCACTGCACAGAGGACCAGGACGGGTTGATTCGATGTGGAGTGTCAGACAGACGAGAAGGACGTTGCCTTAAGCCGGATGTTGGTGTCGAGTTCCCGATCGAATAGAGATCGGTACAAGGAAGCAAGAGCAGCCGAAAAACGAACCCATCGCATGAAGAAGAAAGAATATAGCAGATGAGGTTGAAAAAGCTCCCGGCTGAACTTCTCAAACATGGCAGTGAGCAGCATAAAATTGAAACACAATTTGATAGTTTTTTGTTTCAAGCAGTGTAATTTCTGATAGGAATTTCGATATTTTAACAACATCCTGCACCCTGTTTCAAACAAATTTTGTTATAAAAATTGAATATAACATAATAACATATGTTGTTATTATTTTGATATGTCCTTCTAGTCTGGTACGCCAAGTCCAAACCAAAACCAACCCAACATGTCGATGCAAGTCCCCAAAGCCCTTTCCTCGATAGTACGTACCCTCGATAGTAAGTAACACAAAAAAAATCATTCAATTTTCTGTACGATTTTAGTTAAAATTTGAATATGTTTTGATCATGGCACATGTGTGGGGTCCTTCATATGCTACGTAATAGTTTCACATCTGATTTAAACACCATTGTGATAACGAATTTAGTTAAGAAAAACTTTAAAAAAGCAGCGTGTCATAAATCTTTGGCAGTTTTACGTAACACAAATTATACTATTATTTTGAGCAATGCAAGGAACATCTGAAACAGCTGATTACATATTCAGTTTTTACAATAAGTTTAGTTCCAATCTATGCACTTGTCAATGAAAAAAAATGTATTGAGAAAAAATTAACAGTGTTACTAAAATGAGGATAAGTTTATTTGGTTGTAGCTATTCAAACAAATTTTTAGTTTATTCATTTTGTTATTTTTTTAGTTACTTATTTATTTGATATAATAGTTATGGTCTATTCCTTCATAAATTCATCCCTAGATTCCACTAGGATTTAATCAGTAGTTTCTGCGCCGATTGAAATTTTATCGACGGGGGCGTGATAGATCATTTTGCTGATTATTGGCAGCAGCGTGAATTAATTTCGTGCATTAGACATTTTCCGGATTTTATCCGAAATTCCTCCAGAAGTTCACCCAGGAAGTTCCTTCAGGAATTCCTCCAATAGTTTCTCCGGAAGTTTCTCCGCATGTTACTCCAGAAATTCCTCCGGAAGTTCGTCCAGGAGTGCCTCCGCAAGTTCCTCGAGGTATTCCTCCGCAAGTTCCTCAAGGTATTCCTCCTTAAGTTTCTCCAGGAGTTCCTTCGCATGTTCCTCCAGGAATTCCTCCGTCAGCTCCTCCACGAATTTTTCCGTAAGTTAATTCGTTCAAATATATCCAAAAATTCCCTTTCAGCAATTCACTTAGGAATATCTTTAGAAATATTTACGTCTTCTTTCCCAGAACTTCCACCAGAAAATCATTCTGAAATTCCCAAATAACATCACCGGACATTCTCCTGAAATTCCAACAAGATTTCTTCATTAATTACCTCATCCAGAAATTTTCTTTGAATTTCTTCAGTACCCAACGGGAAGCCCTCGAAAGCCAAGAACTCTCCCGAAAAATTGTTCAGGAATTTTTCTTCGGGAATTCTCTCGGAAAATACTTGAGCAATTCGTCTGCAAATTCATCTGCCTATTTCTCCACATATTCTTCCTAAAATTTCGTCAAAACTCTTTCGGAGTACCTCCAAAAATTCCCCTTCTACCGGAAAATCCTTCCGGAATTCTTAAGGTTTCATCTATAAAGCCCTTCAGGATTTCCCAAAAAATGCTTCCTGGAATTCGCAGCAATATTTAAAAACAATAACCCAGGAAATTATTCTAGAAACTCTCCCAATTTTTCTTCCAGTATCTCCTTCATGGATTTTCCCAAAAAATCCATTAAGAATTTCCCCGGAAATTATTTCAAGAACTCCTCCAGAAATCCCTTTATAAGTTCCCCCGAAAATTTCTTCAAGAATTTTCTGGGAGTTCGTTTCAGAGTTCCCACAGAAATTTCTCAAGATATTCTGCAGAAAATTCCTCCAACAATTACTCCGGGAAGTTCCTTTTTCAGGAAGAATTAGGTAAGGAATTTTTGAGAAGTATCCGAAGGAGTTCCTAAAGGATTTCCTGGAAAATTAATTCCTGAAGAAAATCGCGATACAGTTCTTGGCTTGAGTCCCAGGAAATTTTTTTGCATAAATTCTCGATGGATTTCCCGGAGAAATTCTCAGAGGGACTCCTGGAAGAGTATCTGAAACAAATCTTGAAGAAAGTCTAAAATAAGAAGTTTTTTTCAAATGATGTTCATAAGGAGTTTTCAGAGAAATATATTTTTGAATTTTCAAGCAAATTTCAAATAAAATTAAGAAATACTTTCAGAATGAAATAAGGAAGGAATTGTAGTTTAGCAATTTTGGGGGCCGTTCTAGAACCTATTGTTTAGTTTCCTGATGAACGATTCCCACCAGAAAAACTATCTTTACTTTTGACCGAGAATATGTTGAATATGAAGGGATATAGAGGCCATGTTGCCAAATACATTTTCCCACGTCGCACTTTTTGATCAGAGATGAGCTCCACCTTCCAGTGATCGTAGTGCGCCGTGCTTCCGATTGAACGTGTTTTTATTTCGCTCCCGTCATTTTTCTGCATAGGGACGATTCAAATATGACGTCCACTACTTTTTGAGATTTCTAGACCCCCCTCCCCTCTGTCACGCTTTTTTGTATACCTAGTATATGCAGTGTCACAAAATCTTAGACCCCTCCCCTAAAACCTGTGACATCATTGTTGAACGACCCCATATGCATTATGATTATTTCTTTTCAAATGTATTAAAAATTTAGATTTTTTTTCAAGTGCCTTATAAAGTGAAGTGCAGTGTTTTGTATGTGTCATATAGGAAAAAGACGACAATTCGGTGAGTTTGTTCCTTGGTACCTCTGTTTAATGACAAAAAAAACAATTAGGGCGTTAGATCCGGTGTGTAGAAAATATCCAAAATTTTACTGCTTTCATTTACTTTAGAATCAATTGGATAAATTGATTTGCTTGATTTTCAAAATTTCAGTAATTTAAAATAAGCTGCGAATCTAAAGCATTAACACATACCTAAATGAAAAAAAAAGTTTATTTTTGTTAAAGTGAACGAACTAGCGAAGGTTTTGTACAGCAGTTTTGTTAGAATTTGACATCATATAAAATACACCTACTCCCTCTGTAACAACATTTTAATACCAAAAAAATATGTTCCATTCCATGTATTTTATTACTTATAATCAATCTTGATGTATTGGTAAACTACAAGATCACATTTATTTAACAAATAAAATTGCTGATGCATTTTGCATTTTTCTCTTGCTCAATCTCTTGTTTTAATAATTGCTTTAAATATTTCATATCTGAAATCTCTTTGAAAACTTTGCTAAGATTAACCAACAATCATAATCGTAGCGTTTGCAATCATATCATAATTATCATTATTTTTTTTATATATATAATAACGTTGTTGTAGAAGGGAATTGAATTTGCAAGTGTTTATATATCTCGTTTCAGAGAGCGATCAATGGCGCTTGAACCTAGGCTTATTAGCCAGGGCACAGATTAAATACCTTGCCCCATCCCAGGAACAGGACGACAAAGGAAAACGGAGTTACAATAACTTTCTTAGCAACGTAACTCCCAACGTATTTACGAAATGCATTCTGTTAACACTTGCTTATAGTGATGATTCCCGTACAACATCCCTCCCAACCATCCAACTCCTTGACATCTATGAGGGCGTCGGTGAGTCGCTGGCCTCTTGTTAAGTAGATGTCATATCATCATTTCCTTCCCTTCTCTTGTAACGGAGAAGATGGGCGTGGCCAGCAATGGCATTTGGATTTAAAGACTTTATCGACAGACATTACATCAATTCGTCGAGCTAAATTGATCGGTATATGAAAGTTGGCCTCCTATCAAATTTTTTGGAGTGGACATATAGCCTTTTCGGACATTTATGTATAGCCTCGTTGTTCGAGAAAGGCAAAAACGATTCTAAAGACGAGAAAATTAAAATAACTATGAAAAATCCTTTTTGACATCTTCGAAATCAGTTTTCTAGTTATACTCATCTTAGTGTTATGTACTCATATTGGGCACTGAACGGACTGCTTTGTCCCTTTCTCGCTGCAAAGAAGTTAGAAAACAACAAGGCCAGTAAACGTCAAAATTTATGAGGAACGAAAAAGAAAAAGATGTTTCCGTGCAGTGCCCTATAACTACGAATCATGATAAAGGTTCCTCCAAATCTACGTGATGCGACTGTTGCTATAGCTGACAGTTTGTCGCTTTAGTAAGGAAGCGTCAATGGAACCAACAGAGTCGCAACGACAGTGACAGTTCAGGGCTACCTTGAAGCTTTTCATTTTCATAAAATCTATAAAATCTATTCATAAAATACGTTTAGGTAAATTTTAGTGTTATATAAATGTTACGTAATTTATGGATGTTCCGAAGCATCAAAATACAATATTTCGTAAAAAATAGCCTCACATTTACAAAGACGATGATTTTGATCAATGCTACATGTAGGCACCATTTCGAGAAAAATCCGGGTCCTATTGGTCCGTTGTGCACTACATCAAATATAAATATGTTGGAATGCGAAATTTTGGTTTCCTGGTGGTTTTATAAACATTCTTCTACTCCTAAATAAACAAAAAAACAAAAAAAAAAGTTTTTGCTCAGTTTTTTTTTTGCTTTAATAGTACACTCAACCCTCTTTTTACGGCAGTTTTTTACGTCACTTCGTTTTACGGCCTCCTTTTACGGCACGTGACGTAAAAAGAATTTGAAAATAATGTTCCAAAAGTAAGCCTATAAGAAGGCACTCTTAGAAACCCAAAGAACAAAGTAGATGCTTTGTATGCACAACATTTGCCTTCAACAATTGGTCCGTTCCAGGTCATCCAAGAATTTCCTGGAGTCTACACGCGTAATAGAGGACCTAAGGTCTACAAGCGTGGCGAAAGAGCTGTTATCTATTGTAAAAAATGGTTTATGCCCAATTTGATATATTGAACCAAATTCCGTTCCAGGTCATACAAGAATTCCCTGGATTATAGGTCTTGAGGTCTACCCGCGATACCGAAGGGCTGTTATCTCTTTTATTAAATGGTTCATGCTCTATATGATCTATTAAACCAAACTCAATATGCCTTAAGCAGCCGTTCCTTTCCTGGTCATCCAAGAATTCCCTAGACTCCTCAGCTGCGGATTCATCCCAAATATGTCCTCCGAGTATTTGTCTTTCACTTGCGTCTCAAATGTAGGCATATGAGTTGTTCTAAGATCTCCAAATTGCACTTGAGTTTGAATCAAATGGTCTGCCGAATCAATCAAGGCTTTCATAATGTCTCCAGCCGCGATATCAACCCAATTATGTCCTCCGAGTATTTGTCTTTCGCATGGGTCTCAAATCCGGACATATGAGATGCTTTAAGATCTCCAAATCCTCTTGGAGTTTGAATCAAATGGTCTGAAAAATCAACCAAGGCTTCCATGATGTCCATAGCTCCGGCAATGACCCAATTATGTCCTCAGAGTATTTTACTTTCACTTGCGCGTCTCAAATCCAGACATATGAGATGTAGTAAGATTTCCAAATCGTCTTGGAGTAGGAATCAAATGGTCTGCTGAATCAACCAAGGCTTCCATGATGTCCCCAGCCGCGGTATCAACCTAATTATGTCCTCCGATCATTTGTCTTTCACTTGGGTCTCAAATCCAGACATATGAGATGTAGTAAGATCTCCAAATCATCCTGGAGTTTGAATCAAATGGTCTGCTGAATCAACCGAGGCTTCCATGATGTCCCCAGCCGCGGTATCAACCCAATTATGTCCTCCGAGTATTTGTCCTTCAAATGGGTGTCAAATCCAGACATATGAGATGTAGTAAGATCTACAAATCGTCCAGCAGTTTGAATCAAATGGTCTGCCGAATCAACCAAGGCTTCCATGATGTCCTCAGCAGCGGTATCAACCCAGTTATGTCCTCCGATCATTTGTCTTTCACTTGGGTCTCAAATCCAGACATATGAGATGTAGTAAGATCTCCAAATCGTCCTGGAGTTTGAATCAAATGGTCTGCTGAATCAACCAAGGCTTCCATGATGTCCCCAGCCGCGGTATTAACCCAAATATGTCCTCCGAGTATTTGTCTTTTACTTGGGTCTCAAATCCAGACATATGAGATGTAGTAAGATCTCCAAATCGTCCTGGAGTTTGAATCGAATGGTCTGCCGAATCCATCAAGGCTCCCGTGATGTCCATAGCTGCGGTATCAACCCAATTATGTCCTCCGAGTAATTTTCTTTCACTTGCGTCTCAAATCCAGACATATGAGATGTGATAAGATCTCCAAATTGCCCTGGAGTTTGAATCAAATGTTCTGCCGAATCAACCAAGGCTTTCATGACGTCCCCAGCCGCGGTATCGACCCAATTATGTCCTCTGAGTATTTTTCTTTCATTTGCGTCCCAAATCCAGACATATGAGGTGTAGTAGGATCTCCAAATTGTACTGGAGTTTGAATCAAATGGTCTACCGAATCAACAATGGCTTCCATGATGTCCATAGCTGCGGTATCAACCCAATTATGTTCTCCGAGTATTTTTCTTTCACTTGCGTCTCAAATCCAGACATATGAGATGTTTTAAGGTCTCCAAATGTTCCAGGAAGGGCCCTCCTTAGCCGTGCGGTAAGACGTGCTGCTACATAACAAGACCTGAGGGTGGTTGGGTTCGATTGCCGGACTAGGCAATTTTCGGATTGGAAATTGAATCGACATCCCTGGGCATAAAAGTATCATCGTGTTAGCCTCATGATATACGAATACAAAAATGGTAACCTGGTTAAGAAACCTCGCAGTTAATAACTGTGGAAGTGCTTAATGAACACTAAGCTGCGAGGTGGCTCTGTCCCAGTGTGGGGATGTAATTCCAATAAGAAGAAGAAGAAATTGTCCAGGAGTTTGAATAAAATGGTCTGCGGATCAACCAAGGCTTCCATGATGCCCCATGCCGTGGTATCAGCACAATTATGTTTCCAGGGTATTTGTCTTTCACTTGCGTTTCAATTCCAGGCATGAGTTGTTGTAAGATCTCCAAATCGTCCTGGAGCTTGAATCAAATGGTTTTCCGAATCAACCAAGGCCTTCATGATGTCCCCAGCAACCCCAGTAACAACCTGCTCAGCACAAGTCAGACAATCACCCCAAGGAACATTTTTAGGTCATGAAAACCATTATTTGCTCTACATAAAACTAAAATGTTTGTTGGGATGGTTCTAGCAATTTGATTGTGACTAAATTCGGCAATTCATATAGGCCATGCCCTTTTTGATCCATAGAACTAAAGTGAATACGGCTTCAACTATTGTTCCATTGCAGATCATCCATGAATATCATCCATCCCTGAAATATAAGCTTTACGGTCAACACGCGTAACCAAAAGGCTATTATCACATTAAAAAATTTTGCTCATATTCGTTTTGATCCATAGGACTAAATTGGATACCTCTTCAACTATTGTTCCATTCCAGGTAATTTAAGAAAGTCATGGAGTACTGGTCTTTAGGTCTACAGGATTATTATTTTTAAATGGTTCATCCCATTTTGATCCATATTAGATACGCATTTAACAATTATTCCACTCCAGGTCATCGAAGAAATATCTGAAGTCTAGACTTCGTGGCCGGGGACATAATGGAAGCCTTGATTGATTCGGTAGACCATTTGATTCAATCTCTAGAACAATTGGGAGATCTTACAACATGTTACATGTTGGCATTTGAGACGCAATTCGCAAACTATCCAAATTCCAGCAAAACTTTGAGATCTTACAACACCTCATATGCCTTGATTTAAGACGAGTGAAAGACAAACACTCGGGAAATATAATTGAGTTGATACCGCGAGTGAAGAAATCATGAAAGCCTTGGTTGATTTGGTAGACCATTTGATTCAAACTCCAGGACAATTTGAAGATCTTACAACATCTTACATGCTAAAATTTGTGACTCAAGTGAAAGACTAATACTCAGAAGACAAAATTGGGTTGACACCGCGGTTGGGGGAACCATGGTAGCCTTGGTTGATTCATTAGACCATTCGATTCAAACTCCAGGACAATTTGGAGATCTTACAACACCTCATATGTCTTGTTTTGAGATGCAAGTGAAAGACAAATACTCAGAGAACATAATTGAGTTGATACCACGGCTTAGGACATCATGAAATCTTTGGTTGATTCGATAGATCATTTGATTTAAGCTCCAGGACAATTTGGAGATCTTAGAACATCTCATATACCTGTATTTGAGACGTTAGTAAAAGACCAATACTCAGAAGACAAAATTGGGTTGACACCGCGGCTGGGGACATCGTGAAAGCTTTGTTTGATTCGGCAGAACATTTGATTCAAACTCCAGAACAATTTGGAGATCTTAAAACGTATCATATGCAGGTATTTGAGACGTAAGTGAAAGACAAATAATAGGAGGACATAATTGGTTTGATATTGCGGCTGGGGGCACCATGAAATCCTTGGTTGATTCATTACACCATTTGATTCAAACGCCAGGACAATTTGGAGATTTTACAACACCTCATATGTCTTGTTTTGAGACGCAAGTAAAACACAAATACTCAGAGAACATAATTGAGTTGATACCACGGCTTAGGACATCGTGAAGGCTTTGGTTGATTGGATAGACCATTTGATTCAAACTCCAGGACAATTTGGAGATCTTACAATATCGAATATGCCTGTATTTGAGACGTTAGTAAAAGACCAACACTCAGAAGACACAATTGGGTTGACATCGAGGCTGGGGACATCGTGGAAGCATTGTTTGATTCTGTAGACCATCTGATTCAAACTCCAGGACAAATTGCAGATCTTAAATCATCTCTATACATGGACATGAGACGCAAGTGAAAGACAAATACTCGGAGGGCATGAGTGGGATGATACCGCAGCTGAGGACATCTTGCAAGCCTCAGTAGATGTGGTAGACCATTCGATTCTAACTCCAGAACAATTTGGAGATCTTAAAACATCTCATATATCTGGACTTGAAACGCAAGTAAAAGTCTAATACTCGGAGGGCATGATTGGGATGATACCGTAGCTGGGGGCGCCATGGAAGCCTTGGTTGATTCATTTCACCATTTGATTTAAACTCCAGGACAATTTGGAGATCTTACAATATCGAATATGCCTGTATTTGAGACGTTAGTAAAAGACCAATACTCAGAAGACAATATTGGGTTGACACCGAGGCTGGGGACATCGTGGAAGCCTTGTTTGATTCTGTAGACCATTTGATTCAAACTCCAGGACAATTTGCAGGTCTTAAAACATCTCATATACCTGGACTTAAGACGCAGGTGAAAGACAAATACTCGGAAGGCATGATTGGGATGATACCGCGGCTGAGGACATCATGCAAGTCTCAGTAGATTCGGTAGACCATTTGATTCAAACTCCAGGACGATTTGGAGATCTTACAACTTCATACATGCAAGAATTGAAGTCGGATGTGAAAGACAAATAATCGGAGGACAAAATTGGGTTGATACGGAGACTGGGGACATCATGGAAGCCTTGGTTGATTCGGTGGACCATTTGATTCAAACTTCAGGGCAATTTGGAGATCTTACAACTTCATACATGCAAGAATTGAAGTCGGATGTGAAAGACGAATAATCGGAGGACAAAACTGGGTTGATACGGAGACTGGGGCCATCATGGAAGCCTTGGTTGATTTGGTGGACCATTTGATTCAAACTTCAGGACAATTTGGAGATCTTGCAACACCTCATATGTCTTGTTTTGAGACGCAAGTGAAAGCCAAATCCTCGGAGGACATAATTGAGTTGATACCACGACTTGGGATATCATGAAGTCGTTGGTTGATTCGGTAGACCATTTGATTCAAACTCCAGGACAATTTGGAGATCTTATAACATCTGCTGGATTCGGAGAGATCTTACAATACCTCATGTAAGACGCCAGTGAATGTATTTGAAAGTATCCTCACTATCAATAAATTAAGTGAAATACTAGAAATTTTAGCAAAAATTCTTTTTACGTCACATTCGATTTACGTCCCCCGAATAAGTGACGTAAAAAGAGGGTTGAGTGTACGTACACTAAAATAACGCAGGTGTACGCACAAGCGAAGAAACCTCCTTCCCCCCTTTTACTGTGACCAAATAATCTGGGAATTTTCCCTAACAATTAAGTAGGACTAGCTACCAGCCGATTTCTGAGGTTGCGAACTACAAATGCACCACATGATCAGCTCAAATACTTTTTACAGTTGACCAGTGTAATTCATAATATTGAAACGGTTATAATACTAGTTTTTTGCGCACATGATAATGAATGCTTGAAGCTTAATAAACGAACCTGGTAGAATCACACCATACTCAAGTTAGTTGCTCTACCTTTTCTATATCGAAATAGAAACGCGTTTTTCTCTATATCAACAGTATTTTGCATCTCATACTTGACCGGAATTCTCCTAATTAAGGGTAGGTAATAGTTTTTTGTTTTGTAATTTCATCCTCATAAACCTTCCATATTGATTTCGTTTCGAAAAATATAGTAGATGAGTAATTTGATCAGTTTCGATTGAACGAGAGTTATGGAGTATTGCAGGCAACTATATTCAGCATTCAGCATCAGCATTTAGCAGTTCGCACAAATTCGTAGTTGGTACAAGCCAAGACTATTGTATGAGAGTAGTATCACTTTCATCCGTTACCACAGATATTGATTTGGGACTAATCACTATCTCTTAGATGGGAAGCAATGCAATCTCCAATAGTCGAGATCTGTCCTGGCCACGTCCTTGCGAATGCTGAGGAAGGGGAAGGATGGTTTGTTGGACACCTACTTATGAAAGATGCAGAGAACTCTACGACCTCTCATAGGTGCCACGGGAGGTTTTGGGATTTTGTGGAAGGTTATAACAGTAGGAATCGTTTTGGTATAATCGTGAAACACAGAAAGAACTAAGATAGAAATACAAAGTAGGAAAGGGACGAGCCTGGAATTGAACCCATGACCTCCTGCTTATAAGGCAGAAGTGATAGCCACTAGACCACCTGAGCTCGTCGAGTTTTGCAGGCAACTATATTGGAAATTAATTCGTTAGCTTTTTTTCTTTTTTATTGAGGTTTTCAGCCCTGGGTTGGTCTACCTCAGTCGTTAGCTTTTTTGTGGACATCCGATTTAAGTTTTTTCATCGCATACTTATTCCCCTTGAATGTGACAAAAATAAATAGCAAAAGCCAATAAAAAAACTCAAATTCAATATAAACAACATAAAAATAAACATATTTACCCTCAGTCCACCCATTCCAACAAAGTTGTTTCTTGCTGCTCTTATTATAAGGCCCCTGTTCGCTCAATCCGGTTATCAGTTGTTGAATTTCTCGGCGTAATTTGTAAGAACGCCGGAGAAACAAACAAACAACATATCGAATTTGCATCACGCCAGCTGATTTCCTTCAGTACTGTGCTGTTAGCAGCAGAAACTCTGTACCCAGTAAAGTAGTGTACTCACACCCGCTCATTCGAAGGCATTGCGAAGCTCATTACAAATACCTGCTCACCCACAGCCATTGAACTCAACCCAAAACATAAGTTTCCACATTTCCTCATCTCACAGTGCTTCCTCTCAGCGCTCATTCGCTCGCTCGTGCTCGACCAATTCTCACTCTGTCTCCGTTTCCCTATTTTCCAACAGATTCGAGCACAATTTAGCTAGAATATGTGCATTTCATGCTCCAGCCAGACAAACAGCTCGCACGTGTGACCTCCTACCCATAGACCGCCCGCGTGCACACCCACCCACCCGCGACCGCTCGGCGAGAACCGGTTCGTCAGCGGACTCTTTGTTGCCCACTGCAGCGGCCCCTATTTGCTGCTCACGGAGTGCAACAAACGGCAGCACTTGAACTTCTCCGCGGAGCAAAAAAACAACCCGCATCAGCAGAGTTGGTGAGCTGAGCTGCAGAGAAATCCGAACCGCGCGGCAACAGCGATGACGAGTTCGACGGCGGCGTACTGAGAGAGATAAAGAGCCATAAAGTGAATCACAAGAACTTCGAACGCAAGTCGTCGCATTGGGGAGCTTGCGGCTTCGATAGTCTCCGCTTAGTCAACCCCCAGCCGTTAGCGGAGTCGTGTGTGTGGCGTTCGACTGATTAGTTAGTACTCAGTCAACCGCCGTTCCGAGATAGAACCAAGATTTCTTTTAGTCGCAGCGAGACGGTTGGACCTGACGTTCTGTTTTCGGTGGAGACTTGCGGAGTTCTTGCGCGTTGAATCGTACTGCATGCGACGTTTTCACCCGGAGAGTTTCTCGTGTAGTGATTGATTTAGAGTTTTCTTCAACAATTGCGTGTAATATCCGAAGAAAGAAGAAAAAGCAATCAATTAAGCTCTGGAGAAAAGTATCGTGCGGAACGAAATGTAAGGCCCCCGATAATCAATTGATTTAGAAAAGAAGATCCACAAAAGTGTCTGCGAAGTGCACAGAATCGGAGAAGAAAGATAAAGAAGCGTAGAGCATAAAATCACCGTTGCTGATGCTAATGAGAAGAGGAATGTAATCTTAGTTCAAGCATAGTGAAACAGAAGCAAAAGAACGAGAAAGCGAGTACAAATAATTGGCTCGCTGCTTGTGCATGTTTGATAAGTCTCTGGTGGTAAAGCAAGTAAAAATTGTGCTGGAAAAAATCGTTTTAGCAAGAAGCAATTTGTTGTGGGTGGAATCGCTGCGAGTGTGTTACACAAGAAGATTTTCCACAGCCAGCCAACGGTAATCGTGTGAGTGGAGAAAAAAAAATCAGAATTAAATGTGCTCAATTTGCTGCGTAATCTTTGGCATACATAACTTCGGCTGCCTGCAGCATCTTACCCGCGTTGAAGACTAATCAGCTGTACCCATCGAGGGCCCACCAGCCAAGCCTCGGTTGGGAGATTCTACACATCGCATCGTCACGGACAGGTTTGGTTGAAACTGCACCCTACTTTAGACGAGCTAGCATTATTGTAGAAGCCAGAACCAACCTTCCCACATTGAAGCTGCCATAGAGCTGCAATCATCATGTTGGATCGTGGACCAGTAAGTACTATACTGTTGCTTGGGTAGAGGTAGAGTTCTTTTTTCCTCTCCATCGTAGATTCCTACACACGTGCGGGGCTCTTGGGAGTCTGGTCTCGGCTGGTCTGGTGGTAATTTGCATTGCTATGTGCCGCTTCTGTTGATTCTGATTGGATTGCTAAGTTGTGTAACCCAAGATCAGTTATTGGGGTGACTCACGTGCCGAAGGCTGAGGTATTATTGCTCGGTGATGTTTGTAAGGCCTTCGGAATTTAATTGACACATTTAAACATATGCTTTTTATTCCATTGATTATTGTGTAAATAATGTGAACTGTAATTGGCTAGTTCGGTGGAAATAAAGCTGTTCTTGTTATTCTTGTGGTTCTTAATGGGGTTCTTATATCCGGGTGAATAGATTTCTTCCTGTTACAGGTCAATGTTTGTATGATTTTATTGGCTTGTCAAGTTGTCTCTCACGAAAAGAATTGAAGAACATATTTAGGATTAAAAATCACGTAAATAAAGCAATGAAAAATAAATGTGATGCTCAGTTTTGCTCGAAACATTTAATGACAAAACAATTTTTTTCAAATTCCTGTGTATTATAAGTTTCTTTAAACTTTAGTTTTGAGACTTTTGATTGTAATAATATCAGTTCTTTATTTTGTATGATATAAATATCCATAAAATTACAAGTGACACTTTTTACTCCTGAATGATAATTTCTTTAGCGCTTTGTTTTAAAGTTTTTCACATACATACTCATTTGATGACGGACATAGAAAAGCTTTCAATTAATAACCAAGATAAATGCTAATAGAATACTAAGTTGAAAAGCATTTGGAATTGCTTCTCGCACAATAAAAATGAGCTAAGACTATACAAGTTGATACTTGGACAAAGGCTTTCAAGTATATCTATCAGCTGAGGGTAAAATGGATATTGGAATTAAATCTTGTGTCCAAATAGTAACTTGTATGGTATTTTTTATTTTGTGACAAGCAAATTAAGAAAAAAAAAACGATCAAAATGCTGAGCTTAGTATTCCTTCCTGTGGTTTTCGTGAAGTTCCAAAGAAAAGGTTCAAATAGCAAAAGAAGCTTACTTACATTTATTTATTCATCATAATTGCCTGCAAAGAGGGCTTCTGCTACATTTTCCTGCCTGAGTCATTGAAAACTTCAAATACAAACGCATCAAGTACCACCTGAGAACGAACACCACTTCCTCGGACTCTACCCGCAGCCATATGCTTTGTTTTGGTGGAGTTTATGAAAGAGCCCTTTTTCACTGTCTTCCATCTTCAGTAGAAAATAAGCCTCTTCTACTGCGATCGATTTCAATGAGGTCGATATCGTCCGCAAACTCCAGGAGCATACGAGACCGTGGGAACGCTTCACTACGTAACAGATCTAGTATTAGTGTTGGTGTTGGTGATGAAGAATCGCGAGTAAGTTTTGAAAAAGGCGGAATACTTTTTCAGTTTTAAAAATTGAAATTTGAAATATCTCGAAAACGGTAATACTTAGAAATAAAATAAATAATGGCATTTTTGTTCAAATTGACCAAGGAATCATAATTCAGCGTCAAATATATGTGTTGTCTTGGGAATAGTCAATGTTTCAAAAATGAGCCAAAAGTAGCTCCCACTTTTTAACTTCTCCATCAAACTGATGTCGTTAAAATGTGTGTTTTGGAGTCAAGTTTTTGTGGTAAAAATTTTGTGAATAAATAAAGATGGATTTTTAAGGGGGAAGGGTCATTTGGCCGAAACTCATTCGGCCGAAAGGCATTTGGCCGAATGCCACTAGGCCGAAAGTTGTTTGGCAGAATATACCATTTGGACGAACAGACCATTAGGCTGAAAGTCATTTGGCCGAATGGGTCATTTGGCCGAAAGGGTCATTTAGCCGAAAGGGTCATTTGGCCGAAAGGATAGTTTGGCCGAAAAAGTCATTTGACCGAAAGGGTCATTTGGCCGATAGGGTCATTTGGCCAAAACGGTCGTTTGAAATAAAGGTTCATTTGGCCGAAAGGGTCGTTTGGGCGGAAGGGTTATTTGGCCGAAAGGGTCGTTTGGGCGTAAGGTTAATTTGGCCGAAAGGGTCGCTTGGCCGAATGGGTCGTTTGGCCGAAAGGGTCATTTGGCCGAAAAGCTTGTTTGTCCGAATGGGTCATTTGGCCGAAAGGGTCATTTGGCTGAAAGTGTCATTTGGCCGAAAGGATCGTTTGTCCGAAAGGTTGTTTGGCTGAAAGGGGCGTTTGGCCGAATAGGTCGTTTAGCCGAATAGTTTATTGAAACGTGAGAAATCAGGAATGAGTAGGAAGACATGTTCTACATGTTCCAGTAACCAGGACCAACTACGGTTATAACGCGCCACTAATTAGTATGTGTCGCCTATTTAATAATTGTTTTTGTGCATTTAATTTTAGCCTGTCTAGGACGACTATAAGAAAACATATTTTAAGATTTTTAACATGTTTGCATCAGTGTTTGTTGACCTCATGTCTGTAGGGTTGAAATGTGTACCTGTTGACGATAGAATTATGAATAAATAAGACGTCTCACTACCCACTTCACACTACTCACTTTTCACAGTGAGAAGTGAGAAACGAGGAAAGAGAAGTAAGACGTCTCATTTCTCACTCCTCATTTCTCGCTGTCAAAAGTGAGAAGCACGAATTGAGTAGTGAGACGTCCTCACTAGTAGCTTCTCGCTTCTCACTTTTGACAGCGAGAAGTGATAAATGAGGAGTGAGAACTGAGACGTCCCTCTTCTCATTCCTAATTTCTCACTTTTCAATAAACTATTCGGCTAAATGACCTATTCGGCCAAATGACCCATTCGTCTAAACGACCCTTTCGGCCAAACGACCCTTCCGGCCAAATTGTAATCTCGGTCAAATGACTCATTCAGCCAAACGACCCTTTCAGCCAAACGACCCATTTCGGCCAAATGACCCATTCGGCCAAACGACCCTTCCGGCCAAATGACCTTTACGGCCAAACAACCCTAATGGATTGTTCGGCCTAGTGGCATTCATAATTAGGACGTTAGGCAGAATGACAGCGATTTCAACAATGCTTGTTCTCTCATATGGCCCTCTGCTAATCTTCAGTTTCTATTTTCTTTACACACTTGCCGCTCGCTTGCGGTGTCAATCGAATCTGTATCTTCATTACTTTCATCTACTCCCTTTCACTTTGAGTAGTATAATTATCACCGAAAAAAGCCAATAAATTAATTTCGACTAGTGGCATTCAGCCAATGATATTTCCATTTTTACAAAAATTAACGATTTTTTTCAGTGTAAAATTTTTTTTTGACCAGTATGATATTTTCTCCATAAAGTCCTCAATTCCTTTCAGCCTCCTACAATTCGTTCTCAGACAGTTTTTTCGTTCGGTTTTCAAGTTACAATATTTTTATAATAATTTGCTCCACCTTTTTATAAATTACTCGAGGGTCATTTTTTTTAAATTAGTGGAAAATGATCAGTCTGCTGTGCTGTGCTGTGCTGTGCAAAATTTCATCCCAATTAAAGACTATCATGTTAAAATTTCGTTATTTATGTGTTATTCTGCGTGGAATGCGTCACTAGGAACCATATCGTATTTTACCTTCTGACGGTCAAATGCATCCTATGAAAGAAAGGTTCAAATCTTCTCTTGCCTTAAACCGAGAAGTTGCTTGAATTGAACAAATGAATTATATCCTCTCTTGCCTTCTGTCAGGAAATCACATCCTTTGAAAAAAGGAATTATATCTCCCCATTCCTTGAGCTGCATACATTGAGAATAAGAACTATACATATTCTGCCTTGTGCTATGCCGGGCAAATGCATTATTTGAAAAAAAAAAAGGATCGTATCTTTGTCATATGCCGGAAAAACTCATCCATTGAAGAAGGAACCGTATACTTTTTAGGCTTAAGGCACAAGGCAACTCATCCATTGAAGAAGGAACCGTATACTTTTTAGGCTTAAGGCACTTAAGAGATGATTATATTTCCGGCAGAAACAACCAATAAAATAGTTTTTGTTCTCGAGCACTTACAATTTTGCTATTTGAGATTCCGTCTTTTTTAGTTTGTCTTGTTGTTTGTAAAAAGAAGTTAACTGGAAAAGGCAGATAATAAAAATTTCATGATGTATATCAATGTTTCTTCAAGCAGTGATTTGATACAATCTTTAATTCTAAACAAAACAATGCAAAGCCTCTCTCTCGTAATGTTCAAGCGATACAAATTATAAATAATTGAACATATTATGCATTAGTTCCGAAATTACACAACTATTTTGCCAAACGGCCATTATGCCAAATGACGGCCATCATGCCACACGACATTATGCTAAACGACCTTTATGTCAAACGGCGTTATGCCATACCACCCTTCATAACAGACATTTTCTAAGGAGTCCGGCGCATCCCGAGGAGTGCAAAGGGCTGACTTGAAAGATGTCCATGCTGGGCGATTGTCCGCTATTGGCTTCAACTGTTGCCTAGATGGATTTTAGTCGTCTCTGTTTTTTAAATATTTTTTTTGGAATCAACACCGCGTGAACCTGTAGGCCTGTCTTTGCTGGATTGATTTGTTGGGCTTCAATACTACGATTGTTTGCAGATTTGATGTTTAAAACTCAATTGTAAGGCGACCAGGCTCAAATTATGCATCGCAGTCATCTGTTAACGAACACTTCCAGCCGTCGAGTATCGCAGCCTTTGCCTTTTTGATCCATGCATCTTCAAACCACCATTCCGCCCAAAAGCTAGCTTGATCCGTCGACATAAGCTTTTCCTTGATCCGTCGAGTTAAAGGACTGAGTTCTCTGGTTTTGATCGCTCCATCATGGTATTGGCTTCTCTTTGTTCTATTATCTTCTTCGTGTAAGCAGTTCACCCAGATTATGCTCACTGGTGACAATGAAGGCGAATGTCTAGTTTATTATCAGCGAAGGACCTGTCGTCCAACGATGTCCTTCTGGGATCAAATCTGTGCAATGCAGATATGTTTCGCTATTGATAATTTTGATGATCAGATACGTACCGATACTTCGTCAAAATGGCTTCGTTTTCATTTTCGACTGATGCAGCTGTGGAAGATTTGATTTTTGGTAACGCCGCCAAAGCATACCCAAGTGAACTTATTTGTTGAAGGGGAAGAGAGGCCCCTCAGTTATCATGTTGTTGTTACCAACGAATTCTGCAAAAGAATGCATTCCATGCGACGTCTGTTTTCTTCTAAAGCTCAGCTTTCGGATACAGCGAATATTTACTGTCGAACGTGGCTGCATTGTTTCGGACATCGAAATGGCCGAATAATACAAACGACCGAAATGGTCATTTGGTCAAAAAAATTGTTTGGCTGAATAGGTCGAAAATGTTGTTTGGCTAAAATGGTCGTTTGGCAGAAAAGTTCATATGACCGAACGGGTCACAAGGTTGAAAATTTTGTTTGGCCCAACAGGTAATTTTATTGAAAAAGTCGTTTTATCGAATAGGTCATTTGGACGAAATTGCCGTTCAGTCGGAATGGTCGTTCAGCAGAAAAGGCCATTTGGCGGAAAATGTTGGTTGGCCAGACAGATCATATGTTCAAAAATGCCTTTCAGCCGAACTGGTCATTTGGCCGAAAAGGTTGTTAGACCTAATGAGTCCTTTGGCCGGAAATGCCATTTTGCCGGAATGGTCACCATTTGGCGGTAAATGACATTTAGCCGGAAAGGTCATGCGATCGAAAACATCCTTCGGCCAAGAATGTCGTTTGAAAAATGAGGAATGCGAATGATAGGTTAAATTATGATAGGCGGGAAAGTGGAAGCGAGAAATGAGGAGTAAGTAATGAGAAAAATGACTGTGACCTTCCACTGTGATAGGCAGAATGTAATAAATGAGCAGTGAGAAATTATAAATAAGAGGCGAGGCGTCTCAGTTCTCAGTTCTCGTTTCGCATCTCACTTCTTATTTCTCAATTCGCACTTACAACTGTGAAAATTGAGAAGCAAGAAATGAGGAATAAGAAATAATGGGTGAGAAGTGGAACGGCTCTCCCTAATTTCTCACTCATTATTTCCCACTTCTTATGTCTTACTCTTACTGCACACTTCTTGCTCTTCGCAGTGAGAACTGAAAAATGAGAAACAAGACGTCTTACTTCTTCAGGGGGGTCTCATAGCGTAGTTGGCTACACGTTCGCCTTATAAACGGATGGCCATTGGCTCGATTCCCAGCCCCTCCACCAAACCCGCGTCAGTCGCTGGATCCACAGCCCATACGGCGGCGTTTTGGGGTACGCGCCTTACCGTCAGGGCTGCCTGATGACGACTGACAACTTGTTCTTCTCGGAGGCATTCCTCCAACGCTACTTAAATGGCAACCGAACAATGCAACGATCATTGGATATACGACATGGACAAACGGACACAATGGACTCACGATGGACTGGCAACGACAACAATAACGAGTAATGGAAATCTAAAAATAGATTCTGTTTGGATTCTGTACAGCAGAATCTCGGCACAATAGCGGTTAAGTAACACAAATGCCTAACAAATAAAGAAAGGAATAAAAAAACGTCTTACTTCTCACTTCTCATTTCTCTATTTACACTGTAAAAATGTTGAAGTGAAAAATTATGAATGAAAAAAGAGACGTATCACTTCTTTCTTAAAAGTAACACTTCTCACTATTCACATTGAAAAGCGAGAAATGAGAAATGAAATTCCAGAATTGAGAAACGATACGTCTCACTTCTTGCTTCTCACTCTTCACTTCGAACTCTTTATTTCTCACTTGTCATTGTAAAGATGTCTCACTTCTCACTTATCATTCCTCACTTATCATCTCTTATTTCTCACTTTTCGAAGTGAGAAGCGGGAGCGAAAAGTGAGAAGTAAAACATAACACGTCTTCATTTACACTTTTTATTTCTAACTTCTCACACTTATAATTTTTACTTCTCACTTCTCAATTATCAGTAATCAATTCACACTTTTACATTCACTATTGATCGGCCGAATGACATTTTCGATCATATGACCTGTTCGACCAAACGATCATTTTTATTAAAGATCCAAGAGATCAACTAGTAACATTGAAATTGCTTCATCAAATGCAATTCAGAAACTCCAGGGATTCGGCATAAGTGGTTTGTATGACCAAATGGTAATTCGGCCTAACAATTTACACTGGAAAGTTTCAAATCCTTGTTCTGAATTTGGCAATAATTCCCCTTTATTTATGAGCTCCTACTTCATAAGCGCAGAGTGTGTTTAGTAAGAAGCCAACTCCACGATGCCAGCAAGCATGTATAGTAAGCTAGACCAGAAAATAAAAGGATTAACCCCGGAGGCGTTCTGTGTTCTCCAACTGACTTCACTTAGTCCTTCCTAACAGTCTCATTTATATCCTCCCACAAGCTATTGACACCAAGGGCTTGACGACCCCTCCCATGGCCACTGCGAGTCAGACCGGGACCATTGTCTCTAACCCCTAATCCCAAGGCGTCAAGCGACCCGTGCCGAGGGGATGCAGGGGGGTGAAATAATAAGCTAGGCCTTTAACGGAGCCTGTGGGGTACCTGGGCACCCTCCACAGTAATTGTCCCTTACCGCGTCATGCTGGGCTCTGGCGTGGTGGACCTCTTTTCCCGAGCAACTCGTGGGACCAAAATGGAAAACCAAGGCAATTCTTCAACTAGTGGTAGTAGTGTAGGCGACAACCCCTTCGCAAGAAGTGGGTTGTTCAGGTCTCCGCCTAGGAGGCCAGAGGCAATAGTCGGCAGCTCAGTGCGCAGCGCCAGCGTGGGTCACTCAACCTTCCTCTCGGAAAAACGCCGGTAGGGGTTATTGACGGCCCATGGCTTGTGGAGGCGATGAACCGCAAACGCGATGGGCTTTCGGCCTTCGAGGTGGCGACGGAAGAGCTGGACGCCATCATCGACTTTGCGTCATCGAAGCATAATATCAGTAAGGACCTCAAGAGGAGCTTGCAGAAACTTCGAAAGTCGATGTTGGACGGCAAGCTGGAAAAGGCGGTCGGGACGGCCAAGTGCGAACCCGTGAAATCCATGGAGTCAAGGTCTACCCAGACTGAGGCCCAAAAATTCGCGGATCTGGGCAAGGTCGAATCGACCGAGGACGTGCCAGCGAAGACGGTGGTGCCAAAGTCTGCCCAGACCGAGGCTCAAGTATTCGCGGGCACGTCGGGGGTGGCTGCTCCAACGGAGCAGACACAAAAACGGGGAGACAGTCTCCAGGGATGAGCTCCCTGGGGCCGCCCCAAAACGCGGAGGGTTACTACCCCGAACAAGGGTAGTGGGGCTGGGAAGCCGAACCCCGGCCAGGTACCTCCAAAACCGGGGAAGGAAGGGCCTGGAAAGGTCCGTCCACCCAGGAAAGACGGTGGTAAGGGGTTACGGAAGACTGAGAGCTCTCAGCCGCCCCATACCAGGGAAATAGAGGGGGATGACGCCTCCTGGACCCTGGTCAAAAACAAGAGGAAACTGAAAACGTCAAGGGCCGAAAAGAAGGCCCAGGCGAATGAGGGTAGCAAGAATTCTAGGGTAGGCACCAATCGCTTCAGGGGTGATGCTCTAGTCATCAAAACGGACGAGGCTAAGTACTCGGACGTCTTGCAGGCGATGAGGAGTGACGTCAAGCTCGGTGAACTCGACGCCGACGTACGTCGAATAAGACGCACCCGGACGGGCGAAATGATCCTCGAGCTGAAGCGGGGTGTCTCGCAAAAGGGCGCCGCCTACAAAAATTTGACGGAAGAAGTCCTAGGCGAGACGGTCAAGGTGAGGGCACTCACGACGGAGGTGAATCTAAGGGTTAAAGACCTGGACGAGATCACCGAAGTCGAAGAGCTCGTCGCGGCACTGCGGCGACAGTGTGAAGTGGAGGCGTCCACCGTTCGGCTACGGAAAGGTCCGGCAGGGACACAGGTAGCATTGGTTCGGCTATCTGCAGCGGACGCCTCCAAGGTAGTCAAGTTAGAGAGCGTCAAGGTGGGGTGGTCGGTATGCCCTGTGGGCATATATGAGCAACCCGAAGTTTGCTTCAAGTGCCTGGAACCGGGGCACAAGCAATGGGACTGCAAAGGCCCTGACAGAAGCAAGCTCTGTCGACGCTGCGGATTGGAGGGACATAAGGCACAATGCTGCACGAACCCTCCCAACTGTTTGATCTGTTCCAGCAAAGCTGCGAACAGCAAGCACCCCATGGGGGGTTTGAAGTGCCCGGCGTTTAAGCGTGTTGCAAAATCACAGTGCAGGTAACGCAGCTAAACCTGAACCACTGTGATGCAGCCCAGCAACTGCTGTGTCAGACAGTTGCTGAATGGGGACGGATATCGCCATCATAGCAGATCCTTACCGGGTACCCGCCAGGAACGGTAATTGGGTCACCGATGGGTCTCAAATGGCAGCGATATGGACAACGGGGAAATACCCAGTTCAAGAGTTGGTGTCTTCGACACACGAGGGCTTCGTCATTGCCAAAATCAACGGGGTCTTCTTCTGCAGCTGCTATGCGCCTCCTCGATGGTCGATCGAGCAGTTCGGTCGAATGCTAGATTGTTTGACGGCTAACTTGATGGGGCGTAGGCCGGTGGTGATAGCGGGGGACTTCAACGCTTAGGCCGTAGAATGGGGAAGCCGATCCACGAATCAACGGGACAGATCCTGCTGGAATCACTGGCCATGTTGGATGTGGACTTGGCTAATGTCGGTACCAAAAGTACCTACAGCTGGAACGGCGCCGAGTCGATTATCGACGTTACGTTCTGGAGCCCTGGCCAAACGAGTAGTTCGAACTGGAGGGTAGATGATGGCTACACTCACAGCGACCACCTGGCGGTTCGCTACAGTATCGACTATACGACCAGCATTCAGCGGACGGAAGAAGGGGCGAGGCCTAGTCCTCGTATGTGGAAGACATCATACTTCGACGACGAGGTGTTTAAGGAAGCGCTCCGCCGCGAGCACAATACTCTCGGTCTGAGTGGCGAGCAGCTGGTAACAGTACTCTCGCGTGCATGCGATGCCACCATGCCTAGGAAAGTCCACCCTAGGAATGGGAGACCACCGGCTTACTGGTGGACTCAAGCAATTGCGAACCTGCGCCGCGCCTGCCTACGGGCAAGGAGGCGGATGCAGCGAGCACGCACAGAAGAGGAGCGTGTTGAACGACGGGTGGCGTTCGTGGCTGCTAGAGCCGCTCTGAAGACTGAGATTAGATCAAGCAAAAAGCCTGCTTCGAGGGCCTGTGTCAAAGTGCCAACGCGAATCCATGGGGTGATGCCTATAGGGTCGTAATGGCCAAGACACGTGGGGCGATGGCCCCTACAGAGCGGTCTCCAGAGATGCTGGAGAGGATCATCGCGGGGCTCTTCCCACGTCACGACCCTGGCTTGCCCTGGCCTCCCTTCGTGGAGCTGCCAGGAGCCAGGGTGGCCGACGAGGGAAGAGTAACTGTGGCAGAACTTGCGGGGATTGCACAGTCCCTTAGTGTAGGTAAGGCACCAGGACCGGATGGTATTCCGAACCTGGCCATTAAAGCGGCCATTGCTGAGGCTCCCGAGATGTTCAGATCTGTCATGCAGAGATGCCTGGACGAGGGAGTCTTCCTGAAGCATGGAAAAGGCAGAGCTTGGTCCTATTGCCAAAGGCGGAAAACCACCGGGGATCCGTCGGCATATAGACCAATATGCCTGCTTGATATGGCGGGAAGGTGCTCTAGAAGATCATCCTCAACAGGTTGTTGATACGCACGGAGGGTGCGGACGGTCTATCGAGTAACCAGTTTGGCTTCCGAAAGGGTTAGTCGATCGTAGACGCTATCTTATCGGTTACCAAATCCGCGGAGATAGCTATCCATCATAAGAGGAGTTCGCTATTGTGCAGTAGTGACTCTCGACGTGAGGAATGCTTTCAATAGTGCCAGTTGGGCAGCTATTGCAGATGCGCTCCTGCGTCTTGGAATTCCTGAGTACCTGTACAAGATTCTCGGAAGCTACTTCCAGAATCGAGTACTGGTATACGACACGGAGGCGGGTCGGAAGTGTGTTGACATAACCTCAGGGGTTCCGCAAGGTTCCATACTGGGTCCGGTGTTATGGAACGTCATGTACGACGGTGTCTTGAGGTTGAAGTTCCCGGTGGGCGTGGTAATCGTTGGCTTCGCTGACGATATTACGCTGGAGGTCTACGGCGAATCGATCGAAGAGGTGGAGTTGACTGCAGCCCACTCGATCGCAATTGTGGAGGAGTGGATGAGTTCCAGGAAGTTAGAACTGGCTCACCACAAGACTGAGGTGGTTGTTGTTAACAACCGAAAGTCGGAGCAGCAAGCGGTGATAAGGGCAGGCAACTGCACGATCACCTCTGAACGCTCAATCAAACTCTTGGGGGTAATGATCGACGATAAGCTCACCTTTGGTAGCCACGTCAATTACGCCTGCAAGCGTGCCTCCACAGCTATAGTGGCATTGTCCCGAATTATGTCCAACAGCTCTGCGGTTTATGCCAGCAAGCGCAAGCTTCTGGCTAGCGTTGTTCTGTCCATACTGAGGTATGGGGGCCAGCTTGGGGCACGGCCCTGCGTATTAACTGCTACAGAACGAAGTTAGAAAGTACGTATAGGCTCATGTGCCTAAGAGTTGCGAGCGCGTACCGTACCGTGTCGCACGATGCACTCTGCGTCATCACCGGTATGATGCCTATTGACATCGTTATCGGTGAAGACATAGAGTGCTTTGAAATGCGCGGCACGAGAGGCATCCGCAGGACTGTCAGGTTGGCCTCAATGGTCAAATGGCAGCGTGCGTGGGACAGTTCCACTAAGGGTAGATGGACACATAGGTTGATACCGGAGATAGGTACGTGGGTCAAGAGGCGTCATGGGGAAATCACTTTCCACCTGACCCAGGTCCTTACAGGCCATGGTTGCTTCAGACAGTACCTACACCGGTTCGGACACTCGGCCTCGCCCGAGTGTCCGGTGTGCGTTGGTTTAGAGGAAACGGCGGAACACGTGTTGTTCGTGTGCCCGCGTATTCGCACAATGCGTGACCACATGCTTGCCATATGTGGTCTGGACACTACCCCGGACAACCTAGTTCGGAGGATGTGTAAAGATGAAGTTGGCTGGAACGCCGTTTTATCGGCTATCGTCCAAATCGTCTCGGAGCTACACAGAAGGTGGCGCGTGGACTCAAGGATGGCTAGTTCAGGCGCAAATAAGAGGTGGTCCAAGGGTTCGGAGTCGGCTTCATGGGTCATACCGGTGCCCTGTGGTCGAACTCGATCCTTTTATCGAACAAGTGGCCGCGTGAAGAACAACATGGTATC
Organism: Armigeres subalbatus; assembly: GCF_024139115.2. Classification (NCBI taxonomy): domain Eukaryota; kingdom Metazoa; phylum Arthropoda; class Insecta; order Diptera; family Culicidae; genus Armigeres; species Armigeres subalbatus. The sequence continues at coordinate 260,653,998 of NC_085140.1, read as the reverse complement.
GTCGCTTTCGCGGCGTCGGTCAACCGGGTGGGTTCCGAGCCCGAGGACGGAAAGGGGTCCTCGTCAAGGCTGGGGCAGGCGTAGGCACCGCGTCGGCAAGTCCCTCTGTGTGCTGGCGAATAGGCCCTATCGCAGAAAGGTCAATTTGGGGTGCACGCGGCATCATCATTCTTGATACCAGTCGTGCAGAGGGAAGCAGGCGCGAAGTCGACCCTGCCCACCTTCCGAGGACATAGGGCGTGGTAAGGCCACCTGGAAAGCCGGCAATGCGCTGGCACAATACCATGATGTTCTTCTAAAAAAGCGAGTCACGATGTTCGATGCTGCAAGGACACGCAGCTAACCTCGAGGGTGCGTTATGCACTGGCCCCACTTTGAAGCATTACTTTCTGGTTGTACCGAAGGGACGATGGGCTTGGCGGCAATGGAAACGGTTTAGCTGGTCGGGGATGCAGTCCTGCCTCCCTCATTGGAGGTGGCCCCTAACCCAGCACTTCCTGGTCAACCCAGGATGTCTGTTGAGCAGATTCCCCTCCATTGTTTAGGAAGAAAAAAAAAAATACAAGCTATTGACATTACCTGACCCTTTTGTATTTATATCCTTTCGTCCAGTTCTGGTACAGTACTGTTCAGCAACCTCTGCGCGTTTGAGTCTCCGATGACTATTTTTGCATCGTGTTTTGGGCCCTCTCCCCCCATATTTCACATCAACAGAACTATCCTTTTTAATCATTATCATGGCCAGGGCCGGATTTAGCTAGAAGAGGGCCCCGGGGCCAACGGTATGTGGGGGCCCCTAAAATGTACAAAAAAGGTTGGTTTTGGTACATAAGATTCGTGGAGGCCCGGGGAAACGCCCCCCCCCCGCGTCAGTTTTTCATACATTTGCAGGACGAGCTTCTTTATTGGTGGAAGTAATTACTAATCAGTTGTTTTAAGGTGGAGGCCTATGTTCAATGTAGAGGGCAGAGATAAGTGGTTGGTTGGCAGGGAGATAACCCCGTCCTGATCCATCCCAAGTAACATTTTAAGTTTTATTCCACTCTTGGAATGGTTTTCAAGATCAAATCATAAGAACTAACAATAAAACTCATAACTACACGACAACCTTCTGATGACCACTATAAGAGTAAAATATGGCCAAATGGCCCTCTCTAGATAACTACTATAAACCTTTTATAAGAATATTTGAAAAACCCTTTTCGAACAACCCGCAAAAAAAGGAAATTTGGCTGCGGCAGCTGTCAAAAATTTTACGGGAAATAATAACAAAATGGAAAAAAAATATTGCGGGAAATAATAACAAAATGGACTGATGATGAAATTCATGATGAGGATGTCAACAAAATAATATTTATCAGGTTTGTTTTTCAATATACTTTCTTTGAAATAAGCTGTGCTTTCGGTTTTATGGTGAAAGCTATGTAGGTAAAAAATAAAACTATACCACGCGCCGGCAAAATAATGTTGTTTAGCGCTTTAAATTGAAAGTAACTAAAACATCAACATCGTAAATATCCACCTAATCTGTTGATGTTTCACCCAATTCAAATCATTTAGCAAGAAAAGTGTTCTACGCGATGAAAATATCATTTATTTATGGATTTCAGCGATAAATTTCACCGACCTGAAAATACTTCTCCTTTTCCAATATGGCCATCATGCATTTCGAGCAGAAAAATGTTGCTCTTATTTTACACCATTATAAACTCTTTGCAATGCAAATATTCTTATTGGGTTATTCATTTGACCACATTACGACTAAAAATTGTGGCTTTGATCGAGCTTTGAAAATATGGCTTATTAGGCTCTTCAGCACAACCGTAGAGTTGCTCATAAGATCCATCGGAATTTGACGTTTGAAGCTTTTCCAGCAGATTTATGAGTGGTTTATTGATAGCAGCAAGAGCGCCAATAAGAGAAACTATCCTTGGCGTTTGCTGTCATAAAACCACTATAAGAATTAAATAAATCCAACAAGCATGGAAATTGTTACTTGGGATCTGTCTGGTACGAAAGCAAGAGACGATTTCCTGAGCTTTATGGTTGGGTAGCTCGTTCCACGGCATTGAGGAATCTTTTGAATAACCCTGAAAAATCCCGTACATAATAAGTGTACGTCCGGCCCCTAAGGAAAGATCCGAGGATGCTGTTGTAGCTCGATAGACCTTCAGCAACCCGATAACCCAAGAGGATGATGTGCTCCAGGTTGGGCAACTTGTCACAGAACCCGTGAGAGGTTCAATATAAGCCGAACTTGACTTCCAATAGTAGAAAGGAAACTAATGATTGCAAGGTAGTGAGGTCTAATGGAAAACTCGTTTGAGACGAAAGGAATGTGTTCCTCTGAGATGTCGCTTTCTGACTTCCGATCGATACCGGATATTGCTGTTGCTACTACTTGCATCCACTTGGGGGTGGCCATTGAGATCGAAGAATTGAAGAGAGGTGGGTCTTACCTTCCAGATTGAGGTGCCCGGAATGCCCAGGACGCAGTAACGGGTGGCACGTGGAAAACAGATGTGCAGCTCAGGGGAGGAAAATACTGCCTGAAAAGCGACTTCAGTCCAGTGTACCTACAAAGAAAACTTTATCTTCTTATACAAGTCATTTGGCATAGTTCTACGTTGGGATCAGCTTAGAATTCGGGAATTCTCTATTCTTGAAACGTTCGTGTAATTCTTGTATAGAAACTCAGCAAGTCGTTTTCGGATTTGGTGATTACTGATATCGAATCCGATTTTCAAGTTGTAACACATTTCCGAGTAAAATAATTGTATCTTTTCCCCGATTTCGATTTCCAAAGAACACTGGAATAACTTTTTACCAGGGACGATTTTTATGCCGGGTTTTTACGCAGATTCTGGAACTTACATCGTTTTTGTACGCGGGTTTTTCGTCGAAAACTACAGAAACCGCGAGAAATCATTTTTTACGCGGTACGATAAACCGACTCCAGTATAGTTTATTCTTCAGCTAAGAACATTTCATTCTGCCATGCCGATGTTATTCACTACAGTGCGAATAAAAGTTGAAAGCGAAGAAACGAAGCGTCGTAATTATTTTGGCAGTGCAGCGCTCCTCCTAATTCAATTAATCAATTATGTACCCAGATATATTGATAATTTACATTGAAGCTAAATTAGATTACGCTTGAGTGGATTTGGCAGTATGTTTTACTCAGTATGAAAAGGAATTCAGATCGATACTCATTGCCAGTGAACGAAGATTTATTTGAGCAGCACTCCTGTTTTTGTTCCCACCGATTTTGAGCAGAGTTATTGGTTTTCAGCACATTTCTAGTGATATACAAATCATGAAGACATTTGGTTAAAATGTAATGTAAAAAGGCCAGAGGAGGTGTCATCATCATCGAATTTCCTTACACAATCTCCAAATAATAATGTTTTGTAAATTAAAATGTATCAGAATGCCACTATCAGATATGTCACAGCATTTTGAGTTTTATAAGACAAAAACACACTTCAAAAGCAATCTATATTTGGCGCAATACTGTTATGTGTATACAAACGAAATATGTAGCAAACATCATACAAGTCCTACAATCCAAATGAAGCAAAAAGCGGACACGTGCCTTGATTCATTTATTATTTAAATACTTTTTTTCACCAATGAACTATAAACCGGGAGAATGAAATGAGAATTTAGCACAAGAGTGTAAATGTTTACAACCCTACTTGCTGTTTTTCTCAACGAATGGAACCGCTAATAATCAAAGATTGAAGATCAAGTTTTAATCCATCCAATACGATGTAATAGCGATGATGGAAGATACCGCCACGCGCGTCAATATTGTTGTTGGTGGTAAAAACGGTTATGAAAACATCTTCCGCGCCGAGTCGACCTCGATGGCATGGTGATGGTTGGGCCAACAACGACGAACGAAATAATGGGGATCATTTCACGACACATGTCATTATTTTTACGATTATTTGATCCAGCAGAGCAGATGGTTTTATGATTTAATGTTTGCTTATGGCTATTGGATAAGACGCGGTGGCACGGCGTGAGAACATCGGGAAGGGTAGGGTGCAAAACAGATCAAATTTTATCATCTCATGAAGTGGCTTGATTGAGGAAAAACAAATAATCGTTGCAAAAGATACGAAATAGATTGTTTTCAAGAAGTTATTTCATCTGATTTTGTAATCAATTGGTTTGATATTTTGTTGTCAAATATATTCAAACTTATGTTGAAGTACACATTTACATAATATTTTTAATATGAGGCCCAGATATGTATCCATAGACTTTTTCAATTAACGAATACAAATTATCAATGAGCAACTTGTTGAAAAAACTGCACATTAGGTCAAATTTTTCAAAGTTTTATTATTATTTACGCAATTTTAAATACATTTGTAGTTTGTCGTCAAAAACCAATAAAAATATTGTCAATAAGTCAAAGTTTACCTTTTTTAAATAATTAACCATTGCTACATTACTGAATACTGAATATAAATTGTATGAATAAAAAACTTCGGACATTTATTGTTTGTGCAACGAAAATGTGCACACCACGTTGCAAATAATAAGTTTTATTTTCTGAGGGTACAATCACCAATCTGTTCATTATAATTGGAATAAATCGATTGCTACATTGACAATTTTATCGGGTTACTTCATGTTTGGTTCAGTAATCAGAAATTATTACAACAGGGCGAAGAAAAAAGTGCAAATCCTTATCCATCTATCTGGTGGTTTTTGCTATCTTATCTGCAGTTATAATTCGGAAAAACGATAATTTTGGGAATACTCCATCGACGTCATACCAACGCATGTGAGGTTACTGTTTTTTCACATTCAAGTGAATCATAGTCATAGTGTGCTGCATACAGCATACGCCGGTACAACGATTTGCTTACTGACGTGAAATTCGGTATTGTGTCGTAGTTCGTTGGAAATGTTTATCTGTTCGACGACAAACCACGCTAAAGGTATATCTGCATTGCATTATCGGTGCGAACAATTGAATCATTTGTTTGAGAAACTTCTTAAATCCATTTTACACAATTTAGAGAAAACGACAAAAACTGTCGTGAACAAATTGGCACAGAATCTTTCGATTTCTTCGATGCAAATCAATTCAACACCCTGGGGCACTTCCAGTGCAAAGACTGTAAGCAGCACTCCACAATTGCTCTTCAACATATGTAATTTCTCAAACAAACAAATAAATTTTCATATAGGTATTCCTGAACAAATTTTTTTTTCGTATTTTTTGCCAGGATACGTGTTTTTGGACGAGAATATATAAAAATCTCATTTTGGACGAAAAATGGTTTAATTAATGCAATCCTCTCGAAAACAACCGCCACCGCCAGGAAAACGATTCCACCTGGACCCTACAAATCGTACCAATAAACACATGGGCCGAGACCTATGGCTTAACTTCCTATCGGAGGGAAGGCGTGACCAGACATTTTTCCTTTTAGACTGGGTTTGAACCCAGGCCCGCTGGGGTGAGATGCAGTCACGTTTACCAATCAAACACCGGCGCCATGGACAGTAGGGTGGCTCAAATTAGTATGGGAAAAACTCTTTTCATTTTTTTTTATGGGCCGGCCTCTTATTCGGTACTATTTGATGCCCTGATACTCTGGACAAAATTTCAGCCAAATCGGTCAACGTTTGTGCGGTGCTAAACTCGTTGGAAGTTTATAAGCAAAAATGTATGCAGAAACATCCAAAAACAGTGAGTTCTGTTGGACTTACGATGAAGAACTATGATACTCATTAAGATATTGAAGAATTTACTACAAAAAGTTATGCAGAAAACCGCGAGAAGATTAGAGTTTGCCAGGCTAAGTTATTAGCATTTCTCTGAAGCAGGGTTTGAGCAAATTTCGTTTCTTTTACCTTTGAAAAGAAATAAATTCACCAGAAATAAATAATGTTCCTGGAGCTGGAAGGACTGATGGGCTTTTAATATGTAGTGCGCCTTTCCATGCACTTATAGTAACCAAACGACAGCCCAAATCTTACGAGAAAATTGCGCTTGGCTGCTTCTGCTGCTGACGACGGCCGCTCGATGATTCAACACTGGATTGCTTCCACTTCCAATCATCAATACAACAGAATCCAGCAGATAGCCTGAATCTAGCAAGAAACTTGTATGTTTCTGCCGCCGAAAATGACCACTCAATTATTTATCCCCGAATCGCTGCAAATACCATTGTTTCGAAACTATTTCAATCAGCAACTTACACCAAAGTCATTAAATTTACTTTTCTATATTTACGAATTGTGTAATGATTTATTAAAGCAGTTTTTGTTAGCATTTGTACGTTAACATTAGGGTGGCTCAAAAAACACTTTTTAAAATTTGTTGATGGGCCGCACTCTTATTCGGTTCTTTTTGATGCCCTGATGCGCTGGACAAAATTTCAGCCAAATCGGTCAAAGTTTGGGCGGTGCTAAACTCGTTGGAAGTTTATATGGGAAAATGTATGCAGAAACATGCAGTAACGGGCTTGGTGGTCATATGGCTACCGCTTCTGCCTCATACGCAGGAGGTCATGGGTTCAATCCCAGGCCCGTTCCATTCCTCCTACTTTGCATCTTTTCATATAATTCTCATGTTCTAGCAATCGCTAGAACTGGAAATGGGCTTTCACACCGTTTCCATCTTCTGTCCCTATATCTACAACTTGATTAGTTCTAACAGGAAACTGTTAGAAATCGAAATGAGCAAAAAAAACTCGTTTCGGCTTCCAATTAGAATATACACCACCCTTTCATTACTATCACATTGGCAACCCGTTAACCAAGACGAACCTCTGCCATAAAACCTAACCCCCAGATTCCAATAAAACTCCGCAGGAACTCGTGGCGAGTGCAGAGGTGTTCTCGGCTTGCAGTGGGCGAGTGACTGCATCATCAATTCCTTCCCATCCCCGATGACCGTGAGGACGTGGCCAGCGCCGTTATCGACCATACAAAATACTAGAGCTCTCGGACTGTGCACATTGAGGTTGGAGAGCAAATCCCATGCTTCCATCCATTGGTTCCCTGTGCAATTGCGATTGTTCTGGTCGATCACGGAGTAGCAACTACGAAATGCACGGTCATCATGCTCATGCTCATGCTCATGAAAATGTATGCAGAAACATCCAAAAACAGTGATTTGCAGTTGGACGGCACAATTTACGATCAAGAACCATGATACTCATTCAGTTCTTGTAGAATTAAATACAGAATGTTATGCTGAAAACCGCGAGAAGATTAGAGTTTATTAGGCAAATATATTAGCATTTTACTGGAGTGTTGTAGGGGTGAATTTATTTCTTTTCAAAGGTAAAAGAAACGAAATTTGCTCAAACCCCACTTCAGAGAAATGCTAATAACTTAGCCGGGCAAACTTTAATCTTCTCGCGGTTTTCTGCATAACATTCTGTATTAAATTCTTCAAGATCTGAATGAGTATCATAGTTCTTTATCGTAAGTTGTGCCGTCCAACTGCAATTCACTATAAGAAAATTATTTTGAGCTTTTTAGTGGAATGTTTTCACCTGTCATAAGACGAGTTTATACAATCCCATTGAATTCCACCACTTAATTGTATCTTGACAGATACGTATTTCGACCTCAACAGTAAGGCCGTCTTCAGTGTCTCGTACTTGACTCGACCAAGTCGACCAAGTCGAGTCAAGTACGAGACACTGAAGACGGCCTTACTGTTGAGGTCGAAATACGTATCTGTCAAGATACAATTAAGTGGTGGAATTCAATGGGATTGTTTAAACTCGTCTTATGACAGGTGCAATTTACTGTTTTTGGATGTTTCTGCATACATTTTTCCATATAAACTTCCAACGAGTTTAGCACCGCCCAAACGTTGACCGATTTGGCTGAAATTTTGTCCAGAGCATCAGGGCATCAAATAGAACTGAATAAGAGGGCGGCCCACCAACAAAAATGGAAAAAGTTTTCCCCATACTAATTTGAGCCACTTTAGTTAACATGTTTGTATTGTCTATCCGGAAAAAAGTTAGAACGCTTTTTATACCGAAGTTGGATTTTTCTCCAGATACAGGCAACTTTCCCAACTTCGGAAGTAGTGCGCTAGATTTGCCTACACGGAAGAAATAAACTACCCAATAGTGAGTTTAATTCACCCAACCTCGAACATCCGTACGGGAAGTCAAAATTGAGTAAGTAGGGTCGAAGTAGTTTGCCTTTACTCCCATGTTCCCATGTTAAAAAAGTACCCAACGGAAAATTTATTTACCCAAATGTAAGTTTAATTCACTCAATTTCAACCTCAGGTAATAAAACTCAAAATTGGCTTCCCGTATTGAACTGGCGTCGTTGGATTGTTTGGCTCTTTTTTTATGACAACAAAAAAAAGAGTGGATGAAAGAGAAGAGAAAAACTTACTCAAAAGTAAGTTTAAAAATACTCAATTTTGGGTACTTTTATTCTTCCGTGTAAAGATGCGCTAAACAACGCATCAATTAGTTTGACAGATAAAACTTCGGAAGAAAGTTCGGTTCAGAAGTCCCGACTTCCGAATTCTAAGTTGGTGCTACGCCGACAATAGTTCACTGCCAATACTTCAGCTAAATCGGTCAACGGGAAGCAAAGCTATAGCTTCTCATAGTTGGGTATTTTGTATGAGAAACGGTGTTGTGATGGTTTTTCTCTGGCTAGAAATAAACTGTTTTGAAAGCAGTGACCATTATACACAGCTTCAAAGCTAGAATATATTTTCCATTAATAATTATTCAACTAATGATATTTATATAATTTACTTACAATCTAGTTGTAATTCAATTTTCCAGCAACCGATTCCATCATAACTCTAAACTACTTTTTGAAGAGAGAGATAGACTGGAATTTTTGTGGCTTTCTCAGTCTTATGTATTCAAAACGATGTGTTTTGTTTTGCCCGACGTTTCGGCCTTTTATTTTGGCCTTTTTCAAGGGTGAAACTGTCTACCGTTTTTCGTTTTTTGGTTTGCCGTTTTTCATGTAGGGAGGGCTTCTAGTAATTAATTAAAACATTTAGTTTGGACCAGGCTTGCCATAAGCTCCTCGCCGAGTGGAAAATGAGCATGAGTAAGAGTTTTTTTAAGAAGCAGATATTAATACCAAACTCACATCAATGAGCATCATCCGACCCGAGTTTGTGCGTCGCAAAACAAGAACAAATTTCTCATTCATATTTTTCTTATGGTACGTCACTCACTCTCATTCACACTCATAACAGCCTGTACGATAATTATCACATTCAAAGCATCGCTCCGGAGGCTTAATGAGTGCTCTTCCACCCGACGCCACACTCGCTTGTGTTTTTGCTTCGCTCTTCCTCACTCTGCTTGTTTGGGCCTCTACTTCATTTACGCTTCCCATCATTCGTGAGGATGCGAACGCAGCATTTTGCTGAGGATGATTTTATTTAACACTAGCGAGTTTGAGGAGTTTTGTCAAACCTGGTTTGTACGATTAAGGACTTTGGAAACACTGCTATTTTACAAGACTCATTAAATAATAAATAAATAAATAATGAATGTTGAATCGTTGGAAATTTGATGGAGGGTTGGTTCAAAAAAATTGAGTAGATATCATGAAAAGGGGATAAAGGCTCCTCGTATTTGAAAGCCCATATTCAAAAGGGTATACCCCGTTAGGCATAAGTACGTTAGGCATAAGTATGTTAGGAATAATGGAAGTTGGGCATAATGGACGGTAGGCATGAAATGACCCAAAGAATAGCCTATGACATAAAGAAGGCGGAATTATGCCAAACGTCCATTATGCCTAACGTACATTACGCTTAACGTGCGTTATGCCTAACGTCCATTATGCCTATCGTACTTATGCCTAACATACTTATGCCTAACGTTGCGGACCCTTTTCAAAAAGCGATCATCAAGGGAGATTTTGAATGGGCTGTGTATGAAATGCAGGGGTATGGATCTATATTTCAAAGAACAGCATATTTTCCAAGAAGAATTCATTCAAGTGAATTAAAGAAAGATAAGTACTGGAGATGTAGAGAGAAAAAAGAAAGAGACACAAAACATGTTTTTGTAATACATTTAGTACAATATATGCATGTTGGGACTTGGGCATTTGTGGTAATGTTGTTTTTTGGTAGTGACGTCTGAAGTTATGAACACAACCCCTAATAGATTCGAGATATTAGGCAAAAGAAAGCGACAGGAACATGTATTTTATGTAAAATCAGTTCATTCGGGCGAAAGGTTTATTCGGACGATTGGCTCATTCGGGCGAATGGCATATTTGGGTGAATGGGTTTCGGGCTAATGGGTTTCGGGCGTTTGGTATAGAACCATTTGACATCTCATTTCTCAATCATCATTCCTTACTTTTCACATCAAAAGGTGAGAGGAAATGATGAGTGGGAAGAAGGACATCTCCTTTCTTACATCGCTCGTCTCACATTTAACAATGAGAAGTAATAAGTGAGAAATGAGGAGTGAGAAGTGAGTAGTGAGACTTCTCACTTCTCACTTTTAAATCATCATTTCTCACTTATTACTTCTCACGGTAAAAAGTGAGTAGTGAGAAATGTGACGTCTAACTACTCACTTCGCACATCTCATTTTTACAGTGAAAGTGAGAAATGACTCGGACAAATTGACAAAAAAAACGTCTCATTTCTCACCCCTCACTATGGAAAGCGAGAAGTGATATGTGGCTAGTGAAACGTCTCACTTTTCATTTTGCAATACTCACTTTTCATAGTGAGAAGTGAGAAATTGGGAGTGAGAAGTGAGACGTCTCACTTCTCATTTCTTACTCCTTTATTTTCACTTCACAGAATACACCTCCCTTCTCACTCATCATTGCTAACTTTGCATTTCTCACCTTTCGCAGTGCGAAGTGAGAAATGACGATTTAAAAGGGAAAAATGAGACGTCCAGAGAGGGGAATGGTTGACATTTCTTTTTACCATTCTTTCATGCAATCACAGAAAAAAAAAATCCTGGCAACCGAAGTAGCAGCCCCGTCAAGCAGACGACAGTCAGCCCATGCTTTTACTATATTCTCTCTGCACAATTAATGTTTTCGTACAATAATTTCACAACCTATAACCTTTTTTTGGTGGAAAATATTCATTTCATTACTCCTTGCTCATTTTATAGATTAGAACTAATACATCAGTACCAATGGCTAGCACTCTTTCCAGGCTGTGCGCCACAGGTAATTAAACTCAATTCTGTTCTGTTGGCGCTGCGCACGAGCCGCACAGATAGAAAAAGTTGTTGAAATTTAAACGAAAGTAATGCACATAAAGGGATTGCCAAAGAGCGCGTAAATTTAAACGATATTATCACCTGAATGTATGCAATTTGTATTGCATTATGTCACTTTTAATACCAATAAGTGTCACAATGCTATGTAAACTGCATACGTTTATGGCAAACTTGTTGGAAAAGATCATTGTACGCTCAGAATAGTGTAATTTTCCACGTCTTTATTATTTACGCGCTGATTACTTTTCATTATTTTTTTTCTGTGCGAAACAAGAAAGCTCATAAAAATACTGACCGCATCGACGATACAAGACTCTCACGCAACAGTAAGAAACAATTTCCCCTTAATTGTGGAAGGGTCGTTTGGCCGAAACCCATTCGGCCGAAAGCCATTTGGCCGAATGCCACTAGGCCGAAAGTTGTGTGCCCGAACATACCATTTGACCGAGCAGACCACTAGGTCGAAAGTCATTTGGCCGAAAGGGTCGTTTGGCCTAAAATGTCGTTTGGCCGAATGGGTCGTTTGGCCAAAAGGGTCGTTTGGCCGAAAGGGTAATTTGGCCGAAAGAGTCAAAGGGTTGTTTGGCCAAAAAGGTCGTTTGGCCAAAAGGGTCGCGAAGAGCGCGGAATGAGTAGTGAGACGTCTCACTACTTACTTTGGGCTTCTCACTTTTTACAGCGAGAAGTGATAAATGAGGTGTGAGAAATGAGGAGTGAAAAGTAAGATGTCTCACTTCTCACTGTGAGAGTGAGTAAGGCGAAGTAGGTAGTGAGACGTCTCACTACTCACAGCTTCTCACTTTTTACAGCGAGAATTGAGAAATGAGGAGTGAGAAGTGAGACGTCTCACTTCTCATTCCTCATTTCTCACCTCTTACTGTGAAAAGTGAGTAGTGCGAAGTGGGTAGTGAGACGTCTCACTACTCATTTCGCGCTTCTCATTTTTTACAGTGAGAAGAGAAAAATGAAGAGTGGGAAGTGAGACGTCTCTCTTCTCATTCCTAATTTCTCACTTTTCAAATGACCTATTCGGTCAAATAACCTATTCGGCCATTTGTCCTATTCGACCAAATGACCCTTTCGAACTATTCTCGTTTATGTGGGAAAATTCTGACCTCGTGACAATCAATGGTTCAGCAGAACCACAGTTGCGGATAAACCCAAACGGACCGAAACGTTGGACAAGATTAAATAACAGTGTTTTGATTTTGTCAAGACTGAAAAGCCAGCTCCGAATAAAAAATGACCCTTTTGGCCAAATGAGCTTTTCGGCCAAATTACTTTCGGCCAGATGGGTTTCGGCCTAATGGTTTGTTCGGCCTAGTGGCATTAGGCCGAATGGGTTTCGGCCAAACGACCCTTCCCCCATGTACACAAACTTTGTTTGATTGAATCTTCATGACTATTTGGAGATTTCGAAGAATTGAAAATGCCTATACAACTGTGATCAGAATAAAACAGTGGAGGCCGATTCTCATACAAAATGGCCTTTGTCATACTGCAGGTGCAAACATTTCGCCCAACTTGTTCTAAAATTCAATGCTCACACTTAATTTTTTTTACCGGGATCTCAGCAAAATGTTCAACTTTTACCGAGATTCGCACAGCCCCAGCAAACATGATTTTTGCCCAGATTTCTGTCAAAATTGCTGAAAATCAGCAATTGATACACCGAAAATCAGCTAACAAACGTCATTTTTGGGGGATATCAGTTTTTTTATTTTGCTGGCGCACGGCTGTGCGGATTTTTGCCGAGCTGCAGAAATAAAATCTAATTGTGTAGGTCAAATTAGTCAAAATAATTAGCAGTTTTTATGATTGACATGTATCGAATATGTCTCAATATAAGCCACAAGTAAAATACATAACCCAAAAGAAACCCGTTACTAGAGATAAATAATTTTCAGAGAGCTTGTATACATGAATTCAAACCTCAAGTGAAACAATTTTATTTAGAGCCCCTGATTAGGTTGATACCGTGGCTGAAAGTCGTGGTTTATTAGGTAGACAATTTGATTACAATTCCAGGACAACTTGTAGATTTTACAACATCTTTATGTATGGATTTGAGGCGCTAGTAAAAGACATATAATGGTTGAAAAAAAAAATGCTTGAAAAACATTTGATTAAATCTCCAGGACAATTTAGGGATTCTACAGCATCTCGTATGACTCGAAAACTCATTAAAAAAATACTGCATACAATTTTATTCAGTCACTAAGTAGATGAAAATTAAAGTGTAGTGTAGACAGCGTTAAATAAAAATTAGGATTTTATTTAAGAATAATATTTACCAGCATAAATTGTGAAGGTTTCAAATAGCTCTTTTCGTAGCAGTTTGACCTTCACTCGGTAGTTCCTCTGTGATGGATTTTTCGAACAAATCCTCAAAAGTACCATTTCATGACTTTTTTTATCTCGATACACTACAGACAGAAAAAAATGTGATCGTAAAAACCGCGATATTTTTTAGCTATATTAATGTGATTTTTCATAAAGAAACATCAACACAGCCAATATTTTTGAAAATTCAACGGCGTGAAAAATTGCAGCTAAAATTGAAGCAAGTACACAACGTATAGAACAACCAGGAATATAGATGTTTTGTTGTATTCGGACTGGTACGGGCAAGATAGATTGATCAGAAAAAAGATATTTTGACGAACTTGCAAGATTTTTTAATTAGTCGATTCATCTTGGGGTTCTCACTATTTATATATTATGAAGAGTTGATCAATTTTATGGAAAAGGTTGGATAATTTCCAAAATGCATCGTTTTCATGAGTTCTGATGAAATTCATCAAGCTCGAACTGAAATCGATCTAGAGTCCGACGCTGCAATCAACTTTACGACGAACAGGTTGATAAAAAAACAATCCCAGCGAGATTTGATGATCGGATAGGTTCGTCTTGTTTACAATAAAACTTTAATTTCAAATTATTCTACTGAAAATACTATTCGTATAGGTAATGATATTTATACAATTTTTATCAAATATACCTTCAACTTGCTATGACAAATCGACAAATCAAACCTTTCTAAATCAAAACTTTCCTTTGCAAACAAATTCCCCACTATTATCGCAATGTAATCGGCCACCATTTGTAGTCAGCACATTCACACAATCCAATCTGTATCAGCCCGTTCAACACGTCGCTTTATTCACAACTCTATTCATCGGGCCGTTGTTGTTCACACAAATGACCATTTTCCGCTATCGCGCGCCGTTTCACAAACAGCTGGCTCAGTACATTCCTCCAACCCACCCAATAAAGTAAGACTCTCCGCGACCGCCACGCCACAGTCCGAGCCGGTGCAAATCCAGTCACCAAACGCAGAGATTGGCGAGCGACCAAGTGCTAAGCAGCGGCGGCGGCGACCAGCTCAGCTGACCCATCGAGTTATCGGGTTGCTCGGTTCGAGCTCCGCTGCTCTGCCTTTAACTGAGCAGAGGCATTACCTACTGGTACTGACAAATGAAGGAAGCTTGCATAAAGGGCATACGAGCATTTGTTTATGTTCGCACTCCGAGCTTGGACCCCCGCGTGCCACCCCCGCCAGACAACACCGCGTCGTCGGTACGGCAGCTCAGCTTGGGTATGTTAGTTTACAGATAAGAGCCCCAGCCAAATCTGCTTTGTGTTGCATTTTGTGCGAAAGAGACTGGCGCTGGCTGGACTCAACGGGCGGCCAACCGAGCGGACCTTTGGTAGGTCATAGATCACTTGCACTTTTCAAGTCGCACCTGGAACGTTATTATTCGTGACTTGGGTCGGCTCTTATGTAACGTCTTTATGAACTTTGTGGCGTAAGTAAAGGTTTAATGCATACGAGATTTAGTGCAGCTGAGGTGCACTGCATTATTGACAAACGAATTCAGGAATAAATGAGATCGTGCTCACACTACAAGTTATTTTACGACACATATTAGTTGCCAACAGCTATCAAGCAAAATAAAAACGCAATTCTTTGTTATCTAAATGAGTGATGAAGGTGCATTGGTCTAACACAGCTAGGGTGACTAATGATCTAACACGCAGTGTTTGAGTGTCAGAGCTACACAAAGAAGGAATGTTGGAGCAAATTCTGTAGTTGGTGAGTTAGAAACTTGAAAGAATTTCGACATTTTATTATATGCATTACACATCCTTTCTTCAGTTATTGATTCTTGAGACATTCTTTCTTTAAATCTCATCCGATTCAGAACATTTTTATGCAATAAATTTCTGTAATATAATCCAGAATTAAATTTGGATTTATTTTCTAACAAATTAAAAAAAAATCAAAATTAGTGACATCACACAGTCTATAGCGCAGAGAAGATTTTTACGCAGCAAAGGCTATAACATTTGAATCACCACTTTTGACATATGTTGTATTTATTATAATTTTTGTAGTTCGATGTAATATTTGAAAAAATATTGTTTACGTGGATACGTCAAAAGAGAAAATGTTTTCATAATCGCTTGTGAATTTCGAATTTTAATTTTATACATATTTTTTATCTTATTGAACGTGTTCCAAGCAGTACCCGCATAGTAAAAAACCATCATTGGTATGCTGCTAACAATAATCTGAGCTTACCGTTTTACCACCATTTTATATTATAACTTCAACTCTCTTTTATTTTCCTACCATTTGAAACAATTATCTCGTCGTTTTTAATATTGTTAACATATGAGATATTGTTTGCCTACAGTTGAATAGTTTCTATTTCTAATTATTCCAAAACTATCAACAATAGAAAACAATATTTGAGCACGTGCTTACTTAGTACTTAGGTAAGAGGTTACAGTTTGTAATATTGTCTAGATATTATTATGTATTATAATTATTTAGAAATGCAATGTCATGCACACATTTATGTGTTGCATGCATAATTGTCAAGCAAGCATAATACCCTTATTATGAACTTATGGGCGTAGCCAGGATTTCGAGAAGGGGGGGGGGGGGCAACTTTTTTGGTCTTCTAAATCGTAGTTTTATAGTAGTTTTATAAAAACACATGAATATTAACACATGAAACCAAATCCAAACCAAATCGTAACAATAATGGATTTAAAAATGCGTGATTTATTGCTCATTAGATATTTTTAAATAAAGTGAGAAAAATATTAACGAACTTAGAATTCAGAAAGAATATAAAATCGGCTATAACAATTATTATAAAAATCCTGCATTCTTCCATAAGTTTAAGAAAACTAGAACCATGCATCTGAATTTCAAAACAAATCCTCTCTGAAATAATATTTATTATAAAATTGGCAGAAAAATCAATATGCAAGCTTTCTCCAGGAATTCCTTCGACAATTGCTCCTGGCATTCTATCCGAAATTCTATCAGGGATTCTTTAGGAATGCCTCCAGCAACTTCTTCG
The DNA here is from genome assembly GCF_024139115.2 of Armigeres subalbatus. Classification (NCBI taxonomy): domain Eukaryota; kingdom Metazoa; phylum Arthropoda; class Insecta; order Diptera; family Culicidae; genus Armigeres; species Armigeres subalbatus. Next base: position 260,637,374 of record NC_085140.1, on the reverse strand, counting down.
GCAGTGTCTTCAGGAATTCCACATAAATTTTGCCGGGAATTGATCCGAGAATTCCACCATTATTTACTTCAAGAAAATCTTCACGAACTTTTTTATAAGTTCTGCAGAATTCCCTGCAATTATTCAAATAATTTCGTGCTGTTACCCATAATTTTCAAGAATAAGAATATTCCATGGAAATTCCACAGAAAACATTCCTAAGAAATTCACGAAAAATCTTCGAATTTCTTGTGTAAATTCCATAAAATTTTCCGTGAATTGTTTCGAATAATTTCTTGTGAAAATTTCAAAGAATTTCTCCAGGAATTCCACCGCAAATTTATACAGAAATTATACCAAAAATAAAATCACCAATGGAATTTTCGGAGGAATTCCTAGATTAATTCGCAATGAAACCCTGAAAGAATTCCGGTGGAAACTTCAAGATTTCCAATAGGAGATCCTCCAGGAGTTTCTCCGAAAATTCCTCCTGCAATTCTTCCAGGAGTTCCACCGGCATTTCCACCAAGAATTTTTCTAGGATTTCCTTCGAGAATTATTCCGGTAGTTCTATCGGCAGTTCCTCTGAAAATTCTTCCGGGAATTTCGGCAGAATTGGAATTTATTTAGGCTTCTTCAGGAATTTATATAGATTTTCCACCAGAAGCTCCTCCGAGAATTTCTCTGCGAGCTCCTCAGGAAATTCTCCGGGAAGTCCTCTGATGATGATGATGGTCCAGCTACAAACCCCAACAAAGGTTTCAGCTAGACGAGATTTGTCTATAAGATGAATTCTCTTGTTTCCGAGAATGCTTCTGGTAATTTCCCCGGGGTTCCTTTGTAAATTCTCCCGGGAGTTTCTTCAGAAATTCTTCCAGAAAATTCCTTCGAAAGTTCCTCCGGGAATTCAACCAGCAATTCATCCGGGAGTTTCTCCGGAAATTCTTCCGGGAGATCCACCAGAAGCTATTCCATGAAATTATTCAGGCTTTTCCAAGAAATCATTTAGGCTTTCTTCAGAAATTAAGCTGGAAATTCCTCCCGAAGTTCTTCCGATAGTTTCTCTGGGAGCTCATCCGGGAGGTCCTCTAGGAATTCTTCTAGGAGTTCCTCCTGAAATTCCTCCGGGAGTTCTTACGGGAGATCTTACGGGAGCTCCTCCGGCAGTTCCTTCCGGAATTCCTCCGTGAGATTCACCAGCAGTTTCTACGAGAATCCCTCCGGGAGTTTCACTGACAGTTTCTCCGGGTGTTTTTCTGAAAAGGAACTCCTGGAGGAACTCCCAGAGTAATTTCCGGAAGAACTCGGGGGGGATTTTCTATAGGAATTTCCGGAAAAAATATCAGAGGAATTCTCGGAGGAACTGCCGGTGGAACTTCTGGAAGAATTTATTGAAGAACTACAGGAAGAATTTCCGGAGGAAATCCTGGAGGAACTCTCGTAAGAATTCTAGGATGAACTCCCAAAGGAACTTCCGTAAGAATTCCAGGAGGAACTCCTGGAAGAATTCTTAAAAGAACCTCCCGGAGGAATTCCCGTGAGAACTCCCAGAGGAACTTCTGGAGGAATTTGTAGATAAATGCCTAAAGAAATGCTAAATGAATTCCTGGAAGAAAGCCTGATTGAATTCCCGAAGGAACTACTGGTGGAACTTCAGAGGAACATCCGGTGGAATACCCTAGAGGAAGAGAAAAAATATTTCTGAAGGAACTTCCGAAATCCCATTTCCCGTGAAATTCCTGCCAAATATCGTCCAGGAATTCCCTGTAAAGTTCCTGGAGGTATTACCGGAGAATTTCTTGGAAAAACTCCTGGAAGAACTCCCGGAGGAACTCCCACAAGCACTTCCGGAGGAATTCCCACATGGAAGTCCTGAAATAATTCTTAGAGAAGTTCCTAAAAGAATTTCAGAAAAAATATCTGAAGGAATTCCCAGAAAAATACCAGGAGAAATTAATGCTCTTGGCAGATATCCGAGTAAATTCGAGTGAAATCCGGAAGGAATTCTAGTACACTTCTGCGGGAAATCTCCCGGAGAAATTCCTGAAGGAATTCCTGGAGAAGTACCTGAAGAAACTCCCGAAAAATACCTGTAAGAATTTCTGGGGAAATACTTGGACGAATTCCAGGAGAAATTCATGAAGATATTTCTAGAGGATTTCTTGAAGGATATTCTGAAGTAATTGCGAAAAGAATTCCAGATTGGAATGCTGATGATTTCGCTATTGAATTCCCGGAAAATTTCCTGGAAGTTATCCCGGAGGAATTAAAGGAAGAGTTCCGAGAGGAATGCCCGGGGAAGTTGCTAGAAGAATTTCCGAAGGACAAGTGAAATTATGGAGCTAAATCGGAGGATTTCCGCCATAAATTTTTGAAGAAACTTCTGGTAGAATTTTGGGAAGAAATTCCGTATGTATTCTTGACGGAACTCTCGAATGCATGCCTGAAGGAAATGCCGGATTCTTCCTGAAGAGAGAATAGCCGAAGAAATATCTAGAAGTAAATCTTGAAGAGAAGAAAAGAAATTTTCAAGGAATTTCCTCGTGAATTTCCTAAAAAAAAATAGTGGGGGGGGGTTTCTAGATAAGGAAGAATTACAATTACATGAGAAGGATTTTCGAACGATTTTTAGGGGAATTTGTGGATAACTTTCCGGAGGAATTCAAAAGTTCCCAGGGGAGCTTCTAGAAGGATTTCAAGGAGAATTTTTGAGCCCGAAATGTTTCGAGTTGTTTTGAACGTTCATATATTATGGATCCTGGATGCCCTAATAAGTTTTGGGAATATTTTGAATTTCAACCAACTATTTCTGTATATGATTGGATCGTAAAGTGCACATGTTTGAGGGAATTCATTTCAGTACCCGTTCGATCTTTCCATAATTTAGGGGGGGGCGACGCCCCCCACCCCCCCCCCCTGCCCATGAACTTATGTCTGTTTACGAGTAGCAATAAAAACTTTCAGCACAAATGTGCGTATGTTTTTTGGATGGATTGCTGGAAGGAGATTCTCATTTTCCCCGTGGGTTTCGTGTAAGTGTCTCTACTCCCTGCCCCCATTTTTGGCCCTTCATAAAGCAATATGTTGAATTCAAAATGATATTGAAATTTGACTTCACTGTTGAGTGGAACCGCATGCAGAGCAAGACTCCAGCTAGGATGGTGGCTAACTACATACACACATACATACAGACTGTACACTACAGTAAATGGATAGCTACGTGGAGTACTTACTCAAATAATCTAGCCTTCTACACTGCGTGACCAATTCCTTATCGCACGCAGCTGCGCTGCGCATTTAGCGCTCATATTTCCATAAGTCAATCATGCGAGTCTATTCCAATAGCACAAAGTGATGTTACGGCACCCAATCGTTGTCTTTATTAGATCCCAAGTTGGTTCTAATCCTGCACTCCACCCTAAAAGGCATCCACTTCAGTTGTAGAAGCGCTTGAGCTGATGATTGATTGCTTGTCAGCGGGCACGAGCTGAGCTGCAGCTTCATCAAACATGCAGCGTCGTTGTTGCTGTTGTTGGACGCTTAGTTACGCATATAGTTCCACTAAAGTGGAAATTGACTTCCCTATAAACCGAGTCGAGTAGCAGCGGCGCGGCAGCCCGTACCAATCGACCGCCTCGAACGAAAGCGAAAATGAATGAATCAATTAAAGCGCAATTACAGGGCGGGCAGCCCTCATTTTCTCGAGAAGGCACGAAGTGGGCCCGCAGTTCTACGCTTTGCACCGGATTTCGTTATTGGGGAAAGAGGCACCTTCATATGTACGTTCAACTGAGCTTTCAGAGTACATATTCTGAATGGTGTTGGCTTACCTGTTAATTGTTCGGTTACTTTTCTAATGACTGTGTCAGCAGCAGCCGTCTACTGCGCGAGTGGGCTGAGTATTGTGGAACTGTTTTGTGAATGAAATGGAATCTCCCATCACGATATTTGATTTCATCTACGATTTGCTCACGGCTGTTTTATGGTTTGTGGCTGATCATGCGATAAAATAGATCGAGGTGATGCACTGAGGAGAGGATAGGTCGATCACAAAACGATTTTAAAACTAAATTCATTAAACGCCTGACGTTTCTTAGTCAGAAAAGCAGTTGAAGAAGATTTTGCGCATTGCACTGCATTGAAAAAATACAACGTAAACGTCAAAGTATGTTTCTAGTTTACAGATTTTTAACATAAATGCAAAGGCTTTTTGATACTTTCGGCTCTGGAAGTTGAATAGAAAATTATCAGGAGCTATTAAGTGAAATATATCTCCATTTAGGCCGATACAAATATTAAATTTAGTTTATGTCACCCCCCCCCCCCCCCTCAATTTACCTAAAATATCGAGGACGCGAAAATAAAAGCTTACTGATTCCGTCTAAGCTCCCTTGAAATATGTGGCCTACCCATTTCCACCAATGTTCTCGAACATCTACATATCGGTATTTGATGGCTTTTATGTTGCTCGGCATACGAAATCCAGCTGAATGGTAGTCCGAATTGTAAATTTTAAATATCATCTGCGTTATATTTGCCTATATTCTCAAGACGTTTCAAGATCGAGTGGTACACTCGAACTTTAGTGCGTGGATCAATCCGATTGGGTTTCCAAATATTTCAATAACTCGCAAAGTTATCCCCAGCTCATGGTTCCATATCGATCCCAATTTCGCTATCTGCTGATATCAGACTGTCAAGATATTTAAATCCTCCGATCGTCCGGCTACTGCAAAGTTTAGGGGGCTGTTCCCGTTGACTTCACCACCTGGTCCTGCTGACTTCGATGGTGAGCCGCCGCAAAAAAGACCTTTGAACCCACTCAGCGTAAACAAGCGTCATAGTTTTTGGAGAACACTGGCTGAGACTTGAAGACACTGTTCGAAGTTAGCGAACCAACACTTCAGCTGTCCAAGTCAAAGAGCAATAACCTTCAGTTTACTGCAGCCATCCTGTCTTCATCGGTCACGGTCAGGAAGTCCACCCATGCCCATCTGTTCTGTCTGCAGTAGCGCCCAACTCCCACAGGAATAAATACCTTTGACGGACTCTACTTTATTTCTATGATTCTTCACTTTCCTCACCGTTTGCTTCTCTATGCTCCTCAATTTTCCGTCGGGTTACATCTGTAATATATTCTTTTCGCTGAGTGAGCAGCTCTCTCAAGTTTTTCTAGCCGATTTCGATAAAAGCATTCTTCACTGCCCACTAATCTTCTACGCTGCTACCTTCCAGAACATCCACTATCCAAGTTAAGTCCTTAGATCTTCAACGAACGATTTCTTCACAGCTGGATCTTATGGACGGTCTATTTTGATTCGTCGCCCAAACCTCTCCCGATATCGCTGAATCCGAGCAATGCGTTGTCGCCGATTAGAAGATGATAGTTAAAAGCGCTGCGTTTATTACGGACTCAAGAAGGTATCGTCTTCGTTTTCAACTGATCCATTTCCAGAGGAACTTAATACTAGTCTTGCCAACTAAAACCGGGTTTGGGAGGTAAGTCAAATGCGGCTGCCTGCAGACATGAGAAGCGGGCGCAGGAGGACTCCCCGGCCGACGATGGTAGAATATCCGCAACAACCGGCGATATTCATTTCCTCTTCGATACTTCACGACGCCTGAATGGAGCAAGGAAAAATCCGTGGATGATAGATAAAGACGCGACTTGTCGGTCACTCATTGATCCAGCTGATCAGCTGAAACGTTGGCTCGACAACTTACAACAACTTCTTCAAGTTATGACAACCTCTCCTAATTCAGATATAGAGAAAGGATGACAAATCTCCGACGGCAGCAGGCAGGATTCCGCCTCGGACGATCATGTGAGAACTATTCTGTCACGCTTTGCATCATGCTGGAGCAGGTCATTTAATTTCAAGAGTCCCTCCATTTGGTACTGATTGACCACGGAATCGTGAGTGAGTACATACAAGAGTGAGACAAAGGGTGCATGTATTATATCTCTGTTGCTATTTCCCATCCTAGTCGACCAAATCAAGGACCTCTCTAGCAGTCTACCTACCTAGAGCAATCGAACGAGATGATGATACTGTTCTACTAACGCCACAGCGCTCTACCAAGTAGAGAAAACTGAATGACCTGGTCGTATGATCCCACTAAACAAACTCCAACTCCACGGTAGCCGTGCAAACAGAGGAGAAGGTCTAAACCAAAGCCAGCCAACGTCGGACGGCGGACCAAGATCAACATAGAACATGGAAATCCAATCTGCTTGGACGATTGCACCAAACCTCGAAAACTCAACTCTAACATGAAATCTGTGTTATGTTATACACCAATGAGACTTAGTGCGTATTCGCAGAGATCACATGGATTCGCAAGTATTCATCACCCGATGTCTATGTTTCACAGCTTGGGCCTGGTTGGTTCACAACTGGATCCCGAATACTGAGCCCCATCGACGATCTAGTATCAACAACAACACAGTGTGAATGGGCCGACCACAGACAACGTAAGAGCAGAGATGAAATCTGGAAGCAAGCGCTGGAATTCGGCAAGACATCGCAGCAGAGGCAGACCCAGGATCGCCTGGCAGCAAAACCCTAACAGAGAAATAAAAGTCGATGGGAATACGACTTGGGCTCAAGACAAGGATGGAGATCCTTAACGTTGTCCCCATGTACCATAAAAGGTGATCAGAACACAATAGTGGGTGGGTGAGAATTGGTAACGAATGCCACATGTACATGGGTGCAGCTGGAAGTGGCACTCCCAACGGAAGAGCAGCTAGGCGCAGCATCTCTTGAAGATGCCTGGAGAGATATTCGATCCGCCATTTGAAGTACCGCAACCGCTGCACTAGGCACGGTGGCAGGGATCACAGAAACAACTGGTATGTCGGCAAATGTGAGCGTTAGTTGAGGAGAAGAATGCAGCATGGGCGAGATTGCTGCAACACCGCACGAGGGCGAACAATGAACGATACAAACGGGCGCGGAACAGACAAAACTCGATTTTTCGGCGATAACATTCTTGCAAGAAAGGCGACAAACTGGAGTTCGTGGGAAGTTATCAAGCCGGCTTCCTTGACGGCCGCTCGACAACGAACCAGATCTTTACTGTACGGCAAATCCTTCAAAAATGCCGTGAATACCAGGTCCCATCGCACCATCTGTTCAATGATTTCCAGGCGGCATACGACAGTATAGACCGCATAGAGCTATGGAAAATTATGGACGAGATCAACTTTGCTGGGAAGCTTACCAGGCTGATTAAGGCAACGGTGGATGGTGTGTAAAACTGTGTGAAGATTTCAGACGAACACTCCAGTTCATTCGAATCGCGCCGGGGACTAAGACAAGGTGATGGACTTTCGTGCCTGTTGTTCAACATTGCGCTCGAAGGTGTCACGCGGAGGGCCGCGTGTAACAGCCAGGGTGCGACTTTCAACAGATCCAGTCAATTTATTTGTTTCGCGGATGACATGGACATTGTCGGCTGAAAATTTGCAAAGGTGGCAGAACTGTACACCCGCCTGAAACGTGACTGTTGGACTGGTGGTATGCGTTAAAGACAAAGTATATGCTTGTGGGCGGAACCGAGCGCGACAGGGCCCGCCTGGGAAGCAGTGTTATGGTAGACGGGGACGGGGACGGGGACGGGAGGTGATCGAGGAATTCGTCTACCTTGGATCCTTGCTAACAGCTGATAACAATGTTAAAGATTTAGGAGTAATGTTAGATTCCAAGCTGACTTTCAAGAATCATATCTCCTATATCGTGGCAAAGGCCTCCTCGCAACTAGATTTCATCTTTCGTTTTGCCAAACAATTCCGAGACATATACTGTTTGAAAGCTTTGTATTGTTCAATAGTGCGTCCCCTAGTAGAATATTGTTCCGTAGTGTGGTCTCCGTACTATCAAAATGATATTTACCGCATCGAAACAATTCAACGTAAATTCCTCCGTTTTGCTCTCCGTTTTATCAATTGGAGAAATCCGTTAAATCTACCCAGCTACGAGAACCGATGCAAACTAATTAACTTAGATCTTCCTCATACGAGACGCGATATCGCAAAAGCATGTTTTGTAGGTGATTTGCTGCAGGGTTATATTGATTGTTCAGAGTTGCTTGAAAAAATTACAGTTAACACTTGTAACCGCCGTCCCCGATCACAATCATTTTTGTATTCCAGCATATCCAGAAAAAACTGCGATCAAAAAACATTCACCACCGCACCAAATGTGTTATGTACAAGACGCTGATAAGAAGACCGGTAGTCCTTTCCGAATATGGACAATGCCCCAGGAGGACTTTGGCGGTGTGTGGCAGCGAAGAATGAACCACGAACTCGCTCTACGGCGAACCCAGCATCCAGAAGGTAGCTAAAGCCGGAAGGGTACGATGGGTAGGGCATGTTGCAAGAAGGCCGGACAGCAACCCCGCAAAGATGGTGTTCGCTTCCGATCCGGCAGGTACGAGTCGGCGTGGAGCACAGCGAGCAAGGTGGACAGACCAGATGCAAAACGACTTGGCGAGCGTGGGGCGCCTTGGACCGGTGCACACCGCTAACTGAAGATTAGGAAGCTGCTAAGCCTATGACAATCTTGTCAATTTGTCAAACCACTGCAGTGGATGTAGAGAAAAGCTCTACTTATTTTCTTTAATTTAATTTTGCTTTCGGTGAAAGCATGGACCCAAACTAATTTTGCATATTTAGATTTAAAATTGAAATTCGTATTCAAAAAGAATATTGATGCGTTTCAATGAAAGGCTCAGTAACACACTAGGAATATTTGTTTTGGCATCAATATTACGAATAAATATATTAATATATCAATTAGGGAGCGGGACCATTTGGGCAGCGCCCCCTATTCCCGTCCACAACGTTAATAACTCGACCGCGTTCCAACCAAATGGCCTGATTTTCTGTACATCACTAGATATCGACAGAAACAAACCATGTACCAAGAAACAAATCATTTGGTAGTAATGCGCTCGAGTAATGAACGTTGCGGACGGGAATAGGGGGTGCTGCCCAAATGGTTCTCTACCCTATGTTCTTAAAATTAAACAACTTTATCAGCGAACGCTTTCCACTTAATTAACATCCAACACTTTTTTCGAGAAAAGGTCGAACTGTAAAGAAAACCCGCATGTAATGCTCTCGTCATGCAATTTCTGGTGGTTACTAAATGTTTCTTTCAGTGCATATAGGGTTTCTTACCCCATTCCCGGCCTAACATGCATATGACTGCATTATTTAATTGACATTTATGACAGGAAGCAACTTTTTCTGAATTTTGTGAGCCGTGCGATACTGCATTGTGGTTCACTTCTGCTTAAAAAATAGCCATTCTTGCTAAAGATCGTTTAAAAAAGCTTTTATTTGATATAAATTAACGAGGTGCAGCACTCATTTCAGTCATAGCGATTGCATTTCCGGCTCACTTCAAACCCGTTCCCGGCCTAAGCAAAATTTCACTCAATCTCTCAACATTTTACCCTCATTCTCTCTCGGTACGGTAGAAAATGCGACATAAATAAAAATATGCACGTTCTACGACTGCATGATGCATATGATTATTGATGGTATTACAGTCACCTCCATAAGTCGATATTGAAGGGACCATCGACTCATGGAAATATCGACATGTGGAATAGGAAATCTTTGGAAATCTGTTTAAAGGGACCATCACAGTAACCCAGAAAATATGCTTAATGTGGGATAATTTGCTTCCATGAGTCGATATAGAGTCATAGAACATCGACTTATGGAGGTTTGACTGTATTTATAATAATTTTTGTTTGGTTGAAAAGGTTCATTCACTTATTAAAATTTCGTCCAAACACTCAAAAACTGTATTTTTGTCACTTGTTGAAATCGAGATAATTATAAATAACATGAAAGCGTCGACGTATTAGACAGTTTTCCTATTAAGAATGAAGGATTATCTTCATACTAAAAGAGGCTCCTGGCCTTTTGGCAGCACGGTTCGGCTAGAAGTTCTCAGGCCGAGGTGAATTTTTGTGCACTTTGAGGATACATTTCTAAATGTATTCTAATATGTTTATATAAGTTCCGGTGAAACGAAAAAATAGCAAGGATTGAAGTGTGTTAGTTTTGAATTATTGTGTGGTGATTATCAGATTAAAGCAATGATTGTATCGAGAACTGTGATCTTTTTCAGGTAGGTGTTTATATGATGATACCGTTTTCTAAAAGTAGAAAGACTCACTCCGGCTCTGTGGTGTTGCAACAAAGAGCGAATATTCGGAATCAACATTTTCATTCTCTATAATGAATCGCCTGCTTGAAGCGTGCTTACAGCGGCACACTAGGGGTTAACTTTTGGAAATCAGTATGACGAAAGGCATCTAAGGTTTAATATCTCGAAAATAAGCCACTTAGTCGAAAAAATATTTGGTAGGCGTAGTAGTGGACACCGTCGTACATAACTGGTACCAAATAGATTTTCGTGGAAAGTTCCTGCTGTTGAGAAAACCTGCGTTAGATGTCTTTCGCCATACAAATTTCTGGTGGTTAACTCATGCTGGCTATTTTGCACATATACTATAGCGCCTGGATGTGACAGCGGCGGGTAGAAAATCAGCCACTGCCAATAATTCATTGGATCAATTAATGAAATAATTTTTTGAAAGATATTGAGTACTGTGCGAAATAAATAGGAGATTTTTTTTTAAATTATCAATCATAAACCTACGGCTTCCAAACAGTATAAATCCTTAGTTTTCTGTGCAGTGAGCCGGAAATAGGGTCCATAGGCCAAAGTAGTGATTTACCCAACGTTAGCACCTGGGTACTGGAAACTGTGAATAAAAAACCTTGTAGAATACTAGCTAATGCCTTCAATTAATTTTCGAGCCAAACGAAATTGAAAGTTGATTCAAAAGTATATAAGATTGCTAATGTCTAAATTGCTAATGCTAATAAAACCACTCAATAGGTAAGCAACGCACAACTGTCATTTTTATTATTTCACGCATGCTGCGAATCAGCAAGGCTGAATTAATAAAAATGACAGTTCGGCACCAACATTTCAAAAGGGCGAAACTGCTTTTGTAAACAAGAGCTTCTCACGTCGCTGGTGGGCTAATTTGAGACCACCCACGCAATCCATCGCCATGTAACGAAAGCAGAGGATTCGCTGCTTCCATCAGTGGTGTTGGATTGCGTGGGTGGGCTCAAATTAACCCACCAGCGACGTGAGAAGCTCTTGTTTACAAAAGCAGTTTCGCCCTTTTGAAATGTTGGTGCCGAGTTGTGCGTTGCTTCCGTATTGAGTGGTGTGCCCGTGAAAACGTGAGTACTTTTAAATTTGGATTCCGTGAGGATTGTCCTTAAATCAGTTCTCGATATTTTTCTGCAGGTTTCTCGAACGGTTTGTTAAGTTTCGGGAAGGTTTGATTTAAGGTCCCTAACCACTGGGATAAGGCCGCCTTCTTGATATAGCCTCCGGGGATTAGCATTCGATCATATTTGCCCTCGCTGACCTTTCTCATTTACCCAATCTGAATTCTCATAACTTAGGTGTCGAATTATGAAAACGGCTATCGAAACACCATCATAGTTGAATGCAAACCAATAACTTCTCATATTAGTGATAATTGCTTCATTAGCACGTACCGCAACAATCGGTAGCGCAAATCCGTCGCGAATTAATTGCACACTAAGTCCGCTCCGCAACCTACTTGGAAGGCGGTCGAATTGCCGTTGAAAATCGTTTTCCAGATTCGGTTTGGACCTCCCACCGCTTTGTCAGACACGATGCGAAGTAATTCGCATGCGTTCACATTCTGGTCATATTGATGGCTCCGTTGTCCAATTCGTAGAACTTAATAACTAGTGTGCATCTTCATTTCTCAATATAAATATATCTAAATCAGTTGCATTTATTCAAATGCTCACTAGGAAACAGCTCGACACATTCTATAAGCGTGAAGTCACTTTTACGTGACGAACATTATTTAAATATTCACTACATCATTCATATGATGTGTCCAAAAGAAGTAATTAATTACGTATTTATTTGCCAACTTTTTGCAATACAATAGGTGCACTTGTTTGATATTGCATACAGCCTTGCCCGTCATCCATTTAAATGATCACGCCATGAGCATAAGCAGCACTACATGAAACGTGAGCTGAAACGAAAACGAAAGTGCTCGAATGTCAGAGACTAAGAACGAAGCGCCTGCTTGTAGGCCACCATGCATGCATATTATACATGATCGCTCTCCAAATGATGCTTTGTGACGCTCATCATTTAAAAAAACAACTAATCGAGCTTGTCTTTCTCCGTCTCCACTCCCTCAGGTTCAGCTAGACAACGACAAGTGTCGTCGTGAGCGGGAACCGCACCTGTCCGGATCGCGACTTGATCTCGCCGGTCTATGCATCAGCTCACGCAGCAACACGTCCAGATCAAGCCGAGCAAACATGGTCGACTCACACGGAAATGCCCTGCCACCATTGAGCCCGTCCAGCAACAACAACTCATCCTCGTCAACGGCGGCCAGCGAGAGTGAACAGCAGAGGCCCGTCCCGTTGACGCCTAGTGGTAAGTACCTTGATGGGGTGAGGATCATCTGGGAATAACAGTCCTGTCTAATGAGCAGCGTGACGTAGCTTAGAGCAACATTTTTTTTTATGAACATGTTATTCGACTTCGTCAGTAGATGGGAATAACCAGCGCGAGGGGAAACATCAATTTTCAGTTCAAAACGTAAACAAACGAGCATCAATTCCATACAAAAATCCAAGATGGCTGAGTTGGGGATAATGACAAGTCAGAACACCCCCAATAAATGCATCCTGGCTCAGAGTTATTCCCATCCCGCTCGGTTCCATTTGTTGACAAAAAAGGGACGAGACTTCGAGCTACTTCAACCTGCTCATTAGATAGCATTATCAATTTTGGTCTAATCTAATCTTACCAATATATTGATGAAAACACTTTCAACTGTTTGTGTTGAATGGTGGAAATGAAGACAATATTTATACAATGTGCATAACATGAAATTTGTTTGTTGAATAACAAACATCGATTTTTAAAGGCTTCAAACAAATTTAGCTTTGCATAGCTAAGATTTCCAATCTTTTGACATGATAATTCCGTGTCCAGATAATTCTGATGATCGAGCTTACAACAGCACCCTCGTCCCACTTCTTCACCCTGTAAACGCCAATTTGAATTGCACAACTGTCGTGTACGTCACATAAATCAAAATTTATTCCTTGCCAGCTAAATCCAATTATGGAGCAGCAACAAAAAAATGCGCACCTCCCCTCTTCTGTCACATGCATCGGGCTGTCTGGACTAGGTTTGTGTGCCTGCTTCCCGCACACAGAACGGATAACAACAGTCAATATAGAGTTAGTCGCAGTCGGTTGTCCTCCCACTGAGTCCTGACTCCTGACAACGTGGTTTTGGTTCGTCTTTCACTTGCTTCCCTTGACGAATGGCGACGTTTCCACTGCATGCAGGGTGCATTAGAAAAATATGGAAAATAAATTTATTTCCAGACCTTATGGCAATTGATATGATAACCGCTATGATCAACCTAATATTATTTTAATGTTGCTAATTTTAAATGGTACCTTGAAATGAATGACAATAATTGAGAGATAATGACAAAAGTTTTAAGAAATCAGGCTGCATTATTATCCTTGTATACCTAAAATAGTATGAAGATAGGTACCAAAAATGTGCAGTGTCAGGAAAAGCTTAATTTTTGTATATTATTACAAGTCATTACAATGATTCTTGTGTCGTTGAATGATTTTGAAGAAACGCACCCTGTTTGACAAGGTTTGACTCAGCCACGTGTATAAACTAATATTACTATTTACCTTACCAACGTGTCGTCCCCATTTTCAGTTATTGAATCGCCGGGACCGGGTACGATCCTGGTGGAAAATAATTTACAATCGAATAAGGCCCACTGTAGTCCACCCCCGCAATTTTGCGGTGACTCCTCGACAACAAGCGACACGGCGGAAACCAGGAATTCGAAAACATTTTCCAAAACGTGATCTGTCGTCGGTGGCGGAAAAATTTCCGTGGATATCGGGCCTTTACAACATTGTAGTTTGCCGCCAGCCACGGCCGGCCAGCAGCAGAAAGGACACACCACGGCTTAGCGGCAAGAAAGTCGGAATCTCACGTTGCATTGCAGTAGTTGTCCTGCTAGAAACGTGGGATGGGGGGACTTTTCTCCATTTTGGACGCGCGTGGATCCTAATCTCCCCTGCAGTGCACACCGACTGTTGTCGTCCGCTGTGCGGTTTCCATGATGTTAGTAATTGTATGAAGTCCGTCCGTCGTGCTGTGATAGCTGGGCATGTCATGTGCCATCCTGCTGCAATGCATACGGCGAATCGGATAAGCATTACCCAGTTTTTCACTTTCCTGTTTGCGCCAGTTGGGTGCAGTGCAGTACAACGTGAGGTCTGATTTTGAATGTGGTTGTTACCCAACGGGGATTGGTCACGGTCATGGTAATACAACATGTGACAAATCGAGTAGGTGCTCGGTTGATGGATTACCCACGTTGACATGATCACGATTATACGATGGAAAGTTGTGTTTCTGCTGTAATGGATTCACGTGGCATTCCGGCTGCTCAAGATTGTGGCTAATTTGACTCATTATAAGGTTACCACGAAATAAAAATAATTCATGAAAAACAAAAATTGGTTCACAGTTAATAGAATCCCGATGAATAGGGTTCTTTTTACTTATAATATCATGTAATAAACATCTCCTGCAAATTGTCAATTACCCATATTTTGATCACAATGAAGTCACAAATTCCTCAATTGCCTTCGTTTTTTTGGTTTCTACTTTCATTTTGTTGCATCAACTATGCATATGTAGGTACTAGAATCCATGTCCTTGTCGATTCCGGTTGCAGTTATTACGATCAATTACTAATGCCCGTGAATTTATTATTTACGACAAGTTGTACGTACACAGTCCTTGCGTGAGTATGTGCATTAGCCATCATCAAACGGCAGAGTTACAGTCGTTTTAGGGCGGTCTACGTCAATTCTCACAAAAGCATGAGTCGCAAAAAAAAAGAGAATCGAATGGTGAATTTTATGTTGTGCTAGGGCTACAAGCTTTATTTTGTCAACTCCATGTTTTTTGTGCATCAGAGCAAGAGATACGATTGGCAAATACCAATTAGAATTTATTTAGTCTATTTTTTATATTTTTTACTCTAAGCCACATATCTACAAGCAACATTCAATGTTACACAAATGAAACAAATTAGTACAGCAGTTTTCCGAGCAGACGGGAAAATAAAAAGCATATCATATTTAGGGGGGCAGCAGGGACTATGTCCAAGGGCTTGACGATCCCTCCCCAGGCCATCTGCGAGTTGTGACGCCTGCCTAGGATGTGGTGGGGTTTGACAGTGGGCCCTGTTAAACCTCTAAAAAAAGCTGCATGTATCCGCAAGTAGGCTCCGCCAAAGCGACCGTGTGCCGCTCAAAGCGCACAAGCCCAAGTCCTGGTGTTAGGTGGGACGCTAAACAGCCCTGACACGATGGCCCTCCGACGAGACAGGAGGTTTGCGCAGGCCCAATAAGCCGCCTAGAAAACCAATCATTACGAACAATATAAGAGATAATGCGACTCGATATAATCGGCAAAGACCTAGGCGACGAATAAAGGATCACGATTGGAAGCTTGGAACATGGAACTGCAAGTCGCTAGGCTTCGCAGGTTGCGATAGGATAATCTACGATGAATTACATCCCCGCAACTTCGATGTCGTAGCGCTGCAGGAAATCTGCTGGACAGGACAGAAAGTGTGGAAAAGCGGGCATCGGGCGGCTACCTTCTACCAAAGCTGTGGCACCACCAACGAGCTGGGAACCGGCTTCATAGTGCTGGGTAAGATGCGCCAACGCGTGATTGGGTGGCAGCCAATCAACGCAAGGATGTGCAAGCTGAGGATTAAAGGCCGTTTCTTCAACTATAGCATCATCAACGTGCACTGCCCACACGAAGGGAGACCCGACGACGAGAAAGAAGCGTTCTACGCACAGCTGGAGCAGACATACGATGGATACCCACTGCGGGACGTCAAAATCGTCATCGGTGACATGAACGCGCAGGTAGGAAGGGAGGAAATGTATAGACCGGTCATCGGACCGGATAGTCTGCACACCGTATCGAATGACAACGGCCAACGATGCATAAACTTCGCAGCCTCCCGCGGAATGGTAGTCCGAAGCACTTTCTTTCCCCGCAAAAATATCCACAAGGCCACATGGAGATCACCTAACCAAGAAACGGAAAACCAAATCGACCACGTTCGAATCGACGGTAAATTCTTCTCCGTCATCACGAACGTCCGCACTTACCGCAGTGCGAATATTGAATCCGACCACTACCTCGTTGCAGTATGCCTGCGCTCAAAACTCTCGACGGTGTACAACACGCGTCGAAGTCGAACGCCGCGGCTTAATATTAGGCGGCTACAAGACGATAGACTAGCCCAAGAATACGCGCAGCAGCTGGAAGTGGCACTCCCAACGGAAGAGCAGCTAGGCGCAGCGTCTCTTGAAGATGGCTGGAGAGATATTCGATCCGCCATTGGTAGCACTGCAACCGCTGCACTTGGCACGGTGCCCCCGGATCAGAGAAACGACTGGTACGACGGCGAATGTGAGCAGTTAGCAGAAGAGAAGAATGCAGCATGGGCGAGATTGCTGCAACACCGCACGAGGGCGAACAAGGCACGATAAAAACAGACGCGGAACAGACAAAATTCGATTTTCCGGAGGAAAAAGCGTCAGCAGGAAGATCGAGACCGTGAAGAGACGGAGCAACTGTACCGCGCTAATAAAACACGAAAGTTCTATGAGAAGTTGAACCGTTCACGTAAGGGCCACGTTCTACAGCCTGATATGTGTAAGGACATAAACGGGAACCTTCTTACGAATGAGCGTGAGGTGATCCAAAGATGGCGGCAGCACTACGAAGAGCACTTGAATGGCGATGTGGCAGACAAAGATGGCGGTATGGTGATGGACCTGGGGGAACGCGCGCAGGACATAATTCTACCGGCTCCGGAACTCCAAGAAATCCAGGAGGAGATTGGCCGGCTGACGAACAACAAAGCCCCTGGGGTTGACCTACTACCAGGAGAGCTATTTAAACACGGTGGTGAGGCACTGGCTAGAGCGCTGCACTGGGTCATTACCAAGATTTGGGAGGAGGAAGTTTTGCCGCAGGAGTGGATGGAAGGTGTCGTGTGTCCCATCTACAAAAAGGGCGATAAGCTGGATTGTAGCAACTACCGCGCAATCACATTGCTGAACGCCGCCTACAAGGTACTCTCCCAAATTTTATGCCGTCGACTAGCACCAATTGCAAGGGAGTTCGTGGGGCAGTACCAGGCGGGTTTTATGGGCGAACGCTCCATCACGGACCAGGTGTTTGCCATTCGCCAAGTACTGCAGAAGTGCCGCGAATTCAACGTACCCACACAGCTAATGCACGAAAACGGATTTCCGGATAAACTGACACGGTTGATCAAAGCGACGATGGATCGGGTGATGTGCGTAGTTCGAGTTTCAGGGGCATTCTCGAGTCCCTTTGAAACCCGCAGAGGGTTACGGCAAGGTGATGGTCTTTCGTGTCTGCTATTAAACATCGCTTTGGAAGGGCTAATACGAAGAGCAAGGATTAATACGAGTGGTACAATTTTCAATAAGTCCGTCCAGCTATTTGGCTTCACCGACGACATTGATATTATGGCACGTAACTTTGAGAAGATGGAGGAAGCCTACATCAGACTGAAGAGGGAAGCCAAGCGGATCGGACTAGTCATCAACACGTCGAAATCGAAGTACATGATAGGAAGAGGTTCAAGAGAAGACAGTGTGAGCCACCACCGCGAGTTGGCATCGGTGGTGACGAAATCGAGGTGGTAGAAGAATTTGTGTACTTGGGCTCACTGGTGACTGCCGAAAATGATACCAGCAGAGACATTCGAAGACGTATAGTGGCTGGAAATCGTACATATTTTGGACTCCGCAAGACGCTCCGATCGAATAGAGTTCGCCGCCGTACCAAACTGACAATCTACAAAACGCTCATTAGACCGGTAGTCCTCTACGGACACGAGACCTGGACGATGCTCGTGGAGGACCAACGCGCACTCGGAGTTTTCGAAAGGAAAGTGCTGCGTACCATCTATGGTGGGGTGCAGATGGCGGACGGTACGTGGAGGAGGCGAATGAACCACGAGTTGCATCAGCTGCTGGGAGAACCATCCATCATTCACACCGCGAAAATCGGAAGACTGCGGTGGGCCGGGCACGTAGCCAGAATGTCGGACAATAACCCGGTGAAAATGGTTCTCGACAACGATCCGACGGGTACAAGAAGGCGAGGTGCGCAGCGGGCAAGGTGGATCGATCAGGTGGAAGATGACTTGCGGACCCTCCGTAGACTGCGTGGTTGGCGACGTGTAGCCATGGACCGAGCCGAATGGAGAAGACTCTTATATACCGCACAGGCCACTTCGGCCTTAGTCTGAATAAATAATAATCATATTTAGTCGCTCCGAAATTAATTTCTGCATAACAGATACAGTTATTGCTTTGAACGACATGAGAGCAAAACATTAAAAATAATATAAAAAAATGTTTGTGAAATAGCAAATAAATGTCTTGTTATGATATTGAAAAATAAAACTAAGATCAAACCGTTGAAATACGTTAAGGCGTTTTTGAATATTTCAATTAGCGACCCCATCACCCGATCAGGTCTAAAGTTGTGCTATAATTAGAACTGAACTTCCGGAGAAATTCCTGGCGAAACTTGCGGAGGAATTCCTGGCGGAACTTGCTAAGGAATTCCTGGCGGAACTTGCGGAGGAATTCTTGGCGGAACTTCCGGGAGAATTCCTGGCGGAACTTCCGGAGGAATTCTTGGTGGAACTTCCGGAGGAATTGCTGGTGAAACTTCCGGAGGAATTCCTGGCGGTACTTTTGGAGGAATTCCTGGCGGAACTTCCGGGAGAATTTCTGGCGGAACTTCCGGGAGAATTCCTGGCGGAACTTCCGGAGGAATTCCTGGTGGAACTTCCGGAGGAATTCCTGGCGGAACTTTAGGAGGAATTCCTGGCGGAACTTCCGGAGGAATTCCTGGCGGAACTTCCGGAGGAATTCCTGGCGGAACTTCCGGAGGAATTCCTGGCGGAACTTCCGGAGGAATTCCTGGCGGAACTTCCGGAGGAATTCCTGGCGGAGCTCCCGGAGGAATTCCTTGCGGAATTTCCTGGCGGAATGCCTGGCGGAACTTCCGGAGAAATTCTTGGCGGAACTTCCGGATGAGTTCCTGGCGAAAGTTGCGGAGGAATTCCTGGTGGAACTTCGGGAGGAATTTCTGGCGGAACTTGCGGAAGAATTCCTGGAGGAACTTCCGGAGGAATTCCTGGCGGAACTTCCGGAGGAATTCCTGGCGGAACTTCCGGAGGAATTCCTGGCGGAACTTCCGG
Source organism: Armigeres subalbatus (assembly GCF_024139115.2). Taxonomy (NCBI): domain Eukaryota; kingdom Metazoa; phylum Arthropoda; class Insecta; order Diptera; family Culicidae; genus Armigeres; species Armigeres subalbatus. The sequence goes on along the minus strand of NC_085140.1, from coordinate 260,617,886 downwards.
AGGAATTCCTGGCGGAACTTCCGGGAGAATTCCTGGCGGAGCTTCCGGAGGAATTCTTGGCGGAACTTCCGGAGGAATTGCTGGTGAAACTTCCGGAGGAATTCCTGGCGGTTCTTTCGGAGGAATTCCTGGCGGAACTTCCGGGAGAATTTCTGGCGCAACTTCCGGGAGAATTCCTGGCGGAACTTCCGGAGGAATTCCTGGCGGAACTTCCGGAGGAATTCCTGGCGGAACTTCCGGAAGAATTCCTGGCGGAACTTCCGGAGGAATTCCTGGCGGAACTTCCGGAGGAATTCCTGGCGGAACTTCCGGAGGAATTCCTGGCGGAACTTCCGGAGGAATTCCTGGCGGAACTTCCGGAGGAATTCCTGGCGGAACTTCCGGAGGAATTCCTGGCGGAACTTCCGGAGGAATTCCTGGCGGAACTTCCGGAGGAATTCCTGGCGGAACTTCCGGAGGAATTCCTAACGGAACTTCCGGAGGAATTCCTAACGGAACTTCCGGAGGAATTCCTAACGGAACTTCCGGAGGAATTCCTGGCGGAACTTCCGGAGGAATTCCTGGCGGAACTTCCGGAGGAATTCCTGGCGGAACTTCCGGAGGAATTCCTGGCGGAGCTCACGGAGGAATTCCTTGCGGAATTTCCTGGCGGAATGCCTGGGGGAACTTCCGGAGGAATTCCTGGCGGAGCTCCCGGAGGAATTCCTTGCGGAATTTCCTAGCGGAATGCCTGGCGGAACTTCCGGAGGAATTCCTGGCGGAACTTCCGGTGGAATTCCTGGTGGAACTTCCGGTGGAATTCCTGGCAGAACTTCCAGGGGAATTCCTGGCGGAAATTCTGGAGGAATTTCTTGCGGAACTTCCGGAGGAATTCCTTTCGGAACTTCCGGAGGAATTCTTGGAGTAACTCCTGGGGGAACTCCTGGAGGATCTTCCGGATAAATTCCTGGAGGAATTATTGAGGGAACTCCGGTACGAATTCCTATAAGAACTTTCGGATGCATACATGGAAGAACTTTCGGATGAATACCTGAAATAATGTTCAGAGGAAATTTTTGATGATCTTCCATACGAACTCTTAAAAGAACAGCCGAAGAATCTCTGGAGAATTTTTGACGTTTTTAATCAGTTCAGGCTGCCGCCGGTAAGTTTTCAATTGGTGCACAGGTATAGGTAGAACCCCCCTTAGGAAATCCTTCCAGGAGTTCCCGCGGAAATTAAATAATTCTACTGAACATTCCCCCTAAAATTGTTTAAAGAATTCTTTCGAATATTACTCTAAAAAATCTTTAAAAAATTCTCTAAGAATTTGTCCAAATTCTTTGACGGATTTTTGGAGGAATTATTTCGGGAAAAATTCCAGGAGTAATTCATGGGGAAATTTTTTGAGGATGTTTTGGAAGAATTCCTGGAAGAATTCTTAGAGAAATTTATACGAAACTTTCTACAAGATTTCTTTCGAAAATTCCCAGAAGAATGTCCCCGGGAAGCCATTTGCTGAAGGAAGTTTGGGTAGACCCCAGGTCCGATTCCACCGCGTGTAGCCGTTTTCGTGGCCTCTATCCGGTTCTCTGTTGAATACTGTTTTCGCCATTCTTTCTTCTGACGTTGGCACTTACTGACCAGCCCACTGAAGTCAGCCGTATTTTATACGATTAACAACGTTTCCTTCTTTGAATACTTTGTATGAAAAAACACATTAAAACTAAGACTAAAAAAAATCTTTGTTTACTTGATAAAGTTCATGCGTCTGTGCCATTTTTTTAGCTTCCCTCCGAGTATTGTACGCAGCACTTTTCGCTCGAAAGCTCCGAAAGTTCTCCGATACGCTTCTTTTAACGTCTATGCTTCATGTCCATAGAGGGCCACTGGTAGAATCAAAGTTCTATATAGAGCAAATTTCGTTCCCATCTACATGTTGCGGGACCTAAGCTGGTTACGTTATCCGTAGAAGGCCCTATTCACAGCAGAAATACGTCTCTTCAAGTTGCATTCAACAAGGAATTCTGTCCATTGTTTTCTATTGAAAATTGCCCAGATCGATTCAACTCTACAACATTTCCATTCCAACTTGATTTGAATTTCAACTCAATAAATTATCATTGTATTTATCTACAGAGGAAACGGCAGATTTGACTTGTTGTGTTCTATAATTGTCTGAAAGGTTTATTAAATTCAATTATTATTGCTTTTATTGTATTTTTTTTATTGATTTTTTTTATTGGATTTTTGGTATTTATTTTAGCGGAATTAGAAATTATAATTTAAATGTGTCATTTCATATTTTTGTGATTTGGTTCAATGGTTCAATAGGGTTGCGAAACTAAACGAAGAAACATGGGCTTAAAATTAGTGCGAGCTTTGTTGTGACTTATAATCTGTAGTAACGGTTTACGCGAGAAAATATCGAAATCAGTAGATTATTTAGTAACGAAGAGTAGACGAAACAGTGGGACCACAGCCCTACTATCGCTTGCGTTGGACTTACAAATATTTATATCATACAAAGGATTTTTGTCGTCTAATGTAGGAGAGATGTGGTTCAAAACACAGCCTTTTTATTTTCATCATAACTATTACGATAGAACCTCATCTACCATATTTTCGTCGGTACTGGTACTGGGACAACCACCGGTATCCGGATTTATCGACTATTGTGATTGTCATTCAGTAATTTACATCGGTACTTGCATACCGGAGTTATAAGATAAATATTGAATTGGAAACTATTGGAATTTATTGCTAAACAAATTGTCAACATATATTAAGACTAGATTTTTGTTTTTGAGAAAATAATGGTAATTATTTTTAAATATTACTAAATGTAATCCCCATATTTGTAAATGAAGTTTTTTTTTCGCTTAGCCTTTGATAGGTATGTTAATGCTTTATATCAACTTCCCCATGCATACATTGCTATAGCAATCCATCGTGGGTTTGTGGTACGTCCTGTTTTGATTTTCCTTTTACATCTTGAAAACAGGTTGCTGTGGGTGGCATATGAAGATAAATACGAAACTCCCCACGCGGTGTGGATATTGACTTTCGCTTTCGTCATCATCGATTTTGGAAGCCCACTGATTGATTTGGGAGTCGTTGTTAATGTATTCCGGGATTCTAAAAATAACTGAAAGAGCTGGAAAAAAGGATATGAAGGGATATTGATGAAATGCGGCATTGAATATGGTGAAGATATTATTAGAACACAATAAATCACATTGTTGTACCAAATCAGAGTGCGCCTTCTTCCATTTGTATGAAAACACCAACATATGAACCTTCGGAATGTTATATCAAGCATATTTTCTTCTTCTGGGCTTTTGCGTAAGTTAGTTGCATATATGGCATTAATTTATTGCTGACTCCAAACTTGGTGTTCTAGTTATTAATTGAGAACTTTTTATGCCAATTAAATGCATACATTTGTATATTGTGTTGCAAGCACAATGATGCAAAATGCCCAGTGAAGGAAATAAACAACTAAGTTAGATAAATACTGCATTTCTTGCATTTAGCCAATATAGTTCGATATACCATTTTATTCATAACTACCAAACGCAAAGATCGATCATTGTCAAATCCAATAGTGATCAACTAGGCGTTGTCCCTTGTTGAATGAAACTTGTTGCGAGAAAATCGGTTATGTATTGCTATATGAGGAGTAGTTTTTCTTATTTTTCTTAGCTTTCATGCACATACATTGGTATATGATGATAGTCTTTCAGTACAACTTTGTTGTACGAGAAAGACAAAAAGTCCAACCCGAAACATTCCGTCAACAGGACATCAGGCTCGGTAATTCCGTGCTTTTACCGATCAGACTATTTGAGTACATATTCTATTTAAGTATGTAATGTTATTGTCCCTGAAAGGTACTTTAAAACATTGTAATAATATTAATTTCGAATTTATCAGGTCAAATATGACGAGATGCTCGTAGCATTATTTAGTGAGCGTTCATTAAACACTTATTCACTTTGAGGTTTTAGGCCAAGCCGAGCAGACTATTTAATATTTATTTTCCAAACTACCAACGAAAACATTTCGTCATTCTTTATTAAATATGATAAGTTTTTCAGATTCAACTTTAATGTTAATAGCAGTGCCATGTTGACTTGAATCTTGGTGACAATTCCCAGTTTTCACCCAGCTAGAAATACCAGTCGGTTTCTTAAAAAGAAATTGATAGAATTGGAGTCTAGATCCTCACAGTATTGAAAATTTCCCATTATCAAGCAGCTCTGAGCATTAAAGATAAGCTTCCGGCAGTCAGCCGGTCCGGGCAAATAAGTTACAAAAAGACGATAAAAATGACATGGCACGCAACATGTTCCCTTCCCGGTTCGGCGGTGTCTGTGCCCATGCCTATGTCGGTATATCGTGTCTATCATGTCAAAAAGCATTCAGAATGTTATATTGCGGTAAAACGAACTGACTACAAGCCGCAAATGTCCCTCCCCGTTACGATTGCCTCCGTGTTCGGCTGGCAGTAGAATTCCGTTACGATTTGGGCAGTGTGCATTCGGTTCTGAACCGATAAAAATAATTGAATTGAATTGACAGAGTCGAAACCTAAAATCAAATAAAGATATTCGTGCACTGCAAAATTGTGGATAGGAATCGAAGGTGGCATCAAGTTGTGGCCCTATTCGAGGGTGCATTATGCTGACTGTGCCAAGGAATCAGACTCGAATCACCGAAATAGGCAAAATGGTTCAATACACTACGCTTGGAAACTCTCTATTTTGTCCTGCGTATGCGATACGCAACTTTGTTTGTTTGGAAATCTAAAAATCAGAAGGGTTGTGTACAAGACACGACCGCAAAGAAAACATTGGACAACGGACATTGTTCCGACTAATTGCGACCTCCTACTCTCTAGATAGGCGTGATAACCCCAACACAACAAGAACACTTAAAAGTCACGTTTGCGGAAAAGCCATCAGAATCCGAGTACCAAATTGCCCACAACAACGGGCTGGGCGGATTTGTACAGAGTGCGAATCAATCACACTCTGCTGTGTCAAAGGCTTGCTTGGCTAAAGCATTTGATAAGTTTGATTGCCCTACGCATGCGGTCGCGTGTACTCAGACGACTTATGACGGTGGAAGACCGGCACTTGATTACAATTAATTGCATATTATTCGGCAACTCGGCCGTACGAAAACAATTTTTGTTAAATATCTTGGCTGTGCATATGCACGGCACATGTTTCGAAATGGACAAATTGATATGAAATTTGCGAAAAAGAATCCTCGTGTCGTATAGGTTGTGTAGGTTGTGTAGGGGAAGGGGGGGCAATATGCCCTAGCTAAGCAAACACTGCTTTATTGACTCATTTGTAACGCTATTCATGGGTATTTTTACATTATGCAACAGTTAAACAAGATAGCTAGTTGATGCCATTCAAAAATTGTCAAAAATCTCAATCATATTGATAATATTCACATTTCAAAAAAGTGGTGATATTCTGTTGCCGGAAAACTCATGAGGCAAAACGCCTTTTAGCTGGTAGCTCTTAGGGAACAAAGCACCATGCGTCGGCGAATCAGTATTACAGTATGGATAGTGCGTGGAGACGCAAGTACATTGTAGGTTAGTTTCACAAGGGCGTTTTGCCTCGCCAAAATGTTAGATGTTTCTTCAAAATGTGGAAATTTTCGGTTTTCCGACCTTCCCATACACTATTTTGAAACTTTTTTCGCCTAACCTACATAATTTTAGATCTAGTTTTGTTACGGCCATCTTAATGACGGTAAATATGAGGGAAACCACAAAAGGCGTTTTGCCTCGGGGGGCGTTTTGGGGCCTCTTCCCCTAGGGCTTATTACACCTATCTAGAGAGTAGGAGGTTGAGGATTCGAGTCCCTCCAAGACACGGCAAATTTCATATCAATTTGTCCATTTCGAAACATGTGCTGTGCATATGCACAGCCAAGATATTTAAGAAAAACACGGAACACCTAGTCTAAGAAATGAATGCATGTATTAGACAAGCAAATAAAATTAGATAAAAAACCATTAATATATGAAAAACAGAATAGAAAAATTCGTTGTAAGTAACAGAAAATGTTTAAGAGAATAGCTCAAAAATAACTCATTTTGCCAGCTAAACAATAGCAAAATATTGGCAGAAAAGGAAATATCAAAATCAGTGTTTCGTCCAGGGTGGGACGACCCTACGTTGTGTGAACAATTTGATATATTAAAAATGCAAATGAATAATGAAAAAGAAACTTTGTTATGATTGCATAATGTGTGTAGAAAAGTCCAGCTCATTTTTTACATGCTTTCAACCAATTTACTTACAATAAGTTTCATTCAACGGAGAATCATGTCCCATTGTTTTCTATTGGAAATTGGCTGTATAAAGGCTGATATAAAAAAGTGCGTAAAAAAGGCTAGCCATTTTTTTACTTACCCTCAACCGATTTACTTGCAACAAGTTGGAATCCTGTTCCATTGTTTCCTATTGAAAATTTGCCAGATCGGACTATGGGGTCAGAAGTTAACGCCAAAATACATTTTCTTTAGACAATAATGTGTAGAAAAGTCACACTTGTCCGATTTATTTGCAACATTTTGCATTTGACTGGAAAACCGGAATACTTTACGTGTGAAGAAGTCTAGTTCACTATTCTGGTACTAATCCTTAACCGATTTGCTTGCAACAAGTTGCATTCGACATTTATTCTAGCCGTATGTTCTAAGCATAAAGTTCGATTTTACCTATTTTTCATAAGAAACAATGGAATAGGGCTTCCCGTCAAGGGCAACTTATTGCGAGTGAATCCATTTAGGATAAGTGCAAAGAATGATTAAGTTTTTGAAATGCATTTTGCTTATAAAATAGTAGTTTGTGCAACAAGTTGCAAAAAGATGATTTTTTCAGCACGAGTAGTACGAGTTGTATCGAGTTTTGCAACGAATTGCACACGCTATTTTTTGCAATGACGGAAAATGGACTTTAATTTGATAAATTTGTACCAAAATGTACATTCTAATTAACTCCACATGATCATTCTTGCCAATAAATTATGTTGCTGCAGAAAACAATTAGATTCCATGTTACCGTGCCACATTGCATTGTTCGATAAGCCGTAAAGCGATAGATGTACTTGCCTTTGGAAATTTTCGATGTCATGTGCATCAAACTATTTCATGTATTACCCGAGGCAGAGATTACACTATTTGAACACTTACCCAAGGTCATTCAGCAAAATGTAGTCATGTAACTACTGTTCTAATGTTGGTTTTTCATTATAGCACCCAAATGAGTGTTATAATGAACATTATGCAACCCATCTGAGTTGCATAATGTTCATTGAAGCACCCATTTCGTTGGTATGGAAAAGTAGGCCGATAAAACTCAAAGGGGAACTGTAAACCAGATATTATGATCAGGAATTGCAAAATAGTAGTTTGTGCAACTAGTTGCAAAAAGATGATTTTTTCAGCACGAGTTGTACGTTTATCAAACGAGGCTTGCCGAGTTGGATAAATACTACGAGTGCTGAAAAAATCGAGTTTTGCAACGAGTTGCACACGCTATTTTTTGCAATGACGAAAAATGAGCTTTAATGTGATACATCTGTACCAAAATGGTACAATTGTATTTAATTCACATGATCAATCTTGCCAAAATGTCATGCTGCTGCAGAAAACAAACATATTCCATGTTATCATTCCACGTCGAGCATCCGAGCGAGACGGTTGTAAGTCCGCGTACGGTCTGCTTCTCTTTTGGTTTTTTTCCTGAAGTACAGGTAGAGGTTTTTTCCGAAAGTGTTTTGAAGCATAGTGCTTGAGTGGAAGTGGTGCTTAGCTGAAGCAGTTAAGTAGCCATTTCGTTGCTTTTGCAAGACAACGCAAAGTTTTGCAGTTTCTTCGGCGTCCATCGCAGGCGCAGGCATCATCGCCCCACGCCGACAGTCATCATCCATCGTGCGTCTCCACCAACACAGACGCTGCCGTCCTGCCACCATCCATCATCCCAGTTGCAGTGTTGTCTGCGGCAAGAACACCAACAACAGCGTGGTTGGCTTCGACCGCACCACCGCCCCGGCTATTGTCCATCCAGTCAGTGTGTGCTGCCAGAGCCGTTAGCCGGCGACACAGCAGTGTGAACGCAAGTATTTACTTGAGCTCCCTCTCGTTGTTCCCCTTTCTTCTCCATCTTATTGGAATAGTTTTTTTTCCTTTTTCTTTAACTCGTCTACCCCTCTCATTAATTTGTGTGTGTGTGTGTTTTTTCTGTCCTTGTGATAATTGTTTAGTTTTAAAATAGATTGTGCCTCGCTGCAGCGGCGCATTTCGTGTCCGCAATGCGCGAAGGCGAAGATGGCGGGGGTACTTCGTATTCCATGTCAGATGTTTCGTTGCATGCGGGTGTTCCAAACCAAAATGAAATGGACACCAGCAACACTAAAATTTCCTCTACGAGCCCCCGTCCCAAGGTCTACCCTCACGACTCTAGTGGGCCGTATGTTGTTTTCTTTCGACCCAAAGGCAAACGTTTGAATATCAGCCAGATTAGCAAAGATCTGGAAAAGCGATTTTCGTCTGTCACGACCATTGACATGGTTGGGTCCAGTAAACTCAAATGTCACGGTCAGTGATCGCAAACAGGCCAACGAGATTGCCACCTGTGAGCTTTTCACTCTCGAATATAGGGTGTATTTACCGTCAGCAGTGTGTGAGATCGCGGGGGTGGTGACGGAGGGAAGTATGACATGTGACGATTTGAAACAAGGTTTCGGTCGTTTCAAGAACGTTTCTTTGCCTCCTGTTGCGATACTCGATTGCAAACAAATGTATTCGGTGTCGCAGGAGGGAGAGAAGCGGAGTTATTCCCCGTCTGACTCTTTCTGCGTCACTCCGGGTCCGCACTGCCTGACTACGTAGTGATTGGCAAACTTCGTCTACCTGTTCGGCTGTATGTACCGAAGGTGATGAATTGTGTTAATTGCAAGCAGCTGGGCCACACCGCTCAGTACTGCTGCAATAAACCTCGCTGTGCATCATGCGGAGAGAAGCATGTGGAGGGTGCGTGCAAGACGGCACCGAAATGTGTTTATTGTAACGAAAGCCCTCCACATGCTCTTGAAGCTTGCCCAACGTACATACAGCAGCGAATACACCAGAAGCGGTCTCTTCAGCAGCGTTCTCGGCGAAGTTACGCCGAAATGTTGAGGAAGGCCGCTCCTCCACTCGTTTCTGACACCATCTACTCGTCTCTTCCTTTGGACGATCAAGGTAGCTCTGACTCCGAGGTTGGAAATGGGGTTCCCTTTGTTTTCAATGGCTCAACGAGGAAGAGAATAAAACAGAGCCAGCGACCCTCAAAAAGCCTAGAAAACAGCCTCAAAGTGAGCCCCAATCCAACATGGTCAAATTCAAAGCGGGTGGAAATACTCAAAAACGTTCAACTTTTGTGGTTTCACATCGGGATGATCGAGAGTTTCCACCGCTTCCGGGAACATCTAAAATCCCAGATGCCCCATTTTTGCGATTTCTCAGCCAGAAAGAGAGCATACAGAGCGAGCAGAAGAACTCCTGAGCGCTCCAATGTTCACACTTTCTGGCATCGTGGAGCTCATCCTCAACTTCTTTGATGCTTCCGACCCCGTGAAGAACATGGTCAAAATTGTTCTTCCTATTCTGACTCCTCTCCTGAAGCAGCTGGCTTCGAAAATGCCCCTCCTCGAGTCATTTGTATCCTTCGATGGCTAACTTAGTCAATAAGGGTAACATGATTTCGATTCTACAGTGGAACTGTCGAAGTATTCTTCCAAAATTAGATATTTTAAATTTTTAGTTAACAAATTACAATGCGATGCTTTTGCTTTATGTGAAACATGGCTAACACCAGATGTGAACCTTCATTTTCCTGATTTCAACATAATCCGCCGCGATCGGGCAAATCGATATGTAGGGTGCTGTTAGGGATCAAAAACAGCACTCCTTCTATAGAGTCGATCTTGCGCCGATGTCTGGCACCGAAGCTGTCGCATGTCAGGTGACTATTCGAGGAAAAGACCTCAGTATCGCCTCGATATATCTTCCTCCAAACACCGCGATATCTCGAAGAGATCTCTCGCACATCTGCTCGGTTATGCCCGAGCCACGGTTGCTCCTGGGAGATTTTAACTCCCACGGAACAGGCTGGGGGGAACTGTACGACGACAATCGTTCATCAATGATATACGACCTCTGCGACGACTTCAATATGTCAATTTTGAATACAGGAGAAGTTACACGAGTGGCTCCTCCAGCAAGAGATAGCCGTCTAGATCTTTCCATTTGTTCGAGCTCATTATCGTTGGACTGTACTTGGAAGGTGGTCCAAGATCCCCATGGTAGTGATCATTTGCCGATCGAAGTTTCGATTTCCAATGGACATAAGCAATCTGCTTCCATCGATCTTTCATATGACCTAACGAAGCACATCGATTGGGGCAAATATGCGGACGCCATCAGCGATGGCATACAGTCGATAGAAGCGCTTCCCCGCGGGAAGAGTACAAGTTTCTATCGCAGTTGATTCTTGAAAGCGCTCTTCAGGCACAACGTCGGCCGGTGCCAGGAGCTTCGGTTCGTAGGAAACCCTACAGTCCGTGGTGGGACATCGAGTGTACGCATCTTTATCGCGAGAAATCCGCCGCGTTCAAAGAATTTCGGAAACACGGGGCGATCGTTCTTCTCAAACGATACACCGCGCTCGAAATCCAGTTCAAGAAACTGGTCAAAGTGAAGAAGCGCGGATATTGGCGCACTTTTGTTGAAGGTTTATCGCGCGAGACTTCAATGAAAACTCTGTGGACCGTCGGGAGAAGAATGCGCAACGCGTCGTCCGTAAACGAAGATCGTGAAAGCTCGTCGCGGTGGATACTTGACTTCGCAAAGAAAGTTTGTCCGGATTCGGTACCGGTGAGGCAAGAGCTACGTGATGCTTTTGCTGACAGGGATGATATGGATCGTCCCTTTTCGATGATTGAGTTCTCACTTGCTCTCCTTTCATGTAACAATTCCGCTCCAGGGATGGATAGAATCAGGTTCAATTTGCTCAAAAACCTCCCAGACGTCGCGAAGAGGCGCTTATTGAACTTGTTCAATCAGTTACTGGAGTGCAACATTGTTCCGGATGATTGGAGGCAAGTGAGGGTGATAGCCATCCAGAAGCCCGGAAAACCCGCGTCGGATTGTAACTCGTATCGCCCCATCGCGATGCTGTCATGTCTTCGGAAGCTGTTGGAGAAGATGATTCTCTTCCGGCTAGACAAATGGGTTGAATCGAATAGTTTGTTGTCAGATACACAATTTGGTTTCCGCAGGGCAAGGGAACGAACGACTGTCTTGCGTTGCTTTCTTCAGAAATTCAGCTTACTTTCGCTAAAAAGAGCAAATGGGCTCAGTGTTTTTGGACATTAAGGGGCTTTTGATTCAGTTTGCGTCGATGTCTTATCTGACAAACTCCACGAGTGTGGACTTTCACCAATTTTGAACAACTATTTGTACAATTTGTTGTCAGAGAAGCGTATGAGTTTTTCTCATGGTGACTCGGCAACTTCACGAATTAGCTACATGGGTCTCCCCAGGGCTCATGTTTGAGCCCCTTCTTTACAATTTTTACGTCAGAGACATTGATGAATGTCTCATGCCAAATTGCTCGTTGAGACAGCTTGCAGATGATTGTGTTGTATTCGTTTCGGGGCCAACAGCGATTGATCTGCAAGGACCGTTGCAAGATACTCTGGACAATTTGTCCACTTGGGCTACGAAGCTGGGTATCGAATTCTCTCGGAGAAAACTGAGATGGTTGTCTTTTCAAAAAACATAAGCCGGCAAAGTTCCCGCTCCAACTGATGGGTAAGACAATCACTCATAGCATATCTTCTAAATACCTCAGGGTCTGGTTCGACTCGAAATGTACCTTCAGGAAGCACATTGTGTATCTGACACAAAATGCCAGAAACGGATCAACTTTATGCGATCAATAACCGGAACATGGTGGGAGCGCATCCCGAAGATCTTATGACGTTGTATAGAACAACCATTTTGTCGGTCCTCGAATACGGTAGTTTCTGCTTCCAGTCCGCGGCTAAAACACACATGCTGAAGCTTCAAAGGATTCAGTACCGCTGTCTCCGTATCGCGTTAGGATGTATGAATTCGACACATACGATGAGCTTGGAAGTACTTGCGGGAGTACTGCCACTAACAGATCGTTTCGCGGAATTATCGCTCCGGTTCCTCATCCGCTGTGAGGTTCTCAATCCATTGGTCATTGACAACTTCGAGAAGCTGCTCGAACAAAACCCTCAATCTCGATTCATGAGTATTTACCACTGGTACATAACGCTGGAGGTAAGCCCTTCTTCGGTAGATACCAATCGTGCTAACTTCTTAGACTCTTACAGTTCCTCTGTTACTTTTGATCTGTCCATGAAGCAGGAGGTTCATGGAATACCAGACTTTCTGTGTGCGGAGGTCATACCTCCATTATTTGCAAGCAAATACGGGCACGCCAGTGAGGAGAGAAGCTTTTTACAGACGGGTCAAAATTGATGACTCCACTGGTTTCGGTGTTTTCAACGTTTTTCATAGCGCCTACTTTAAGCTGAAAGAGCCTAGTTCGTTGTATACTGCTGAGATAGCAGCTATACACTATTCACTAGAGCAAATCGCATCCCTACCTCCTGACCACTTTTTCATCTTCACCGACAGTCTAAGTTCCTTGGAGGCTGTTCGGTCAATGAAACCGGTTAAGCACTCAGCGTATCTTCTGAATGGGATACGGAAAGCTTTGAGTGCCTTATCACAACGGTCTTACACAATCACCATGGCTTGGGTCCCTTCTCATTGCTCGATCCCGGGAAATGAGAAAGCGGACTCTTTGGCTAAGGTGGGCGCTATGGAAGGTGATATTTACGATCGGAAAATCACCTTCGATGAATTTTTCACATTAGTTCGTCAGGAAACCTTGAACAGCTGGCAACAGAAATGGACAAATGGGGAGTTGGGTAGATGGCTGTATTCAATTCGCCCGCAGGTGTCGAAGCGTCCATGGTTCAAAAAATTGAATATGGGACGAGACTTCATTCGAACCATGTGTCGTCTAATGTCCAATCACTACACTCTAAATGCACATCTTTTCAGAGTGGGGCTCTCGGAAGGAAATCTCTGTGTTTGCGGCGAGGATTATCAGGACATCGATCATGTCGTGTGGGCGTGCGAGGAGCATCGTGGCCCCAGATCTGCGCTAACTGAACATCTCCGGGTCCGAGGAAAACAACCAAAGCCTATTAGGGAAGTGTTGTCGGGCCTTGATCTCGAGTACATGTCCCTGGTCCACCAATTTTTGAAAGTTGCTGATGTAAAACTGTAATCATTGTCTGCCCATTCCCTTGTCTGTCGTACCCCATATCGAATGTCTTCCTCTTGTTGTACATTTCCATGTCTGTCGTTAATCCCTTCCGTATGTCTTCCTCTCGTCGTTGTCTCCCAAAAAAGTTTGTTTGTCCCGTTACAGATGTAAAAATGCGAGGAATGTCAACTTTGTGAACATCAGCATCATAATTACTTAAGCACCCTAAAATCCTTTCCTTTCCTACTGTATTATTGTTCCCCAAAACGAACACTATGTATAAGAATCAAGAAATGTATTGTTAAACTTGATTTCGGCTCCGTAACGCTTCACGGTAAATGAGCCTTCCAAATAAACGAAAGATAAAAAAATATTCCATGTTATCGTGCGACATTGTATATTCGACAGACCATAAAGCAATAGATAAACCTGCTTTTAGAGAATTTGATGTCATGTCCATTAAATTATTCCATTGATTACACTGTTTGAACACTCAACCAAGTTAATTGAGCTACATCTGGTCATATAACTATTGATCTTATGCTGGTTTTTCATTATAGCACCCAAATGAGTGCTATAATGGATATTATGCAACCCATTTGAGTTGCATAATGTTCATTAAAGCACCCATTTCATTGGTATGGAAAAGTAGGCCGTTTTATCACTCAAACGTCAACTGTAAACCAGGTATTATGATCAGGAATTGCAAAAAAGGTATTTTGACCATAATGTCTGATCCTGGTAAATTTCCATCAAGAACCAATGTGAAAAGACTCTGTGTCGAATGCAACTTATTATTATTATTTATTCAGACTCAGGCCGAAGTGGCCTGTGCGGTATATAAGAGTCTTCTCCATTCGGTTCGGTCCATGGCTACACGTCGCCAACCACGCAGTCTACGGAGGGTCCGCAAGTCATCTTCCACCTGATCGATCCACCTTGCTCGCTGCGCACCTCGCCTTCTTGTGTCCGTCGGATCGTTGTCGAAAAGATTTTCACCGGGTTACTGTCCGACATTCTGGCTACGTGCCCGGTCCACCGCAGTCGTCCGATTTTTGCGGTGTGAACGATGGATGGTTCTCCCAACAGCTGATGCAACTTGTGGTTCATTCGCCTCCTCCACGTACCGTCCGCCATCTGCACCCCACCATAGATGGTACGCAGCACTTTCCTTTCGAAAACTCCCAGTGCGCGTTGGTCCTCCATGAGCATCGTCCAGGTCTCGTGTCCGTAGAGGACTACCGGTCTAATGAGCGTTTTGTAGATTGTCAGTTTGGTACGGCGGCGAACTCTATTCGATCGGAGCGTCTTGCGGAGTCCAAAGTACGTACGATTTCCAGCCACTATACGTCTCCGAATTTCTCTGCTGGTATCATTTTCGGCAGTCACCAGTGAGCCCAAGTACACAAATTCTTCTACCACCTCGATTTCGTCACCACCGATGCAAACTCGCGGTGGGTGGCTCACATTGTCTTCTCTTGAACCTCTTCCTATCATGTACTTCGTCTTCGACGTGTTGATGACTAGTCCGATCCGCTTGGCTTCCCTTTTCAGTCTGATGTAGGCTTCCTCCATCTTCTCAAAGTTACGTGCCATAATATCTATGTCGTCGGTGAAGCCAAATAGCTGGACGGACTTATTGAAAATTGTACCACTCGTGTTAATTCCTGCTCTTCGTATTACCCCTTCCAAAGCGATGTTGAATAGCAGATACGAAGGACCATCACCTTGCCGTAACCCTCTGCGGGTTTCGAAGGGACTCGAGAATGTCAATGAGACTCGAACTACACACATCGCCCGATCCATCGTCGCTTTGATCAACCGTGTCAGTTTATCCGGAAATCCGTGTTCGTGCATTAGCTGCCATAGCTGGTCTCGATCGATTGTATCATATGCGGCTTTGAAGTCGATGAATAGGTGATGTGTGGGCACTTTGTATTCGCGGAATTTCTGCAGTACTTGGCGAATGGCGAGCGCTTGGTCCGTGGTGGAGCGTTCGCCCATAAAACCCGCCTGGTACTGCCCAACGAACTCCCTTGCAATTGGTGCTAGTCGACGGTATAAAATTTGGGAGAGTACCTTCTAGGCGGCGTTCAGCAATGTGATTGCGCGGTAGTTGCTACAATCCAGCTTATCGCCTGTTTTGTAGATGGGACACACGACACCTTCCATCCACTCCTGCGGCAAAACTTCATCCTCCAAAATCTTGGTAATCACCCAGTGCAGCGCTCTAGCCAGTGCCTCACCACCATGTTTAAGTAGCTCGTCTGGTAGTTTGTCAACCCCACGGGCTTTGTTGTTCTTCAGCCGGCCAATCTCCTCCTGGATTTCCTGGAGATACTTCTCATAGAACTTTCGTGTGTTATTAGCGCGGTACAGTTGCTGAATTGGCAGTATATTTCTAATTTTTTTTAATAATAATGAAAAATGTGAATCCGCAATTAATCATAATAGAATATCAAGTATCATCGACAATACCTGATTTAATATTTGTTTTGGGTCGGGCTCCGAGATAAATGTTCTATAAAGGAGTTTTTAATTTAGTTTTTTAATGTAATATTATTCATTACTCTTTTTGAAATATAATTCTGTGGATATAGTTGAAACCTTGAAACATTATTCCCAGAATGACTTGATTGATATTGATATTGATAGTGTAGGCCTCTATTTATTCAACCTATTGATTGTTCTTTCCAATTATAACCAGCCATCCCGAATTCCGGTAGGTCGGATGCTGAAATTTAAAAACTGTTTGTAGGACTAATTGGACATAAATCGGTGTAATCGATTCTTAGTCGACTTTTAAAAAACAAATAAGAGTGTAAACTAGAAGATTTCGAGTTCTGTTCTAATCAGAGCAGTTTAAAACATCTAGTCTCCAGATAGGTTTTCGGTTTAACAGATTCATATCAACCACTCCGTAGTTAAAATTTTCACAGTCGGGTGACAATGGGTCATCCCTCTCAACGACAGTATGAAGGTCAGATAACAGAATCATTCAAAAGGGTTTCTTATTATTTAGTTCTCTTGCTTCCAAGATCATTCAATTTATTCTACAAGCATTCTAAGTACTTGAATCAGTGATTCCCCGACAGTGGTATTGTCAAACGAATTCATCAATAATGAAAAAATAGGCATCTGTAGCTTTAAGGAAAAGATATCAAGTGATATAATTGTCTACTCTTTCACCATTATTCGATGATGATAAAGAAGACCCAACTGAAAATTTTAATAGGGTAAAGTTTATCACAATTCTTTATCCATACGAAGAATGTTTGATTTTCTAAAATGATCGCTTCAATCGGCTGAAGAATGTTTGATTTTCTAAAATATGACAAAAATAATAAGGCTGTTCCAAATGTTAAATTAAAATAATGCCCTAATTGTATTCGAAAGGTCAAGGGGAACAATAAAAATAAATAATTAAATGAAAAAAAAAAACAAAAAAAATAATCGGATTTAATAACACGCCGAATACCAAGATCAGATTTGAAGGAAACTTAAAATTTAAATCGCTATATCTCAGCAGCCCGTTGACCGATTTGAAAATGCAATATAGATAAGATAACTTTGTTATTCAATAAGTTTATCGGCTCCGTGGAGTTTTGTACAAAACAAATGAGTCTCAAATAAATCAGTTAGGAAAAAAATACTGGTGTTCTGTGTTTCTAGGACATATTCCCACAGAAATTCCAGTTTCTTCAAATCGTTCTGGAGCTCAGATCAATTGATCTACCAAGTCAACTGCGTTCTGTAACACACCGACGACAATCCATCAAGCCTACACAACTCCACAGAGCCTTTGAGTGTAACTTGCAATCCAATCATGCCTCTAACGGGTGTCCTATATTCTCCAAACTGTTCCGTAGTTCAGATCAATTTGTTTACCAGGTCAACTACGTTCAGTATCACAACGACGTCTACCCATGAAGCCCACACCATTCTGAGTCCATTGCCGTGGAACGTTGAAGCTCCCGCAAGGAGTAAAGGCACAGGTTCGGACATGCGACTACGCCAAGACAGTGATCACCACATCACTATCCAAGCCGTTCCTGGGTGAACGTTAGGTAGAATAACAGCGATTTCAACAATGCTTGTTTTCTAATATGGCACTCTGCTAATCTTCATATGCTAATGACATTTTTTTTCAGTTTTTATCAGTCTAAAGATGATTATAGTCCGTTTAGATTACGGGCTGCTTTATAACTTGACATAATAATCTACTAAAATGAAATGTTTGGCTCTCAAAATAGTGTTAGATGCATTCTCAATGCTTTGAAAATACTATGAATTTTGTTCAGATTTTGAAACAGTATGGTTTTTGAATTTGTTACTATATTTGGCTTCAAATTTGTTAAAAACAAGCAGATGGGACCCAGTGTTGCTCGGGTGCGGCACTTTTGCTATCAAATGTCAAATATTTCAGCACCGCACTCTATTTATTTATTTATTTATTTATTTATCTACATAATCTTTATAATCGCATAAATAACCACATAACAGTTTTCAAAGCTTACGCAACTATGTACTATTTTCTAACACAATAAAATAAGTAATTTCATACCAAAGTACTATTGGGAATTGAAGTGAATGCTCATATTTCGTTTGAAATAGACAAATGTCGTTTCGCTTCTATGATTACGAGGTAATTCGTTCCAAATTTTGACAGCACGGGCACGAAAAGAATCTCTCAAATTATTAGAAAGGGCTCTTGGAACAATAAGTAGTAATGCTCGAGAAGAGCGGGCAACCTTGAAGAAGTTTCGGAGATAAATCGGGGGGTCATTTATAATTTTATATGTTTGGATGCATGTTCTTAGCTTAAGATGATTCACAAAATCACAACCAAGTAAAGACTTCTTATAGGCAGATATATGGTCATATTTTTTTAGATTGTATGCGTATCTTACAACTGCATTGAAAGCCTGGTTTAGTTTTTTGAGATTTGCCTTTGATACAAGACCAAACAATATGTCTCCATAATCGAATAGAGGTACTACTGTTGCTTGGAATCGCTCAAAAGTAACTTGGCAAGTGGAATCGTGATGTGTGGAGGAGTACAATGCCGCAGCAAAAAGTAGGGAGTGCAAGGCGTTGTAGACTTTACTGGAAACAGCGTTTGTCTGGTTTGTCCAATTTAAATTTGAATCCATAAGAATGCCAAGATTTTTAACCACATTAGAATACGTGATGAAATCGTTTCCAACTTTAATTGGAGGAACAAAAGGTAAGGTTGCACGTTTAGTGTGAAAAATTATAGTCTGTGTTTTTTCACGTTAAGAATCAGTCCATTCTGTTCACACCACTCTAAAATATTTTGAACATCTGAGTTCATCCGACAAACGATTTCAGGTGCGGTGCTAGGTTCTCCGAAGATGTACAGCTGACAATCATCCGCATATAGGTGAAATTTACAGAAAGATAAACTCAATGGGAAGCCGTTTATAAACATCGAGAAGAGTAATGGACTGAGTTTTGAGCCTTGTGGTGCCCCAGTTTGGACTACAATAATTTCGGATTGATGATTATTGTAGTCGACATACTGCAACCGATTGGAAAGATAGGATAGATTTAAACTTGAGGAGAAATGGTCTAAGTGGAACTAAAATCTAAGAGCGTAAGGATAGTGATCATTTTTTTATCTAGTGCTTCCCTTATGTCATTTTCAATATTAATCAGTGCAGTCACTGTACTACATGCCTTCCGATACCCCGATTGGAAAGCGCATAGCAGGTTATTTCGGATTAAATATTCATTCAGTTGTTTAGAAAGTACTGACTCAAAAACTTTAGAAAGAGCGCAAAGGATGCTTATTTGACGATAATCTTTTTCGATACATGGATTATCAATCTTACTGATTGGAATAACTTTAGCAATTTTCCAATCGACAGGAAATTCGGATGATGTAATGCAGCAATTGAAAATATCAGTAATGTACGTAAGAGTGACACCTAAAGAAATTTTTAAAACATTCAATGGAATAAAGTCGTTTCCTACAGCATCGCATGAGGCAGTGGCGAACTCAGCTAAAACTTCATCACTAGTTACACATCTGAATGAAAACTTTGGTTGTGTTTCAACATCTTCACTTTGATTGAAACTAAGGGGCGGGAAGTGTGCTGCAAAAAACATATTCAGTGAGGCAGCAGTTACGTCACCTCCACCTACATGAGTGTTCGTTTGTTTCAAGCCCAAGGAAGATCAGCACTAAGTTGAGAGGTAAAATATTCTCGTTTTGTGCGTTTGATTTCGCGGTTGGCCAAGTTACGAAGGCAGGTGAAATTTTTCCATTTATTCTGATTACCTTGGTCCCGTTTCCAGCACTCATAGGCTTCGGAGCGATTTTTAATCAATCGATTAGCATACTTGTTGATCCAAGGATTTCTTGGATCTTTCTTTTCTTGAGTGGGGCATGTATGTTAAGAACGGAGTAAAGTAAATCATTGAAACACCGAAGCTTTTCGTTGATTCCCACACAGTTATAGACATTATCGAAATTGACACAACAAAGATCAGCAATAAACGAGTTTTTATCAACTTTATGATATTCGCGAGTCCAATAAGAATCAGTAGAAGTTTTAGATAGCCTAAACTTATAATCAACAAAAATAAAATCGTGATCGCTGATTCCCCCCACTGACGACTGGTACACATTGTTCAAGCTGTCCGTGCAATTACCTGTAAACAGATCAATGGTCGATGAAGAACCGGGCCTATGGCAAGTTGGATGAGTAGAGACAAGTTTGAAATCAAATGATGTTAAATAATCAATTAGTTTCACAGTCTTGTTTGAATCGCGTTTCATCAGATCAATGTTGAAATCACCCATCAACAGAACATTGGGATTTGAAGATGAAATTTCTGAAACTATACTGGGGCTTTATAGACGACACCGCAGACTAAATTGACATGCTTAAGTTTAATAAACAAATAATCAATTTCACTTTCAGTTTCAGGTTTTGCGATAACGGTGCATTTAACATTTTTCTTAAGGTAGAAGGCAACTCCTCCTCCTCTTGATTTATTTTTATTTTGACGATCAGATCTGATGATTTTGTATCCATCGAGTTCTATAGACTTATTAGTAATTGATGGTTTAAGCCAGGTTTCAGTAATAGACAGAACATCTAATTTAGAATTCTCTAAGAAAGAACGATAGTTATCTATGTTACTTCCCAAGCTCCTCGCATTATGAAGTCCAATTTTGATGAAGTTTTTAGACTGTTTCTCAAGTGAGTTTCTCATGTGCATGTAATCAAAATAATGGAACTTAATTTTTGACTCGTAAATTGACATGTCCAAACATGGAGGGAGTGAAGGAGCAGTTACTAATAAATTAGAATCAGATAGTACGTTGGTATGATTATTACTTACGCTGATTATGTCGAGACTATTCGTCTGTGTACATTGTCGTTTTTTGGCTGAACCTCGCGAATTTCGACACCCTCTGGCCAATAAAATGTATCATTGATAACTGTGGCAAGATCTTCCGAAACAGCTAACTTAAACGACACGAAGGATAGATAGATCGATTAATGTACATTATTTTGATTTTTTTTCACTACACAAACTTTTTGCGTTTTGGTAATTATTAAGCTATTCCAAGAAATTCATAACTTTTTCTTTATATAAACACAGCCCATTCTAGTAGGACTGAAACCATACATGATTATGTAAATCGATCCATCCGTTTGTGAGTTATATTACCTCAAAGGAAATGCAAACTTATTTTTATATATAGAAGAGAGAAAAATGTTATTTTCAATATTTTGCAATGTAATTGCCATAGCATTATTCCAAAGTCAAATATGTGCAAGATACAGTGATTACCCGTAGAGGTGTGCGCCGCAACGCCACGCCTCCGCCGCCGACAGTTTTTGGCACGCCGGCGCCGCCGGCATTTTTGCATCGGCGCGCCGCCGTTTGAAATTCGTCACGACGTTGATCAATA
Source organism: Armigeres subalbatus (assembly GCF_024139115.2). NCBI lineage: Eukaryota > Metazoa > Arthropoda > Insecta > Diptera > Culicidae > Armigeres > Armigeres subalbatus. Next base: position 260,596,568 of record NC_085140.1, on the reverse strand, counting down.
GTTTTCCACGCCGAAGAAGTCCGCAGAATTTTCCGTTAAAAATAGGGCGTTCATTGAAATTTCCGTAGATTTTCTCGCATTGGGTTAACTAGTCCCAATGCTCAGGGGACTATAGTCCCTTCATCTTTTTCTCTAGTTTGAGCTTTTTTTTTAATTCTCGAACATTTTCCCATTTCATTAAGCTTTCTTATTGATAATGTGATAAATACGGTTCAACCACCTAAGGCAATTTCGGATCAATCACACTCATCCCTATTCATTTTTCTCAAGTAGGGGAACTGTTTCGTTTTTCATTCCACTGAACATATATTCATCTCTAGAAGCGGACTTGGTAGTCATATGGCTACTGCTTCTGCCTCATACGCAGGAGGTCCACGTTCAATCCCAGGTCCGTTCCATTTTCCTACTTTGTATCTTTCTCTTTATTTCGCAAGTCCAATTCTAAGTCCATTTCCAGTTCTAGCAATCACTAGAACTGGAAATGGACTTCCATACCGTTTCCATTACTATTCCTATACCTTCAACTTGAGTATTCTAACAATAATCTGCTGGAATTGGAAATGAACTATAGTATAGAGCTCGTTTCCTACATCCAATTAGAAATTCCATCAGTTACCTTCTCCTATCTATCACATTGGCAGCTCGTTAACTAAGACGGACCTCTGCCTCTCCAACCTAACCCAGAAATTCCAACAAATTCCGCATGAACTCGTGGCAAGTGCAGAGGTATATTCGGCTTGCAGTGTGCGAGTGATTGCATCATCATTTCCTTCCCCTTCCCTACATTGACTTGCATTCTGAGGTGGCAGGCGCCAGTATGACCTAGCAATAGAGATCACCAGTACTTGTACATTGAAGATGTGTGCTAGACCCAAGCAAACATCTGTTGGTTCCCTGTGCAAGAACAGCTGATCTGGTCATAATGGAGTAGCAACTACGAGCAGACAATCAAGCTCAAGCTCAAGCTCACTGAACATATATTCATCTCAGTGCAAAGCAAAGAAATACAGCACCAATATCGTAGCTTCTTTTTCTAACACGCATGCTCACTGGTGAAAAAAATTACCAAAATAAAAACCAGCCAAATTTCCTTTCATTGCTTTGTTTTTGATGCTATGGAAATAGAAGCTATGGGATGAAGTGCCGAACCGTGCCACTATGTGTTTTCAGCTGTAGCCCATAGTATCGAAATATGTTTGTTTACCAGCTGATGATTGCTACAACGACTCAAGTTGCTAGCGTATGGCTTTGCATCTAAGTGTAGTAGCGCTCGGTTTGTCCCGCACACTAAAAGGACAATATGTCACACCGGTAGGCAGTGGAAATTATTACTATCTATCTCAAATGAAGAAAAAGGCGACATTCCTCCAAGGATTCTGAAGACAATGCACCAGGGATTCCGACAGGAATGTTCCAGGGCTTCCAATGAGAATCTTATGAACATCCTCCACCATCTAGGAATTTCGACTTCCAGGAATTAAAACGGGAATGTTCTAGTGAATCCGACGGAATCGTTTCAGGAATTCCAATGAGAATCTTCTAGAGATTCCGAATAGAATCCTCCAGGAATTCAGACGAGAATATTCAGGGATTTCGTAGGCAATGTTCCAGGAATGTAAAAGCAAATCGTCGAAGCAATATGTAGAGGGATCCCGAAGAAAATCGTAGAGGGACTCCAAATCAATCCTTCCGTAAAGAATTCTCCAGCGATTCCGAAGGGTACCCTCCATGTTTAAGCAAATCGTTGAAGGATTCCGAAGCAAATATTCGGGGGATTCCGAAGCAAATCTTCGAGGGATTCCGAAGTAAATCGTCGAGGGAGTCCGAAATTAATCTTCTTGGAATTTTGATGCAAACCGTCGAATACGAAGCGAATTGTCGAATGATTTCGAAGCAATTCGTCGAGGGATACCGAAGCAAATTATCAGAGGAATTCCGATCGTCGAGGGATTTCAAAACAAATCATCAGGGATTAGTAGCCAAAACGTCGAGAGACTCCAAAATAAATATTCAAGGAATTCTGAAGCAAATCGTCGAAGTATTCTGAAATAAATCGTCAAGGAATTTCGAAGCAAATCTCCAAACGGTTCTAAAACAAATATTCGAACGATTCCGGAGGAATTCCGAAGCAAATCAACGGGAGCTCCTCAAACAAATCCTTCATGGATTATGAAGGGTATCTCCCACAGATGGGTATTCCTTAACGATACCGAAAGGAATCCAGTGTGAATTCTTCTGGACTCCGGTTGGAATACTTCGATGATTCTGAAAGGAATTCTTTAGAGATTGCTATGAGATTTTTTCTTGGATGCTGATGGGATCTGTGGAAATAATCATGCTGTTAGGCAAGCGGAAGTCTACTGGAAAACTGTCACTCCAGTCCGTGATGGTTGACCACATGTATTTGACTGCTGGCATAGTTTCACGTTTGTTTCGATTGATATTTTAGTAGCTCTCTGTTAATTACTTTTCAAATCCTAGGGGGGGGCTAATTTTTTGTTCAAGAAAGGAGTAAGTGTCGAGTGTCGCTCGGCTGAATTGGTTACTTTGCCAAAAAAAGCCGTTTAGCTGAATAGGTTTATTCGGCAGAAAGAGCCGTTTGGCTGCAACGTTTGTTTTGCAGAGCCAAATGACTTTTTGCCAAACGACCATTTCTACCAAACGGCATTTTCGGCCAAATTACAATTTCGGCTAAATAAACTGTTAGTGCAAACAACTTTTTCGGTCAAATTACCAATTCGACCGAAAGAGCCTTTCGGCTGCTTGTCGCTCTCCCCTAATTGTTATTTACGGTCAAAATATTTCGACCTAATACCGATTCGAACAAACATTTAATTCGGTCTATTGGAATCTGGCTAGATGACTTTTGGCCTAACCTAAGTTTTGGCCTAAGTCTTAGGCCTTTTGGCCTAAGTCTATATTACAATCATAAACTTGTGCCCTGCACATTAATGCTGTTATGTCCTCCGTAATGAACTTTTCTTGATATATTTTATAATGAACGAGGAAAGCATCATCACTGCTAGGTGGATTAACCTGGGTTTTATATTTCTTTATGGAAATTTTCATATTTTTTTTTGCTCTTTATTGATTTTTTTTTGTGTGTATTTTGTGGAAAATTTTGTAATTGTTTATTGCTTCTTCTTCTTCTTATTGGCCTTACATCCCACAGTGGTTCGCTCCAGAACAAAGGTTGGCCAAAACCTCAAAATGTCCCTAAAAATAGGTTTTATGTTTGTATTGTGGTTTTTTGATGGTCTTTATCACATACAGACTTAAAGATGGGTGTTGGAGCTCTACTTTGGCAATATACAGCCGTGTTTTTGGCATCCCTGGGGTAGTAAATACTTTCCTTTTTCTGCTAAATTCGCCTTTTGAAAACAGATAGTTTCGCAACAAAGACTATCTCACTTGCTATAAAACTAGTTAGTACTATTCCATTTAATTCCACCACTTGATTGTTACTTTACAGAACCGTATTTCGACTTTAACAGTAAGGCCGTCTTCAGTGTCTCTCACTTGACTCAAGTAGTGGAATTAAATGGGATAGTACTAAGCGGTACTAACTCGTTTTATGACAAGTGAATATATTCCACAAAAAAGCTATTAATAATTTTCTTATCAAAAGTCTTATTTGCTGAATACTGTGCTAAGACAAGACAAAACAAATAATTTTATGCTGAGCTAAGACAAAACAAATAATTTTATTAGGAACACCCTCAATTATGGAATATTTTTGACAAAATGTTGTATTTGAATTGAATCAATTAATTTGAATGACAAACGAACAACTTTTATTGCAACTGTATACTTACATTTGTATTCTTTATAATCTTGATTCAAAACAGACTTTCTTTATGGCTCATTTCAATGTATCTGTCTTTTCTATAATTATGAGCACTAGCAGAATAATTATTTCCAAAAATATGAGACAGTTCAGCTTTTCAGTTCAAATCTCAGTACCAACATTCTCTATTGCTCAGTGCAAACATTCTCTATTGCTGCCAAGAAGAGTGTGTTACAGCTCAAACATTTAAACTTGAAACTCTTGATATGTAGAATTACTTTAATGGAAAAGTATTGAACAATGTCAATTTGCTAAAAAATACTAAGAATTTTCATTTCATTTTCTGCTGTAGAAAAGTTTTCAGCATGATTACGTAATTCGGATTATTAGACATAAACAAAATCCAGACTTGTCATAAGACGAGTTAATACAATCCCATTGAATTCCACCACTTAATTGTATCTTGACAGATACGTATTTCGACCTCAACAGTAAGGCCGTCTTCAGTGTATCGTACTTGACTCGACTGAAGACATTCCACTAAAAAGCTCAAAATAATTTTCTTATCAAAATCCAGACAATAAAATTCATTTGGAAGAAATCTAAAATTCGTAGATTCGCGGATGTCAGTAGAAAGTTTTGGAAGTAAGAAATTTTGTGTGTTGTATCTTCTAGCCGTTTGAGAAGAAAACTACTCAATAATTTCATTTACAGCAATAAAAATATTCAAATAAAAGTATACAAATGATTCCGTCATTGAATTATCGCTTTTATTACACATGTTTTAAATGTTATATAATTATATCAAACGTTTCAACTTCAATCAGATAATTAAAAAAAAGACATTTTTAAGGTTCTTGTGAACAAAAAATGCGCATTTGTAAGGTTTTAGTTATAAATAGACCAAAAACACTATGTACATTTCGAACTAAACGGTTAAGGTGACTTGCGGTGGCACTCCAATCTCTTTGTAGTTGTACCATAAAAATCATCAACTTAAGATTAGTAGTCGTGAGAAACTTGACTACCAACACTTACCAATCTACAAGGCAGACAAAAATAATCACTTGTTTTGTTAACATCCGACTACCGTAAACATTGCATTAATGTGAACAATTTCAGTCTTAGTTGTACGCAGGATTACTCAATACGGTTTAACTATGACATAAACTAATGAAATGTGTCCGAAAATCAACAGATTAGCTTTGATTTACGTTGATATTTATGTTTTATTTTTTCATGATGCTAGCTGTTTATGTTCACATATCGTGACATTGTTGCCAGCTGTTCAAACACACCAATAGCATAATTGAAATTTACTGCGTTTTCTTTTTATTTTTCAAGACGTTCCAGAGTAGAATAATGAAGATATAATTATGACATTAATAGATAACAGGTTGGAGAGAGATTTATTATTTTTTCGATATTTATTTTATATGTTTTCACTATGATTTCACAGATTTTCATGTTGACATCACTGCCTGCTGCGATAGGTAATGATCAATGACTGCTTGCATACGACGCTGCCGACGACGAGCAACCGACGACGTCGTTGGCATGCGCGGTGGGAAGAGGAAATTTTTTCACTTAGTTTTATTTTCATTGAATCTACACCAAATGTGCACTAAATGATTCGATTATTTTGACAATAAGTAGGTTTAGGATCAAACTTAGTTCTGATACTTTTTCTTGTGAAATGGTGGTCAGGTTTGGTTTTTTTATAATAAAACTAATGTGATCGGTGCTATTCGCAGTGAGGAGGTGGGTAATTGTAAGATTGTGTTGGTGAGCCGCAGGGTAGCCATTCTGAATGACACCGTAAGAGGCCTTAAAAAACAGCTTATCGCAACTTTTCGCAAAACAAAATAGTGATTAATAGAAAGCTATTGCTTTAAGCTTTGTAATGAGCATAGAATCATTGCGAGCACTCATCGGCGGCTATACATTTGGAGAACTTCAATCTGAAAAATGTGAGTATTTTAATTAGTTTTTTGCAATTCCTGATCATAATACCTGGTTTACAGTACGCCATTGAGTGATGAAACGGCCTACTTTTCCATACCAACCAAATGGGTGCTTAAATGACCATTATGCAACTCAAATGGGTTGCATAAAATCCATTATAGCACTCATTTGGGTGCTATAATGAAAAACCAACATCAGCACAGTAGTTACATGACTACATGTTGCTGATCTAGCTTGGGTAAGGGGCCGTCCAGAAACCACGTGGTCATATATGGGGGGAGGGGGGGGGGGGGGGTGCGGAAAATGACCACGATAAGCCACAGGGGGGGGGGGGGTGTTGCTCTCGAACCACGTGGTTTTTTTTTACACGAAAAACTTTTGGTGAATAACAATAGCGGTTTAAAAAATACAAAGCATTAAAATTTAATGATTTAATCATTAAACGCAAATCGAGATGATCCCCACGTAGCGTCTTTTCAACTCAGCGTTAAAAAGACGTAGGTGTGCATCGGGAAAAACCGGTAACGCAGCGTCGGTCGCAACGCCGATGCATATCTGCGTTATTTGACCATTTTAGCCTTTGATCCTAATTCCATAAAAAAAATAGGTTGCGCTTCAGTCTTAATTTCCACAAAAAAAAATTGGAAAGGAAAAATGGAAAAAGATTTTTAAAAAATTTCGCCGCGCCACGCCACCGCCGCAGATGGTTTTTGGCATCACGCCGCCGACACGGACTGCAACTACAATTTTGAAAATTGTTCATGTTTTTACAAAATGTACAATGAGAGTTCATGTTTTTACGAAATGTAGGCAATGAACTGTGTATAACAAGTTTTCAACAGTTCCTGACGATATTCAATTTTTCAATAGTTTAGCGCCTTTATTTAATTGTTTCTAATGATTGTGCAAAATCTTAAACAGTTTGTCGATCGATTGATAAAAAAATCATCAAAATCGGCTGAGTTATTAGTTCATACTTCCTGACCACTTTTCGTGACGGTCTTAAATTTGATTCTGCATAATGACCCCCCCCCCCACTCCTCCCCGTAAGACGTATTCTACGTCAAAAAATTTCCATTGGAAATTTAGAAGAATTTCCTTTGTAGATTCATTAATGTTGCCCAGGATTTTGAAAATAAATTTTAGAGATCCTGTAAAAAAAGTCAGCTGGATTTTTTTTCTAATTTATACTGGGAATTCTTCGGAATTTGATGTTTATTGGAAATATGCATTTCGGATCCTTCTACGGATTATTCTAGTTCTTCAAAATTTCTACCGAACATTTTTCGGAACTCTTCCACAGAATTTCGGAAAAAATGTCGTTGAAATTCTAAAGATTTTTCCGTTGAGACTCCGAAGAATTTCTTGTCAATATTCTGAAGGGTTTCCCTTGCAACTCCAGAATAATTATTCTTGGTTATTTTTTTGCTTGCATTTAAAAAATCAACATGAAATTCTAATTAATAATAATGCTTTCTAAATTCATAAAAGGGTCTTAGAACTAAGGATATTCCTGCGATATAGAAAAAAAATTCAGTGTTCCAGAAAAAAACACTCCAATACCTAAAATAATCTAGGTTAAATAATAGTGTTATAATAACGATTGAAGTTCAATTCCAAAACAAATCTCAACCCTTTCAGGACGGATGGATCATATATGCCCAGCGTTTTAGATTGTCTATAAAATCACAAAAGAGAGCTAGGCCACCATTTTCTTCAGCAAAATTGTTCATCTAGATATTGGCTTTACAGAAAAAATATGGGAGCTCAAATTTGACTGACCCTGAAAACTCCGATATCCGAGACCTTGGGAAGATTTCGATTCTAAGGGCATGCAAATGAAGTTGAAATGTTTGAATCGTAAACCACATTGTTTCATCATTCTGAATTCTCAGATAAGAAGAGTCATCCTGAACGTTAAGCCAGTGAATAATATTCGGGAATACGAGATGCTCAAGGTAATCCAAAACGTTCTCAAGTTCAGCCCAAGATATCCAAATCAATTACGACATTTGCAATGTCTTCATCATCGGTATATACCCAATCCGATGCAATAAGCATATGATCCTAATTTCCATAATCATGAGATCCAAGAGACAAGGTACCCAAAATTATCTTGAGCCAACATCAAGTTGCACAATGACAATGAGGTTTGTTCGCAAACTTTTTTTTATAGGGCCTTAGAAGCACTGGGTTCACGGACTTGAATGATTAAGTAGTTTAAACATTACGACTTCCAGGACGTTTTGTATAACCTGAAAAGTCTGTAGTAGCTTGTATAAATAATAATTGAAGTCATATCAACCCAATGGACCTACTGGGATATTATATCATACATCATTCATATGTTGGTTAATTGGATCATTGAACTCCAAAATAATAATTGGTCTATAATACATTCATTACTCTATGAGTCGCTTATGAAAGGACCAGTGACTAAAGCATATTCGATATGTGGAATAGAAGTTCCTTGGAAAATTATTCGAAAGAACCATCAGAGTAACTGAGAAAATATGTTTATTATGACATCATTGGCTTCCACAAGTCGATATTAAAATAAAATTTCAATGGAGAATTAGAAATTTTGAGAGATGAGCCAGCTCTGGACTGAAAATCTATTTAATAAAGAAAAAAGCAGAAATTTTACATAATAAAATAAATTTACAATAAAGAAATCAGGGCATGAGTATTAAATAGATATAGAATTTCTATGCAAAACAGTAAACAGTTGAAAATTTTCCACAAAACAATAATAAATTAACACTTGTAAAAGCAAAAATTGCAAGAATTTTCCATATAGAAATCAAAATGTTCCACGAAAAAAATAACAAAATGTTCATGAATAAATCAATATTATATAGGGGGAATGACGGCTTTGGCAGGTTTTGTTCTATTATTGGCAGGGGGGTTTTTTATGACTGACTAGGCTCAAATTTGGCCTAAACATTCTTTGCATATCAAAGAATATTGTGGCCAAATTTCATAAAATTTGGTCGACAAAAACCCCCCTGCCAATAATAGAACAAAACCTGCCAAAGCCGTCTTTCCCCTATATTTAATATTCTTTTCCACAAAAAATATTTTTTTCCACAAAATATCTTCTTCTATATAATAAAAATGAGTTGAGATTTTATTCCTGACGATTTAACTCGCGATCGGGTTGACCGATATGCAAGATTTTTCCCTAATCGATTCGTTTTGGGATCCGCATGGTTTGTATATACAAAAAGTTGGTGAATTTAACGGGGAAATGTAAAAAGTCAATGAAATACAATTTTGGGTCAGCTGTTGAGGAAAACAAAACAAACCCACGGAAATTGATCTAGAGAGCGGTGCTGCAAATAGTTCATTGTGACATTTGCAACACCTGGGCAATGCTGGATTTCTTTCACATCAATAAAGAGCAATGAAAAAATAAGAAAATATTCATTGAGAAAATACTAAAAAGCAATCAAATTGATAACATTTTCCATGAACTTCAAACGCTTCTTAAGAAGAGGTAATCTATGGAAAAATGCTCAATTTATATATTATTTTATATTCTTCAATCGAAAATTTCCTTTTTTAATGCTCTTTATTGATTTTTTCGTGGAAAGGTTTTAATTCTTGGTAAAAAAAATATTTATTTTGTGGAAAATTTTGTAATTATTTATTGCTAATACTGATTTATTTATGGAATGATTGTATTTTTTTCCGTGAAACATAATTACAATTTTTGGTTTTAATTTTTGGTTAATTAAGAAAATTTAATATTTTTTTATTGTTCATACCTTGATTTCTTTATTGGAAATTTCCTAATTGTTATGGAAATTTTTTATAATTTTTTAAGCAGGGTTTCTACTTCAGACGATATCTTAGAACATCGACTCTGTTGTCTGTTGTAGCTTGTGAAAGTAATAAATGAAATCGCATCGGCTTGGATGCTAAGCGATGTACGGATACATCGTTCAGAACTTGGTTGATCGGGTCGTTTCAAAACTCCGTAATATCATGTCTCATGATTACATAGATATTTGTGGATATATTCTCAACTTAGGACATTTTGTTTCTTGGCATGATTTTTGATACTTTCAAGGATATGTACTTCAGAGCAGTTTGGCCTATGACACCCGAAAAAAATACGATTTTTCAGTTCTTACTATACTAGTTTTGGCAAGATCGAGTGGAAAACCCTAAATATGTACGTTAAATCCATGTAAAAAAATCGTCCTGAAAGGGTTAAATACCAAAATATAACAATAAATTCTAGAATACCAAAAGGAATCAAAAGATATTAAAGACTGTAGATATAAAATGAAAACTAGCATTTAATGCCAAAAAAATAAAAAATATAGGGATAATTTGGAACAGTTTCTAAGCCATTAGAAATTTTTCTAGAAATTTTTATAACATATTCGCGAGTCCACATTTTTTTGTATCCTGATGCATCGAAGGTGTGCGAGTTCTAGATATCCTAATACCTGATACAGATTACAACATGATAACATCATTAAAATGTTAGAATTCATGAAAATTTATAATTTCCATGCTGGGTTTAGTTTGATTTTGAATCAGTTGAAATTCCTGTTTTTGTCCATCTTCAAAATTGATCGGGTTAACCATATGTTTTAGTTATATAAGTTTTTTTTTAATTTTTTGGTTTTTGAAAAAACCACGTGGTCATAGGGGGGGAGGGAGGTCTGCCAAATGACCACGATAAGCCACATGGGAGGAGGGGGGGTTGAAAATCTTCAAAAATATGACCACGTGGTTTCTGGACGGCCCCTAAGTGATAAAATAGTGTATTCTCTGCATCGCGTAAAAAATTAAAAAGTTTGATGGCGATGACATCAGAATTTTCCAAAGGCAAGTTCATCTATCGTTTCAAGGCTTGCCGACTTATGCAATGTGGCACGATAACATGGAATATGATTGTTCTCTGCAGTAACATAATTTATTTCATGAAAATGATCATATGGCGTAAATCAGTTTGTACCGTTTTGCAACAAATTTACCACATTGAAGCCCAATTTTCGTCATTGCAAAAAATAGCGTGTGCAACTCGTTGCAAAACTCGATTTTTTCAACACTCGTAGTATTTATCCAACTCGGCAAGCCTCGTTGGATAAACGTACAACTCGTGCTGAAAAATCAACTTTTGCACAAACTACTATTGTATTTAAAGTTAACTTAAGCTGAGTTCTGTCACCTATATTTGACAAAGACATATTATTTAAGACCCTGACCATGCAGTCTTGAAATAATATTGGGGTTAGCGATGTAATTGTAGCCGTGCTATGCTGATCTAAACGCGTTGTCAAACAGCGTTTTCAATCGAAAATCAGCATTCATGTTGAACTCAAAATGATGTAACAAAGTCAAAACTCAACAGAATTATTTCAAATTATCAATTTGAACCACATAAGTTTTCTATAAAATAAGAAAAATATAATTCCGACGGAAATACGGATTTTGATTTTTGAGATTTTGGCTGCTCTCGAACCATTGTGCATCCCCACACTGGGACAGAGCCACCTCGCAGTTTAATGTTCATTAAGCACTTCCACAGTTATTAACTGCGAGGTTTCTAAGCCAAGTTACCATTTTTGCGTTCGTATATCATGAGGCTAACACGATGATACTTTTATGCCCAGGGAAGTCGAGACAATTTCCAAGTCGAAAATTGCCTAGACCGGCACCGGGAATCGAACCCAGCCACCCTCAGCCTGGTCTTGCTTTGTAGCCGCGCGTCTTACCGCACGGCCAAGGAGGGTGTTTATTGCTAATACACCCGATTCTTTTTTTACACGGGGGATGCGTGCCGTGTGAAAAAAATCCGTGCAAAAAAAAATCCGTGCTATTTCGAGAAACTGTGCAAAAAAATCCGTGTTTTTTCAAGAATCCGTGTAAAAAAATCCGTGTGAAAATAATCCGTGTAAAAAAAGAATCGGGTGTATTGATTTTTTTATGGACATTTTGTATTTTTTCCTCAGAACCTTTTGGTTTCTTCATGCAAAATTCTTCTTTTATAATTGCAATTTCTACTTTTAAAGTGCTAATATATGTTTGTTTTCTAGAAAATTCTTAATTGTTTATGGAAATTTTGCATTATTTGTGGATATTTGATATTTATTTATTGCTCATACCCTGATTTTTTTATTAGCAAATTCCCAATTCTTAATGGAACATTTTTAATTCTTAAGGGGAGTTTTTATTCTAGTCATTTTAAAAAGCCGATATGAGAAAAGGCTTGGAAGAGCTTATAAACTTCCTTAGATAATACAAATTTGATAGCAATTTATATAACATTCTCGATGTTCCGCTTGTTTTTAAGCAATTAGAAGCCAACAAAAACTGTAAAAGTTACATTTTCCTCCCACCCAGATATTTATTATTTACATAGAAGCATAAATTACATTAACTCCGATGTCGAACATGGTGTGCTGTTCCCACAAGATCCTGCAACCTTCAAATTGAGAGGATTGTATAGCATCAGCTGCTCCGAATGACATTGATGGAGAAACTTTTTCCTGGCCAAACATCAGGCAGTCACACTCCACAGGAAAAGGCATGCTCTATAAACAGAGGAAATATTGAATTACTGCTTCCTCGCTGCATGGTTCACAAGTCTGACACCATTCTCTGCCTAACTACGCTCTGTATAGCCTCTGGCTTCCATCGTGAGAAGACCAAGCGGAACTTATCGCAATTTCGCTGGAAGGAAGATATTTCAACACCTTCCAATGGCATTATATAAAACTAACAAACATCATTGGATAGCTATACACTCTATTAGTTTGTATTAGTGTTTTACAGCGGACCACTTACTTGGGATGCCGGAAGTGAGAGGAAGTAACTTTCGTGTCTGGTTGTATTTATAATTCATGATTCTCGAGCACGGAAAGCGGCTGTGAGCTACCGCGAGCTGAGCTGACGGTTTGAACGGAATCGCACTCGATCAGGAATCGCTCGTTGTGCCTACAACAGCTGCATGAAGGAACACCTCCTTGCTTGCACTTGAGAGTAAAACTATTTCTCTGTTAGAGCCACAAAGCGTTTCACCATCCTTGTAAGTGTTCTGTTCATGTCCATGGGCGGTATTGGTATTGAAGCTTGAACGTTGTTTCCGTGCGGATAACTCATGAGGTTGGATTATCGTATGTTGTTTTTTATTGGATAAGTTGCTGGATTTATTGGATATTACAACAGATATAATATGCTTGAATTGCAGTTTGATATATTTAAATTCTCTTTTCTATTTCTTCTTCTTCAATGGCTTTATATTCCTACTGGAAATTGGCCAGATTTTAAGCTTAGTTTTCAATTAGCATTTGCAAACTTGTTAACTAGCAGCTTTTTTGCCTGTCAATTGCATGAAATTCATGAATATGTAGCTTGCATGGCAAAGTATAAAGGATGCACTATACCCAGCCATGGTTGTCTTACATTTTTGGCAAAAGCTGCTTTTTTTTATTATTTATATTTTTCAATAACTCTGTACCTAGGGAGCTGAGTATGTTTTCCACTAAAAACAGCTTAGGTTGGCACGAGAATCGAACTTGCCATCTCCGGGACAATCCATTGCTTGTAAGCAGGCTTGTAAAATGTCATCTGCATGTCATTTGACTAATTTGTTCTTAACTTTCTTTAGAAGCCAAATTTATTGCATAATTTTAGATGTACTCATAACGCTTGGGTAGGGCTATATTTTTGTCCAAGGGTACATTGCTCTAAATATAACATCTTCGGCTGGAGAGTGAAAACTCTCCAAAATGTCACGTGTCATTTGACATAATGTCATTTGAATGACATTTTGCCTCAAACGCCCCAGATTACATATTTACAACAATGTCTTGTTAGACAAAGATGTAGGCACACTTATACGCTATAAGTTCGTCATACATCATGGATTGACAGCTACCTTCTGGAAAAAGTTCTGAGAAAATTATACAAACGAATGCAAATGACATTTTACAACACTGCTTGTAAGGCTTACTGGAGATTCCACACATTTTGTTCTTGAGCTTGTAATTCGATTTTTTATGATACTCATTTCGACTTGATCCATGGCAAAATATGTCACTTACACTAATCAAAATACATTGCTGTACATCCTCGATTTCTTCTAGTACGTTAAGGGTCAATTTATTCATTCCCGCTGGTAAAAGGGAATGGGACACATATGCTTAAACCGGGTTTGATGCCTAAGAGTAGCCTAAGAGGAGTGAAAGAAAGCCTAATTATAGATCGGTTATTTTGGCATACTATGCCAGGAAATATGCACCCTTATTCTTGTTTACGTACGAACGCGCTTTCGAACGAAAGCTGATGTGCATTATCGTTTACGCCAGCAAAATCAAATGGGGAAACGGTTCGAACGAACTGCATTCGTTCGAAAGTTTCGTTCGTCCGTAACCAAGAATAGGGGTGATGGTCTGTTTGAATGTGTAAAAATCATCTAACTACCTATATCCAAACTAATTTCGGTCAACTTCTTTGTATGATCTTTACAGAAGCACTGAAATACCACGGAACCCGCTTGACAGACTACGAGAAGCAGGAAATCGAAAAGTATCCGGAAATCTATTACCTGGGTCTCGATGCCTGCAAAATCAACGCAAAGCCGGGGACGGCACTCAACTCGGGTTACGACGATGACAATGGCAGCTACAACAAGGTCCGTCCGAAATCGTCTTCCTATTCTACCAGATTCCTAATTAGTTATTTTTTATTTGCATTATGGCCTACAGGTGATCCACGACCATGTTTGTTACCGGTACGAAATCCTGGAAGTCATCGGCAAGGGTAGTTTCGGTCAGGTTATCCGGGCGTTGGACCACAAAACCAACCAACATGTGGCAATCAAAATCATTCGAAACAAGAAACGCTTCCACCATCAGGCTCTGGTGGAGGTTCGGATATTGGACGAACTGCGCAAGAAGGACGTGGACGGAGCGTATAATGTGATACACATGCTCGACTATTTCTACTTCCGCAATCATCTGTGCATCAGCTTTGAGCTGATGAGGTAAGTTGAGATTTCATTCTGAAAGGGAAGATGTGACACAAATACGGTTGATCGAATTTGGGGGAAAATGTATGTCAACAGTCAGCACAGTTTGCTAAAACGATTTGCAACTTTCGTGTTTGAAATAGCAATACACATTTATTCTTCACCATTGGAATGAATATTTATTTGCTAAAATATTGTACTTCAGCACCCATTGTTAGAATCACGACACGGTCCACAAGGACCACACGGTAGACAGGGACCGCAAGGGCCACAAGGACCACATGGTCCGCATGGACCACACGGTCCGCAGGCTCCACACGGTCCACAAGGACCACAACTAAAAGGGCCACATGGAACACACGGCGGCAATGGCGCACACGGTCCACAAGGTAGGCAAGGTCCACATGGTCCGCAAGGGCCACACGGCCCACAAGGTCCGCAAGGCCCACACGGGGCGCATCCGATTTGCGAGCACGCTCCAAAGCACGGCTGGTATGGGCCACAAACTGGGGGACAGCATGGGTCACAGCAAGGTCCACAGGGTCCCTGTATATTTTTGGTGGGAATAAAGTTTTGGTTCATTTCTATAAATGTAGAACAGTGAACTTACACATGGACCACAAGGAGCGCATGGGCCACACAGCGGCTTGTAGCACGGACTAATGCAGATTTTCTTCGGCATTATGGGCGTTGGACGTCAATAGTTGGGAACAATTCAATCTTGTTTTTTAATTGGCTAGGTCTTGAGAAAAGTTCAATGTTATTCTTCTGCTTGAGTGTTCCAATGGAATTTTCTTATACTTCTTATACTTATACTCTAAAACTGAGAATTTTGCTTCTGCTCTGGCCGAAAGTTGTTCGTTGAATGACACGTAAGACATTTTTTCAACATATCAACCTTCTTACCAGCCTGCCTTGATTTTTGACTTTTGAAATAGATTGCTGTGATAGAAAAATGGTAAAATACGAATGTCTGCAAGCGTGTACGTACACGCACATTTCCCTTATGGGCCAAACACAATTGGTACGTTTGCGTGCGTTTTGACAGTTTTTCCATGGGAAAACTGTCAAAACGCACGCAAACGTATCAATTGTGTTTGGCCCATTATGGGCCAAACACAATGGACACGTTTGCGTGCGTTTTGACAGCTTTCCCATGGGTTTTCCCATATCTGCCTATACACAACATGTTTCACAATAAAGTAGTACATATCTGAATTTTGATGCGTGGAACAATCCGGTTGAGTCTCCTATTATTTCGAAAACTCGCGAAGGTCAGCCTCTGACTCGTGCTCCCATGTCGATCTTATGCCGTCTGATGATATCAGGCTGCCAGGATATTGAAATACTCCGAACGTCCGGCTACTGCAAACTTTGAGGGGCAGTTCCCGTTGACACTCAGCCACCTTGTCGTGCTGACGTTGATGGTGAGACCCGCCGCAATGAAGCATACGGTTAGCTCTTTATTCTAATATAGCGTTTCGTGATCATTAGCCAATTCAAATCAGAGTCGTCTAGATGTTACACGAAAATAAACTGCCAAAGCAGCTCAAGGTATGGTACACTGTCAATCGCACCCACCAAGACTATCGATTACGCGGAGAAGTAACATAGAAGATGAAATGTAACCTTGCATCACATCAGCGACTGTCCGAATGGGGCTAAACAAAGTCTGATCTGAAAATCTGAAATCCTTGCACCCTTGGTGCCACACAGATTTTCGTGACTCAGACAACAGAAATTCCTTCCGTAGTCAATATCAATTACAAACAAAGGGACACTTCCAACTTGTTGCCGCTAAAAAAGTACTACACGATAATTTGCAATGTTATGAAAACTCATATGTGAATATGTACATTATGTGGAAGATATTGATATGAAAAATGTATTGGATGTAACCACTTTCCCTTCGATGGGACTCGAATCCACGACCCACAGTACGCTAGACTGCTCCAACTAAGCTACGAAGGACCTCCGCCGGCCTTCGCAACCTAGCGGCTACTGAACGAGCTCGAGATTCCCAAATTGGACGCATAGTCAAATCACTCGTAATCCATTTTCTCAAGCCAACACTCCCACATGTGTATAGTACACTTCCACATTAGAGGAGTGTGAGTATTTAGTATGTCTGGCGGCTGTAGAGTGTACACATTCTTCATCAGCAACTGCACTGATCAAGTGAGGTTGTGTAAGCTATTTGCCAGTCGGTCGTCAAGCTCAGACCCGACCGCATTGCGTAGGCAAGAGCACGCAACTCAGGTTCAGTTCAATCAAAGTTAATTGTCTATATCCGGGGTCGGTAGTCCATCCGCTAAAAAGTAGTAGGGCATGCTGATGTGATGCTTCACATTCTACTTCACACTGCACATGTATTCCGTATAGTCCGGGAAGTCTGCAATTCCGATCCTTTGCAAGAACTTCATAAAATAGTCATGTTCAGACAACACGTCTGTGATTTCAAAAGTACATCTGAACATTGCCCCCATTTATTCTACCAGTTTGAGTTTCATATTTGACTGAAGTTTATAGTTCGGCAGTACTAAACATTTTGTTGTTATTGTTTCAACAGTAAAAAGTCCATCAGCAAAACAGCACTTTAAAAAAAAGAAAAAAAAATTCTACAGAAATAAATTCCTGATTTTTTTTTTTAATTATAGGTTTATGCTATATTCACTACTGGATAAATATGTTACAAATATTTATATTCTTTGCTTTATGTTAACATTCTTTGCTATCATTTTCCATTAAAATTTTAAATTTTCCATGGAATAATTGCATTTGGACTTTTTTGTTTCCTTGTTTATTTTTATTCCCCTCGTACCATCCGAGAGCTGTCGGATATAAAATAAATTTAACATTGGTATCGGCCTAAATAAAGTAATAAACACACTACCTGGGTACGTCTCCCCGGGTGTCTGGCTGCAGATTTCCGTTACCCTCGTTAAACAAAACACCGTTACGCACTACTGCAGAGTATCCATTTCTCAGCGTAACGGGAATCTCACTACAATTGTTCGCCAGTTCTTGAAGAGTTAGTACGTATTTGAACCCCTTACTCGATTTTTTCTAGCAATCAGTTTAGTCTAGGACAATGGGTTCCGAGGTATTTTAACTAATTGCTTGAAAGGTTACTTCCGCTGCATACAGTTTAGCCTTAAACGGATGGAATAAGACTGCTATTGGTAGCCATTTAGGCAGGACTAAATAAGATGAACCCCTTATTACCACAACTTAATGCCCTAGCTCAAAAAATTGATTTGGCCAGGGCTCGGTTTGCTAGATCTTACTCCGTAACACACACGTAACACCTATGTAAAAGTGATCTACCAGCGTTACGGGACAGCAAAATTAATTTGTCGTAGCCTGTTTTCGTTCCTCAGCCGATGGGCACTGAACTTTCCAATAGTTGGTCAGAACTTCTCCTCTTGGCCAACCTGAGCGTTTAAATCTCATATGATAATTTTGACATCGCATCGTTTTCAGACTCACGATCGACCTGCGCTTAGAATGCGTCCTTATCATCATCAGTGCATGGGGTGCAACCAAGATGGGGCGCAACCAAGGGTGGAGCTATGTGACCTTGAACCGTGTATTGTTGTATCAAATTGTTGATTCATTGTTTTCTGTTTAGTTGTAAGTTACAGAAATGAAATGAATGAGGTGAAAATATCCATGAATATTGTTACAACTGAGGGATTAAAGCAGTCTTTTCTTACGTAGAACATATTGCAGACATCACCTCAGTTGGTCGAGCTGTGTTGGTTGGTATATAACACTATGGGTCTCCGTGCCCCCTATAAAAAGTTCGTTTTTGGAACGACCCTATAGCAGCCTTAACGTTCACTTAGTATACGAGAAAGGCAAAAAGGTATTTAGTGTCGTTATATCATAACAAGAGAGGCGCTAAGGACAAATACCAATTGAAAGCCACATGCAACAACGAATTGCATGTAACTTCCCGCGGTGCCAACCACTCTAGTTGAATGAAGTCTTCAACGGAGAAATCCGTACCTGCCACCATTCCCGTGCCTGCCTCTGTTTGTTTTTAGTCGGGGTTCGCATTTTGATATCTCCAGACTGAATGATTCTGACTTCCTACGGAAAAGGGGATTTTTGCTGCACCTGTTTACATTGTAGCCCCAGAAGGTGCTTCCATGCAATAAATAGGTTCTGCCGGTTGGGGTGAATATGTATATGCACCGTTTGAGGTTGAATTTCTGTGTAAAGTACAGGTTTAAAAATAATTACGACTGGTCGGACGGAAGGACATTTATGACAGTTCAGTGTTGGTTTGCTTTGCTGGGACGTATACGTGGTAGAAACGAAGAATTCCCCAGAGAGCCGGAAAATAGGAAGGTAAGCATCGATTGACAGTTTTGCAACAGTAGCAGAATTCTATTTATATTTTGTCTACTTGGAGACATGCTTTTTGGTGCCCTAAAATGGTCAGATTATAGTTTAATTCTACAGAAGCAACACACAAGATGTTTCTCTTCGAAACAGTTAAAAAAAATAAATACTTGAAAAGCATTTACGTTTTGGTTCAATTTCAATGCAGTTTCATCCGAGTTCCAAAGTGCTCCATATCTTTAATTAAGCGTCCATCTTTTGATAATCCATCAACTTCTGTGATAAACCAATCCGAATGCATTCTAAAACAAATGAACGTCACTAATTGCCCAACAGAAGCAAAAATTCCGAAATGCATATATTGTCAAGTACCAAAAACACTCAGCATTAATTTGCAAGCCGAGCAACATTTTCAATTCACCCATCCATGTATTTCCATTTGTGAAGCTTTTTTACGTTTTCGGGTTTGACCTTTAGCGAGGACAATGTGGTGCAGTCGAAAATAGCTGGCCGTCACCCTTCCAATACAAAGCAGAAAGATTGGCGCAGAGATGTTTTTAGTGGAGTGAGATATGCCACCCTTAATTAGGATATAAAATGGGCCCCGGAGCAATTTTCGTACACAAATTCATGGGCGATAAACCCAAGGACAAACATGCTTTCAGCTTCTTCTTCGATGAAGTTCTCGTTTCTGTTGGTTGAACATTTGCAGAAAACTAGAATCCATTATCTCGTCGTTTCGATGCTATTTCGGTGTGGCCCTTTTATGGGTTTTTGATGATGATAGTTCATCCAACTTTCAGTTCGTCCATCATTACACGTCGGGCTTTCCTGAATTTTTCGTGTACCATGCGAAAATAAATTATAATGAATATGACGTCAATCAACCGTTTCAAGACATTCAGCGCAAAGTAGAATCATTGTTTCTTTACATTCTGTTAAGGGATATAAAAGTAACTTTGTGGAACTTTGACTTGATGTGCTGTTTCCACCCAACTTAATTAGTTGGGAGTCTCAGGCTGGGAATACCCAGCTTTATCGTACATTGCACAATGATCCATGCTGTAAAATTTGGAATCTAATATTGCGCATAAGCCCCAAAATTTTATTACCACCTTTGGGTTTCCGCGCCGAGCACTCAGCGCTAGACTCGGCGACAAGGAGATAGTGGTCAAGTTGGTACTCCTGATTTTTTGACAACTGATGTCGATTGGTTGTGTGAGTGCACCGGTGTCAAAAAATAGAGCTTTTAGCTAGGGATCCTATATTAAGAGATGTGCGAATACTTTTCTAGACGATTTAGCAACGCTGTTATTTTCGTAAACAAACCCTGCCAGCACTTGCCGCAGTGAAAAATGTTTAGGCTTGCACATGACTTTACATTCGAAAACACTTTTCATTATTTTGTCTATCCTCTAGCAGTGCATTTTGTTAAAATTAAAGAGCAATACGAATGAACACGATATAAGGCATCAACTAGACTACTTTTACTTTCGAAAACAAAACAAATTGTTTATTCGATAAAACTTTTCATAAAATCTATTTCACCAAAATCACAAAATCTCTCGATCTGCAACAATAACAATGTTCATTAGGCTCAATGTTCTCAATGCTCAATTGGCTCAAGATGGCCGCTTTCGCATATCTCTGAATGTAGGATCCCTACTTTTAGCTGAAAATTTAGTTGTCAAATGCACATTTTGACAGCAATATAGATGTATGAGTGAATGAAATGTGCAAATGCTCTATCGCGGAAGCAGTCGCTGAAGACAAGTGTCAATGGTTTCAGTGACGAAACGAAAAGTTTCAATGCAAAAAGCAATAGCCTATCCAGCTTTCCACGCTCGGTAATGGCGGCTTGTCGGTGTGCAAAAATCAATCGGTCGCTGTACTGTTTGACACTAGCTGGAGGAAAACTCACTGCCTAAAAGGCCTTTTTTCCCTTCCCCTCACCCAGGAACGCCAGTGGGCTTTCCTCCAGCTAGAGTCAAACAGTACAGTGACTAATTGATTTTTACGCACCGATAAGCCGCCATTACCGAGCGTGGAAAGCTGGATTCAGATTACGCCATTAATGACATAATAATTGGCGTTTCAGGGTAAATACGCTTTATGATGTCATTATTTACGTAATATTCCATACATTTTGCGCTGTCAAAAGATACTCGCTAAAAAAAATTCATAAAGAATTTATTACGAAAATTATTACGAGAGAGCTTTCGTTCTAACTGGGATGCAGGGAGAAATTCAACAAAACAAAACTGACAAGCGTCACGCTCTCTTTGCCAGAGAGAAAATTATCTCTGTTTTCATTTCGTTTCGTAGTTGACAGTCATGCTCTTTCTATCGCAGCAGGGTCGAATGCATGTTAGATGGAAATCTTCTGAGCGCTGAAGAATAACTCGGATTGTGATGGTTTTGTGGAAAGCATTTTATATGATGAAAAATAATGATGATAATTATTTATTCTCCACTTATTCAACATGATTTTTTTAAAAAACAGATGCTCTCTAGAATTAACATGAAGTATTTAACTTAAACCTAGATTTAATAGAACAAATCGAATAAATTTTCAAAGCTCAAGGGCCAATGCGGAAGACAATTTAAAACGTAGGAATGGTTGTAAAACGAATATATTTGATGAATAAACATGATTTCATGCATTTTTTCAATTCTGCTCTTTGAATGGCTTAATATACTTTGGATTTCAACATTTTTCACGTGGGACAACTGTACGATTTGAATGGGATGTATATATAAAGTGGAATAACCTTAAATAATACATGGATTGGTAATGCATTAATTCATCCAAAATCCAGTTTAAATTATATCACATTCACACGATTCGATTTTGTTAGAAGCTGTATCATTGATTGTCGAGTAGAACGCAATGGTTCAGTATCCATTTTTGAAAAAAAAAAATTAAATTGCTGAGTTGCCCTTCATACATGGAGATACTGGTGGAAATACATTTTGGTTCGATAATATTTCTTGAAAATTGATCCAATCGTCCTTTTTTTATTTAATTGTGAGAATTCCCAGAAGTATCTAAGTTTTTCTATCAAATCTCCGTTCGATCATAGTACAGAATAAAAATGCTTTTTAAACTTAAAAATAAATTGAGGAATAGTCTGATTCCCCGAAGAACGGCGCACCCAACTAATGAATGTAGCTTCGCTCATTATCCTTAATGAGAGCTTCAAATATTCTTCGAAAATCCCTTTTCATATTTTTTTTATATTTTTTTTCGTAGAAACTTTGTTCAGAAAAAAATGTTCGATTGTCGCCACACAAATGCTTGATTTCGCAAATTAAATTTTAAAACTCTCCTTGAATTCAACCCTGTATTAGCGTGCAAATGAGGAAACATGGAAACGTCAAGATATATTATCTTGCTGCAGTCTGAACACCTCGTAATAATTGGATACCCTCTCACTTAACAAAGTCAAACGTCGTTGGTGGCCTAATTTGAGCCTACCCACAACATCCAGCACCATTGATTGAAAGAAAAGGGTTCGCTGCTTCCATCAGTGGCAGTGGCGTTGGATTGCATGGGTGGGCTCAAATTAGTCCACCGGCAACGTGAGAAGCTGTTGTTTACCAAAGCAGTTTCGCCCTTTTGAAATGTTGATGCCGAAATAGCCCAATCTGAATAGGCTATAACAAACAATATTTTCATATCACATTATACGAGCTTTATTAAATGTTGTTGCTGTAGAGTAATTTCAATGTTTTAAAAAGTGTTGCAAAATGGGGAAAATGATTCAAAACATAAAATCACGCGTATATCCGTTTATACTACATTGCTGAGTTAACATTACAATCGCTGTTAAAAGCTTCCAATATCTTGGTAGTTAAATGGCGTCAGATGGTGGCGCACGGATCAAGAAAGCAAAAAGCCTATGCGAGTTTCCGGAATATCTGGAAAACAGGCAGATTGGGTGTGAATGCGCCAAAATCCGATTATTTAATTCTAACGTGAAATCTGTGCAGCTGTATGCTAGTCGAACATGGTGTGTATCAGTGGAGAACACTCAACGGCTGCAATGCATGCGGGATAGGGTGTCTCAAAATTGGACAAAGTCTGGAATATTGGGGGCTTGACCTTCAAATAAATATTTGAGGCATAACAAAAGAAAAATTGTTCTACGACAACTCTGGGAAATGTCGTTTAGGGATAGCCCCAACGCATTTTATGAAAAAAGGGAATTTTTGATAGGGAACATCGAAAATAATGGTATATTGGAAAAAATGTCGATTGAACCCAGCAGGATATAGCAGCAGAGGCAGACCCAGAGGCCTGCGGCGCAGCCTCAATAAAGAAATAGAAAAAGTCGACAGAAATTTAACCTGGCAACAGGTTAAATCTGGACATCGCTCAGGGTGAAGATTTTTCAAGTCGGCTTTCTGCACCACTGGGGGTGTACAGGACCCACAAAAAAGTAAGTAAGCTAAGGCTTACAGGCAACCATGCATTCACCAGCTATTTATCGCTGAAGAGTGTTATTTTGCACCACGTTCTTCCCTCCTTCTCCACCTGTCCAACCTGAGCGTTACCTCAAAACGTTCGAACCATTGATCCTTTTCAACACACCTCCTGCAGCGTTATGAAGCCAGATCCGTGGTCCTTCAGCACATCGACGAGTATGCGTGTGCCTCCGATTAAGTTAAAAGATTTGCAGTTCTTCGTATCGAGCTCCAAATCCCTAGTCCTTTTACGCCACTGTGGTCTTCGCCGATTGTTTCGGCCCGTATTCTATGGTTGATTGTTCGCTGCTTTTGACGTAGGACTACTTTTGTCTTCTTGGGATGCTATTATGTTATCAACCCTACCTAAGCAACGAGTTCGCGATCTTCGCCCAGCAGGCATTATTAAATGCATTTCGCACGTCGCGTCTAGAAGCATTTCCGAGGGAATTTCTGAAGGAATTTTCGAAGAAATTTCGAAAGGAATTTCCGAAAATAATCTGACCTTTCCGAGGAATTCCTGTGGAAATTTCTTAATAATTTCTTTCAAAACAATTTCCGTAGGTATTTCAAAAACCATTTCCGGAGGTATTCTTAAGGAATTCCCGAAGAACTTTCCAAAAAAAAATGCAAGAATTTATTCTTTCCATCGTGAATTTCTTCTCTCTCCTCTACAGCCCAAATTTGCATATTTGTCCCATATGAATAGGAAATCCAGCAAAGATGGGACTGATCTGCAATCATAGGCAGTCTAGGAATTTCTTCAAAAATCTTGCGCAAATGAATCTTTTGGAAATGGCTTTAGGAGTGTCAGCGAAAAATGGTTTAGGAATTCCTTCGAATTTTTTTTAAAAGAAATTGCTTCAGCAATTATTCCAGGATTTTTTTAAAATAAATAAAATAAGAGTTCTTACGCAATTTCTTCAGAACTTCATCCAGGAATTCTATCATTTTTTTTTCAATTCCCTCTTGATTTATTAACGCCTCCATTTGTAGTTCTTACTACTGACGCCGAATTATAAATGAATCAATAATGCCAAAAATGCTGGTGCCCCACCATTACCAGAGCTCTGGCGCCGCCAGTGCTATTAATCAAGTAACTATGGACGCTGGAATGATTTTACGTACCGGAAACTTCATGATTCCAGCATATGATAATAATTCGAACAATGTTGTACCATTCGCAGTTGTCACAGGTAGGTCCTCATTAACTGCCTGAGAACAGACTTTGCTTATCCGCTCGAGTGTTTACTAACTGGATCCGGCTCATCCTTTTCCACGCTACTCGTTAAACTTTTCTCCTTTTGAGCTTTGAAACTTTTTTCTCACAGCCGGCGCCGAACCTTGCTCGGGCTGTTTTATGAACTTTGCTCTTTCTTGCGGATTGTTTAGCAGCTCATTGTGCGCTTCCTCCGTGGCACGTGCCTCCACTAATATCGCAACTCAACAACAACGGTTGGTTATTACCACTTCGCAGGAAACTAGGATTAACCAACCAGCGTGAACACAGCAGTGAACTGCCCGGGAGGAAGAAAGTATGACATTTAAACTTGCTCATCGACCGACCGACGACGGCATCCGTTCGTGACAAATTGAAATGTCAAGCAGTCAACAAAGCTTCGGAGGAAGCGGTCGCAGGGAAATTAAGTTTCCTCGGAGTTTTTCCAACGATTAACGCATAGATTACTGCACAACAGAAGGAATAGAGAAACTTAAAAGATCAACCATGGGTAATTAATTAGCAGTACAATGAAAGTCATTAGTTCCGATTATACGGCGATGTTCCTTTTCAGGTTGTCGTGCTAATTGTCGGTTATCTGAAAAGAAGCAAAACTACCGCTAATTTTCCTAGTCGAATCACTGAATGATAAACTGCAGAAGCAGAACTATACCTACTGCTCATACAACAGCAATTTAAAATTGGCGCGCAAGGAACATTTGTTTTCCTCTACCATCTGAATCCAGTTCGAGAACTTTTCCTATTCCTTCCGGTCCGTCGATTTGCGGTTGTTTGTTTATTTTTAAGCGAGCAAATTTGTCATTTGTGTAATCGATGTGTGTGCAGCAACAACCAGTTCGATCTGGGGCAGTGACGGTTAGCAGTCAGTAGTAGCGGGTGGCTGGCAGGTGGAAATGAATGAATGAGGATGGCTACTTTTTACGTTAGTTTGTTTTATTGGCAGCGAAGGGAAACCTTACCGGAAGGCATTCAGACAAAAGTAAAGAAATGTCATGTTGTTAGCAAAATGAAAGGATTATAGAACTAAACTAATGATGGATATGGTATACACAAAAGTTATCGATATGATAACTTTTTGAAAAATGGCTTTCAGAGATAGTTAACATCTTTAAAGATAAAATCTTTTTTTTTTAACTTTGATAGTTCATGTTAGCTGAAATACAAAAGAAATTTCGGGAGATTTTTTCGAAGTATCTACCGTGAAAACAAAGAATAATTTTCCAAATTTTATCTTTTTTTTTTATGCATTCTGATTCTTAATTAATTAATTTCAAGATAAATCAAAATACAGTCCGATATGTGCTACCCTCTTTGAATAAATTTTAAATGGATTCCCATTAATAATTTATGTTGATGCTAAAGCTCAACTTAATTCACCGAGTAGTAAAACTGCCTATCTCGCATTTAGCCAAGACACCAAACTTACGGCTCGATGTACCATTTTATAACTTACTGATTATGGATCGACTGTACGTTTTAATTTTATTTATTGAACGGCTACTCAGTCTTGAAATTATTACAACGAGTTTTTTATTTACCCGACGTTTCGACACGGGGATTGTGTCCTTGAAAAAGACACCATTTTTCTGTGGGGGCGTGGTCTTGTTATAATCGCGTCGTTCGAACACTGATTGCTTTTGAGTCCTGATTGGAAGTCGCTCTTGATCAAAACTCTTCTGAATCTTGATTGTTTCCTGCAGGGGTCCTTGGCCTTGCATGATCTCGGAGTTATGGCTGCTCCCAGGTTTAACATGCACTGCACTCCGCCTGTATACTCCACCATCCTTTGTCTGGACTTTACAAGAACGATCTGGAAATTTGCGTATCAATGTAGCTTCCTCCCATTGCTTATTCAAATCTGGTCTACGTTGAACGACGAAATTTTCACCGACTTCCAGATCTGATAGATTTCTGGATATTTTGTCGTAGCTTGCCTTGACCACCTTTCTCTTGTATGTAATCCGTGGCTCAACATTAGACGCTTGTGAGGGTTGCAACTTATTCGTGATTAGAGGTATCGTTCACCGTGTACTCCTGGAACAAATTCGCTGGTTTGGACTTGTACCGACTGCATTTGGTGCAGTCAATCAACACCAATTTTCTTGCACTTCTTGAACAACTGCTTCATGTATTTCACCGCCGATTCTGCTTTACCGTTCCCTTGAGTGTGGTATGGGGACGACGTCACGTGCTTGAAGCTCCAATCCTTTGCAAACTTTGTCCATTCTTCGTTGTTGAACTGAGGACCGTTGTCAGTGACAACAACTTACGGTGTGCCATGTCGCGCGAAGTGACGTTTGCCAAGTATTGACGATGGTCCTTGTCTTCGTATCGCTGAGAAAATCTACTTCAACAAAGTCAGAGTAGCTATCTGCAGTAATCATCATGACCGTTTTCTTCCCTTCCTGCTTGATCTCACCCAAATCAATATTTACTCGCTGGAAAGGATACTCCGGTATCTGGTGTGTCGACATCGGAGGCTTACATTGACTGGCGCTGAATTCCAAACATACCACGCAGTTCCGCACGTAGTTGCTGACTTGATCCGCCATTCCAGGCCAGAAAAATGATTCTCTGGCCGCACGCAGCGTGTAGTCGACACCCAGATAAGCAACACGTAATTTCTCTATCAGCTTCTTGCGGAGGCATTTTGGTACCACAATCCGATCTCCCTTGAAGATCACTCCTCAGAACGTAGTTAGCTCGTTCTGGAATGCACGGTAGGGCAGCAAATCATCACTCAGCTCTTCCTTCCTGTCTGGGCAACCTTCGATTAGGACTCTCATCAGGTTGCTCAGGGTTGGGTCCTTTTTGGTTTCCACAGCCATCTCTTCGAACCTCTCATCCGACATATTGATTAGCTCCACTACATTCGTGCTTGCTATTTCACTGAACGCAGCATCCACCTTATTTATCTGCATCAAACCTTCCTCATGATTTTCGCTCGGCTGTTCGGTAGCAGTTCTGGACATCAAATCGGCAATATACATTTCTTTCTTGTAGCGCACGTCGATGTCATACCGCTGAAGAGTCATTCGCATTTTCTGAAGTCTCAGCGGGGCTTCGGTGATCGGCTTCCTGAAAATATCCTCAAGTGGTTTGTGGTCGGTTTCAACCAACACTTTCCGTCCAGCTGCATACTGATCATGTCGCTTACATGCGAATACGATAGCTAGGCATTCCCGTTCGATTGACGCATAGTTTCGCTCAGTTTTGGTCAATGTTCTTGACGCATAAGCTACAGGCCTCCCTTCTTGCAGCAAAACACATCCGACTCCGAGTTGACTAGCGTCACACTGGATAATTAATGGTTCCGATGGGTCATAGTATCTCAGTATGGGTGTTTGGGTAGCCAATCTTATTGAGGTTAAGTAAAAGCGAGGGAATTCGGAGACAAGTAAACGCGTGTGGACGCTAATACGCTACAGACAAGAGTGAATTTATTTACGTTTCAATACATGTGTGGTTTGACTTTAATAGAGTTGCCAGATGGGCATTTCGTTTAGTTGTTGCTCGAACCGGGGGGTTCAACACTCCTCCTCAACGCGGAACGATTTGATGCCAATCGCCTCCCGGAGCTGTTGCAGTTTCACGGCTTGCAATGGTTTGGTTAGCAGATCAGCTTGCATGTGTTCAGTCGGACAATATTGCAGTTGCACGATGCCGTCCCGAACCATATCCTTGACGAAGTTGTATTTTGTGTCGATGTGCTTTGCCTTGCGTTCAGCTCGGTCTCCACGGGTCAACGCAATGCAACTCTGGTTGTCCTCCTTAACCAAAATCGGTAAAACTAACTGCTCGTCAACGTCCAGCATGAGCTTCTGGATCCACTTCACCTCCTGCATGCACTCGGCGAGGGCAACGTATTCGGCTTCGGTACTCGATAAGGCCACACATTTCTGCTTGTGGCAGCCCCATCCGATGAGTCCATCGCCGTACTTGAAGACAAACCCCGAGTTTGATTTGCGGTCACTAGCGTCGCCCGCCCAGTCGGCGTCCACAAAACATTCCAATTTCTGTCCGTCTCCTCCGAGGTACAGTACCTTGTCCAATGTACCCTTAAGGTAGCGAAGTACCCTCTTGGCCTCAACCCAGTCCGCTTCGGTCGGCTTCGTGACTCGTCTTCCAAGTATTGACGTGGCGATTGATACATCGGGCCGGGTGGTCACGGCGACGTACAACAAAGCACCTATTAGACTCTGGTACGCTTTCGGTGAATCCAGTTTCCTACTACTCTCCTCCTTTTGTTTTAAAAAGCCGGGATCCATCGGGTATTTCGACGGCTTTGCGTCCTGCATACCAAACCGCTCCAAGTAGGCCTGCTGGTCAAGACAGTAACGCCCATCGACCATCCGAACACGTATCCCAAGGAAAAAACGTAGACATGACGCTGAAACATGACGCTGATCGTGAAGTTTTGTTTCATCACTTCGATCACTTCAGCAAACTCCTCTTCCGTGAAACAGATCACGATCACATCGTCAACATAGATAAGGACAAAAATTGACTTACCATCCTTCTGGCGTATGTAGAGACACGGATCTGCCATCGATTGGTAGAAACCCATACGCTTCAGGACCTCGTCGATTTTCGTATTCCAAACACGAGCTGCCTGTTTGAGGCCGTAAATACTGCGCCTCACCCGGCACATGTTGTTCGGCTTACCATTCGCACACCCGGGGGGCTAGCGCATGAAAATCTCCTCCTGAAGCTGACCATGGAGGTATGCAATCTTAATGTCAACTTGTTTCGTCAACATCTTCCGCTGACTTTCCACATTCAGCATCGTCCGAAACGTGATTTGCTTTACAACGGGAGCATAGACCAGATCGTAATCGGTCTCGATTTTTTGGCAGAAGCCATGCGCGTCGAGCCGCGCCTTGAACCAGACGAGATTGCCTTCTTCATCTTCCTTGCACTTATAAATCCATTTGGATCTGATAGCCTTTCGGTTTGCCGGCAACTCCATAATTTCCCACTTTCCATTTTCACGTTGCGACCGCATTTCCTCGGCCATCGCCGATTTCCACTCGGCGCAATGCGAACCAGACACAGCTTGTACGACCTCGGTTCAACCAAGCTCTCCTTTACCGCATTCACTTTCTCGGAGTATCTTGCTGGTGGAACACCAGCTGTTGCCCTCTGCGAACGACGTACGACCGGAGGTGGTGCCGAATATTCAGCGTCATCATCGTTCAACAGACCGCGAAGCAAGTCGTTATCGTTCCAAAATTCTCGTGGCCAGCCATCATCTTCGTCGTCCCAGCCAGGGACGGGAATGGTTGACATTTCTTTTTACCATTCCTTCTTCTATGCAAAAAAATAAAAACAAAACCACGGCAGCCACAGCAGCAGCCACGCCAAGCAGACGACAGTCAGCACATGCTTTTTTTTTCGTACAATAATTTCACAGCGTATAACCGTTTTTGGTGGGAAATATTCAATTCATTACTACTTGCTTGATTTAGAGACAAGAACGAATAAATCAGTACCTACGGATAGCACTCCTTTTAGGCTTTGCGCCACAGGTAATTGAACTCGGTTCTGTGCTGTTTGCGCTGCGCACGAGCCGAAACAAAAATCTCACGCAAATGTTGACCGCGCGCCGGCACGACTCTAACGTAGCAGCAAGCAAACAGTTTGTTTCATCGGAAAAATAAATGTCACGATGTCGCGTACATTTTTTTGGCAAACTGTTTCGGCTTGTTTGGCGCAAGAAATTTGACTGAAAAAAAGATAAACATTCGCATAATCAAAGTGTTTTAATGTACATTTCCCAACACTGGTCCCAGCCAAAGAAGTCGGGCTCGGAATTCGTATCATCGGCCGCCGGATGGAGGTCACTTGGCACGTTATCGAAAGACCACTCGATTTCTCTTTCACTTGTCGAACTTTTCTCCAGATGTTGAAGTTGACTATTGGAACTGTCGCTACGAAGCTGATCCTTGGATCCATCACCGAGCTCTAAAAAACGGACATCGCGACTGATTTGGATCTGCCCGGTCTTCGTATTCAGCATCCTATACGCTTTATGTTCGGCCGAATAGCCGACGAAAGTCATCTTAACGGCCTTGACGTCTAATTTCTTCCGCTTCACCGATGGAATCAGCACATAACCGACGCTTCCGAACAGTCGCAGGTGGTTCATGTCCGGCTTCCTGCCAAACCAAATCTCGTACGGCGTACGATCTACTGCAGCAGATGGCAGACGGTTCTGCAGGTAACAAGCGGTGTTTACCGCCTCCGCCCAAAATCGCTTGTGCATACCTGCGTCTAGCAGCATACACCGGCTCATCTCACTTAGAGACCGGTTCTTCCGCTCCGAGACCCCATTCTGTTGGGGTGAGTACGCTGCAGTGTATTCCGCCTTGATCCCTTCTTCGATATAGAACTTCCGTAATGCTGCGCTGGAATACTCCCCGCCCTGATCGGAGCGGATTACTCGCGGTTTGTGACCAAACTGATTTTGAACCAATCTCACGTATTCGCGAATTTTATCCTCGACCTCCGATTTCTTCTTTAGGAAATAGACGTAAGTATAACGACTGTGATCGTCTATTAGGGTCATATAATAGCGGCACCCTCCGGGGGTTGTCTCTTCCATTGGGCCGCACACGTCGCTGTGAATAATATCCAGCACTTCCGTCGATGTCTTCTCAGCGATTTGCGGGAACGATGGTCGGGCCATTTTGCCTTCGATGCAGCATTCACAGGTCCAGCGCATGCCGCAGTCAACGACTTTCAGTCCAGTCACCAAATCATGCCGCTTCATGTTGCCAAGAACATCTGGATCCCTGTGTCCAAGGCGGCGATGCCAAGTATGTTGACAGTTTTTCGTGTGCTGTCGTGTCTCGGATTTCAACACTCGATCCTCTGCAACTCGTAGCCAATACATATCGCTCACTTTATCCGCGACCGCGACGACCGTATTACCGAATACAAGTTTGCAACCGATGCTGTCAAATACCGCACTGACACCCTTCGCCGCGAGTTTCCCGATCGAAATCATATTTCCCTCGAGCGTCGGAACGTAAAGCACACCGCGAAGTGTGAGTTCGATCGTGACCCCACTGTCATTCACACACTTAATCAAGCAGTTGCCAATGCCTTCTACGCGATTTTCGCTGCCATCCGCGACGATGACACTCGACCGCGAACTGTGTTCCATCTGAATAAACGCACTTTTATCGCTACACATATGCGAGGTGGCACCCGAGTCCACCAGCCACGAATGAGCAACGTCACGACTACCATGCCGACGAACCATGAACGTGAACGATCTGGTGTCATTTTCCTGCACCTGCTTCACTTTTTCTTTTTGCTTCGGTTTATTCTTCTTTTTCTTCTCGACATTACTCTCGGCGTTCTTCCGGGTCAGAAACTCCTTACAGTCGCGCTTCTTGTGTCCGGAGCGACCACAGAAAAAACACACCCCTGCTGATTTCATGTCACTATTCACCCTCAACACTCGCTCCTCCTGAGATTTTCCGCCGTATAGCTTTTCACTTTCGTCGATGAGCTTTGTTCGCACTAGCTCCATCGTCAAATCCTGATCCGAACGGCTCTCTAGAGCGGTGGTGAGACCGTCGAACGCCTTCGGAAGACTTCGCAAGATCATGGCCACTTGCATGCTCGCCGACAGCTGCTCACCCGAATTTTGCAATCGGGAATAGAGATCCTCCATACTATACAAAAACTCCTCCATATTCTCACCTTCGCGATAGTTCGTGCTGCAAATTTCTTTCAGCAACGAAACCTTACCGGTGAGAGTAGCTTTGTGATGGTGAGACTTGAGCGCGTCCCATGTTTCCTTCGCCGTGGTTTTCGACATGATGAGGTTATGTTGGTTGTCCTCAACCAATAAAGCGATGGTGGCTCTCGCTTTTGTATCACCTTCCGTCCAGTCCGACGTGACCTGTGCTGGCACGGTGCCGGGGTCGACGTATTTCCACGTCCCTTCCCTCATCATCAGCATCTGCACCTTGAAAGCCCACGAACGATAGTTCCGGTTATTCAACCGGATGACGCCAACCTTCGAAAAGTCCATTTTCACTCTCACGAAAGTTTTTCGGACAAATACACTTTCGTCACTACCGAAAACGATTTCTCAACCGCGTCACGTACTTTTCCGTAGTCTTTCTGCTTCCGCACCGAAAAAACACCTTTTTTTCGAATCGCGCACAATTTAGCTACCCCGGCTACCCGGCCCCAATGCTGAGCACCATAACCTATTGAGGTTAAGTAAAAGCGAGGGAATTCGGAGACAAGTAAACGCGTGTGGACGCTAATACGCTACAGACAAGAGTGAATTTATTTACGTCTCAATACATGTGTGGTTTGACTTTAATAGAGTTGCCAGATGGGCATTTCGTTTAGTTGTTGCTCGAACCGGGGGGTTCAACAAATCTCTTAATCTGCTCGAATGCATCCGCAGCTTCTTTGTCCCACACGTATTCGACGGCTTCTCGTGTCAATCTTCTCAACGGAGCACTCACGTCCGCTAACATCGGCATGAATCGACCCAAATACGTTCCTGCTTAGCACTGCCGAAATCTTGCTTGGGTCTGGCTTCACACCTTTGTCTGTCAAGACATGACCAAAGAACGGTACCGATGATAGCGCCACTTTTGCTTTTGAGCGGTTAAGCTTCAATTGACGTTCCCGAAACCTTTGCATCGCAGCCTCTAGATTCTGGTTGTGGTCCAGCATCGCCTCCTCCATCGTGTCACCGCAGCCGAACACAATGATGTCGTCAGCAATGCAACGTACTCCACGTAGACCCGAAATCACCTGCTGTCGCGCCTTTTGGTGTATCTCCAGCGCACGCGATACACCGAACGGCATTCGCTTCCACCGATAAACACCCATGGGTGTCCAAAAGGCTGTCAAATCCGCGCTTCGGTCGTCCAGCTCTAGATGCCAGAAGCCATTTTTGACGCCCAGTATCGTAAAGATTCTAGCCTTCGCAGCATTTCTTCTATAGTCGGAATGTGGTGGTTTGCACGCTTCACTGCTTGATTCAACTCTGCTGGGTCCAAACACAGGCTCAATTTGTTGCCTCTTTTTACCAGCACCAAGTTACACAGCCAGTCCATGTGTCGGTTCACTGGTTACACTATTCCTTTCTTCTCCAGATCGCTGATTTTGGCCTTCAGTTCTGGAAGATATGCGAGGGGAATGCGTCGGGGCTTCTGCTGGACCGCTGTAATAGAGTCGTCGATTTCAATTTTAAATTTTCCATCGAATTTACCGTCCCCTTCGAACACATCTCTGTACTTACTCAGGATCTGGTCGCATTCCTGCTGAAGGGTATCGAGGCTGAACACGTCGTGTACCTGAATGATGCCGTGTTTTCTTGACTACAATAAATGTCAATATCCTAGTCCCAGCTTAATCAGCAAGTCGATTTATCCTTTCGGTACGATACGTTTCCCAGAATAGCATCGCAGTCTGATTTTCGTCGGACTCAGCTGAGGGTCCGCAATCAACCGCTTCAACTCTTTGTAGCATATGACATTAACCCGAGCTCCTGTATCTACTTGGATTTCCAGCGACGTTGTTTTGTGTATTCCGACGATCACTTTGAGTTGAACCATTATCTTGCCAGCATTTACCATGTCATCGATTTTCGCAATGTCCACGTACTCGCATTCTTCCTCTGAATCGGAATCTTCGGAACTCTCTGAGCTATCTTGCACTTGGCGAACGTGCTTTTTGGGCCACTTTCCTTTTTTCTTCTTCTTCCGGCAAACAATCCGAAAATGGTTCTTTCCTCCACACTTCGTCTTCGTGGCCGTCACTTTGAACGTATCTCCGGAAGCTTCCTTGCTTGGCGCCATCCTTTCGTACTTCTTGGCCAGCTCCTCGATCTCTTGATGATCATTCACTTTCTTCACCATTTCCGCAATCGAAATATTCCCCGCCTTGAGAAGTTCTTTTCGCATCTGATGGTTTCCGATACCGGCAATTATCCGATCTTTCAGTGCTTCCTCCTGCGTATCGGCGGTGTAGCCACATTTTTTCACTTTTCTCTTAATCCTTTTCACAAAATCTTCGAATTTATCTCCGTCTTGCTGGCACATCGTGTTGAACTCCGCTCTTTCTACTCGCGTGTCTCTATCTGGAACCAGGTGCTTTCGTACCTCCTCCAGAATCAAATCCGGCGACGCATTTTGTGCTGCAGTCAAAGTGAGCTCGTCGATCAACATCACTGCATCTGCTCCGATGACGGCCATCAATGTTGCCACTTGTTGTGCCGCCGGCTTCGTCGTTAATTCCGTGGCCAGAGCGTAGTATTTCCACTGGAGCTTGAAGATATTCACAGCTTCTTCCTTATCTCCATCCAGATTCAGAGGTGCGGGAATCGGTATGTTCGACATTTCGAGGTTATGTCCGCGAAGCGAGCGTAATATACAATATTTCCCGGAGTTTTGGACCGATAAACACCAACCGTCCGCGACCGCGATTACCGCGAACACTTTTCGTCCGTTTTCTCAAGAAAAACTCTAGATTTATCGCAAAAAAATCCCATTTCTGACACCATGTTTTGCAAAGAACGTGATTCGGTGTTGGCTGTCTCGAGTGTACTGTTTATTCGTGTATATGGTAGGGTGGTTCATAAAAACTTAAAACTAATAGGGTGGTCCAAATACAACAAAGACGAGTTTGTACTATTCCATTTAATTCCACTACTTAATTGTACCTTTCACAGATACGAAAAGCTTCTATAAAAAGTTCGTTTTCGGAATTAAATGATAGTCTTTCGGTACAACTTTGTGTACGAGAAAGGGAAAAATCGATAATCATATGTTTCTCATAGTGATTTTCATTGAGATCGGATTGGACCTTCAGATGGATCTAATAATTAAACGATGCATATAGTTTTCATGAGTCTAGTTATCGAAAAGATATTTTGATCTGAATTTTCATCACATGATTTGATTTTTCCTTTGTTGAATCAAATATGGTATAGTTACATTCATGAACGATAAACCGAAGTGGTCTATACGTTTCGTCAACAATCAAATTATTTTAAAAACTAACCCTTACAATAACAATTATCTTGGCTTTTCAACTCAAATCCTCTTAGTTGTCCATAATCGCCCTCCGACTACTAATTGACGTTTGATCTATAACCGTTGTGACCCCCCAAAATTGCAATACAAAACGATGAAAATTAAAAGCTCCGTTCCGTTAATATATTGCCATCAGACATGAAAGCTCACGTTCACGTTCATGGCAACCCGGTAACAGAGTGTGGAGGTCGTTCTTTTGGCAAAGTTTGCTTTAAACTTAAGTGATTAACTGGAAAACTTTGCCCGCTCGAATCCGCTACTAAAAGCTACCGCAAACAAACGCTCCGCGCGCTGCCAGCAGCCGGGACAATGATCCGTTTATTGACAAAATTACGGACGTCATAGCTGTTTTATATTGGGGGTATGTGGTACGCTGTTTAACCGAAAAGAAATATGCTACGAAACATAAAAAAATAACCTGAAATTCGAAGATATTTTTACGAATAAAGAGTATTAATAATAGTACTTTAATGTATAAAAATCGATTGATCTTTCCAAATTACTAAATTAGGCGATTATTATCACAAAGCCAATAATTCATGAAAATTATACAAAGAGTAGTAATAAAATGCGGGAATTAATGGGAAATATTGTTTTTTTTTAAGATTTATTTCAAATGTTCTTTTTACAACAAGATGACGGTGATTATCAATATCGCATACGTTTTACCAAATATGACTACAGGTACATGTTCCGCGGGATCGCCTTGGCCTTTGGCTCCCGTAGCCCCTCGCGAGCTGATGGAAGTTTAATCGTGATTTGTGTCGAATCATGCCATGCGATAACTGTCACTGCCAATAATGGCTTTGCAGCACGCATACGCTCTCCATCATCGATTAAAAGCGAATTTCCCCTTCTTCTGCCATTCCAGCCTGAACCTGTACGAGCTGATCAAAAAGAACAACTACCAGGGATTCAGCCTGAGCCTCATCCGACGGTTCTGCAACTCGATAGTCAAGTGTTTGCGATTGCTCTATCAGGAAAACATCATCCACTGTGATCTGAAGCCCGTAAGTATTATGACCGGTCGGTGCCAGGCCATAATCCCGGTTTTTTTTTGTTCCGTCCGTTGTCACACATTTTCGTCACCGGGGGATGTTTGGTTTCTCGTTCCAGGAAAACGTTCTGCTCAAACAACGGGGCAGCAGTTTGATAAAGGTTATCGATTTTGGCAGCTCATGTTATTCGCACCGCAAAGTCTACACCTACATCCAGTCCCGCTTCTACCGGTCACCGGAGGTCATACTGGGGCTTTCGTACGGGACGCCGATTGATATGTGGAGCTTAGGTGAGTTTTGCCGTTTGTCTTGTGGGTGGTGATATTGATACCTGGAGAGCGGCGACAATAATCGATTTAATTGGATAAGATATCGTGTGGGTGGAAAATCTGGAGCGTGGGGACTCTCACCTTTATAGGTATATGAACTATGAGCAGTCGATCCGTAACATTTTCATTCGACATGCCAAAGTACAAAGGTAGAAAATAAGTTTTCTTATATAGGTAGAGTGTTCTAATATGTAAGCAATAATCCTGAGCTTATCTGCTATGTTTGCTTAAGCAATTTTTTTTTGTGGGTGTTCAGTTGGAGCTACCTGGTAGCTTAGTTTGAAAGACAAATACTTGAAGGACATCTTGGGTTAATATCGCGGCTGGAGACAACTTGGAAGCCGTAGTTGATTCGGACACCATTTGATTCCAACTTCAGCAAAATTTGGAGATCTCATATTCCTAGATTTGAGGCGCAAGTGAAAGACAAATATTTGAAGGACATATTTGGCTTGACATCACAGCTGTAGACAATACGGGAACCGTGGTTTATTCGATAGACCATTTGATTCAAACTCCAGGACAGTTTGTAGATCTCACAATATCTCGTATGCCTGGATTTAAAACGCAAGTGAAAGACAAAAAATTGGAGGACACAATTGGGTTGATATAGCTGCTGAGGACATGCCGTAAATGATTTGGTAAATCATTTGATTCAAACTCTAGGACAATTCTCGCTTAACTTTTCAAAAGGACCTAAGTAACATTTTTTTCATGAATTAATTTGAATAGCGCAATCAACAGAACAACATGAAAACTTTTGATTGCAGTACTCAAATTGATTCATGAAAAAAATGTTACTTAGGTCATTTTGAAAAGTTAAGCGAGAATTTAGAGATCTTACAGCATCTGGTAAGCATGGATTTGAGACGCAAGTGAAAGACAAACACTTGGAGGCAGTGTTGCCCTACACTCAAGGCGAAAAATTTTGCTCTTTGATCTTACTCCATCTAAACGATATTATAGTCTTAACTAAAAAAGTTCAACTAATAGGAGGATATTTGAATTTTCTAAATGTTATGTCAAACTGTGAAAAAAATGCACGCCAGGCAGAGTGTAAAATAATCGAAAATTTTTGGTGAAGTCCATTTTTCTTCATTTGTCAGTTCACTTCTGACACATTCATAGTCGGCTCTGGACAGTCAATATTCAGTTGAATATTAGTCATTGAATATTTATGCACATTTAACAAATTGATAAATTATCTGAAATCTGAACACGTTTCAATTGAATAAAGTTGTTTATCACACAGGACTGAATCCGATTTTCACCCGCGAGGCACTTTCAACGGTAAACATCAACATAACAATACTAATTATGTTTTTTTCTGCACATAGTGAACACACTCAGTGACAGTCGAATGAATGAGTTCGTGGAGTAGTCGTCATTCTATGTTTTGAATATTCATGCGATGTTTGTCAAAATTCGGACCGAAGTTGCTTCATGAAGATGAATATTTTAAGCTCTGCGCCAGAGCCACAGGAGCGCGCGCACTGAAAATACACTGGAGTGTTTTCACCCCGAAAATATCCAGAAGGCCACATGGAAATCACCTAATCAAGTAACGGAAAACCAAATCGACGGTAAATTCTTCTCCGACATCACGAACGTACGCCCTTACCGTAGTGCGAATATTGAATCCGACCACTACCTCGTTGCAGTATATCTGCGCTCAAAACTCTCGACGGTGTACAACACGCGTCGGAGTCGTCCGCCGCGGCTAAACATTGGGCGGCTACAAGCCGGTAGACTAGCCCAAGACTACGCGCAGCAGCTGGAAGTGGCACTCCCAACGGAAGAGCAGCTAGGTGCAGCATCTCTAGAAGATGGCTGGAGAGATATTCGATCCGCCATTGGAAGCACCGCAACCGCTGCACTAGGCACGGTGACTCCGGATCAAAGAAACGACTGGTATGACGGTGAATGTGAGCAGTTAGTTGAGGAGAAGAATGCAGCATGGGCGAGATTGCTGCAACACCACACAAGGGCGAACGAGGCACGATACAAACGGGCGCGGAAAACTCGATTTTTCGGAGGAAAAAGCGCCAGCAGGAAGATCGAGACTGTGAAGAGACGGAGGAACTGTACCGCGCTAATAACGCAAGAAAGTTCTATGAGAAGTTAAGCCGTTCACGTAAGAGCCCAGGTGCCACAGCCCGATATGTGTAAGGACATAAACGGGAACCTTATTGCAAACGAGCGTGAGGTGATCCAAAAGTGGCGGCAGCACTACGAAGAGCACCTGAATGGCGATATGGCAGACAACGTTGGCGGTATGGTAATGAATCTAGGAGCACGCGTGCAGGACACGTGACTTCCGGCTCCGAATCTCCAGGAAATCCAGGAGGAGATCGGCCGGCTGAAAAACAACAAAGCCCCTGGAATTTACCAACTATCAGGAGAGCTGTTTAAGCACAGTGGTGAGGCACTGGCTAGAGCGCTGCACTGGGTGATTACCAAGGTTTGGGAGGATGAGGTTCTGCCGCAGGAGTGAATGGAAGGTGTCGTGTGTTCCATCTACAAAAAGGGCGATAAGCTGGATTGTAGCAACTACCGCGCAATCACTTTGCTGAACGCCGCCTACAAGGTACTTTCCCACACAGACCAGATGTTCGCCGTACGTCAGGTACTGCAGAAATGCCGCAAATACAACGTG
Source organism: Armigeres subalbatus (assembly GCF_024139115.2). Classification (NCBI taxonomy): domain Eukaryota; kingdom Metazoa; phylum Arthropoda; class Insecta; order Diptera; family Culicidae; genus Armigeres; species Armigeres subalbatus. Next base: position 260,556,709 of record NC_085140.1, on the reverse strand, counting down.
CCCACACATCATCTATTCATCGACTTCAAAGCTGCATATGATACAATCAATCGGGACCAGCTATGGCAGCTAATTCACGAACACGGATTTCCGGATAAATTGATACGGTTGATCAAGGCGATGATGGATTGGAAGATGTGCGTAGTTCGAGTTTCAGGGGCATTCTCGAGTCCCTTCGAAACGCGCAGAGGGTTACGACAAGGTGATGGTCTTTCGTGTCTGCTATACAACATCGCTTTGGAGGGAGTAACACGAAGGGCAGGGATTGACACGAGTGGTACGATTTTCTCGAAGTCCGTCCAGTTATTTGGTTTCGCCGGCGACATTGACATCATGGCACGTAACTTTGAGAGGATGGAGGAAGCCTACATCAGACTGGAAAGCGAAGTTAGACGGATTGGACTAGTCATCAACACGTCGAAGATGAAGTACATGATAGGAAGAGGCTCAATAGAGGTCAATGTAAACCACCCACCACGAGTTTCTATCGGTGGTGACGAAATCGAGGTGGTTGAATAATTCGTGTACTTGGGCTCACTGGTGACCGCCGATAACGATACCAACAGAGAAATTCGGAAACGCTTCATGGCAGTAACAGAACTTGCGGTAAGACGCTCGGCTACAAAGCAAGACCATGCTGAGCTGAGGGTGGCTGGGTTCGATTCCCGGGGTCGGTCTAGGCAATTTTTGGATTGGAAATTGTTTCGACTTCCCTGGGCATAAAAGTATCATCGTGCTAGCCTCATGATACACGAATGCAAAAATGGTAACCTGGCTTAGAAACCTCGCAGTTAATAACTGTGGAAATGCTTAATGAACACTAAGCTGCGAGGCGGCTCTGGGATGTAATGCCAATACGAAGAAGAATAAGATCATGGCAGGAAATCGTACGTACTTTGGACTCCACAAAACGCTCCGATCGAATAGAGTTCGCCGCCGTACCAAACTGAATATCTACAAAACGATTATTAGACCGGTAGTTATCTACGGACACGAGACCTGAACGATGCTCGTTGAGGACCAACGCGCACTGGGAGTTTTTGAAAGGAGAATGCTTTTTACCATCTATGGTGGGGTGCAGATGGCGGACGGTACGTGAAGGAGGCGATCGAACCACGAGTGGCATCAACTGTTGGGAGAACCATTCATCGTTCACACCGCGAAAATCGGAAAACTGAGGTGGGCCGGGCACGTAGCCAGAATGTCGGACAGTAATCCGGTGAAAATGGTTCTCGACAACGATCTGACGGGAACAATAAGGCGAGGTGCACAGCGGGCTAGGTGGATCGATCAGGTGGAGGACGATTTGCGGACCCTCCGCAGACTGCGTAGTAGGCGAAGTGCAGCCATGGACCGAGCTGAATGGAGAAGACTTTTATGTATTGCCCAGGCCACTCCGGCCTTAGTCTGGTAATAAAAATGTGAAATGAGCAATAATCAATTAAACGAGCTTATTCAATTCTGCAATAATAAACCAGTAAAAGCTGTACACATTTTTGTTGCATATATTCAAAATTATTAAGTTTTTTCTCTTTGCAGAAAAATGATTGAGAACGCTATAATAATAAAACCTCTCTAAAACCCCTGTCCTTATGTTTGTTATTGAAAATTGGTCAGATCGATCTATGCCCTCAGGAGGTACAGGGGATGGACAAAATAATTAGGATAGGCGAATTTTGGGTAAAATTAGATGTGTTGTAAATATCTTAGTTATCATCCGATTATGACAATTCAGGCATGCCCGAACTATAAAATTAATGCAGTTTGACGGTATGTCCATGGAACCGATTATGACCACCGAATTCCGGAAATATTCCGGGGTTTTCGGAGGTAGGTTCAAAACCTTGTGGTTAAAAATTGAATAATATTAGTAACCGCAAATGAAGTAGGGCTCTTGCTGATTGGAACCATGAATTGAAATTTGGAATCGGACCAGAATCAAGTGAGATATGGCCATTTCTTTAAAATCGGTTCCGATCGATACTCATCAAAGGGGTCAGGCCACAAATTCATTTGAATATCGCTTTTTGATAGATCAGCCACTATGATTTTATTCTAGAAGGGCTCTAATGTGTCCAGAATGAAAAACCAATTGAATAAACGGATCCTGGAGTCGCTGGGATGTCCCCGGGGAACCTGTGGAAGGGGACATTTTAGTTTTACCACCAAAATCAGTCATTCGACGGCTCTTTTTTTCTTGGTTTTCGATCAGGTAGCGAAGTATGAATATAAAATGGTCCATTGATGGCTCTGACCGCTTCCAGGATCTACGGATTGGCCCCGAGGAACCTGTGGAAGGGGACATTTTAGTTTTAGCACCAAAACCAGCCATTCGACAGCTCGAATGGAAGCGAAGTACGAAAATAAAATGGATTATTGACGGCTCTGACCGCTTCCAGGACCCAAGGATTGCCCCCGGGGAACCTGTGAAAGGAAACATATAAGTTTTAGCACTAAAATCAGTTATTCGACGGCTCTTTTTTATAGGTTTTCGATCAGGAAGCGAAGTATAAATATAAAATGACCATTGACAGCTTTGACTGCTTCCAGGACCTACTGGTTGCCCCCGAGGAACCTGTGGAAGGGGACATTCTAGTTTTTACACCAAAATTAATCATTCGACAGCTCTTCTTTAACATAAGCAAAGTATTAATATAAAATTGACCATTGATGACCCTGACCGCTCTCAGGACCTACCCTTTTTTTCGTGATTTTTTATCAGAAAGCGAAGTATGAGTATAAATTGGACCATTAATGGATCTGACCGCTTCCAGGACTTACGGATTGCCCCCGGGGAACTGTGGAAGGGGACATTTTAGTTTTAGCACAAAAACCAATCATTGGACGGCTCTTTTTTCATGGATTTCAATCAGAATGTGAAGTATGAACAAGAAATGGATCATTGACGGCTCTGACCGTTTTCTGGACCTACGGATAGCTCACGGGGAACCTGCCTACTTCATACTTCGCTTCCTGATCCAAAGCCATGAAAACAGAGCCGTTGTATGACTAGTTTTGGTGCTAAAACTAAAATGTCCCCTTCCACAGGTTTCCTGGGCCAATCTGTAGGTCCAGAAAGCGGTCAGAGCCCTCAATGGACCATTTTATATTCATACTTCGCTTCCTGATCGAAAATCGAATGACTGGTGCTAAAACTAAAATGTCCTCATTCACAGAATTCTCGAAGGCAATCAATAGGTCCTGGAAGCGGTCAGAGCCGTCAATGGTCATTTTAATTCATATTTCGCTTCCTGGTCGAAATCCATGAAAAAGAGTCTTCGAATGACTGGGTTTGATGCTAAAACTAAAATGTCCCCTTTCACAGGTTTCCCAGGGCCAATCGGTAGGTCCAGGAAGTGGCCAGAGCCGTCAATGGACCATTTTATACTCATACTTCGCTTCCTGATCGAAAACCATAAAAAAGAGCCGTCGAATTACTGATTTTGTTGTTAAAACTAAAATGTCCCCTTCCACAGGTTCCCCGGGGCCAATCCGTAGATCCTGGAAGCGGTCAGAGCCATCAATGGACCATTTTATATTCATACTTCGCTTCCTGATCGAAAACCATGAAAAAAGAGCCGTCGAATGACTGGTTTTGGTGGTAAAACTAAAATGTCCCCCTCCACAGGTTCCCCGGGGCCAATCCGTAGATCCTGGAAGCGGTCAGAGCCATCAATGGACCATTTTATATTCATACTTCGCTTCCTGATCGAAAACCATGAAAAAAGAGCCGTCGAATGACTGGTTTTAGTGGTAGAACTAAAATGTCCCCTTCCACAGGTTCCCCGGGGCCAATCCGTAGATCCTGGAAGCGGTCAGAGCCATCAATGGACCATTTTATATTCATACTTCGCTTCCTGATCGAAAACCATAAAAAAGAGCCTTCGAATGACTGGTTTTGGTGCTAAAACTAAAATGTCCCCTTCCACAGGTTCCCCGGGGCCAATCCCTAGATCCTGGAAGCGGTCAGACACATCAATGGACCATTTTATATTCATACTTCGCTTCCTGATCGAAAACCATGAAAAAGAGCCTTCGAATGACTGGTTTTGGTCCTAAAACTAAAATGTCCCCTTCCACGGGTTTCCCGGGCTAATCCGTTGGTCCTGGAAGCGGTCAGAGCCATCAATGGACCATTTTATATTCATACTTCGCTTCCTGATCGAAAACCATGAAAAAAGAGCCGTCGAATGACTGGTTTTGGTGCTAAAACTAAAATGTCCCCTTCCACAGGTTCCCCGGGGCCAATCCGTAGATCCTGGAAGCGGTCAGAGCCATCAATGGACCATTTTATATTCATACTTCGCTTCCTGATCGAAAACCATGAAAAAAGAGCCGTCGAATGACTGGTTTTGGTGGTAAAATTAAAATGTCCCCTTCCACAGGCTCCCCGGGGCCAATCCGTAGATCCTGGAAGCGGTCAGAGCCATCAATGGACCATTTTATATTCATACTTCGCTTCCTGATCGAAAACCATGAAAAAAGAGCCGTCGAATGACTGGTTTTGGTGGTAAAACTAAAATGTCCCCTTCCACAAGTTCCCCGGGGCCAATCCGTAGATCCTGAAAGCGGCCAGAGCCGACAATGGACCATTTTATATTCATACTTCGCTTCCTGATCGAAAACCATGAAAAAAGAGCCGTCGAATGACTGGTTTTGGTGCTAAAACTTAAATGTCCCCATTCACAGGTTCCCCGGAGACATCCCAGCGACTCCAGGATTCGTTTATTCAATTGTTTTTTTTATTCTGGACACATTAGAGCCCTTCTAGAATAAAATCATAGTGGACGATCTATCAAAAAGCGGGATTCAAATGAAGTTGTGGCCTGACCCCTTCGATAAGTATCGATCGGAACCGATTTTAAAGAAATTGCCATATCTCACTTGATTCTGGTCCGATTCCAAACCTCAATATATGGTTCCAATCAGCAAGAGCCCTACTTCATTTGTGGTTACTAATATTATTCAATTTTTAACTACAACTTCTCCTAACAACCACCTCAAATTTACGGTTTTGAACCTACCTCCGAAAAACCGGAATATCTCCGGAATCCGGTGGCCATAGTCGGTCCCATGGACATATCGTCAAACTGCATTAATTTTCTAGTTCGGGCATGCCTGAATTGTCAAAATCGAATGATAACTAAGGTAGTTACAACACATCTAATTATACCTAAAATTTGCCTATCCTAATTATTTTGTCCATCCCCTGTATGATCAAACCACTATTTCTTATGCGCAAAACACGCCAAAAACCATTTGTTGGCACGTGAAAGGCAGCAACACCACTAGGTGGATTAACCTTCCTAACGTGCTCGGGTCAATATGACCCGCATCGCACTTTCAAATTGTTATAGCTTTTTAACGCAACAATGTGAAGGTCTGAAACTTCTTGATTTTTCCTATTTCATGGAAAACTATGTTCCGGAAAGTTGACTTACTTTGTACGACGTTCCTGAACGGCTACAAAAAACCCACACTTAAGGTGTTCGGGTCATATTGACCCGTATTTGACTTAGCAATATCTCAGGCATTTCACAGCCAAATTCACATGTTTATGTATTCCAAAATAATCGTCAGCTCATAAATTTCCGAAACTGACCTCATATTGTTGATCGGCCACACCTACATTTTGTAATCGTCGGAGGAGGTATCGTCAGTTGGACACTTTTATATGGACGAAAATTGCACACAAATATCGCGAATGAACACTTTTATTGCTGTTTTTTTTTCTCAAAATGTACCCAATACTATTTCAAGGATGACGAATCATGAACCCAGAAAATATTCCTACAAATATTCTTGGCTCTCCAAACCATTCTGAATTTTAGAGCCCTGGTCTACCAGGTCAATTACGCTTGGTACGAAACCAATAGCAACCCATGGTGCCCATTACAAGCTCTTAAAGGCCTTGCGCATAATTTATGATCTAGATTTGTCCTAATCGGATGTTCTAAGTTCTTCAAAGCATTCTGGAGTTCAGGCGAATTGGTCTACCAAGACAACTGGGCTCGATATCAATCCAATAGCAACCTATACTGGCCCTTAGAGGCCCGTGTATCATTTACGGTCTAGATATGTCCAAACAGGGGCCCTCCTTAGCCGTGCGGTAAGACGCGCGGCTACAAAGCAAGACCATGCTGAGGGTGGCTGGGTTCGATTCCCGGTGCCGGTCTAGACAATTTTCGGATTGGAAATTGTCTCGACTTCCCTGGGCATAAAAGTATCATCGTGCTAGCCTCATGATATACGAATGCAAAAATGGTAACCTGGCTTAGAAACCTCGCAGTTAAAAACTGTGGAAGTGCTTAATGAATACTAAGCTGCGAGGCGGTTCTGTCCCAGTGTGGGGATGTAATGCCAATGAGAAGAAGAAGAAGATATGTCCAAACTGAATGTTCTAAGTTCTCCAAAACATACAAACTTCATACAGGCTTTTGGAGGCCTTGAGCATAATTTAAATCATTGTGGAGTTCAGACGAATCGGTCTCCCAAAACAGTTGGGTTCGATACAAAGCCAATAGTAACCAATGGGGTTCATACAGGCCCTTAAAAACACAAACATTGTGCATGATTTACGATCTAGATATATCCAAACCGGATGTTCTAAGCTCTCGAAGTCATTCTGGATGTCAGTCAAATTGGTCTAGCAAGACAGCCGGGCACGATATGAAGCCAATAGCAACTCACGGTATCCATACAGTGCCTTGGACGTCATGCACATGACTAACGATTTAGTTGTGTCCGAACAGGATATCTTAGGTTCTCCAAATCATTCTGGAGTTCAGACAAATTGATCTACCAAGTCATCTGAGATTGGTACAAATTCAATAGCAAGTCATATTCTCCACCAAGACCAGGATTTACGATTTGAATATGGCCAAGCTAAGTTCTCCAAATCACTGCGTAGTTCAGACCAATTGATATACCAAGTACACTGGGCGTGCTATGAAATAAACAGCAGCCGATGGTGTCCATAGGCCCATGGAAGCCATGCACATGATTTGCAATTTTGTTGTCGATATTGTTGCGATGTCCAAATTGAGGTTTAGTAGTCAATTGGGTTTAGTACAAAATCAAAGACAATCCATGGTATTCATATAGGCCTTTGGCAGCCATGCGATTCACGATTCAAATATGTGCAGAAACGATGATCTTAGTTCACAAAATCATCCCATAGTTCAGACCAATTTGTTTCGCAGGTCAACTACGCTCGGTACAAAATCGATAGCGACTTCTTCTTATCAACCAGGTCTCTGATTATTATCTGCATGGTTTATGGTTTAGAAATTACCGAATACGACGTTCTAAGTGCTCCAAATTTTGCAGGTAAGACGAATTAGTCCACCATGCCATTAACGCTAGGTACAGAACCGATAGCAAGTTATTATGTCCATTTATGTCCCTGAATACCATGCATATGAACACACAATCATAAATATAATAGCCCTGTTTGTCTGTTCGGTGACTAGCTAACCAGACGCACCACGCGGGGAAATTCTCACAAAAAAAAATAAAATATTTGACATTTCAATTCTTTTTTACTTTGCTAAAAACAGATGCTGAAAAGAACACCACTGACAACCTTAGACAACCAGACACAGCATTTGATGAAAAAATTACAGACAACAGACGTTGAAAATTTTGATTGAAAAAAAAAACACTTATCACGGGCGCTACTGTGTCCACAAATAAACTAGTTTAACCGTTGTGTGACCGGCAAAAAAACACCCTTAACAGGCCGGCAGGGTACTCGGGTACCCACGAAACTAAAATGCTTATATCTCTGGAAATTTACAACCGATTTCAACAATTTTGGGCTTATTCGATTCAGAATTTTCTCTTCTATTACAAGGATGAACCGATCCGGTCTATTAAATTCCTGGAAAATCCGGATTTCCAGGAACATGTCCTGCATAAATGATACTGATCGTGGATTTCGATAGCTAATCAGCTATACGGGTATCAAACTTCTAGAAATTTCATCAGTAGATTGATTCTTATCAATTTGGGTCCATCAGAAGTGCAGATTTTCGATTGGCCATTCCAGAACAGGTTCCTCGAGAGGTCATAGGTGGCCATGAACATTGTTCAATGGAACATCAACAATATGGGTATCAAACTTCATGAAATTAACTCTTGCGTATATCCTTCATGATCCTATGCTCACCAGACAAGTTGACTCAGGAGTGGCCATTCTGGAACAGGTTCCCCGAGAGCCGGGGTTGGCCAAAATTATTTCTCATTGGAACCCCAACAATATGGGTGTCAAACTTCTTGAAATTGTCTCAAGCGTTTATTTCTGATCTATTTAGGTTCATCAAACAAGTTCAACCCGGATCTCCAATTCCGGAATAGGTTCCCTGAGGAGTCAAGAATGTTCATTAACATTTTCAGAGCTCATTGTTTTAAATTAATTTATCTAGCAATGTGAGTGCTAAATAAATGCAAGTTGGAAATTATTGAGTTTGTGGGGAGGATTGACAAACGATTTACAAAATCAATAAAACGCAAAATGGATCCAAATAATTGTGTGAAAGTTCTAAATTGGAATGCCCGCTCTTTAAAGGGTAAGGAAGATGAATTATTCAACTTCCTAACAGTTCATAATGTGCATATTGCCATTATAACTGAAACGTATTTAAAACTAGGACTCTCTATTAAAAGAGATCCAACCTATTTTATTTACAGAAATGATCGTCTTGACAGCGCCTGTGGTGGGGTCGCCATCGTCATTAATAGACGTATCAAAAATAAATTATTTTCTTCGTTTGAAACCAAAGATTTTGAAACCTTGGGAGTTTCTGTTGAAACAAATTTTGGACAATTTTCCTTCATTGCAGCCTACTTGCCTTTTCAATGCAATGGGCAGCAAAAGAATTTGTTGAAAGCTGATCTTCAAATTCTGACTCGCAACAAATCAAAATTCTTCGTAATTGGTGACTTCAATGCCAAACACCGTTCATGGAATAATGCTCAAAGCAATTCCAACGGCAAAATTTTATTTGAAGATTGTTCTGCGGGATATTATACTATTCAATATCCCAATGGCCCTACTTGTTTTTCTTCCAGTCGAAATCCTTCTACAATTGATTTAGTTTTAACGGATTCAAGTCAGCTGTGTGGCCAATTGGTAACTCATGCTGACTTTGACTCTGATCACCTTCCTGTGACATTTGAAATCTCACAAGAAGCCATTTATAATCCAATCAGCTCTACTTTCAATTATCATAGCGCTGATTGGGATTTATATAAAACGTATATCGATAGGAATTTTGATGTTGATATTCCTCTCGATACCAAAAGTGATATTGATAATGCTCTCGTATCTTTGACAAATTTAATTGTCGAAGCCAGAGGCATTGCAATTCCGAAATGTGAAGTTAAATTCAACTCCATTATTATTGACGACGATCTTCAGCTACTGATCCGTCTTAAAAATGTGAGAAGAAGGCAATACCAAAGAACTCGCGATCCCGCGTTGAAAGTTATTTGGCGAGATTTGCAAAATGAAATTAAAAAAACGTTTCGCTATTCTGAGAAATACCAACTTTGAGAATAATGTCTCGAAGTTGGATCCCAGTTCGAAACCCTTTTGAAATTAACAAAATTCTTAAAAACCTCAAAAGCCAATTCCAGCGCTTAAAGAGGGAAATAAAATTTTATTAACAAATGGCGAAAAGGCTCAAAAACTTGCTCAGCAGTTCGAGAGTGCCCATAATTTTAGTCTAGGTCTCACTAGTCCAATTGAGGATCAGGTTACACGGAGCTTCGAAGACATTCTCAATCAAGAGAATGTTTTTGACCCTTCGTTGGGAACCAATTTGGATGAAGTGAGATCTATTACTAGAAAATTTAAAAATATGAAAGCCCTGGGTGATGATGGTATTTTCTACATACTTATCAAAAACTTCCTGAGAGCTCTTTATCCTTTTTGGTTAATTTATTTAACAAATGTTTTCAATTGGCATACTTTCCAGATAAATGGAAAAACGCCAAAGTTGTTCCAATTTTGAAGCCGGACAAAATCCAGCTGAGGCTTCTAGTTATCGCCCAATCAGTTTGCTTTCTTCAATAAGCAAACTGTTTGAAAAGATTATTTTAAATAGAATGATGGTTCATATTAATGACAATTCTATTTTTGCTGATGAGCAATTTGGTTTTCGCCATGGGCATTCAACCACTCATCAGTTATTAAGAGTTACGAACTTAATTCGGCTCAACAAATCTGAAGGATATTCGACTGGAGTTGCTCTTCTTGATATAGAGAAAGCATTTGACAGTGTTTGGCATGAAGGTTTGATTGTAAAATTGATGAATTTTAATTTTCCTCCGTACATCATTAAACTGATCCAAAATTATTTATCAGATCGCTCGCTGCAGGTAAACTATCAGAATACTAAATCTGATAGATTACCTGTAAGGGCTGGTGTCCCCCAAGGCAGCATACTGGGGCCCATATTGTATAACATTTTTACTTCTGACTTACCTGATTTACCACCAGGGTGTCAAAAATCTTTGTTTGCAGATGACACGGGCCTTTCAGCCAAAGGGCGTAGCCTTCGTGTCATTTGTAGTAGATTGCAAAAAAGTTTGGATATTTTCTCCACTTACTTGCGAAAATGGAAAATTTCCCCGAATGCTTCCAAAACTCAGCTTATAATTTTCCCACATAAGCCGAGAGCTTCTTATTTGAAACCTTCTAGCAGACATATTGTCACTATGAATGGGGTTCCAATTAATTGGTCTAGCGAAGCTAAATAAATAACTTTTAAAAATCACATTGAAGGCCATCAAGCCAAATGTAACAAATATATCAAGTGCCTATATCCACTTATAAACAGAAAATCAAAACTTTGTCTTAAGAACAAACTTTTGATTTACAAACAATTTTTTAGACCTGCCATGTTGTATGCTGTGCCAATATGGGCTAGTTGCTGCAATACCAGAAAGAAGGCACTCCAGAGGATTCAAAATAAAATTTTGAAAATGATTCTGAAGTTGCCTCCGTGGTATAGTACCAATGAACTTCATAGAATTTCTAATATTGAGACATTGCAACAAATGTCCAACAAAATAATTTCAATTTTAGACAAAAATCGTTGCAATCTTCTATTGCAACGATTAACTCTTGTACCCTTAGTATAAGATAGGTTAAGTTTAGTTTAAGTTGAAAACATTGTAATTCCTACATGGTTCAATTCAACCAGAGGAAAAATTCTAACTGCCAGAGGCAATTGAAATGTATTAATAATAACTAAAAGCGTAACATAGCAAATAAGGATGATAGTGTTAAGAAAACACGGAACACCTAGTCTAAGAGATGAATGCATGTATTAGATAATTAGCAAATAAAATTAGTTAAAAAAAAAAAAAAAAAATCAAAACGCAAATATTACAAATATGCGATCATGGGCAGTAAAGAGCTCATTTCCTACATCCAATTAGAAATTCCATCAGTTGCTTTCTATCTTTAACATTGACAGTTCGTTAACCAAGACGGACCTCTGCCTCTCGAACCTTAACCCAACAATTCCAATAAATTCCGTACGAACAGAGGTATATTCGGCTTGCGGTGGGCGAGAGATTGCATCATCATTTCCACCCCTTTCCCTACATTGACGTGCATTCTGAGACCACTGATAATCTGTGTGAAACAAAAATCTGTAACTAGATGCGCTCCCTCAGTACCTGAAGAAACTGGCTAGTCTAATCAGTTTCGTCGTTCCAGTTTCAAAATCTACCTGTCTGGCCGTGAAGGCCGATGAGATGTCGACGGAAGAGATGTTTAGCCTGAAGACTCACCATCTGTCTATTGATTTCAAAGCAGCGTACGATTCAGTGAAAAGAAATTAGCTGTGGCAGATAATGTCTGAACACGGTTCTCCGGCAAAGCTGATTACAATGATACGTGCAACGTTTGATGGCTCGAAATAAAGTATTCGGATTGCATACGACGTATCAACCGCGTTTGTTACCGTGAAGAGATTGAAGCAGAGTGAAGCGCTTTCAAATTTATCGTAAATATTGCACTCGAGGGGGTGATTAGGAGATCTGGTGTGCAGAAGAAGGGCACTATCATCACATGGTCGCATATGCTCCTGATCTTTGCGGATGACATTGACTACATTGGTAACGATCACAGGGCAGTAGTGGAGGCTTTTGCCCTAATGAAGAGGGAGCAGGCGAAGATAGGCTAAATCATCCACTCTACCAAGACGGAGTACATGGTTGCGGGTAAAGATGAAGGTAGGCCTATTGGTGTTAGTGCTGAGGTAGTGCTTGATGGGGAAGTTGTTGAAGAATTTGTTTATCTTTGAACACATGACATGTGACAATGACGTTTCCTGTGAAGTGAATTTCGAAACGAAATTTTCTCTGATTCGTTAGGATGTAAAAAGAGGTGAACCGGAAAGCTTTTGAGTATTTCGAGCGAAAAGTGCTACGTACAATTCTCGATGGGAAATTAGAAAAAAATGTGTGACGCAGACGCATAAATCACGAGCTGTATCAAGTGTATAAAGAAGAAAATATTGTGAATCGTATAAAACACGGCAAACTCCAGAGGGCCGGTCACTTAGTGCGAATGTCGGAAGAAAGAATAACAAAAACAATATTCACCAGAGAGATTCGGATAGCGGCTAGCGACTTCGTAGTTGCTGCACGCGGTGGAATCGGACCTGGGAACCCTAAACGTTTATGAAAACTGGAGGAACATCACCCAAGATTGATAATTATGGAGCTCTACAATACGTGAGTCAAAGGTTGTTTAGAGCTTCTAGTGGAGTGTCTTCACTTGTCATAAGACGATTTCGAACTATCCCATTTTATCCCACCACTTAAAGTGAACCAACGATTTATTGAAAGTCGCAGCATTATTGGATGTATTGTGGCTATCCGTTTAGATTGCATCAATCATGCTCTCACATTTCTCAACAAGCGATTTCTAAAAACTCAAAATTTTCTAGGACAACTTAAAAATTGGTACATCTTTGAAAGTTCCGAAGCTTCCAGATGCTCATCTAACGGCCACACGGTGTCAATGAATGATCCTCGAATTGATTTTGATCGCACACAGCTACACAAAAAAGTCACCGCTTTCTAGGGCGAGTTTCTAGAATTGATTACCTTTTCGGCTATTCCGGAGCACTTAGTGGCTTCCCGGGGTCAATGTTTGGTTCTTGAAATAATATTGCTCTCATTTTGATGCATAAATCGTTTTGTGAAACAGTACGGTTTATGAGGATGAATTTAAAAATTGTCCCTTTTCTTAGAATGTTCCGGAGTTCCCGGAGGACCATCTAGCGGAGTTTTGCTCTCACGATTTCCAAGAATTTGTTTTTACTATGGGTGTTCCGGACATTCAGCGCCAGATGACCAATGGTTGGTCAATGCGTTGGTCATGTAATGATTTTACTCTCACAATGCTACAACAAGTAAAAGTTTTAAGGATTTCCAGAATTGGCATTACGCCAATAATAGATTTATAAAAAAAAACTTCAAAATATAATCTTCTACACCTGGTCATTTCTCCTGATGTTTTAGAACTTTCTAAAACCACTTAGTGGATGAATGAGTAGTCTTTGTATTGATTTTGTTCGCTCATTGCTACAACACTAAAATTCTAAAAAGTCTCAGTTTTCTAGGATAAACTTTCAAAATCGGCAACTTCTCCGGATGTTTTGGAGCAAATCATTGCAAGGACCACCCTTTGACACCAGAAGGCAATTAAGTGGACTACCTTTCGGTAGTCTACCGAAAGGTAGTCCACTTAGTTGCCGTCTGGTGTCCTTGCAATGATTTGGCTCTCAACACACGGATTTCAAAAAAACTGCAGCTTTCTATTTTTTTATTTATATTTATTTATATTGAAAAGTATTTATGGCCACTTAACACCATACGGGGACCTGTTCTGCAATGGAAACTATAAAGTCAGCACGTCTGGTGGCTCTAAAACAATCAGAAACAACTGCTGAGACAATTTCTAGAAGTTTGATGCCCATATTGTTGAGGTTCCATTGAAACATGTTTATGACCATTTCTGGCCCCACTGCGATCCTGTTCCGAAATAGCTACTCAAATTTTCACACATCTGTTGGAACCAAGATAATAAACAACAGCCTGCTGTGGAAGTTTCAAGAATTTTGACATCCATATTTTTGGGGATCCAATGAGAAATGTTTTTGGCCAACCTTGACCAAACACCCCCCGTCCCCTCCCCACTCTGGAAACTTGTTCCAAAATGGCCACTCCGGACTCAACTTGTCAAGAACACACGTTTGAAATAATTTCAAAAAGTTTGATACCCATATTGCAGATGTTCCCTTGAAAAGTGTCCATGGCCACCTATGACCCCTCGAGGAACCTGTTCTGGAATGGCCAATTGAAGATCTGCACGTCTGATGGACCAAAATCAATAAGAATCAACCTGCTGATGAAATATCAAGAAGTTTGATACCCATATTGCTATTTACCTATCGAAATCCACAATCAGTATAATCTATGGAAGACGTGTCCCTAGAAATCCGGATTTCCCGGTGACCCGAGTGTCCGGACGGGTCCAATCCTAAAACATCATGATAAAGGACAAAATTCTGAATCGAATGAGCCCAAAATGGGTGAAAACGGTTAAACATTGCCTAAGATATAAGCATTTTAGTTTCGTGGGTACCCGGGTACCCTGCCGGCCATTTAAAGGGTAAAAAAATGTCGGAACCCCTCCCTCCACCCCTCCTTAATCAAAATTTCAGTTAACCCGTACAATCATTATTGTGGATATGACAGAGTTTCAACCTCCTACTATGAAAATTCATTTAGATATCGCGAATTGAATTCCAAAAAGGTACCCGGGTACCCAGCCGGCCACACAAGGGTTAAATATATTTCCATAAGATATCCTGAAAACTCAAAACATCATATTTGGACGAACCAAGATTGTAAATTGTAAGCATGGCTGACAGTAGCCTGAATATATTGGGTTACTATCGGTTTTGTGCCGAGTTGACTTTGTAGATCAATTCATGATTTAAAATATTTAGGACTATAAGTTGCTATTGGTTTTGTACCGAGTACAGTTGATATGATAGATCAATTGGTTTGAATTCTAGAATGATTTGAAGAGCTTAGAATATCCTATTTGAACATGTCTGAATCGTAAATCAAGCGCATGTCTTCAAGGCGGCTATATGAACATCATGGATTGCTATTGGTTATGTATCGAGTCCAGTTGCCTTGGTAGACCAAGGTGGTCTGAACTCCAGAATGATTTAGATAAATTAGAACATTCGATTTGGACAGATATAAATCGTAAATCATGCACATTGTCTCTGAGCGCCAATAGCCAGACACAATGGATTGCTGCAGGCTTTGTACTAAGCACAGTTGACTTGAACACATCATTGATCCTGGATATATCTAGATCGTAAATCATACACATGGCTTCTAAGGGCTTGTATAGTTCCCATTGGCTTTGTATTGGGCCCAGTTGACATGGTAAATCAAGAGTTTTGAATTTAAGAATGATTTGGAGAACTTAGAACATCCGGTTTAGACATATGTAGATCGTAATCCTGCACATGGGGCCTGTATGGACATCATGGATTGCTAATGTCTTTGAATTGAGCCCAGTCGAAGTGGTAGACCAATTCAATTGAACTCCAGAATGATTTGGAGAACTTAGAACATCCGGTTTGAACATATTCAAATCTTGAATCATGCACATGGGCTCTTAAGGGATGGCCACATATCGTCCATTCGTGATATTCGTGTGCATATAAAAGTAGCCATCGGAGCGTTCTAGCGTTCTATCAAAAGTTCTTTTTGGAGTAATCCTATAGTCTTTTGGTACAACTTTGTTGTACAAGAAAAGCAAAACATAATTGGACTTCCGTAGTGATTTTTAGATTCTACAGGAGCTTTCCAATTGTTTGTATCAGCATCCTTCGAAATTCAAATCTCACATTAGAATTCCAAGACCTCATCAAAATCTCATCAAAGCATTCCCGTTATATTACAATGATGGTAATAGCAAAGCTATTCAAGCTTTTGCAAGTACCCCTACCTACTAATTTAATTTATTTCTAGGAAATGCTCATTTGTTGAACATCCATTTAACCCCTTGTTTCATCCCAGACCAGTACAGTTGGTGATAATTAAATCGAACATGCAATGGTACAACTGAGGTACGCCTGCTGCATGTGCCCTGTTTTTGCCACATATCTGTTCGTGGTTTGATTGTAAGAACTTTACGGCAAGTTCAACCGTAACACAACCCATAACCATTGGGGATGGGGAAATGGGTAAGCATTCTGCCTACGAAACCGGGTCGTAGTTACCGTGAGTTTACCATATTGTGCGCAGTTAAGCCATTTTCAAAATTAAATCGTCATATCAGATAAATTAAACTGTGATTTACACATGTTATTCAGTAGAATGTTTAATTCATGTTTATTATAATAAAAGAAAATGTTGCAATTGAAAAATTCATCAAAATCAAATAAAAAAATCGTATTTTTTTAACCGATGTTTGGTGCCTAATTGTGCGCACCTATTTACGCATGTTCCTAATTATGCGCATTTTTGTTCCTAATTATGCGCAGTTGCAAAATACCAAAATATATTGTTTATTTCATTTAATCAACGACGAAAGTGAATGTCAGCTTATTTCTGTAGTTTTGACTTTCTTTTTAAGGGCTCTTTCTGTTTCATCTTCATATTCTTTTCGCGAACGGCTTTCTTCTGTTCGCGGTCAGCTATTCTCTTCAACTTTTCTTGCACCACATTAATTTTATCTTGCTCCAACTCATGGAAGTACTTCCGAAATGCTTCACTAGTAGCCACGGCAGGTGCGCGTGTGCGATATTTCTTCATCGATTTGGTTGATGGAACTGATACCGACGGTTTTGAAAAAACTTGTTCAAAAGTATCTTCGGTAGACGCTTTTGGTTGCTGTGAGATGTCTTTCGGTGCGTTATGAACGACGATTTAAGAAAAAAAGTTTCTGACGTTTTCAGACGTTGGGAGTCCCCTGGAAAGCCCGCTATAGCCGTCTCAATTATCCAATCGATAATTCGCTCTTCCTCTTGCTTAGTCAAGACGGTTGGTCATCCTGGATGTTTCAATTCAGTAGTTCCCCGGGCTAGCGTTTTTCTAAGAGTACTCTCCGGGATTTTGTACATTGCTGCGGCTCGACGAATCGAGTATCCTCTCCTGAGCAGATCCACAGGAGCACAATTTAATTTCGATTGTACTTCATGTTCTTGCGATCGCGATTCATTTCGGAAGTCTGCGCATAATTAGGAACATAAACGAAAATCACGGTGCTTAATTGTACGCATTAGAAAATCGACTTTTCCACACAAAATAATACATACCCGTGTTATTTTTTGATGTGAGTACGACAGAAACGAATGTATCTTACTGATTATGGTGAATATTGCAATTGTTTTGTCTAGTTCTACTTGAAATTTGAAGAAAACATTCCGAACACCAAGTTCACGATATGGTTAACGGAGTCAACATTTTGACGTTTTCAGCGTTGTCGATCAAGTTTTTTGTTTATTTTACGCATTTAGAACCACATATTATTGATACTATAATGAATTCGGATATGTTATCCAATAATTATAAGAAGAAAAATTACAATGCTGCGATATTTATGATAAAAATGAACAAAATGAAAACAAAATAATAAAGTGCGCACAATTAGGAGCTGCGCACAATTAGGGACGGTCACGGTAGTTCTCCTCTGGGACTTTGTGGGTTCGGTTAGCCTCCTAGGGGGTGTTGATAAAAAAGAAAACGAGGAACAAGTTTTTTCGCAATGCAGTAGTTCACTTGGGTGAGAGTGGTGCCAAATACACTTTTTGAATGTTTTTTGCAAATGGAACGAACGTATCGTCATGAAAAATCTTACATTTTTGCGTAAAAAATTAGCAATTTCACATTTGCCCAGTTCTTATCCAGAGTTTGGTAGGTTTTTGTACAGAATGTTTAGAAAATATGAACAGTCACTCTCAAAATTGAGCGTACAGTATGGATTAGTTGACTACATTCGAAAATTTCAAAGGAAATTAAATGGTTGGCTTGGTTGTTTTTAATGCATTTCAATATTCAACCCTTCCTTCAATGTATGCGTACATAAAATGGTTGAAATTTTTTGTCTAAAGTTCATTTATTTGAAAATAATCTCAAAATACGCCTATTAGATGTGACAAAATTGAGCGTACAGCGAATTTTTTTCTATAAAATTTCTTACTATAAACACGATTAATGTATTTTAATATTGTTTTTTCATGATTATATTTATAATAATAAACATCCGCTACTTATACATTCAATGTTTTGAAATTAAACCATGTTTTGGTCAAAATGGCGAACAAGTGAGAGGTAAGAACATTACTATTTAACAATTCAATGCTACTAGGAAAAATAGATGCTTTAATTTGTATGTTTCACCGGCATCGTATCTTATATATGATAGATAATCGAAATCGAGCAAGACATACGATTAATTTAGGAAAATTCAGTCGGTAAATGATGAAAACAGATGTAAACATACAAAGAAAACGACAAATATTAGGAATGACATAATTCAAATTTAGTATGTCTTTAACTGAAATTTGTTTTAAAACTCGATTATTGTCTCAGGTCTTTCATTAAGAGTAATATTATTGAATCCAATCATTAACAGTCAAATTCTAAAAGTATAAGGTGCATGTTAAGGTACCGAACATAAAAACAGCTTTTCAACCCCGTAGAGCAGTTCTGATTGAATATTGAAAAGATAGCTTAAAATCTTAATTTCGTAATTAAATTTGGATTAAACTCCACGATCTGTTACCATAAGGGATACAATTGGATGATTTCCATGTGGCGAGTAAAAATAAGCTTTTTGCCTTTCTCGTACAACAAAGTTGTACCAGAAAGGCTTTCATTTCACTCCCAAAACGTACTTTTTATAGAGCGCTTGTAGACCCATAGTATTATATACCATTCGATTCAGCTCGACAAACTGAGCAAATGTCTGTCTGTCCGTGTGTGTGTCCGTGTGTGTGTGTGTGTGCGTATGTGTGTGCACATTGAAACATTAGCCTAGTACTAAACCTGAATCGATTTTGCTACAACAAGTTGCATTCGATGGGGAATGTTTTCTTCTTGTTCACTATTGAGTTTCATAATGATGGCACTTCTCAAAAAATAGTAAATATTCAAAGAGTTATGAGACATCATTATTTCGTAACAAATAAGCTATCGATTTTCTAGGTTATGTTCTCCCAAGACACAATTTATTCGAAACCGGCACACTGACAGCATAGAATACACAGCTTACACGGAAGAAAAACTTCACAAAGAAACATAGAAACCCATGAATGAGATAAAAAGTAACTATTGTAAGCTTTCATGTATACACTGAAAATTCTCGTTTATTTTTCAAAATGACCTAAGAAACATATTTTCATGAATGAATTTTAATATTGCGATCAACAGACCAATATGATAGCTTTTGATTGCAGAACACAAATTAATTCAGGAATAAAAGGTGACATATGTTCTTTTTAAAAGTTAAGCGTCATTTCTGCCAGTTGTTCCCCCTATGGGCCGATGTGTGCAGTGCGAATTGAAAAGTGAGACGTGAGAAGTGCGAAGTGAGGAGTGAAAAGTAAGAAGTAAGAAATGAAAATGAGAAATGAAAAATCACCAGATGATCCGAAATGAAAACAAAATGTTTTACCAAATTTAATCTAGACTATCCTTTGAAAAGAGCTGAAATTTTTTGCTAATATTTTCAAATGGATATAATAGAAAACGACGCATCCCACAAAAAAGTGTTGTATGGGTGACCATCGCAAAATCAGTCAAACTTTCTAGTGAAAATATCGGAAACAATCTAAATTGAGCCCTACACTGAAAAAAAATCAGTTTAAAAATTTTAAAGTCGATTTGCGAAAAAACGCCCTTTTTTATTTAATTGAAATTTTGTCTCAAGATAGGTGATTATGTTCCCTACCAGCCGTCCATACATCGCAAGCTGGGCACTCTTAAGGAAAAAAAGTTTTTCTAACAAAAACTTTTTCTTGTCGGAATTATTTTCAGTGTATTTTCATCTGAAATTAAACCAATGAAAGCCATCGTTATAGAACCCCAAGCAAATCTATTTTTATGATACATTGTCTAATTTAGCCACTAAATATAGTTTGTTTTTAAATTAAGAGTAATATTAAGAAGGGGTTTATATCTTCAAAAAAAAATATTATTTTCCATTATTAGCTTCTTTAGTTGCGACCAGTTACGACCAAAACATTGTACTCTGCCTGACTGTACAGGAATACTTAATATGAGTATATTATGTATACATATGTTAAATCCACCCTTAAAGACACTGAAAAATCAATTCCGTCAAGAAAAAGTTTTTGTTAGAAAATTTTTTCCCTTCAAAGTGCCCAGCTTGCGATGTATGGACGGTTGGTAGGGAACATAATCACCTATCTTGAGACAAAATTTCGTCTAAACCAAAAAGGGCGTTTTTTGCAAATTGACTTTTAATTTTTAAATCGATTTTTTTTAGTGTAGGAGTTCAATTTTGAGTTTTCAAAAAGTTTTATTAGAAAGTTTGACTGATTTTGCGATAGTCACCCATACAACACTTTTTTGTAGGAAGGGTCGTTTTTCGATTATATCCATTTGAAAAATCAGTAAAAACAAGTTTGACCCTTTTCAAAAGATAATCTGAATCAAATTTGAATAAACTAAGTATGCACTTTTCTCTTAAGTGCACTTCTTAAATATTGAGCAATAAATGTAGAAAGAGTCAACTTAAACAATCAGAACACTTGCAAGTTCCCAAAAAGTTCTATTTTGGCTTTACGCATTTTATTACATTTCCCGCATAACTTTTCAAAAGGACCCAAGTAAAATTTTTTTCATGAATTCTCGCTTAACTTTCCAAAAGGACGTAAGTAACATTTTTTTTTCATGAATTAATTTGAATACTGCAAACAATATTGTGATTCTCGAGATATTATAGCATTTTGCTCATTCACCTCTGCCTCGCTTAGTTGTGCGCCGCTAAGGTATTGTGTCATATTATGGACCTTTTCTCAATTTAAGTGTAGAATATTACATCACAAATTAAACATAATTGCACTACTAATATCCACTTAAACCATATCCCGAACGCAACACAGGCGAAAGAAAAGCAAAAAACTACTAAACCTCGAACAATTTCACTTAAAAATATCTTTTCGTAAAGGGACGACAATATGCTACATACCTTACAAGCGAATGTGGAAAAGCTTACCGAAAGCTCACATCTATTTGACATTGGTTTATTTACTTTTTGCATGGCGCACAACTCGGCGCATGGGACCCGGCGCGTAACTGGTGAGCCAGTATGCTAATTTTAGAAAAGAATCGCAATAGCTTTCATGTTGTTCTGTTGATTGCAGTACTCAAATTAATTCATGAAAAAATGTTACTTAGGTCCTTTTGATAAATTATGCAAGATCTATAGTACAGCAGAAAGTCCATTGCTGATAAACGATCATTTCGAACAATACACCGCAGATTGCTGGTTAATTTTTTTGACATATACTCTGTCTCGCTCAAACCAACAGCGAATAATCTAGCGACTACTTTAACGAACTATTTAAGGAACAGCTACTTTAACCGACCGTGTCCATTTAGCAAGTACGGTGTTGAACATAATCTGGAGATTAAAATAACACTTAATAAAGTTTAAAAAAACTTAGCAAGTAACCGCACAATATTGAGTAAAACAAATTAAGGGTGTAGCATTTCTGCATGCGGTGAATAAATTTCGCACCGTGTATATAACTGACAGCATGAATGTTTGTGTTGCTTCTTTCGTGCTTTATTGATGATGCTAACCTCTCAAGCAAAGTTATCCAAAGCTTCAAATGTGGAACACGAAAACTAATGGACGAACACACACGCGCTAGAGACCCGAAGCCGATGACTTCATCCGCCTCAACACAGCTGTAAAAGTTTCGTCGTTGGAAATAAAAATCGCATACCTACGTACATGCTTTCTCGTGCACTCGTTACGTTACGTTCCATTTTTTTTTTCATTTATATTTATGTGAATTGTTGGTTTCATTTTCACAAATGTACTTGTACAATTATTACACAAAGGGTTGCAATATCAATGTATGACATATAACTATGTAGTATGATTGAACTTTATTATTACATTGGTGAAAAACACTACGTGGGAATCAGGAAAGTTGGAAACATATCGAATTTTAATCCATATGTATTTTTCAAAACGCGCCGTTGCGCTAATCATTGTATTTACTATCGCTAATCATTGTACTACCGCACGATCGCATATTTGTAACATATGCATTTTTTCCTTTCTCGTACAACAAAGTTGTACCGAAAGGCTATATGATTGCTAAAAAACTTTTTGTAGAAGTCCCGGAGACCCATAGTGTTATATATCGATCGACTCAGCAGCTCGACAAACTGAGGTGACGTCTGTTTATGTGTATGTAGGTGTGTATGTGTACAAATTTTGTAGACTCACTTTTTAGAACTTAGAATTATCCGATTTACTCGCAACAAGTTGCATTCGACGGGAATTGTTTGCTATTGGAAATGGGCCCGATTATTGCTTTCGGAATTATTGAAAAATCATTGTTTTTCCCCAAAGGTCCCCTTGAAAATTCAAAGAACAATTTTTTTGAATGGTGGCAAGGCAAAAATATTAAAAATGATCGAAAAAATGTGATCTATTCCCCCAAAGAGCTTTTTTGACCTTTCTAATGTGATTTTTTCAATATATTTTATAATGCACGAGAAAGGCATCATCACTGCTAGGTGGATTAATCTGGGTTTTTAAGAGTTCGACAGCTTATTTAATAATATCTTGGTGAATTTAAATGATTCAACAAAATTTGTTCCTACGGTGACTGAGTCTTCAAATATAAAATGACATCTTATAATGTATCCATGTTCTGCTCTTTAATTAATATTATTATTAATAAGTGTCCTGAGCTTATAAGCTACCTATACATCGACTTTTAAATAAAATTATACTTAATTTGAAATATGCCATTCCCAACATTTGTCCTTTTCTCTGTATGTTTACATCTGTTTTCATCATTTACTGACTGAATTTTCCTAAATTTATCGTATGTCTCGCTCGATTTTAATAATCTATCATATATAAGACACAATACCGGAGAAATCCGTATCTTAAAGCATCTATTTTGCCCAGCAGCATTGAACTGTTAAATAGCATTGTTAATACATCTTACTTGTTCGCCATTTTGATTAAAACATAGTTTAATTTCAAAACATTGAATGTTTAAGTAGCGGATGTTTATTGTTATAAATATAATCATGAAAAAACAATATTAAAATACATTAATCGTGTTTATAATAAGAAATTTTATAGAAAAAAATTCGCTGTACGCTCAATTTTGTAACATCTAATAGGCGTATTTTAAGATCATTTTCAAATAAATGAACTTTAGACAAAAAAATTCAACCATTTTATGTACGCATACATTGAAGGAAGGGATGAATATTGCAATGCATTGAAAACAACCGAGCCAACAATTAAATTTCCTTTGGAATTTACGAATATATCCATCTAATCCATGCTGTACGCTCAATTTTGAGAGTGACTGTATTTGATAGACATAAAAATGACACAAATAGTCATCTACAAATATAATAAATAACTAATGTTTTGAATCCAAATTGTTCTAACACACCGTGCGTAGCGATTTAGTACATATTCTTCCCTACTTCACGGCGAACGGTCGTTCACCGGAGATGGGTCGTGCGTGCAGATGGGCTATCGGGATGAAGGAAATCGACCTTCATGCAAGGCCGTAACTTTCTTTTCTATTTCAATCCTAGCGTTGGTTGGTCAGCACGTCTAATGAACATAGTACGTAAATGGAAACCATTCAACAGTTTGTTGACTTGGATTGCGTCGACCTTTCAGCCTTGGCTGCTTCCCACCCCAAACGTGTTGATTAAATTTTCCGCAAAAATGTGTCCACTAACATACACCCATTCGTTTTTGTTTTCTCTGTCGTTCGCAGGATGTATACTGGCGGAGCTGTACACCGGATATCCGCTGTTCCCCGGGGAGAATGAAGTGGAACAATTGGCTTGCATCATGGAAGTGCTCGGCCATCCACCGGATGATCTCATCAATACTGCCACCAGGAGGAGGTTATTTTTCGGTAATATATTTCAATCTTACTATACTGACGCACATTTGACGATGCGAATCGAGCACTGGGTAGTCTCGAAACACAACAATAATAATGACGTTCACATGTTTCTTACTCACGCAGATTCGAGAGGCACTCCCAGGTGCATAACCAATTCCAAGGGACGCAAACGGAAACCAGCGTCCAAAACGATCTCGCAGGCACTCCGCTGCAACGACACCGTGTTCATCGATTTTGTCAGCAAATGCCTAGAGTAAGTAAATTCGCAAACCAAATTCCTGTAAATATCTCTTTAGTTGTTTAAATGTTTTTTAAAGTATTTAACCGATTTATTCCATCGGACACTTGGACCTGATAATCACTTTTCAGTGCACTGGTTCTATTGATATTTATTGCGCAATACACAGATCAAGCATTTTAAATACAGATGCAGATATTTGGAGCATGTAAATCTCAACAACATCATCCAATTTATTGCCATTTCAAATTTAAATGCTTGAAATACGCTTGTTGCCAACTCCTGCGTTTTTACACATCGTTATACTGCCGTTCTACGCATAATTGTCCCATGTACATAGGAAATCCCAGCAAACATGGGACAAATATGCGTATGACGGCAGTATATCTCTAGTACTTTTTGCTGTGCAGTTCAAACAAAATTCAACTTTCATTTGGCTTTTAAAAAATCCAATAGCTGATACTGCCGCTAACCGCAAGTCGAGCACATCTTTGCTTGGCTATATATTATATATTCTGATGATGTGTGTTGCTTTTTCAAATTCTACATGAAAAATAAAGTCGAATAACCTTCATCTCTAACGATATTGACTATTATCATTTGTTAGATTTCTTGAATATTATCTTTCTAATTTTCGGCAGAGTACATTATTGTTGCGCCAGATACAGAAATAATTTGCATACTAAATTTTTGTGCCGCAATACAGTGTTTGATGGCGCCAACGTGGTATGTGAGTATCCAAACCTATCTTGAAAGAATATTTCCTATCACGATGGAGTTGTCTCACATCCTCATAAAGGACATTAGATGGGAAATAGATACCGTTTTTCATTTTTCTTCGTATATATTTAGAATGTGATTTTGTTTAGCAGAAATACGTTACCTGGTAAATCGAAAAAGCTTGATCGCCATAAATAGCACCGACTAGTTGTTTCCATTCGAAATGATCGTCAATGCGTGACAAAAATACAATAGACGGTGTTCTGTCTGTATGGCCATGTTATGCTTTCAAATTGCATGTAATTATGAGCCCGCTACTGAAGCCAGTGGCAGTTCAGGGAAGACATTTTTCCATGACTTTGCCAAACCCAACAATAAAACACCATGTTCTATTCCACGACGTCTCGGCGCCGGCCATCGCCGTTCGTGCCGGCAAGCCTCCTAACTAGCTGCCGGGGGGAAAAAAAGCACAAAAGGATAACATCAAAAGCGGGAAAAAATGTTTGATTCATTCATTCGACGGTGGATGAATTCGTTATTGCTATGGAACTAGTGCTGGCATAGTGACCTCGTACCATAGGAACGAGTTAATTATCGTGCATGAATTAATTTCAGGAAATGTGCAGTCAAATATTTCAGTCAAGGTCGGCAACCATTCCGTGCTGGTATTGTAGAAAAATACCCTCAGCGGTTTTTTTTTCTGTGCAGTATTTGAATACATCCAATGAAGTTTTTCTTGTAACAAACAAACAAAAATACAAACACTTTAATTGGACGCAAAAACCTACTTAGTTTGGCATGATTATTTTTGTTTTAAAATAAATGAAGCCGTTTAAATAATATTTGTCATTAAGTGAATAAGAGATGACTAGGGGGTCTAAGACTACAATAAAGGCTCCCCCAGAAAATTAGAAACGGAACCCGTAATTTCTTGTCGGAAAAGCTTAAATAATTTTTGAGAGGTACTCAAAAATAATTCATAATAAACCACAAGCGGTGAAAGTTTTTTTTAATGAAAATCATTGTTATCTGAGGTATTATTTATTATTTTTATATTATTTATTATTTTTTGGGGTGACCAAACCGTGACAAAATCGTGATAAAATCACGACCCAGCACACGTGCTTAGTAGTTGCCAAGCCACCACACGGGAGAGTACAGGAGTGTACTTATTGTCTCAGTCAATTCTTTGGCTTATTTAAGGTCAACTTTCCCGAAGAACCCATATTTTTAAGCCTCTAACTATTTTAATTTAAGTAACTATTTTAATCCAACTAACTATTTTAAACTTCGAAACAAACCCGAAAAGTGCTGCACGTGTGAGCCGGCCGTAAAAATCCCCGATATTCGTTCAAAATCGGGCGAATGTAGGGTCGATTTTTTTATTCCTTTATTTATTTGTTAGGCACTCTGTGTTACTTGACCGCTACTGTGCCGAGATCTACTGTGGTATTCTGCTCTACAGAATCCACACAGAATCTATTTTAGATTTTCCATTACCATAATTATTGTCGTTGCCAGTCCATCTCATCGTGAGTCCATTGTGTCCGTTTGTCCATGTCGTGTATTCAATGATCGTTGCATCGTTTGGTTGCCATTAATCCGGGTAACGTTGGAGGAATGCCTCCGAGAAGAACAAGTTGTCAGTCGTCGTCAGGCCGCCGTGATGGTAAGGCGCCACCGTATGAGCTGCGGATCCGGCGACTGACGAGGGTTTGGTGGAGGGGCTGGGAATCGAACCTATGACCATTCGCTTGTAAGGCGAACGTGTAGCCAACTACGCTACGGGACCCCCCTGGGGTCGATTTTGAAAAATAGCGCTTTTCGATTTTTTGTTTTAAATTTTTAAAATACTTAGAGGCGTCAAAAAATATGAGTTCTTTGAGAAAGTTGACCTTAAGTAAAATAAAGAATCGATTGAGCGAATAAAAAATGTTGACGGGAACGGCGCATTATCATTCATTTGCACGCTCATTTTCTCACTTACTCACTTATTTACTTTTTACTCACTCAGTCACACACTCCTTCGCACGCTTCCTTCTTGCCTCATAAGTGTGTAACTGATTGTTTACTATCTCACTCAATCATTCTCACTCACTGTCTCACTTATACACTAACTCTTGCTTTCTCTCAAACTTTTCTCACCTTCTAATTAACTCAGACTCACTCACTCACTCACTAACTCACTAACTTTCTTAATCTCTCACTCATTAACTAACTCTCTCATTTGCTCATTCTTTTACTCACTTGCTCACTTACTCATCTCATCAGTTTCCTCATTCACTTACTTACTTAGTCACTTATTCTCTCATACAATAACTTTATCACGTTCGTTTACTTTTCTATTCATACTCTACTAAGAAGAGGCTGTTCATATACCACGTGGACAGTTTTGGGGGGAGGGGGGTAAAGCGAATGTCCACGGTGCATACATGTTGTTGAAAATTTATATGAACAACTGTGCACGCTGGGAGAGGGGAGTATCTGAAACTGATCAAAACCTGTCCACGTGGTATATGGACAGCCCTAAGCAATAATCATTCATTCGCCCATTCACTTTTTCGCTCACTTGCTCATTAACTTATTTGTTAATTCACTCACTAAATTACTTACTCGCTCCCCCCCTCATCAACTAGAATTTTGGTTAGATTCTACAGACAGTCATATTTTTGTTATACGGGTGCACTGAGGTCGTTTTCACGCGGTTTTCTATTTTTTTGGCACCTGGAGCTAATAAAACATAAAGTTTTTTCTACGAAAAATCCACAAAAAGTCGAGGAAAATTTGGTGTTATTTTGAATGTTGGGGACTTTCAGGTATGTAGATCAAGAAATTGATGAAAACCAACCGCGTAAAAAGCGATTCCAGTGTATTTATGTTGTGATGTTGATGTTGTTCTTACAACTGCTTTTATACTAGACCTGTGTGCCCACTGAAATTTTACCAGCGACGGCGTGTTGGCGACACGCCGTTGATGATCGGCGACGGCGTGGGTTGGCGTGGATTAGTTTCAAACGTCAAAAATTCTCCGGAATTTCTTTACAAGTGCCACGATTTTGATGGGAAGATTATCAAAAAATTCCTCTGGACATTCCTTCAGATATTTCTTCGAAAGTTTCTCCAGATTTCATCTGGAAGTTCCTCCAGGATTTCGTCCGAAAGTTTCTATAGAAATTCTTCTGCAAGTGCCAACAGGATTTCGTCCGAAAGTTCCTCCAGGATTTCGACCGACCGGATTCATCCAGGATTCCATACGGAAGTTCCTCCAGGATATCGTCCGGCAGTTTTTCCAGGATTTTGTCCAGAAGTTTCTCCAAGATTTCGTCCGTAGGTTCCTTTCTTCAAGAAGTTCCTCCTGAATCTTATACAGAAGTTACTCCAGGATGTAGAAATTTTGGCTATCTCAGTCTTTAAAACCATTAAACGATTAGCGTTTTACTCTGCCCGACGTTTCGTTACTCCAGGATTTCGTCCAGGAAATTCCTCCAGAATTTCGTCTGGAAGCTCCTCCAGGATCTCATCCAGGATTTCATACGGAAGTTACTCCAGGATTTAGTCCTAAAGTTTCTCCAGGTATTCTTCTGTAAGTTCCAGGATTTCGTGCAGGAAGTTTCTGCAGGATTTCCGCCAGAATATCGTCCAGAAGTTCCTCCAGGAATTCCTTCAGAATTTCCTCCAGAATTTCGTCCGGATGTTTCTCCAGCATTTCGTCCAGAAATTCCTCCAGGATTTCGTTCAGGAAGTTCCTCCAGGATTTCGTCCAGAAGCTCCTCCAGGATTTCGTCCGGAAGTTCCTCCAGGATTTCGTCCAGAGGTTCCTCCAGGAATTCCTTCAGAATTTCCTCCAGAATTTCGTCCGGATGTTTCTCCAGCATTTCGTCCAGAAGTTCCTCCAGGATTTCGTCCGAAAGTTCCTCTAGAATTTCGTCCGGAAGTTCCTTCAGGATTTCGGCCGGCAGTTCCTCCAGGATTTCGTCTAGAATTTCCTCCTGGTCAAAAAGTTCCTTCAGGATTTCTTCCGAAAGTTTCTCCAGGATGTCATCCGGAAGTTCCTCCAGGATTTCGTCCGGAAGCTCCTCCAGGATTTCGTCCAGAAGTTCCTCCTGGATTTCTTCCAGAAGTTCCTCCAGGATTTCGTCCGGAAGTTTCTCCAGGATTTTGTCCGGAAGCTCCTCCAGGATTTCGACCAGAAGTTCATCCAGGATTCCATACGGAAGTTGCTCCAGGATTAAGTCCGAAAGTTTCTCCAGGATTTTGTCCAGAAGTTCCTCCAGGATTTTGTCCGGTAGTTTCTCCAAGATTTCGTCCAGAAGATCCTCCAAGATTTCGTCCGGAGGTTCCTTCAGAATTTCTTCCAGAAGTTCCTTCAGAATTTCTTCCAGAAGTTCCTCCAGGATTTCGTCCAGGAAGTTCCTCCAGGAATTCCTTCCGAATTTCCTCCAAAATTTCTTCCGGTAGTTTCTCCAGCATTTCGACCGGAAGTTCCTCCAGGATTTCGTCCAGGAAGTTCATCCAGGATTTCGTCCGGAAGCTCCTCCAGGATTTCGTCCAAAAGTTCCTCCAGAATTTCGTCCAGAGGTTCCTTAAGGATTTCATCCGGATGTTTCTCCATGATTTCGTCCGAAAGTTCCTCTAGAATTTCGTCCGGAAGTTTCACAAGGATTTCGTCCGGAAGTTTTTTCAGGTATTCTTCTGGAAGTTCCTCTACAATTTCATCCGATATCTCATCCAGGATTTCGTCCAAAAGTTCTTCCAGGAATTCGTCCTAAAGTTCATCCAGGAATTCCTCCGGAAGTTCCTCTAGACTTTCGTCCGGAAGTTCCTTCAGGATTTCGACCGGAAGTTCATCCAGGATTCCATACAAAAGCTTCTCCAGGATTTCGTCTGGCAGTTTCTCCAGGATTTCGTCGATAAGTTCCTCCAAGATTTCGTCCGTAGGTTCCTTTCTTCCAGAAGTTCCTCCAGGATTTCAAAGTCAAGTTCATCCAGGATTCCATACGGAAGTTGCCCCAGAATTTAGTCCGAAAGTTTCTCAAGGAATTGTCTGTAAGTTCCTCCAGGATTTCGGCCGGCAGTTCCTCCAGGATTTCGTCTGAAATTTCCTCCTGTATTTCGTCAAAAAGTTCCTCCAGGATTTCTTCCAAAAGTTTCTCCCGGATGCCACCCGGAAGTTCCTCCAGAATTTCGTCCGGAAGTTCCTCCAGGATTTCGTCCGAAAGTTCCTCCAAGATTTCGTCCAGAAGTTCCTCCAGGATTTCGTCCGGAAGTTCCTTCAGGATTTCGTCCGAAAGCTCCTCCAGGATTTCGACTGGAAGTTCATCCAGGATTCCATACGAAAGTTGCTCCAGGATTTCGTCCGAAAGTTTCTCCAGGATTTTGTCCAGAAGTTCCTTCAGGATTTCGTCCGGCAGTTTCTCCAGGAGTTCTTCCGGAAGTTCCTCTAAAATTTATTCTAGAGGTTCCTTCAGAATTTCTTTCAGTTCCTTCAGGATTTCGGCCGGCAGTTCCTCCAGGATTTCGTCAGGAATTTCCTCCTGGATCTCGTCAAAAAGTTCCTCCAGGATTTCTTCCGAAAGTTTCTTCCGGATGCCATCCGGAAGTTCCTCCAAGATTTCGTCCGAAAGTTCCTCCAGGAATTCCTTCAGAATTTCTTCCAAAATTTCTTCCGGTAGTTTCTCCAGCATTTCGTCCGGAAGTTCCTCCAGGATTTCGTCCGGAAGTTCATCCAGGTATTCTTCCGCTAGTTCCTACAAGATATCCTGCGGGAGTTAATCTAAGATTTCGTTCGGAAGTTCCTCCAGAATTTCGCCCAGAAGTTTATACAGGAAGTCCTTCAGAATTTCCTACAGAATTTCGACCGAATGTTTGTCCAGGATTTCGTCCGGAGGTTCCTCCAGGATTTCGTCTGCAATTACCTCCAGGATTTCGTCCAGAAGTTCCTCCAGGATTTTTTTCCGGAAGCTCCTCCAGGATTTTGTCCGAAAGTTTCTCCAGAATTTCGACCGAAAGTTCATCCAGGATTCCATACGGAAGTTCCTTCAGGATTTAGACGGAAAGTTCTTCCAGGAATTCGTCCTGAAGTTCATCCAGGAATTCCTCCAGAAGTTTCTCTAGACTTTCGTCAGGAGGTTCCTTCATGATTTCGTCCGGAAGTTCCTCCAGGATTTCGTCTGAAAGTTCCTCCAGGATTTCGTCCGAAAGTTTCTCCAAGATTTTGTCCGGAGGTTTCTTCAGAATTTTTTTCAGAAGTTCCTCCAGGATTTCGACAAGTAGTTCCTCCAGAATTTCGTCCGGAAGTTCCTCCAGGATTTTGTCCGAAAGTTCTTCAAGGAATTCGTCCTGAAGTTCATCCAGGAATTCCTCCGGAAGTTCCCCTAGACTTTCGTCCGGAAGTTCCTTCAGGTTTTCGCCCGGAAATTCCTCCATAATTTCTTTTGAAAGTTCTTCCAGGATTTCGTCCAAAAGTTTCTTCAGAAATTCTTCTGAAAGTGCTTCCAGGATTTTGTTCGAAATTTCCTCAAGGATCTCGTTCGGAAATTTTTCTCCAGGATTCCGTACGAAAGTTCCTCCAGGATTTTGTCCGAAAGCTCCTCTAGGGTTCTTCTTTCAGTTCCTCCAGGATTTCGTCCGGCAGTTTCTCCGGAATTTCGTCCTGAGATTCCTTCAGAATTACTTCCAAAAGTTCCTCCAAGATTTTATTCAGAAGTTCCTCTAGGATTTCGTCCGGAAACTCATCCAGGATTTCGTCTGGAAACTCCTCCAGGATTTCGTCCAGAATTTCCTCCAGGAATTCCTTCAAATTTCTTCCAGACTTTCGTCCGGAAGATCATCCAGGAATTCTTCCGAATATTTCTCCAAGATATTGTGCGGGAATTACTCCATGATGTCGTCCATGGTTTTATCTTGAAGTTCCACTCGGATTTCGTCCGGAATTTCTTCCAGTATTTCATCCGGAAGTTCCTCCAAGATTTCTGGAATTTCCTTATGGATTTCGCTTAGAAGTTCCTCCATGATTTCTTCCGGAAGTTCCTCCAGGATGTCATCCGGAAGTTCCTCCAGGATTTCGTCCGGAATTTCCTTCAGGATTTCGTCCGGAAGTTCCTCCAGGCTTGGAAGATTTCCTAGGATTTCGTCCGGAAATTCCTCCAGGACTTCATCCGGAAGTCCCTCCAGGATCTTCTCTGGAAATTTATCCGGAAGTTCCTTTGTATACCACAACAGCCTAAAACTAACCCAGGTAACCAGTAAGCATTATATAAAGCATTTAAGTGGCATTATATGCGCCTTTACTGCAAAGCATTAAATGCCAATATGCCCTATAGTCGCCTTTAATGCTATTTTAATGCAGGTTTTGGCCCAATATATGGCTGCTTAAATGCTCAATCCTACTTTATCGATAAAGTAGAAATTTTGCTGAGTAGCATTTATTCAGCATCCGAAATGCTGAATAAATGCTTAATTTTAAAAATAAGAAAAAAGGTTTTTTCAATGGCATTTTTTTTCTAATTATTTTTTTACATATTATATCGTTATTGTATTTTCATATTTGAAATGGAACATAATTTTTTACTTTCTTCGAGCGGGATTCGAACTCACGCTCTTGCCACCCGACGCTGTAGTTGTCATCGCCCTTACCAGCTGGCCCATAAGAGAGAGATGGTAGTGGGAATAATTTTGCCCAACATAAACAAAACCCCCTTTCAGGATCATTGAAACTTAATCTAACTCATTTCAGAATGCAACCGTCACAAACGTCATACCCAGTTGCAATGAAACAGCTACAGTAGTGCTGCTTTAATGCATTAATCGAAAATAGTGCAATGGAATAATCAAATGTAGCTAAAATATGTAATTAGTGATAGGGTTAGGTTAACGACAATTACTCCTGTCAATGGTCGGAATGGAAAAAAACATTCTGCACGTACCGATTTCTATTCTCAAATTTAAGTTCATTGGACAAATAGTCTCCGCTATATGGTTCCATATTGGAAAACGTTTGACGTATGAACACTACAGGCCTTAAAGTGGCACTAATGTAGCTGTTCCATTGCACTTAACGAAAAACAACATTGTGCATTCAAAATGCTATTATAAGACTATGCCTCTCATGATTGCTTTGAGAATGCTTATTTAGAACAGCCAGGTTTTCGAAATGCTTATTTACAGCATGAAGCATATGCAATGCCATTATAATGCTACTATAGTGCTTACTTTAATGCTTATTGGTTACCTGGGAAGAGTTAAATCAGAAGTGATTCAGTTTCATTCTCAATTTTCGACCACTATTCATAGCACAATTTGAATCTGGAGCAAAATAGAACAAACTCGCTGGTTTCCCCTGGTTTCTTTAAAAATAAATTAATTAAATGAAGTAATTATATTGCTGTCCAGATAGGCGCCGTTATTGCACAGTGGAATGATTCGAAGATAAAATTACGCCTAAACAATTGCAAAATATTTCAATCTTGTGATTCACTCGTGGTTCAAATCTGCAGAAAATAGAACAGAGCGTTGTACCAGTTTTAAATTTTGACAGATGATTGGTATAAAAATGAATATAGAAAAGCTGCTGGGAGAATTTTGAGATTCATATTCAAAATGAATCACTGCTGGTTTCACTCTAAGTAGTTTGAGTGGTTTCATTCAGAGTGTATGTAATTAAGGGTCTGTCTCATTTGGAAAATTAAAATTAAAGTGACAGTTCGAAAATCATAAAAATGGTAATTTCAATAAGACATCAATGCAAAATGATGCGATATCTGTAAAGAAATCTTGCTCTGCGAGCAGGGCTATTCGAAAATATTGAAATGTCACTTTTAAGTTGAATTTCAGTTTAATTCTCCAAACGAGACAGACCCTAAGAGTGGCGACATGTGCCGCATTTGACAGGTATCCTGCTCGTTTGGAACACGATTTTGTATGCGAATGACAGATGAATTTTGTTCCAATTCTAACAGTGTCGCCTCGCCACTCTTAATTACATATACTCTGGTTTCATTGACTAAAATAATGACGGCTATATTGGTGAAATACCCCTATATGAGTCGTTAGTTGTTACGTAATGTCTGCATAGTTTGTGTCAATATGCCCAAACGCATTGAAGTATTCAATCAAGCCACGCTTTCAATCACTTGATGTAGACTAACAGACATATTTCAAATTAAATTCTACTAATCAGTAAACGAATGGAAATTTATAGAATTTTGAACGCCTCCACAACATTACTGTATGATGAAACAATGATGAGCCTTTTGGCACTTGTGTTGTACCCTTGCTAGTACTCGGTGCGCTTCAATGTATCCCATTGCACAGCATTTCACACTATAGTGCGAATTCTAATAAGCCACCATATCGTTTTCTACAACTTATAGGATTTGTATAGCTGTAATGATGTTTTCATCCATAAACTCTTTTAATCCTTCACACCTGTTTAAAGCTTTCAAAAGGAACTACATCACCACTCTTCACCTTTTACTATTCACTTACTTCCCGAGTCCCGACTGTACCCACCTTGATCGCGCTCAGCGTCAGCATTGGCCCTGCTCACGTTCACTCATGGCCACTTCCGACGTGCCACTCCGAGCCTTCTTCGCTATCACTTCACGCCGCTCGCTTCGCCACGAGCATTAGTTAGTGTATCAGTTATGAATGAAAATGTTCAACCGAAAAATAGCCAGGTTGTAGGTATAGCACCGCCCCTGCTCCCGTCACGAATCAATGAACCATCAAAATATCACGCGATGCCCCAACAGCTTGTCGGAGAAAAAAGTTCGGTTTATTTTTCCTCATTTGGATCCATTTTTGGGAACTTCTCGCCGTCCTCCACACTGCTTCCACCATATTTCTTCCGAAATGATTTTCCATCTATACAATTCGATTAACGGCTATGTTCCGGCGAACGTTTCGTTCGTTGCTCTTGTTGAGCGTTTAACCATCCGATGGAGAAGAGATGCTGCAGGTGACGAAGGTTGTAACTGAGGATATGGAAACGAAATAACTGTGAGGAAAATGGACACGAAAATCCTTTTATCTCCCTTATTAACTTAGTCACGGTATACGGTGTACATGCAGCGCGCAGTAGTAGAGGTTGATTGACGTGAGAGAATTGTACAAAACAGCAAAATAATACGAACGACTATATTCTTCAATACTAGAATGATAATTTTCATTTACAGTTGGAAGCAAAGGGAAAACAATACATATTTTAGCTTTGTTCACAAATAGCTGCAAGCTTCGAAACACATATTCCACTGATGTATCAATCAACTGTACACTATTATTAGATCTATTAGATCACTTTAATGCCTAAAAAATGATTAAATGTATAGACTATAGCGTATAGAGTATAGAGAGAGTATAGCTCACATACTTTTTACCAACGAGCAATATCAACGTTGATATATAGATCTATGCGTTTTGTAACGCTTTCCCAACCGCTTTTTGCCACCCATTCAGACGATGTGAGCTAGGAAAATAATCCAACAAAAAAAACCTTGATTTGTTCCAGGATACAGTCATGCAATATTTCAAAATTAACATCCATTCTCTTTGTCTTTTTCCAGATGGGATCCCAAGAAACGCATGACACCGGAAGAAGCCGCTCGCCACGAATGGCTCCAGCCGAGTGCGTCCTCTACGTACGTTTCGTCCAAGTCCAAGGAGAACAGCGAAGAAAACATGAAACAACTAAGTTTCATGCAAAAGTTACAACGATCTCAGCCAATGACACCAAATACAATCCTTCCGGAGATCAAGACCCCTAACAACCGGCCGCGCTACGTTAAGGAACGAGTCAAAGGTGAGTCCACCCAATTTCCGCATCCCGTTGGGTACGCTTGGTAGTTTGATTCAAAAAGCCACCCCAGCTCCAACTCCCAACCAGACCGGAGGGTGGTGATTGCACGAAAGCTTGTTTGCAAGTTGTGTCCGTAGCTTATTCGACATTCGAAAGCAAAGCTTCAGCTGACTAAAGCTTGGTACACTTCGGTACACCTTCTCTACTAATCTTTCCTACACATTCTCTCTAAACTTCCACACTTTTGCTACAGCCGTTTTAACTTTTTAATTTCTCTTTCTTTCGGTATCGCTTGTGTGCTTCTCTGCTTGTGAACTATTTCCCCTCGAACAACGCCGACCGGGCGGCGGTGGCGGTGTTCCGCAAAGCAGGCAAAAAGAAACAAGCGAAAGAGTCGAGCAAAAGCTCCAGCCAGAAGCAGCAGCTGACAAAGCTGATCATCAGTTGTACCACCGTGAAAGAGCTCATATCCGTCTTCGATACCCATAAGAAGGAAGGGAGCAACTGAAAGCGCGCTCGCTGCCGTTCACTCGGGGCTGTAGTTGCCTGTAAATTATGCGCCTTCCTGCAGCGAAGCGGGAGTAGCCTTATAGATGTCATACTTAGAATACGTAAAGTAGAGCTAGCCAAATATTGGTTCTTGCACGGATAGATATCTACCGCTGTTCTTTCAAATTGATTCTCGTAAGTTTAGTGTTCAACTAATTGTATCATGTCTGTTTCTTTTTCTGAAAATCATCGATATTGTTGTGTTGGCTCATAAAGCTTTCATTTTCTGTTGTCATACAAGTTATTTTCATCATGAAATGATTGTTCAGTGACTATCTTTACAATCTATGTATTTGTAATTTCCAATTCATTTAAGTAATGTTCTGTTCTTGTGACTGCAGCTCATGATAATTGCTTTTCAGTTTTTGTTCGAGTAACGACAAGTTGATTCAAGTACGAGACACTGAAGACGACCTTACTGTTGAGGTCGAAATAGGTATCTGTCAAGATACAATTAAGTGGTGGAATTCAATGGGATTGTATTAACTCGTCTTATGACAAGTAAAGACATTCCACTAAAAAGCTCAACATCATTTTCTTAACAGTATGGATCGCCAAATATCCATAAAATTCCTAAAAAAACTCCTGAAATTTTAATAAATGTTAGAAAGATAGAATAAACTTACGCAAATCAAAAGGAAAATGTATTTTCTCGTGAACCCATGTACTACTACACCTAGTTGGGTCCATGAAATCCAACTCTGAAGTGAGATGGTCATCAGTAAAAGTCGTTGCCAAGATCTGATCTCAACTAAATGGCTATCCGACCAAATGTCTATTTATTTGGTGGATAGTGGACTAAAGAGCAATAATTACATGTGACATTTTGAAACACCGCAATAAATAATTTATTTTTCAATTATTATTGACTTAAGTTCCTTAAGTTCCTTTCTTTCAAATATCCATTCGACTATATGTACCAAGGGGCCATCCAGAAACCACGTGGTCATAATTTTTTAGATTTTCAACTCCCCCCTCCCCCCATGTGGTTTATCGTGGTCATTTGGCAGACACACCTCCCCCCCCCCTTGACCACGTGGTTTTTTTCCAGGAACATTTTTTTTTTAAACCTTATATAACTAAAACATATGGTTAATCCGATCAATTTTGAAGATGGACAATTTTAACTGATTCAAAATCAAACTAAACCCAGCATGGAAATTATAAATTTTCATGAATTCGAACATTTTGTTCATGTTATCAAGTTGTAAAGTGTATCAGGTATTAGTATATCTAGAACTCGCACACCTTCGATGCATCAGGAGGATACAAAAAAATGTGGACTTGCGAATATGTTATAAAAATTTCGAGAAAAATTTGTAATGGTTTAGAAATATTCCAAAATATCCCTATATTTTTTATATATTTTTTTAGAATTTCTTTATTGGTGATTTTTTAAAAAATAATTATGAAGTTCATCACTGAATATCCCTATAGATTCCTAAGAGTATTAGGGACATTCCGTAGCTCTGGAGGTATTGGAAATTCTTAAGATATATTAACTTCAGCGAAGCATCTGAACTGAACTGAAGGTTTTTCTAAGGGCATACAAGTTTTATTCAGAATCTCAAAACTATCTTCATTATGCCAAGATTCTATGGATCTAATCAGAACCGTTACACAATGTCCTTTATATAACTTTGCCTGATTATACAGTTTTGGCTTCAAATGCAAGTTTCCATTTTAAATCTACAGTCTTTAACAACTTTGGGTTTCTTTTGGTATTCTATAATTTATTGTTATAGGGTATCTGTTCCTATATCAATAACAATAAGACAATGCGCATATGAAATGCATTGATTTATCACCCAATAATCAAAAAACATGCGAATAATTATGCTCGGCTCATGTAATTTTTAATTGAAAACAATTTGGTAACTTCAAAAATGAAATTTTCATCACATTATAGAAGTATTTAGCTAAAAAACATCATCTCCGCCATGCACCTATTTCAATAACATTCAAAAACAGTTAATCCTATGCCTGTACCTATATCAATAATACTGTTTCCAACATAAAATACGCACACTATTACTTGTGTGTATACGTAACGATATGATTGCAGTGATGCCGAATTCTACAATGTTTTGTATTTGAGTTGAAATATAATTACAAAATTGCTGTTTTTGTTGCAGTTTTTCATCTTATCAGTTAAATTTTGTGTTTGTCATAACTTATCTTTTCGATATAATTTATTTTACAAACATAAGAGTTGAATTTCACAGTGAAAGTTCATTCAAGCGCTTTGAAATAAAAATCTAGGTCGGCAACCCTTGAGAGTACTGCAAGCCATGTAAACAGTTTGGAATACGGACAAGGATAATTTAGACGTTGTTCGAAATAAACCTATATCAAACTATAGGAAATCGCGTTGGTTTTTAAAGTATTATTATATTCATAGTGAAAATGTGATGTGCTTTATGTGCTGTGAAGTGAATTTTGAAGGGATAGAATTGTTTAAGCTTGAAATTGAGTGGAAAACAACGCCGTGAAAACAGATGAATCTGCTAGTAGCAATCGAGCAGTGCATCAAACCATCAGTTCAGAGGTAGGAACATGAAAATAAAAGTGCTTTCTAATTTTATCTTTTAATAATTTGATATTTGTGAATTAAAACATTACATAAACAAAATTTTGAATAATATTCCAAGCATTCAAGAATGTGTTACATCCATTATTGTGTACATACGATTTGAGAAATTGTTAATAAATTGATTTTTTATTTGGTTTATCGACGGTTGGGATTAATATACGGGCTGTTATTAATATGGGAACAGATACCCTATTTTGGTATTTAACCCTCTCAGGACGATTTTTTTACTTGGACTTAACGTACATATTTAGGGTTTTCCACTCGATCCTGCCAAAACTAGTCTAGAAAGAACTAAAAAGTCGTACTTTTTTCGGGTGCCAAACTACTCTGAAGTGCATATCCTCGAAAGTATCAAAAATCATGTCAAGAAACAAAGGCATGATATTACGGAGCTTTGAAACGACCCGACCAACCAAGTTTTGAACAATGTATTCGTGCATCGCTAAGCATCCAAGTAGGTCCATTGAGCCCATGCGATTTCATTTATTATTTTCACAAGCTACAATAGACCTTATATGAGTCGATGTTCTAAGATACGATATCGACTGAAATGAAAACTCAGCATAATTTTTTTTTAAATTTACCATAACGATTAGGAAATTTCCAATAAATAAATCATGGTATCTATATACAATTAAATGAATTTCTGTCTGTCTGAACCTTATAGACTCCGAAACTACTGAGCCGATCGGCGTGAAATTTTGTATGCAGAGGTTTTTGTGGCTGGGGAAGGTTCTTAAGATGGTTCGAGACCCTTCCCCCCTTTGAAAAGGGGGGATCTCATACAACTGAAACACCAATTTCTTCATAACTCGAAATCTAATCAGAGAATAAATCAATTGTAGGCGAAACGAAGTTCGTCGGGTCTGCTAGTTAATAATAAAAAAATAATAAATTTTCTACAAATAACGCAAAATTTCCATTAACAATTAAGAATTTTCCCAAAACAAAAATAAATTAACACTTCTTTTTCTTTACTGGATTTTTCCTGAATATCCACAAGAAATTCTTTTGAAGTTATTTTCTTGGATTATTGTAAAAACATGAAAATTTTTCTAATTTGTAGCTGCAATCCGCTAATGTAAAAGTGTCGACGGCGTGATGCCAAAAACCATCTGTGGCGGTGGCGTGCCGTGGCGGATTTTTTTAAAAATATTTTCCCATTTTTCCTTTCCAATTTTTTTTCTGGAAATTGAGATTGAATCGCAACCTGTTTTTTCGTTTATTTTTTTATGGAAGTAGGCTAAGGCTAAGATGGTCAAATAACGCAGATATGCATCGGCGTTGCGACCGACTCTGCGTTACCGGTTATTTTCGATGCACACCTACGTCTTTTCAACGCTGATTTGAAAAGACGCTACGTGGGCATCGGTCCTAAGATGCGCTTTGCTTTTAATGATTTGTATTTTTACACCGCTATTGTTATTCACCAGAAGCTTTTCGTATAAAAAAGACCACGTGGTTCGAGAGCAACACCCCCCCTCCCCCCACGTGGCTTATCGTGGTCATTTGCCAAACACCCCCTCCCCCCATATATGAACACGTGGTTTCTGGACGGCCCCCAAGATTATTCATCCGAAAATTCGCTTTCGACCAAACGTCACTCGAACAAATGTTCGAAGATTCTTCATTCTAAAATCTGATTTCGACTAAATGTCCATTCAACGTGGTGTCTTATCGACGAAATGGTATAGATTCGTTTCCGCTCCAATTTCGTGTGTTGAAGCTATGATCACTGGCGGTGCCAGATTTCTGGTAATTGTGAGGCACCAGTATTTTTGGCGTAATGGGTTCATTTATATTTTGGCGTCAGTAGTAAGAACTATACTGCCGCTAACCACAAGTCGAGCACATCTGTAAATGGCGTTCCATATAGGGTAAGACGGTATAATGCGTCCCACCTGGCCAAAACGCCCCTCTTTGATTTCTAGAAAACTATAACTAACTAAGGGTCAAAATCAGTTGGTACCTATAAATATTTGTAAAACCATCGTACTATGTGAATGTGGAAGTATTTTTGTATTACATAATGAAAATAATAGCAAAATACAAAAAGTGACAGTTTTGATGTAACTTTTTCATGTTTGTTTGCTCAACATTCTGGAGCGACGCTAGCATACTGTCCGCAAAACTTGCACGGGAACACTCAGTTGGGCAACAAAATAACTTTTCTCAGTGGTTAATATGATATAAAATTGCTTCCATCTTCAAAAACGTAACGATTTTCGAAAATATGTTTTACTGGCCAAAACGCCCCAGTGTAGTGCTTCCAAATTGTATGGAAATTATTGAAATGTAATTAAAACCTGATTAAATGGACTTATGTTGGTTTTTTAATGTCGAGCACATAAGGATTTGTAACCTTTTTATTATGGGATTGATGAAATACTAATGAAGGGCTATGGAACGTCTTTGGCTAAGGTGGGGCGTATTGCCCAGGCACCTTTGAAATCCATTTTCTCACGACTTTTCAAAAAAGCATTACTACGTGTTATCTGTAATATTTTTATATGACTACTCACGGGCAATGCATTTGCGACTTCTTGCACTACCAAATAACACAAAGTTTGCATAAATTGCGATGAAAAGTAAAAAGTTATCAAGGTTTTGCCTTAGGGGGGCATATTATACCGTCTTACCCTACAGATGTGCTCGACTTGCGGTTAGCGGCAGTATAATTGGAGGCGTTAATTAGTCAAGCGATAAATCAACCGAAAAACTATCAGGCAGTTTCAAGTATTACGAAATTTTAGTGCAGTTTATCGTTTGTAATTGAAAGGTCACTAGGAATTTTTTAGAATATTTTTCAAAATTTAATTTCTAGCTATAATTCCTAACGAAATTTGCAAAGTTACTCCGGATTTCCGATATTCTTGAATTTCTCCAAGAATTTCTTTGTACATTTCTCCAACAACTTTTTCGGAATTTCATCTATGTATTTCCCCTTGAAAATTCTCCGAAAATAACTTCGTAGATATATCCAGAAATTCCTAAGGAAATTCTAAGAATATTTTGAAAATTTCTTCGGAAAATCATTTACGAAATCTTCTAGGAATTTCTTTAGAAATTCTTTTAGACATTTCTTTGGAAAATCCTCTATGAATTCCTTTAAAATGTCTTTGAAAATTTCTTCGGAAAGACCTGAAGAAAATCTGTCGGATATTCATTCTGCAATATCTGCAGAAATTGTTTTAAAAACATCCTTTGGGAGAAATGCTTAGAAAATTTCTTAAGCTTTTTTTTTGGAAATTCCTTTAGGAATTTGTTCGGAAATTGATTTGGCAATTTCTTCTGGATATATTTTAGGAAATCCTTCAGAAATTCTCGTGAGAACTCCTCTAGGAATTAAATCCAGGACTGATTTAGAAAATTAAGCTAGGAATTCCTTTTAACATTCGTCCAGGAATTCCTTCTGAAAATTCTTTGGAAAGCCCTTTGTAAATTTCTTCGGAAATTCCTAAGAAACTTTTTCCAAGAAACCCTTCGGAAATCCTTTCAATAAAGCCACACGGATTTGTTTATTTTTTATTTTTTTCAACAATATTTCATTAAATTTATTAAGCAATGAAATAGGAAATACCAAAGGAATTTTCGGAAGAGTTTTAATGGAGATTTCTAAAGAATTTCCAGATGAAATATCCGAAAGAACTTTTATAGTTATTTCCGAATGGTTCTTAAAAGAAGCTCTGAATAAATTTCTCAAGTGATTTCCAAAAAAAAATTAAAGTAATATCCGAAGATTTGGGACTAATTAATTTTCCGGAGGAGTGTCTGAAGGGATTCTTTAAAAAATCTAAAGAATTTCTAGATGAGGTTCGAAATAACTACCGAAGGAACTTCTTAAGGAATTACTAAAGAAATTCTTTGAGAAATTCCTGAAATAATTGCTGAAGGCATTTCTTAAAAAAGTTCGAAGGAATTCCTAAACCAATTTCCGCAGGAATTTCTAGAGCAATTTCCATAACAAGTTTCTGAAGGAATTCTTCTAAGGGAATTTTGGAAGGACTCCCTGATACAATTTCCGTGCGTGTTGCCGAAAA
The DNA here is from genome assembly GCF_024139115.2 of Armigeres subalbatus. NCBI lineage: Eukaryota > Metazoa > Arthropoda > Insecta > Diptera > Culicidae > Armigeres > Armigeres subalbatus. The sequence goes on along the minus strand of NC_085140.1, from coordinate 260,513,562 downwards.
ATTTCCCGAAGGAATTTCGAAATGAAAATCCCGATGGAAAATCGCGAAATTCATAAATAGATTCTTAGGATTTTGATGCATTTCTGGATCTATCTTCTAAGTACTTTCCCGAGATTTTGCGGGAGGAAGCTCCGACGGAATTCTTGGAGGAATGTGCAGAGAAACTTAAGAATTTCAGAAATTCCTTCAGGATTTTCTTCAGAAATTCGTTTGTAAATTCCTGAAAGGAATTCCGGTGACAGGAGCCGAGGGAATGGAACACCTGGAAGAATGCCTGAATATTTGCTTAAAAATATCTGCTTAAGAGCAAATTCTGGAGGAGTGTTCAAAAGAATATTTGGGCAATTTTTTAGTAAATTTTTGAAATAATTCCTAAAAAAATTTCAAGAGGTATTTTTAGATTTGTTTGCAAATAATTTTCGAAGACGACTAACCGAACTAATTCCTGGGGGTATTTTTTACGAGTTTCTGAAGTGATTTCCGAATAAATTCCTGTATAAATCTAAAAATCTACGGGGAGGTAGAGATAGGAGTTGCTGGATAGTAGTTTAAGGACATCGAGATTGTTTCTATTTAATTTCTTCAGGTACGCGAAATACCAATGGTACGCATAACCAAGCATTTGTCATGCCGAACAGCTTGCACATCCTTGCGTTAAATAGCTGCTACTAGAGGCCTTGATAAGAGAAACGCGGATTGGTATGTGCCGCTTATCAAACCGTAAAAAAACAGCAGCCAATCGAGCAAGAGACCTGTCAAGCAGCCAAAGCTGCGCCTCAAATACTGAAAACGGCTAAATTCGATTTAATACCATTTATGAATTAACAAATCTTGAATGCATTTTACATTTGTTATGAATAATATATGCAAATCAATGATAGATTATGAAATGAAATTGCTTTGTTTATTGGATTCTATTGTCATGTGACGTGTGTAGTGGATAAGATTGGTATTAGATGTTATGATAAAATTATTATAGCAAAATGCCATTACCATCAATCCCTTGAAATCTGCATTTGACATATGTTCTAATGATATGCACTCATTTATTGAGTAACTCGAATCAATGTGTATTGAGCTAATTTGAGCTCCATGGTAACGCACAAATGTTTTTGGTTTTCTCGAGTTCGTGTCAGAACGAATCGACGACGGAAGTCAGTTTGCTGAGCTTAGAAACCTCGTCCGGTCACGACACTTATCACATAACAATACGAGCTTATTTTTTTTTTGTTAATGTAGGGTTATTATAGGGTAAAATCGTTACAAACTTGGCACTCTATCAAGTGGATTTTATTGCTTGTTTCAAATTATGAGTGCAAAATATTTTACTACATTCAAATAATAAAAATTATTCTGTTTATTAAAGATTTAATGTGAGCTATGGCTGAAATGCCATGGTGATGTAATTTTTGATGTGCAGTTTAAAGCGTTTACAACAGAAATTGGCAAAAATAATCCGCATGATTCTCGAGAATCTCAAACTTATGTACGGGTTAAATTGATGATTTATCTTAAAATTCGTTTTATAAAGAAATTGGAGCATGGTGGGGTAAAACTAACACGTTCTGGTGTTAGGTAATATGGACCATATGAAGTAAAGCATGGCCCACTTAGTAATGGAACAACATCATTTGGGTTTATTTCGGATTTGAATTAACGGATTAAAAAAAATCATCACAACATCAAACAATTCATTATATTTCAAGAAAAAAATACGAATAGAATTATTCGTCATGGTTTCGAAGAAATTCTCGAACTTTTCCCATCAAGCAACGCACAACGGTCTCGTCCACTGTTTTGGCGATTTTATCCCACCAATTTTTCATGTGAGCTGCAATTTTGATGACAGTTCCCTTGACCTTCAGCTTACTCTTCATAATAGCCCAGTGTTTTCTATGGGTCTGAGCTGGGGACAATTTGTCGGATTGAGGGTTTTTGGAACAAACTGAACTCCGTTGTCGCTATACCATTGTTGCACTTCCCGGCTGTAGTGACAACTCGCAAGATCCGGCCAAAATGTCACTGGACCGTTATGTGACTTTATGAAGGGCAAAACTCGCTTCCGGAGGCACTCGGTTTTGTAAACCTGCGAGTTCATCGTTTTCTCAGTTATGAAAACCTTTGTCTTCTGACCGCAGCTGCAAATTCCCTGCCAGATCATATATTTGCGTGCGAATTTATCCGCAAAAACAAATTTGTATCTGGAAGGGACAGCTCCTCGAACCTTTGCTTTATAAAATTTTGATCCTGGAAGCTGTGCGAAGTCGGCCTTCACATAGGTTTCATCATCCATAAGTATGCACCCATCGGACTTGGTCAACAGGTTGTCATACAGTTTTCGAGCGCGAGTTCTAGCTATGGTATTCTGTTTGAGCGACCGATTTGGTTACCTACTGTTGATTGTTGCGGCGAACGGTCGAGCTTAGAAACCTCGTCCGGTCACGACTATGACGCAGCCAGTAGTGTTGGAATAGTGATATTTTTAGTCGGTTGACCTCCCTGTTTTATCTAGAATTTCGGAATATCGGTGTCATCGAGGTCAGGTAAGGAAGGAAGGAATTGTTAGAAATAGAAGATAAGATGAAAAATTACTTAAGATTGCTAGCGTCCCCGGTAGGCTCCCTGACGGAAGGGCAGAGGAGTAGGCCGGGTGACAAGAAAGGTGCAAAAAAAGATGGCACATTGAGAAAAACAAAATTTAAAGGCAAAAAAAGTTGGCAAAATAAAAAACAAAACAAAATGAGGAATGCTAGCGTTCCCGGTAGGATTGCTAGCGTCCCCTGACGAAAGGGCAGAGGATGAAAAAAAAATTGCAACGATGAGAAAAATAAAAATTGGACTAGGTTGGAATGGATTTTTGATTGTATTTGAATTGAATTTTGGATTGGTTTTGGATTGAACTGTAGGATTAGTTTTGTATTGGATTGGATTTTGATTGGATTTTATTTTTTATTTGGACTGGATTTAGATTGGATTTGGATTGGATTTGGATTGGATTTCGGTTGGTTCTGAATTGAATTTTTGGATTTGTGATTGTATTGAATTTGTATTGAATTTGGATTGGATTTTGATTAGGATTGGATTTGGATTGGATTCGGATTGGATTTGCATCGGGTTTGGAATAGATTTGAATTGGATTTCGATAGGATTTGGATTGGATTTGAATTGAGTTTTGATTGAATTTGGATTGGATTTGGATTAGATTTTAATTGGATTGGATTTGATTGGTATTGGATGTGGATTGGAGTTGGATTGAATTTGGATTAGATTTTATTTGGATTGGATTTGGATTTGGATTGTATTTGGATTGGTTGTGGATTGCAGTTGGATTGGTTTTGGATTGGATTGAATTTGAATTGGATTATATTTGGATTGGAATTCGATTGGAATTGGATTTGGATTGGACTGCATTAGGATTGATTTTGGATTGGATTTGGATTTAATTCGGACTGGATTCGGATTAGATTTGGATGGGATTTTGATTGGATTTGAATTAAATTTGAATTGGATTTGGATTTGATTTGGATTGGATTCGGATTTGATTTTTTTGGATTGAATTTTATTTGGATTGGATTTAGATTGAATTTGGTTTGGATTTTAATTTTGATTGGATTGGATTTGAATTGTCTTTGGATTGGATTTGGATTTGATTATATTTGGATTGGATTTCGATTAAATTTGGATTGGATTGGAATTGGATTCTATTATTTTTGGATTGGCTTTCGAATAGATTTGGATTGGTTTTGGATTGGATTGGAATTGGATTGAATTTGGATTTGGATTGGACTGCATTCGGATTGATTTTGGATTGGATTTGGATTTAATTCGGACTGGATTCGGATTGGATTTGGATGGGATTTTGATTGGATTTGGATTAGATTTGAATTAAATTTGAATTGGATTTGGATTTGATTTGGATTGAATTTGGATTTGATTTTATTTAGATTGGTTTTGGATTGAATTTGGATTGGATTTGGATTGAATTTGGATTGGATTTGGATTGGATTTGGATTGGTTTTGGATTGGAATCAATCCAATTCAAATCCCGCACAAATCCAAAACGCATCCAGTCCGAATTAAATCTAAATCCAATCCAAAATAAATCCGAATGCAGTCCAATCCAAATCCAATCCAAATCCAGATTCAATCTGAATCTGGATTTGGATTGGATTTGGATTGGACTGCATTCGGATTTATTTTGGATTGGATTTAGATTTAATTCGGACTGGATGCGTTTTGGATTTGTGCGGGATTTGAATTGGATTTTCATATTTTCAATCGAAGATAGATTCATAAGAATTGGTTAATAATGTTTATCTAGGATCAAAGATATTTGTAATGAGGGCACCTCAATGAAATGTGCAATAAAACACCTCAAGAGTAGAGGAGGGGAGAATGTAGTGGATAAGATTGGCATTAGATGTTATGATAAAATTATTATAGCAAAATGCCATTACCATCAATTCCTTGAAATCTGCATTTGATATATGTTCTAATGATATGTACTCATTTATTGAGTAATTCGAATCAATGTGTATTGAGCTAATTTGAGCTCCATGGTAACGCACAAATGTTTTGGTTTTCTCGAGTTCGTGTCAGAACGAATCGACGACGGAAGTCAGTTTGGTGAGTATTGTTGCGGCAAACGGTCGAGCTTAGAAACCTCGTCCGGTCACGACAACGTGGAAGATTAAATAGTGGTATGTGAAATTATACCTGAATAAAGAATTTCTTCTTTTTCATGTGTTGTTCTTTAAGGAAGATCCATAAAGTACGTCACGCAAAATTTGGCTATTTTCAACCCCCCCTCCCCCCTTCGTCACACTTTTTGTATTAAACCTCTAAAATTTTTGTATGAGTCGTCACGCTGTTCGGAACCCCCCCTCCCCCCTAGAAGCGTGACGTACTTTGTGGATGGCCCCTAATAAAGAAGATTGGGTGCAGTGTTGGCAGAGTTACATTTTCTATCCGTGTTTCTCTTATCCAGGCCTCTTGCTGCAATCATAACACGCGTTGGCACATCTTTCTCAACACTGTGAAGCCGGTTCCCAGCTCTTTGAAGGTGCCACAGCTTTGACTGTTGATATTTCCTGAAGCATAACGAGGTTAAAATTGCAGCTATGTACTTCGTCGCAGATTATCTTGTTGCAAGCTGTGAGGTCAAGTAACTTGCAATTCCATTTTTCAAACTTCCAAACGTGATCCATTGTTTGCTGCGCAGGTCGATTGTGGTGAGTCGCATCATCTCTATATAATATATGAATGTCAAAAAGGTAACATGGTTCAGAAACATAGTAGTTAATAACTTCGAGGCGACAATGTCCCAGTGGAGGATATAATGGTATTATGGATCGGAATTTTACCTTTCGTTGTGTTGGAAATTACCGACGACGGGAATCAGACCCATGGAATGAAATTCACATTCTTGCTGGCCTCCGAGAGTTATCCTGCGAACTCGAAGGGTCTTTACTAACTGAACTTTCTATGGACGTTAAAATAGTGCAAATTTGATGACCATGTCCACTAAAACATTGTCTTCAACTTTTCTAAAGGTGTTATAGAAAATCTCCAATTCACGATACTGTTAAATGTCATATACGCAGGTATAAGTATGCACCCATTTTTTGCTTCAATTTGTTTGCATGAAATATCAGATGACCACCATTGTGATAGTAATAATTGTTCACAATTATCCAAAACCCAGGCAATGTATTATAATGGAACGTTTCTTTTTTTCATTCACCTCCCTTTTTTCTAGCAACAGATCTCGAAACAGCACAACAGCAGTACTCGTTGCATCGATTATATCACGCCCGCAAGACGACTCTGAACTCGTCGAACAACAACAGTGGCAGCAGCACCAATATCAGTAGCAGCAGCGGCAGCAGCAGTCACCATAACAACAACAATAATAACAACAACAACAATCACAATGGCAGCAGCTCGATGATCAACCAACAGCAGCATGGCAGCAGTCAAACAATAAACTCCAGCTCGAAGTATCCATCGAGTCACCACGTGGGCGGGCATCACCATCATCACCACGGTGGAATGCCACACTCTCAGAGCACTGGGGACGTGTCGGCCATCTTTGGCCGCGCATGACATGACACCCTGAGTAAGGCCAAGGACACCAGCAAGATCATCAGCATGATCTAGAAGCTGGTGTGCCCGGGGTCTGGTCGGTTGATCGTCACGCTCTACAGAATGCTGCACTAGATAACGATGCATAGGGAACAGGGGATATTGTTTAGAGTCCGTAACTCTGCGAATAGTTTGTAGCGAAGAGAACAGAGCTCGGGTCGCATCTGGGCTAAATATTGTAGGTCATAGCGACATAGAGTGTCTATGGTATGAAATGTTAATCAGTATCCATAATCCTCAGAGATTAATCTTCCTCCCACTGCCTTTCTTCCAAAAAACAAACGTAGAGGAGTTCTCTCCCTAGGTGACAGATCTCCGTAAGGTAGACTAGGTAAAAAAACATGATGTAGATCGAATTGTACATAACAAGGTGGGAATCTCCTCATAGAAGTATGTTTCTTGCCATTTCCGACCGACGCATGCGCGATGGCCTGGGTCACTCTCTTATCAAGACTATAAATTGAGACGAGCTCTCCGAAGTGCTTGCAACTGAAGCGCGCCGTTCGATATCTCTTCCGGTAGAAATATTCCATGCAACGGCTTCTCTCTTTTGGCGTTTTAATAGGTTTATCGAAATCTTCATTGGCGCATCTGTGGAGCGCGGTCGGAACGAGAACCATCGAATCCTCCCAAAAAACAACTTCCCGTATATTTAGCGTAGAAATAGACAGAAAAGCGTAGCTAAGCGTTGAAATTGATTAAAATAGAACCTGATAATGGTTACGATAGATGTGGTGATATTGGTGCAAATGCCGTCATTGCTAATAGACTTTAGGATGTGAATGGTACCTAAGATTGTTTCCTCTCTATCCAGCTGACAGGGACCTTTAATAGAATGTAACAAAACGTTTAAATCGATTCCGAATAGTGGAGGACGAGGATAGACCAAAATAGTAGCGAGACCAGGAACAGACGATTTAGAGTGTTCGAATCTAGTTTCGAAGCAATTGTACAGTATGACTGACTTTTAACGGTAAAACTCTACCATGTATTCATAACGTAATATGTAATTTATTGTTTAAAGGAAATCCAGATGACAAAATCTAATGAAAAATAATTGAAAAAAGTCAAATAAAATAAATTTAAAAACAGATTAATCATAACCAGCAGTTATTGCAAGTGATCCATAGTACGTAGTGGAAGAAAAAGAATCATTTCTTTAGCCTAAGCATTGAGATAACCTCTATTTAACGGATGTTTGTTTGGTGCCTCTCGGACCTAAATCATAATAAAGCAGCGTAAAATTGCCTGTCCTACAGGTGGCAAAATATGTAAAACCAAGCTATTAAATTGTTCAATTGTAATCGCAGAGCTGACATTTCTTCAATCAAAATATATTCAATTGCTAGGCTCTTTTCTCCAGACAACACTATCGATTGCGTTTCAAGCATAAACGCTGACTTACTACATATAATGCAAGTATAAATGTATGGATTATTAATCTTATATAATGGACAAATTATTTTGAGAATCAGTGAAGACCCGAAAATAAAACTTTTAATTAATTATCCATAGCAATGCATCGAATAACCAACGTTCTATTTTTTTTTTCAAAGAACGTCATCTGTTGCAATCCGAAATCCAAACAGTTACATAACTTCTTTAGCAATGACTGCGGATATTCAGTGTATTCTTTGACCACTGGACATTCATTCATCTGGAAATTTTGGGTAAATTTATTCAGGAGTTTCTGTGGAAATTTCGCTTAAAATCAGTACAGTAATTCCCTCAAAAATTCGCTAGGAATTCTTGTCGTTATTCCTCCGAGAACTACCGCAAATATTCCGCAAATCCTTCAAAAATTGCTAACAAAAACTTCTAATGAAATTCCTGCCACAATACCTCCAAGCAACTTACCTGATATTGTTGTGTTCGTTGCGGATTAGACTTGCCCAGCTTAGTATGGGGAGAAAAAAATGTTGTCGAATTCCACGGGGCACCCCCCAGAATTGTGTTTTTGGGTGAGAAAATCAATCTCTGAAAATTTCAGCTCAATCGCTTGTTGCATAAGCTGGCGCATTTGATTTGAAGTTTGTATGGAGATTTCATCCAAAATATATGGGAAAATGCACCTTCGTCACTCATTCGATCTGGAAATTGGCTCTGATTACTCGATTGAGCTCAGAATTGCAGAAACGGCAGTTGGTATGCTACAGAACAGTTTCACAGAACATTGTATGATGATTAAATGAACTTTTATATACTTTTCGGCTGATTTATTTGGAGCTGAATTGTGTATTTTTGGGTTTATTGATCGAATCGTATCAGCCAAAACCTATATAAAAGTTCATTTAATCATTATACAATGTTCTGTGAAATCGTTCTGTAGCATACCAACTGCCGTTTTTGCAATTCTGAGGTCAATCGAGCAATCAGAACCAATTTCCAGATCGAATGAGTGACGGAGGTGTATTTTCCTATACATTTTGGCTCAAATCCCCATACTAACTTCAAATCAAATGCGCCAGCTTATGCAACAAGCGATTGAGCTGAAATTTTCAGAGATTGATTTTCTCACCCAAAGACACAATCCTGGGGGGTGCCCCGTGGAATTGGGTTGTTTAGTGGTATATATGTTTTTACATATTCTGAATCTGCATAAAAAACTGAGACTAACCCCAATTTTTCAGAATTTTTGGAGCCCCGGAACTATTTTTAATTTGCATTTTAAATTTGTATGGGGCTAGAAATTTGTTCTTATGCTGCATGGGCCAACTGTCATTCTATGAATGTTAGTGTCATTCTATCGATTAAAATGGGTTATTGTTTGCTATATAAAAATGTAAATAAAAGGTTTACAATAAAAATAAAAATATGTTGGAGATCAGGAGAGCATGCTCTTTATGTTAAACTATAAAAAACTCGATATTTTTCTGAGCTAAACAACCCAATTAGACAACTTTTTGTTTCCTGGGCCAGTCTATTGCGGATATTCCTTGAGAAAATCCCGGAAAGTAGGCAATGACCTTGATTGAACTGCCCATTATTTTTTTTTTTTTTTTGAATAAATTTCTTTTTTATTTCATATAGTTTTTGTATTACAATTATTTTACATGGTAAGTGGTCAGCCAATGTTGGCCCTTCAACTTTGTTATTTCAGTTCTGGTTTTATTGATAATAATTAGTTTTGATGGAAAATAGAAAATAATGATTTTGACTTCATGAAGCGCTGGGTAATTTATAAATTTTAAAACAATTGAAATTCCTACCTAACATAACCTAAACTAAACCTAAACAATTTGAAAAACTAGGTGACTAGGTCTCTCACTACCTGGTGTTCAGAAGTTTGGCAACGCACCCACCAAAGCGATCGCTCAATAATTTCACTTCGGCTAAGAAGTTCAGCTTGCTGTCTAGTGTTAAGCCGAGGTAGTAGCCTCATTGCTCCATTCAACTGGTGTGCCGTTGATATCGATTTTGCAATCCGCAGCCGGTACAAGTTTGGGTGATTTTGAATGGGGAAATAGAATGGTCTGGGTCTTTGCGGCGCTGATACAGATCTTCCAGCTAGTGAAATATTCTATCAGGACATCCAGGCCACGTTGGAGCTTTGATGTGAGGGCTCTGATCACTCTACCTTTGTAGATGATGGAGGTGTCCTCTGCGAACAGAGACAGTGTGCCGCCTTCAGGACCCGAGCAGCACAAATCAGACAAAAATGGTTGCAGCAACTTGAATGTGACTAGATCTGGTCACATATGAGTTGCAGTAACCGATGTGAAACATGTGTGCTGCTTGGGGAAGGTCCGGCATGTCGGAGGTGAACAGATTGAACAGTAGGGGCCCGAGGATACTGCCCTGGGGGACGCTGGCGATGATGCCTTGCGCATCAGAAGTAACTCCGTTAATAGAGACCCGAAAAGTCCTCGCCGACAGATAATTGTGGATGATTTTCACTAGGTAGACGGGAATATTGAGCTTTTGCAACTTGTACACCAGACCATCGTGCCAGACGGTGTCGAAGGCCTTTTCGACATCCAGCAGGGCCATGGCAGATGTTTTGGATACAGAATTGTTCCGACTGAGGATATTCTTGACTCTGGTTAGTTGGTGAACAGAGGAACGGCCGCGGCGAAACCCAAACTGTTCCTCAAGCAGAATGTTGCTCTGTTCGGCAGATTCAAGCAGTCGACTGTGGATTGCTTTTTCGAAAAGCTTGGACAACGCTGAGAGAAGACTGATGGGCCGATAGCTTTTAGGGGAGGTAGGGTCCTTACCGGGTTTTTTGATTGGTATCACTTTAGCTGACTTCCAGACCGATGGGGAGTAGCTGATCCGGAGGCACTGGTTGAAAATCGCGGCAAGATGTCCAAAGAACTGTACACTCATGTGCTTCAATTCCAGATTAAATGTGTTATCGAAACCTGGAGCCTTCATATTTTTGGATGATTTGACAAAGGACGTCAGTTCTTCAGCTGTTATAACCATCTCCATAGAATAGTCATTGGGAGATAAATGGAGATTATTGATATGGCCGCTGACATCAACTTCATGTGGACTGATGATATTTTGTCCAAGACAGTGAGAGCTAACGAAGTGTCGTCCTATTTCAGCAGCCTTCTCAGCAGGAGTTACCAAGAAATCTGTAGTTCCATTGTTGCCAAGTGGGATTAACGGAGGGATAGGCCGAGGTTTGGTTTTCAAAATTTTAATCAGCTTCCAGAATGGCTTAGCACAGACTGGAAGTGCCTTGATATTTTTGGAAAAATCACTATTTCTGAGATCCATTCTAGCCTTGATGATTTTCGTTATACGATTGCAATCGGTTTTTAATCGGTAACGTAGACGAATCAAATCTTTGGTGAGCGTGTCAATGGTTAGGTTGTTGCTTACCTGTCGGATCACCGGTACATGTTGTTCCCTTGCCAGTGAAATCGCCTCTTCCATGGAACGCAATTGGCGATCGATGTCCTCGGACGTCTCGGGAAGCGCTTCGTAGTCAACGTTGTCATCGACACACTGCCGGAATTGATCCCAGCTGGTACGATGGTAATTTCGCCTGGTTAATAAGTGCCGATTTACTGAGAAACCAACTTTTATCACCACCGGATAGAGGTCCGAGCTGAGCTCCTGATAAGTCACCGGCTGGGAAATATGCTTGTCCATGTTGGTAAGGAAGATGTCGAGTACTGCATGGACGCCGGAATGACTCAACCGGGTGGGAGAATCCGATTCCAAGATGGTGTAGTGTCCCTCGTCTTGTTGGAGAATGACGCCGTTTTGATTGCTCCGTGTATTTGTCCAAGCTTGATGCTTTGCATTCAAGTCGCCTCCGATAATGTAATGCTCATGCCGTCGAGCCAGCTTGATGATGTCATTTCGCAGAGCTACCGCTGATCCATCTCTTTTGTTAACTTATTTTGGGCAGTAGGCCGCAATGATGATGATTGGACCAACGGTAGTGGCTATCTCAACTCCCACGGCTTCGATGAGTTTTAGCTGGAAACTAGGCAATAGTCGGCAGTTGATATTTCGTCGCAGAGCAATGGCCACGCCCCCTCCTCCGGAGCTGGTCCGATCAAGCCTGATAAGACGAAAATCTGGTATGAAAACGTTAATCTCTGGCTTGAGATGCGTCTCCGTGATGACAGCGATATCGATGTTGTGCTCGTTCAGAAAATCGCTGAGCTCATAATTTTTGTTCTTGATAGAACAAGCGTTCCAGTTCAGGATGCTGATGGAATCTTCAGGGCCCATATTTAGCAAGAAACTCCATTACCGCTGAAGCAGCGGCTTGAATTTGCTGTTCCTTGGAACGACAAGTGCGTAACCGTCGGTACAAGCCCAACGTGAGCTCAGTGATCTCCTCTGAGGAGTAGAGGGAGTCAGCAGACGGTTGTTTGGGGGAGGTACTAGATCCAACATTTCCCTATCCTGGAGGGGAGCCGTTGGAGACCGAAGGAGCTGCGGCGGTAGCCGCTAAGCGTTCTTGCACGGATGGAGCAGGCATTCGGGATGCTTGACGATGTGGCTGAAGTGGTGCCAGATTCGGTACCTTGTACCGGAGCGATGGATAGTGTTCCTCTGTTCTCGGAGGGGGAGGACGTCTTTGAGTTCCACGAATGATTTTCGTGGACGCCTGTTTGCGAATCTCCAAATACTCCGCTCTTTTGGGACAGCCTCGGCTTCTGCCTTCGTGATTGGAGCCGCAATTGACGCACTTAGGCTCTGCTTTCTCGTCCATATGGGTGCAAGCCTTTGATACGTGGCTTCCAGCACACCTTCCACATCGAGATTTCATTTGGCAGTTACGTGTACCGTGACCAAATGCGAGGCAGTTAGTGCACTGCGTCACGTCGCGCTTTTTCGGTCGGTAACCCTCCCATTCCACAATAATGTTGAAGAGCACCCTGACCTTCCGCAAGTCCATCATTGTGATGGAGCCCTTCTCTAGGTGCACCAAAAATAGGTGGTCTCTGTGACTGCCACTTTCGGCCCGTCTGATGGGGAACACATGCTGAACCTTCAGCTCTTTCTCCTTCAGCTCAGCAACAATTTGCTCGACGGGATATAACGGTAATCCGCGAATAATAACTTTCAGCGGTTTGCTGCGCGGAGGGGGGGGGGAGGGTTCATGACTGTAAAATTCATGCCCCTTCTCGGTGAGAAAAGCACCGACCAACCGATAGGCGATTTCCTTCGTCGCAGCAAAGAGTGGAGGAACCTTTTCTTTTTGCTGAGCTTTCGATGCCGCCAGAACAGCAAACTTATTGCTGGCTAACAGAGCCGCACTCGGATCTGGTGCGTTGTCATCCATCCACAGCCGCTTTAAGCCAGTCGGGGGCGATTTGTTGGTGTTGTTTTCCTGGTTGGAGGCGGAAGCTGCTGACTTCTGCCGATTGCGACCCATCGCAATGGCTAGGGGTCGATTTGCCGTGGATAGCAGCGGCGTCGCTTTGTTCGATGCCACCTCAAGTAGGTGCGCAAGTGCGGGCAACAAATCGCGGTGTCGCGAAATTGCGAGAGAAAAAAACGAGAGAAAATTTTACCAATTAACAGCGCGAGCGTAAAACACGACCGGTCGTGTCGCTTGTCCGTACTCGAATGAACTGCCCATTACTCAATTTGTTTTCTACTTAAAAGGGGCCAAATGATCCTTCGTGACGAACTCGGTGGTCTAGTAGCTGCCGCTTCTGCCTTATAAGCAGGAGGTCGTGGGTTCAATTTCCGGTTCGTCACTTTCCTACTTTGTATTTCTATCTTAGTTCTTTCTGTGTTTCACATTCTACCAAAAAAGATTCCTACTGCTATAACCTACCACACAATCCCAAAACCTCCCGTGGCATCGATGACAGGTTATAGAGTTCTCTGCATCTTTCTTAGGAGCCCCGTACACGCTCCGACATGTTGTACAACTTTGACTCCGCCCCCAAGTTAGTGTGTCAGGGGGTCAATGTTTCTGCGGCACCTCAGAAATTGGAGACATGTGAGGTAAGTGTTGCCACTCCGTTACAGGATGGGGAGACCACCACACTGATTGAGGACTATCTAGGCTTTGAAATATCAACAGGGCGTATTGCTTGCAAGTACCTGCCTGACACATTGTTGGCAGTATCAAATCCCGGGTAGGTGAGTGTTAGGCACGCGTGACGTGCCGGGTGTTCCACGCCCAAACGATGCACAGGAGGTGCACAGAGTGGATACAAATGGGAAATGGGGGTATTACAACCCCCACTGAGTTAGAGACTGAATGTCAAGAGAATGGTGCACAAGTGGTGCAAGCGATAGGGACTGAATTTAAGAGCGAGCACACAATTTAGACTCACATAGTACGTGTGGTCAGAGTGACTGCTTAGCCAGTAGTGTGATCCGGCTGCCAGGGACGGATTGAGTGAAGTCTCGCTAGGCCTGGCAGGAATGTCGGGGGGCAGATATCTCTGCGGCAACTCATAATTAGGGGACACGAAAGTTTCGCTATGACTAGCAGGGGTTGATGCTTCTGCGGCACCTCAGAAATAGGAGACATGAAAGGGTCTGCCTCGTAGCTGAGGTAGGAGCGGCATGAGAGCCACCAACCTAGGGTCGCCTCCGTCTTGATAGACAAGTGGTGCCACGCTGTTGCAGGACGGGGTGAACACCATACTGAATGAGGACTGTCTATGTTGTGAGATGGCGGCATGGGTAAGAGAATTGAGGCGCCTACGTGCACTTGTGTACAATATGTAGGGGGTGCAATGCCCAATAGTCATCCCCCGAAGGATTGCTTAATTTCGTGCCTGGGAAATGACTGTAGAGGAAGGAGTTGGTTTTAGTGGGTCGGGAGTGATCCCATCCTCACACTACCTGGGTTTGCCTCCCCAGGTGTCTGATTTCAGATTTCCATTACCTTCGTTAAAAAAAACGTCGGACAAACAATTGTTCCAAACAAACAAGAACAAACAATAATATCAGCAAACGTCATTTCCATAGTAACATTGTGCTTGCGCTGATGGTTGCTTCCATACGGAATTACGTGACCACCTGAAAGATCTGGAACATGCAAAAAAATGGTCAAATCGAAAATTCCATTGTAGATCGACGGGATTTGTTTTTAAATCCAATTGTTGTCGAACTTGAGTATGGAATTGATGTTTTGACCACACCACATTGTGGCCACCGGGTGGTTCCCTGGAAGATCCGGAACATGTGTAAACATGGTCAATTAGAAAATTCCATCGTAGAGCGGAGGGACTTTTTAGAATCATTTCATATTGAACATTGAGTACGGCATTGATTTTTTGACCGAACATGGACCATTGTTACTACCGGGTGTCCCCTGGAAGATCGGAAACATCCGTAAAAATAGTAAATTCAAAAATTTTATCATAGAGCGCCGAGATTTTTTTTTAGAATCATTTCTCGTCGAACCCAGAATGTGGAATTGTTGTGACCCATAAACGGACCATTGTGTTCACCGGGTCAATTGGTAAGTTTCTTCGTAGAACGCCTGGATTTTTGTAAAACCTATTGTTGTCGAACCCTGAGTATGGAATTGTAGGTGATGATGGTTATTATTATTATTACCAGACTAAAGCTGGGATGGCCTGTGTAATACATAAAAGTCTTCTCCATTCAGCTTGGTCGCTAACCATGCAGTCTACGAAGGATCCGCAAATCGTCCTCCACTTAATCGATCCACCTTGCTCGCTGTGCACCTCGCCCTCTTGTTCCAGTCGGATCGTTGTTGAGAAACATTTTAATCGACATTCTGGTTACGTGCTCGGCCCACCGAAGTCTTCCGATTTTTGCGGTGTTAACGATGGATGGTTCTCCCAACAGCTGATGCAACTTTTGGTTCATTCGCCTCCTCCACATACCATCCCCCATCTGCACCACACCTTAGATGGTACGCAGCATTTCCTTTCGAAAACTCCCAATGCGCGTTGGTCCTCCACGAGCATCGTCCAGGTCTCGTGTCCGTAGAGAACTACTGGTCTAATAAGCGTTTTGTAGATAGTCAGTTTGGTACGGCGGCGAACTCTATTCGATCGGAGCGTTTTGCGGAGTCAAAAGTACGTACGATTTCCTGCGATGACACGTCTCCGAATTTCTCTGCTGGTATCGTTATCGGCGGTCACCAGTGAGCCCAAGTACACGAATTCTTCAACCACCTCGATTTCGTCACCACCAATACAAACTCGTGGTGGGTGGCTTACGTTGACCTCTCTTGAGCCTTTTCCTATTATGTACTTCGTCTTCGACGTGTTGATGACTAGTCCGATCCGCTTGGCTTCCCTCTTCAGTCTGATGTAGGCTTCCACCATCCTCTCAAAGTTACGTGCCATAATATCTATGTCGTCGGCGAAACTAGACGGACTTCGTGAAAATCGTCCCACTCGTGTCAATCCCTGCCCTTCGTATTACTCCCTCCAAAGCGATGTTGAATAGCAGACACGAAAGACCATCACCTTGCCGTAACCTTCCGTGCGTTTCGAAGGGACTCAAGAATGCCCCTGAAACTCGAACTACGCACATCACCCGACCCATCGTCGCCTTGATCAACCGTGTCAGTTTATCCGGAAATCCGTGTTCGTTCATCAGCTGACATAGCTGGTTCCGATCGATTGTATCATATGGGGCTTTGAAGTCGATGAATAGATGATGCGTGGGTGCGTTGTATTTGCGGCATTCCTGCAGTACTTGGCGAATGTCGAACACCTGGTCCGTGGTGGACCGTTCGCCCCTAAAACCCGCCCCACGAACTCTCTTGCAATTGGTGCTAGTCGACGGAATTTGGGAGAATACCTGGTAGGCGGCGTTCAGCAATATGATTGCGCGGTAGTTGCTACGATCCAGCGTATCGCCCTTTTTGTAGATGGGACACACGACACCTTCCATCCACTCCTGTGGCAAAACTTCCTCCTCCCAAATCTTGGTAATGAACCAGTGCAGTGCTCTAGCCAGCGCATCACCACCATGTTTAAATATCTCTCCTGGTAGTTGGTCAACTCCAGGGACTTTGTTATTTTTCAGCCGGTCAATCTCCACCTGGATTTCATGCAGATTTGGAGCCGGTAAGATTATGTCTTGCGCGCGTTCTCCTAGGTTCATCATCCTACCGCCATCTTCGTTTGCCACATCGCCATTCAGGTGCTCTTCGTAGTGCTGCCGCCACCTTTGGATCACCACACGCTCGTTTGTAAGAAGGTTCCCGTTTATGTCCTTACACATCGGGCTGTGGCACGTGGCCCTTACGTGAAGGGTTCAACTTCTCATGAAACTTTCGTGTATTATTAGTGCGGTACCGTTGCTCCGTCTCTTCACGGTCTCGGATTTCCTGTTGGCGTTTTTTCCTCTGGAAAATCGAGTTTTGTCTGTTCCGCGCCCGTTTATATTGTGCCTCGTTCGCCCTCGTGTGGTATTGCAGTAATCTCGCCCATGCTGCATTCTTCTCCTCAACTAACTGCTCGCCGTCATACCGCCGTCGCCGTTTCTCTGATCCGAATATCAATCCGAGGAATATATGATCCGGGTGCACCGTGCCTAGTGCAGCGGTTGCTGTGCTAAAAATGGCGGATCGAATATCTCTTCAGCCATCTTCAAGAGACGCTGCACCTAGCTGCTCTTCCGTTGGGAGTGCCACTTCCAGCTGCTGCGCGTATTCTTGGGCTAGTCTACCGTCTTGTAGCCGCCCAATGTTAAGCCGCGGCGTCCGACTTCGACGCGTGTTGTATACCGTCGAGAGTTTTGAGCGCAGGCATACTGCAACGAGGTAGTGGTCGGATTCATTATTCGCACTGCGGTAAAAGCGGATGTTCGTGATGTCGGAGAAGAATTTACCGTCGATTAGAACGTGGTCGATTTGGTTTTCCGTTTCTTGGTTAGGTGATTTCCATGTGGACTTGTGGATATTTTTGCGGGGAAAGAAGGGTCTTCGGACTACCATACCGCGGGAGGATGCGAAGTTTATGCATCGTTGGCCGTTGTCATTCGATACTGTGTGCAGACTATCCGGTCCGATGACCGGTCTATACATTTCCTCCCTCCCTACCTGTGCGTTCATGTCACCGATGACGATTTTGACGTCCCGCAGTGGGCATCTATCGTATGTCTGCTCCAGCTGTGCGTAGAACGCTTCTTTCTCGTCGTCGGGTCTCCCTCCGTGTGAGCAGTGCACGTTGATGATGCTATAGTTGAAGAAACGGCCTTTTATCCTCAGCTTGCACATCCTTGCGTTGATTGGCTGCATCTTACCCAGCACTATGAAGCCGGTTCCCAGCTCGTTGGTGGTGCCACAACTTTGGTAGAAGGTAGCCGCTCGATGCCCGCTTTCCACACTTTCTGTCCTGTCCAGCAAATCGAGTCGCATTATCTCTTATATTGTTCGTAATGATTTGTTTTCCAGGCGGCTTATTAGGCCTGCGCAAACCTCCTGTCTTGTCAGATGGCCGTCGTGTCAGGGCTGTTTAGCGTCACACCTAACACCAGGACTTGGTCTTGTGCGCTTTGAGCGGCACACGGTCGCTTTGGTGGGGCCTACTTGTGGATACATGCAGCTTTTTATAGAAATTTAAGAGGGCCCACTGTTAAAAATAAACACCACCACATCCTAGGCAAGCCCCACAACTCGCAGATGGTCTGGGGAGGGATCGTCAAGCCCTTGGACATAGTCCCTGCTGCCCAAGCTTGCACATCTATGCGTTGATTGGCTGCCACCCAATCACGCGATGACGCATCTTGCCCAAAACTATAAAGCCGGTTCCCAGCTCGTTGGTGGTGCCACAGCTTTGGTAGAAGGTAGCCGCTCGATGCCCGCTTTTCCACACTTTCTGTCCTGCCCAGCAGATTTCCTGCATCGCTACGACGTCGAAGTAGCGGGGATGTAATTCATCGTAGATTATCCTGTCACAACCTACGTAGCCTAGCGACTTGCAGTTCCATGCTCCAAGCTTCCAATCGTGATCCTTTACTCGTCGCCTAGGTCTTTGCCGATTGTATCGAGTCGTATCATCTTCTATGTCGTTCGTAATGATTGCCTGCGCAAACCTCCTGTCTCGTCGGAGGGCCGTCGTGTCAGGTCTGTTTAGTGTCCCAACTAACACCAGGATTTGGGCTTCTGCGCTTTGAGCGGCACGCGGTCGTTTTGGCGAAGACTGCAGCTTTTTTTTATAGAAATTTAACACAGCACACTGTCAAACCCCACCACATCCTAAGCAACATGAATTAATTATTTGGGAATCATGAAGTTTGATGCTTGAATGGAAATACTTCCATTTTTGGCCAGTTTGAAGTTATTCACATTTTCCCAGTGTATTCTTCGAAGGACTACATCGAACAATACATAGTAAATTCCCGCTCCCCCGTGATCCGTTGCGTAATTAGTGTGCGGTCCCTCACTACGCAACCGTCATCCGAAGCTACGTTGGTTTTGGCACACAACTCCAGCGCCACAGTGCCGGTGCAGCTCGATTCACTTTCATCTGATTGAAGAGCGTACTCTTCTGACTGAAGATGCCAAATGAACTCTTATCTGTTGTTGCCCACGCGCGTAAGCAAGTGGCGATCAAGATGCCGGTGATTATGACGACGATGCGATGGAATGTCCGGAA
Organism: Armigeres subalbatus; assembly: GCF_024139115.2. Lineage (NCBI taxonomy): Eukaryota > Metazoa > Arthropoda > Insecta > Diptera > Culicidae > Armigeres > Armigeres subalbatus. The sequence goes on along the minus strand of NC_085140.1, from coordinate 260,494,390 downwards.
TCTGTGCGAAACGCATATGCGCATTCATTCCTGCTGGTAGCCGCAACTTACCCCATGGCTGGTACGTAACGGAGCACGTTTATGAGTGTCTGTTTTGGAGATTGTTCTCTACTGATCTTTATTATGATAACTTTTGTGTTGTTTCTTGATTTAATGCGAAAGTTTGAGTCTTGTAAGCAACTTGAAGTGATTTCATTGCATAGGATTACGCATTTCTCACGGCATTACCAGTGAAGTTGGTTACTGTAATATATTTTTCTGTGCAACAAAGATAAGAAGTTACTTATAGCATACTTTTTGTTTTCTTCTTGAATAGAGTTGAGTTGTTTAAAGTAATGAATGGATCTTGTTTCTGGTCCCTGAAACGATGAGCACTAAATTTTGGGCTGATTTCCTACATTGATTTCTCCCTATTTTTAACGTTAAACCCCAAAACTAAGATAGGTCAATGGGTTTGTGAATATTTATAACAAGCTTTTGCTTGACTTTGCATAAGACGAGTTAGGTCTATCCTATTTGATTCTACCTCGTGATTGTAATTTCACAGAACTGACCAGCACTGAAGACGATCATTATGTTGAGGTTAAAATTCGCATTTGATTAGTGAAAATCAAATGGTGAAATTCAATGGAGTAGTACCAGCCTCAAGGCAAGTGTAGACTAGACGTCAAGGTTTTCCTAAAATGATTTTAGCAGAAGAATTTTATTTGAATTGAAAGCTAGAGTTATTCAATGAATTCCGCAGCTCATGAGCTACAACAAGTGCATAGATCACGATATCATCTTAAACTGATTCATTCCGTAATAACGCACAATGAAGATATAAACAACACCCATACGCATATCAACGTTTCAGGAACAGCCTAGCAATCAAAGCATCACATTGATTTCCTTACAAAGTAATAGATTATGTGAGTAATTTTCATTGTGCTAACTCACATCATTCTTTTTGTGCGGCTGCCGTTGAACTCAAAGCAACGCACAATTAACACCGAAACTGAGAGCATGTTACGGTGAGCTACCAAATGATGCATTTTTAATCACATTTGCAATCGATAATCGAAAAGAGTCTACCGCCGATGTAAAATAGGCGCGTTGATGTAAAGCCAACGAAGTGTGATGAGTGTGTGGTGAGTAAATTAAAATTGTTTATTTAATAGCGATATAATAAATTTGTTTATGGAACAGGGAAATCATGATCATAGCTGGGCATTGACTGCAGACAAGGATGGTTTCGGTCATTTTTCAGAGCCTGAATTTCGAGATGTGGTGTTGGTTAGAATTATTTAAAAAAATATAAAAAGGATATGGCCTCCTTTCAATTAAGAATGGGGGCAATTGCACTGATATCGATAATTGCTTATTGTTTATTTCTCATACTAAGGCCAGAGTGGCCTGTACAGTAAATAAAAGTCTTCTACATTCAACTCGGTCTATGGCTGCACGTCGCCAGCCACGCAGTCTGCGGAGGGTTCGCAAATCGTCTCCCACCTGATCGATACACCTTGCTCGCTGTGCACCTCGCCTTCTTTTGCCCGTCAGATTGTTGTCGAGAACCATTTTCAGCTGATTATTGCTCGACATCCTGACTACGTGCCCGGCCCAACGCAGTCTTCTGATTTTCTCGCTGTGAACGATGGATGGTTATCTCAACAGCTGTTGCAACTAGTGATCCATTCGCTACTGTATTCTAATCGCTCCAGTGTTAGTGGACTTTCCAATGTTGTCAACCAATCAAAACCATATTAATAGCTGATATAAGCAATCTAAACTATTTGTATTATTCCTGTTATCGTACCCGCCCTCCTGGATGATGGTTTGGATTTATCACCGATCGAAAGTAGTGTACCCGAGTAGACGAAATTAGCTCAATAATATCAAACTTTGATTAAACAGCAAAACGAGATATGGACATGACTAATATAAGAGATAAAAGATCTGATGACAATATCAATATTTTGCGCTAAAATATCATAAGGAGATCAAGTTATACTGTTTGTAAGAAGTGACCAATATCATGTGCCATTAGTTTGTTCTTATCCATAGCATATCTTGATATTTAATTGATATTTGATATTGTTGTCTGTTATTTTATCTCTTGTATCAATCAAGTTTATATCATATTTTGTTATTCTGTTCATGGATTCTACCTGGGTAGTGGATCAGTTGGGAATGAATGGTTGGAAAAACCTGCTGTTCTTGAAGTGAACAGGGAATGTCAATAGAGTTGAGCCCGAATCAAGACATAATAAAGGAGTAAGCAACAGTTCTCACTCAAGGACAATCGCACTGCGTAGAGAAGTCACGTTACCATAGCAAAATCCCGATTGCGACAATTTGTCCCGTTGACGTGGTTTCATTCTTCTTCTTCTTGTTCATCATACCTCATTCTTCCTTCTTACATCTTCCTTCTTTCTTCATTCTTTTTCCTTCATCTTTCTTCTTTTGCTTTCTTCATTCTTCCTTTTTTCTTTTTCGATCTTCCTTCTTTCTACCTTCTATTTTCTTTCATTTTCGTCTTTCCTTCTTCCTTTTTGCTTCTTTCTTCTCCCTTGTTGCTTTCCCCTTATTCCTTCTTTCTTCTTCCCTCTACATCATTCCTTTTTGCTTTTATTTCTGTATTCTTCTTTTTCCCTTCTTGCTTATTCCTTTCTCTTTTTCTTTCCTCCTTCTTTTTCACTTCTAACTTCACCAAAGTTTGCAGATATCGCTTTCAATAGATAACGAACAAAGAAAAAAAGGCAAAAACCTCTTCGAATCATAACAAGCCATGAAAACAAAACTATCGCATTTGTAAACAAGTTGAAAAAAAAACTGATTTGGATAGGCAGCCCCCACCGAGGAGGTTTGTTCTCGATCATTTTTTTTGGGGACCATATTTTTTTCGCACAGCTGTGTAAAACAAGTTAAAATGCATCATTAGAACCGGTGCCTCCCGCCATTGGGGCGTTTTTAAAAAAAAGTTATTTATGGGTTGTAATGCCGTTCTACGCATGCTTGCACCAAATTCAAAAAAAGACAATTGAGAAAATGGCATTTGAAGGTCCATCTGTTAGGAAATTTAGAAATATTACATCACAGGACTCAATTTTATTTTATTGAACTCATTCTAAGTTTTCTCCCACGAATAAAATTTGCGACCATGATTATGAAAATAGTTTGGCGGAACAGCTATGCCGAGAAAACAGCACTTGTTTGGCGGTTTCTACGCATCTTAGTCCCACCCATGGCATGATTTCGTAAATTACTACTTCGATGACATTATGTCTCTCCATGCTTTGCCTATGGAAGTGAAACGTCCACGTGGTTTAAGTGATTATGTCGACGGCAATGATTTTTTTTTAATTTTTGCCACCACCAACTGTGGAGAATGAGATGGTAGAACAAGAATTAAAATACTTGCCCAGAAATGATTATTGTCATTTAATTATTCATAGCAGTTTTATAATTTGCGGAAATGTTATGCTCTGTTTTGGCGTATTTTTAGTAAATGTGTAGAGGGCTAACTTAAATTCAGTGACGGACGGCTTAGCCCGATCAATTTTCGGAGAAGGATCGTAACAAAACGAAATACCAAAAAAAGTCAGTTTGCTGAGTATTGTTAAGATGGACGGTCGAGTCTGGCACGCTCGTCCGGGTCACGACAATGACGCAGCCGGTAGACGCGAAAATTTTGTTTCAAGTTAAATTTTTAGTTTTTACTTTCTGCTCCCTTGTTTTAGTGTCGGTTTTCATCTGGTAAGTTAAGAAACGCTACTTGTCACATGCTATATAGAAGTATACGTCCATAAGAAGTCCAGTAATAACGGCACAAATATATTTCAAGATTTGAATTGGATTTGGATTGAATTTGGATTTGGAATAAATTCGGATTGGATTTGGATTGAATTTGGATTGGATTTGATTTGATTCGGATTTGGATTCAATTTGAATTGGATTTGGATTAGGAATGAGTTTGGATTGAATTTGGATTGGATTTGAAATGAATTTGGATTTGGATTGAATTCGGATTGGGACTGAATTCGGATTGGATTTGGATTTGGATTGGATTTAGATGGCATTTGGATTGAATTTGGATTTGGATTAAACTCGGATTGGATTTGGATTGAACTTGGATTGGATTGGATTTTGATTTGGATTGAATTTGGATTGAATTTGAATTTGGATTGAATTTGAATTTGGATTGAATACGGATTGGATTTGGATTGAATTGGATTGGATTTGAATTGAATTCGGATTGGATTTAGATAGGATTTGGATTGCATGGTTGAATTTGGATTGAATTGGATTGGATTTGGATTTGAATTGGATTCGGATTTGGATTTAATTTAGATTGAATTTGGATTTGGATTGGATTTGGATTGAATTCGGATTGGATTTGGATTGGATTTGGATTTGATTGGATTTGGATTCAGATTTTATTAGGATTTGGATTGGATTTGGATTTAATTTGGATTTGAATTTGCATTGGATTTGGATTGAATTCCGATTGGATTTGAATTGGATGCTCCCTGACGGAAGGGCAGTGGAGCTGAGAAAGAAGTAGAAATGAAAAGAACAGCGAAGGCAACTTGAAAATGAAAATGGCGAAAAGTAAAAAAACGAGAGTCGCTTATTATTTCCACATGCGATATAGAAGTATACGTCTAGAAAAAGTCCAGTAATAATGACACAAATATATTTGGATTTGGATTAAATTCGGATTGGATTTGGATTGAATTTGGATTGAATTTGGATTAGATTCGGATTTGGATTCAATTTGGATTGAATTTGGATTGGATTTGGATTGAATACAGATTGGACTTGGATTAGAATTGAGTTTGGATTGGATTTGAAATGAATTTGGATTTGGATTGAATTCAGATTTGGATTGAATTCGGATTGCATTTGGATTGGATTTAGATTGTATTTTAATTGAATTTGGATTTGGATTGGATTGTTGGATTCGGATTGGATTTGGATTGGATTTAGATTGAATTGGATTGGATTTCGACTTGGATTGGATTTGGATTGGATTCGGATTTGGATTTAATTTAGATTGAATTTGGATTTGGATTAAATTCGGATTGGATTTGGATTGAATTTGGATTGGATTGTATTCGGATTTGGATTCAATTATTTTTGAATTTGGATTGGATTTGGATTGAATACGGATTGAATTTGCATTGGATTTGGATTAGGTTTGTGTTTGGATTGAATTTGGATTGTATTTGAAATGAATTTGGATTTTGATTGGATTGAATTCGGCTTGGATTTGGATTGAATTAGATTGGATTTGGATTGAATTCGGGTTGAAATTGGATTGGATTTGGATTTGGATTGCATTTAGATGGGATTTGAATTTGGATTTTGATTTGATTGTTCTTAGATTGAAACTAAATTGTATTTTGATCGTTAGAAAAAAAAATTGTTTTGATCAGGGCTGGCATACTCCTCAGAGTAGTCGAAATGTGCGTGTCTTTTGCACTCCTCAAAAAGACCGGAGAGAGTGTGTTTCGATTTTCGCTCATTTTTTTCTCTTCCTCAACGCAGTGAGGCCTCTTTGTGTTTTTACTTTGCAGCGAATGCATTTGTCAGACACGAAGAGTTGAGGATAAATGATGAAATAAACACACCGTGTTCCTCAATGAGTTTTGATATAACGGTGAATCGAACAGAATGAAAGTAAACATTGCTAAAGTTTAACGAAGCTGTTAATACTTTTCATGCGTAATAAGATGTTTTTGTTTTTCCTTGCTTTTGAGATGTCTGTAGGCAAAACTATTCAGAAGCCTTTTTGTTTTGCCAACATTATTACGCCACTTTACGTCGCATTAAAATGTGTTACTGACAATTTCTAAATACAATTTCCGTCAGGTAATCTCAGGTAATGAAATCGAAACAAAAACAGAAAACATGGAACTTATATAAAGTCCCATTATTTTATTTCAGTGCTATATTTTTTTGTGATGCATTATGCCCAAAATACTACTGCTCTGATAACGGGTTTTTGTGTGATTGCCGTCGAAATATTGATTCACCCTTATTATTTGAACGTCACCTTAGGTGAACGACCCCTAAACGCCTTTATCTAAATTGCTTCTTCAATTATTGAGAAGCGTTTTCAAAATTTCACCGTTTGCTTTCCCGTGCCATCCCTTTCGAATGTCATATTTTGGCTTCTTCTTCTTTGTGCAACCCTTATTTGCCAATGTTATACTTTTTAGCATGGAGCGCCAAACTTCATTGAAACCCCGCCGAAATATGTTTGTGTTCCAAAGTATTTCTGCGAGCATCATGGAAAACAATATCATTTTGAAGAATATTGCACCAAGTGGCACAACTTTGTGTTGGCCCAACTCTCACCAGAATAATTCTCTCACTCTTCGTCTTCGTCCTCACTCATCGTGTTGGCTTTTTTACACGATGAGGATCAGCGTCACTCTCTGTGGTGTGTATTAAAATCTCCTCATTGTGTGCACAGTGTGTGAGGAAATGCCAGCTCTGGTTTTGATTAAGTTTGGATTGAATTTACTTTAGATTGGTATTGGATTTGGATTTAGATTGGATTAGGATTTGGATTGAATTTGGATTTGCATTGGATTTGGATTGAATTCAGATTGGATTTGAATTGGGTGCTCCCTGACGGAAGGGTCGGTAAGACGCGCGGCTACAAAGCAAGACAACACACCAAAAAATTATGAATACTACAGGTGATGTATTTCAATAAAATGACACAAAACCACATGACATAAACAGAATCGTATATTTTTCAATGTCGGATGGTTTAAAATTACATGTCACAGAATCTAAACACAGCACCCGTTGCAACGCACTTAACGCACAAGCAGTCAATGACTTGGATGCAGTGAAATACTTGTTCAGTGCAAATCGTGGAACCAGTTTTACTTCGATCATCCCTCTTTCAAGAAACGGAGATAGCTGAGTGGTAGCGTGCTGGGCTCTCACTCAGCGGACTTATGTTCGATTCTCGTTCTGATCAATCAATTTTTTTTGTCAATAAAGTTGTGATGTAAAATTAAAGTACCACCTAATTTTACGTCAAAAATGACGCTCGTATATGTCGGTGTCACAGCACCTAAAATTACATGATTATTTTTAGGTGTGCATGCTGAGGGTGGCTGGGTTCAATTCCCGGTGCCGGTCTAGGCAATTTTCGGATAGGAAATTGTCTCGACTTCCTGGGCATAAAAGTATCATCGTATTAGCCTTATGATATACGAATGCAAAAATGGTAACCTGGCTTAGAAACCTCGCAGTTAATAACTGTGGAAGTGCTTAATGAACACTAAGCTGTGAGGCGGCTCTGTCCCAGTGTGGGGATGTAATGCCAATAAGAAGAAGACGGAAGGGCAGTGGAGCTGAGGAAGAAGTAGAAATGAAAAGAACAGCGAAGGCAACTTGAAAATGAAATGTCAGAGCGATGGAAAATGAAAATGGCGAAAAGGAAAAAATACGAGAGTCGCTTATTATTTCCACATGCGATTTTGAAGTATACGTCTAGAAGAAGTCCAGTAATAATGACACAAATATATTTGGATTTGGATTAAATTCGGATTGGATTTGCATTGGATTTGGATTAGGATTGAGTTTGGATTGGATTTGAAATGAATTTGGATTTGGATTGAATTTGGATTTGGATTGAATTCGGATTGCATTTGGATTGAATTTAGATGGGATTTGGTTTTGGATTGGATGGTTGAATTCGGATTGGATTTGGATTGGATTTGGATTGAATTTTATTGGATTTGGATTTGGATTGAATTCGGATTTGGATTTAATTTAAATTGAATTTGGATTTGGATTAAATTCGGAATGGATTTGGATTGAATTTGGATTGGATTGTATTCGGATTTTGATTCAATTATTTTTGAATTTGGATTGGATTTGGATTGAATACTGATTTGATTTGCATTGGATTTGGATTAGGATTGAGTTTGGACTGAATTTGGATTGAATTTGGATTGTATTTGAAATGAATTTGGATTTGGATTGGATTGAATTCGGCTTGGATTTGGATTGAATTAGATTGGATTTGGATTGAATTCGGATTGGATTTGGATTTGGATTGAATTTGAATTTGGATTGGATTTGGATTTTGATTTGATTGTTCTTAGATTGAAACTAAATTGTATTTTGACCAGTAGAAAAAAAATTGTTTTGATTAAGTTTGGATTGAATTTACTTTAGATTGGTATTGATTTCGATTGAAATGAATTTGATTACTATGTGATTTGGGTTTGTAAAGATTAGAATTAGTTTCAATATGTGTTCCGAATTGTGCTTGGATTGGGTTTTGAGTTGTTTTATATTTGATTTGGTTTGGACAACGACTGTATTGAGATTAGTGTGCGTTCGATTCTGTTTAGCATTTGGTTTGAATTTGATTTTCGTCGAATTTATAGCATTTGTTATTAAATGTGAAATTCATTAGAATTTGATTTGGCCTGAACAATAATATCTCCTTTAGATGATACATGTTGAAGAAGTATAGAAGAGGAAGAATGTGGAGGATGAGATGGTAGAACAAGAACTAAAATGAGATGTAGAACAAGTTTAAAATATTTGCCCAGAAATGATTATTGTCATTTAATTATTCATAGCAGTTTTATAATTTGCGGAAATGTTATGCTCTGTTTTGGCGTATTTTTAGTAAACGTGTAGAGGGCTAACTTCGGACGGCTTAGCCCGATCAATTTTCGGAGAAGGATCGTAACAAAACGAAATACCAAAAAAAGTCAGTTTGCTGAGTATTGTTAAGACAGACGGTCGAGTCTGGCACGCTCGTCCGGGTCACGACACTAACCACTGGAACAGGCTAAGTTTGGAAGATCTAAGTGTAGTATTCAGAGTGAGCGGCTAATGATTTTAGTTTGTATAAGTGATTCTAGACTATGAATTGATTCTGCTACTGTGGATAGTACATTAAACATGAGCAATCAAATATACCAATCGTGAAATCACATATTTCGCGTGCCCCAATTTACCGTACAATGTGGCAAGTTTCACATTATACTTGATTCGAACTCTCAATGTTGCATATGCACTAATACTGATCTCTATCGTGAAAGAATATGAATCTGTGCATGATTGAGTATTTGAGAGTATGGAGAGCAACATGTTGAATTGTCTGACGAACTTTGCTTCATTTAAGCGTGTGCCAATGAATCGGTAGCTTGTGAGGGGCTGAGAGAGATTGCGCGGCGGGGTATGGCAATGCTAGCGCATTGCTGTCACCGCAGTGTGAGCTGGTGTTGGTAGCGCCATCGGGTTGAGTAGCAACGACGAAGATTGCACTGAGAGTTTGTTGTCGAATTTAAAAACGAACAGTCGCACCGCTCTTCAACGGCGGATTCCATTCAGCCGTTTTCGGCTGGAATACGACACTAAGCAGAAAATATTATTCCAATGAGCGTTACTCCATAAAATAACAGAATTTGCCATAATGATGAAATTGATTACTGCGAGACAATTATGAGTATAAATTAAGGAATGGGACAAATATACTTCATGTTGTTTTCAATGATTTTCTCAAAATTCAATATCTGTGAGAGGTTTCGAAAAGTATATATCATAATATTGTGCTCTATTGTAAAAAGTATTCACAAACAATTGAGCGTAGAAGGGCAGTGTAGTCCCCCGAATTAGTTCATTATCGTAACAGCTACCGAAAAACGTCTCTCACGGTATGCTACCTATCGAGAGTGTATACAGACATGATAAGTGAGAGATTTTCTCATTCTCCTTTGGATTCAAACCATGCACTTCACTCATCTTTCTTCTCACTTCTTCACTTCTATCACTCTTCACTTCTCTTGTTTTACTTCACACTTCTCAAGACTTACTTCTCATTACACATATCTCTTTTTTCTTTTTTTCTTTTTCTTTTTCTTAGATCTCACAACTCACTTCTAACTTTTCACTAACGTTTCTCTGCTATTTTTTTACTTCTCATTATTCACTCCTCATTCCACACTTTCCACTTCTTCCTCCTCATTTCTCGCTTTTCGCTACTCACTTCTCGTATCCCACTTCTCGCATCTCAATTTTCACTACATCTCACTTCTTACTAATGAACTTGTTATTCGGCCCAATGACCCAGCATCCCCGAGCTCTACAACTGAAAACAAATCTTGTAACAATTGTATGGAAACTTGGCATATACAATGCTGCAAGGTTTTAATACTAATAAATGTAGGTTTTTTATACTGATACTTATATTGAAATATACAAAATCTTCCGAAATTATACATGCCAAAATTTTATACAATTCTGTAAAGTTCTTACGCAGAACTGTAGGGAATGTGGTTCGGACTCTCGCGTAGCTTTCGGCAGACAGCAAATGCTGGCATTCTGACAACTATCATTTTTGTGCTACAGTAACACCATGTTTTGTGCTGAAAAACAAAACTTTATATGGTCGGCGTTCAGCCAAACCGCGGTAAGCGGCTTTTTGACTTACTTGTGATATTGTGTTCGTAAAAGGACAACGGAAAACGTTTCATATCAATTCCAGCATACATTTTGGGGTTGAGGGATATCCGATATAATTTGCGATCAATTAATTTTGTTAAACGAAAGCTTGGGCAGGAAAGTTGGCAATTTTTCGTTGGCGCTTGGTGGGATTTGCCTGAACCCTGACCATATACAGCTCTACTTTGTACTATAAACAAATCATTTGCTTTTTACGTAAAAATAAAAACGATTTTTTTCTGCCGTTTTCAAAGTGTCGTGAAGTGTGGTGATTTATTTGAAAAAGTTAGTACATATTTATACAGTACATTTATTCTATTTTGAATAGCGATGGCCTCAATGGCAATTGTCATTAAAATATTAGCACCAAACTGTTTTCCATCACATTACAAAAAGGTGGCAAAATTCGGTTGTGGGCACCCTTGTTGGCAGGGACAGTCGCGTTGAAGTTCAATTTTCGACACCACACATACCATGCAGATATCGAGAGTCGGTGTTTGCTAACAGTATTCGTTAGCATCATCAAGTTCATAATGCACTGACAAGACAACTATGCTATTTGCTGTATATCACCTATTTGTCCTATTTTAACGTAGTGAAAGGGATTTTTTTGTCTTTGCTTATTGGTTTGGTTATGGGCACCCTTTGTTTCTTGACAAATCGTTCAATATTGCTATGGTTATCACCTAACTTGGGCTGCAAAATGGTGGGTTGACATCAAGGAAGGAGCGCCCAACAGAGCTCTGGTCCCCACAAATCCCTATCTCACGCTTCCACGGGTCGTCCAATGACAAAAGACCGCCAGCTAAGGATTGTGTACTTAGCTGGTAGTGCAGCCTGGGCACTGTTGTCCTTCTGACATCAGTTAGAGTGAGAAGGTACGCCTCGAGCGTCACCAGGAGGTGCGGCTCAAACAGCGTCTGCCTGGTACCCAGCGGCTGATTAACGAAATGCTGTATCGCGTCAGCTATACCTAAGGTGGCAGCCCCATCATCGCGATGTAGATAACGCGATCCCGCTAAGGTAGCTTACTGAAGCCTCTCAAATACCACCAAAAATTGAGAAAAAGAAAAAGAGAGCGTTATTTTTGTCAACCGACCCGGAAACGAAATAAGAACTATGATTGGAAACTCGGTATCTGGAATGTCAGGACCCTAAATGAACCTGGACGAGTGAGCCTTCTGGCTTGCGAACTTCAGAAGGTTGGAGTGAACGTGGCCGCTATTCAAGAAGTCCGATGGCCCAGATCCGAAGAACGTGAATTTCGAGCCGTGGACCCCACGACCAACACTGCATTCAGATATAACATCTATCACAGCGGCGGTGAAAAAGCAGAGCATGGAGTTAGTTTCGTAGTGATGAGCAAGCAGATGAAGCGAGTGATGCGGTGGAAACCCATAAGCGAACGAATCTGTGTGTTGAGGATACGGGGCAAATTCTTCAATTACAGCCTAATCAACGTTTACGCACCGACAAACGATAAATCCGACGACGTGAAGGACACGTTTTATGAATGTCTTGATAAAGCCTATGGAGAGTGCCCAAAGCATGACGTAGAGAGGACTTTTTCCGTCTCATAATCGGTAAGGAGAGCCTTCACTCCGCTACCAATGACAACGGCCTACGACTAGTAAATTTTGCTGCTGCCAGAGGGATGGCCATCAGTAGCACCTACTTTGCACGAAAGAACATCCGAAAGCACACCTGGAGACACCCAAATGGTGAAACTTGCAACCAGATAGACCATGTTCTGGTGGATGGGCGCCATTTCTCGGATGTTATCGATGTGTGGACATTCAGAGGTCCGAACATTGACTCTGATCACTACCTCGTTGTCAGTAAAATTCGATCACGGTTGTCAACTGTATCGAACGAAAGATCACAGCGAACGATGCGTTACAATATCCAGCGATTGTCGGCGGAAGGAGTATCGGCTGAGTACCACCAGAAGCTCGACGAACGGATAAGTGCAATCAACGTTAGCGACAACATCAACGATCTATGGGAGTCGATCCATGGAGCGGTGAGCACAACAGCACGATAAGTGGTAGGCACTGCACAGAGGCGACCCAGGACGGGTTGGTTCGATGTGAAGTGTCAGAGAGTGACAGACGAGAAGAACGTTGCCAGAAGCCGGATGTTGGTGTCGGGTACCCGATCGAATAGAGATCGGTACAAGGCAGCAAGAGCGGCCGGAAAACGAACCCACCGCAGGAAGAAAAAAGAGTACGAAGAAAAAGTTATTAGTGAGGTGCAGAAAAAAATGGAGCAGAACGATATGCGGAGGTTTTATGAGTCTGTCAATGGCGTGCGGAGAAAGACAGCGCCATCTCCCGTCATGTGCAACGACCAACAAGGGAATTTTCTGACAGATAAAACTGAAGTGGCTGCCGGTGGAAGCAACACTTCGAGACTTTGTTGAATGGAGGAAGTGACGGTGCATCGGTGAACAGAATAAATATCAGGGACAATGGACAAGCTGTGGAGTCACCTACGCTAGATGAGGTTAAAAAAGCTATTAAAGAGCTGAAAAACAATAAGGCTGCGGGGACGAACCAGCTCCCGGCTGAACTTCTCAAACATGGCAGTGAACAGCTTTATGAAGTTCTGCACCATATCATGTCGAAAATATGGGAAGATGAGGATGCCTGCTAGCTGGTTGGACGGCCTCATTTGCCCTATCTTTAAGAAAGGGCACAGACTGGAGTGCGCCAATTATCGAGGAATAACCCTCCTTAATTCGGCGTACAAAATTATGTCCCGTACTCTGTTCAACAGATTGAGACCGCTTGAAGAGTCTTTCGTCGGCAAATATCAAGCAGGTTTACGTGAGGGCCGATCAACGACGGATCAAATGTTTACCCTGAGACAAATCCTTGATAAATTCCGGGAGCGAAACTGATACGGCTGATTCGTATAACGTTGGACGGATCGAAATCAAGTGTACGGGTTGCGGATGAAATATCGACGTCATTTGTTACCTTAGATGGATTAAAGCAGGGTGATGCACTCTCGAATCTACTGTTCAATATAGCGCTCGAGGGAGCGATTAGGAGAGCTGGTGTGCAAAGAAGCGGTACCATTATCACAAAATCGCATATGCTCCTGGGATTTGCGGACGATATCGATATTATCGGGATTGATCGCCGTGCCGAAGAGGTTTTTGTGCCTTTTAAGAGGGAGACAGCGAGGATTGAACTCACGATCAATACCAGCAAAACGAAGTACATGGTCGGTAGCAATCAACGTGGGTTCATTAGTGGTGGTGGTAGTGAAATGGTGTTGGATGGTGAAAAATTTGAAGTGGTGGAAGAATTTATGTATCTTGGAACATTAGTGACGTGCGATAATGATGTTACCCGCGAGGTGAAAAGGCGTATTGCAGCTACAAATAGGGCTTATTACGGACTTCGTAACCAGCTTAAGTCCCGTAGTCTGCAAACGAAAACAAAACTCGCGCTATATACTACTCTGATTCTTCCGGTGGCTTTATATGGCCATGAGACATGGACGTTAAAGGAGGCTGATCGGAGAGCTCTCGGAGTGTTTGAGCGTAAGGTGCTGCGGACAATACTCGGCGGTAAACAGGAGAACGGTATCTGGCGGCGTCTCATGAATCACGAAGTGTACCAGGTATATAAAGGGCTGGATATTATTAAGCTTATACAACACGGCAGACTACGGTGGGCTGGTCACGTTGTTCGTATGCCGGAAGAACGTCAAGCGAAGATAATATTTAGTAGAGAACCCGGAAGAGGCCGCAGGCTTCGTGGAAGGCCGCGTACACGATGGCTTTTTGCAGTTGAAGAGGACCTGAGGGCTGTACGAGTACGAAGAAGAGCTGTAGCTGTGAGAAGCTGTAGCTGTAGGAAGAGCTGTAGCCCATCAAGTAAGTAGTATCACCTAACTTAAGGACATGGTTGGAAGAGTACCACGATGGCAGTCAATATGGCACCGGACCTTCCACGTGTCAACCCCACACCTCCCGCACTCCTCTCCCACCAACATTCGAATGCATCGAACAGCATCGAACAAAAGTTTAATATTCAAATTACTAACCTGTTCACAGCATATTTGTTCACTTCCCGTGATAATGAACATGTTTATCCAAAGAGGAATTAAAGGCCCACTCTTTATCACAATGCCAAATATTTGTCAAATTATTTCAGATATCTATCAAACTGTTTAGATATCGATATGGTTATCAGGCAGACTTGACAAATTTGTTATTATAATTAATTTGATATTTGTTATTGTGACAAAGACAGTGCTGATAACTTTTGAGCTATAGCGAAACATGTGTTTCTGAAATGAACGAATCAGCTATAGAGATAATAGCAATAAAGTTTTGAAACATACATATTTTAGATGGTGCGCTTTTTCTTTTAACAACAGCTTAAAATCGAGTCTAAAATTAAAAAACTGTTTATTTTGTTTTTTATTCGAATTAAATCTTCCCGCGAGCGATATTGTCGCATGCGTCACTGTGTCCCGTGAAACGACGGCCGACGGCGCGCCGCTGTCACCATATGAAACTAAATAGAAATGTCCCGAGCGGAATATTAAGACGCTTCTACCACGATATATGAAGCGTTCTAAGCCGACGGCGCGGCACTGGTTTTTCGGGTTTTTAGTTCAAACACTCAATCACGATTGGAATAAGACCTTTTTATTTATGTAACACTATTTAGTTCTTACAATTATACTTTTCTTCTACTATGTAACACTTGTTTCTTATAATTACACTTTTTCCCTAGAAATTAAACTCAAATATTATCCATTTCAACGGATTTCGCACTATTTTCCGTATGAAGTTTTCACAAATTTCCAACACTTTTTTTCGATACTTATCAAGAGACTCTAACACCGATTTTCAATTTTACCGCGACGGACTATTTAATTGTTCACTTTTATCTTTTTCAAGAAGTTAATTAATTTAAACTTAGATCTCGATTCGTGCCACTGGTCACGAGTGTCGAGGTGTCTAAGGGACAACCCTGATTTAGTTGGAGTATTCGGTAGGCCGGCTAGGGAAACCTAGAAAGCGCCGAATTCCAATAAAGGTGCTGCTGAATATTTGGGACTGACCCCGAGCTCAATTGGAGTATTCGGTAGGCCGGCTAGGGAAACCTAGAAAGCGCCGAATTCCAATAAAGGTGCTGCTGAATATTTGGGACTGACCCCGAGCTCAATTGGAGTATTCGGTAGGCCGGCTAGGGAAACCTAGAAAGCGCCGAATTCCAATAAAGGTGCTGCTGAATATTTGGGACTGACCCCGAGCTTGGAAAAGCGCACGGTATATATAGTCAATCCGAGTTCTGAATTTCATAATGATTTCATGAATTGCATCAGACTGGACTTTGGACCCCACGAAAGATCCGAGAATCCTTAAATAACGTAATCATTTTCTTCATCCCACATTTATCTGTTCAGACTATGTGGTTTTAATTTCAACTTCGTAAATATCCTCAATTTTTTAGCATCCATTGATTACTCAACTTTGCATTCTTTATGGATGCTCCCTAAAGTTCTTTTTCACGAAATGCTTAATCAACTTATTTGAAAATCCATAGATTCCGAAACATCTTCCTTTTATTCCAAATTTTTTCAACAGTTATTTAATTTCTTGTCATAGATTACCCAATTCAGCCTTAATATTGGACTTCCATACTTTACGAAACTTTGCCCCTTTTTGGATGTTCCTTTGAAATTCTCTTGGGAAAATTCTGTTCTCTTTTCACTCTCTAAAACTCTATTTCGAGCACACATTCAAGTGGCTACTTCAATTTACTAATGTATTAATTCATATAATTTTTGTATAAAATGAGTATCTCTAAGTCCTGCGATCGTCATTGATGATGATGCATTGGCGCATATGTATAGGACACTAAGGAAAGAATTTGTTTGGGTGAGGAGCGCGGAATAATAACTTAGTCAAAATGATAGAGACAATAAGAGTCTTCATTGAATCTACATACACGTATACAGGTGTATTGATTTAAAGGGGTTTGTTGCCCAGTATGAAAAACAGAGAGAACATGATTTTGTTCTTACCAATATAAACTTGAAAAGAAATATTGATATTGGGGTCTTAGTGGTTCGGAAAAAGCCGACCCGAAGGGGTAATGATTCTTCAGGGAAAGGGGAATTTAATTCAAAGCCCAGTTGAAAGAAAGAGAAAAATATTGATTGATTGATTTTTAAGAGCATACTTGAAATCAAAGAGTAATACAAGCGGTAGCTGTTAATTGATCGGCGGTATGGTACGCTGTTTTACAAAGAACCCATGTTGGGTTCGAATACAGATTTTTAAGTGAATGTTTTCACAACTCCGTTGGTTTAGTAGTATCATGCATTATGAAACATTTGGGACTTGTTGAACATTACTCTGTGAGACAGCAATGTTCAAGTTTAAGTGTAAAGAAAGGGGCAGGACTTAGAGATACTCATTTTATACAAAAAATTATATGAATTAATACATTAGTAAATTGAAGTAGCCACTTGAATGTGTGCTCGAAATAAGAGAGTTTTAGAGAGTGAAAAGAGAACAGAATTTTCCCAAGAGAATTTCAAAGGGAACATCCAAAAAAGGGGGCAAAGTTTCGTAAAGTATGGAAGTCCAATATTAAGGCTGAATTGGGTAATCTATGACAAGAAATTAAATAACTGTTGAAAAAATTTGGAATAAAAAGGAAGATGTTTCGGAATCTATGGATTTTTCAAATAAGTTGATCAAGCATTTCGTGAAAAAGAACTTTAGGGAGCATCCATAAAGAATGCAAAGTTGAGTAATCAATGGATGCTAAAAAAATTGAGGATATTTACGAAGTTGAAATTAAAACCACATAGTCTGAACAGATAAATGTGGGATGAAGAAAATGATAACGTTATTTAAGGATTCTCGGATCTTTCGTGGGGTCCAAAGTCCAGTCTGATGCAATTCATGAAATCATTATGAAATTCAGAACTCGGATTGACTATATATACCGTGCGCTTTTCCAAGCTCGGGGTCAGTCCCAAATATTCAGCAGCACCTTTATTGGAATTCGGCGCTTTCTAGGTTTCCCTAGCCGGCCTACCGAATACTCCAATTGAGCTCGGGGTCAGTCCCAAAAATTCAGCAGCACCTTTATTGGAATTCGGCGCTTTCTAGGTTTCCCTAGCCGGCCTACCGAACACTCCAATTGAATCAGGGTTGTCCCTTAGACACCTCGACACTCGTGACTAGTGCACGAATCGAGATCTAAGTTTAAATTAATTAACTTCTTGAAAAAGATAAAAGTGAACAGTTAAAAAGTCCGTCGCGGTAAAATCGAAAACCGGTGTTAGAGTCTCTTGATAAGTATCGAAAAAAAGTGTTAGAAACTTGTGAAAACTTCATACGGAAAATAGTGCGAAATCCGTTGAAATGGATAATATTTGAGTTTAATTTCTAGGGAAAAAGTGTAATTATAAGAAACAAGTGTTACATAGTAGAAGAAAAGTATAATTGTAAGAACTAAATAGTGTTACATAAATAAAAAGGTCTTATTCCAATCGTGATTGAGTGTTTGAACTAAAAACCCGAAAAACCAGTGCCGCGCCGTCGGCTTAGAACACTTCATATATCGTGGTAGAAGCGTCTTAATATTCCGCTCGGGACATTTCCACTTCGTTTCATATGGTGACAGCGGCGCGCCGTCGGCCGTCGTTTCACCCGTGCTTAAAGCCATTGCTTGACAGCTAGCACCAAGTTCTCGGCTTCAATCACATTGTATGCAGATGACAGCCGTTTCAGGGGGCTGGGTAGAAGAGGGGCGAATTGTTCGCGTCAAAGAAACGTTAATGCAGATCAGCAGAACACAACTATTCAAATTTGAATTTTGAAGGTGTTGTGTGAGAGTACCGTACTTATTGGCTTGAGCTTGAATACATAGTATGTTTGAAGAGCTACCGATATTGTTTTGATTTTCCCATTGGAAAGCCATCAAATTGTATTGAATATGGTCTGCCGAATCGAATTCTATTGATTTTGGATTGCAATGCTGGAAATATTTTTTTTTCCTGTTCGGGTGTTCCACTGCGACCAGTTATTAGATCTATTGTAGCGTTACCCGTATCCTTAGTGTTTAAGTGCATGTCGAATTACTCCATTACTATTGATAAGCAATGCAGTATCGGTTTCGATACAGTTGTTGTTTTGTTTTCTCAAGTGCACCATGACAAGGTCCCGCTATTTAGACCCTTCACAGAGATCAATCTCATTGAAAGCGCGGCCTTTATCAATAGGAAATCAATCCTTTCTTAAGCATCGGAGCCCTAGCCACATCCTCGTCTTGCTTCTAGAATATCACCAGTAAAGCTACAAACCTGGGATCTAGCTCTGTCTACAAGACCATTCCTAGCTAGAGAATTTGTTTAGTAATAAGAACTTCCGTGTGTTCCCCTCACTACCATTGTTCACCAGTTCAAGAAGAGTTAGTACGTATTTAAACCCTAACTCGATTTTTCCAGCAGTCAGTTCAGCCTAGGGCGGGTACCGAGGTTTTTAACTAATTGCTTGAAAAGTTGTTTCCGCTGCATACAGTTTAGCCTCAAACGAGAGGAATTCGAGTCTTTCCACTGTCTGCAAGGTAACATTAATTATGTTTTATTTCTGAGACTGCTGTTGGTAGCGGGGACTAAATACGATGAATCCTTAATTACCACAACTCATTGCCCTAGCTAGAAAATGGATTAAGCTAGGGCTCTGTTTGGTAGATCTTACACCGCAACACACTACGTCAAAGTGATCTACCGTGTTACGGGATAAAAAAATATTTACAAAAAAAATAGAAATAAAAGGAATACAGCTGGAGGATTATGAACCTGAAATAGTTGACATTTTCAAAATGTTAAAAAAGGCTGGATTAATTTGCTTAGTAAATATGCATTTACGTATTTGTATGTGGACTTGGAATTGAAATATTGAATTTGGATTGTTTTTGGTATTGGTTTTTAATGAAATATTTGATTTTTGATAATGGGTGAGGTAACATGATTATTATATTTGAAAATTGGAATTGGCTTGGTTGCAAATATTTAATATTATTTTAGAATCAACTTTTGGTTATAAGCTAGAGATTGTATTTGAAAGATGGAGTTGGATTAGAATATTAGTTGTGAAAATTGGATATGAATATGAAAAAAAATAATACTGATACGAGTTATTTATAACCATGCAATGGCAGGCATAAATAAAACTTTAAATTAATTACTGTGGAAATGCTAAAAAAACCAAGAACTAGTTGCAATGCAGAGCCATGGAAGATGAAGAGAATAAAAAAAAACTTGATTATTTTATATGAATGTTTCATTTTGGTATTCCATTATAAAAACGTTCCAATGTTGGTCTTTGATTAAAATTTTGTTCATGGATTTGCTTTTCGGGTTCATACATTGGATTTGAGTATCAGATTGGAAAATCCTATTAAAATATTTGAATTCCAATTTGAATTAGGATGTTTTTGAATATAGGAATTGAGTACGGTTATCGGATACTGGATTGTAAAATTAGAAAAATACGACAACTATTTACTTGTTTATGAAAATCCTAAGTCAATGTTTTTTTTTCTCTTTTTTTAGTGAGAGAAAAAGGGGAATGTGAGGGTGAGATATATTAGGAATTGGGCAATCGACTTTTATGACAGATATGCAAATATCGTATAACGGTTTGGTTGCCAACACCGACTAGTAAATAGCAGGCCATGACTTTGCCTCTTTCCTCGTGGGACAACGAACGGAGTAGCACGCGCGATAAGACAGCACACCCCGTGACGGATAGCTCGTTCGGCAGAACTGGGCCGCACACTATTCACGGAGTTAGCTCGATGGTGACGAAAACCGAAATGGGACTGATATGCGAGTAGCGGCTACATCAGGAATAGGGCACTGCACGGAAATTTCTGTTTCTCTTTCGTTCTTCAAACATTTTGACGTTTACTGGCCTTGTTGTTTTCAAATTTCTTTGCAGCGAGAAAGAGACAAAGCAGCCCGTGCAGACTACTTTGTCTCTTTCTCGCTGTAAAGAAATTAGAAAACAACAAGGCCAGTAAACGTCAAAATTTATGAAGAACGAAAGAGAAATAGATATTTCCGTGCAGTGCCCTATCCAGCTTTCCACGTTCGCCATAATGGCGGATGCTATAATAATTTTGACATTAACTGCTTCCCGACACTGAACTGAAATTTTAGTCTTAGCAAACATTGATATTAGCCGTTACCAATAACAGCCAATGCTTTGTTTGTTTATTGTCAACAAGCAAAAAATGGTTAAGTTGATAAACGTCTCCCGAAAAAGATTAATTACTATTATTCTACTAATTTTGTTTTCTTCTAGATATGGAGTTCCCTATTAACACTAACTGATGTCGCACATTAATTAAGGACATGAAAAGATGCAGATTTTGGTATGCCACTCACTGCTCCTGTGTTAATAACATCGAAGGTCTTTTGCTCTTCGCGGCTTGGGCTATAGCTCCACAATGCTACCTAAATAATTTATAAATTTACATCCCATGTGAGAACAAGAAATGTTTGAAGCATTAAAAAACAGATACCTGTTTTTTTTGTTCTTGTTTTAAAACCAAACTATGCAATCTTGAGCAATGAAACATTTCAAAAATCCAGACCATGCCTTTCTTGTTAGACATCGAATTGGTTTTGTAAAATGTCTTATTTAAATAAATTTTCGGTTGGCCTACATACTTTTTGTCAAATCTTGCCGTTTCCCGTCGTCGTTCCGCTGAATTACGTTAGGCGCTTCACTCGTCGCAGGCGCTGAAGTGGAGAACTCGTCTGAATGATGGATTCCATAGCTGTTGGGTGCTATCTTCTGCCTTTTAATTTTTAAATTCACGTTGGTTTAGAAAATAGATTTAGCAAATAAGGATATTTGCAAACATTTGCATTTCTGATAACATATTTTTTTAGTTGTTTCATCATAAAATAATAAGACCATCAATTTCTAATAAAAACTATTCGACGTCTGACAAGAAAATTAATGAAGCTGTGTGTTTGAAGTTGTGCGGGTCTTATCTACGGAATCTCGGTCGTAGACTAAACCGTGGAGAGCAGAAGACCTCCGATGTAGGTCAAATTCAATTTTCATGAGCAGTAAGTGGCTCAGAACACCGAAATCTGGGTCTTTTTAAGGTTCAGTATAACCCAAAATGACATCTAAAAATCGTTTCGATTCGTCTAAATTTTAATTACATCCTTTTAATTACATAATCTCTCTAATATCAATTGGAGTGATTTTTTTTAGTCAAAAGGTATAATTTTAATATTACGGAAGAGAATGTATATCTTTTTGAAGATGGAAAAACGTCCATTTTTGCACTGGAAATGAGTGTTACTGAAGCATCAATGGTCGTCCCCAAGGGTTTGTTATAGCGGGAATCATTTAAATATTCACTCTATTAATTTGTTAGCCTCATAAGTCACGGCACCTCAATATCTAGAACAAAACAAAAATTAGTAATATAAATAGTATTATAAAAATAAATAAAATTTCTCAAAAGACATTCAACACCATTTTTTTTCTTATTGATGATAAACAAACAACGCATTGGTTGTTATTGGTAACGGCAAACATCAATGTTTGCTTAGACTAAAATTTCAGTTCAGTGTCGGGAAGCAGTTAATGTCAAAATTATTATAGCATCCGCCATTATGGCGAACGTGGAAAGCTGGATAGCTGTATCGATGCTGTAGCCAATCCGGTATCCAAGTATGTCATGAGACTAACACGATGGATACTTTTTATGTCCAGGGAATTCGAGAAAATTTCTAGCTCGATTTTTTCTAGACCAAACCAGGAATCGAACTCAGTCAATTTCAACATATACAGTTAAACTTTGTAGCCGTGGGTCTAACCGCTAGGCTAAACAAGGCCTACAAATGAGCTTAGTGCGAATTTTACGTTGTCAACATCTGCTGCATTATTATTGAAATGACATTTTTACCTCGTTGGCTGTAACGGAAAGAAACTATAGATGGTTGTGAAGTATTGATAGGAATGTTCGATTAAATTGAAAAGTTTGCAGCATAAAAAACTCTTCTGATCATGATAAGGAAGATACACGTCGGATGTTTCCAAAGATGGTATTAACGTCGAATTAAAATATTCAGCAGATTCAATTAAATGTGATAAACGTATGGCAGCATGTAATAAAATTAAGGCAATCGTAAAGCAATTAGTAGCGTCATCAATATTTCTGATTGTTTTTACTTTCGATTTCTGCTCCCCTGCTCCATTCACCCATCGCTGGTTAAAGATAAAACTTGCATCATATTGAAGATGGACACTTGTTGCGCAAGAAAGCTCGCAAAACGGTCGCCACTCACCTGGACTCGGCTATCAAGAGGACACGATACCAATCTGAGCATAGAAGTGCTGGCTCATCGCCGTGTCTGAGCACCTACTTACTTATCTCCTTGGCGGATGATGGGTGTGTTGATGACGCAACGGTAGAAGTGACTGACTTTACTCGCATGAATGGTATAGAGATACGGATGGATGGCTACTGCCTATGTCCAGTCAGTACGGGGAGGGGATGCGGGAAGCCCACGCGTCGTCGCAGTCCGTCCATAAGCGCCGTTGTTGTGATTTTAAATGAATAATCCTTTCACTTCTCCAGAGCCATTGGCCGATTGAGATATGTGCTGAGTCGGGACAGAGGAGACAAATGGCATGTTTTCCATCGATGGAATGATCTTGAAGCTGGCCGCAAGAGTGGTGATGAATATACTTATTCAGGCTAATCGGTTGCAGTATCTCGATGTTGGCAAATTGACGATTATACAATCGCATTGATCGGGCAGTATTCGATTGAGAAGGTTTCTGATATTATCTGATTACAAAACAGAAGAAAAAAAGATAAGTATTATTTCAAAGGATTTTTAAACAAATGTAGTGATATTAATTCCAAGGAAAGAAATTAATGTCAAGTTCAAGCGTCAGATTTGTTTTACAGTTTTCTGTAAGATCTGTTCGAAATCAGGTTGTAAGTGTTTCGAAGCATTTTGGAAGTTTTTTTTTTTTGAAAATTGTACACACTTTCAAGAATGTGAAATTTCAATAAAACAGTTAGCAATGTTCTAATAGTATTCTGAGCTTCTAGTTCTATCTCAGAAAATCACACACTCATAGTTTGTCTTAATTCAAACTTGCTGCATTCACCAGTTTACCATATGGCGAGACAAATTAATTCCCGTTCAAGCAAGATGCTTCAGAGCGCAAATATTTTGTTGAAATATGTTTTAAAACACCACCCAAAGCAAGTCACCGACAACTTACCAGTGTATAATAAAACCATGCATAAAAAATCATACAACTTTATGACCACCCGAGAGGGTATGCGATGCAATCAGCTGTAGTTTCAGTGTGTAAGTTTGGTTTAAATTGCAGATCATTTGGAACTAACATGAAGTATGCTCTGATGGTACGTTCACCAGCAACCAGCTCGGGTACTGTTGCAACTATGATAAGCCCTCATTTGATCAGCGCGATGCATTGTGTTGGTGGCCAG
Source organism: Armigeres subalbatus (assembly GCF_024139115.2). NCBI lineage: Eukaryota > Metazoa > Arthropoda > Insecta > Diptera > Culicidae > Armigeres > Armigeres subalbatus. Next base: position 260,470,367 of record NC_085140.1, on the reverse strand, counting down.
TATCAGGTTTATGCACTTCACGTTACAGCATACCAACCAGCTCGGCGTCTCGTTAGACTTGTAAGGTTCATCCAAGGTGTTTGATTTTGCGATGCGTGTGAATAGGAGATAATCTTTAGGATCCGTTTGTTTGAAGGTTAGCCCCACGGTTGGCTTAGAGAAAAGCGAGAGGTAAGCGCAAATTTGAATTTTGCCATCATTTGCTGATGCAGATTTACGCCGTACTCCAATATTTTGCTCTGTGCTGTGGCAGATGCCAATTAGCGTGGCATGATGAATTTTGATAACTTCCTATTGGAGCGGATAATTTCAGCTTCGACAGCGTCATCCGATCAAAAGTGGTTGATTGTAGGGAAAGGGTTCCTATCCGAAAATGGCGCTTTCAATGTGAATGAATAATTAGTGGGTTTCAGCCATCATCGGGTTTTTCGATTTTTCAAATCAGGCATTCAAGTGATTAGTCCGTTTTCACGGCATTGATTTCGCTGCCGCCACCGGATAGGGCATGAAATTAAATTATGGTGGTCGTAAAGGAAATTGACCGTGGTGCTTTACGGGCCAGCTGTTGTCGGTGACTTATTGTCCATGACTAATTTTAGGAAGTGTGAGCGACCACTATCAAAGCGTCGATTATTGAGACATTAAAGGAATTACTCTTCATCAAAGGTAATTAGATGAGCTTTCAAAGGAAGTGTATTGTTAATTTCGTCAATACAATTGTGCCTATTCTACGTCTCGTAAGTCGTAAGAGATGGTTCAACAGAAGCGAAACTTGTTGATAACTTTGATTTGAATTGCAGCATGTTTCACGTGAGAAAAGTTGCAAACGACAATCACCTAGTCATTCACTATGCTGAAAAAGCACAATCATAATGTTTTGGCAGGTTTTCGTATGGATCAAATGTTTACCCAGAGACAAATCCTTGAATGATTTCCGGGAGTACAACTTGCAGACACATCATCTGTTTATTGGTTTCAAGGCGGCGTACGATTCAATGAAACGGAATGAGTTAGGGCAAATTATACTAGATGGTTTTCCGGCGAAACTGATACGGCTGATTCGTATAACGTTGGACTGATCGCAATCAACTGTAAGGGTTGCGGGTGAAATATCGACATCATTTGTTACCTTAGATTAGCGGTTCTCAACCTGGGGTACATGTACCCCTGGGGGTACCTTCGCTGCCCCTAGGGGGTACCTCGGACAAAAATGGGTAATGGCGGACGTATTACAATTCCAATCAAAACTCATTGAAATTTTTTTGATAATTGTGTATTTTTTATTTCAAAAATTTGCACATAATACGCAATGCTATCAAAAATCCCAATTGAATCCTGCCTTCTACAACCAGTACAATGCATGGAGGGCCGCGGAACAAAAGATCAAACGAACAAAACGTCGAATGAACAAAATGATTTTTTTTTCACTAAAGCTCGTTTGTTTCGTTGCAATAGGACTATAAACATCCTTCTACGCTTCTCGGAAGCCTTCTTCCAAGCAGATCAAAGGCTTACTTTTAAAAGATTCGGAAGCCTCCATTCAAGAGGATCGGAAGCCTCCTTCCAAGATCCTTTCAAGAGGCCCAGAAGCCTCCTTTCGAGAGGCTGAAAAGCCTCTTTCCAAGAGGCTCGGAAGGCTCCTTTCAAGAGGCTCGGAAGCCTCCTTTCAAGAGGCTCAAAAGTCCCTTTCAAGAGGTTCAAAAGCCTCCTTTAAAGAAGCTCAAAAGCCTCCCTCCAAGAGGCTCGGAAGCATCCTTTCAAGAGACTGGGAAGCCTTCTTCCAGGAGGCCCGGAAGCCTCCTTTTAAGAAGCTTCTTTTCTAGAGACTTCTTTTCTAGAGTCTCAAAAGCCTTCTTTCAAGAGACTCAAAAGCCTCCTTCCAAAAGGCCCCAAAGCCACTTTCCAAAAGGCTCGGAAGGCTCCTTTCAAGAAGCTCAGAAGCCTGCTTTCAAGAGGCTCAAAAGCCTACTTTCAAGAGGCTCTGAAGCCTTTTCCAAGAGGCTCGGAAGGCTACTTTCGAGAGGCTCGTAAGCCTAAGCAGGCTCGGAAGCCTGCTTTTAAGAAGCTCCAAGTGAAAAAGTCTTCGTAAAACAAAAACCATGTGGAATACTTTATATGGGATACCAATACTTTCACACAAAAAGCTCCTGGCAGCATCTGACAGTTCGTGACAGCGGTTGACTGGCAGCAGATAAAGTAACATTTTTTCCTCTTTGCAAGTTCCGTCCCAGTTCGTAACCAGCTTAAGTCCCGTAGTATGCAAACGAAGACAAAATTCGCGCTGTATACTACTCTGATTCTTTCGGTGCCGGCCATGAAACATGCACGTTAAAAGAGGCTGAAGAGTATTCCAACACAGCCGTGATTCCTGATATTATATAGTCATGAGTGTGTTTTATCCCGATATGGAAACCATTGTGAAATATAAATTATCCTTTCGCGAATTGGAAACACTTATACTTACTTGATACTTGATGGGCTACAGCTCTTCGATGAACCAACGCCGAATAAAGTATCCTTATCCACTGGACTCGATCCTTGGCCAATCGCTTCCAGTCGCCCTGGATATTGAGCGCCCTCAGGTCCTCTTTAACTGCAAAAAACCATCGTGTACGCGGCCTTCCACGAAGCCTGCGGCCTCTTCCAGGTTATCTACTAAATATTATCTTCGCTTGACGTTCTTCCGGCAAACGAACAATGTGACCAGCCCACCATAGTCTGCCGTGTTGTATAAACTTAAAAATACCCATCCTCCTATACATCTGGTACAACTCGTGATTCATGCGACGTCGCTAGATACCGTTCTCCTGTTTACCGCCGAGTATTGTCCGCAGCACCTTACGCTCAAACACTTCGAAAGCTCTTCGATCAGCCTCCTTAAGCCCTCCTCCATGTATCATGACCGTATAAAGCCACCGGAAGAATCAGAGTAGTATACAGCGCGAACTTTGTTTTCTTTTGCAGACTACGGGACTTAAGCTGGTTACGAAGTCCGTAATAAGCCCTATTTGCAGCTGCAAGACGCCTTTTCACCTCGCGGGTAACATCATTATCGCACGTCACTAATGTTCCAAGATACACAAATTCTTCTACCACTTCAAATTTTTCACCATCCAGCACCATTTCGCTACCACCATCACCAATGAACCCACGTTGATTTCCAGCGACCATGTACTTCGTTTTGCTGGTATTGATCGTGAGTCCAATCCTCACTGTCTCCCTCTTAAAAGGCACAAAAGCCTCTTCCACGGCACGGCGATCAATCCCGATAATATCGATATCGTCCGCAAATCCAAGGAGCATATGCGATCTTGTGATAATGGTACCGCTTCTTTGCACACTAGGAGAGCTAATCGCTCCCTCGAGCGCTATATTGAACAGAAGATTCGTGATAAGAAAATTATTTTGAGCTTTTAGGTGGAATGTTTTCACCTGTCATAAGACGAGTTTATACAATCCCATTGAATTCCACCACTTAATTGTATCTTGACAGATACGTATTTCGACCTCAAAGGTAAGGCCGTCTTCAGGCATTTGAGGTCGAAATACGTATCTGTCAAGATACAATTAAGTGGTGGAATTCAATGGGATTGTATAAACTCGTCTTATGACAGGAGAAGATTCGTACTTTAGTCCACGTAAGGTAACAAATGACGTCGATATTTCATCCGCAACCCTTACACTTGATTTCGATCCGTTCAACGTTATACGATTCAGCCATATCAGTTTCGCCGGAAAACCATGTTCAAGCATAATTTTCCATAATTCATTCCGTTTCACTGAATCGTACGCCGCCTTGAAATCAATAAACAGATGATGTGACCGCAAGTAGAATTTATCAAGTATTTGTCTCAGGGTAAACATTTGATCCGTCGTTGATCGGCCCTCACGAAAACCTGCTTGATATTCGCCGACGAAGGTCTCAATCTGTTGAACAGAATACGGGACATAGTTTTGTACGCCGAATCAAGGAGGGTTATTCCTCGGTATTTGGTGCACTCCCGTCTGCGCCCTTTCTTAAAGAGAGGGCAAATGAGGCCGTCCAACCGTGCTCTTGCTTCCTTGTACCGATCTCTATTCGATCGGGTACCCGACCCCAACATCCGGCTTCTGGCAACGTTCTTCTCGTCTGTCACTCTCTGACACTCCACATCGAACCAACCCGTCCTGGGTCGCCTCTGTGCAGTGCCTACCACTTCTCGTGCTGTTGTGCTCACCGCTCCATGGATCGACTCCCATAGATCGTTGATGTTGTCGCTAATGTTGATTGCACTTATCCGTTCGTCGAGCTCTTGGCGGTACTCAGCCGATACTCCTTCCGCCGACAATCGCTGGATATTGTAACGCATCGTTCGCTGTGATCTTTCGTTCGATACAGTTGACAACCGTGATCGAATTTTACTGACAACGAGGTAGTGATCAGAGTCAATGTTCGGCCCCCTGAATGTTCGCACATCGATAACATCCGAGAAATGACGCCCATCCACCAGAACATGGTATATCTGGTTGCAAGTTTCACCATTTGGCAGAGATGCATCTGAACACGAGAACGCGTGTTCGTGTTCAAAAAGTTCTGAACACTGCACACTGTTCAAGAGCACTGACCTAACTTAGCAATTTATATCCTAGGAAAACAAACTCAAGCGACGGCATGCTACTCATTTTCGGCTAGTAATGGAACACGTGGGCATCCCCCGGATAGAAATCAAGCATGCTCATATGTTTTTGCATAGTTCCAAATCTAAGCAATCTTAGTTACCATGATCGCTTTGCTTGCGTACCAACCCAGTGCACACTGAACTGTGTCCAGAGTTCAAAACCTAGAACACACGCTCTTGGCTCATGTTCTGTTCAGAATGCATCTCTGCCATTTGAGTGTCTCCAGGTGTGCTTTCGGATGTTCTTTCGTGCAAAGTAGGTGCTTCTGATGGCCATCCCTCTGGCAGCAGCAAAATTTACTAGCCGTAGGCCGATGTCATTGGTAGCGGAGTGAAGGCTCTCCCTTCCGATTATGGGACGGAAAAAGTCCTCTCTACCGACCTGAGCGTTAGCGTCTCCGATAACAATTTTCACGTCATGCTTTGGGCACTCTCCATAGGCTTTATCAAGACATTCATATAACGTGTCCTTCGCGTCGTCGGATTTATCATTTGTCGGTGCGTAAACGTTGATTAGGCTGTAATTGAAGAATTTGCTCCGTATCCTCAACACACAGATTCGTACCTTCTCACTCTAGCTGATGTCAGAAGGACAACAGTACCCAGGCTGCACTACCAGTTAAGTACACAACCCTTAGCTGGCGGTCTTTCGTCATCGGACGACCCGTGGAAGCGTGAGATAGGGACTTGTGGGGACCAGAGCTCTGTTGGGCGCTCCTTCCTTGATGTCAACCCACCATTTTGCAGCCCAACACTTATATCGCTATGAAAAGTCAGTCAACTGTGATAAGAAGAAGAATAAAAGACAAACCATGGAAAAGGAGAATCGTTTTCGCATGCGTTGTCTCAGGGAGCGATATAGTTTACTAAGGAGAGTTTGACTGTTGTAGCTATAGATAAATCACAGTTCTGCGTGGTGAATGTTCGCATTCAAGTGTTTCTTCCTCTGCGTTGGTGGGACGCTCGCAAGAAGAATAGTGTTATTGTGGATCGAAATGATCACAATTCTGCGTGGTGGGACGCCCGTATTCAGGTGTTTCTTCCTCTGCGTTGGTGGGACGCCCACAGTTTATCCAAGAGCCTCTTGCTCAGCAATGGTCGATGGCCTGCAAGTAGTTTGGTGTTGTGAATCCGAAAGGTCACAAGTACACGAGAGGTTTGATTGGACGTGTATTCGAAAAAAGTAGAAGTGGTGGTAGTGATTTGAAGTACAAGTGAAATGTTACTTCACGAGTTGCGAGTACAATTGCAAGTCGAGACGCCCACTGCACGGGAGTTCCTTGAGAGTGGTTTTCCATATTTAGGTGTGCCACTATTTGTGTTCTTCGATTATGAAATGAGATGCTGGCAATACAATGGTGTGTCGGGAATGATTGTTTGCTGCAAGATGCTTTCGTATCATGATGAGAGAGTAACCGAATGATACATAATATGTCGTAGGTGTTATTTTCTTCCATGCAGAAGAAAAGGGTGACAGCATTTTTTTTTGGAGAAGAGGGGACATGTGTGGCATTGGATAGGTTTATTATCATAAACAGGCCTAGCATGCATGTGTCAAATGACAGATCCTGTTTGTCATCGTAAGTATACACATTCGCAGTGGGTGATTAATATGCGCGATGTTGAATTGCACAGGCCTGACACCCCAGAGCACCAATGTTTCAAACTCAATTTTTGACATTATTTAACTAATAGGTAGTATAAAGTGACCAAACGCCCGGATGTCGTGGGACAGTACCGCGTTATCACCATTTGTTCGGCGATGAAAAGTGTCCCGCGAAACGTCCCGCATTTCACTTATTCTAAATGATGTCCCGCAAAATAGAGAAAAATTGAAACAAACTGCCGCTTTCTCATAGTGCTTAGGGAGCGTTACGCAAAAAATGGCGGTTTTCAACCCCTCTCCCCCCTTTGTCACATTTATAAATATACCATTATTAAATCATTGATTCGAGAACACCAGTCACCCTTTCCAGAAACCGCAAGTGTTGTTACCAATACTGTGACTTAAAATACACAGTGACCCTGTTAGTTCATGAGTTCATGAACGCTTTTTTTGCGTGCAAGTGTACAAGTCTGAGTACCATACCAAGAAATCAAATATAGTATATTATATTTAAAGTAAGTATATTTGAAGAACGCACATAACTAGAATTGAAAGAGTTCGACGTTGGTTCCTCCGTTTCGATTTACGACGACTACCGTGGAACAATCCAATGAGGCTGCTCCTGTAAAAAAACTGGCTCCAGCTAATACGATAGGAGTCTCTACGATAACGACGCATATTTCTGCAAATAATGTTCGCCTTCGACATATTTGGCTATTTGGCTGTCCTGATCTTCTACAGTAGGTAAATATATTTGTTCCTGCTCGTCGCTCTCATCAGTTTTTGCTTTTTTTACTGCACGCCATCTTACAACCTTCGGACAAAACAACCCGCTTAATGTTTCGTGCCTCCAAATGGCGAAGGGGGTGTTGATTTTACTGTTAGTAGAGATTATTTTAAAAGTCTGATAATGGGACAATTAGACGGTACATGGCCATTTTTAGTAATTCATAGGAGACGCTGAGGATTCATTTACATCCGAAGGAATTGCTGGAGGAACTTCCGGAGGAATTCCTGGAGGAACTTCCAGAGGAATTCCTGAAGAAACATCCGGAGGAAGTTCCTGAGGAATACGTTGAAGAACTTCTGAAAAAATCCGAGGAAACTTTGGCGCTTAAAACTAGTTCACGCTGACCCAAACAGCCACCACTGGCTGAAAATGATCTATCACGCCGCCGCCGGTAAAATTTCAATCGGCGCACAGGTCTAATGTGAAAATAAATAATTATTTCTTAGGTAGTGCAAACCATGATGAAAATTTGAATTTATATTGATTCAAATGTCAAATAAATCTGCTTTTTTTAACAAACGATTAAACTCAAATAATTCTCGATTTAAAATTACAAAGTTCATTTAATGTTGCGCATATTTTTATGATTCTATTATGTGAATCAAAATAGTTTATAGGGCAACAGTTCGGCACTTCATCCCATAGCTCCTATTTCCATCCCATCAGAAACAAAGCATTGAAAAGGAATTTGGTTTGTTTCTTATTTTTGTGATTTTTTTCACCAGTGGGCACGCGTGTTAGCAAAAAGAAGCGACGATATTGGTGCTGTATTTCTTTGTTTTGCGATGAGATAAATATATGTTCAGTGAGACGGAAAACGGAACATTTCCCGCCCTATGTTCCTTTGTTCATGTGACATCAACATTAAATACAGATCTAGAAAGCCTAATTTCGAATTTAAACGCCACTGCAATTTATTAGATTGTATTTCCTACATGAAAAACGATCAAGTCTCATTATACATACTTTTGCTTTTCCAGAAGAAGGTCCCATTCCATTCTTGTTAGGTAGCAAATAGTCGACACAGATTCATCATCACCGCTTGAATTTGTTCGGCAAGCAAATCACATGCCACTGAACTGATCGTTTATAGACCTTCAACACGAAGAAAAAGTAATTACCCGTTATTGACAGAAGGTGCCGAAAAAAAAACCGAAAGGAAACCCACATCCCAACAATCAAAACAAATTTGGATTCAATTACAGCGCTTGGTCCATGGTCGCGGGAAAATGCGATGCCATGTACGCTTGCATAAAGAACGGCAGCTTCTGCTCCGGGGTCATACGCTTCCAAAGATTACGCGCCTCGTGGATGCAGTTCGTCCAAGTGATCATCCGCAAGCGAGTGGGATCGCACTCTTCCCCGGATTCGGCGCGATCGATGTTGTGGGCGAATGGACCTATATCGATGTTGGTTCCTAGAGTTGCGTTGTCATCTTGGGCACGTATTCCTGCAGTACTTTGTTTCCAGTGTAGATCCAGCATGATCTTGAATGGATCCGAGCATACCGCGAATCGCTTGCTATTGGGGAGTATTGCGGCCTTGATATACTTTTTGCGTATGGATACCGGTTCCTGAATAAACTGCTGTCCGATACTCTGCATGATTTTGTCTTTTTGTTTGATTTCGGATAGATTTTGTACTTTACTGTGAATGTAAGAATTAATATTCTTAAAATTGCATCATTGTCGTGATTGAAAAAGGTATATTTTGTGTAGATATGACAGTTCAAAAATATGGTTAGGTCATTTCAATGATAGCAATCCATTATTTCACACGAGTGATTTAACACTTTTTAGAAAGTTAAAACTCGAGAACAATCTGATAAGATCAGATCTTCAATCACTGAGCATAAAACACACAATAACTAAATTACCTCTCACTGTACAAAACAACAGCATGTAGCACTATTTCGTCGCACTGCGGGAAATACTTGCGAGCCGCTTCCAACACTTCTTTTCGTCGTTGCTCCAAACTATTTCCCATACCCGAAAACATCGTCTCCCCCATCGCGTACCGATTTGTGTCATTCCTGGGGCGGTGCTTCCTTTCACTGGCTCTGATCAGCTCCTGCTGGACGCATTTTACAGCACGCGTTCGTGGTGATCTAATCGAAAATTTGGCCGACTCCAGGCGCTGAAAACCATCGCCATCGGACGGCATAGTTTTTACGCGCTAGGAGACACTCTTGGCTGACCAGACGGACCTAACGATAGGTGGCAAAAAAGGAAATGCCAGAGTTGAAAATTACAAGCCACTGTTAGCCGATCGTCCACTGGCCTGCTGAGTGTTGCTTATTGCGCATCGTCATTCGCCTCCATTCCCAACGTTAGAAAATGTGCTCCTCACGGCCTCCGCAGTGTTGTCGTTTATGAAGTGTTGTGGCGTTAAATTGTAAAAGAATTTTACAACCATTACCTATACTATAAAAAGTGATGTAGTAGGGTCTGGTGGAAATTCAGAGGAATCTTTCGTTTCATTTTTCTGCTCTTATGGGCCAAACACAATTGATACGTTTGCGTGCGTTTTGACAGTTTTGCCATGGGAAAACTGTCAAAACGCACGCAAACGTATCAATTGTGTTTGGCTCATTAGTCATGAATTGTTATGCGAACTTATTGTGAATTAAGCTTATTTTTTTAAATACTGATTGATTGATCAAACGGTGTCGGAGCATTTCTCGTACCTACATTTAAAAAAGGTAATAAGGTAAAAATCATACCTATGACTCATAGGCTATGAGAGAAGTAAAAAATTGCATTGTCCTTCATTTGTATTCATTTCAACTCATTGTGATAATCCTCGTAACTCGTTGAGAAAAGTTGAGAAAAACTTTTTCCCCTAATTTTGAATAAAAAAACAGCTTCTGAGAAGAAAAAAACTACTTGCCCATAATCCGATCCAGCCTATTTTAATAGGAACACACATACAGACATAAAACGATATATGGCCTATACGTACAGTGTAGGAGGAAGGTAAAAACCAAAAACTAATTATTCGTTGTAAAAATTGTAATGAGAATATAACTAAGGACTGTATCGAAAATAAGTTATCCATTTTCAAAGTGTTGCTACTCAGAAACTCATGAGAGTATTGGTCTGTTTTACTCTGCATTCGACGTATTCATATGTTAAGTTTCAAATCAGAATTTGTTTTTTTGATGAAAATTTGTTGTTTCCGATGTATCTCAAATTGAAAGTGATATGGAAATTTGAGTTTTGGACACAGTGCTTCGTAAGAAGGGCATCGAGATGGTGTGTGGCGTTGGACAGGCCCAGGCTTGTAAAATGTCATCTGCATGTCATTTGACTAATTTGTTCATAACTTTCTTTAGAAGCCAAATTTATTCCATAATTTTAGATGTACTCATAACGCTTGAGTAGTGCTATATTTTTGTCCAAGGGTACATTGCTCTAAATATAACATCTGAGGCTGGAGAGTGAAAACTCTCCAAAATGTCACGTGTCATTTGACATAATGTCATTTGAATGACATTTTGCCTCCCACGCCTCAGATTACATATTTACAGCAATGTCTTGTTAGACAAAGTTGTAGCCACATTTAAGCTCTATAAATTCGCCATACATCATGAATTGATAGCTACCTTCGGGAAAAAGTTCTAGGAAAATTATACGAACGAATGCAAATGACATTTTACAACACTGGACAGGCCTATAAACATGAACAAGTCTAATATACTGTTCTTCAGTCACATGACAGATCGTAGCAGCCATCGCATGCAAGAGACACATTCGCGGCCAGTCAATTCTTCCTTCATCACGAGGTCAGTCGCGAGTGCAAGCAATGTAAACATTATGGGTGATTCGTATGTGCGATGTGGAATTGCACATTTGGCGATCCTGCCAGGAGTGTGTGCTGGCGTTGCTTGTGGAATCACCCATCATGTTGTGTAAAGATGTGTGCTTAGCAGTTTTAAACGAACTTCACGGGAAGCCGAAAATAGGTTGGAGCGGCGAAGCTTTTTTTGCATAGGTAAGGAGTAATGGTTATATTTGTGTGGATGCCGCTCTCGGGCTGGAAGCCGCGGACTCGAGAGATTCTAATTTTCAAAATGTTTTGCTACAGACCCGCAACTCTCCTGTCAGTGCACACATTGCGATTTTTTCACGTGGAATTGTCATTGTGTTGTTTTTTAATTAGTTACAACTATTTCTTCGATTTGCCGCATTGCATAAGTGATTGCGCCGAATTCATACCGTTCACTTGTTGAGTTTTGTTGGAAGTTAGTTATAAGATATTTTATGAGTCGTATAGCGGCAGCCCGATTATTTACATTTAAGGTTTTGTTTTGATATGATTCTGCTTGAACATTCCGGTAGATCCGAATACAAAATGATGTTTGTTACGTTTTACTTTTTATTAATGTTTTCTTCAGCATTTTATGCCTAGAATGTAATGACATGAATAATCTAGCAGCAAACAGGCAAGACTGATATTTCTAACAGAAAACAAAGAAATGCTTTGTAAACAATGATAATGATAAAAGCCTCGATAGAATGAGTTTATTTTCACGTGTACTCTCTCAACTGCGCTCAGAATGCACACATCTATGCGAAGAATACTTTTACAAAGCTTTTATGGAGATTTTCTGACAATGATTTTGATGTTTTGATTTTATCCACCGACCCTGCCTTTGGGTGCTGTTCTTGGACATTTGAAAAACATCGGATGCTTGGGACGTTTATGTGCTGGCATTTTATGGTTCATACTCTTTGATTGGTATGTAAAACAGAGTAACTTTCGTAAGGCTTTTTTTAGATTAGTTGAATACACGGAGAAATAGGAATACTCAGAAATGGGTATTTTTTCACTCACCTTCGAGATAAGTGGACTAACCCATAAGGTGGGTAAGTCTGCGATACTCACTAATGGGTAAAAGGGTTGTACGTCAAAATGGATGTGTATTTTTCACCCATATGTTCGAATCCTGAACCTGGGCAGGTGGGTGAAGAATACCCATATGAATATGAAATAATTTAGTTAAATTAGAGAATAATCAAGTAAAAATTGAATAAGATTGTGAAACTAAATTTATATGAATAAAACGTGAGTATATTGCTTAATTAATATTACATTCTAACAATATAATGATAATCGCGCTGATTATAATGAAAAATCCAGGCCATCGTTTCAAACATCTGGAGAAATCCGCGCCCCTTGCTTGGTGAATTCGGACCCGGGGCTTGGTCAGGTTCTGCTCGATACCAGTCTTTTTTTCTCATGTCCTAGTAGCCTTCACTTACATATCGTCGTATTAGTTTGATCTGCCTGTACAGGAGAAATAAATTGTTTTACTTCGAAGCACAATTTTTCAAAAACAAAAATGTAAACAAAATTAAAAGAAAAGAAAATACCACTTACCTTGAAAGGATGTGCTGTCTACCAATATATCCTAAACCAAACTGGTGTATCAAAGGGTGTATTCGTTTTTTCGAGATTTAATTTCTCCGAAAACTTTTGGAAGTTAAATTTTTTTCCCAATTGAAAAAAAAACTAACTAAATTTTCATCCATAATGGTGTGAAAAATACCCAAATTCATTTTCACTGTCATCAATTTCAAGGTGGGTGATTTTGAAGCATTTTGTATAAACTCATACTACCCACCTTTTTGACAGCTCCATACTGTATCGCAAGGTGGGTGATTTTTATACATAAAATGCGTTTTCTCAAATCTCCGTGTAGAGTAGTAGACTTGGTAGTAGAAGAGTAGAGTAGGATATGTTTGTTGATGGATTATTCCAAGTGTGAGATGGTGAAATATGATTAACTTCGGAGCAAGGCGATATATGAACTGGTTTTAGTAAAGCTTTTTAAGTTGAAGTACACATAAAGTTATTGATAAAATTGAAAGTACCGTTGAAAAAGTATAGGAATGATTTTCAGTAAGTCGAATGAAAATTTGAAATTTACTTATGAGAAAGAGTCGTTCCATAAATTACTATTTACAAGTTCCATTTTCAAAACTATGTGTTATGTTCAATGTTGTTGTTTCAGAATTTACTGAAAATATGCAATCGCAATGCTTCTTGTATCTGAGTGTAGTGAAATCGAATGATACTGTGACATAAAATATCTGCAATGCCACGTGGATTAGATGTATTGTGCTTAGAAAACAATATTTCGATTAGGTGAATTTTGTTGGTGGCCTGTGTTGCCAAAATTCGTAAAAGTACTTTTGAATGTTGTTGATCTTTCTATTGAAAAATTTAGTTCAGCGAGGAGTTCAATAAAGAGAGTTTTATTGTTTTAGTTAAGCGTGAAAAGACACCCGCGTTCAAGTGTTCTTTCGTCTGCGTTGGTGGGACGCCCGCAAGAAAAATGGTGTTATTGTGGATTGGAATGATCACAATTCAGCGTGGTGGGACGCCCGCATTCAGTAGATTCTTCCTCTGCGTTGGTGGGACGCCCGCAAGAAGAATGGTGTTATTGTGGATTGGAATGATCACAATTCTGCGTTGGTGGGACGCCCGCATTCAGTAGATTCTTCCTCTGCGTTGGTGGGACGCCCGCACGAAGAATGGTGTTATTGTTGATCGGAATGATCACAATTCAGCGTGGTGGGACGCCCGCGTTTAGTAGTTTCTTCTTCTGGGTTTGTGGTACGCCCGCAAGAAGAATGGTGTTATGGTGGATCGGAAAAATCACAATTCAGCGTGGTGGGACGCCCGCATTCAGTAGACTCTTCCTCTGCGTTGGTGGGACGCCCGCAAGAAGAATGGTGTTATTGTGAATCGGAATGATCACAATTCAGCGTGATGGGACGCCCGCATTCAGTAGATTCTTCCTCTGCGTTGGTGGGACGCCCGCAAGAAGAATGGTGTTATTGTGGATCGGAATGATCACTATTCTGCGTTGGTGGGACGCCTGCATTCAGTAGATTCTTCCTCTGCGTTGGTGGGACGCCCGCAAGAAGAATGGTGTTATTGTGGATCGGAATGATCACTATTCTGCGTTAGTGGGACGCCCGCAAGAAGAATAGTATTACTACAGGCCGAAATGGTGAGAACTCTATAGTAGAACATCCCCAGGCAAGATTTTAATTTCCCCACAATGGTAGAAAGCTCATAAGAGTTAAGATTTTATCGTGGATTCGTAAGGTGCTCGTGGAGATTGATTGCATTGAGAAAAGATATCCGCCTATAGTTAAGAACAGTTTATCGATACTATTCCGAATCGGTTTCTAGTTTTTGTTGCTGGTTGTTTGACATTTATAGTTTCATATTGAAATAGACGTGTGCTCAAAGAAAGTAAAGGTAGTATTAGTACTGATGAATTTTACTAGAAGCAAAAAAGGGTTATTAAAAATGGTGTTTTCATTGCGAGTTACTACTGCACGAGAATGTCTTGAGAATGATTTTCCATATTTAGTTGGGCAACCATAATGATGGTTTATCCATAGTGTTTTTCGATTACGAAATTAGACGCTCGCTGTACAATAATGCGCCCGAAGTGATCGTTCGGTTCAAGATGCCTTTTTATCATTGTGAGAGAGTATTCTCATCATTAATAATATGTCGTTAATAAGTTATTTTTCTTTAAACATAGATGTTAGTCGTTATTTTTTTTTAGAGAAGAGGGGAGATGTGTGGCGTTGGACAGGCCTATAAACATGAACAAGTCTAATATACTGTTATTCAGTCACATGACAGATCGTAGCAGCCATCGCATGCAAGAGACACATTCGCGGTCAGTCAATTCTTCGTTCATCACGAGGTCAGTCGCGAGTGCAAGCAATGTAAACATGATGGGTGATTCGTATGTGCGATGTTGAATTGCACAGATGGATAATTTAACCAAGCGTTTCGCTATCCACACCCAAAAGTAAGAATTCATGGTCAACAAGCTTGGGGAACTACACGTTCGCTAACCTGTCGGAAAAAGGAAGAAAATCAAAATCAATTGACCGGAATTTGAACCAGAAAATAATCATGTTTTAAAACGAGGCAATTTTATGCCGTTTTTCGACCAGGAAGAAAAATGCTTGAATAAATGTTGGAACATGGCAATATTTATTTAGTATTATATTTTTTCATAAAACTTAACAAACAGAATTAACATATATTGCTAGACAAATTTTAATAAATTTTTAAAATGCATCCGATTTTTTTCGAGTAAAATAATGTGGATAACTTATTTTCGATACAGTCCTTATTGCGAGATTGATCCCATGTATTGTAAGGAATTGCTTTTTATAATTAATTTAGAATCACTTGACTCAAAGCTGGTTCTACTTTACAATATTTCACTGTGGATTTCATAAACATTTATCTATTATTTCGATCTTTGAGTTCTTGAAACACTATATTTTTTGCTTCAATTTGGATCTACAATGATTACTGATGTACATTCATTGACCACATAGTATCCGCTTGCTCTAAGTTCCCACCTTTTCAATTTTATCTTTGAAGAACGTGACTAATGCACTGTATCACGTTTATTTTCGCGAGCAGGCATAATAAATCCGAAATCATTTCCGATAAAACGGAAACGTTAACTTTGTTTGAAAGCCGCCCGAACTTCGAACGCATCAATAAGTATGGTTGGTTGGTCAGTTCGGTAATCAAATTATTTACTATTTTCCCACCGATTTACCGAAAACCGCCTTTAGCACTACACCACCTCTAGACTAACGAAGCTTTCTTTCACTCGGGTGAAGTAGGTCTGGTAAACAACCGAAACCGCCGTCGTCAACCGTCGAAAAGAAAATCTCTCAACACGTAATTACGCCAAACTATTACCGTCATCAGCGCCCAGCCTAGGTGATAAAATGTGCCCACCACCGCGAGGGTTTAAGGCAATTGCTTCCAAACCACTTTCAGCGTGGTGAATGGTCCAAGTGGATATTGCAATCATACCTTTTCGTCATTAAATGGGGATCATAAATATTGTACACCATTGTTGCAGTTCGTTTTGAAAAAAAAATGTGTCATGAGTGGGTTCACCATTTCCGTTTGATTGACCTTTAACGAAGTGAAATCCCTTAAATATTCAAAGCTCAGCAGCAAATAGTGAACCCAAGTTGCCCTTGCCACACTATCCAGCCCGATTGAGTTGCATTGTGGCTTATGCATGATTCTATTTTGGCATACAGCGATCACAGCCATTCGTGTATGACAAATATGCTGCTCTGGGGTCGAAATTGTGATAAAAATAAAAAAAGGAATAAGTGTTGCGAACCCTCGCACATGCATTGCGGATGTGCCAATCCAATATATGTCTTGTTTGTTTGAAACAAACAAACTGCAATTTTCTTTATCACAAAGATTAGGTACGATTGTATTTTTCAGTTGGAAAACTTACGATATCCCAATGAGAAATAATTTGTTCTACTTTGTGCGGTCGGTAAATAGAGTGATTAGTGGGCGTTTTGTCGTATTTTAGGTTAGCACATCGGTTTGACGGAACGTGAATAGAATATTTTAATCCGTGTAGTTATATCTCGTCCCATAGGTTACATAGCTACCCGAAGTGAGTCTATTTAAAAAAATCACAAAATCCTATACCAACACTATTCATTTGGTTTTCTTTCCAATTTCGCAAAATTCCAATCTGTGACGACAGTGCGTACGGACGTGCTACGTCTGCCTTTTCTATATTTATACCGATATTCAACTATTAGTTATTGAAAAACGTCAAATAGTTCAGCAACAGTAAAACAACCAATCCCGTGCATGCATCGCAAGCACAGACATCAAAATCAAGCAACTTGCGGGTTTGGATCTAATCCTCCGTTCAAATAAGATTTTACGCAGAGCGGACACAGCAGCATTTTAGCATGGTAGCATTTTCAACGAAAACTCATCACATTGGTGGTGTTCGTTAGCGTCGATGGTCGTCATTCAACCTCAATGAACCAGCTTTTTATGTGAAGAAAGGGTTGACTACAAAAATGGCGTCTATTGCGATCCCACGCGATGCTAAAAATCGCACTGATGAAAGAAAATTGGTTCTTCTCAAGACCAGCATTTTATGGATAGAAAGGGTTGATTGTAAAAATGAACTGTTTCGATGGCATCGCCGTGGTTTTAGTTTTTTTTTTAATCTTTTGTTTATTTGGAAGGCTCATTTGCCGTGAAGCGTTACGGAGCCGAAATCAAGTTTAACAATACATTTCTTGATTCTTATACATAGTGTTAGTTTTGGGGAACCGAAAGACTCGCGGTTTAGTCGAGGTTAGGGAATACAATAATACAGTAGGAAAGGAAAGGATTTTAGGGTGCTTAAGTAATTACGATGCTGATGTTCGCAAAGTTGACATTCCTCGCATTTTTACATCTGTAACGGGACAAACAAACTTTTTTTGGGAGACAACGACAAGAGGAGGACATACGGAAGGGATTAACGACAGACATGGAAATGTACAACAAGAGGAAAGTATTCGATATGGGGTACGACAGACAAGGGAATGGGCAGACAATGATTACAGTTTTACATCAGCAACTTTCAAAAATTTGGTGGACCAGGGACATGTACTCTAGATCAAGGCCCGACAACACTTCCCTAATAGGCTTTGGTTGTTTTCCTCGGACCCGGAGATGTTCAGTTAGCGCAGATCTGGGGCCACGATGCTCCTCACATGCCCACACGACATGATCGATGTCCTGATAATCCTCGCCGCAAACACAGAGATTTCCTTCCGAGAGCCCCACTCTGAAAAGATGTGCATTTAGAGTGTAGTGATTGGACATTAGACGACACATGGTTCGAATGAAGTCTCGTCCCATATTCAATTTTTTGAACCATGGACGCTTCGACACCTGCGGGCGAAATGAATACAGCCATCTACCCAACTCCCCATTTGTCCATTTCTGTTGCCAGCTGTTCAAGGTTTCCTGACGAACTAATGTGAAAAATTCATCGAAGGTGATTTTCCGATCGTAAATATCACCTTCCATAGCGCCCACCTTAGCCAAAGAGTCCGCTTTCTCATTTCCCGGGATCGAGCAATGAGAAGGGACCCAAGCCATGGTGATTGTGTAAGACCGTTGTGATAAGGCACTCAAAGCTTTCCGTATCCCATTCAGAAGATACGCTGAGTGCTTAACCGGTTTCATTGACCGAACAGCGTTCAAGGAACTTAGCCTGTCGGTGAAGATGAAAAAGTGGTCAGAAGGTAGGGATGCGATTTGCTCGAGTGAATAGTGTATAGCTGCTAGCTCAGCAGTATACACGGAACAAGGCTCTTTGAGCTTAAAGTAGGCGCTATGAAAAACGTTGAAAACACCGAAACCAGTGGAGTCATCCATTTTTGACCCGTATGTAAGTGAGTGATTGTCTTACCCATCAGATGGAGCGGGAACTTTGGCGGCTTATGTTTTTTTTTTTTTACGTTGGACTTACGTCTTTCTTTACTATACTGGGTGTCATTTAGATTTTTGGAAATCGAGAGCGTTACGCTGGAAGGGAAGATTTTGAACGTTACTAACGCCTTTATCTTTCGATGGATTTTGAAGATTTATATATCAATTGACTCGGACACTCTCCAGCATTTTGCCTATTTCACTGAAACTTAAGATTATTAACGATAAGCTATTGAAAATTTCAATTCTTGTCAAAGCCAGCAAAAATTTCATATGTAACCAATCCCGTGCATTCCTAACACGGACATCAGAATGCGGTATGTCACAGGCCTTCGGGTCCGTCGGAAGATTTTCTTTGTGTATAAAAGAAGCAGTGCCTGCTGCGAGCGAGTCATTACAATTTGTGACAGCAGCGCGTACTGACGTGCTTTTAGCTCGCGCATTTTTCGTTTCGTTCGTTCGTTCGCTGTGTTTACCTACACAGCGACAGCATGCAGTCACCAGTCAGTGGTAGAACTGCCGGTGGGTCTGCGAATATGCATGAAAGAAGTGGGCGATTTTTTTGTCATTCTGTGCTTGATGATGGTCGCGTGCAATAGTGTCGGTTGCGATGGATGCAATCGACCATCGCATCGCTCGGAGTTCGGTGGTGGATGAAGAAGAAGAAAATTAGAGAGATTTGGTCTGCTCATCCAGGTGATTGGTTTCATAATTCAAATGATCCTGGGATGAGTACGAGTCATGTCATATGACTGACCATATGTTAAGTTGTGCTTGGTACTAAACGACATGTACATTAAAACATGGTTATACTATAACAGTTCTGATTTCATATAAAAAAAATCAACTACACTGATGAAAATAAAAATTTGATTAAAAAAAAATATTTTCATTTATTTGCAGAAGGTATTAGCAATTAAAGATGCACAATCAGCAATAGTGTTAATATCCATTTTAGATTAGAAAATTTGGCTGAATTACATGTAAATGTTTTAAAAAAATCCACAGAAAATAATTTCCAGAAGAATATTTAAATAAACTTTATCTTATGCTTTGTTTTTAATTTTCTGAGAAATTGTATCATTAAACTTGACGTAGACATGGAGTTTGGAATCAAAACATTAAATAATTTTTCGTTGATGTATTAGCAGTATTTCCTCTATTATAGTAGGGTCACTGCTCCTTGACTTGTTTCTTATTGTTGTGATTTTTTTCATCAGTAAGCACGCATGGTAGCAAAAAAAAGCAACGAAATTGGTGCTGCATTTCTTTATTTGGAAAACGGGACAGTTCCCCCAAAATAGCACATTTTGCCCAAGTCTGAAAATTTTATAAATAGAATTGTTTAACTTCAAATACTATCATCAATAAGAGATCTATAAATGCCCTACACTTGCTTGAGTAAATAAGGGCTTAATAGTTAAAAACAAAGCAATTCTTATTATGGGTCATTCCATACCAAGTGACCGAACCACTTGTAATCGACTTACACCAATTTTTATCAAATTTTGTGGATTTGTTTATCTACCGATTATATGTAAAAATCCAAATTTATTTGATGATTGGACAACCCCTCGGCAAATGCGAGCACCCCCCGTTTTTGACGATTTGTAAAAAAACATATTTTTGAACGACTCATATCTGGGACAGTTTTAAAGCTACAAATAACTTTTTTTTATGCATTTTGAAGAGAATTCTTCAAACTTTTTGAGAAAAATATTGATTTTTAGTAGAAGTTTGGCCATCTGTATTGTTTTTGCGTTTTAAGTAAAAAATGCATTTTTCTGCCAATGAGTATATTTTTATTTAGAAAATAACACCAGCATTGTGTTCTCCAGAGAATTTTGCATTAGAAACACTTGAAACCCCAAGGTACTATGAGCCGTTCTCGAGTTATAGGGTTTTGAATGTTATATGATTCATATGGAGCTTATCAATCACATAAGATTTTGTTATGCATACCCAACCTTTACCCTTTTTGCTAGAGTGTTTTTATGGAATTGCCAAGAATTCAAAGATATTGTTTTCTTCAAAGAAATTGTAAAACATGTAACTTTGAATAGAAAATAATGTACTTGGCAACGTAGTCACTTTGGAAAAAACAGCTTTTCTGTATTGTTGTAAAGCGTACTATTAAACTATTACTCACATAGGTACTATAGTATTTCACCTGCTATCGAAAGATTTTTTTTTTATTTTATAGATCATCAATTATTTTCAAAAGCTTTCGGCTCATATTCTGTTAAGCGTTACGGAGCCGAAATCTTTTTTATACTATTTTATTCTTACTAAATAACGTTAGATTAAGTGAACCGAAAAACTCGTGTTTTAATCATAGAAACAAACATTTTCTTAAAAACAGCAAAAGAAAGACATACGAAAGGCAATTACGACAGAAGAAACGATATGATTATCTAAAAAACCCTGATTAATTTATCTTGTGGGAATGGTGCATTTCTCGTGCATTTTGAAAATAGTATTTTGACCATATGTTTCGAGCCCATAGTCCGAACCAGTCAAATTTAAATAGGAAACAATGGGACAGGATTTCCCGTAAAATGCAACATGTTGTGAGCAAATCGGTTAAGGGCAAGTGCTTAAGAAGTGGATGAAACTTTTCGGCGCGCGCGCACACACCTCAATTTGTCAAGCTGAGTCGATTGATATACAACACTATGGGTCCCCGGCCCTTCTATAAAAAGTTTGTTTTCGGAGCGAACATATAGTCTTTCAGTACGCATAGTGTACGAGAAAGGGAAAAATAAAGTAGCTCATAAGGAAGTAGACTCTCACTATGTTATTGTGGTAAAATAGTGTATGAAAAAGGCAAATCATTAAGTAAATGATACTTGTACTTACAGAAGGAGAGGGTAAGTGATTTGTGACTATTTGTGACAAGTGGGAGGTAAGAGAGTTGAAAATGGCAAAAAACGTTGGATGCAATTTTTAAACGAATTTTGTTACTATACACAAAGCAGAAGAAAAGCTTAATATCAATACTAGTCGACCAGAGGAGAATTATCCACGAAAAGTTTTTATCTTACTATCACGGGAATGAAACCCACACTTCACAGCACCCAAATATGATTTGACGACAGCCATGAGCTCTCAGTCACTCACCAAGGAATCGAAAATTGTCAACTGTGTATGTATGTTATCAACATATGAAAATAGTAGACCAAAAGCAAACATCATAAAAATGGTCTTCTTTGAGATAATGATTTTATTTTCTGTATTTTGAAAAGAAATGGATAATATTTGCTATCCATTTTTTTGTATTTTTAGCATTTTCAACTTCTATAGATTTCAGATTTTCTTAAACCATGTGACATATTGCGTTAAAGGTTGACCCTATTATTTATTCAGACTAAGGCCGAAGTGGCCTGTGCGGTATATAAGAGTCTTCTCCATTCGGCTCGGTCCATGCATGGCTACACGTCGCCAACCACGCAGTCTACGGAGGGTCCGCAAGTCATGGTTGACCCTAAGGATGCCGAAAAACTTTGCAGAAGAAGGATCACTCAGGAAAATCGACAGATACTTTATGGCAAAAATCCATGTATTTTGAAATATGCATATCATGCGTCATGGGCCCATGGAATATATGTGTCGAAAATATGGAATCCATTTCGCTAACCCCATTGCAAAAATCCATGTGTGAACTCATGAATATAATGTGGAGTTTTTTTGTGAGTGATCCTTGCTGGAACGACGACCAAAATTGTCCATTCTGCCAGCACTGCCAAACTACACACTTAACTCATTTTACAGTATTCGGTAAATTTTAACCGAAATCTCAACCGCTGAACTGTTCGGTAAATTAATTTACAGATTTTTTGTAATTTTTTCCATTGCTCAACTGTCAAAATCACCGAAAATCAGTAAAATAATTTACCGAACAGTTCAGCGGTTGAGATTTCGGTAAAATTTTACCGAAGTCGGCGATTTATTTTAAGTGTGTACGTGTACCAATCATTCAACTGAGCGTTATTTAATTTTTTTTTAATTTTTTAGTGCTGAGGAACAAATTGTAGTATAGTGCTGGCAGAAACATTGATTTCTTGCATATGATTTCAACAATCAAACTTCAAAGCGTTGTAATATTTCCAGCAATGCTTTTTCTTCAGCAAACTTTTTCGGCATCTTTCAGACTATATACTAACGTATTGAGTCAGATGATTAAATTAACGATAAAATAAAGTCGCTAGGAACAAAAAAGCAAAAAAAAACTCCATGCTAATCTTCATATAAATTTCAAACGCGATGCGGAAAGTGGGGAAGCAACCAATCGAGATGTGTGTGTGTGTATATGTGTCAATGTGAATGTGTGTATGTTCGGAAATTAGTAAAAATATTAAATGCTCACATTGAAAAAAGGACTTTTCATTTTTTAAATAATGTATCTCAAGATTGGAACATAGTACCTCGGGATTTCAAGCGTTTCCAATATAAAAATGGCCAAAGAACACGTTGGTGATGTTATTTTTTAAATAAAACCCAGATTAATCCACCTAGCGTTGGTGGTGCCTTTCTCGCATTTAGTTGAGACACCAACCTTATATGGAGTATATATGGTCCGATGTACCATTTTCTTCATAACTTTCAAACGCAATGACCGATCGTTATCAAATTCAATAGTGATCAACAAGGCTTTGTCCCCTGTCGAATGAAACTTGTTGCGAGAAAATCGGTTAAGGATTACTATACGAAAAGTTGTCTAATGTTTTTCATAGCTTTTGTGCACACACATACGCACACACATACACACACACATACACACATACATACACACGGACAGACAGACATGTGCTCAGCTCGTCGAACTGAGTCGATTGGTATATAATACTATGGGTCTCAGAGGCTTCTATCAAAAGTTCGTTTTCGGAGTGAAATGATAGCCTTTCGGTACAACTTAGTTGTACGAGAAAGGCAAAAATATACTCATTGGGTAAAAAATGCATTTTTTCGAACAAAAACTTAAAAATTGTTCATTTGGCAGCCCTGCACATCAAAAAAATATTTTTTAATAAATTCCTTGAAAACTCTTCTTTAGAATGGTTACCTTAGCTTCATTATAGACCTCACAGTTCCAGAGATATTAACAAAACAAAATTATGGGTTTCATACATTTGTCCGAAAAGGGGGATGGTCGTATCAATCGTGGGGAGGTCCAATCACTACGAAATTTTGGATTTTGGGGTATAACCCCTACATAAACAATTGGTCAAAATTTCATTTAATTCTAAGAAAGTCGATTGCACGTTTGCATTTTTTCTGGGTCACTTCATATGGAATGACCCTTATGTATTTAATTATTAGTTTAATTCCAGAAGTTTTGAATACACAAATTGCTAATAATTCTACACAGCATGGAAGTTGTCTTTCCAATATCAATCCCTATAATCAAACTCTATAGATCCAAAAGTTAAAAGTTAAATGTAAATACGTTACGTCTATACAAGTCCTACGTCTACTCGCGGTTATGTTGAAAACATTACCCATTGCTCGTTTTTTTGAAAAGACGACCATCTCAGTTTTCTCCGGAGAGAATTCGATACCCAGCTAGAGCTGTGCGCCGCCGCGCCGCACCACGGCCGCCGACGATTTTTAAGCGCCGCCGCCGCCACCATTTTTGACCGGCGCGCCGCTGCACTTTTTTTGACCGAGCCGCCGGTGAATTTTAGGCGAGCCGGTGAAATAATTTGGCCTTGGGGGTTCATATCCCTTGATTTGTTAGAAGAAAAATTTCGTTCAAACCCTTATACGTTTGAAAAATTTCGGCTGCGCCGCTGAAATAACATGTACATCAAACCTCTTTTTACATCACTTATTGGGAGGATGTAAAACGAATAATGATGAGGAAAGAATTTTGGTTCATATGACTTGTTTTTCACTATATGTATGGATCTTTGGATTCTTTTAAATATGATACTACGTCAACTAGTTGATCTTTTGTGGTGAATATGTTATCGCTAATATATTTCATTCAAGATAACCCAAGAACTCCCTAAAGTACAGGCACATCCACTATACTCATAGCGAAAGATCAAATAGCTCCTTTAAGGAATGAAACATGCTTTTAGTGATCATTTGAATCAAATTGGCTTTTGTTTTATTCCAAGAATTCTAAAAAGTCTAAGACTTGGAGTAGGTACAGTACACGTAACGAAAAATCTATCAGCTCCTTTAAAATATGGATCATGTTCTTCATTTAAATCAAATTTTATATGAATTGAGCTTACCGGTGAAAAATTTTTATTTGGTTAATTGATTCTTTAATTTATTTAAGATCAACTTTTCCAAAGAATCAATTTTTAACACTTCTAACTATTTTTAAAAATTAGAACAAAAATTGGAAAAATGCTGTTTTTCAAGTTTGGCGTAGCATTTGCCCGATCTGGAACCAATATCTGTTTAGTTCTTCAGGCCGGTTCATACGTGAAGCACTTTTTCATCTTTTGGTTTCAATTTTTAAAATAGTTAAAAGGTTAAAAAATGTGAGTTCTTGGGAAAAGTTGACCTTAAATAAGTCAAAGTCAAATAAGTCAAAAAATTTTAGAATTGGAGTCCAGGTCTAAAGGCCAATCCGCATAATGAAAGATCTATTTGCATCTTTCAGAAATGAACATGCGGTTAGTGATCTTCTAATTAGCACTACATATTTCACTGGGGCATTACCGACTCGCAGCTTAGTACTCATCAAGCACATCCACAGTTGTTAACTTCAAGGTTTCTAAGCCAAGTTACCATTTTTGCATTCGTATATGAGGCTTAGACGATAATACTCTCATGCTAAGGGAAGTTGAGAAAACAAAAAGTTCCCTAGACCAGACAGGAAATCTAACCCAGCCACCTTCAGCTTGATCTTGCTTTGTAGCTACGCATCTTACCGCATGGTTAAGAAAGACCTCGCTGTTTGTGATCATTTGAATCAAAAAGTATTTGACTTATTATTTAAAGCTTATGCAATTTAGTGACGTGGATTATAAAGAGAATGAACCATCTTTAGAAAAAAAGAAGAAATATCCAACTTGGTTCTATAGATTTCTTAAAACGTGGTACGCTGGAGAGGGTATTAAAAATCCTACAAAACGGTATAAATGTTTCTAGGGTAACCTCACTTTTTTGTTTATAAATTGTGATTGTTTTCGAAAACATCTCGTGGGGTAGGTTTGCCGACTTTTGTGTGGTCTGTTAGGCCGAGTTGAAAACTTAGTAAATACCAAAGACACAATTTTTTACAGATGCCCCAATAAAAGCAGCATTGAAGGAAGAGAAAATGCTCGCGAAAATTATATCAAATGCAAGTATGCTCTGGCAGAGGAAATAAAAGTAGCGAGAGTTGTAAAAAGTTCACTAAAACTATTTTAAAAAGACTAAAAAGTAAAGAGTTATGATTTTTTACGTGCCTAAAAATTACAAAACTATAAATACTACATTTTTACAACTTCAAAACATTGCCCACTGATTGATTTGATGTGTTTCATAAATTTTAACAAACTCGGCCAACCTACCCCCGCCCTGCGGTTGGTTGGCCGAATTCTCCGCTGCATTTGTTTTGTTATAACTTTTTCCTCAATTTGTGTTCATCGATGAGAATATGTCACAAATGTGCCCAAGTCTTGTATATTTATGACAGTGAAAACCGTCTATTGAAAAGTCGAACCAGAATTAGTACAGACATTCCGAAAGAAAAATTCGGCCAACTAGCCCCGGTCTCCCTTACCCGTGCAGACCTTAAGGCCTAAATTCCAGTGAATTATTAGATGAACTGAAATAGAAACATTGTTGAACGTTCATCCAATTCAATAAAAAAATAACACAACCAACATAAACGATTTAGAAAAGCTAGCAGCTCTGAAGGAGGTCAAGACCTGTACTTTAGGGAATTCTTATATGAACTGGGATGCAATAAATGTTGGAAGAATATCAATTTTTATTCTATGTCAGTATATGTAAATTATTCGTGAAAATTGAGGAACGGTACTTTGTGTTTATTATTTTATTTGCTCGGAAGAAGCTAAGGAAACGAAAAGATTGTGAGCCATTGTATTTGAACGACGGAGGTCACAATGTCGAGCAGAATCATAACTCTTAATTGTTTGATCGAACTCAATGCAAGAATTCCCCCCTCTCCCACAAGAAAATTTTCTCGCTATGCCACTAATTCACCGGATATGGTATCTTTTTTAAAGAAATCTGATTTTATTACTGATGACAGATATTTTGATGTAATGTGCTATCAGATCGTGCGATACGTTGATCAGCATTGCATTTCTGGCAATGTCAAAACCAACATTGAACCATTTTACATAGAAGAGCTAGAAATCAGCGAACACCTTTTTATATAACTAGTACCAAACCAGAAAATCTTCCTGATCCATTTTCAACAAACCACTTTCTGAAAAATTTGTTCTCTCGGAATTTTGGAAATTCTTTTCTAGAAACTGCTCTATCATCGATTCTTTCTACAGAAATTTTTAAGAACTAATCTCAAAGAAGTTTGAAGAATAGCCCCTTTGAGAATTTTGGAAACTTCCTTTTTTCTTAATTCTGTGCAAATCCTCTCCCAGGAATGCTGCGAAACTTCTTCTTCAGGGATTCTGGGAAGCTCATATTACTAGAACACAGGGTTTTTTTTCTGCCTTATTATTTATGGGGAATCCCTTCCCAGTAGTTCTGATTATGTACCCAGTATACCTTCGGATATCATGGAGAATTCTTTGGGATTTTTGGGAATTTTGGACTCCATAAGACTGTAATTTTTTCCTTGAATTCCGTACAAATTCTTCCTCAGGAATTCTAGCAAATTCATGTTCCATGAATTCTGGGAAATTGATTTTCCAATCCTCTTGGTTTTTCCATATCCAAAAATTCCTCCTCAGGAGTTATAAGGACTTTGATACCTCATCCGGAATAATGGGAAATTATTCCACAAAAAAATTAAAGGACTACAGCCTACTTTCTCACCTCAAACCCAGTATTCCTTTTTCTTAAATTTCTGTGGAAATCTCCCACCAAGATATGTCGGAGGAATTTTTCTTTAGAAATTATAGGAGCTCGATATACAAGAATTGTGCTATATTTCTGCTTTAGAATTTTAGAGAATTTAGTCTTCAGAACTCAGAGAATTTCATCTTACAAGAATTTCTGCTACGAAGATTTTCCGGAATACTCATTGAGAAGTTTTGGGGAATGGCCCTTCCAAAAGATCATGCCAATCCCTCTAGCTAGAATTTTTAAAAATCTCTTCCCCAGAAATTAAGAAGAATTTCTCCTTCAGCAATTTGGAAAAATATATCCTCTTATGTTTCTGGTGAATTTCGCACCATTGGCAAGATAATTCTTCTCTCTGATAACTCTACGGAATTTCTCTCTCACGAATTATTAATATTCTCCTATGAATAATAGGAAATTCCTCCGACTTGACTTCTAAAAAGTTTCTTACACAAAAATTACTTTGAAACTCAAGAATTCTAGGGGGCTTTATTCTCCCAGATTTTTTTATTCACTACAAGAATTCCTTACCTAGGAGTTTTAGGGATTCCCTTATCCAGAAGTTCTGCGAAATGAATAAAACGTATCTTAGATTTTCTGGATAAGAAACACCTGGAAAAGTTCTCAGAAAATGTCTTAAAGATTCTCATGTATGTTCTGCTGACATTTCTCATCTGAACTTTTTGGTTGGCACTACATTCCCCATTTGAACATTGCCATGTCGAAGCTTAGTGTTTATTAAGAATTTTCACAGTTATTAATTTTGAGGTCTTTAAGTAGACTAAGTAAGCTAACACGATTATCCTCATAGGCACAGGGAAGTACCAAAAAACTTACACCGAACCATGCTTGGCCTTGCTTTGTAGCCGTCAGGCTAAGGAAGCCATAGTTCAGATTCTCACTAGGAATTACACAACCTCCTGAGCGAACGATTGAATTTTCATTGATTTGATTTTTTGATTTTTCAAAAATGAAAAAAAATTAAGAAAAATGTCTGGATAAATCACTGTAGGAAACCGTAAAGAAATTCCTGAAGAAAGTTTGAGAGAATTTTCTAAGGAACCTTAGGAGATTCATCTCATGGTATTCCCGAAGGAGTACTTTACAGCGTATGTACAATATAAACTATATTTATTGCGATTAGGGCACGAAGACCAAATATTTAAAGAAGGTATTTTCGTCACCCACCGACGAAATGTTTGAAGGATAATTTTGAACCGCGCCGATCCGAGCCGCCGTCGCCGCCGCCGAGAGCAACCGCGGCGTGGCGCCGGCTAAGCCGCCGCCGCCGTTAGAAAATTGCGGTCACGCCGCCGCCGATTCAAAGTAGATCGGCGCACAGGTCTATACCCAGCTTCGTAGCCCAAGTGGACAAATTGTCCAGAGTATCTTGCAACGGTCCTTGCAGATCAACTACGCTTGGCCCCGAAACGGATACCGATGCCGAGTCACCATGAGAAAAACTCATACGCTTCTCTGACAACAAATTGTACAAATAATTGTTTAAAATTGGTGAAAGTCCACACGAGTGGAGTTTGTCGGATAAGACATCGACGCAAGCTGCATCAAAAGCCCCCTTAATGTCCAAAAAACTGAACCCATTTGCTCTTTTTTAGCGAAAGTAAGCTGAATTTCTGAAGAAAGCAACGCAAGACAGTCGTTCGTTCCCTTGCCCCTGCGGAAACCAAATTGTGTATCTGACAACAAACTATTCGATTCAACCCATTTGTTTAGCCGGAAGAGAATCATCTTCTCCAACAGCTTCCGAAGACATGACAGCATCGCGATGGGGCGATACGAATTACAATCCGACGCGAGTTTTCCGGGCTTCTGGATGGCTATCACCCTCACTTCCCTCCAATCATCCGGAACAATGTTGCACTCCAGTAACTGATTGAACAAGTTCAATAAGCGCCTCTTCGCGACGTCTGGGAGGTTTTTAAGCAAATTGAACCTGATTCTATCCATCCCTGGAGCGGAATTGTTACATGAAAGGAGAGCAAGCGAGAATTCAATCATCGAAAAGGGGCGATCCATGTCATCCGTGTCAGCAAAAGCATCACGTAGCTCTTGTTTCACCGGCATCGAATCCGGACAAACTTTCTTTGCGAAGTCAAGTATCCACCGCGACGAGCTTTCACGATCTTCATTTACGGACGACGCGTTGCGCATTCCTCTCCCGACGCACATTGGTCGGATTCGTCAAATTTCACGACATAAATCAATAACTCGAAAACCATCAGTGTTAGAGTTTTAACGTCTTCAGAAGAAATTATCTACAAGAAGAGATATATTTTTGGTGTAAGTTGTCATTAGGGTGGCCCCTCGGTAATTTTTTGTTGAAAATGTATTTTTTTACCCTTTTGAGTTAGGAGTTCATATAATTCTACAAAGTTGTAGAGAATTTAATTCTAAGCATTTTTGCTTAATAAACATTTATTTTATCTCATATAGGTAATGTTTTATGACAAAATTGCTGAATTTAGATAGGGTGGTCCCGAGAAAAATAGTTTTTAGCTTCCACTTTCATCAATACAGAATATTTTCAAAAACTGTCTTCGCATCACTTCACGGTCTTTGGATGGCGCATCTTTTGGTTACATAAGATGGTTGATAGCTTCATTTTCAAGCATATTATAAGCGTTTTTTCATGAAAAAGTGATATTTTTCTGAGCATTCTACTGCAGCTAGTAGCAAATAATAGCAAAAATTTCAATCGTAATCTAAAAGCATACATGCAGGCCCATCAAATCCATGGTATTTCATTTGTCCATCTTTGTCCACTTTTGTTTGACGATAGTATTATTTTTGTACGAAAAATTAGGGTGAAACACATATATCATCTTTTGGATTTTCACAATATTTGGTAGAATAAAAGACAAGAACACCGTCTTCGACCAGAGGTCGTACAGACTGAACACTTAACACCTAGACAACTGACAGGACACATAATACCCAGTGGACCGGTGGAGAATTTTTCGATCACGAAAAGTTTCCTTCTTACCGAGGCGGGAATCGAGTCCACGCTCCATAGTCCATGCCTTTAGACGATTGACGGCGCTAACCGCACGGCCACAAAGCCCACAAAGAATCGTTCTTTATCTAAAATATTTAAATCAACTCGTGTAAAAAAGAAGTCGAAAAAATCATTTTGATATTTTAACTACTGGAACGATTTTCAAGGTGTTCTCATGAAATAAATGCTTAAGAGCGCTACTTTTGTGGCGAAATACAAAATCATAAAATTCAAGTTGGCTAATTCGCAGAATATTTTCATTTTCACAGTTTCTAAGTGAGAGTCGCCAATGACTACATTTGATTCCATGAACATTGATAATTGGTCCAGTAGTTCAAAAATTATGTTTTAAAAAAATATTTTTTCAAAAATGTTGATTTTTTCGACCACCCTGGATCGAAATCGGACAAAATTAAAAAGTGAGTTTATCTATTTTCGAAAAAGAATGATTCTACCAAATATTGCGAAAATCAGAGATATGGTATATGTGTTTCCCATGGAATAGCTGATTTTTCATACAAAAACTAATATGATTTACAATGATATGGAAATGCTAATATCATCTTCCAAACTTGGACGTACATGTTCATGATAGCATTAGAGGCGAAAGTATAGAATTGATAGTTCCGTTAGGATACAGCAGGCATGAAGAATGTTTTTATAGAAGTCGATTTGAAAGCGAGCGGAGGGCAATATTTGTGATGGCACATATCGCACGACCTTCCTTCTGCCAAGCTCCCGTATGAAGGGGGAGGGAAGAATATCAGTGTGGAAGCTGATATATCTCCACTGGCCTCCTATGATTATCAAATAAAAGTGGACAAACATGGACAAATGAAATACCATGGATTTGATGGGCCTGCATGTATACTTTCAGATTACGATTGGAATTTTTGCTAATATTTGCTACTAACTGCAGTAAAATGCTCAGAAAAATATCACTTTTTCATGAAAAAACGCTTATAATATGCTTGAAAATGAAGCTATCAATCATCTCATGTAACCAAAAGATGCGCCATCCAAAGACCGTGAAGCGATGCGAAGACAGTTTTTAAAATATTCTGTATTGATGAAAGTGGAAGCTAAAAACTATTTTTCTCGGGACCACCCTATCTAAATTTAGCAATTTTGTCATAAAACATCACCTATATGAGATAAAATAAATGTTTATTAAGCAAAAATGCTTAAAATTAAATTCTCTACAACTTGGTAGAATTATATGAACTCCTAACTCAGAAGGGTAAAAAAATACATTTTCAAAAAAAATTCGCCGAAGGGCCACCCTAATGCCAACTTACACAAAAAATATATCTCTTCTTGTAGATCATTTCTTCTGAAGACGTCAAAACTCTAGCTCTGATGGTTTTCGAGTTATCGATTTATGTCGTGAAATTTGACGAATCCGACCATTGTGCGACGGTCCACAGAGTTTTCATTGTAGTCTCGCGCGATAAACCTTCAACGGAAGTGCGCCAATATCCACGTTCTTTCACTTTGACCAGTTTCTTGAACTGGATCTCGAGCGCGATGTACCGTTTGTGAAGAACGATCGAACCGTGTTTTCGAAATTCTTTGAACGCGGCGGATTTCGTGCGATAAAGTTGTGTAAACTCGACATCCCACCACGGACTGGGTGGTTTCCTACGAGCCGAAGCTCCTGGCACTTGCCGGCTTTGTGCCTGAAAAGCACTGTCAAGGACCAACTGGGATAGAAACTCGTACTCTTCTCGCGGTGGAAGTGCTTCTATCGACATTACGCCATCAATGATGGCCTCCGCATATGTGCCCCAATCGATGTGCTTCGTGAGGTCATATGAGAGATCGATAGAAACAGATTGATTACGTCCATTGGAAATCGAGACTTCGATCGGCAAATGATCACTACCATGGACCACCTTCCAAGTACAGTCCAACGATAATGAGCTCGAACAAATGGAAAGATCTAGACAGCTATCTCTTGCTGGAGGAGCCACTCTTGTAACTTCTCCTGTATTCAAAATTGACATATTAAAGTCGTCGCAGAGGTCGTATATCATTGTTGAACGGTTGTCGTCGTACAGTTCCCCCTAGCCTGTTTCGTGGGAGTTAAAATCTCCCAAGAGCAACCGTGGCTCGGGCATATCCGAGCAGATGAGCGAGAGATCTCTACGAGATATCGCGGTGTTTGGAGGAAGATATATCGAGGCGATACTGAGGTCTTTTCTTCGAATAGTCACCTGACATGCGACAGCTTCGGTGCCAGACATCGGCACAAGATCGACTCTATAGAAGGAGTGCTGTTTCTTGATCCCTAAAACACCCCTCCATATCGATTTGCCCCACATAAAGCAAAAGCATCGCATTGTAACTAAAAATTTAAAAATATCTAATTTTGGGAGAATACTTCGACAGTTCCACTGTAGAATTGAAATCGTGTTACCCTTTTTGAAGTGTTACATTTTTGAAGCCAGCTGCTTCAGGAGAGGAGTCAGAATAGGAAGAACAGTTTTGACCATGTTCTTCACGGGGTCGGAAGCATCAAAGAAGTTGAGGATGAGTTCCACGATGCCAGAAAGATTGAACATTGGAACGCTCGGGGGCTCTTCTGCTCGCTCTTTATGCTCTCTTTCTGGCTGAGAAATCGCAAAAATTGAGGCATTTGGGATTTTAGATGTTCCCGGAAGCGGTGGAAACTCTCGATCATCCCGATGTGAAACCACAAAAGTTGAACGTTTTTGAGTATTTCCACCCGCTTTGAATTTGACCATGTTGGATTGGGGCTCACTTTGAGGCTGTTTTCTAGGCTTTTTCGATGGTCGCTGGCTCTGTTTTATTCTCTTCCTCGTTGAGCCATTGAAAACAAAGGGAACCCCATTTCCAACCTCGGAGTCGGAGCTACCTTGATCGTCCAAAGGAAGAGACGAGTAGATGGTGTCAGAAACGACTGGAGAAGCGGCCTTCCCCAACATTTCGGCGTAACTTCGCCGAGAACGCTGCTGAATGGACCGCTTCTGGTGGATTCGCTGCTGTATGTACGTTGGGCAAGCTTCAAGAGCATGTGGAGGGCTTTCGTTACAATAGGCATATTTCGGTGCCGTCTTGCACGCACCCTCCACATGCTTCTCTCCACATGATGCAAAGCGAGGTTTATTGCAGCAGTACTGAGCGGTGTGGCCCAGCTGCTTGCAATTAACACAATTCATCACCTTCGGTACATACAGCCGAACAGGTAGACGAAGTTTGCCAATCACTACGTAGTCAGGCAGTGCGGACCCGCGACAGGAGGCAAAGAAACGTTCTTGAAACGACCGAAACCTTGTTTCAAATCGTCGCATGTCATACTTCCCTCCGTCACCACCCCCGCGATCTCACACACATACACCTTATATTCGAGAGTGAAAAGCTCACAGGTGGCAATTTCGTTGGCCTGTTTGCGATCACTGACCGTGACACGGAGTTTACTGGACCCAACCATGTCAATGGTCGTGACAGACGAAAATCGCTTTTCCAGATCTTTGCTGATCTGGCTGATATTCAAACGTTTGCCTTTGGGTCGAAAGAAAACAACATACGGAATCGTGATGATAAAGAGCTAAGCATAATCGATACCTTTGCGTACGTTTTGACCGTTTTCGAATGGGAAAATTCACAGAGAAACAGACGTCTCACTCAACACATGTTCTATCGTTCACCCTTTTAACGGTTGATTTATTTTTTTGTAAGTGGTCAATAGGCCACCGATGACGCTTCCATCGATTTTGCTTGTGTTTCACGTTTGCACACTACCGCCATCTGGTTGTCGCTAGGCCACAAACAATGATATTAGCATTAGGCGACAATATTTCCGTGACAATAATTTTGATTGTATTTTGTTCTAAGTGAAACGTCGGTTTCTCTGTGGAAAACTACACTACACTCATGAGCACCCTGGCAGGAAGCTACTCAAGGTTGTGAGAACTCCACGACATGAAGGAGGAGCTCCAAGCTGAACTGCACGTCACGAGATCGCTCGTCACGACAAGGCGAGGAGATCGCGACCAGATTTACCTGGTACATCTAGAGCTACACCACATAGATGGACTTGAAGCTGGTCGGCATTATAAATTGCACCATCGTTGACTGGGAGTGATATCCGCCAGTGCACCGCGACATCAGGCAGTACATTAAATGTTGCAACTTTGTGTGGCGAGTCGCTCCCAACGGATCATTGCGATAGATGTGTCCGATCCCAAGTGCGACAAATGCGGCGACAAACGTCGCGCCACAGCCAAGGGCTATCCAAAGCGAACAGTGTTTTGAAAATCCGGAAAAAAGCTTCCACCAAGTTCCAGCACCACACATTCCGTCGGAATGACGGAACCCTGGTTCGGCCTGGGGACTGAACTGGAGGCTCGACGAGGGCAAAACACACAGCGACTATAAAGCAATCCGCTACGTGGTCCTGTCAGATTCATGGGTGGAAGGCCTCAAACATCGACAGCGAAGTTTTCACCGCGGTTTTGGGACTGGGGGCTAACACCGAAAATATAACTGAGGATGCGCTGACAGAGGAGGGTCCACTTGAGAAAACTGGTTGAGTACTGCGGTTGTAGACCTTCGGTCAACCTGCCTTAGGGCTAGGCGAAGAATGCAAAGATCTCGCTCTGGGCAGGAGAGATATGAACGCCATTTAACGTTCAAAGCTGCGAAAATGCCTCTTAACCTTTGCCAGAGCGTCAACAGGATAGTAATGGCAAAGGCCAGGGAAGGGCTTGCGCCCCCCAAACGGTCGCCGGCAAGGTTGAAACGCATTATCGAGCTACTCTTCTCGTCCCATATCACAAGCCATTGGCCTCAAGCACCGCCAAGTGCGGCTGAAGTGGTATTGGTGACAAACGAAGAGTTGCTTGTGGTGGCTCAAATCTCTAGAACGGAAAAAGCTGCAGGGCCCAACGGAGTGCCAAACCTCGCTCTAAAAGCAACGATCAATGTGAACCCTGACATGTTCAGGACAGCCATGCAGAGATACATGGACGAGTATAGTTTCCCCGATAGGTTGAAGAGACAGAAACTGGTGCTATTCCCGGAGCCTGAGTAGCTACGCGGACATCCGTCGAGGTATAGAATAATCTGCCTACTGGAAACCACGGTGAAGTTGCTTGAGAGGATCATCCTCAACAGGCTTATCCCGTACACCGAAGGTACGAACGGTCTGTCAAGCAATCAGTTTGGGTTACGTGAGGGTAGGTCAAGGGTGGATGCTATCAACTTCGTGGTGAAAACCGTAGTGGTAGCGATACAACGAAAGCAGGTGAGAACTCGGTTCTGACCGATCATGACAGCGCAGTATGTGATTACCGTTGTCATACCGTTGTGATTGTATAACATTGGATGAGATTTAGGCAGCTGGGCCACAATAAAAAAGAGGTGGCTGTTGTTAACAACCGTAAGTCGGTAAAAGAGGCGAAAGTTTGCGTGGGTGACTGCTCTACCAATTCCAAACGTGAGGTGAGCTCCTTGTGGTGATGACTGACGATAGACTGAACTTCGGCAGCCCCGTTGATTATGCTTGCAAGAAAAACTGTAGAAGCTTTTCTTCTAGGATAAAATTAACTAATTACTAAAACATCACTAACAACTGAAGACAAAGACGAAGGGCTCACAGCCAAACACTTGAAATAAAAAAATATTGTAATCCACAAAAATAATATATAACAGGATTTAAGAAAAAAAAATCGTTTAACTAACTTTATTAAAACTATACGTTTGCGAAGTTTTGTTACTTTTTCACTTATTGCAAACATGGAGAATTTTTTTAAATGTTTTCAAAACTCTGGGAACTCTTGTTGCGAAGCCGAGAGCTTCTTGTTTGAAATCTTCTAGTAGACATATTTTCACTATGAATGTGGCTCCAATGGAGTAGCTCTAGAGTAGTTAAATATTTAGGACTTATATAAAATCAAAGAATAACATCCAAAAATAAAATCGGAATCTGTTGTTACGTGTGGAGAGTTCTTCGGACTTCCTATTAGCAGACTCGAATTTGTGGTTGAGTAAGCTATAAGCTGCAATATAATTCCCATAAATGCTTTACAATGATTTTAGAATTCGAGGTTACATACATTTACTGGTCCTTCCACGTATCCAATCCACTATCGTAACAATTAAGCCGGTAATCCACTATCCACAGTCGCATTACTAAATATTCAATTACCATTAGTTTACACTAGATTTAATTTGATTCAATGAAATCTTCTATTTTATAAGAAAGATCGATAACACAAAAACAACAGAGTACTAAATTACACCATCCACCGGATAACCTTTTTCATTTCAATATAAACAGTGACAAAAATCAAAATCCAAACAAGAAAAAAAATAAGTTCCGTTATCTGTATCGATGAATTACTTTATCTCTGGTTAATAAAGTATTATACCCTCAATAAGATAAACTCATCGTTTACTCAATTGATTCACCAAATATTGATACCGATCCAATACATATTATTGATCAGCTAAACACAACGAGCACCATCCAAAATTCACAAATAAATAAAACAAATCTCATTGCCATTATTTATCATGTAGACAAATACACTTACTGCTAATAAAAATCTTATTTATTGCTCAACCAACAATGCATTAAAAAAGGCCGAACTTGTTTGCAAATATAATTCAATTATCCGTAGCTGCACATTTCTTCTCCATTCACGCGCAAAACCCAATCCAATATGACGTAAAGTTCACATCACGTAACTATCCATCCATCCATCCACCCTAACTGATGAACCAACTACTTAGAGGTGCCTATTGCGCGAGAGGAGATGCCTGCATGCCGGGCCCCTTGAGCGGCGTCTCCTCTTCGAGCCCACTTGGATGAAGTGCACGAACGTGCGGGGCTTGGAATGCACGTCCCGACCCAAACCCAGTCCCAACAACCATCCATCCCAAAGAAGCTGGCTGCGAAATAGTTTGTCTACCTCTCCCCTCTCTTCCCAAAGCCTTTTTTTTTGTTGCTGTTATGTTGACTGCCTAGTCGAAGAAGTTACCATTGTGGCTAATCTCAGTTACTCACTTACGGGCACAGACCACCACCGGCTTAACCGCACAAAATAATGAATGCCCCGAGAGACCACGAGTCTTCAACCAGTGCCAAGCCTTCGGCTAATGGCAGCAGCAGGGCGTCGTATTTAATGAATGCCGAACGCAACATTACGCCCTTTTTCTTTCACCGGGTTTACATACTTACTGCTCACTCAACGCCGCCGGGTGGGTTCATAGCTTAGTTACTGCCATAAAGATTGGGTGATTTGGTTTTAAGAAAGTATTCGACGAGCTTGGATCAGCTGACTTTTTATTCTAGGCTTTTATCGTGCGAAGGTTATATCACACATTAAGGAAATATTTAATTGCGCTTACATCATTCGAATCGGCGTGTGGTGTTGCCTAGGAAAAGGGATAAAAAAAAATCCATAATCATCTTTTATATTAGGGGTGATTTTCACACAAAAAACGTTCTTCGTAAACATATTCTTCTTCTTCTATGGCTCTACATTCCAATTGGAACGTAGCCTGCTTATCAACATAGTATTTTATTTGCATTTCCTCGGTTATTATTTGAAAGCTTTTCTTTGCCCGCCATTGAATGCGTACGTATCTTTTGTATACAATATGCCCAGGGAGTCGAGAATGTTTCCCACCAGAAAACATCCTAGATCGGACCGAGAATCGAACTCGCAATCATACCCCTTTACTAGCAAGAGTTTGGAGATACAAGGCCCTGTGTGACAAATGCACAGATTGTATTAAGTCAACGACAGGCCCTTACATTAGGTCCCCGGTCATGAGAACGCTAAAATGAACTACTCAAAATTGAGTCGAATTCGACTCATTTTCATTAAAAACGACTCAAAATGTATGTTAAAGATATATACTTAGGGCTTCCAATTTACCCGGGAAACGGGAAATTAAATCAAAATTTACCGAGATCCCGGGAAATAAATCTGAACGCTTTAATCGACTGAAATGAAAATTATCAAAAGTATTTTGGAGCTTTTGGAGCTCTGATTATGACGCCTTATACCTAACTATTTTGAAGTAGATTTTGCTGCTGCGTGCTCAATATTGAAATACATTGCAAAAGTAAAAAACTTGCCAATTTCTTTTTCATATAACTTAGTCTTTCCTTTGTTTTTATTAGGATGATTAACAAAATTACTCAAGTATGCCGTATACTTTATCTCTATGTTGTAGCATACAATTACGGTATTCCTATCCTTCGATAGATTCTTTTAGAAGTCTGAGAAGACAATAACCAATCGATTTTAGCCACCTTTCGTCCGATTTAGCTGATGAAAATAAAAGCTTTGAAATAAAAAACCTAAGAATTAACACAAGAATTAGCAAAAAGAAAACACAAAACATAGACTTCAACGATTTTCACAGCATATAATTGCTGAGAATGAAAATAAGGGCTTACTTTCTTTGGATGTGGCCTCATATAAACATAGAATTGTTGAAGATTCTGAAAAAGTTTGCCGCCCATATCCTAAAGCATTATCTCATTTGCACCAGAGAATTTGGAGATTTCATTTTTATTTTGCAAATTATTGCTCTTGTTAAAGACCTTAGTCTGCGGTGTCCTGATGAGACCTTCTCTTAGGTCCATTGTCACCTTCTGTAGTATGACCTATTCTCAATCGATATAGTAGTCAAAGATCTGTGATATTTGAAACATGTCGTTCTGCACAAGCATCTGCGTTCTCAAAAATACTATTGCTTTATTCCGACTCTATCTAAACTATTAAGGATTGCACCGCACAAGTTATGCAACTCTACTGATGCATGACTTCATTTCTTATAAATATGTGGACATAGCGAAATGAAAATAATTTGGTTTGTTATTGGAAGACGACATTTCCTCCATCAATTTTGAAAACGAAGGTTTATTAAGAACGAAAAGCAAATATAAGTAAAAATGTAATAAATCAGTATCCTCTGTTGTAAATATTGGGACAAACTCAACTCACAACAAGCGTTTGTCCCGAACTGCAACAGAATAGGACAATGATCGCCTGCCGCGCATTTCGAGAAGTTAGTCGGTTTTCGATGATGTGTTTGGTTAAATAAGTAACAGTTATCAATGTTTAGACATAGAAACTTATGTTCATATCCCGGGAATCCCGGGAAATCCTTCCCGAGGATGGATGCCCTATATACTACGGCAACCTTAGCAAGCTTACAAAAAAAATCGGCTGTAGACAGGTGTTTAATGTGGATCCTCCACGTTTAGCGTGTCTCGACTCGCGCTAGCCATCTGGACTATATACCATATGAGAGAAGAAGTGACCAACGAATATCATGATCCACGTTGTATTTTATGTAGCTGTGAGGAATATCATATAATTGGGGTTTGCAGAAATCGCTCTCAATAGATAACGAACAACGATAAAACCCTGGCGGAGGCTATGAACATTAGACTGGCCCAGGAAACAAAAACCTGGCTAATTCCACGAGGCACCCCCCAGGATTGTGTCAGTTGGTATGCTACAGAACAATTTCACAGAACATTGTATGATGATTAAATAAACTTTTATATGGGTTTCGGCTGATACGATTTGATCAATAAATCCAAAATACACTATTCAGCTCCTGATAAATCAGACGAAAACTATATAAAAGTTCATTTAATCATCATACAATGTTCTGTGAAATTGTTCTGTAGCATACCAACTGCCGTTTTTGCAATTCTGAGTTCAATCGAGCAATCAGAACCAATTTTCATATCGAATGAGTGACGGAGGTGTATTTTCCTATACATTTTGGCTGAAATCCCCATACAAACTTCAAATCAAACGCGCCAGCTTATGCAACAAGCGATTGAGCTGAAATTTTCAGAGATTGATTTTCTCACCCAAAGACACAATCCTGGGGGGTGCCCGGTAGAATTCGACAACATGTTTTTCTCCCCATACTAAGCTGGGCCAGTCTAATGAATATATAACCGTTCACGTTTACCGAGTTTAATTAATCGGCGGCTTTAGCGCCACTCTCAACGAGAGACCACCGGTCACGTTTTATTTGCCCGACCTTTTGAGACTATTTGGCTCAGGGAAAACTCTAGAACGGTTATCAAGTGAAATTGGCAAAATCTCTCAAACGCAAGCTAAATCTCCTCCCATTCATTCACCGCAAGACCTTAGGGACCGCAAAAAGTTTCCTTACAACCAAGAAATAACGTATTTGTCTCCCGAAATTAGTGAGTCGTTTATTTAAGAAACTGACGTTAAACGTAATTAACCTAAATCACTTTACTTCTAGAATAGTTTATTCGTGCTGGACGTTTTTCAACGGAAATGGAAACATAAGAGCAAACATGGCCATGTAACTAAGCTCTAACACGTACCTGCGCAGGTTTTTGATGATCGATGGGGCCCGACGAACTTCGACGAATCTGGCAGCTTCTGGCTCGAGAAAACCTCGTTGATGGCGGTGATGCGATGGCTGCCACCTTAATGTCCACGCTGCGATTTGGCGCGCAACGTACAGATGACCCGCGTGTGTATTATGGCCGAACTAGAGATGCGGAGGTAGTGGCGGCTGGAACGGAAGCTTCCGTTTTGTTCCGCGAGAGCAATGGCGGCGTAAAAATGCCGATAATGTCCCCGGGGCGATCCTCACTTACGGATAGAGGCAGACGTACCCAAAGCAACCCGGCTTCGCGTACCTTTCCGTTCCACCGAGCGGGGATCGGCGAAACCTCTATCTTTTGGTTCGGATCGGGTTCACTGCGTGCAATGGACGACATGCGCTCTCGGATGGCTCCGGTCCACAGAAATTGACGGAGAGGGACCTTACCTTCGGCAATGGACGACCGATGGGAGATTCTTCGTTACGATGGTTTGAACGACTTCACACACTCTGTTTAACTACCTACTTGAGGCGGGCCTTCACGGTACACACGGGTCTCGATGATCTTGAGCGGAATTCGTAGCTCGCACCACGACGGAACCTTGGACGGTCGCCACAAGACGACGGAAATTTCCAGCCGTAATTAATAAATTTCCAGATTTAATTAAAAAAATTTAAGCAGAATTTGCGATACAACGGACCTCAGTCCACTCTAAATTGTACTTTAAATCACACAAGATATTCTCAAAACGTAAGTATCTTTAATCACGTACTTCTGCTTTACAGCCGATCTTCTAGCAAAATGATCGAGCAGATGAAATAGCTACGCCAAGAAACTGTGCCTCTTTTCAAATTTAAGCCCTATTCAAGTATTTTAAAAGACTACTCTGCAACTATTCTTCAGGAGAATGCATTATTTGAAAATCGCGCCAAATGATTTGCATGGCGCCGAGAAGCATGGCGAATTTAAACCGCTTATTTTAAATTTAGCGCCATGCTATAAAAGCAGAGCTTTTATAACATGTTCTATGTACGCGAGTTGAGCACAGAGATAGCTCAATTTTATCAACACTAGCTTTTATTTAAAGTTATTATTTTATTCTTATAATATTTTCAGTTTACGAATAATTAATTAACAACAACAAAAACGTAAAACGTTACAAACAGAATAACAAAACATTATATGGACTTGATTGATATAAGATATAAAATAACATGCAAAATATCAAAATTTGCACAGATATATCATGTTATTATCAAGATATGCGATTGATATGATAGGAGGTATGCTTATTACAAACAGTATAACTTGATATCCTCAAGATATTTTAGTGCAAAATACTGATATTGTCGTCTGATCTTTATCTCCTATATCAATCAGGTTCATATCTCATTTTGCCATCTTATCAACATTTGATATTATCGAGCTATTTTCGTCTACTCGGGAAGGGAGTCAAAAACTGTTTGGAATCATGTCAAGCCATGAAAACAAGTATATCGAACCTCGTACTGCCGTCATATGCATATTTGTCCCATGTTTGCTGGGATTTCTTATGAACATGGGACAGCCCCCACCGAGAAATGATTATAAAACGCTTTGTTCTCGCTCATTTGCGTTCACGCTAAAAATGAACTACTCAAAATTGAGTCGAATCCGACTCATTTTCATTAAAAACGGGACAACTCAAAATTTGAGTAAAAGATACTA
This sequence comes from Armigeres subalbatus, assembly GCF_024139115.2. Taxonomy (NCBI): domain Eukaryota; kingdom Metazoa; phylum Arthropoda; class Insecta; order Diptera; family Culicidae; genus Armigeres; species Armigeres subalbatus. The sequence goes on along the minus strand of NC_085140.1, from coordinate 260,427,902 downwards.
CTTCAATAAAATGACGATTTCGCGAAAGTTAAGCTTGGCCTTCCATCAATTTTTAATACGACAGATGCGAATCAAGTTTATCTATCTATCTATGTGCATTTTACGACAAACAGACTCCTAGTTTAAGTGCAATCATCATTTTATTGAAGTAGTATCTTCTACTCAAAATTTGAGTTGTCCCGTTTTTAATGAAAATGAGTCGGATTCGACTCAATTTTGAGTAGTTCATTTTTAGCGTGTTGGGAACCATATTTTTTTCGCACAGCTATGTAAACAAGTTGAAATACATCTTCCCACGTATGGAGTTTTTTTTAAAACGAATTTATCATGGGGTATTATAACACACAGAATCAGTTCTTTATCATGACTAAATGCCCTTTCGACCAAATGCCCCTTCGACGAAATGTACTTTCGATCAAATGTCATTTGATTAAACATCATTCGACGAAGTGCCTCAAATCTTTCCAGTATATACTGTATATGAATTATGGTTTGGGGCCGTTTGGTCGGAATTTGTTTCCTTCTTTAGTTTGTGAAGTAAAAAATGAGAAGTGCTAATTGATATATTCGAAGAGAGAAATTGGAAACGAAAAACGATAAGTGAGACATGAGGTATTAGTAGTGATGAAGGTGAGTAGTGACTACTGAGAAATGAGAATTGAGAAGTGATTTTTTGGGTTTTATGGCGGTATATCGGTCCACGGGTTACTAATAAAATAACCGTTTTAGTCAAAGCCGACGTTTCGAATGTTTATTCATTAGAGTGGCTCAAAAAACACTTTTTCAATTTTTTTGATGGGCCGCCCTTTCATTCGGTTCTATTTGATGCCCTGATGTTCTAGACAAAATTTCAGCCAAATCGGTCAACGTTTGGGCGGTGCTAAACTCGTTGGTAGTTTATATGGAAAAATGTATGCAAAAACAACCAAAAACAGAGATTTGCAGTTGGACGGCACTATTTACGATCGAGAACCATGATACTCATTCAGTTCTTGTAGAATTAAATACAGAATGTTATGCAGAAAACCGCGAGAAGATTAGAATTAAGAATTAAGTAGAAACATAAAAATAATAATAATAATAATAATTAAAATTGAAGTTGGAGGGCCAAGCCGGCCGATCACTGTACATGTCAAAAAAAATTGTAGAACAAAAAATGTGTACATAAAGAAGAATTTTACTACTACTACTGCGAGAAGATTAGAGTTTATTACGCAAAGATATTAGCATTTTACTGGAGTGTTGTAGGGGTGAATTTATTTCTTTTCAAAGGTAAAAGAAACGAAATTTGCTCAAACCCCACTTCAAAGAAATGCTAATAACTTAGCCGGGCAAACTCTAATCTTATCACGGTTTTCTGCATAACATTCTGTATTAAATTCTTCAAGATCTGAATGGGTATCATAGTTCTTCATCATAAGTTGTGCCGTCCAACTGCAAATCACTGTTTTTGGATGTTTCTCCATACATTTTTGTATATAAACTTCCAACGAGTTTAGCACCGCCCAAACGTTGACCGATTTGGCTGAAATTTTGTCCAGAGCATCAGGGCATAAAATAGAACCGAATAAGAGGGCGGCCCATCAAAAAAATTGAAAAAAGTTTTTCCCATACTAATTTGAGCCACCCTATTATTCATTCATCCTCAGGGCAAAACTGAACAGTTATTTTTAGGTCAAGTAGGGTTGAAACATTAATTGGACGGCTAACAACATTACAACAGCTTTCACCTGCGCACATAGATAACAGAAGTGATAAGTGAAAAATGAGATGGGCACGGAAAAGCTGGCCACTTACCTGCAAAAACTGATAGTCAGAATCTAGGAAACTGAACAACTACCGGAGTTGTGGAAGGAAGGGGTTATATGTCCCATCTACAAGAAAGGTGACAAGCTGGAGTGTGAGAACTTTCGAGCGATCACCATCCTTAATCTTCCGTCGTCTGTCACCATTAGTGAATGAACTCGTGGGAAGTTATCAAGACAACGGACCAGATCTTTACTATACGGCAAATCCTTCAAAAATGCCGTGAATACCAGGTCCCAACGCACCATCTGTTCATTGATTTCAAGGCGGCATACGGAGGCAACAGGAACTATGTCCAAGGGCTTAAGGCCCCTTCCCCACGGGCTCTGCGAGTTAGGGGGCCTGCCTAGGACGTGGTGGGGCTTGGCAGCGGGCTCTGTTAAACCTCTTCAAAAAGCTGCATGTGTCCGCAAGCAGGCCCTATCAAAGCGACCGTGTGCCTCTCAAAGCGCACAGTAGCCCAAGGAGTGCCAATTGGTACATCAGGATCAATGCCAGCGAGATCCTGATTATGGCATTCTAGCCGCGTGTTAACAGACCTTGTCTAGGATATCGTAATATTGTGAAAGCGAGGGCTGGCATAATGACATTCTACTCCCTTAGTAAAGCCGGTGACAGTGACGGCGAAACGGCTAATGGTTTGGCTGTCTTCCGTCCCCTAAAACCGTGGCGGGCCTTGTAGCACGCTGTCCAATCCTGCCACCAAGCTTTGCCTGCTGGGTGGGAGTAGGCTCAGATGCCCTTTCCTGACTTGCGCTGATCTGGCTCTGAACACGTAAGTGTCAACCCTTGCATGGCCTCCCTGCAAGGCATGCAAAGATAACCATGGGATCATTAAAGGCGACTACTCCAGTAGGATTCGACGGCAGCCACAAGAGGGACCCAATTACAATGAGTGAAGCAAAAAATAATTCTTCTGACGATGCGTTATGCATCAAGGCGGTAGATCCCTTTGCCAAGGGGGGTTTGGTGAGGTCCTCCCAGGGAGGCGGAGAGCGAAGTGATGGAGGCTGCAACTAGCAGCACCGGAGTCTCCCCAGCAGTGCTGGGGTATAGCCCAATCAGCATGCTCTGTGGGTCACTACCCGGGATGAGGATGGTCGCCGAGCAACTCTATGATATCATCGAGTTCGCGAACGCAAAGCAGAACAACAGTAAGGAACTGAAACAGAACTTTCGGATGCTCCGCCAGGCTGTTCGAGTCGCAAGAAACAGGAACAAGATGCGTTTATCAGGCGGGTGGTGGGAAGAGAGAAGGCCGACAAAGGTGCTCAAACCGATGCCTTCTTTTTTCTTGGAGGAGCGACCATGGCCCAAGAGGCGATTGATTTCACCGTGACAGCCAAGGAAGAAAAGACTGCGCCTAACCCGAAACGGTCCAGGCAGCAATCGGGCGAAGGCGCTCTGAGCAAAGCCGAACGACGTGCGACCATAAAGGCTAAACGTCGTTTGGGCGGAGCAGATCGGGGTGCAGAGGAGTCCGAAGGGCGTTGACCCGAGAAGGTGACTTTTCGGCCCAAAAAGGCGAAAGGTACCGCAAGAGGGTACCAGCCAACCTATGCCATCGGCACAAGGGATTAAAAATCCCTGGCATCTGGTCAGTAGGAAATGCGGATGTCGCATTGCGCATCTCGACCCGCAAAGAAAGCTAAGGACAAAGGCGATGCCTTGTTGGTGAAAACTGATAAGTACGCTGAAGTCCTTAAATCAGTGGATTGGGGCAGCCGCTGCATCAGTCGAAGGGGTCAAGCGTTACTAAAGGCACTAGCGAAGCTCGACGCAGTGCTAGTCAATGATGGTTCCGCTAACACGTTCAGGTGGAACGGAGTCGAGTCATGGAATGACGTAACGTTTGTCAATCCTGGTCTGGCACCCGACTTGGACTGGAAGGCGGACGAGGGTTATACCCATATTGATCATCTAGCAATTCGCTATAAGATCAACTATGGCGTGCAACATCCGAGTTCCGGGGATCCCTGTCAGGTCCGTGGATAGAGAACCATTCACAGCGAAGTTTTCATCGCGGCCCTGGGACTGGAAGCCAACACTGAAGGTATAAGCGGGGATGCGTTGGTAGCTATCGCGCGCGTGTGACGCCACCATGCCGAGGAAAGCCCTGCCGAGAAATGGCACACGCCCAGTGGCGTGGTTAAGTCCCGAGATTGCGGCCCTTCGATCAACGTGCCTCAAAGCTAGACGAAGGATGCAACGTGCCCGCAGCGAGGATGAAAAGGCGGACCGCCGAGAAGTGTTTCGAGCTGCGAAACTGGCCATTAACAAGGCCATCAAGGGCAGTAAGAGAGCGTGTTTCGACAACCTATGCGAAGGAGCCAACGCGAATCCATGATGCCTACAGGATAGTGATGGCCAAGACCAAAGGGAGCTCTTCACCCCCCGAAAGGTCCACGGATAGGTTGGCGAGGATTATCGAGGTATTCATCCCGTCCCAAACCACAAGTCCCTGGCCTCCTGCACCGCAAGGCAATGTGGGTGCGGCCGAAATAGTGGCTCCGGTGACAAACGAAGAGTTATTCGCGGTGGCCAAATCCCTGGTCACGAACAAAGCTCCAAGGTGGAGTGGAGATGGAGTTCCGAACAGCGCTCTCAAGGTTTCAATCATAGCGAGCCCGAACATGGAACAGGCTAGCTATGCAGAGATGCCTAGATAAGTGTAGATTCCCCGAAAGATGGAAATGACAGAAACTGGTGACGTTGTTTCCAGAGGCCGCATAGACCAATCTGTCTTATAGAAACGACGGGCAATTTTCTAGAGAGGATTATCCTCAACAGGCTGACCCCATACTCAGAGGGTACGAACGGCCTGTCAAATTATCAGTTCGGTTCTCGCAAGGGTAAGCCCACGTTGGACGCTATTAACTCGGTGGTAAAGACCGCTGAGATAGCGATCCAACAAAAAAGGCGAGGTATTCGACACTGTGCGTTAGTGACACTTGATGTGAAGAACGCATTCAACAGCGCAAGCTGGGATGCCATCGCGCTCTCGTTACACCGGTGGGCCTGAACCGGTGGGTACTGTACCTGTATTGTACGAGACCGTTGCCGGTCAGAGAAGCGTCCCGAGCAGCACAAGTTGGACAAAAATTGTTGCAGCAACTTGTTTGAGACTTAATCTGGTCACATATAAGTTGCAGTAACCGATGTAAAACATATGTGCTGCTAGGGGTACCTATTACCGCACGAGTTTCGCAAGGTTCAATACTGGGCCCGGTATTATGGAACCTTATGTATGACGGGGTTCTGAAGCTAAAGTTCCCTCCTGGTGTTAAGATCGTCTGCTCCGCCGATAACGTAACCTTGGACGTCTACGGGGAGTTAATTCCCGAGGTAGAACTGACCGCAGCACACGCGATCAGCACGGTGGAGGATTGAATGAGCGCTAAAGGCCTGAAGCTCGCTTAAAATAAGACGGAGATGGTTATCGTCAACAACCGCAAATCGGTTCAGCATGCAGTGATTCACGTGGGTGAAGTCGCGATCGCATCAAAACGGAGTTTGAAGCTCCTTGGGGTCGTAATAGGCGACAAGCTTACCTTCGCCAGCCATGTCGACTATGCGTGCAAGAGGGCTTTGACTGCTGTTGCAGCATTATCGAAGATGACGTAGGCAACTGTCAGGCATTGCCGTATCTATTCTTAGGTATATATTCTTAGACCCCATGGGGAAGTTCACTTCTATCTGACACAATTCCTGTCAGGTCATGGCTGCCATGGTCAGGCTTGGGCACGCGGAGAGCCCCGTCTGCCCTGACTGCCCAGGTGTTGATGAAACTGCAGAGCACACACTGTTCGTATGTCCTCGTTTCGACGTCGAAAGAAAGGCTATGCTAGACGTTTGCGGTCGGGACACAACCCCGGATACCCTTACCCAGAGGATGTGCCAAGCGGTGGAGAAGTGGAACGCAGTTTCGACTGCAACCAATCAGATTGCCTGCAGCTTGCAGAGAATCTGGCGCACCGAGCAGCAGTCGACAAGCATGACTAACTTGTGATTGGTTAGTTAGATCGAAAACAGGTTGAGCGCGGGGAAGTGAATGAGAGGTTTGCACATGTCGAGATAAGAGTGTCGCAGCGGGTGTCAACCGCAGTCACCACCACGAGGCATGGCAGAAGAGTGAGCGCATAGGTGTTAGTACGGACTGCACATGCAGAGGTAGGAGGGTCGTAGCGTAGAACGGTTGGTACCTATCGCTATCGACACCTTGAGACATGGCAGAGGAGAGTAGAGTGAGCATCAAAGTCAGCCTCACATGGTATGTTAAGGGCGAGCACCTAAGCCAGCCTCGCATAGCATGTCAGAAGTGAGAACCTAAGTAAGTCCCACATGGTGTGTCAGAGCGTGTGTCAGGAGGAGTGGCAGGGTGTGCTAGAGTGAGCACCCAAATAAGTCTCAGATTGGTGTGCTAGAGCGTGAATCAGGTGGTAGGGTGAGCATCCAAGTTAGTCTCACATGGTGCGTAAAGGGTGAGCATCCAAGTAAGACTCATATGGTGCGTCAGAAAGAGTGTCAGGGTGTGTCAGAGGGTATGTTAGAGAGAGCACCCAAGTAAGACTCATACGGGATGAGTGCCTGTGTGAGCGTGAATGAGCGAGTACATTAAGTACGGCCTATTCCCCAGAAGTAATGCTGGAAGGCAGTTCCTGGGGGAACCAGAGTATTAGTAGAGAGGGTAACTCAAGTAACCTTCCGTTGCTTGGGTGGGTTTAGTAGGTCCGGCGTTCCGTCAAGTCCACTCCCTGAGTGATAAATTCAGGTGCCTGTTTGCAGATTTGCCTTCATCTCTCTATAAAAAAAAATGAAAAAACGGCATACGACAGCATATACCCCGTAGAGCTATGGAAAATTATGTACGAGAACAGCTTCCCTGGGAAGCTTACCAGATTGATCAAAGCAACGGTGGATGGTGTGCAAAACTGTGTGAAAATTTCGGGCGAACACTCCAGTTCGTTCGAACCGCACCGAGGAGTAATACAAGGTGATGAATTTTTGTGCCTGTTGTTCAACATTGCGCTAGAATGTGTCATGCGAAGAGCCGGGTGTAACAGCCGGGGTACGGGTGCTTAGGACCATCTTTGGCGGTTTGCAATAAAACGGTGTGTGGCGATGGAGAATGAACCTCGAGCTCTCCCAGCTCTACGGCAAGCGTGTTCCTATGATAAATAAGATAAAATTTTAGAAATTGGGTAGAGATTTGTGAGAATGGAAATTTAGAAGAAATTCCGAAATTCAAAATAATACCCCACAGGAATTAAAATATTACTACGGGTTTTCTGATGAAAATTTTGAATTTTATCATGATTGAAATTTTTCCTATAATTTTGAAGAATGCCCGTGAAAATCGAAAAGAATTTTCTGCCGAAATTCCAGCATGTGAAACAAAAAAATAATTTCTCGTGAAAGTTTAATAGATTTTCCATTTTTAGTAATGAATATTTTAAGGGATTTTTCCGTGAAAATTCTGAATTTTTAATTAAATTAAAAAAAAACTTCCGTGGAAATTCTTAAGAGGGAATTTTTTGTTGTTGATAATCAGAATAACCCGAGGAGAACTACAAAAAAATGTCAGTGGAATATCAGCAAATTTCTGGAAACTGCTGTAGATTTTTTCGATCGATAACTGGGAAATCCTGGAAAATTCAAAGTAGTAAATTCAAGTAAATTCTAAATTCAAAGTTAGTGAATATTTTCCTAGCTTTTTTTATTCATATTTATGACATTTCTATATTTGAATTTCCCTAATTTTTAAATTAGAAGATGCCTTACCGTACAGAAACGATACTTTAAATGATATTCAAAGTTTGTGAGTTACTTCAAATGATTATTAAAGGGGCACGAGCGGCTATGTTCAAGGGCTTGCCGACCCGTCCACAGTGACCACGTGCCGCTCAAACACTAAGTCCTAGTGTTGGGTGGGATCTGGCATGATGGCCACGTCGCGGCGTGATAGGAAGTTTGCACATACCGGGGCCGCTGAAAAACCAATCAAACGAATTATACGAGCTTCATGACATGAAACTTTGTATGAAGTTATACGAAAGTATTCTTCTTAATTTGGAATGGAATCCTTTTTAAACTTTATTAACGTGATTTGTCTTAAATATTAGAGTCGATCACTGAGGAATAGAATCGAAATATGTAAAATATTTGATTGATGATTAGCTGCCTTAACCACTGGGCTACTGCGAATTTATTGCAATTACAAAACTAGTCGCCCAACATAATAAGGAACAAAATCGTAGTACAATTGCGGATTTGCCTCTGTGCGTTATTTTCGCGATTGTTGATGGGTACGATATGTACAGTACAGGCGTGAGAAAATATTTCGATTCGCTCGGAACAAGTCGCATTTGACACAGAATAGAGACTTGTTTTTTGCTATTGAAAATCCGACCCGGCCAAAAGAGGTTTTAATCTACATTGATCTACAGTCATCGCTGCCAGAAACATGTTTTGCTGGTTAAGATCAGCTGGGAGAAAATTTTATTTCAAAATCTATACAGTTTGACAGTTCTGTAACCAACATCTTTCGGACAACAGAACCAAAAGACCCACTGAGTCACACTCTTTGTATTTGGACATTTTGTATAGATTATAATCCCCACTAAGATTTATCTTATTATATAAACATTCCATGATAAACTTGATGAAAACTGATCTTTCAAGTGTTAGCAGCAAAATAACGTATACATGACTTTTCCAGATTACGGTAGAACATACTTCACTCAGTTTCCTCACCAAGAAAGTGCTCACTTGCCGTCGTAATTCTGCTATTACCTAAATCCGCCTTCACCACAATGGGACAGACACAAAGTTTTCATCTCCCCATGAATGTGAGCACCTATATCCCGCTGATTGGGTATGGGTAGGTACCTTGCTTGCGATCTTTATTGTCGTGTCACGGCTTCTACCGTCGAATTGCGCGATGAAAGCAATCTCGCCACATCCCCCGTACTTGGGGGCACCCCACGTTCGATGAAAAGAGGAATTTCTATTAAGTGGACGGACAAGCTCGTTGTTATGCTATCCCCACAACAAACCTCACGCTGTACCCATATTCCAGCTAGCGAGCTTTCGCCCGCTTGGTTCCGTGAGTAAGATTTGACATTTTTTCGTCGTCATTGTCAGTTCACTTTCGTATATGTACGGTAACTGTGCGTGCCTCAGCTGTGGAGCTGCCCGGGTCCGACCCCGGAGCCGCTTCGTAACATACGTCGTAAAACATCGAAGCCGGGATTTTTTGGCACAGCCTCAACGCGCAAACCAATCCGCATACATATGTAAATATCTGTTTAGTGGCGTCTGTTTAAAATCCAATTTCTTCTCACTTTCATTCGCTGAATGTTGATGATGTCGGGCAGAGTGTGGTCGGCTCTGCTGCACGGACGGACGGACGGAACGCGAATCGAAGACGATTTTCGTTCCGAGCGAACAGGAATTTTCATTGGTGCAGCAAAGCTGGTTGGCAAATATTTCGTCGACGGCTTTAGGGCATGATGATCTTCGAGCGAGAGTGAGAGTGAGAGTTTCGATTTGGCTGCTTTACATGCAGAAACACGACTCAGAGGTATCAAAATCAGAAGCAGATCCACTTCGCATACGAGGAGCTACACGCTAAAAATGAACTACTCAAAATTGAGTCGAATCCGACTCATTTTCATTAAAAACGGGACAACTCAAAATTTGAGTAAAAGATACTACTTCAATAAAATGATGATTGCACTTAAACTAGGAGTCTGTTTGTCGTAAAATGCACTTAGATAGATAGATAAACTTGATTCGCATCTGTCGTATTAGAAATTGATGGAAGGCCAATCTTATCTTTCGCGAAATCATCATTTTATTGAAGTAGTATCTTTTACTCAAATTTTGAGTTGTCCCGTTTTTAATGAAAATGAGTCGGATTCGACTCAATTTTGAGTAGTTCATTTTTAGCGTGTATCATAGGTGGTAAAACAGACCTCTGATAGCAAAGAGGAAGAAGCAAGTTTTTATTTGATTGCTGAAGCTAAGGCGAGAGACTTCAATGAGAGGGTGAATGGAACCTGGTTTGAAATAAAGTGATAATATACTCTACTAAGTAGATTTGTTTTATATTTTTCTCATACTGCTGATCTTTGAGACAAAATCAATTATATCTTTTGGATTTGGGAGCAAACTTTTCTTTAAAATCAATATTCCTTTAAAAAATTAGAATACAGAAACACCACATAAAAGGCGACTCGGTTGTGACAATATGTGAAGAAATGTGGAATATTATGGAAGAACAATATCCATTCAATATTGACAATATTAGGTTTTAGTAACATGAAAATATCATATTAACTGACAGTACAGATTCTGTTGATATCAAATGGGGTGTGTGTTTTCTGGAACTGATGAAAATTCTTTAGAATCTTGATATTTCAGAGTTCTGATAGTCAGAAAAAAACATCGGAGAAGTTTAAAAATTTAAATTTTTTTCTCAAATTCCTAAAATCTAAATATTTATTAATACTAAGATTCTAATCTCAAATACTCAGACGAAATACAAAAAAATCCCATTTTCGTCGAAAGACTACGATTTGCAAATTGAGTTGAAACGAAAAGTTATAATAATTTTATGAATAGAAGTCCATTGAAAATTAAATAGTCGTTTTGTTAATATGTTGGCTGTGTAAAATGAACATTACTGCAACTTTTGGAACTTTGACCCAACCCGGTAAATACTTCGCTGAAAATAAATATTAAACGATTTTTTTGCTGAGATTCATTTTTTTAATTATCTAAGTTACAGCCGTGCCCGATTTTGCCGAGCTCGAAAAGAAAAACTTAGTGCGTAGGCTGGCTCATCTCTATTTGAAAACTCTTTTGTAGGTTCTTGGAAGGAATTGATTTGCATAATCCTTAGTAATTTTGTTTTTTTATATTCCTGCAGAATACCCCAGGGGAATATTTATAAGAATTTATAAAACAATCCCAAATTGATTTCCCGAATAAATTCTTAGATTTCTCCAGGAATTTCTTCGAAAGTTCCCCAGGAATGAATTATTGGCAGTGGCTGATTTGCTACTCGCCGCTTCCACTTCCAGGCGCTATCGTATATGCGCAAATAGCCAGCGTAAGTTAACCGCAAGAAATTTGTATGGCGAAAGACATCTAACGCGGGTTTTCTCAAAATTAGGAACTTTTCATGAAAAACTATTTGGTACCGGTTATGCAGGAAGGTGTCCGCTACTACGCCTACCAAATATTTTTTCGATGAAGGTGCTTAATTTTGAGAAATCGAACCTTAGATGCCTTTCGCCATACTGATTTCAGAAAGCTCCTAGTGTGCCGCTGTAATTACGCTCAAAGCAGGCGATTCATTCCTTTGAAGATGACAAAACTTTTGTTTGTTGTTGAGCGTGCGTTTGCCGTCAAGCTTTACGAAGCCATAATCATGTTTTAAATAAAATTTTTCCATAATTCTTATACACTAATGTTAGTTTTAAGAAAACGAAACACTCGCGGTTTGGTCGAACTTCAATACATTTTCAATTGTATTACTTGTTTGGAGAATTTATTCAAAGTTATGAATCATTTTTATCTTTTCAGAGAGTTTCATTCATGATGAATTGATCACCGGGCAAACCATCGAGAAAAGTGTATGGATTAGTGTTGAATGTAAAGGATGCCTTCGTAAATTTCCCAGGAATTCTTTTGGAAACTTCTTCAGTATAGAGGTGTGCACCGCCGCGCCACGCCGCCGCCGCCGATTGTTTTTGGCACGCCGCCACCGTCGACATTTTTGCATGGGCGTGACTGTTTTAAATTTGTCACGCCGCTGACCTTAAATCTACCACGCTGTTTCAAATGTGTAGAGGTCCGCAATATTTTCCTTGAAAATTCCGAAGTACAATTCCTTACAATTTGCGTCCGATTCGCGAATTAAAACCAAATTAAACTTAAAAGTGACAGTTCAAAAATTACAAAATCACCCGGTCATAATAATGGTTGGTGCTACCCAGCAATACCAACATAACATCTATTGAAAACTATTCGATATCTGTCAAAAGTAATCGTTCTCTGCAAGCAGGGTTATTTGAAAATTTTTGAACTGCCACTTTTAAGTTTAATTTGATTTTAATTCACGAATCGGACCGAAGCCTTAGTGGAATATCATTAGCTTAGCTTAGCTAAGCTTGATTGACTGTACAATAGGGTGGTTCAAAAAATTGATTTTGCTCCACAGCGCTCATCTGATTCTTCACCATGTTCTGAGTGTCCTCTCATTTGGTTGGCTCATTTGGATTAAAACTAATTTAGCACAAGCCGTTTTAAGTTTGCATGCAAATTAGTATGGGGAAATTTATTTTTTCATTATACTGTTATTGACGCTTCCCCATCAAAAGCAGGTTTAAAGAAAACCTACATAGCTAAAAGGAATACTAAACAGCTTTCACTCAGTGAAAACCGCATCTCAATTAATCGTTCCAATAATTAGTAATCGAATTTAATCTATACCGTGGTTTTCTGGAGCTAATTGCATAACTCATCAACAGGCAACATTGCTGCTCGTGGTGCGAAAGATAGCACACACAAATTCAGGCTACTATGTTGCACTGCATATTTCAGTGATGCCCTCAAAGAAGTTTAACGATCATGACTAAAGATTCGCAACCTGTCTTAAAATCAATTACTAATTATTGGGGCGGCTAATCAACATGCGGTTTTCGTTGGGTGAAAGCTCTTGAGTATTCCTTTTAGCTATGTAATGCGCATAATGGGGAAGCGTCATTAACAGTGTAATGAAAAAATAAATTTCCCATACTAATTCTGGACATGTGGCGTTCAGGAATCGTGGGATAAAGACATACCGGATAAAGTATTTAGAAAATGGCAGCAATGGACTGTGCTGCTCCCAATGGCATACCAACTGAAGATTGACATTCACTTCGGAGACGCAGACCCGGTCTCGTATCGAACTCTGCAGCTACATGTTTTCACAGATGCGAATGAAAATGGATTTTGATGTGCTGCTTACTTCAGAAAAGTCGAGAAAGGACAAAATCGGTGTTCGTTGGTCATAGCCAAGAGCAAGGTAGCGCCTCTGAAATACCAATCTATTCCACGGTTGGAACTGCAGGGGGCACTCATAAGCGGTTGATGAATAGTGTTTGCAAAAGCCATACGCTGAAGATCGACCAGAAGTTTTTGTGGACTGATTCCAGCACCGTTCTTGCCTGGATTCGTTCCGAACACTGTAGATACAAACAATACGTCGCACACAAAGTTGGAGAGATACTAACGCGGCAGATGGTTGAATGGCCCTTCGTTCCTGTATCACCTGGAAAGAAAATGGCCGGAACAGCGACATCCAGCAGAAACCAACGAAGAAGTCAGAGGTCACGTGCTGTTGCATCGTGTTGCTCTACCCAAGAATCTTGTGGACGCTGGCCGAATCTCAAAATGGAATATGTTAGTGCGAACGATTGCATTCGTCCATCGCTTCATCTCTAACTGTATACGTCACCTGCAGGGTCATCCGATAGAAACAGTTAGGGCAGGGCCGGATTTAGCCGGAAGGGAGCCCCGGGGCCGACAGCTTGTCGGGCCCCAAAATGTACAAAAAAGGTTGGTTTGAGTACATTAGATATACGATTTGTAGGGGACCGGGGACATCCCCCAAGATCAGGCCCTGAGTTAGGGTAACGACTACCCAAGAGAAACTGCTCTTCATGCCGATACCTGCGAAATTGATACCGTAATGCCAACCAGAGTATGTGAAGGCAAAATATGCTTGTGGCGCGCTGCTCAAAGCGAGTCCTATCCCGACGAAATGCGAGTGTTGTTGAACAATTGGAACAAACCAACGGAAGAGCTCCTCAACTAAGAAAAATCAAGCTCTCTGTACAAGTCCTTTGTGGACGCACACGGCGTTATCCGTATGGAAGGCAGTACAGCGAACGCCGTTTACGCAGCTTTCGGCTCCCGTTTCCCCGCCATCCTTCCAAAAGATCTTTCGATAACGCAACGTCTCGTCGAATATTACCATGGACAGCACGGACACGCTTACAAGGAGACCGTAGTGAACAAGTTACAACAACGTTATTACATCCCCTGCCTACATACTACGGTGGATAGAATTTCGAGAAACTGCCAGAGATGTAAAGTAGCCAAGTGCAGGCCGCAGACTCCGCGCATGGCACCACTTCCCAAGCAACGACTGACGCCGTACGTGAAGCCGTTTAGTTACATCGGAATACAATATCTGGGTCCTCTGGAAGTCACTATGGGATCCCTAGCAGCACACATGTTCCATATAAGTAACTGCAACTTATAGGGGACCAGATTTAGTCACTATCAAGTTGCTGCAACAATTTTTGTCCGACTTGTGCTGCTCGGGATGGCGTAGAGAGAAGCGGTATATCGTCGTATTCACCTGCGGGCTATTCATCTGGAACTGGCGTATAGTTTGACGACCGGCTCGTGCATCATGGCAATCCGAAGATTCACCTGCAAATAGGGCTGTCCAGTGGAGATCTTCACTGACAACGGCACCAATTTCGTGGGCGCCAACCGAAAATTGAAGGAGCAGATCAAGAGGATTAACGACGAGTGTGGCGAAACCTAGACGGATGCGCGGACAAAATGGTCCTTCAATCTCCCCGCTGCGCCTCATATGGGGGCGTATGGGAAAGAATGGTTCGTAGCTTGAAAGAGACTATGCAAGCGCTGGAGGATGGGCACAAACTCAACGATGAAATCCGGAAACCGTTGACATCATGCTCGACCGCTCACCTACATGCCGCAGGGACCGAACGAGTGTGAGGCACTCACGCCGAACCACCGACACGCTTAAAATCAATAACACAGAGATGTGTTTGCTTCACACAAAACGGACCTAATGCAGAACAACACCTAGATGAGCGACAGTTACACAGGCTAAAAAATGACTCGTACGGTCGTGATAACGGTTCTTTTTAACATGTAAAGGTTTGTACAAGTTCCTTGTTTCATGAGGAATCAAATACTGATGAAAATATTGAAATCCAAGCTTCAATAAAACTACACGAGCTATTTTTGTGGCTGTGTAACTGTTGCTCATCTAGGTGTTGATCTGCATTAGGTCCGTTTTGTGTGAAGCAAACACATCTCTGTGTTATTGATTTTAAGCGTGTACTTTTTGGAGAATCTGCTAGGACACATGAGGAGATGAGAGAGCCAGAAGACTTAGCTGGAGCGTTGAGAAGCAGCTATATGCGATCGCTGTTTCTGTCCCGTACATCATATGGCTGAAAGAATATTTCCCAACAGTGAACAAGAGGTCGAAGTGGTTCGAAGAACATATGAGGATAGGAGATCTAGTATATGTGGCAGAAGGCAACCGACGATCATGGGTTCGCGACAGAGTAGAAGAAGTGATAGAAGGAGGAGACGGTCGAGTACGACAAGCCGTCGTACGAACAGCCAGAGTGTAAAATAATCGAAAATTTTTGGTGAAGTTAATTTTATTTCATTCGTCAGTTCACTTCCGATGCATTCATAGTCGGCTCTGGACAGTCAATATTCAGTTGAATATTATTCATTGAATATGTTTGCACATTTTACAAATTGATAAATTATCTGAAATCTGAACACGTTTCAAATGAGTAAAGTGATTTATCACACACAACTGAATCCGATTTTCATCCGCGAGGCACTTTCAACGCTAAACATCAACATAAACAATGCTAATTATGTTTTTTTCTACACAAAGTAAACACATTCAGTGACAGTCGAATGAATGAGTTCGTGGAGTAGTCATCTGACTATATCATTCTATGTTTTGAATATTCATGCGATGTTTGTCAAAATTCGGACCGAAGTTGCTTCATGAAGATGAATGTTTTAAGCTCTGCGAACAGCGACCGGTCGACTGAAGAGCCCAGTAGTGAAGCTGGTGATTATGGAAGTGACTAGGGATGGTGAATCCGGCGAGGATCAGAGGGGGATGTTCTGGCAGCACTGACACCGCGGACGTGTCGATCGTCGTTTGATCGATGAGGCATCCGCTACTGACAGCTGTATCTCGGCGTTTGAGACTCAGAGGAAGAAGAGTTTGAATTATCAATTAGTTGAGAATTTCCAGAAAATAGAGCAGTTAGCAATCCATGAAAGAAAATAGTGTTTTCTATTTAATGCGCAAGATCTAGTCTTAACCAGGAACTTAGCTTTTCTACATCGTTGAAACGCGAATAAGTAAAAATAAGTGCGTAATTGAATCGAGAAATAAGATAAGATACACGCTATTGATTGCTGTACATATTCAAATTAATGCATGAAAAAAATGTTACTCAGGTCCTTTTGGAAAGTTAAGCGAGAATTTCCAAATGAAGTAAAATATTAAAGAATTCTGGGAAAATTTGTCAGTTTTTTTTTTTTTGCGAAATTCGGAAGATTCTCCCGGCAATGTTTTGGAAAAATCTCTAAAAAATATCGTTTTTCTTAAATGCGGACACATTAAAAATTTGGTTACCGCCTCCGCCGTCGACTAAAATGGCTTTCAGCATGACGCCGAAAACGCCGTCGCCTCCGACCAAAATTATGGCAAACGCTGCCGCTGATTTTCGGACCGGCGCACACCTCTACATAGAACTTGTATATTCCTTAACAACTGCATCCATTACGGATGTTGATCTGCAGACCTTGACTCTACGTAGTTGATAGACTACTTCCAACCCATGACAACAACAAGTACTACATGGAATACGAATATATACAGTTCATTTTCATTTATTTAGTTAACATCTAAACAGATAACACTGAATCAACAATTTGACGCCACAATGCACGGTTCGAGGCCGCATCTCTCCATCCTCGGATACGCCCCACGCTCGCCAAGTCGTTCTGCACCTGGTCTGCCCATCTCGCTCGCTGCGCTCCACGCCGTCTTGTACCTGCCGGATCGGAAGCGAACACCATCTTTGCAGGGTTGCTGTCCGGCATTCTTGCAACATGTCCTGCCCATCGTACCCTTCCGGCTTTAGCTACCTTCTGGATACTGGGTTCACCGTAGAGTTGGACGAGCTCGTGGTTCATTCTTCGCCGCCACACATAGTCTTCTTGCACACCGCCAAAGATGGTCCTAAGCACCCGTCTCTCGAATACTCCGAGTGCTTGCAAGTCCTCCTCGAGCGTTGTCCATGTTTCATGTCCGTAGAGGACTACCGGTCTTATTAACGTCTTGTACATGACACATTTGGTGCGGTGGCGAATCTTGTTCGACCGCAGTTGCTTCTGGAGCCCGTAGTAGGCCCGACTTCCACAGATGATGCGCCTTCGTATTTCACGACTAACGTTGTTGTCAGCCGTTAGCAAGGATCCGAGGTAGACGAATTCCTCGACCACCTCGAAGGTATCCCCGTCTATCGTAACACTGCTTCCCAGGCGGGCCCTGTCGCGCTCGGTTCCGCCCACAAGCATGTACTTTGTCTTTGACGCATTCACCACCAGTCCAACTTTTGTTGCTTCACGTTTCAGGCGGGTGTACAGTTCTGCCACCTTTGCAAATGTTCGGCCGACAATGTCCATGTCATCCGCGAAACAAATAAATTGACTGGATCTGTTGAAAATCGTACCTCGGCTGAACATATACAGTATTGACCCGATTTTGTCAATCCCCGAATTTCTACCCCTGATTTTGTCTACCCCCGATTTTATCTCGTTTTCGACCCAATTTTATCACTCCAACAATTTAAGAATGTTTTTGTCGTTTTATTTTTTCAAATAATACCGCAAACAACAATGATTTTCATGAAAAAATATTCACAACATGTAATTTATTATGAATCATTTCTGAGTACCTGTCAAGATTTTTGTAAGCCTCTTCGAAAAGAAATTACGGGTTCCGTTTACGTATTTTGCCTTTCCAAGGCATAAACTGATTCATATTTGCGAAACAAATTAAAAATTATAAAAATTAAGATTTCTCCGATTTTATCACATTTTCTATTTTATCACCCCAAAATTTACCAATGGGGTGATAAAATCTGGATATTGCTGTACCAAGAAGGGGTTCCATAAAGTGTTTAATGTTCAATAACTGCCTCCATTAAGGAGCCCACGATAACAGAAAGAGCTACTTAAAATACAAATATATACCAAGAAGGCGTCACACAGCTTGTTTATTCTCCAATAAAAGTCTACATTACGGAGATTGATACATAGACCTTTGATTCTATGGAGTTCGTAGACTACCAACAACCCGACGAAACGATGGCGGAGCCCAAGGGAGTTTAGTCGGTATTATCGGTACGGTCGAGTACGACACACAGTGCACTTCCGTGTGGTAGTTTGGCAACTACAATGCACGTGTGCTGGATTAGTGTGTAAATGCATTCTGACTTGTAAAAAAAAAACGCCCTACAACCCATAACAACAGGTAATACCACTTTACATGCAAACATAAATTCTGATCCTAGAACTTCCGCAGTACTTAGATCATCTTAAAATAACCTCCGAAACTAATCCAAATTTGCCTCATATAAATACTTGAAAATTTTTTTACGCTCCCATAAGGCGTAAAAAAAGAAACATCAAAAGAGGGAGCGTAAAAGGAGGGAATGCAATGCCCGATCTTGATTACATCCAATAGTGATCAACTAGGGTTTGTCTTTTGTTTGAAACCCTTTTGAACGATTTTGCTCTACGACCTCCAGACTGCCAGTGAGAGCGATGACCCATTCTTACCCCCCAGACCCATTGTCACCCCCGATGACGGTATTTTTAGTTGTCACGGAAAGTTTAGAGTTGGTTGCCCCTTGATAAGGAGCCAGCGTGACGATCCATACAAACATTTTAGAGATTTGTTACAAAAAGCGTGACGAAGATTGAAAACCGTCAATTTTTGCGTGACGTACTTTATGGATCTTCCCTAAAACCTAAAAGATGAATCTCTTCAATCTATAGTTTATTTTTGGTGGTGCAATAATCTTGAATAAAGTGCCATACCAATAATTGTCTTTATCAAAGTTAGACTAGGAAATATTTTCTTATCGGCTTGTACCATGGTGCGAATACCATAGGTCTGTCCTTGGTATTAATTACTTATGCACACTAAGTACCCTGGAAATTTTATCATCACAATTTTCAATTAACTACTCAGTGCCAGCTTTGAATGCATCACAAACTTACTTTTCCATTGCTATCGAGTCAATCTTTTTTATGGAGCTCAACGACCACAGCTGCTATCAGGCAACGCGAATAGCAAAAAATTAAATACAATTGCAAACTACATAACACAAAACACCAATGCAAGCGCCGTTCCAAATCACTCTCACCATCATCCATCCGATCAGTCAATCGGGCAATTGCAACTCTCCTGAAGCAAGTACATCTCCAGCAGGGCTGAAAAAATGGTTTATTGGGCTCCAAACGAGAGTAGAGACCCCAAATCCTTTGAACACTGAGAAAGAGAGCCCCAGCAGCAGCGTCAGCAACCTGCCTGCAAGTGGTGGACTTCGTCGTTCGTCGCCGTTGCTTGTGAATGATCCATGCGGAAAAAAGCTCCCCCATCCATTCATGATCGCAACACTCTCCCACGAACTGACTCTGCACACTACAAGGGGGGTATGGTTTAGTTTGCGTCGCATAGAAAATTTCCAAGGATATTTATTAACATGATAATTAATTTACATGAATTCAGGCTATTCGAGTCAAATAAGAAGACGATTTTTCAGATAAGTCAGAATAAGCAAATGAGAATAGAACGATTGAAATTCCAACATTTTGTCCGTTGGCACTCAGCTTCCAATTTATGGGCCAGGTATCATATGATATAAGCACAATAAATCGCCCCATAAAATCCTATCTACTGTTTGTTTACCGCAGGAAACGTGACTAAGTTGTGTTTCCTCAACTGCATTGCGCTACTATGACCAGCCGGAGCGATTCAGCCCACTCCCCTCAAAGCATGCACTCGAAGGTAAAGATGTCGATCGGAGAGTCCGCGAGGGAAACAAGATATAGTCGGTGGAAAAAAAATTCGTCCGAAAAGAGAAAGACTTTTTAGCATTACAGCATTGAACGCGGCCGTCAGTTCTGGTGGGAACTTTGCTACGAGCGGTAACGAAAAAATCGTTCAGCCGGCCTTCGGTGTTGAGTTTTGTACAACTGCGTGTGCTGATCAGCGAACAGAGCGCGGGGTTTGTCGTTTTTCATTTGTTTTTTCATTTCTACCTTGGCCCAGACAAGGGAAGATTTTTCCTCGGAGCACCAACAACCGCCAGCGAGCATCCATTCGGTAGCATCGGTGGGTTGGAATTTTGCAATCTCGCGTGAATCGGTGATGCCTCTTGATAGGCAGATGAAGGAAAGCGTGAAATTGCTCGATCGTGTCTGAAGTAACTGGTGATAAAGGGTGAATTTAGCGAAAGGCAATCCAAAACGTGACAAGTGATTTTTTGAGTGAGGAAATTTGACAGATCAGGTGGAGCTGAAGTGCATCCCGGATGCGGGGGATTTTTACCGCGGGAAGATTTACCCTTCTGAAGTGAAGTGAAACCTGTGCAACAAGATTGTCGAAGATAAAAAAAAGCCCTTTACACGTGAAGCCTAATAACGAGTGCAACACCCTTCAAACAAACCTACAACTTGATCCTGTGAAAAGTGTTTCCCAGTGGCAGTCATCATGAGAAGGTTGATCCTGTTCGTGGGCGTTCTGGTGACAGGTGTTCTGTCGCAAGGATTCCTGCAGCCGCCTCCTTTTAGACCGGTGAGTGAACGACCAAAAAACATTTGATTTTCAGTCAAAGTGCATAGATAGTAATGAAGGCATCTCTAGTAGTTATAACTATAAAACGGAAGAAGCATTTAAACCACCAGATGGAATCAATGGAAATGCATGTTATCATTCTTGGCTGAATATTCCAAGGGAGGAGGGCATGAAATATATCTGCCGTTGGCTTAGATAGTTGTAACTTGATTTTTTAGCTTGAACAAACTTTATGACATTCCCAAGTCGGGGCCATATTATGTCGTGGGTAATGGCTACTAGGGTTATTGAAAAATTCAAAATAAGGTCGATTATGTCTGCGGTTTCTGTTAAGATCAATTCTATTATATTATATGTAACTGTAAAAAGCATTGAAACGACGAAGAATAATTTGAAAAGTATTTTGCCTATGAGAATTTTAAATGGGTTCTATAAATTCCATTAACTTATAAAAAAAGTATTTCGAATTTTGATAGATATTTGTTAAAAGTATGAATTTTCTAATATTTTAATCTAGTGCATTGGGGTCTATTTTGGCCCAGAGATGATTTAAAAACGTTGTAGCTTTGTAATCAAATAAGAAATAATAAGTGTTGAAATTTTCTGACTTTTCCTAACTTTTGGAAACGAAAATTTTGAAGTGATAACCAGCTTTCAGCGATCTCTAGGAAAGCCACAACAAAAAAAAGTGACACATTGTGCATTAGCGGGTCAAAAATGACCTCAACTTTAATTCGCTCCCAAAAGTTCATTTTCGAACCGATTCTCAATCTTTTGGAACCAAATTAAAGGTATGGAATCCGCGGATGCAACATGGCCATTCTGGTTCCCAGAAATCGATTTTGAAGGAACAGAACATAGATTCTTAGGCCAATTTTTGGCGTGATTTCTTGCCTTTCGAAGGGTGATTTTGGAAATGCTCATAAATTTGCGTAGCAATAATCCAAATAGAATGTAGCCATTGGCCATTTCCATGGATCAACACAATTCTTGGTTATCTCACGGTCCAGTGTCCCTCCGGAAGACCCGGAACATCCTTAGAAGTTGTCAATTCATTGAACTCATCATAGAAGAGCGCGGTTTTTTCTAAAGCTTTTCATTATCGAACTACGAGTAACAAATGATTATGGTGACCCATTTTGATGGACCTGCGTGGCCACCGGAGGTCCTCCAGAGGATCCGGAACATTCGTAGAAGTAGTCAATTCATGGAACTCATCCTAGAAGAGTGCAGTTTTCACAAAGCTTTTGATTATCGTACTTTGAGTAACAAATGATTGTGGTGACCCATTTTTGTGGACCTGGGTGGCCGCCGGAGGTCCTCCAGAAGATCCGGAACGTCCGTAAAAGTGGTCAATTCATGAAACTTATCATAAACGGGTGCGTTTTTTTTCAAATCTTGTCATTATCGAACGCTGGGTAACAAATGATTATGGTGAGTTATAGAAAATTATCGTAACTCATTCTTATGGACCTGATGTATACTCATCCACTAGAGGTCCTTCATGGCCAAAATGCAAAAATCTGTCCGTAACGACATCCTTACTTTCAATTTGGTTCCAAAAGATTGAGAATCAGTTCGAAAATGAACTTTTGGGAGAGAATTCAAGTTGGAGTAATTTTTGACCCGCTAATGCACAATGTGTCACTTTTTTTAATGCACTGGGAAGGATAAAGCCGTTTTGCTGTTATTGTTTCCGAAAAAAAAAAATGCAGACATTAAAAAAAAGTCAAGCCATATGGGTCCTGCGTCTATAATTTCCGTGTAAAATGCGTTTAATAATTTTCACTTTTTTGGCACAAGTTTAGATGTAGATCACAGCACAGTCATCACAAATCGCTTGGATTTTCCTCAATTCAGATACTAATTGAAAATGACAAACTGTCAAATTTTGAGTTGATTACAGCACCACTCTCTAGATCGATTTTAGTGCTACCTTTATTGACAATTCACCAGATGGTGAGAGTTAAATCAGAAGTAATTCAGTTCTATTGCAAATTTTCGAACACTATTTTAGTTTGAATCTGGAGCAAAATATAGAACAAAGTCGCTGGTTTCCCCAGCAGTGCTCCTTCAAGTTTGATTAAGTGCAAATAGAATCACTAAGTGAAAAAGCAGGTCAAGTTTCAGTTAGAATGTATAGAATATATAAGAAGAAGAAGAAGAATAAGAAAATATGTTGTTGTTATGAAAGGCACCGTCATTTCAAAATGGATTGATCCGTAAATGAAATAACGTACGCCTAACCGGAGGTTGTTAGATTTTCTAACAATTCTGAATAAAACAGTTAACAATTCTTATGAATTCACATATTTTGACATGTAATTCGGAAAACCTTAAGAATATTCTCAAATAATAAATTATATATTGTTGTTATTGCAGCTATTGTGTATGTATATAGGGGAACTGCTTCATGAATTCATACTATGGACCCAAATCAATACCATTCGAAAACAAAGAATTGTTTTATTTTTCATTTCTGTGATTTTTTTCATCAGTGAGCACGCCGGAAAACATCAAAACACAACACAAATTGAGCCTAATTTGCCTGTTTTGCGAATGTTATTGATATAGGAGCATGTTATTAATAATGGAACAGATACCCTAATTCCTAATTCTTGGGTTTCAGAAACTTTATGTTTTGCAGTGATTTATGAAATGATGGTCTATTAATCTATATGAAGTGTCAGAGATCCCAGCATACACATTAGGGTAGCTCAAATTAGTATGGAAAAAACATTTTTAAATTTTTTCATGGGACCCCCCATTTTCCGGTTCTATTTGATGCCCTGATTTTATAGACAAAATTTCAGCCAAATCGGTCAACGTTTGGGCGGTGCTAAATTGATTGGAAGTTTATATGCAAAAATGTATGTAGCAACATCCAAAAACAGTGTTTTCAGCATAACATCATTTACTTAATATAACAAGAAAAAAAAATATGGATATGAATCTCGGTTTATTACGTCAGCTTAGAGGTTTGCGTCACTTATAAAATTGAGAATTTTTGGGTGTGTGTTAAGTCAAGCTTGTTGAAACATATTTTTAAATAAATGCTTTCAATGGCTACATCACCAGTAGCGTTCTAGTACAGTGCATCCCAACCGCGACCCCCTGGGGAGCCGTGAAACCATATCAAGGAGGCCGTGGAAGCTTTTCAAAGAATTCACCCTTTTCGTGGTTTGACTATCATGAATACGATTTTTTTATAATTATATTATTTTTTTGTAGCATTAGCATTAGCATTGTTACGGTGTAATTCGTAGATTGGAAACTAGTGATACTCATGTTTTACTTTTGAGATCCTTATCTAGAATCAGAAATCAAGAAGTGGAGTGGTCCTTGATTCCAGTCTTTAACAAAAATAACAAAAGCATGAGGATTACTACTCCTGGCCACGCCCATCTTCACCGTAACTAGGGAGAGGAAGGAAGTGTTGATGTGGTACTTACTTAACGAGAGGCCACCGACTTAGCGACACCCTCATAAGTACCACGGAGTTGGATAATAAGGAAGGTATTCGTTGGGTCAGGATTTGCCTGTAGCTGGCAATGTAACCGTGGTAGATCTTACCCCGTAACACACCACGTAAAGGTGTCTACCCAGCGTTACGGGTCATATAATTATATTTTTTTTGTGTACAAAAAGCAATTTATTAGTTTTACTCAGAATCATGAGATTTAAAATATATTCTTTTATGTAGTTATTCGAAAACTACAACCAAAAGCAACGACATCATGGCAATAATAAAAACTTTTTTTTGTATCTCTTTTTTATATTGATAACAAAACATGATATGAACTTGTTTGAAGTAAGAGTAAAAATAACAAGCGAAAATAACAAAAATTTGCACCGAAATGGCACTTTTAACAAGAACAAACTAATCAGGCCTACCCAACCTTTTCAAGCCACGGGTCAATGACTACTTCCTGGCGGACAAGGAAATATTTAGTACACATTTCTTATACATTTTCGAAATAAACAAAGTTTTTTTTTTAATAAGGCCGATACAAATATTGTGTGGCTCCAAATTGCTGCAGCGAAATGCGATGACGGCAGCTCTCCGTCGGTGCGTGTGCACGCCACCGAGATCGGACGAGAAGAGCCCGAGTTATGTCTTCCTGCTCACCGATTGACACGCTGAGGTGGTAATATATAATCACACGCTGATGGTAACTTATTCAAACCCCACATTCCCCTTCCTCTCTCACAAAAAAAGGAACAAAAAAAATCCTTTAGCATAGGACGAGTGTTTTTTGACGTAGGACTTACGTCTCTCTTCACTATACCGGGTGTCATTTCAAAATATTCAAATCGACCGCGTTACGCTGCGTTGAAAGATTTTAAACATTAATAGCGTTCGTCTCAGTGGACGAATTTCTGCGGTAAACCCCTCAATCGACAGATTTCAAGTATGCCTTCCATGTCCATGCTTGATAAGACCCGAAAAACTTGTTTCAATAGGTATGAAACTGTTTTCTATGACAAACATTGAGCTCAAGGGAACCTATAAACATGGGTACCGCATAATTCTTGCATCATTCCATTACCACGTTCTGATTGGTGCAGACACCAGCGAATGAGCAGCCGCTGGGTCTGCCGAGAAGCCATAAAATAGCGCAACGCGATTTTTCCTTTCATTCTGACCGGGACAAGCGAAGCAACCGCATCATAGATTGAACAGCACTCACACATTTTAGCAGGGAATGAAGTCTGCACCGACCACTTTTCGGCTCGACACCATCGAAGCGACCATCAGCCGAAACTTAGCCAGTACATCAGCAGTCCACCCGACAAAGCAGCAATGCTGAGCAGATACCGGGAGCAGCAGCAGAGTCGAGCCGAGATGCATGCATGATGCAGCATGTATGTCCAAAAAACAAACGGTTCTTCAGAGAGCCAATAATAGAGATCAATATCAATGCTTTCAATACCCTTCGGGATAGAAATTGTACTTGGGTGCCAAATCCAATATTCTAGAGATAAAATTTTATGCGTGATTTCCATAAATAGCGTCAAAACTAACAGTGGATAATTTTTCTGATTTAACCGCGAAGTGAACGAAGGACTTCGCTTGACTATGCCTTTAAAGATTCATAAGATGTCCAAATCTCTCACATAATCTAAATTGGATAAAAAAACACCGATAACAGCTCAAACATTAATAAACTATCAATCGATTTTTCATCAAATGTTGGATTTTTTGGCATTGACAAAAAAATATGTAGATAAACATTGTTTGATACTGACCGCACACAAAGCGAACGTGACTGAATGATCGTCCTATGTTACCAATTCTAAATCTTATCACCCGAAATCCCATATCCGGGTGTTTCCTTCCTTCTACTACTAACAATGTTGTCTCAGAAAAGAACACGTACTTCCCACCTGAACTGCAATACTAAGCTCGCTTGCCCGGCTTATTGGCCTGTATCTAGCGAAAAGTCCCGTTAGGAAATAGACGCCAGCAGCGAGCAACAAGCGTAAAAAAGAAGAAGCCCTTCTCGAACGCGTAGATTTGATTTCTGTGTCGGTTTGATGAGAAGATTTTGCCAAGGAATGGTATGCAACGCCGATTATTTATCCAAAATAGTTGATGTGAGAAATTTGGACATATTATGTATCTTAAAGGCATGGTCAAGTCAAGTCCTACGTCCACTTAGCGGTTATGTCACAGACATTACCCACTGTTTGTTTTTTTTTTTCAAAGTCATTTTCGTAAGACGAAGTTGAACGTTTAACATGTTTCGTTCGAAAACTGAACACCAATAAACTTGACTTAACCACGATTTTAAATTGCAGAACAACGTTGGTATCTGGTTGTTATGATATTGATCTCTCAAGACACGTTATAGATTGCAGCAATAATCTAAATAACTTATTGTGCCCAATTAGTCCAACTATCAGCCTCGTGTATAGTAACACTATCACCTCCAACACGTCGATGTTAAATTTCCGAACAACCGCCTAGAAAATGATATTTATTTAAAAAAGATAGCGATGAATCAATTTTAGATTTTTGGTAACTAGTACTATTATACAACAACTCCAAACTAATAGCTTTGTGAAAGCTGGTAACGTTTTTTTTTAACTTCGTGAATTTCGGATATCTGATTCAACGGGCAATTCTGCTATGACTACTAAGTCGGTAAATCCCAAAATAAACTTCAGGATATGTAATCTATTTCGCCTTCCAAACATCTTTGTTGCATATGGCAGAACTACCATATCTCTTAGATTTCGTTAGAATAAGCTAAACTTGTGGTCTTATGTACACTGTCAATTGTATAAATTTATATTAATTAAAATCGCGCGCAAAAAGGCGCGCTTTACGGTTTTCCAAGCCACAATCCATTTTCCAGCGGTCTCCCAGACGCGCTTAGTGATTTTTCAAACCACAGTCCATTTTTCAGCGGTCATCCCGACGCGCTTTATGATTTTACAAACCACAATCCATTTTCCAGCGGTCCCCCAGACGCGCTTTGTGATTTTTCAAACCACAATCCATTTCCAGCGGTCATACCGACGCGCTTTGTGATTTTAAAAACCACAATCCATTTTCCAGCGGTCTCCCAGACGCGCTTTGTGATTTTCCAAGCCACAATCCATTTTCCAGCGGTCATCCCGACGCGCTTTGTGATTTTCCAAACCACAATCCATTTTCCAGCGGCCTCCCAGACGCGCTTTGTTAAAATGGTTGTGATTCCTTTCCGTATTTAAAATTAAATACTGTATCTTTTCGCATATTCACCACTTGAATTCTTACTCTCACTCTCACTCACCTTTTGAAATCAGCGTCAGGATACAAAAAAAACAACCTGGCAGGATCGCCAAAATGTGTGGCTCCAAATTGCTGCAGCGAAATGCGATGACGGCAGCTCTCCGTCGGTGCGTGTGCACGCCACCGAGATCGGACGAGAAGAGCCCGAGTTTTGTCTTCCTGCTCACCGATTGACACGCTGAGGTGGTAATATATAATCACACGCTGATGGTAACTTATTCAAACCCCACAGATATTTAAAAACTATTCTGTCTCCCCCCTCGGATTTTTTGACCAAAAATATTATTTTGAGGGGGCAACAAAATAAAATTCGGATGATTTTGAGAATTTTCAAAACATTCTTTAGCAAATCCGAGGAGTTTTATTATGTTTTTTTCATTTTAATATTTTTTTATTATCCACCCTCCTCCCCTTGGCCATCCGAAGATGAATAGGACAAAATGTTAATTAAATATTTGTAACGGCCTAATGGCATTTACAAAACAACTAAACATTTTTTTAAAGAAAAACCAAACACGATATTATTGCGTTCGAACAATATTTTTTGTGTGTGCTTATTTTCCTTTTCTTTTTTTTCGTAATATGACATGGAATTGTTGGCTTCTTTCCAATACCTGAAGCATATTGATTAAACAATCGCTAATCGAACGTTGCAAGCAGATAATAAAGATCAAAAATTACTTTTAACTGTTTTCATTCTTTATAAGAGTTGTTCACACAGATATGTACTTTTGAAGAGTAAAAATATCATACAAGAGATGTGTCTTTCTGAAATTTAGAGTTGAGCTAGTTGTTGCATTGGAGGTAAATTATCTCAATTTGAAACATTCCAGGTACATTATTCATATCAGTGTTGAGGAACTTTGTTCTACAAAATTAGAGAAAAGGCTTGAAAGTTTCTGTCGAAAGGCTTCGAGTTTAGCAGCAATATTTAAAAGATTTGCATGAACTGTTTTCTGCAAGATTAGTTTTCGACAATCAATTATATCAAATTGTTTTAATTTTGTTGCAATACTTTACACGTTGGATAATAAAAGTTCGACGTGTTGATCTCTGACTTGCAGCTTTTTCATTGAGATGTTTGATGACATGTTCTACAAAGGCCAATCCACTCACTCATTATTTTCACTTTATCATGAAAAAATAGTGTGATTTCCTTTCCAAGAGAATAAGCAAGGTACCATGGGTTAGCCAACAACACAACAAATTTCCGTATTCTGCTTCTATTTCCGTCGACATATTTTGGAATTAGTGGTTTACATTAAGTATTTTCATCGATTGCGAGTAGATAGAATCAGAAGCAGGTGGCTTTTTCACGTAACGTAGTTTTCAACAACCCATGGCCAATACTGCATTATTCGCCTCCGCGCTTGCCCAGATTTATTTTTTTTAATCAGTAATAACCTACAGAATTAATCAATAAATAAAGAGGAAGAGCTTCTCGAGCCAGATAGAAAAGCTTTCGTGCCCGTTTTGCTGCGGGCCACAAAAAATGGAGCCAAGGGCCGCATCCGGCCCGCGGGCCATGCGTTGGGCAGCCCTGAACTAATTGCTTAAGATATTGATAAGTTCTTGTTAATAGCAAAACCTGATATTTTTATGATATTTCGGTGCATTTTTTCTTATTTTCGCTTGTCATTTTTACTTTTATTTCAAACAAGTTAATACCATGTATTGTTATCAATATCACGTTTTACTGGTAATGAGCTATTATCGTCTACCCGGGTGGTGGCTTTTAATATAAAAAAGTTTGATGAGCTTGTACCGATGGTGCACCAGTAATTCTTGAATTAAAATCAGGATTTCCGAGAAAAATAAAAGAGCTTAATACACATGTCAAATGTGTATTGTATGATTCACCGATATGTCCCTACTTGTGAGACCCTACTTGTGAGAATCGAGAACTACATCAAAGCTGGATTTATTTTTATTTTTTTAATTGCTTTACTTTCGTGATTTTAGCTAAATTTCTATAAGTTCATCACGGTATGTCAAATCTGGATGCTTGTTCCAAGAACTTTGCAAACGCTGGTTATCAAAAAGTAGTGTTCTTACCCGCGCTTTTAATTGCGGGATGAAATTGAAATTTTCCTAAAAGTGAGGGAATAACTTGACTTAAGTCGAGTCAAGTACGAGACACTGAAGACGGCCTTACTGTTGAGGTCGAAATACGTATCTGTCAAGATACAATTAAGTGGTGGAATTCAATGGGATTGTATAAACTCGTCTTATGACAGGTGAAAACATTCCACTAAAAAGCTCAAAATAATTTTCTTATCAAAAAGAGCAAGCAAATCAATCTAATTCAACAGCGACAATTTGCAAGCCTCCACGGCAATGATAAGAAATTTGCGACACATATTCAGTGTTGGTAAAATCACTCATAAATCAAAATTACAAATGTTTGATAAACTGTCCAGTTTTATTGAGGAAAGATCAACTACATTAGATGCACATTTCAAATTGGAACTTCTGGTTCATCATGACCAGTACTGGAATTTCTCATTTCAATAAGAGATGTCACGCGATGTTTACGTATCTGCCCCTTTCAAAATCTATAGAAACGCGAAGGATGAATGGCATGCTACAAAAATCTCAAAAAATATTTGTTCCGTGACAGGTCATGAAAGTGTGCAATATCTGCTTTATTTTTGTGTTTTCAACTCGGTGAATTTAAGAAGTATGATTAATTTATCGACTAGTTATTATTTTTTGCATGTATCTATTAAAATAACAATACACATTTGACATTAAATTGAAAATAAAGCACAACATCCTTTTATGACTGCCTTTCATGCGAAATTGATCAAAGTACACACGATTCTTTCATTTGGTCGCCTGAAATAGAAAAAGGCGCGTCGCTCTCTGTCTTACACACTTAGTTCAGCTCGGCATATTTTGATTCTTTTGCCGAGATTCGCACAGCCGAGCGCTCGGTTCGGGACTTTCTGCTGATATCTCAGCTGAAAAAGCAATTTGTTTACTGTGGTACTCAAAGGAGCCGCTGTAATCAAACGTCGATTCAGCTGATATTACAGCTAACGAGCTTTAACCGAGATTTGCACAGCCGAGATCGGTGGAAATTTTTAAGTGTGTTACACACTTAGTTCAGCTCGGCATATTTTGATTCTTTTGCCGAGATTCACACAGCCGAGCGCTCGGTTCATTACTTACTGCTGATATCTCAGCTGAAAAATTAGTTTGTTTACTGCGGCACTCAAAGGAGCCACCGTAAACATACGTACATTCAGCCGATATTCCAGCAAACGAACCTCAACCGAGATTTGCACAGCCGAGATCGGTGGAAAAATGGTGGAAAAGTGTGTATGACGATCACGAACTTTTTCAGTACTGATCATGACTAACTAGATCAACAGTTTGAACGATATCAAGATGCTTCATTTGTTTTCAATTTGTTTTCATTTACTTTGGACGTGGATATCCTGCCAGATGAAACTCAGAATGAGTATTTGTACATGCGGAATGGTTTATCATCTCATGAATTATTCGGTGCATAAAATTGAACCAGTTTTGGTGTAACTTCGCATAATGCATCACAAGATATGGAGCGCCATTAGCAATATAGGAGGGGAAATGATGGCTTTGGCAGCTTTTGTTCTATTGTCAGGGGGGTTTTCTATAAATACTTATGCTAAAATTTGGCCTAAAAATTCTTTGCACATGAAACAATACTGTGGACTAATATCATAAAAGTTGGTCAACAGAAACCCCCCTGACAATTATAGAACAAAACCTGCCAAAGCCGTCAGTTAAACAATGCATTCGATAAAAATAAGAATCACAAAATGGTCAAAGAAACTTAAACAATTTAAAGAAACTTAAAGAAAAACAACAGCATCGTGGGTAGATTTCCACTTTTCTGATGGTTGATTGGATTTCATCTCCATTACTGGATGCCTAGGTCCATACTTTGTCCTTGACAGCTCTCATCAGGTTTTATGCAATGGTGGGGCCCTGGGAGGAAGCTCTCGTTCATACACATCAAATTAAATCTAAACTGTCGTCAGGAAACAAGTAAATTTTGAACAAGAAAAAACAATGAAGTTGACGCCACCTGAAAAGAGACGCACTAGCCAAAATACCGTCGCGCCTCTGAGAGACCGCAGGATGGGCAGCGGGCGCTTCTGGAGGCACTCGTCACGATAGACACCTACGTATGGCCTTTCAAACCAAGAACTTTTTAGCAAACTATAGTTTGTTCACCTCCTTCTTCCTTATAACCCCTCACGAACGACATGGTTGTCTTGAAACTCGTGCCTGGCAATTGCTTTGTGACTGCCTTGATGTAAGTGTCGTCGTCCATCACGGTGTACTTTGGTTTCGTCAGCCACCCTCGAGCAGTTCTGTCTACCGTATTTTGTTTGCCATTCTGGTTTGATGCCTTCCTGACCTTGTAGACGTGGAGACTGCCCAGGTAACCAGTAAGCATTAAATAAAGCATTTAAGTGGCATTATATGCGCCTCTACGGCAAAACATTAAATGCCAATAAGCCCTATAGCCGCCTTTAATGCTATTTTAATGCAGGATTTGGTCCAATATATGGCTTCTTAAATGGTTTATCCTACTTTATCGATAAAGTAGAATTTTTGCTGAGTAGGTAGCATTTATTCAGCTTAATTTTAAAAACAAGAAAAAAAGTTTTTTTTTCAATAGCATTTTTTTTCTAATACCATTTGTACACAGTTTTTTTTCATATTACATCGTTATTGTATTTTCAAATTCAAATGAAAACACATTTTTTTACTCGCTTCGAGCGGGGTTCGAACTCGCGCTCTTGCCACCCGACGCTGTAGTTGTCATCGCCCATACAAGAGAGATGGTAGTGGAAATAATTTTGCCCAACATACGCCCCTTCAGGAACATTGAAACTTAATCTAACTCATTTCAGAATGCAATAATCACAAACGTCATACCCAGGTGCACTGAAACAGCTACAGTAATGCCACTTTAAGCCATCCATCGAAAATAGTGCAATGGAATAATAAATGTAGATTAACTATGTAATAAGTGATAGGGTTAGGTTAACGACATGTACTCCTGTCAGTGGTCGGAATGGAAAAAAATTGTGCACGTACCGATTTCTATTCTCAACTGTAAGTTCATTGGACAAATAGTCTCCGCAATATGGTTGCATGTTGGAAAGTTGTACGTATATGGTTTCATATTGCAAAACGTTCGACGTATGAGCACGACAGGCTATAAAGTAGCACTAATGTAGCTGTTTTATTGCATATCACGAAAAACAACATTGTGCATTCAAAATGCTAGTATAAGACTATGCCTCTCATGATTGCTTCGAGAATGCTTGTTTAGAACAACTAAGTTTTCGAAATGCTTATATACAGCCTAGAGCATATGCAATGCAAGTATAATGCTGCTATAGTGCTTATTTTAATGCTTAGTGGTTACCTGGGTGGAACGTTTCATCGTTTTATGCGACAAACGTGATGGAAAACTTCTCATTTTTCGCAGCACCGTGGATCGCAAGATTCGGCAACGCTTGAATACACTCAATATATTCCATGTAGGGTTGTGGTACCGGTACCGGAAATAACGGGAATCCAGCTTTCCACGTTCACCATAATGGCGGTTGCTATAAATAAATCTGACAGTAACTGCTTCCGACGCTGAACTGTTCCCGACGCATCCGACGGTGGTCGTATCTTAGCAACTATTTTCATATTGTTTATTTATTGTTACGTGAGCTGATGAAAACTGGAGGACATTCAATTCTCGTAACATGCATGCATAATTGGAACTATATATTAAATTGCCGAATATATATATTGATCATTTTTTTCTATTCTAGGTGGAAGAAGTAGAATTTGGCATTCAAATGTAGCCACACCGATGCCATACCATCAATTATAGAAAGTACTTGTCTAGCTTGCAACAAAATAAGTTTTAGTTAAGTTCTAGCACTAAGATTCGAGTATTTCCGATGGTATCCAATGGAAGGGACGCAGGCATATGCACCCAACTTAATATTCTAGCTTCTTCGAAAGAAATTTTCTAGCAATCCAACCTCCATGCAACCTTACCAAATACCTTTGTCAAGCTCGGAGAAATTAGAATATTCAGTTAAGTGCACTTGCTGGCGTTGGAGAAATTCGAACTCCTGAGAAGAACTGGCAATCGAGTAGAAACTGAAATAAAGAATTTCGGCATTCGTGAGCTGCGTATAACGGAATGGAGTTATACATGGAAAATATTCAATGATATGGAAATGCTAATATCATCATCCAAACTTGGACGTACATGTTCATGATAGCATTAGAGGCAAAAGTATAGAATTGATAGTTCCGTTAGGATACGGCAGGCATGAAGAATGTTTTTATAGAAGTCGATTTGAAAGCGAGCGGAGGGCAATATTTGTGATGGCACATATCGCACGACCTTCCTTCTGCCAAGCTCCCGTATGAAGGGGGAGGGAAGAATATCCCCCCATGTGTACGTCCAAGTTTGGAAGATGATATTAGCATTTCCATATCATTGTAAATCGTTTAACTTCACGTAGAAGTAACACACACGAAATCATTAATTTAAATATTCAATGTTCAAGAAAATATTATTCGCACGTAAAATTGCGCACATATTTTTATCATCTGCAAAAATAACTGCCAACAGCGTTCCAAAGGTCAATAATTGAATTATACTACGTTGTGCAGGATTGTCAGAAAAGATATTATGTTGCGACGAAGGGCAAGGGTAACAGTAATTTTCTCTTTAAATATCTTTCAATTTGTTTGATTTAGCTCATTTCTGATTGTTTTTGGCTGGTTAAGTTTTGAAACTACATAAAATTAGGAAATAAAATGGAATACTATCAGCTCAATTTCAATACGTTTTTACAAAATAAATTAAAAATTAACGTGAAAAAAGCCTTTGGATTTGTTTAGAATTTATTTATCTATTTTGAACTTTTATTCTTGCTTGACCAAATAAAATAGGTTTATACTGTGAATAAGATGACGAAATATGATCAAATATCCAGAGCCCAAGACTGATCGCTCAACTGCATGTTTTGGCTTCTCTGAGAGTGATGTAGGTATTAAAAAACTAACTTCGTTTTTACTCTTCAACTCAGTGCCATGAAGTTGCATGGAGAAGAGATTGTCCGGAATTTGCGTCGAAGAAGTCAGTTGAAAGCATATTTCTCCGTCCCTTCCATCGGATCCCCCGGAAGTTCTTGAATCCGAGTGGTAAAACTAAACTAAAACTGGTTGCGTCTCAGACTAGACAAGAAGAACTGGTACTCTCGATAATTAATAATATGGTACGCTACCGGTGTATCAATTGAATTCCAAATTGTCCTTCTTCCACCTAAAACATAAAAATGATGAATATATATTTGTTAAAATAATAATTATTTTCCAATTATTCCAAGCATTTTACGACAATTGAATTTCTCCCAGTTTTTTCATGTAGTGCCTGCTCACGTAACAATAAATAAACAATGTGAAAATAGTTGCTAAGATACGACCACCGACGGAAGCGTCGGAAGCAGTTACTGTCAGATTTATTTATAGCAGCCGCCATTATGGCGAAAATGGAAAGCTGGATACCGGCGATTTCTGGTACCAAATACCAATGATAACCGGTATTTACGGTACCGAGGATCAGTATTTGAAATAAAATGTAAATATGAAGGTATGCTTTAAAGTGACTTACAGAAAATAACGATTTTGAATTATTTTTTCACCTCGGATTCTACTTCACTTAAACATACATAAACACTATAAATTGAGTACGGCAATTCAATGGAAAATTGAGCAGTTGTATTTTAATTGGCCCAAATAACATCGCAATCAAATTTGAGCTATGAGTACAGTGGCGCTGCAGCAGTTGACCGAGAATAAAGTTTTAGGTGAGATATGTTTATAGTATTTGATTGATAGACATTTCTCATAGATGACCAAGAGCGAACTCTGGTAGTTTTTTTTTTACTTATTTATATATTTCTGCTCATTAATAATAATTGTGCCTCAGTATTTTTTGTTTTTTGTTTTTTTTTTCTTGAGCAAGGGTAAACGGAAATCTGCAACCAGACACCTGAGGAGGTACTCAGGTAGTGTGGGGATGGGTATGTCATGTAACTCTTACCCGACCCACTAAAACCAAAACCCTTTCACCAGTCCGTACCCCCGGCCCGCAATTAAGCAATACATCAGGGGGGGACTATTGAGAACGCTCACGCCTATGCTAACGCACTTGACGTCAATACACACAACATCGACTTCAAGGGTGGCTACCTCACCACCCGTCGATCGCAAGCTATGATAGTAACCTTACGGTTCGTATCATAATCTCACTTTGGAGACGAGCACCCCGACAACAACCACCGCGCGTGAACCGCAATGACCTCTATATCTACATACTGAGGTCCCCGCAGCCCACCCGCGACATGTTGGTTGTCGGGATGAGCAAAGTGTTCACTGCATCACAGGTGCCCTTACTGCACACGTTGGTTTTGTTCAAGACGCCACCATCGCTGCAGTTTCGACACAATCTGTCAAGATGCTGTGTTCACCGCATTCCATATAGCTTCCTCCCGGCACATCCTCTCGACGAGGTTGTCCGGGGTTGTATCCATACCACTAATAAGCAGCATGGCATTGCGTTCTATCTCGAATCGCGGGCATGCGAACATCACATGCTCTGCCGATTCTACCTCACCTACACATTCAGGACACTCCGCAGAATCTGCGAAGCCAAACCTGTGTAGGAATTTCTTAAAGCAGCCATGTTCAGACAACACCTGTGTTAGGTGGAAGTTGACTTGACCATGCTTCCTATCAACCCAGTTGGACACATCTGAATCAGTCTGTGGGTCCAACGACCTTTGACTGCGGTGTCCCATGCTCTTTGCCATTTAAGCAACGAAGCTGCTCTCTTGACACGTCGCACTTGCACCGAGTCCCTTTCGTTGAAGCACTCCACATCCTCCTCTAAGAGTATGTCGATCGGCATAATTCCAGCTATAACGCACACCGCCTCATATGATATGGTGCGATATGCGCTCGCGACACGTAAACACATCAGCCGGTGTACTCTGATCAATTTCTTTACATTGTACTCGGCTTTTAGTGCTACGGCCCATGCCGGCACGCCATAACGGATGATAGACAATGCTACGCCCGATATCAGCCTACGCACTTGACTATGCACCGCCGATCTGTTGGATATCATTCGTGATAAAGATTTTATCGCCAATGAAGCCCGCTGACATGCATAATCGACGTGGCTCGTAAAATTGAGCTCATCGTCGATCATCACGCCCAGATGCTTAAGAGACCTCACGGAGTTAACTGTGCAGGCCTCTACTCTTATCGAGACTTCCGTCTCGTGATGTGCAAGGGACAACTGCCCTGAGTTAAGCCATTCCTCCACTCTGCCAATCGCGTATGAAGCCTTCAGTTCGACTTCGTCGAGAGTGTCTCTTGGTACCTCTAGCATTACGTCATCCGCGAAGCCTTCTATTTTCACACCGGCCGGAGGAATTTTTGCAAAGTTTGAAGGAATGAATAAGAAGTTGCAGATTTACTTTATCAGCACCTTCTTATTTACTGCTTTGGACAAAATGCTCGGAATAGCAGATGAGGTTGACCTCCACAAATGTCAAATATGAAACTAATCCGCAGAAGGGTTCTTACTACTTCCATGCCTAACCCGGATTAGTTGTCTTCGATTTTTCGGCCGCTGCACATAGGAATACGCAGTGTGAAAGCGTGGCCAAAACTATGCCAATTATTTTGTCGGCTGTAAATGCATTCAATTAACAGCAAAGCGATTTTTTTTTGTTTTTGTGCTCTTTGTATTAAACTAGTAGTGAAGTATGACCACCGCACAGTGTTCGATTTCGTCGATTTCACGATCAAAATTGAATAACTTTTAAACCGTTGGATTTTGATGTTTGGTGTCTTCTAGAAAGTTTTTGGGCGTGAAAAGACGCATCTTCTGAGCTAATGAGTTTGATGATCAATCCTCCTAGAAGTGAGATGAAAATTTTCTTATCGTCAGAAAAATAAATAGAGAATTGGTTTCTTCAGCGAAGTTGTAGAGTTAGGCATTACGAGAAACTTTGTAGAACATTCCGAAGCTCTATCTATTAATGGTAATGAAATATGAGCGTTATCTGAGAATGACCCCCTCAAAAACAGTTTTTTCGATATAACTTTTTAACGCGGTTTTTTACATTTTCATGAACCAACAAAATACGCATTTTGATTACGATAGAAAGTTTCTATCTCTTAAGATAACAAAGTTATTCACGATTTTCCATTTTTTCTCCGTAACTTTCTCCGGCGCAAAATGGCGCAGTCAGTTCAGGTGGTATCCGAAAGTCCTAGCCTTCTGCTACAACTGACATGTGAAACTCCTTGTAGACAAGAGTAGGCAAGGTATGTTACATTCAGAAGAAGTGTCCAATATAACACCAACAAAAAGGCAAATAACGCAGCTCGCAACCTACTGTTGATGCTTTAAATGCATCATTCCATAAAATTATAAGGAGAACTACTGTAAGCCCATAGAGAAGCACTTGTTTTTTGGTTCATTAAACACAATAAAATATTATCAGTATTGTTTTTACAGTAAGAATTGACTGAAACGCAAATAAACATAGATTCTGAAAATTCAATAAAAGTTCATTGTCTTCTTTCCGGATATTGGCCACCCAGAGTGGAAATTAATTATTATGTTTTGAAACTCAATTTGTGCATATGCACAACATAAGAACGATTTAGTTTGAAAAATGTATTTGAGGTAACCACTTCCTTCGGTGCGGTATCAACCCACGACCCCAGTATGCTATACAGATGCTTTCCCTACTAAGCCATGAAGGACCTCCGTCATCTTTTGCAGCTTCGCGGGTACTGATAAGCCCGAATTCCCAGCACTATGGCTTGGCACATGGCCGAACTCTCGCAATTCAACCAATCAACGAAAAGATCATAAAAAAAACTAAAAAACGCTGTCTGGTAGTACATAGTTTCAATTGAAATAGATATACAAATACGAAGCTCTTCACATGAACTGATGGAAGATAATTTATGAGGAAACGGAAAGGGACGAACCAGTGAAAGTGAAAAAACGAGGCATGAGTTTTTCCAAGCCGAAAATGTCTATAGGATCTGTCAAAGTTCGTCATGGGTTCAACCACCACCAAAGGAAGTGGTTACCTCCAATTCATTTTTCAAACTAAATCTTTCACATGTTGTGCATATGCACAAATTGAGTTTTAAAACATGATAATTAATTTCCACTCCGGGTGGCCAATATCCGGAAAGCAGGCAATGAACTTTGATTGAATTTTCAGAATCTTTGTTTATTTGCGTTTCAGTCAATTCAATTCAATATAAAAGCAATACTGATAATATTTAATTGTGTTTGATGAACCAAATAAAACCAGTGCTTCTCTATGGGCTTACAGTAGTTCTCCTTATAATTTTATGGAATGAAAATGCATTTAAAGCATCAACAGTAGGTTTCGAGCTGCGTTATTTGCCTTTTTGTTGGTTTTATATTGGACACTTCTTCTGAATGTAACATACCTTGCCTACTCTTGCCTACAAGGAGTTTCACATGTCAGTTGTAGCAGAAGGCTAGGACTTTCGGATACCACCTGAACTGACTGCGCCATTTTGCGCCGGAGAAAGTTACTTAAGGTGAAAGTTCACCAAGAAAAAATGGAAAATCGTGAATAACTTTGTTATCTTAAGGGGGTCATCCTCAGATAACGCTCATATTTCATTACATTTAATAGATAGAGCTTCGGAATGTTCTTCAAAGTTTCTCGTAATGCCTTACTCTACAACTTTGCTGAAGAAACCAATTCTGTATTTATTTTTCTGACGAAAAGTAAATTCTCATCTCACTTCTTGATCATCAAACTCATTCCATCAAAAGATGTGTCTTTTCACGCCCAAAAACTTTCTAGAAGACACCAAACATCTAAATCCAACGGTTTAAAAGTTATTCAATTTTGATCGTGAAATCGACGAAATCGAACACTGTGCACCGGCGGCGTCAGTTGTTGTTATTAGGTAGATCACCACTTGGCGTAAGAACGCTGGCTTTGGGAACTACAGCGTGCTTGCGACGAGTGGTCTCAGACTCTGTTAATGAGTATGATTTTTCATTTTTTTTTTCAATTTTCATTCTTTAATTATTACTTACTAAGATTACAGAAAATATGCTTCGTTTGTTCACTTCGACTATATAAATTTGTCATCGGATAGTGTTAAAGTCCCTGGATAATGTATTGATATTACAATCAATGAAGCAGATCAGATAAATTCGTTGCACTTCAACCGCTTTATTTCTTAACAACCTTTTACATCTGAAAAATGCGTATGTTTTTCATCAACGCCCAGCTCTTCTTTGAAAGCGTACCATTTCATGAGCTTAGTCGCTCAAAATCATAAATATTTATTTTTTTGCCTGGCTTTTCTTAGAAAACTTCACTATATTCAAATAAAAACATCTCACGATTGCGTGAGGATGCGTGAAATGTTTTTCGTGGAGCTTATTGAGAAAACTCCAATCTTTCCAATGCTGACAATTTTGTTGCTTGATCGGGTTTGGAACCTAATCAAAAGTTTAATTTTGTAAAACATATTATTGTTAAAAAGGTAAAAAAAGCTAGCAATAAATGTCATCATTATCGATCACCTAAAAACAATTTCAGATCGAATCATGCTTGGAAACGATTTTACATACCCTCATTATTGGTACCTATATTGATTTTCATCTTAAAAATCATTAAAACCCTAGAAAAACACGATAAAACATGAACATTTTTTCATGGACAATTGCGATAAAACTAGCATGTAAATTATGCTGAAGTTTTGGCAGCCAGCATTGCTCACAAGTAATCAAAATTGATCCAAAAATACCAGGGCAAGTTAGTATTACTATTTGAGAGCTTGAGCTTGAGCTTGATTGACTGCTCGTAGTTGCTACTCCATTATGACCAGATCAGCTGTTCTTGCACAGGGAACCAACAGATGTTTGCTTGGGACTAGCTCACATCTTGAATGTACAAGTACTGGTGATCTCATTTGTTAGGTCATACTGGCGCCTGCCACGTCAGAATGCAAGTCAAAGAAGGGAAAGGGGAGGAAATGATGATGCAATCACTCGCCCACTGCAAGCCGAATATACCTCTGCACTTGCCACGAGCTCATGCGGAATTTGTTGGAATGTTTGGGTTACGTTCGAGTGGCAGAGGTCCGTCTTGGTTAACGAGCTGCCAATGTGATAGATAGGAGAAAGCAACTGATGGAATTTCTAATTGTATGTTTGGAAACGCGCTTTATAGTTCATTTCCAATTCTAGCAGATTACTGTTAGAATATTCAAGTTGAAGGTATAGGAATGGAGATGGAAACGGTATGGAAGTCCAATACCAGTTCTAGCGATTGCTAGAACATGAGAAATATAGAGAGAAAGATACAAAGTAGGAGAATGGAACGGACCTGGGATTGAACCCACGACCTCCTGCGTATGAGGCAGAAGCAGTAGC
This sequence comes from Armigeres subalbatus, assembly GCF_024139115.2. NCBI lineage: Eukaryota > Metazoa > Arthropoda > Insecta > Diptera > Culicidae > Armigeres > Armigeres subalbatus. Next base: position 260,387,039 of record NC_085140.1, on the reverse strand, counting down.
CATATGACTACCAAGCCAGTTAGTATTACTATTTGAGAGTACAAAAACGAAAAATAATATGGAGATATCTATAAATATTGTTTTTGACTTTTGGCCAGGATTTGGACTGAAATACTCCTTAGTGCGCTGGTTCGTTTGTGTCTCCTTGAATGATTTCATCACCCGTTACACATGATGGATTCCCAGGCGTTTCCTGATTCATCTATTATCAACTTCTGACAGATGTTGATCAACTTCTGCCAATGTAAACATTATCCCTAGTAGCACAGTTCGGATCGATTTGGTTACAGCAACTCCAATGTGACTAGATTTAGTCGCATATGAGCCACAACGACTGTTATGTGACAAGTGTGTTACTCGGGATATTCCTAGCAAGTTTCAGTCTTAATTTCAAAAATATTTACCGGCACTTTAAAAGTTAATGTGTCTCATTTACATCGAGTACAGTCTTTATCCATCTACTGTTTGTTTGTTCGAGGTCGAAACATGTTACAAATCCTTTATAATCCCGACTAGAAGAGCATAACTGAAACTGAACACAAAATTAACATATTGTGATATTTATAACTAATTTTAATACAATTTTGTTCTTAGCAGCTATTATCTTTCCAATGTTGTAACAGGATTTTATCATAATATGATTTGAAAAATGCTTAACACCGAATTGCCCAACAGTAGGCAATTAAAATAGATGTAGCAAAGTCTTCCAGCCACATAGATATCACAACGCTGATATAATTTGCAAAGGTTGCCTTATTTGTAATGTTGTTAGTTTCATGTTCTCGAAAAATATTCTTGTTCAGACAAAAACAAAAGTTCCGTATTGTTGATCACAATCTGGGGACTTATCAGAACTGTAAGAATTTGCATCTGCACAGAAGCAATATATTTTGTATCTGATTCTGTTAAAAATTTCTAACAAAATATGTTATTTTTATGATAAAATTGTAACAAAATTTGATAGTTTTTTGTTTCCAGTAGTGTGATTTTTGATAGAAATTTAGATATTTTAACAACATCCTGCACCACGTTTCTAACAAATTTTGTTATAAAAATTTAGTATAACATAATAACATAGGTTGATATAATTTTGATATGACCTTCTAGTCGGGATCCTATCGTAGTTGGCAGGGGATGAGCTTTATTCATCCATTAAAAAAACGCATATATAATCGGTTTCATGCAATACACGCACAACTCGAAAAAAAAACTTAAGTATTTTTGTAAATATTACCAACTCTATGGATATTTCTGCATGTGTTGATACAAATGGATTAGTCTTAAACTTTTCAGTAAAAAACTTCCAAAAAAGTTCGAGAAATTTTTTTTTTTTTTTTGGCAAATCGTTAGATTTTGAAATTAGCATAGCTTTTGATATATTATAAATTTCGTCCTAGGTCCTGGGACATCAAGTAATGGTGATCAGATCCACAAGCGTAAACATGATATTTGGTTTTGAAGCCCTTTATTGATCTAACAGTTGTTTCTGCAGTGCAAGTGGAACAAATCACCCTTTCCTATTTAAGTTTTTATCGAAAGTTATTTCATATGTAGGATCGTTTTTAACATGTTTTGTAACAGTAACCTGTAGGTTGTACTAAGTATATAGGAACTGTTAAAAATGAAAAAAAAATGATCCATAAATTATTGCACATCATTACAATTTCCCATAAAAAAGTTTCATCTTCTTATTGGCATTACATCCCCACACTGGGACAGAGCCGCCTCGCAGCTTAGTGTTCATTAAGCACTTCCACAGTTAATAACTGCGAGGTTTCTGAGCCAGGTTACCATTTTTGCATTTGTATATCATGAGGCTAACACGATGATACTTTTATGCCCAGGGAAGTCGAGACAATTTCCAATCCGAAAATTGCCTAGACCGGCATCGGGAATCGAACCCAGCCACCCTCAGCATGGTCTTGCTTTGTACCCGCGCGTCTTACCGCACGGCTAAGAAGGGCCCCACAAAAGTTTCAAACGATTCATAAATATTTGCCTTTCAAGCATCATTCTAAAAAAGCATGCACTGTAGTTGCATTAATCTTCCTACGAATTCTAGATTTTGCAGGACTCTTTCCTTCAGCGGACACTTTACTTCCTTTTGAACTCGCTAAAAATAGAGCGAATATATCCTTAACGGGTTTCGAGCACTTGAGAATTTTCCACAAATCAAACATAAATTAGAACTTTTAAAATCACAAATTGAAATAATTAAAGAAAAAATTTCCATAAAGAAATCAAAATGTTCCATTGCAGAAAAAAAAAATTTCATAACAAAATCAATATTTAGCAATAAATAATTACAAATATTTTTTCCATAAAAAATGAAAAACTTTAAAAATAATAATAAAGAACAATAAAAAATATGAAAATTTCCATAAAGAATTATAGAAAAGCAATAAAATCAAGCATTTTTCCATAAATGACTCCTTCTTGTTTATTGTTCATTGAAAATTTTATCAATTTATTTATTCCTTTTTTTGCATTTTTTATGGAAACTTTCTTGTTTTTTATTGCTCTCCATTGATTTCTTTATGTTTTTAAAAGTGCTAATTTATTTTTGTTCCATGGAAAATTCTTAATTGTTTATGAAAATTTTGCATCACTTTTTATAATTTCCTATACCCTGAATTCTTTATTGGCATTTTCCTAATTTCTTATTATTTTTTTAAATTCTTTATGGAAATTTTATTTTGCTGTCCTTAACTAATGCAGAAAAAGAAGTGGCAGCTAGGCGGAAGGCTTCCTATTTAGAGAATTATCCGTAATAACCACTCCCTCAAATTGGCAGTTAATTTTTTTTTTAATAACGTAATGCATACATTAATTTGCAAGGTCCATGGTGGTCTAGTTTCAATTATATTTTGGAAGCTTTATTGTTAAACTTGTCTGGGTACCAGATTCATTTGCAAGTCTAAATTTAAACGGAATTCAATTTATACATGGGACTGTAGTGATAAAAATTTATGGTATTATTTTATTTATCCAGTCATTATAAATCATTCAAGATTTCATGATTTACCTGCCGATAGAAACATCATTTGTACATTTTCAGGACTTGTTTCGAATCATTATATTTGTAGTTGTCATATTTATCGTATTCAGAAGCTTCTAATTTACGTGATTGTGGAGAGTTACAATCGCTCTGCCAAGCGGATAAATGTGCGGATACAAAACAAGACTATGTTTAAAGTGGCTGAGATCAATTGTCGGCTGAGACTTTTTTCCTAGGTTGAAATTTTTTGATCTTCCCTGGACTTAGAGTGCCATCCTGTTTTGCCGCATGATATGTGAATGCAAAAATGATAACTTAATACCTGTGGAAGGGCTGAATGAGCACTAAGCTGCGAGGTGACTTCCCTCCGCTACATTTTAGCACGTGATTTCTGGATAAACCCCAAGTGTACAAGGAATTCGATGCCTCGTCAAGTGAGCCAAGGGAGAGGTCGGAGAAGTACTTTCTCCTTTTTAAAAACTGCTCCCTGTTGACCGCAGCCGGTCAATGGGTCCAAAACCGGTCCTTCCGGATAAGAAGCAACCCCAACAACTGCGACGACGACGGCAACGATGACTCCGGCAGACGCAGAGAGGGAGACACACCAATAATCAGTTGTTCAAATGAAACCGAAATTTATTCACATTGGCGATGCACCGATCCCCCGAGTTTGCGCGCCATCGATAGCATAATAGTGAACAACAGCCCCAACATGGGAAGATGATGGCAAATGGAGAGAAAAAAAACTTAAATGTATATTTTATATGCGACAGGGAGGCTCAGTCGCCGCGGATCCATAGATCCGCCATTGGAGAAGAGAAGTATGCCCGCGAATGAAGAGAAATGGTGCAGTGGTGCTTTTTGCAGGATGAAAAAAGGCGGAAGTAGTGCTGCCAGATTAGTCATTTCGAGTTGACATTCAGACCATCGTATCGTATCGATGCAATTTGCATGGTGATTTGGAAGGATAATTAGAGAAAATTGGTGGCAAGTTTGATTATGATAATTATGCATGCATATGCGGTGGAGCAAGCTCATCAATGTCGTTTGTGGTATGGAATATGTGTATAGTTTATAAGTAACCTAATTGTGATAAACATAATGGCGCTATGAAAACAAACATCTTTTGCATTTCTCCATGAATGCATATTTCTTCTGTATTTCGTTTTCGTTAATTGGAAAGTTTCCAAATATGTATTGACATGGATTTCCAGAAGATCATTTTACAAGTTTTAAAACGAGTGCATATTCATATATTGACATGAAATTTGCACTAAATACAAAATACGAGAAACTCATAGATGAATTTCGCGCCAACCCTTCTATGGGGCTGGCAGCACCATCTCAGAATCGAATGAAACTTGGTGGGCAAACTTAGTTTTTCAAAAATTGTCAAGAATAACAATTGCGACTTTCGATAAGATTCATGGAGTAAATGTAGTGTCGAAAATAAATTCATCAAATGTAACATGGATATTTCCGCATATTATCCAATTATATACCTAAGCTTTACTGTAAGAGTTATAGTTTCTTTATTTGTGCTAATAACCATTTGAAGATGGTATATTTTCTAATAATACACTATATGTCCAGATTCTCCAAAATGGGTGCTATGGCTATGGCAAAATAGATACTAGTTTCATGTGTTAAGCCCGGAGTCCACTGTTTGTCACGTTGACAAATATTTGTCAAGTTTAGCCGGACATCTATCAGACTGATTAAAAATCGAAATGTATTTCAGGCTGATTTGACAAATATTTATTATCATGACAAACAGTGTAATAAGGGCTTTACTATTCGGAAGAGACTTGAATCACTATTCCATTTATATCGGCACAGGTACAGGGGCGGGGGTTGTCTGTAATTTGCGTTTTAACACAATATTGAGTAATAATAAAAGTAAAACTGAGTTCTGCAAAATTCCTTCCTTAGTATTCCACAGTCATGGCAACACTGAGTAAATCCAAATGCGGTAATAAACTACCGTCAACACGACATGTACCGCGAAGCTGTGATTGCGCGACAACAAGCGGCAAGTGAAGTACCTTTCCACTCGCTGGATGTAGCGCTGTGGCACTGTACCTTACCTTACCGACTGCTGGCTGCTGCACTTCCTCCTTGCATTCGCTGCGCATCGCTTCTTCTTTTGACCTTTAAGGTCTTTTCGTGTATATAGTTTTCACTTTTGACGATCGTGTGATCGTTGGCGTTTTGGGATTTTTGTTCGCGTTTTCGTTGCCTCTCCTCCACCCTCGTTATTTTTCCGTAACGCGACAACCGTGAGGTAATGGTAATTTTTCTTGTTGTGAATTTTCCGTTGCTTCGTAGTGGCGGCAATGGTTGATTACTCGTTTAGTTGATTCGTTTAGGGTCAGGTTTTTTTCCTTTGATTTATTCGTTTCAACGCTGATCGATGTGTCGAGGACAATTATCGAACATTATTAAATTCGCATGATTTATTGTGATCGTGGTCGCCGGTTTTTCCTATGATGATTTATGGCCGAAAAACGAAGACTGACAGGCATTGAACGGAACCAACAAGCTGTAACAGTCTCTTAACGATTTGATGTGCCGAGGCATGGGAAGAGCGAATTATCTCACCCACTTGTTCGCTGAACGTTCGTTGGTGCGCAAGTTGCAGATGGTCCGAATTTGTGACGAGAAGAGTCAGAGGTTGCATAAGTTGGAGGAAAGCGAAATTTTGAAAAGATGAACAGTAATTAGGGGTTGAAGCTGGCCAATGCTGTAAAGGTCAACCTAGGAATGAGGCAATCAGTGTTTTATGAATTCAATTAAGAAATGATTTCGGAGAGGTTAGCTCATGAACATGTGTTTGAAGGTTTTATTGAAACTATTTCCAAATTTGGATTGACTATACATAAGAAGAACAATGTTTTTGTTCAATTTCAAAGGCTATAAATCCATACCGTTTGCATCTCTATCCTATACGTTCAACGTGACCACTTCATTTTTTCAACTTAAAATTTATTTATTAATTCATTTTTGTTTAAATACATTAGTGATTGGTCGTAAGCCCTTTATCTTTACTTATAACATTATTAGTGTTTAGGTATTTTCATGTTTTTAATCAGGAAACTTCTACATGTTATCCTTGGAGTTTTAGATGATGAGTTTAAGCGCAGCTCTCAGCAGACCGGCATACCGTATTCGATCACAGGGAGGATGATTTGCTTGTAGACAGCAAGCTTATTTTTCAGGGACAATGACGAAAGACTCAAAGGGTATAATACTTTCTACAAAACTTCATACTGTGTCATAGTCTTGTCAACCTGTTGCCGGAAAATAAGCTTGCTGTCTAGGGTTGAGCCAAAGTAGTCGGCCTCATTGGCCAATTCCACAGTCATTGAGAATGATTTTACAGTCCTCAGGCGGAACATGTTTTGGAGATTTTGAATGGAGAAAAATGATGACCTGGGTCTTCGTTGCGTTGGTTTAGATCTTCCAGCTGGTGAGGTACTCTGTCAGAACATCCAGGAGTTTTGCCACTAGCGCATTGAAACTCAATCTGCAATCGGAATGTCCTTGTTGACACGTAATAGTTGATGATTTGCACCTGGTAGCTGGGAAGATGTAACGATGTATTTAGTTTGTACACCATGCCATCATGCCATACGTTGACGAATGCCATCTCGACATCGAGTAAGGCCATGACGGATGTTTTCCAGACAAACTTGTTCTGTCTGAAGACGTTTGTATCTCGGATCAGGTGGTGTACGGTAGATCAACCACGTCGGAAACCAAACTGTTCCTCCAAACAAGGGCTTCGAAATTCAGGATGTTGTCGAAGGCTGGGGTCTTCATCTTTTTCTGATGATTTGATATGGGCCATCAATTCGCCAGCTGAGATCTCCAACTCCTCCGAAAAGTCGTTGGGAGTCAAATGGATGTTGTTAGCATGCTCGTTGACGGCTTCTTCGTGTGGATTACCGATATTCTGTCCAATATTGTGCGAGCGGAGACCGAATACGGAGACGTATTTCGGTGACCTTCTCTGCAGGAGAAATCAAGCGATTCTAAGAGTCATTGTTGTCTAATCGGATCAAACGTGGAATGGGCCCAGGGCTTGGATTAAAAAAAATTGGATTGGGTTTGGATTGGATTTGGATTTGGATTGGATTTGGATTGGATTTGGATTGGATTTGAATTGGATTTGGATTGGATTTGGATTGGATTTGGATTGGATTGGACTGGATTTGGATTGGTTGGATTGATTGGTTGGATTGGTTTGGATTGGTTTGGATTGGTTTGGTTGGATTGGTTTGGATTGGTTTGGATTGGTTGGATTGGTTTGGATTGGTTTGGATTGGTTTGGATTGGTTTGGATTGGTTTGGATTGGTTTGGATTGGTTTGGATTGGTTTGGATTGGTTTGGATTGGTTTGGATTGGTTTGGATTGGTTTGGATTGGTTTGGATTGGTTTGGATTGGTTTGGATTGGTTTGATTGGTTTGGATTGGTTTGGATTGGTTGGTTTGGATTGGTTTGGATTGGTTTGGATTGGTTTGGATTTGGATTGGTTTGGATTGGTTTGGATTGGTTTGGATTGGTTTGGATTTGGATTGGATTTGGATTGGTTTGGATTGGTTTGGATTGGTTTGGATTGGTTTGGTTGGTTTGGATTGGTTTGGATTGGTTTGGATTGGTTTGGATTGGTTTGGATTGGATTTGGATTGGTTTGGATTGGTTTGGATTGGTTTGGATTGGTTTGGATTGGTTTGGATTGGTTTGGATTGGTTTGGATTGGTTTGGTTGGTTTGGATTGGTTTGGATTGGTTTGGATTGGTTTGGATTGGTTTGGATTGGTTTGGATTGGTTTGGATTGGTTTGGATTGGTTTGGATTGGTTTGGATTGGTTTGGATTGGTTTGGATTGGTTTGGATTGGTTTGGATTGGTTTGGATTGGTTGATTTGGTTGGTTGGATTGGTTTGGATTGGTTTGGATTGGTTTGGTTGGTTTGGATTGGTTTGGATTGGTTTGGTTGGTTTGGATTGGTTTGGATTGGTTTGGATTGGTTTGGATTGGTTTGGTTGGTTTGGATTGGTTTGGATTGGTTTGGATTGGTTTGGATTGGTTTGGATTGGTTTGGATTGGTTTGGATTGGTTTGGATTGGTTTGGATTGGTTTGGATTGGTTTGGATTGGTTTGGATTGGTTTGGATTGGTTTGGATTGGTTTGGTTGGTTGGTTTGGATTGGTTTGGATTGGTTTGGATTGGTTTGGATTGGATTTGGATTGGTTTGGATTGGTTTGGATTGGTTTGGATTGGTTTGGATTGGTTTGGATTGGTTTGGATTGGTTTGGATTGGTTTGGATTGGTTTGGATTGGTTTGGATTGGTTTGGATTGGTTTGGATTGGTTTGGATTGGTTTGGATTGGTTTGGATTGGTTTGGATTGGTTTGGATTGGTTTGGATTGGTTTGGATTGGTTTGGTTGGTTTGATTGGTTGGATTGGTTTGGATTGGTTTGGATTGGTTTGGATTGGTTGGATTTGGATTGGTTTGGTTGGTTTGGATTGGTTTGGTTGGATTGGATTTGATTGGTTTGGTTGGTTTGGATTGGTTTGGATTGGTTTGGATTGGTTTGGATTGGTTTGGTTGGTTTGGATTGATTGGTTTGGATTGGTTTGATTGGATTGGTTTGGATTGGTTTGGATTGGTTTGGATTGGTTTGGTTGGTTTGGATTGGTTTGGATTGGTTTGGATTGGTTTGGATTGGTTTGGATTGGTTTGGATTGGTTTGGATTGGTTTGGATTGGTTTGGATTGGTTTGGATTGGTTTGGTTGGTTTGGGATTGGTTTGGATTGGTTTGGATTGGTTTGGATTGGATTTGGATTTGGATTGGTTTGGATTGGTTTGGATTGGTTTGGATTGGTTTGGATTGGTTTGGATTGGTTTGGATTGGTTTGGATTGGTTTGGATTGGTTTGATTGGTTTGGATTGGTTTGGATTGGATTTGGATTGGTTTGATTGGTTTGGATTGGTTTGATTGGTTTGGATTGGTTTGGATTGGTTTGGATTGGTTTGGATTGGTTTGGATTGGATTTGGATTGGTTTGGATTGGTTTGGTTGGTTTGGATTGGTTTGGATTGGTTTGGATTGGTTTGGATTGGTTTGGATTGGTTTGGATTGGTTTGGATTGGTTTGGATTGGTTTGGATTGGTTTGGATTGGTTTGGATTGGTTTGGATTGGTTTGGATTGGTTTGGATTGGTTTGGATTGGTTTGGATTGGTTTGGATTGGTTTGGATTGGATTGGATTGGTTTGGTTGGTTTGGATTGGTTTGGATTGGTTTGGATTGGTTTGATTGGTTTGGATTGGTTTGGATTGGTTTGGATTGGTTTGGTTGGTTTGGATTGGTTTGGATTGGTTTGGATTGGTTTGGATTGGTTTGGATTGGTTTGGATTGGTTTGGATTGGTTTGGATTGGTTTGGATTGGTTTGGATTGGTTTGGATTGGTTTGGATTGGTTTGGATTGGTTTGGATTGGTTTGGATTGGTTTGGATTGGTTTGGTTGGTTTGGATTGGTTTGGATTGGTTTGGATTGGTTTGGATTGGTTTGGATTGGTTTGGATTGGTTTGGATTGGTTTGGATTGGTTTGGATTGGATTTGGTTGGTTTGGTTGGTTTGGATTGGTTTGGATTGGTTTGGATTGGTTTGGATTGGTTTGGATTGGTTTGGATTGGTTTGATTGGTTTGGATTGGTTTGGATTGGTTTGGATTGGTTTGGATTGGTTTGGATTGGTTTGGATTGGATTTGGTTGGATTTGATTGGTTTGGATTGGTTTGGATTGGTTTGGATTGGATTTGGATTGGTTTGGATTGGTTTGGATTGGTTTGGATTGGTTTGGATTGGTTTGGATTGGTTTGGATTGGTTTGGATTGGTTTGGATTGGTTTGGATTGGTTGGATTGGTTTGGATTGGTTTGGATTGGTTTGGTTGGTTTGGATTGGTTTGGATTGGTTTGGATTGGTTTGGATTGGTTTGGATTGGTTTGGATTGGTTTGGATTGGTTTGGATTGGTTTGGATTGGTTTGGATTGGTTTGGATTGGTTTGGATTGGTTTGGATTGGTTTGGATTGGTTTGGATTGGTTTTAATTGGTTTGGATTGGATTTGGATTGGATTTGGATTGGATTTGGATTGGATTTGGATTGGATTTGGATTGGATTTGGATTGGATTTGGATTGGTTTGTGGATTAATGTTAGGTTGGATTTGGAGAATGTTGAGATTATGAATTTGATTTGCATTGATTTGGTTATGATTTCGTTTCAATTCGAGTTAAATTTTGATTTGATTTGGTATTTAATTGTCACTTGTCATAAAACGATTTCGTACAATTCTATTTATTTCCACTACTTGATTGTCCCTTTGACAGATGCGTATTTCGACCTCAACAGTAAGGCTTTCCTCAGTGTCTCATACTTAACTGGACGAGTCTCATGACAAGTAAATACATTCACCTAAAACCTCAAAATGATTCTCGTATATTCAATTGTACTGATTTGAAATGGGTCGATTTTCTTATCCATCAATAACTAAAGAAGCATATCAAAGTATTTAAAAATTCTGCCATCAATCTCCAACTATCTCGAAGTCACCAATCGGAAACTATTCCAGTAGGATATGATTGCTCAATCTCGACAACACAGTTTCCACAAATTGAATTGAATTTGTTATACCATTTGCGTAGCTGCCACCATTCGAAATGGTTAGCCTGAAGAAACGTGATGAACTTTTTCAATTCAGCTGTCATCTGCATCCTAATGGTTCTGCAATAAATCAGCCCGCTACAATCCAACCAACCGGCACTTCAGATGGTATTAAGTTCGTTGACATGATCTTGAATGGAGTCGTAGATGACACCATGGCGGCTATAAAAGCTTTGACTGCCCGCAGATAGACTCGCAGTTGCTGAAAATGAAATGATTTTTTTTCACCGCCTCGAGTACACGCCTTTTTTGCATTCCTCGTTGGATTCGGTTCGAAACCAGTCGGTACCTACCGCCACGAAGGCCGGCCAAGCAGCACGCACGAAAGTGTCATAAAAATCGGCTGTTTATCTGTGTCCGAAAGCACGTATGCCGCACCGGATCCTACCGAAGAAATAAACGGAGAAATTTCTTCCACAAAAGAGATATCTGCGTCTGGTCAGTGGCGGTGATGACGATGACATTTTAATATGTAGTCAAAAAGCGCAATTAAAGCTGCCAAAATGCTCCTGTTCTGTGGATAATTGCCCCGAGGCTGTTGATCATAGCTTGCATTTGCAATCTAGAGTAGGGTAGGTGATCGTGGCTGAATCTGTATAAAAATCTTTTACATTGAATTTTTCAAATTGTTTGATTTTGGTCACCTATATTAGTATTATAATAATATATTTTTCTACTATTTAGTACTTTCCAATGTTTCCTTTGGGTTCTTTCACGAAACGATAATGATCATTTTGGATACAATAACGGTAAGAGTAAATTACATGTGTTAATGGACCCGAAAATTGGTAGCCACTGTGTCGGACGGAATGCGAAATGTTGTTCCGCAGTCTGAACTGTCTCACAAAAAATGAGACGAAAGTGAATCGCCACTCTTGGTCTCGCATACTGCATTCATCATAAAATCGGCAGTCATTTACAAATTTCACAGTTGGAATATCTAAACGGAAGGCTTCATTTACATATTAATGTGTGGTATTTGATACATGCCCTCCTTAGTCGTGCGGTAAGCCGTGCGGCTACAAAGCAAAACCATACTGATGGTGGCTGGGTTCGATTCCCGGCGTCGGTCTAGGCAATTTTCGGTTTGGAAATTATCTCGACTTCCCTGGGCATAAAAGTATCATCGTGTTAGCCTCATGATATACGAATGCAAAAATGGTAACTTGACTTAGAAACCTCGCAGTTAATAACTGTGGAAGTGCTTAATGAACACCAATCTGCGAGGCGGCTCTGTCCCAGTGGCGGATGTAATGCCAATAAGTAGAAGAATAACTATTTGTAGTAAGGTGAATGAATTTGATGTTTTTGATTTGATCAAACATACATTGTATGAAACGAATTTTTATTTATAATTTTTTATTATTAGTCATCATCAGAACAAAAGAAGTAGGAAGGACTCACTTGATACTTTACAAGCTACAACTCCTCCCTGATGAGCCTACACTGAATGGAGTATTCTTCTCCACTGAACTCGATCCTTGGCCAACAGCGGCAAGCCATCGTATATGCAGCCTATTGTCTCTTACAAATTCTCTACGGAATATAGGGGAAGGTGGGGAGACTTGATCCCCGGGGAGACTTGATCACCCCTTGTTTTATGGAGAACTAAAGTAGGGGAAATGACGGCTTTGGCAGGTTTTGTTCTATTATTGGCAGGGTGGTTTTGTGGGCCGAATTAAATGAAATTTGGCCACAATATTCTTTGATATGCAAAGAATGTTTGGCCCAAATTTGAGCATATTCAGTCATAAAAAAACCCCTGACAATAATAGAACAAAACCTGCCAAAGCCGTCATTACCCCTAGTTTTGTTCCAGCGTATTTTTTAGTATAGATCCTCTAGACAAATGAGCTTTATGTGGTGAGTTATTTTTTGGATTGACAACCTTATTTATTCTGCAGGGCGCTTTGTATGTCTTGACCTTCCCGAAGATTTTGTTTGGTCACGCAAAATTTGAACAATGTTTCATAACAATGACCAAATGCTTTCGTTTTTTCACAGCTCAAAGCCATAAATATGCTTAATGATCTTTTTTTTTTTCTTCCTAAACAATGGAGGATCTGCTCAACAGACATCCTGGGTTGACCGAGAAGTGCTGGGTTAGGGGCCACCTCCATTGAGGGAGGCAGGGCTGCATCCCCGACCAGCTAAACCGTTTCCATTGCCGCCAAACCCATCGTCCCTTCGGTACAACCAGAAAGTAATGCTTCAAAGGGGGGCCAGTGCATGACGCACCCTCGAGGTTAGCTGCGTGTCCTTGCAGCATCGAACATCATGACTCGCTGTTTTAGAAGAACACCATGGTATCGTGCCAGCGCATTGCCGGCTTTCCAGGTGGCCTTACCACGCCCTATGTCCTCGGAAGGTGGGCAGGGTCGACTTCGCGCCTGCTTCCCTCTGCACGACTGGTATCAAGAATGATGATGCCGCGTGCACCCCAAATTGACCTTTCTGCGATAGGGCCTATTCGCCAGCACACAGAGGGACTTGCCGACGCGAGGCCTACGCCTGCCCCAGCCTTGACGAGGACCCCTTTCCGTCCTCGGGCTCGGAACCAGCCTGGTTGACCGACGCCGCGAAAGCGACGATACAATGTTGTTCTTCGCGCGGCCACTTGTTCGATAAAAGGATCGAGTTCGACCACAGAGCATGACCACCGGTATGACCCATGAAGCCGACTCCGATCCCTTGGACCACCTCTTATTTGCGCCTGAACTAGCCATCCTTGAGTCCACGCGCCACCTTCTGTGTAGCTCCGAGACGATTTGGGCGATAGCCGATAAAACGGCGTTCCAGCCAACTTCGTCTTCGAACTAGGTTGTCCGGGGTAGTGTCCAGACCACATGTGGCAAGCATGTGGTCACGCATTGCGCGAAAACGTGAGCACACGAACAACACGTGTTCCGCCGTTTCCTCTAAACCTGCGCACACCAAACACTCGGGCGAAGCCGAGCAAGCCAGCTGCTTTACCTGCACTTTGATTTTGCAGCACGCTTAAACGCCGGGCACATCAGGCCCCCATGGGGTGCTTGCTGTTCACAGCTTTGCTGGAACAAATCAAACAATTGGGAGGTTCGTGCAGCATTGTGCCTGATGTCCCTCCAATCCGCAGCGTCGGCAGAGATTGCTTCTGTCAGGGCCTTTGCAGTCCCATTGCTTGTGCCCCGGTTCCAGGCACTTGAAGCAAACTTCGGGTTGCTCGTATATGCGCACAGTGCATACCGACCATCCCACCTTGACGCTCCCTAACTTGACTACCTTGGAGGCGTCCGCTGCAGATAGCCGAACCAATGCTACCTGCGTCCCTGCCGGACCTTTCCGTAGCCGAACGGCTGCGGTGGGCGTCTCCACTTCACACTGTCGCCGCAGTGCCGTGACGAGCTCTTCGACTTCAGTGATCTCGTCCAGGTCTTTAACCCTTAGATTCACCTCCGTCGTGAGTGCCCTCACCTTGACCGTCTCGCCTAGGACCTCCTCCGCCAACTTCTTGTAGGCGGCGCCCTTTTGCGAGACGCCCCGCTTCAGCTCGAGTATCATCTCGCCCATCCGGGTACGTCTTATTCGACGTACGTCGGCGCCGAAGTTCACCGAGCTTGACGTCACTCCTCATCGCCTTCAAAACATCCGAGTACTTAGCCTCGTCCGCCGTGATGACTAGGGCATCGCCCCTGGAGCGATTAGCGCCTACCCTCAACTTATTGCTACCCTCATTCGCCTGGCCCTTCTTTTCGACCCTTGACGTCTTCGATTTCCTCTTTTTCTTGACCAGGGTCCAGGAGGCGTCATTCCCTCTATTTCCCTGGTCTGGTGCGGCTGAGAACTTTCAGCCTGCCGTAACCTACCACCGTCTTGCCTGAGTAGACGGACCTTTCCAGGCCCTTCCTCCCCGGTTTTGGAGGTACCTGACCGGGGTTCAGCTTCCCAGCCCCACTACCCTTGTTCGGGGTAGTAACCCTCCGCGTTTTGGAGCGGCCCCCAGGGAGCTCATCCCCTGGAGACTGTCTCCCCCGTTTTTGTGTCTGCTCCGTTGGAGTAGTCACCCCCGACGTACCCGCAAATACTTGAGCCTCAGTCTGGGTAGACTTTGGCACCACCGTCTTAGCTGGCACGCCTTCGGTCGACTCGACTTTGCCCGAGTCCGCGAATCCTTGGGCCTCAGTCTGGGTAGACCTCGACTCCACCGATTTCACGGGTTTACACTTGGCCGTCCCGACCGCCCTCTCCAGCTTGGCGTCCAGCATCGACTTTCGAAGTTTCTGCAAGCTCCTCTTGAGGTCCTTGCTGATATTATGCTTCGATGACGCAAAGTCGATGATGGCGTCCAGCTGTTCCGTCGCCACCTCGAAGGCCGAAAGCCCATCGCGTTTGCGGTTCATCGCCTTCACAAGCCATGGGCCGTCAATAACCCCTTCCGGCGTTTTTATAGCCGAGAGGAAGGTTGAGTGACCCACGCTGGCGCTGCGCACTGAGCTGCCGACTATTGCCTCTGGCCTCCTAGGCGGAGACCTGAACAACCCACCTCTTGCGAAGGGGTTGTCGCCTACACTACTACCACTAATTGAAGAATTGACTTGGTTTTCCATTTTGGTCCCACGAGTTGCTCGGGAAAAAGAGGTCCACCACGCCAGAGCCCAGCATGACGCGGTAAAGGACAATTACTGTGGAGGGTGCCCAGGTACCCCACAGGCTCCGTTAAAGGCCTAGCTTATTATTTCACCCCCCTGGCCATGCATCCCCTCGGCACGGGTCGCTTGACGCCTTGGGATTAGGGGTTAGGGACGGTGGTCCCGGTCTAACTCGCAGTGGCCATGGGGAGGGGTCGTCAAGCCCTTGGACAAAGTCCCTGCTGCCCTCATACTTAATGATCTGTATTGATGAAAATGTCAACATTCCATCAAAGTTTTAGGATATTTGGATTTGAATTCTTGTGGGAAGCTGGATGTACATAATTAATTAATCTATTTCTATATAATAAAAATAAGTTGAGATTTCTTTGCTGACGATTTAACTCGCGAACGGATTGCCCGATTTGCAAGATTTTTTCTCTAATCGATTCGTTTTGGGATCCGCAAGGTTTGTATATACAAAAAGTTGGTGAATTTAACATGGAAATGTAAAAAAAACAATAGAATACAATTTTGAGTCAGCTGTTGAGGAAAACAAAACAAACGCACGGAAATTGATCTAGGGTGCGGTGCTGCAAATAGTTTATTGTGACATTTGCAACACCCGGGCAAAGCTGGGTTTCTTTCGCTAGTTTCGGATAATTTTTAGATAGCCATATATCTCATCAGTTTTCATGTCCGTTTATAATATACTACCTTATGAAATACCGCCGTCGGGGTGACAATGGGTCAAATGGGGGTGAGAATGGGTCACTGTGTCAACTTTTTAGAATGCTTGTAGAATAGATTAAATGTATCTGAGGACAAGAAAACTAAATTATAAGAGACCTTTTTGAACGATTTTGTTATCTGACCTTCAGACTGTCGGTAAGAGCGATGACCCATTTTCACCCCCCAGACGCATCGTGACGGTACGCTTATTTTCATCTACAGCGAAAAAATAGGGGGTACCTCAATGAAAGCATAAGTTCGAAGAAGTACCTATCAAGAAAAAGGTTGAGAACCGCTGTAATAGAATATTAAGTTGAAAAGCAGGCCAAGTTGCAGTTGAAATGTAGAGCCATTGAAATGTTTTTTGGATTCTGAACAGTTTCAACTTAATATAGAACAATAGGTTCGAGAGTGCATTGCCGTGCTTCAATACATCTAAAATTTCAAATGATGTGGAAATTTCATCCGTTACCCTTACACTTGATTTCCAATAATGTTTGACAAAATTATTTTCAACAATCCGAACGTACCGTGCGGGGCTTCTTTTGACTCCGGGGGCTAGTTTGGATTTTAATTTTCTAGAAAAACTAAATGGAAGAAAGTTGTCATTCAACTATCAACAAGACATCCGAATGTTGATTATAGCAATTTGATAGAAATTCGCGCTGTAATTCTTGTTTCAAAATGTCCAAAGTTGCCCCCGATTTGATAAAAGAAGCCCCGCACGACGGTATTTGATTTGTAGTTCTGTCGAATGTGCCGATCTTCAAGTGCGGAAAGTTGACTATTCCTTGGGAATTCCTACACAATTCGAACCAAACCTATAAATTTCCGTTCAAGTTGATGACCTTCGTGTTTATTAACATAGAATTATTAAGCATATGCGGTATTTCGAAAAATTTCGTTTCAGGTGGTTCGAAACGAAATTCCGCGGAATTTCGCGGAATTTGAGCATGGCGAAATCTGATTTCTTGATTTCGATTCGTTTCGTAGAATTAAAATAAATTCGCTAGAAAAAACTAGCTTCTAACGAAATTTAACGGAATTCCGCGGAATTTCCTAACAAATTTAAACTAATCCATACTAGGGGAACTGTTCCGATCTCCATCTTACTGTACATATATCCATCTCATTGCTAAACAAAGAAATACGGCACCAAATTCGTCGCTTCTTTTTGTCAACATGCGTGCTCACTGCTGAAAAAAATCATAAAAATAATTTACAAACCAAATTCCTTTCCATTGCTTTGTTTTTGATGGGATGGAAATAGGAGCTATGAGATGAAGTGGCGAACCGTTCCCCTATATATTATAAAAAATTTTGGCTGCGCCGCTGAACAAAATCGTTAAGTTATTTTTAAAACTTTAGGTTATACAAATTTTTCTATTAACGCTTACTACATAACCCCATTCTTAGTCGACAAATACGTAAGTAGTTTTCTTCTATAAAACGTCTTCAGTGTCTCCATTTTTTAAATTTTGTGATATATTTTTACTATTTGCACAATATCAATGCGGAATCGATCGTGTTGCTACTGGTTTTGGACGGCAACTAGTCCGGGAGATCGCGAAGTGAAAAAAATCTACCTCGCGTAACAGAAATTTGTTTAACCAGTGTGCAATCGATCGTGTGGATGCTGATCACGCCAGCTAGTGTGGGAGAACGCGAAGTGATAAAACTAATGTCTGCATCGAAGAGCACCAAATTATTTAGTGCGGAATCGATCGTGTTGTAGAAGATTATAAAACGAAGCACATTGATCTTGCGTTGGATTGATTTGAAACATAGTTTTCGTCTTCTTGTTTTCAAAATAACTTCGTTTACAATAAATATTTTGTCGCTTACCAAGGGGTTTTACATGAATTACCTTCTCAACTAACCAACGATTCCTTTCCCGTAGCGCTCACGGAGATGCAGATTCCTCGGTCTCTTAAAACAATAAGTGTTAAACTAATTTTCCTCTTCTAATCCTAAAATGACTATACGTACGTGACCAACTCACAAGTTTCATTACCCCAAAATATGACCCCATGCAAAATTTGACCTCAATCGGACTTGATTTAGGGGTGCCTAAAATTCATCTAAGTTTTGAAATTTTTACCCATGAAAATTTTCCCAAGGGGGGACCAAAGGAAAAGTCGAAAATCGAATTTTTGTTTTTGATGTCAAATGACCAGGGATTGAATTCTAAAGAGAAAGAGCAAGTCTCTTATTTATCATCTCTGTATACATATACGATTTGTATCACTCAGCGAACTGGACTATCGAAATTCCTAACTAGCGCCTTATGAATCTTCGACTGATTATTCCACCAACAGCGCTTCTTATACGCAGTTACCTTCTCGAGTATTCAAGCGTCGATGGGCGTGCGGTCTACACACCGGCCTCCCGACCCCGAGGTCCATGCATCGAACCCAGTCTGCCGCACTTTACTTTTTTTTTAAATGAAAATCATCGTTCATAAGGCAACATATTGAAATTCATACCGATTCCTTGTGGCAAATTTTCATAATTTGATTGAAAATCATACGTCCATTTTCCTAGCATACCGCGAGAAACTTTTTTCGCAAGCTGTCATGATAGAGAACTGATTCGGGATGTTATACCTCATGATAAATTTCTTTTAGAAAGCTCCAAATGTGGGGAGCACTGGCTCTGATGATGCATTTCAACTTGTTCTACACAGCTGTGCAGTAACTAACACTATAGGAGCGAAAACATAGCGAAAATCACCATTTTTCTGCCTATCCGATTCTGTTTTATCGCACTTGTATACAAGTTTGATAAATTTGTTATCATGGCTTGTTATGATTCGGAACAGTATTTGCCTCTCTTTTATCGTTGTTCGTTATCTATTGAGAGCGATTTCTGCAAACCCTGCAAATGACTTAAAAATGAATGAAACGTCAAGATCTGATGTTAATTAAAAAAAAAATATTGGAAAAAATCGATTTTTTTTCTTAGAACATTTTTGTACAAAGATTTGAAAAAAAATGAACAAAAATTGTGAAAAAGCGGGCTTAAACATGAGCCCTGGGGGAGACCCATGTAGCTAATTCGTGAAGTTGCCGAGTCACCATGAGAAAAACTCATACGCTTCTCTGACAACGAATTGTACAAATAATTGTTCAAAATTAGTGAAAGTCCACACGAGTGGAGTTTGTCGGATAAGACATCGAAGCAAACTGAATCAAAAGCACCCTTAATGTCCAAAAACACTAAGCCCATTTGCCCTTTTTTAGCGAAAGTAAGATGAATTTCTGAAGAAAGCAATGGTAGACAGTCGTTCGTTCCCTTGCCCCTGCGGAAACCAAATTGTGTATCTGATAAAAAAAAACTATTCGATTCAACCCATTTGTCTAGCCTGAAGAGAATCATCACATCGCGATGGGGCGATACGAATTATAATCCGACACGGGTTTTCCGGGTTTCTGGATGGCTATCACCCTCACTTGCCTCCAATCATCCGGAACAATGTTGCACTCCAGTAACTGGTTGAAAAGGCTCAATAAGCGCCTCTTCGCGACGTCTGGGAGGTTTTTAAGCAAATTGAACCTGATTCTATCCATCCCTGGAGCGGAATTGTTAAATGAAAGGAGAGCAAGCGAGAATTCAATCATCGAAAAGGGCCGATCCATTTCACTACTGCTGTCAGCAAAAGCATCACGTAGCTCTTGTTTCACCGGTACCGAATCCGGACAAACTTTCTTTGCGAAGTCAAGTATCCACCGCGACGAGCTTTCACGATCTTCATTTACGGACGACGCGTTGCGCATTCTTCTCCCAACGGTCCACAGAGTTTTCATTGAAGTCTCGCGCGATAAACCTTCAACGGAAGTGCGCCAATATCCACGTTTCTTAACTTTGACCAGTTTCTTAAACTGGATCTCGATGTACCATTTGTGAAGAACGATCGAACTGTGTTTCCGAAATTCTTTGAACGCGGCGGATTTCTTGCGATGAAGTTGTGTATCCCATAACAGTTGTTCTCATATGCCAAGGACACACGAACACAATAACTCAGTTTGTCGAGCTGATTGTATATAAGACTATGGGTCTGTGAAATTCAATCTGAAATACATATCTTTGTGCATTTTAGAAAGGTCTACAGGATTCTTCTAGTAAGCAAATGTATGCTATATATGTAGACGAAGAATAAGAAGGAATAAATTTTGGTCTAGTAATATCAATTCTATATCTGCGTATACGCCTGGCAGATGTGCATTAGAGTGGGGCGTCATGGTCATTTTTTCAAATCAATGGTTTTTCGAAGCCATTCTGGGTCCTGAACAACTGTGCAGAATTTGGGACCGATTGGTTGCTTCCTCGCTTTCCGCATCGCGTTTGAAGTTTGTATGGAAATTAGTATGGGAGAACGTATATTTTTGCATTTCTACTACTAGAGGCTTCAGTTCATCGTAAACCAAGTGGCACATTGCGTTAAAGTATAACCCAAAGGATGCCGAAAAACTTTGCTGAAGAAGGCACGTTGCAGGAACGTCCACGAAAAAAGTTATAACGCTTAGAACATTGAGTGTTCAAACCATATGCAAAAAATCGTTTATTCTGCCAGCACTGCCGTACTACGTAGACCAATAATTTAACTTGAGTGGTATTTCAAAATAATTGATCTTATAGGGCTTTAGAGCTAATGGGAGCTATCCGGAATCATTTCACAAAGAAAAAAATCCGACGAGAAGGAAGATGGGTTTTGCCCTTCGAGAACCATAGGTTGTCCGGTAGTGCTGGCAGAAACATTGATTTCTTGCATATGGTTTACACAATCAATTTTCGAAACGTAATAACATTTTTTGTAGACCTTTCAGCTACGTACCTTCTTCGGCAAAGTCTTTCGGCATCTTCCAGACTAGATGCTAACGTATTGAGTCACGTGATTGATGATAAATTGAAGCCGCTAAGAGCAAAAATGTAAAAAAGTACGTTTTCCCATACTAATCTCCATGAAAATTTAAAACGCGATGCGGCATGCGAGGTTGCAACCAATCGAGCCCATATTTTGCACAGTTGATTGGGGTCCCAAAACGATTCAGAAAAACCTTGATCTCACTTGATCGGACGAAGTTTACGTTTTTCCATACAACTGCGCCCCACTCTACTGTGCATACATAATTAAGTATCCCACTAGATAAAAAAATAAATTTAAGCATTATTTTTCAAATTTTGACTAACTCAATACTGTAAAACCACGCTGACAAGACAATATGAAAAATGCTTCAGCATAATCGCATAATTCTTAAGTGAACTAAGGTTTTAAACGAAATTTGAATCCGTTTATGAAAATGCCACAATTTCTTTATTTTTATATAGTTACTGGTTTAAAATTGATGAGATTCGGGAGCACACGCTCCACGATGAATTCCTTTGAAAGCGGCACAAATGCTGGGGTATTGCCTTACCGCCAATGGTACATGCGGCGAGAATGTGGAGATTTATCACAGATTGCCTCTTCTGTTATTATAACTCTTTTGGTCGCAAAACAGTTATTCGACTTCGAAAAAGTGAAATGAAAATTGCGTACATAATGTAAAACCAATTCAATAAAAATACCGCGGAAAAAAAATTTCATTTCGTTTCGTAAAATTTTGAATTAAATGAACCTTGATTTCGTATCGTTTCGAAGTCTCGAAAAGAAATCTATATATCGTCCCGTTTCGTTTTGAATCAACATAGACATTTTAAATTTCGTTTCGTTTCGTTTCGTTAGAAAAAAGTGTGTTATCGCATACCCTTAAGAATTATAGGTTAATTTAAATTTCAACGTGCTGTAATTTCATGGTTCATATTTTTGATAGAAAAATTGAAAAAAACGTCAACACGAACAACCGAACCTTGGTCCACAGAGTGAGTGCCTATCGCGTCAGCCTTGTTATACATTGTACATACTTATTAGAGTAGAATACAATTGTGTGTAATGATTATCTGTTATTTTCTATCACGAGTGTGTATGGATAAAAAGATAGTTTGTAGTTAATGCTGATATTCAATCATTATTTTGATAACTATATTATGTGATAATTATTGGCCAAATTGTAGAAGGTTTAACCAGTACCATTAAGAAACATTTTTCTTTACAAATATTCGATTTATTCTAATACGTATTTTTTTAAATCTTTTTGCAGGTATGGAAAAACATTCATAATTATTGTAGTCCAGGTATTTCATGACCATTTTCCACGAAGAAACTAACTAACACCCAAAGCACTTTTTTGAAGGTTAATAAGGCCGATACAAATATTAAATTTATTTTGTCACCCCCTTCAACTTTCCAAAAATATTAAGGGGGCAAAAAAATGCCACCATCCGGAGCATTCACTACCCGATTTCCAAGTTCTTCAACGAATGATCTCTTAACAACAGGATCTTCTAGTCGGTCAATGTTAATTCATCGCCCGAGCCTCTTCTCCCGCCGCTGAATCCGAGCAATGCGTTGTTGGATCTTGCCAACAAAATGATAGTCAAACGCGATGTCAGCGCTGCGTTAATTACGGACTCAAGAAGGCACCGTATCCATTTCCAGAGGAGCCAAATACTAGTCCTGCCAACTAAAAGTGGCTCTAGAGAAGTAAGTCAAACGCTACTGGCTACAGACAAGAGAAGCGGGTGCGGTTAGACTCCCTGGCCGACGATGGGAGGAAAGCCACAACAACCGGCGATAATCGCCTCCTCTACGATATTTCACGATGCCTGAATGGAACAAGGACAAACCCGTGGATACCAGAAAAAGACCCGACATGTCAGTCAGTCACCGATACTACTTATCAGCTGAAATTTTGGCTCGACCATTTAGAACAACTTCTTCAAGTTCTGACTACCTATCCTAAATCGAATATAGGGAAAAGTTGATAATTCTACGACGGCAGCAGCCAGAATTTCATCCGGATGATTATGTGAGAACCTTACTGTCACGCTTTGCATCATCCTGAATCGGTCTAGGTAATGCACCAAACCTCGAATACTGAACTCTATCTTGAAATGTTTGTACAATTGTACATGGGTGCTGAGAAGTAAACCAATCCCTGTGCCGTATAGCCTATGTATTGTGTAAGTTCGATTAGCAATTTTTACAATTTTACTTTTTACACTCTCAAGAAGCACGGTTGTTTACGATGTATCGTCCCTTACCAGACACCTGAGAAGACATCTCAGATCGTCCGGGGAGGTAAGGGGCTAGTGAAGCGCGCAGGCAGCAACCGCCGTGAATGAGTCAAAAAGACCCTACAGAAACCCTCGCAGCTCACCCGCGTATGTTTCTTGCATGGGTGAATTAAGCGTCCATTGCATCCTCTCTACGGGTTTGTCCGAGGTCGTATCTATGCCGCTAGCAAGTAGCATGGCATTCCAATAGTTTTAGGAACGTGACCATGCTTATATGACGTGATCCACCGATTCTAATTTAGACTTCACCTGTGTATTGTAACTACCAATAACGTCCATGCGTCTGTGGCATGGACATCCTTACGTCCCGAGCCAGCTCACCTCTTCCATTACTCAGGGCCGGCACAATGTGCTGGGGAAAACTCACCTGTTGCCTTCTTTCCACAATCTGAAAAACTTTATTTCGGTGCACGCAAAAAACTGGTAGCAAGATTTATAGTTTAAACACCCAATCAGAAGAATATATATATTGAGAAAATTGATTTTTGTTGAAATTTTTATTTTTTAGTCAAAGAATTACTAAATTCACTCACGGCTCGACTATCTGCTGGTGATGTCTTCGTCGTCACGTGTCGCCTACGGGTGCCGACGGCGATGTTGAACCGGTTAACTGGAGCGCTTCACCCTTCTCGGGCCGGGGACCGTTCCGATCGTGGAACGTGGTACGCTGTCGTATGGCTAACGACGCTTTATTGGGTCGTATGGTTACGGACGACCAAATGGGAGAGGAAACACTTCAATCGGCACTAGGTTTGCACTTGAGAGGGATTTTCTTAAACTCGCGGTTCTGACACCTTGCCTATCCAGCCCACTAACTTTAACCATGGATGGCGACCTCTCGCATCACTTGCTGGCCTCACGTTGGCGATAAGGAGGACCAGCTGCCACAAAGTGGCCACTAAAAGCACTAGCACCACTTTTAATGTCTTCGCGAGTAAGAAGGTGGAATTTACTTCCAATTTAGACTTTTAGGGTGATATGTTCACCAAAACGGTATCACTAACTTGCAACCTAGACTCTAGCCGATCACTTTGGATTAAAAACTTTTGGTTGTTTCCATCTGTGTTTCTGTAAGACCCCCCTGGTCTATGCTCAATGGGTGGTTAGAATTCAACAGGGTCGGATGAAGGATTATCAGGACAACCACTTTGACGTTACTCAAAGAATCTACCTCCAGCGGGAACTCACTATGCTTAGAGCATATCCATCAACATTGTCCTGAAAGGCACAATTCGCTAACACCTTATGGCTCTCAAAACTCAAAGGCCACACTGAAACAATTTCATCATCGAAACGTCCGGGAAGAGAGGTATGAAACCATTTTGAGGGTACGAGACCAACGAAGCAAAATAGGAAACGTAGTAATCTTTCAGAATCTCTAAACTGACTTTAAAACGTACCGAATACTCATGCTTATAATTGTATTGGAGTTTTATGCTTAACCTAATACATACATAAATTGGCCATGGGTTATAAACATATAAATTGTGACGTCACATTTACTTGCGCTTTGCTGGTACTTAAATCGGTGTAGGTCTTGTGTGCGGGGTAGAGGTGTGGTTGTTCATCATGGGTGACTCTGGCTTGGTCGAAAGTTGCCAGTGATGGTGCGTAGTGACAACGATAGAGACTAGAAGCGGGTGGCGTTCTTGCTGCTAGCCTTCAACGGAAAGTGGCGTTCGTCCTTTGGCCTCGACCGAGTTTTCCTTGACTTATATGCTTGG
The DNA here is from genome assembly GCF_024139115.2 of Armigeres subalbatus. Taxonomy (NCBI): domain Eukaryota; kingdom Metazoa; phylum Arthropoda; class Insecta; order Diptera; family Culicidae; genus Armigeres; species Armigeres subalbatus. Next base: position 260,362,069 of record NC_085140.1, on the reverse strand, counting down.
AATGGTGGTTACTTGGGTCCGTTGACCGAGTAGTAGGGTATTTAGCAACCACGTTCCACCCTAGCTGCTTTGTTCGGGTATTAGCGATGGCGTCCGAACCGAAGCTAGTCCAAAGACAAAAGAAAAAAGGTCCTTTGTGGACCTGACCACACTTTATTAGAACAATGGATCTTCGTTTCTTCATAACCCGCCATCTTTGCCACTTTTACAATCTTATAGTAATTTTGGAGCATGATTTAACTTTTTTTCTCACCAAATTAGTTTTAGACTTATGCAAATGGCGTTTTTACGATGATAGGTTTTTATTTTCATATTTAACAAAGAGATATAAACATTATACATTTCGTTTGTGTTCAGCTAACACTACTAACCACTTTCGCTAATAATTTTCGACACTAACAATATTAACTCAATTTAGTTTTTAATATTTGAGCTAATTTCACCGGACCTAGAGTTTACCCTCAAACTGCCGGGACGAATCTTGACAACTTAAAACAGCTCGTTCTCGGTCAATTTTTAACTAAATTGCAAGCGGTTTCAATTGTGATCAAGGGGAATAGTAGCTCCAGCATGTAGATGGATAAAACGCTCAGGATGACCCTCCCTCTTTTAGAGGGGGGAGTTTTGAAGTGTGGCATAAGTCATTTTTTGAGCAAATGTTTGGTATTTTGAATTTTTTAACGTCGTAACAGGTGTTTTAGTATAAGTAATTAATGATCAATGTGAATGGTTGACAACATCGGTCAAATAGACATAAATTGACCTCCGGATGACCTCAGAATAGGTTCCGGAAACCCGGAATATCCGGTATAAACGGCCAGCATAGAATCACCGAACATATCGGTCTTCCGACACCTTAAAATTCTCAGAATCTCATAGGTAACATAGAAAACCCCATAGTTTCTTGGTAGGGTGAAACTGGCCATTTGATGGCCACGGAACAGGTTCCGGAAATCCGGAATCTCCGGTACAAAAGGCCAAGATAAAACTACATAACAAATTAGGCGTCCGACACCTCAAACTTCTCAGAATCTCATAAATAACTTAGAAAACCCCATAGTTTCAGTAGGGTGAAACTGGCCATGCGATGGCCACGGAGCAGGTTCCGGAAACCCGGAATTTCCGGTACAAAAGGCCAACATAAAACTACAGAACAAATTAGGCGTCCGACACCTCAAACTTCTCAGAATCTCATGAGTAATTTCGAAAATGCCTTAGTTTCTTGGTAGGATAAAACTGACCATGCGATGGCCACGGAACAGGTTCAGGAAACCCGGAATTTCTTGTAAAAAATGGCCAACATAAAACTACAAAACAAATTAGGCTTCCGGCCCCGGAACAGGTTCCGGAATCCCTGAATTTCCGGTACAAAAGGCCAACATAAAACTACCCTCTCAGAATCTTACTCTAATTCTTACCCTTAATCTTACTCTTAATCTTACCCTACCAAGAAACTAACGCGTTTTCTAGATTACTAATGATCTAGAAAACGCGTTAGTTTCTTGGTAGGGTAAAACTGGCCGTGCAATGCCCATGGTACAGGTTTCGGAAAACCAGTACTTCCGGTAAAAAATGGCAATCATAAAACTACAAAATAGACACCTCAATAACCTCACTTTTACGTAGTGTCTTACGGAGTAAGGTCTACCAAACCGAGCCCTAGCTAAAACCATTTTTCGAGCTAGGGCTATAAGTTGTTTTAGTTAAGGATTACGTTACCAATGGCAGTATCTGAAGTATAACGAACTTAACTTTTCCCTGCAGATGACGGAAATTCTCATTGCAGGACAAATGTTTTAGCTAGAAAATTGTCAAATAGGCTATCATGATCCTCTTGAGAGTAAAAAACAAGAACTATATCGACACCTATACTGCATTGCTTATCAATAGTATTGGAGTAATTCGAGATGCACCTATACCTATACATTTTTGAAGACTGATTTATTTCGTAGTTCTACGTTGGGCTTTAGTATCGGAGAAGTAAGGTGTAAGGTAAGATAAAGGTTTGTACCAGTTTTATAGTTCTATGTTGCCCTTTTGTACCGTGTATTCAGGGTTCCCGGAACCTATTCCGTGATCACCACTTGCCCAGTTTTACCCTAGCAAAAAACTATGGCGTTATCTGGATTACTAATGAGATTCTGAGAGGATTGAGGTGTTGGAAGACCGATATATTCCGTGATTCTATGCTGGCCTTTTGAACCCGAAATTCCGGGTTTCCGGAACTTGTTCCGTCGCCATCGCATGGCCAGTTTTACCCTATCAAGAAACTAAGGCATTTTTTAAATTACCAATGAGATTCTGAGGAGTTTGAGGTGTCGGAAGCCTAATTTGTTTTGTTGTTTTATGTGGGCCATTTTTACCGGAAATTCCGGGTTTCCGGAACCTGTTCCATGGCCATCGCACGGCCAGTTTTACCCCACCAAGAAACTAAGGCGTTTTCCAGATTACTCATGAGATTCTTAGAAGTTTGAAGTGTCGGAAGCCTAATTTGTTATGTAGTTTTATGTTGGCCTTTTGTACCGGAAATTCCGGGGTTCCGGAACCTGTTCCGTGGCTATCGCATGGCCAGTTCTACCCTACTGAAAAACTATGGCGTTTTCTAAGTTACTTATGAGATTCTGAGAAGTTTGAGGTGTCGTAAGCCAAATTTGTTTTGCAGTTTCATGTGGGCCATTTTTACCGGAAATTCCGGGTTTCCGGAACCTGTTCCTTGGCCATCGCACGGCCAGTTTTACCCCACCAAGAAACTAAGGCGTTTTCTAAATTACTCATGAGATTCTGAGAAGTTTGAGGTATCGGAAGCCTAATTTGTTGTGTTTTTTTATCTTGGCCTTCTGTACCGGAAATTCCGGGTTTCCGGAACCTGTTCCGTGGCCATTGCATGGCCAGTTCTACCCTACTGATAAACTATGGCGTTTTCTAAGTTACTTATGAGATTCTGAGAAGTTTGAGGTGTCGGAAGCCTAATTTGTTATGTAGTTTTATGTTGGCCTTTTATACCGAAAATTCCGGGTTTTCGGAACCTGTTCCGTGGCCATCAAATGGCCCCTTCTACCCTACCAAGAAACTATGGCGTTTTCTAAGTTACCTATGAGATTCTGAGAAGTTTGAGGTGCCGGAAGACCGATATATTCGGTGAGTCTATGCTGGCCTTTTATACCGGAAATTCCGGGTTTCCGGAACCTATTCTGAGGTCATCTGGAGGTAAATTCATGTCTATTTGGCCATTGTTGTCAATCATTCACATTGACCATCATTTACTTATACTAAAATACCTGTTATGACGTTAAAAGTTTCAAAATACTAATCATTTGCTCAAAAAATGACTTATGCCACACTTCAAAACTCCCCCCTCTAAAAGAGGGAGGGTCATCCTGGCCATTTTACCCATCTACATGCTGGAACTACTATTCCCCTTGATCACAGTTGAAACCGCTTGCATTTTAGTTGAAAATTGACCGAGAACGAGCTGTTTTAAGTTGTCAAGATTCGTCCCGGCAGTTTGAGGGTTAAAACCAGAAAGAAACTATGAAAATGACTAAGTTTTGTTAAATATACATTTCACCAACCAAGAGTAGATAACACGTCGCGCACTTGCTGCCCCGTGTCCGTTCTGAGACGAATTAAAGTTTTCTGTCCATAAGACTCGAACAAACCCGAGTTTGCCGAATTTTAATCGTGTTTCGAGAGTTCTACCTTCTCTCACACTGCCTGTGGATAGCATTTCGATTTTCGGCTGAGTGTATTTTGCCTCCGCTCAAACCGCTGTCAATATATTCTCGGAACATTGAAGCTGAGTGGTGACTTTGGAAGGATTGGGTGGAAGTGGGAGAGTGAGAGATTTCCCAAGACTCTCCTTGAACATACTCCAGGGTCATATTCAGGGTATTGGCATTTATTTGGGATAGAGTCCCAATTTAAGGAAAAAGAGACCCGAAAATTGACTGTGGGGTGCTTATCTAGACCATAGATACCAGTTTTGGATGGATCGTGATCTGGTTTTCCATTCCATTCCGCCCACAGCATTCGGTTACGGTATGAAGGTATGGCACGTGATTCTGTCCGTTACAAATACTCTCGTGCTCCGAGCGGCTGGATAGTTGTGATGGTGTTATCAAGTCGAGCAGTGAAACCTAGCTATATGTAAGTTCGAATTTCTCAAAAGCTTGCAATCTATTACTTTCTTTTTAATTTTTATTAGGGTGTACTTCATTGTGCAAATTAATCAGAGAATGTATCTAAAAAAAATAAAGTTCTTGCATGTTATTTACATTTACTTTCAGAGATTTTTGTTTATAGTTTTGTGAGCAAAACTGACACCAAAATAGAGTTCTTTTGGTTGGAACATTTTACGAATGTTACAGTATCTATTCCGTATAGTCCGGTTGGTTTGCAATCCCGAACCTATGCAAAAACTTCAGAACTTTTCCAAAAAGGAAAACAAAAATGTCTACAGAAATTAGCTCTAGTATTTTTATTATTACAGAAAGTTTGTGCTAAACTCACTTCTGGATAAACTGCCGCTACTCGCATATCAGTCCCATTTTGGTTTTCTTCACTTTCGAGTTAACTCCGTGAATAGTATTCAACTTTATTATACTTCTTCATAACATGATAAAAAATAGACTTTGTTCTCAGCATGCTCTTGCTTTGTAGCCGCGCGTCTTACTTCAAAGAGCTGTCGGACATAAAATAAATTTAATATTTGTATCGGCCTAAGTGGTTATGCACAAAGTGAGTCACGCTTTCAACCCTTTCAGGACGATTTTTTTACATGGATTTAACGTACAGATTTGGGTTTTTCCGCTCGATCCTGTCAAAACTAGTATACAGTCAAACCTCCATGAGTCGATGTTCTATGACTCGATGACTCATGGAGGCAAATTCTTTCACATCAAAAACAAAATTTTTGGTTACCACCATGGTCCCTTCAAACAGATTTCCAAGGATTTTATATTCCACATCTCGATATTTCCATGAGTCGATGGTCCCTTCAATCTCGACTCATAGAGGTTCGACTGTAGAAAGAACTAAAAAGGTGTTGCAATATTTTTTTTCGGATGTCCTAGGCCGTCCAAACTGTTCTGGAGTACATATCCTCGAATGCATCAGAAAATATCTCTAGAAACAAAAATAAAAATAAAGCTGAGAATTTGTCCAAAAATATCTATGTGATCATTAGACATGACATTAATGAGTTTTGAATTACCGTAACCTATTTTTGGGTCTCCAAAACGGTCTGGAGTTCAGAACATACGATTTATCCGATCAACCAAGTTCTGAACGATGTATCCGTGCATGGCTAAGCATCCCAGCAGATCCATTGAGCCAATAGAATTTCACTTATTATGTTTACTAACTACTATAGACCTTTTAGGTTCTCCAAAATGCCCGGGAGTTCTAAAGATTTGACATACCCGGTCAACCAAGTCCTTGATGATGTACACGTGTAACGCTAAACATCCTAGCAGGTTCATTAAGCTGATAGGATTTCACTCATTACTTTTACAAGCTTCTACATGCCTTTTTGGTTATCCAAAACGTCCTGGAGTTCAAAAATGTGATCTACACGATCAACCACGACCTGAAAAATGTATCCGTGCATTGCTGAACATCCCAGTAGGTCCATTAAGCCCTTTTGGAGCTCGGATCATGTGATCTATCCAATGAACCAACTTATGAACGGTGTATGATATGATATTCCAGTAGGTCCATTGATCTTAAATGACTTCAACAATCATTATTCATACAAGCTACGACAGACCTTTTAGGTTCACCAAAACGTCCTGGAAACCGTAACGATTGAACTGCTGGATCATCCAAGTCCGTGAACGCAGAATAAATCGCAAGTTAACCTCATTGTCAGTGTACATCTTTACTCAGATAATTTTGGAGTACCTTGGATATTGGATGTCATGTTCATGGAAATAAGGATCATATGCTTATTACATATTGGGTAAATATCGGTGATGAGGATATTGCGAAATATTACCAGGCACTAAATATATATATCCAGTATTTTGCGCTCGATAATGGCGGCGTGAGTTACCCTTGATTTGACATCCAAGAGGTAGAAAATATTTACATATTTTAATCAATGTAGGCTTTGATTCATTAAAGAATACTGGCACTCATCAGAATTCTTGAAAACAAACAAACGTCAAATGTTTTCCTTGATAATTATTTTCTAATTTCCTTAATTCTATTTTTTCAATAAGTAACATAAAATTTATATTTCTGTATCAACGGAAAAAATGTGTTGCATCATATTACAGCGGACTGTGAAAGCTGCTGATTGATGCTCCTGAGTGGACATAATACTTGATAAATCTCGAAGCTTCAAAAACGATCCACATAAAGAAATCAAAAGCGGTGGAATTGTATGGCACCACATTATAGCATACAAATGCGCGTCATCGTTGGAGACGATATGATCGAGTCAAATATTCAACCCCCGCAGAAGTTTATGAAGATTCTGAGAAATGGAGGTCTAGCAGGGATTGAATTATCCTGGCCCTCTCCAGTATTTTTAGGATGCGTATTGTGTTGGGTTGGCGTGCAATATGAAGATAAATTTTCATGTTTTGGCTAGTTGGCTGTAGAGGGTCGTTCAATAATGATGTCACAGGTTTAAGGGGGGGGAGGGGGTCTGAGACTTTGTGACAGTACATGTACTAGGTATACAAAAAAGCGAGACAGAGGGGGGAGGGGGTCTAGAAATCCCAAAAAGAAGTGGACGTCATACTTGAATCGCTCCTAGGCAAATATACTATATATTTGCTGTAGGAAACGACATTTGCTACTGGATTTGTGCAGCGCTTTTGCTTTATATTCATTTTTGTAATCGTCTATCATTATTCTGTTGGCCGATTGCGTTGGTTTTTTCTTGCTAATAAACTTATTATTCTAGTGAGCATAACATGGGTGATTCTGGCATTCCATGTTTTCTGTTAAATATATTTGGGCAACACCTATTACGCAGTCGTACAACAACCAAATTTCTTGATTTTCTGAACAAGTACGCGTACGTAAAAAATCTTGAACTGCAAAGGTTCAAATGTGGATTATTTTGTGTTTTATGTCTTTAATTAAACATCGTTGCCTTCATCGGTTAAGCTTCAGTAATCCTGGAATACATAGAATTATTGATGAAATAAATTTTTAAAGAGACTTTTAATTAGTCACCGATTTAAACACCATTTACGTAAAATGACATTTGTTTATAAATACACAAAAAATTGATCAAGGCAGACTAGATGAGTTCCAATGTTTTCTACCTCTTGAATGTCAAATCGAGGGTAACTCACGCCGCCATTATCGAGCGCAAAATACTGGATATAATATATATTAATATATACTAGGAACTAAACTCAATAATATTTTGGAGTACCTTGAAGATCCGGTATTTACAAAAATTTGGTTTGCATGATGCATATATATCTATTGAACAAGATTGGGGTTATACCGACGATGAGGACATTGCAAAAGCCTTGATTAATCCGGTAGATACCGTTAGCTAATCGCCAGAATGTTTAAGAGTACCTTAAGCATCTCGTATTCAAGAAAATTGGATTTGCGTCAGAACGTTTTGGCTGAGCTCCAGAACGTTTTGGAGTGCCTTCAGCATCTAGTATTCCTGAAAATTAATCTCAGGCATAACGTTCTGGATGGCTCAACCAAGATGAATACACCACTAGGTGTTCCAATCTGCCAAATTCACGATTCAGCCATCTTGGATTTTAGTATAGGAGAGCCAGCCGGTTTGTTTTCGTTTTGCACTGAAAATGATTTTTTCGCCCCGCCTTCTTCTCTCCCATAAACTTGACAGAGTCTTGACCTGACCTAGTAGTGTATTCATCTTGGGCTCAACTTATCTGAGTATTCAGAACTATAAAACGATGTGATTTAGGATTCAAACATGTCAGATTCATTTGCATGCTCTCAGAAGCGAAAACTTCTCAAGGTTTTGGATATCTGGATGTTCAGGGTACAGTCACCCCCGATATTTTTACTGTAAAGCCAACATTCTGGTGAATAGTTTTGCTGACGAAAGACCTATCCTAAGAAGAACCTTTCCCTCTATCATTCTCGATTTTCTTACAATAAGTTCATTCGACAGAGAACACAGTCTAGTTGACACGATTATAACCGTTATTATCTGAATATCAAATTCAATAAAAAATTAGAGAACATAATTAAATGACATATTGATGACATTTTACACCACTGATAAAGGTCCTCAATAGGGCAGTTCAAATTTCAAAAATGTTCGAAAATTCCAACTCCCATATGTCTATTAGCATCATTTTGATAATATAGGAGTTCTGGCAAAATTTCAGGCAATTCGGTGGCCATTTAGGGGTGGCGCGAAGTCAATTTATGTTTATATGGAAATTTGTATGGGAAAAACTAAAAATTTATTCAAGTCTCCCTACAACTGTCAAATCGTGATGAATTCAAATAAACATCCCCAACCTTCCTTTTTGGAATCTATATAAATGAGACCTTCGGATAAAACATTGATTATGAGTGGATTGGATGGTTCTATTGACAGTGTGAATATGGGATAAATGGCTAAAATGGTGTAATTAGCCTCAACGTAGCAGTGTAAATATAAATCAAAATTAATGAGTTACCCACTGGTTGAGCTCAAATAGATCCCTAAAATGGAGGTTGGGGATGTTTATTTGAATTCATCACGATTTGACAGTTGTAGGGAGACGTGAATAAATTTGTAGTTTTTCCCATACAAATTTCCATATAAACATAAATTGACTTCGCGCCACCCCTAAATGCCCACCGAATTGCCTGAAATTTTGCCAGAACTCCTATATTATCAATATGATGCTAATAGACATATGGGAGTTGGAATTTTTGAACATTTTTGAAATTTGAACTGCCCTAGTCCTCAATGGTCACTGAGGCATGATACTTCAAAGTCTTAGTAAGAAATGTAATGTCAAATGATAAATAATGAAAGAAGAATAATAAATTATGGGAAATAAGATCAGGAATCTGAGTGGTTTGGTGATTGCCCTGTGATCCGCAATACACCCGATTCTTTTTTTACACGGGGGATGCGTTCCGTGTAAAAAAAGTTTTCAGTTCAAAATTTGAAAATACGTGTAAAAAAAGTTTTATGGTTTCTCGACGAATCATGCGAAATGGAGCAACTTTGCAAAAAAATTGTATGGGATTTTTTTTACACGGCCGTGTAAAAAAAATCCGTGTAAAGACAGAATCGGGTGTACAAACGTTCCGCCAATTTAAAGAAGTCCGTTAAATTTCCCGGTTGATATCCTCTAAACATCCTGTTGAAATTCCAGGGAATTGAAATTTGTAAAATCTTTCCGTAAAATCTGTAAAGAACTTCCTGTGCATTGTGATATTTGCAAAAAGTGTAATATATCTGCGTTTTTCCTTTTGTTTGTATTTTTTATATTTTACTGTTACACTTCTTTTTCTTTATAAAATATAAGAAAACACGAAGATACATAGGACACTTTTGCAAATATCACATTATTTGCTAAAAGTGAATATGAAAATACTGGTATTGTTTAATATAAAAAGCTCATGAACAAAAAGTAATCCATACAATATTTACAAATCTAATCTTTATCCATTTTCTTCTGGGTGTATACAAATATTTTCAAATAAAATAATATCTTCCAAAGGGGAAATAACAATATTTCATTAGTTCTTATAATTATTAATTAGTTCTTATACTGCCGTTCTACGCATAATTGTCCCATGTTACCTTTGATGAAAAAATCCAAACTCGAGTCAATTTGTCCCACCAATTTAAGAATCGATTCGATCTTGAAATTTAACAAATATTTTTGGGATGTTATGAGCGTAGGCAACACTTTTCCAGGACATAAAACGAATCCATACTTATTTAAATGGTTTTCAGCTTCTATTATTATCAGACAACAACTTCATTTTTTCAGTGGGACAAATTGACTCGAGTTTGAGATTTTTCATCAAGGGTAACATGGGACAATTATGCGTAGAAGGGCAGTATAATTCTCATAAGTTCTTATTAATTCATTGTACCATGTTGTTCAATTATTTACCCTCCTAACTAATCGAAAATCTTTAGGAGGTATTTTTTATAGCATCAGTACTGGCATTCAGTAAAATTAATTTTGAAAAAAAATCATCGAATATCATGTCTTTGGGAAAGTGTTTGTTTGAAAGGGCATGAATTTTTCTGTCCATTGCCGATTAAAACAGCTGCCCGTCTCTGCCCCATCGCATAATCGGCATATGTGAAAAATGCCATAAATTTGCCTTTTTTCCACGATTAATCGCCAAAAATCATTTTTTTCTAACTGGATAACCGCCACAAATCGTGTATTTTACCAATATCTATGATTTTGAATAATATCCAATAGTAAAAGTGTTGAAAAAGTACAATTACTGATCAAATTTCATTTTTTGGTCTTTCTTTTCAAAATAAGCAAATAAATCATCACATTAGGCTCTGGAAATTTGAAATTTTTAGCAAGGTTCATCGAAATTAAGTGATAAGCAACTTCTCTGAGGAAATCACACCTTAAAAACGCTGTTTGGCCAATTTGGCGTTTGGGACTTTTATGCGAATATCGCTAAAAATGATGAATATTGATCAAAATGTCGGCATTAATGTATATTGAAACTTCGCTGAAGATACCTATGGTAAACTTCATCATTTTAATGGCTGAGAGGTTTATTCCATGTTTGAACCAGGGCTGCCCCAGTGTGTGACGGTAAGGCGCGTACCCCAAGAAACCACCTACTTGGGCTACGGGTCCGGCGACTGACGAAGGTTTGGTGCAGGGGCTGGGAATCGAACCAATGACCATCCGCTTGTAAGGCAAACGTGTAGCCAACTACGCTACGGGACCCCCAATTTAAGTGTGTACGGCTGAAAATATCGTTTGGCCGAACAGGTAATTTGTCCGAAAAAATCGTTTGACTAAATATGTTAGTTGGGAATAATTCCGTTTGGCCAAAATTCTACCGAAAATTTCGAAAAATTTCTTGCGAAAATTTCGGATAATTTCTAAATACCGAGGAATACTCATAAGAAAGCACTTGCTGTGGAGATCCTTAACAAATTATGCAACTATTATTATTATTATGAATTATGGAAATTATGCAGAAATTCATATATAAATGCCAAAGATGGAAATTCCAAATAATGTTCCTAAGAAATTCAAAAAAATTCTATTAGTATATTCCGAACACTTTTCCTTGAGAATTATGAAGAGCTTCTCTTGTAAATTCTTAAGAACTTCTCGTGGTTTTTTTTTCCGTAAAAAAATAAAACTATTTCCCGTGAAAAAACAAAAAATATTTCGGGAAAACTTCCTGTGACAGTCAAAAGATTCTTCCGTTAATGTCTTGAAAATATCCCGAAAAAAAAACAAGAAAACGAACGTTATAAAAAAGTTGCCACGTCGATTCACGTAGCCGCCACCATCCGCTGACGGCCAATGCCTACGAAGCGTCTTTTCGTCCTTTCAACTCTGTCGACGCTGCGATATAACTTTTTCTGATGCACACTTTTTAACGCCGCTTGCACTTGGCGTGACGCTACGTGAGCATTTGGCCTAAAATTACTTTCGGCATGATGCCGAAAACGCAACTACCGCCGAACAACACTATAACAGACGCCGCCGCATTCGATTTTTGGACCGGCGCACACCTCTAAATGTGTAGTTCGAACAGGGGAAAGGGTCGTTTAGTTAACAGTCATTTGGACGAAATTTATTCGACTGAAAGGCATTTGAACGAATGTCACTTGGCCGAGAAACACGTTAGAACAACAGTAATCTAGCCGAATGCCACTTGGTCGGAGTGGTTATTACAAGTATTCCATTTTTCTGTTAAAAAGCTCCATGAGTACAACTCGTTAAAACTATTTTTGAAAAGTGGCTTACTTTTTCAAATTATGGCAGTGAAGGAATCATTCGACCGTAAATTTCATATGGCGAAAAGTGAGACGTCTTACTCTTCACTTTCGCTATTGTTCGGCTAAACGACATTTACGGCCATACAATCTGTTTTTTTTTTCTGCCGAATGACCCGTTTGGGCAAATTACCCTTTCTTCCAAATGATCATTTCGGCCAGAAGGCATTTTTGATTAAACGATTTTTTCGGCCAAATGACCAGTTAGATCGAACAACATTTTCGGCCGTATGTCCATTTCAGCCGAATGACATTTCCAGCTCAATGATTTGTTCGGGCCAACAACTTTTGGCCTAGAGGCCTTCGGCCAAATGGCTTTCCGCCGTATGATTTACGACCAAACATCCCTCAGCCGGGCTTACTCTACATGTAGTATACAATTTTATATACATTCACAATATCTTAAATATTACATTTCCCAACACCACTTATATCGATCAAAGAGTACGAGCAAATCACGAAGAAGCTACTCAAATGTAATATTCCAAAATTATTCAGTGCAATCGGTTGGCTTGGTGTCGATTAATCTCATATCAACTAGATAGTTGCTCCACTCCGCTTACGATCTGAAAATGTCAAGTAGAGGAAAGGAGATAAAGAAGGAATAAGGAAGAAGGAAGAAGGGAGAAGGAAAAAGAAGAAGGAAGATAGAAGAAGGAAAAAGGAATGCGAAATAAGTAATAAGAAAGAGGGATGAAGGAAAAAGGAAGAAGGAAGTGGGGAGAAAGAAGGAAAAATGAGAAAGAAGACAGAAGGAAGTAGGAAGAAGGAAGAAGGAAGAAGCAAGAAGGAAGAAGGAAGACAGATGAAGGAAGAAGGAAGAAATATGAAGGAAGAAGGAAGAACTAAGAAGGAAGAAGGAAAGAGGAAGATAAAAGAAAGAAGAAAGAAGAAGGAAGAAGAAAGGTACATGTCGGTGGCACAACGCCATGTTTTTGTAGCCAACTTCTCAGTGTAAAATTTATGATAGTATGCGTTTTGTTTGTTTGTAGGGGCCCTCCTTAGCCGTGCGGTAAGACGCGCAGCTACAAAGCAAGACCATGCTGAGGGTGGCTGGGTTCGATTCCAGGTGCCGGTCTAGGAAATTTTCGGATTGGAAATTGTATCGACTTCCCTGGGCATAAAAGTATCATCGTGTTAGCCTCATGATATACGAATGGAAAAATGGTAACCTGGCTAAGAAACCTCGCAGTTAATAACTGTGGAAGTGCTTAATGAACACTAAGCTGCGAGGCGGCTCTGTCCCAGTATGAGGATGTAATGCCTATGAGAAGAAGAAGAAGGTGTATTTTGTTTACAAACATCACATTTGATTCTCATTGGGATACAGAACTGTCAGTGGGATACGGTCGCGCAATGTTGGCTGCAAAACAAATCTATTGTGTGAGATAGGGATGCCACTGGGCTGGAAAGGAAGAAGAAAAACTAACAAGGGAGAAAAAAACGAAAAAATAAGGAGGAAGAAAGAAGAAGAAGGTAAAAGGAAGAAGAAAGAAGTTGAAGGAAGAAGAAAAGAGGAAGAAAAAATAATAAGTTCTCTGTTCTCAGTTCGCTTTTTTCCCACTTATCACTTCCCTATTTCTCATATCTCACTTTTCACTACTCTTAATCTGAGGTAAATTTTTTTATCACTATTTATTCGGCCAAACGACATTCGACCAAATGGCCTGATACTGTTCAAAAGTTGAATTGAAATATGTACATTGAAAAATATTGTGACAACTTTGTACATGGTCCATATTTGACACTTGAATCATCATAATCGTTTTGCCCAAACCAAATCTTATTCCATTTCAGAATACAGTCCCTTCCCGATTTTGGCAACACGACCGGATTTTAATGTTGCCAAAATGGGGATGTTGCCAAAAACGGGAAAAAATTTTCATACAAAATTTCAATGTTTTTTGCTTGCATTATTGAAGCTAAATACCTATAATATGTACTACAAAGTATGTTGAGTGTGTTTAAATGATGCACATGCATCATAATTGACATTTTTGCGATATTATTCAAAACTCGGAGATTGTAATTCAAACTAAATTGAAACAAACTCAAGAATGGTAATCAAACGATGATGTAACTAATTAACCAATTTCATAATACAAATTTAATAATAAATATTTTAAATTAACAATAGCGTCGGCCATGTCCTGTCCTGGTGGTGATATAAAAACGTTTCTATTGTAGTCCATTGAAGTACTGACTCAATCTGACATCTCATATAAATTTTAGTTCACCAAAAATACTTCTTTTTATCAAAATTTACTATATAAATCAAATAGCATTCCGACGATCACTCATGCAGTATCGGTTGCCTTGTAATGTAAACAGCGGTATTCGCTTAATAGGTGTTGTACTATGTACCAGGTGTGAGTCAGCTTGTCAACGACAAAATCAGTGAGGATGCCCAAAAATACGACATTCTACGGTGGGCTGGTTATATTAGGGTAGTGTGAATAGGGACATAAAAAACGTGAATAAAAAGAGCAGAAAAGTTTCAATAGAAATTGTTTGCAATAAGCGGTGATACGAGTGGTGGTTCATTATTTCAGTGAAAGTGACCACTATTCGTACAGAGCCCATAATACGTATATAAACCTTATTAACATTCACTTTTGGTTTTGTTTATCCTATTACATATTAATAAAAAGGTTTTAGCTCTAAATAGTAGTAAAAAAATATTTTCAAGGTCGTTGCCAAAATCGGGAGGAAAATGTTGCCAAAAACGGGTGTTGCCAAAATCGGGGGTAGACAAAAACGGGTGTAGACAAAAACGGATGTTGCCAAAATCGGGATGGGACTGTAGTAAGAAACCATTCGGATGTAATATTTAAATTCGCGTTCTTCGTAGTATTTATTCCCTAATCCATCAGTTTTTCTGCATGTCATGCTTCAAATCTGCTCTGGTTATTATCTGTTGTTTTGTTATAATTTCCCGACTTCATTCTGCATACAGCTATTCGAGATTATCGTTTGACATATTTTTTCTTGTTTTAGTTACAGGTACGTTCAATATGATCGGTGGTTGATAAGCCTCGAAAATTCAATCAGGTATTTGCAGACATGTGTTCCACAAATTCTCAAATCCACATAGTTTAAAATCTGCACCTACTCCCCACATTCCTTAACACCTACATAGAGTCGTACATTAAACATTAATAAAACTTACATTGGGAATAACAGGCCCATTCACCATAACAGGAGTAAATCCAAACAATTCACTTCAAGGTGTGGTAAGGTTCATCACAGCCAAATTAACTCATCTGCGCAGTAATGCCTCATTCCGTCGAACGATCAAACCATGCTGTAAGATGCGTTCGACCATTATGTACTTCCCATTATGATGATGTTACCAATTCCTTTAATTTAATATTGGACAACTTCCTTTCCACAAAAAGCGTTGGACGATTAGGCACATTCCTACAGCAAAGCAAATTAAATAATCTTTTAATCTTCCATGATGACCCAACTCATCTCGAATCATCAGCGTCAATTGACACTCACACCGTCCACACGTGAAGCCATCAAGAAACGAAACATTGCAGATGGAGCTTTCAACTTTAAACTGCCAAAGATCCGCTCCTACGTAAGACTTGAAGCAAAACATTGCCCACGTGGTATACAAACCGAACATGAAGCGCACCTGCAGCTACCATCAATAGGGGATGGCAATTTTAGCTTTGAAGCTAATTATTTTGATGAATGCACATCCCCTTCCATAGGCTTATGCCACAAATTGGCGATCTCCTGCAGTTTAAGTGCAGCTCACTCTGTGACCTCTCGAATTGTGCTGCACCAGTACCTGCATTCCAATGTGGAGAGGTCACGCATAGCCGATCGAAAGTCAGTTTTTATTTATGTCTTTTTGCGTCCCCATGCTAAAGAACACCTCATTTTCAGAAATCCTCGAAAATTAGACTCGATTCGTATCCCAAAAATATCAACCAAATCTTTAATGTATACAATGTATACTATACATGATGTTGTAATTCTGTGCTAACATTAGTTTTTTTTTATTATTTTTTTAATCAATGTAACAACGCAGAAATTTGTTTATTTCAAAATAAAATAAAAAAAGATTCAAATTAAAACGTTTATCTTGTTAGGAGCTAGGACCAGGAATTTCACGTTTTTTTGCTGGAAAACCACGAGAGAAGCTCAACTTAAGGAGAGCTACCTTGTATTTGATTTGACAGATGATTCCACTTCTCGTTTAGTCGTTCGTGTGTATCGCGCCTCTGCGATGATGGTGGCCTCCTGCCCGGCAAGTGCGTAATTGTCATCTTACGTAAGACCTGGCCGTGTTGTTTGGCAGCTTTCTTTGCGGCGACGAACGACTGATGGCAACAAACAACAACTTTGCATGGCAGGCAGCGTTTCCGAGATGCTGCAATGCAGTTCGACGACGGATCGGACTTTCTTTTTCTCCGCGGTGTCTGATGAGTGCTGAGCGAGGAGAGTGGGCCCAAAAAGGCACATCCCAAAAGGTGACTGTTGCTCTTTTTGTCGGGATCGTGCGCGATCAAGTTTTGGAATGAACGTTCGTGTGCTTCGATTTGTGCGTAAGAAAGAGTAAGCACAAGAAACGCATAGCTCGCTCAGTTTGTACTTTCCTCAGGAAGTTGGTCTTTACTTAGAGCAGGTTTGGTAAGTAGGTCTGATCGAAATATCCGCGTTGGATGTTGCACTTTTTAGGCAGACACAAGTCTTACCGAATAGGAATACATATTGGAGATGGGAATTTGTTGTCAGTTCTTTCACCAGCTGTTTCCACGCCGGCTGTTTCCTCTACGAGCCACTATCCGGTCACGTCGAAAAAATTGCAAAGCCCTCGTCCTCGTGCTCGTCCATGGCGGCCACTGGCTGTTCCCTCCGCAAATCTACGATCCGGACCCGCTGAGAAGAAGCCCTCGTCCTCGAGTTTTATAACTGCGGCCCGCCGGCTGTTCTAGTCACGAAACCACGATCGGGTACCACCGACAGCAAACCTGCCGAGAAGAAGCCTCGACAAGTAGCAATTGTCTTCCACACCTCCACTCAGGTGCTCTTCGTAGTGCTGCCCCCATCTTTGAATCACCTCACGGTCGTTTGTAAAAAGGTTCCCGTTTATGTCCTAACACATATATAAGGCTGCAGCACTTGGCCCTTGCGTGAACGGTTAGAACTTTCGTGCTTTATCAGCGTGGTACAGTTGCTCCGTCTCTTCACGGTCTCGATCTTTCTGCTGGCGATTTTTCCTCCGAAAAATCGAGTTTTGTCAGATCCGCGCCCATTTGTAATGCGCCTTATTCGCCCTCACATTCGCCATCATACTAGGCGTTTCTTGGATCCGGGGCACCGTGCCTAGTGTGGCGGTTGTGATGCTTCCAATGCCGGATCGAATATCGCTCCAGCCATCTTCAAGACAAGCTGAACCTAGCTGCTCTTCCGTTGGGAGGCGCACTTCCAAATTCTGCGCGTAGTCTTGGGCTAGTCTACCGTCTTGTAGCCGCACAATATTTAGACGAGGCGAACGACTTCGACGCGTGTTGTACACATTCGAAAGCTTCAAGTGCAGACATACTGCAACGAGGTAATGATCAGATTCAATATTCGCACTGCGGTAAGTAAGAATTTATCATCGATTGGAACGTGGTCGATTTGGTTTTCCATTACTTGAATAGCACGTCACCTACTCGACCGATTTCTTCTACTCTTTGGAGGAAATCTCGCAGCTAACGCTGAACAATGAATGCGCTACTATCGTGCAATAAATTGGTTAATAAAAGTTCCTTTTTCCGTCGGTCATGGTCATGGGTTTCCTCACCAATTATGGACTTTGACGACCGTCTAAAGAAATAGTCAACTGGTTGAAGTGCAAAGAACAAAAATTACGGACAAAATTACTTCCTCGTTGACATCCGCATTATCACGGTGATGCACCTCAAGTCGAAAATTACGTCCTCATTTCGACTTATGGATATTCTATTTAGCTACAAAAATTTGGTTCATCCCGAAAAATAAATACTATTGAAATAATTGCTGCACCATTTTTTTTGTCCACGAACATTTTAATACAGTACAGTATAGAACAAACTAAAATATAACTTGGCTTAGCTTACCTGGATTGTCTGTACACATCATTGTCGTGATTAGCTGGGAAACAACGAATATGCCCAGCTCACAAATTGGACAGTTTTCTTGGGATTTGGAACTGTACAATGTAAACAAAAAAATCTTGTTAATGATTTTGTATTATTTTAATATAAATAATAAAGTAAGCAACAAGTATATATTGGGCTCAAATTTGAACAGTCCGGACTAGATAGATTTAAGCCAATAAAGCATTACCAAAATCTCAGATATAAGTTTAGTTAAATGATAATAATTTAAGAACGTGTTTTCAAAATATAAGTTTATTTCTAAGGCCTACAAATTACTTTTATAAACGGTTAATGAAATACTAACTGAATGTCCATTTTCTGCAATCATTCATTCAACTCTATGTCCACATACCCCACCTTCAATCACGAATGAAATTAAGTATTCCAACTGCTATCAAATCATATTTCCAGGCCACTGATGCATACAATTTCTTCTTATGCAGAAGGTCAAGTTCCCCTGCTGGCTCCGATAGCGAGTATGCACCACTGACTGCATCCAACCACCCAACATCAGCTGCTGCATGTCGGCTGGTTTGTTTCTTCAATTCAATTCAATTGAATCGGCAAATCTGAATACATTAGGCTGAGAGCTGATAGTTTTCTACCGTTCCGCTTGACTGCACCCGTGCATTGCGCGCCACGCCGTTTGAATTTGATGCCGTTTGGGTGGAAAATTGTTCCTCACCTCGTCATCTCCTTCTCCTTCTCCTTCTTCTAGGTACATGCGGCTTCATCTTAGAAGAAGATTTCTCCGCGTACAGCCCTTTCCTATTGAGGGGGTCCAACCAAATCGATGCATTTTTTTGCGGCGGATTGGTATTGCACCCACCCGATGCAGCGACGACGCGGATGCACTTTTCGATCGAAATTTCTCTTTGCAATGATGCGCTCCATACTGTTTGGTTAGCATCGTGCATTCGAAGGAACCGTCTTCCCTTAATTTCGAATCGTTCGATTTCCACTTAGTTTTCATTGGATCGAAACGACCGTGTTGATGTGCGGTTTCCAGTGCGATTAGAGAACAGCTCATCGGTAGTACAATGCTAATTGAATGAACTAAAAAAAGAACATGACAATTGGTGTAGCAAAGAAACAAGATCTTAAAAAAATACTAACATATTCCGATAAATTATTTTGAAACGTTAACAATTTTGAGTGAAATTCAATATCCAGGATCCCTACTATCCATGCATTGAGTTTTTAGGATTGTATATTTTTGTGTAAATTCCAAGGTCAGAACTGGTTAGTGCTAGGCCATCTCATGTTAATTATTCCAACAAGTGCATAAATAGGAAAGTAATTTCTATATTTTATTATTACTAAGGTACATGGAACACTTCGGTAGCAATAGGTATTAAATAAACAGGGAGGTCGCGCAATGCCATGTCAATGACATTCACCACAGCATTTCATTCTACCATGAACATTCCTTGGATGGAAGCGGATGGTTATCACCTTGGATGTCGTGTTCGTAACTTCAACTGAAATCACGTCGCGCCGCTTCCTATACACGGCTTCACCCGTAGAGCGTAGCAAACACCAAACGAAAGTAAAAATGTATAATCTCTAATCGAATATAAACACTTAGTCTGAATCCGCAACGGCTATTAGCATCGTTGCTAACACAGCATCGTCGTTGTCGTCGGTTGGATGTCGTGAACGCCGGCCGGGCTTGGAGTTTCCGATGCTTTACTCGATGTCTGACGCTGGCAAGCGATGGGGTTATGGTAGCGAGCTAATGAAGCTATAATTAAATTTTCCCATGCTAATCAACTGGCAGCAGCAGTAGTGGGTGCAGAAGCGGCGAGAAGCTCACCGGTAGTCACCGAGAGTGCAATCGATTTGCTTCGATGGTAATAGATATGGTGAGGCAAGGCCACGGAAGTTTCAGATATGGGAGTTGAATTTTTTCTTCAGCGGATTGTTTTTTCTCGAATTTCCGAAGTTTTGTTTACATAAAGCAAGTAAGTTTGAAATATGAAACTTATACAATGGATAGAGCCTAAATCGAGACTTCTAAATTAAATTAGAGCGAATAAATTACCTGACATAATGTATAGTGTCAGAGGGTTAAAATATTAAATAAGGTTTTACTCAAATAAGTTACCACTATTAATTTTTTGGGGATTTTTCCCCAATACTTGTCACAACTCATTTGTGACGTAGGAACAGGATTTTGAAATTTAACGCGTGAATCATTTTTGATCTTGAAGTTGAATATAAACTTAATCTTTCGAAAAATACAGGTTATCTCTATTTAACAATCAACATTTTTTTACTGGATATATTTCTATTAATTTCAAGATTGAACGGCCTCAAAAATCGACTAAGCAAAGTAAAGTCAAGGGCACTAAATACGCCTTCTGTAGGTTTGAATACTGTTGGGTTACAGTAAACTTGGTTCAATCGATTTTCTTTACTTATTATTTAACGTAAAGTGACCAGACGTTCAGGATTTAATCTACTTGTCCCACATTGCCAGACGCCCCGGAGAACGTCCGGCATTTTATGATGTATCTTTGGAGTCTGAAGAATCTATGGGATCCGCAGGAAATGTGATGTTCAGAAAATCTTTAAATAATCCGTATAATCAGAAAAAAAAATTTAGGCTAATTACTGAACTTGGAGAACTAAGATTTGACAATTTTTGAGAATCTTGACAATTCAATCATTAAAGAATCTAAACATTCTGAAGAATCAACAAAAATTGGGTTGGTTTTTCAGACTCTAAATAACGCAAGTTCCAAATTAAATAGTGTTTCAAAAGAAAAGGGCCGTTTGGCCGAAAACCAATTTATTAGGCCGAACAGATCATTAGGTCGAAAGTCATTTGGCCAAACATGTAATTTGGTCATTGGCTGAATATGTCATTTGCCCAAATAGGTAATTTGACGTCTCACTTCTAACTTCTAACTTTTCGAAGTGAAAAGCAATAAGTGAGAAAACAGTGAGAAGTGAGAAATGCAACGTCTCACTCCTCTTTTCTCATTTCTCACGTCTTACTTTGAAAAGTGAGTAGTGCGAAATAAGAAGTGAGACATCTCATTATCCAAATCGCACTTCTCACTTTTCACAGTGTGTCGGCGCCGCACGCTAATTTTGATAAGCTGTAAAGAAACAAATTTAATTCAAACATAATCACCACCGGTTTCCACCTAGATCATATGGAACCGCGTGTTCAATTGCACAACACACAGGTGAGTGTGCATCAAATTTCAAAACAGATGCAACGACCCACCGCGGGCGAAATTCTTACCCGTAAGGCAAGTTCATCGAATCAGCCAGTATGTCAGTTGTGTTAGGATCAGCAGTTCAATCAAAGTTAATTGCCTATTTGCGGGGATTAAACCACTCGACTTGGACATTAATTTACAATGTTGTGAAACTCATATGTGGATATGTACATTATGCGGAAGATATTGATTTGAAAAATGTATTGAAGGTAACCACTTTCCCTTCGATGGGACTCGAACCCATGACCCTACAGCTAGACTGGTGCTTTAACCAACTAAGCCACGAAGGACCTCCGTCGGCCTTCGCAACCTAGCGGCTACTGAACGAGCTCGAAATTTCCAAATTGGACGCATAGTCAAATCACTCGCAATCCATTTGTCAAGCCAACACTTCCACATGTGTATAGTACACGTTCACATTAGAGGAGCGTGAGTATTTGGAATGTCTGGCGGCTATACACATTCTGGGGGCCCTCCTGAGCCGTTCGGTAAGACGCGTTGCTACAAAGCAAGACCATGCTGAGTGTGGCTGGGTTCGATTCCCGGTGCCGGTCTAGGCAATTTTTGGATTGGAAATTGTCTCGACTTCCCTGGGCATAAAATTATCATCGTGTTAGTCTCATGATATACGAATGCAAAATGATAACTTGGCTTAAAAATCTCGAAGTTAATAATTGTGGAATTGCTTAATGAACATTAAGCTGCGAGGCGGCATTGTCCCAGTGTGAGGATATAATGCCAATAAGAAGAAGAAGACTTGTACTGCAGGTGCAACATCGTCAACTTAAGCTTTGGTTTTAGAATTGGCTTGTACTGCAGGTCGATTCTAACTAAGGCGAATCATTTGCAAGAGGTTTATTATCTTGAAATCCTCACGCGAGGGTTTCAAATATTAAAACTTCTGGTTTTATCTTCAACGGTCGGTACTGCAGAACGTTGAAGACAAAACTCGCAATTCTCAATCGACGTCGTAAGATCGCTAACGCTTCCGTCAGCGATACAGTGAGAAATGAGAAATGAGGAGTGAGAAGTTAGACGTCTCTTTTCTCACTTCGCTTCGATCATTTCTCACTTCTCACTGTGAAAAGTGAGAAGTGCGAGATTAATAGTGAGACGTCTTACTTCTCGCTTCACACTACTCATTTTTCGCAGTAAGAAGTTTTTTTTTAATTTTATTTTGGACACTTAACACCAGAGGGGTGCATTCGTGTCTAAAGTTTAAAATATGTATGCGTTGATTCGAATACATTCCTTATGTTGAACTCTTATCTTCTTTTCGCTGTTAGCATTTCTGCAGCCACAGTGGTGTCCATCCGGGTAAATTCTACGGCGGGCACGATGAATTTGTTGATATCGATGCTCTACTACTGGACCGGCCGACGTCTCCAAGTGGGTAACCTAAAACGACATCACGCGCGGTAGTATTTGCTTTGATGGAGACGTCTTGCCCCACAGTGCCAGCCATTGCCAAAACTACTACACGATTGCTTCCAGAACTACCGGCAACAGCTGGCACTGGGAGAGGCTTTTTCTGTCGGGTACAATATCCACTGTTACCAGATATTTGATCTATTGTGGTGGGCCCTTTTAATGTATAATAGAAGTCAGATAGTCTAAAACAGAGGTTCCCAAACTTTTGGATATGCGACCCACCTAGCAGAATCCCATGGACAAATCATAATAAATTGCTTTTTATCCCATCATTGTATTTGTCAAACTTTCGTAATTTTTTTTAATTGGATGTGGATTGGATATGGATGGGATTTGAATTGAATTTGGGTTGGATTTGGATGGGATTTGAAATTTATTCAGATTGGATTTGAATTGGATTTCGATTTGATTAGAATTGGGTTTGAATTAGATTGGATTTTAAATAGATTTGGATTTGATTTAGATTGGATTCGAATTGGATTAAGATTGGTTTTAGATTGGGTTCGGAGCTTAGATTTGGATTGTATAGGACTTTCTTCTTCTTGCCCAAATATCGTATAACAAAAAAGGCCGTTGACCTCGTCAGGTTTGTTGTTCTTAACCATCCAATCATTACTTAGATCCTAATTCAAAATATGGAATTGATTTGTGGGACAAAATAGTAACAAAATTATGAATTTTGATTTGTCTTTCGCGACCCACCACTGAACAGCCCACGACCCCTGGGGCCGCGACCCACAGTTTGGGAACCTCTGGTCTAAAACACTATTGAAGCGTGATTTGAACTTACTGACTATGATTATTATCCCAGTAAGGTATAATTGAACGAATGAAGTTTATTGCCTAGTTGGGAGAAGTTATCCAAACATCCGAGGGTTCAATAAAACCCTGTAGTGCTGTACAATCACAAAGTAAATGTTCCGAAGTTTCAATCTCAAAGCTACAGAAACGACAGATATCGTCTTCCAGCTCCCCAAGTTGTTTTAAATAGTATTTACTGGTACAGTGACCTGTTATTAGCCCACTGAATGTACATAAGTTTTTTTTTGATAAACTCAACACCTTTTTAGTTATTGTTGAATTTGGAGTTATGAATCTCCTTGATTGTCGTGCTGTCCTTGTATTATTCCAGATTTCATTTATTTTCAGTTTTTCCCAGTTCTTTAGTTCCATTTTAAGAGTACATTCCGAAATGCCACAGAATGGTTCTGGACCTACAAATAGTTTGGAAGATCCTTTTCTTGCTAACAAGTCAGCTTTTTCATTACCTTCAATTCCACAGTGCCCAGGAACCTAAAATAAATTCAATGTATTATTTTGAGCTAACTGTTGGAGTGATTGAATGCATTCCCAAACTAATCTTGATGAGCAAGGTACTGATTTCAGCGCTTTTAGCGCAGCTAAACTGTCAGAAAAAATACATTTATTTGCATATCTGTAATTGCGTGTAAGAAAACGGTAGTACACTCAATAATTGCCTGTATTTCTGCTTGAAACACGGTTGGCCATTTACCCATTGAAACAGATATATTTACTCCAGGGCCTGTTAGGCCAGCTCCTACACTATTATTTAATTTTGATCCATCTGTATAATGTATCTGACTGAGCCTGGTTGAATACTAGGTCCCTCTGATTCCCACTCAGTGCGACTAGGCTTCGTCACATTGAATAGTCGTTCAAAGTTGTATTTCGTATTCATCCAGTCTTTATGATTAAATAATGAATTTATTTTAATTTCCTTAAGTATACTGAGATGACCCCTAAGATCTCCCTCGAAGAACGTTATTGTTCTCTTTAATCTTAGTGCACTTTTCTCAGCTTCTAATTGTATGAACGAATGTAAAGGTAATAGATTCAATATTGCATCAAGTGCATTGGAAGGCGTACTACGCCTAGCTCCTGTGATGGACATAGTAGCAATTCTCTGAAGTTTTCCTAATTTCTTCTGAATATATTTCACTTTTGTTTTTGGCCACCAGACTAGTGAAGCATATATTATTCGAGGTCTTACTATAGATGTGTAGATCCAGTGAATCATTTTAGGTTTGAGTCCCCATTTGTTGCCAATGGCTCTTTTACTTATCCATAAAGCATTTGTACACACTTAAATCATTTCACAGATTTCGGTGAATTTTGCTTTAATTTACCGAAATCTCAACAGCAGATTTGTTCGGTAATTATTTCACCGATTTCCTGCGGTATTTATCTTTGTTCAACTGTCAAAACCACCGCTAAATCTGTAAAATTTTTACCGAACAGTTCTGCTGTTGAGATTTCGGTGAAATTTCACAGAAATCTGCGATTTATTTTAAGTGTGTAGCTTTACTGATTATGAGATCTAAGTGAGAATTCCAATTTAGTTTGCTATCTAAAAGTACTCTCAGATATTTCACTTCTAGAGAAAGTTCTAATTTGATGCTCTTTAAATATATATCTGGAACTCTAATACTTCTTCTACGTGTAAATGGAATTATAGTAGTTTTTTGAGCGTTTATGCTAAGCCCTTCATTCTCACACCATCGTACAGTTAGGTTGAGAGCAGATTGAAGTCTGTCTCTAATTATATGCTCATATTTTTCTCGAACTATAACTAAGTCATCTGCAAAACCAATAATTTCAAAGCCCGCTTCGAGATTCGATAATAATTCATCAATTATTAGCGACCATAACAGAGGAGAGAGAACTCCTCCTTGAGGACAACCCTTTACAGTTTTAACCATGATTGTTGTAAATCCATGATCAGAAGAGATTTCTCTACCATGTTATCCAAATATCCAATCTATAATTGAATTATCAAAATTTCTTTTTATCATATTATTTCTCATAGAATTATGAGATACATTATCAAATGCACCCTCGATATCTAAAAACGCAACTAACATTATTTCTTTAGCTTCTAAAGTTTTTTCAATTTTTGTCACTAGCGTATGAAGTGCAGTTATTGTTGATTTTCCATGTTGGTATGCAAATTGATATTTGTTTAATGGCATTAATTCTAAATATTCTTTCTTAATGTAATCATCGATCAACTTCTCCATTACTTTCAGCATGAATGATGACAAGCTTATTGGTCTAAAAGATTTTGGACTTGGTTTATCCTTTTTATTAGCTTTGGGTATGAATAGTACGCGCACTTGGCGCCAAGTTCTTGGTATATAGTTTAATTGTAAACTAGCTCTAAACATTTCAGTCAAACAGAGAGAGAGGCTTTGTGTAGTATCGTCAATTACTTGCTGTTGCTTCGCTGTTCTCGCTCTTCCTCTTTAGTTGGTTGTAGAGTCCGGTTTCATGTAGGAATCCTGAAGTCGAGGAAAAGGTGCCGGACGTCAAACACTGTGCCGCAACATTCACAATTCGGCGGTGATTCCTTCTTCAACAGAAAAGTGTGAGTTAGCCGCGTGTGGACGATCCTCAGACGTGTGAGTACACGCTGGTCACCTGCATTACCGCGTTCTGTCCACTTGTGTGTGTCGTATTTCACTTCCCTCAGCTTCGACCCCCTCCAAACGAACCACTATTCTTCCCATTGCCGGCGTACGTTTTACGGTTCTGACCGCATCCTCAGAAGGAATTGAAACGTTGTTGAACAGTAGTCTTCTCGCTTCGTTGGCTAGCCGATCAGCTTCCGCGTTGCCGGTGATACCGGCGTGCCCAGGGATCCAGCAGAATCGTTTTGGTTTATTTTGTGTAATTTGTTCCACTTCCTGTAGCCAAGGATGTCGAGAATTTCCTGCCTCTAGGGCCATCAAACAGCTGGCCGAATCGGTTAGGATTTCCGTAATTCCGTATGGTGGTAGCCATCCTAAGATCATAGGCCTCAGCAGAGAATATACTACATTCTTTTGAGAGACTGTAAGTTTGCGTTGCTGAAAAAAGCGGCTCCTACTGTGGAGCCGTCCTCAGAACCGTTGGTATACACGATAGTCGTCCGCTGATATCGCGTTTCCAGCAGTTGTTGGACAATTGGTAGAACAATACAATAGTCGCCTTACACGATCACTTAGTCGAGCGAGCTATCTGTACTCAAGAATAATGTGCTGTATCGTAAATGGCCCTCCTTAGCCGTGCGGTATGACGCGCGGCTACAAAGCAAGTCCATGCTGAGGGTGGCTGGGTTCGAGTCCCGGTGCATATAATAGGCAAAGGCCAAATCACAAATCGACCACGTTCTGATTTATGAACGGCGCTTACATCGACTCTGACCACTATCTGGTGATGGTTGAACTGCGCCAAAACTATTCGTCATCAACAATGTTCGGTACCGACGACTGAAGCAAACTGAAGCTGACACCATGCCACCAAATGTGTCATGTACAAGACGATTATAAGACCGGTAGTCCTCTACGGACATGAAATATGGACAATTCGCGACTCCAAGCACTCGGAGTATTCGAGAGACGGGTGCTTAGAACCATCTTTGACGGTGTGCAAGAAGACGGTGTATGGCGGCGAAGAATGAGCCACTGGCGATCCCAGTATCCAGAAGGTAGCTAAAGCCGGAAGTGTACGATGGGCAGGGCATGGTGCAAGAATGCCGGACAGCAACCCTGCAAAGATGGCGTTCGCTTCCAATCCGGCAGGAACGAGACGGCATGGAGCGCAGCGAGCGAGGTGCAGAGGACATGGAGGATGGAGATATGCGACCTCGAACCGTGTATTGTGGCATCAAATTGTTGATTCAATGTTATCTGTTTAGATGTTAACTAAATAAATGAATGAAGAATAGGCAAATGCATGAGGGAGTTGTATGGACATGCTGGGTTGAGTTTTGTTTAATACCAGTCTTAGTTGAACTTTTAGACCAATTGATCTGAATTCCAGAACAGTTTGGAAAACCTTGAACCAGTGGCGTAGCCACGGGGGTGGTTTTGGACATACGCACCCCCCCTACCCCAACGAGACAAAGTTTTTAGAAGATTTTTTTTTCGAAATGGTACAACTACAATGGTACAACAATATGTAGTGGAGTCCAAATCATCCCAAAAAATCTGAATCCATCAAATTGTTCTTAGTTCCATCCAATAGAGAAATTTTGGGCGATAATTAAGCAGAAACCTAAGACAAAAGAAGCAGTTATCAGTTACATTGGCCAAATGAAGAATTGGTGGAATCAGCTAGCCAAAAGCATGACTAAAGAAGGTATGCGCCGGTTGACAGGTGGAGGTCTTTCTTCAGAAGAACGATGCATGATTTATTTCAGTTATTCATATGGAATAAAATAATATAAGCTTTGTTCCATTTTTAGAAAGTTTTTCGATTGAACGACAAGTTTAATGAATACACACATTTAAAAGTGCCACATTTCTGAATGATCTGGTCCTTAATGATTTCTTGATCGCACTATTCCACATGTTAACCAAGAACATGTATTTCCAAACATGCAATTAGGTTCAGGTTTCCCATAATACAAGTTCCATGCAAATGCTTGCACACTTGTTTATTTATTTAATTTGATGATGAAATTTGCGTAAAAAGTTTAATCACAAGATAAATCATCGCACAAATGTACCATGCGTCTCCTTATACTTTTATGCTAAGGCGTCGTTTAACAAAGGCGTCCAAAATTTGAGGGGGGGGGTCTAAGATTTTGTGACAGTACATGTACTAGGTATACGGAAAAGCGTAACATAGGGGGGGGGAGGATTGAAAAATCCCAAAAAATTGTGGACGTCATATTTGAATCGCCCCTTAAATGCTACTGAACAGTCGCTACCTATCGTCTCCTCTAAGAGACCTATTTTTGCCTGAAAAACACTCATGGGGACGTTCAGATATCGTAATAACTTAGTATTTTAACTTATCTGAACATGCAACCATGCAAGTGACTTCAATGCCGTTAAAGGGATGATACTTTTCCTACTTTGTGCCCAAATAATCTCGGGATTTTCCTAAGCAAACAACAAACGTCAATAACCAGTCGATTTTAGAGGTCGAGAACTACAAATGCAACACATAAGCATCGCGAAAACAAGCTTTTTTCTGATCTTTTCACCTCTACTCTAACTTCTCTTTTTTCCTCCTTTCTTCTCCCATCTCATGCTTATTTTTTGCTTCTCCCTCTTTCTTTTTACCTACATTCTCTCCTTTTTCTTTTATTTATCTTGTTTTTTCTTCTATTTTTTTCTGTTTTCTTTTTGTTCTCCCGTATTTCTTTCTTCACAAGCAGGACACTTGTCTTAAACTAGAATCGGTAACCTATGTGCGACCAAATTCAGTCATATATGAGTTGCTGCAACTGAATCGTTAAAACATCACTTTAATAAAAAAACTGAATTAGTCAAAATTGTGATACTCGGCCTGTCTTTTCTTCCTCTCTCTCTCTCTTTCCATCTACCTTATTTCTTCTTTATTTTTTCCTATTAATTAATTTGTGGGCTTCGTGGCCGTGCGGTTAGCGACGTGCTGTGGAGTGTGGGTTCGATTCCCGCCCCGGTGAAGAGAAAACTTTTCGTAAAGCGAGAAGTTCTCCACTGGTCCACTGGGTGTTAGGGTAACCGTGGAGGTAGCACCAATAATGGAGATAGTCGGGTTTTAATGAGATTTATGATATTTATACACTTTACGATGGTTTCAGTTGATGCGTCGTGCTTTAAATATCCTGTTAAATGCAACTTATCTTAAGATTTCGCTTGAAAAACTATTGAAAACAATGATTTTCCTTAACAAAATTGACTCCCTTGCATCTATAGTGGTGCAACTGTACCAATAGTGGCGAGTCTCATAAGAAACCAATGGATAGCACCACTATGGGAACCAAAATTATTTTTTACCGCCACTAAAGGAACAGTGTACCCATAGTGGTGCAAGCAATATTTGGTAATTGTTGATGTTAAATGACATCTATCTCATTTTTGTTAGCAAATTTATAAGTTTATCTATTGACTAAGATATTAAAGCTGTGAATGTCCCATAATTATCAATTTTTAATAAATATTTTCTTCTGTGGATCTACTAATACCTCCACTATTGGTACCGTTACCCTATGTGAATGTCCTGTCCGTTGTTTCATGCTAGATGTTAAGTGTTCAGTCTGTGCGACCTTTGGTCGAAGACGATTATTCTGTCTTTTTATAATTATATTTCCTTCTTTTCTTCTTTCATCATCTTCTTCTTAGGTGTTGATTTTATGCCATTTAGAAAATGGTTTGTCAGCACCAAAAACACTTGAAAATATCAACATTAATTATGTAAATGGCATTGAAATAATTACATTCAGGCACAGAGAACAGACATGGAGGCTCGAACAAAATTTCTTGCAAAACTTGTGTAAATAAACAAACCGAACCTCCACGCCATCGACGTCGACATTGCAACTCACAATCTCATTTTGACAACACGATGGCGCTGGTATGCTCTTGCATGCATAACGACACTAGCGCACAGTGGCATTTTTTGATGACGCTAGCGCTGATTCTGCATGAGATAACGTCGACATTCCAAAGTTATTTCAAAATGAACAGTAAAAAGTTATCACAACATAGCGAGTGCAGCTTCAACGTCTGTTCTCTGTGATTCAGGTACATTACAAATATTTAACAACGCTTTCAAGAATTCAGTTCACTCAATGTTTATTGCCTATTTTCCAAGTATAAATTATATAAATTATATAATATATATAATTATATATACATATATATAATAGCCCTGGTTGTCTGTCCGGTGACTAGCCAACCAGACGCAGCACGCGGGGAAATTCCCACAAAAAAATAAAATATTTGACACTTAAATTTTATTTACTATCAGATGCAGAAAACAAAACCAGTGACAACCTTAGACAACCAGACACAGCATTTGATGAAAAAATCACAGACAACCACCCCCTTTGACATTTTCTGTCCACTATTATTTTTGTTGTAATTGGATCAAAGTAAGCGCTTTAAACAATGTTGATTACATGGAAACGTCACAAGGAAAAATGATTTCTTCATCCAGGACCTTTTCATAACCAATTTGGTTTTTTTTGTCAATTCTTCAACTAATTTTTTATCTTATTCTAGGTGATACAAGAGCTGCTGATTGCTGAACATAATACGTTTCAACTCTGGGCAACCGAATGAACTTCGGGAATTCTAAACTGCAAGCATATACCGTGCAAACTCAAACTTCGGACGCTTAAGCACTTTCTGATATAAAATCATCCAGTTTACTCACATTTTTAATCACATTGTTTAAATCACCATTGCAATCATCAAGTAAAGTATTCATCTTTGGACTACGTATTTAATATGTGCAAGATATTGCGAGGAATGTTTGCAATTTATAAAATGTCCGACTTCTGTTTGATTCAAACCTCGGACACCGGCGGGTTGGATTCATATTTCGGACACAAAGATTCAAATTTTGGACACCAGATTACACCGTACCGGGAAGAATAATTGAAAACAATTCTCACTGCACAGCACAGACTGTCTTCCAATCCTTTCGTTGCATTGTTTTAACATGTCTTATTAGAATGTAAGTATACTAAAACAAGCTAAAACTATAAGTCCTTCCTACCCAGCTTGACGAAACATTTCGATGAAATATTTCAGAAAATTTCCCATACGAATTGAAGCTTCCGAAGTTTGTGTGCGTCCGAAATTTGATTCTCCACGGTATTCGAATATTGTTTGTGTTTCAAATAGTTTTAGCTGTTGGATAGCCCCACAGCGATTTCCAGAGTTCTATCCTACAGTTACCAGAACCTCATTGCCATTGAGTTCTCCGAATTCAAAAGTAAAACAGAGTTGCAAGAACGCATCCACACATCTCCTTTGCCTTTTCTTAGTTCTTTTCTTACACCTTTTTATGCTGAAACTAACTTTTTTGTATAATTCATCACGCTCTATGGTTTTCGAGAACATTTTTTCGAGAACAATTTTCATCCCTTAAAAGCTCCACCAACATTTTACGTTGCATGCAACCTCGCAGATGAAAAATTGTTGAGCCCCATGTTGGAGAATGTTCAGCATTTGAGATCGAAATAAATAGTCGGATTTGTTGTTATTTCACCTTTACCTAAAATAGATTTCGATTATTTACGTAAATCATTCTCAGATAGCGTCTTTAGTTCGTTAAATATTTCATGAAATGTGCTACCTCATTCGAGATTCAGACAGCAATATTCATCCCTAATGCAACGTACACACCAGTCAAGCAGTTCGACGAACATTGACTCCACCCCCATAAAAACGCTTCGGTTGCTGCTTTGTTCGAACGTGTGTGAAGTTGTTCGAACAACAATTTGACAGTTGGCGGCTCGGTTGGAAAAAATTAAAACGGTTTGATTTTGGTTTGAGTTGTCGGGGGTGGAGTCAAGGTTCGCCGAACATGTTTGAGTATTTGTAGTGAAGTTGCACAAACCTCCATATATTTTTTGATGGTTGATGCTCAAGTTGGTGCTTCGGTCGTTCGTGTGTGATATTGTTGGTCGAATAAATTGATTGTTCGTGTCGCTGTTGATAAAACTTGATGGATGTTTGAATAAACGAGAGGTGGAGTCAATGTTGGTCAAACTGCTTGACCGTGTGTACGTTCCATAATATGCATTTCCTAATCTGACATTCAAACCAGTTGCCCAAAAAAACAAACACTTTCAATAATTGTTGGTTGCCGTCGGAAAATTAATCCGTGAGGTTTCGATTGATTCGCTCATACCTCTCAGTTTTTTAATTGACTGTGCATCTACCATAATCTAGAATAATAATAATAATAATAATTAGAACGAAAAATACTAAATTTACCTTTGAAATGGAAACATTTATCAACAAGAGAGTGAAAATGTATGACAGATTAAATAACAAATTGAAGTTCAAGACTACTTTGATGCAGAAAACAAAAGCTGTACACAGCATCTGTCATGATTGAATAACCCCTCCACAAGATTATAGGTAGCTAGCGTAAAAAGCTGGATATTGAAAGAAAAAAAATACATGCCACGGGCGCTACTGCGTCCACAAATAAACTAGTATTACGGTGTTCAACGAAATTTGTAATTGTGAAGTGGAGAAACAATGTTCTCGGATTTCTAATCAAATGCACTATAACTTACGCAACATCTGACAGGCTGAAATGGAATATTTTATGGAAAATCGCTGAAGGGAAAAATGACATAACTTATATGTTCACAGCCACGATGCATTATATTTGAAACCATATTGAATGTCATTTCCATTTATTCCCATTATCAAGTAACTAACTGTTATCTCTTGTTCTCTGTTTTACAGGTGAGTTCTCGGAGTGTAAATGGCGTTTATTTCTGGATTGGTATGTTCTTATACAGAATTGTTAGAAAATCTAACAATCAATTGGGTACACCAAGCCAACCAAATAACAAAATATCGTAAAAATGGCAATCTCTTCAGCATTATAATCCGCATACTGAGCGTGAAAGCAATCGTAACAATTGTTATCTGCCGAAGGGGTATGAAGGTACCTGCAAGTCAACGGGAAACAGGAACTTGTTCATTTTAGCACCAAAACTGTAAGCAATGATCAACGACAGCGACAACAACAACAACAATAACATCGTAATAATGGTGGTAATAATCCCCTAGTGACAATAACGGGCAAAGCAGAAAAGTAATAGCGTTACCAACGAGTCATTGTCATCAACGTCGTCGAATGCAATCAGACGGACACGATCGTTATCGCTGCAATTCACATAATCTTATGCTCCAACATAGCATATTGAGCATTGAAGTGTCTTAATAGATATGAAAGTCATTGGTTGAAATGAGCAATTTTCCGTTGACACGAATGGACCCTGTAAGAAATTATTCGGTGTTGTGATTTTCCACTATGTATTGACCTGAGGAGGACCTGTCTCCGTACGTTAGTTGCGCTTAAGGTGAATTCCTGCCGAATCCATGAAAGTTGGTGTAAATGCATATGTATGAGTACATTTATGCGAATTAGGGATCCTACATTCAGAGATATGCGAAAGCGGCCATCTTGAGCCAATCGAACATTGAGAGCTGTCAGAAGCTGAGCCAAATGAACATTGTTATTGCTGCGGATTGAAAGGTATTGCGATTAAAAAGGAAAAAAAATACGAAAAGTTTTGTCGAATAAACAATTTGTTTTACATTGGCAAGATGAAGTCGTCTAGTTTATGCATGGTACTTTGTTCATTTGTATTGTACTTTTATTCTAGTGATAATGCACTGTTGGACGTTAGATAACGAAATCTGAAAATGCCATTATGCGCAAAGTCATGTTCGAGCTCCAACATTTTGCGCCACGGCAAGTGCTGGCAGCGTTTGTTTACGAAAGTAACAGCGTTGCTAAATTGTCTGGAAAAGTATTCGCACAATGCGAATTTATTGTAGCTGCAAGGAGCTGGAAAACAAGAGATGGATTATGCGATAGCAAGCCGTCTCATGCTTGCCTACTTGGTTTATATGAGCACATATGCTGACGTCATTATTGCTTTCTTGTGATAGACAAAGAGGTAAAAATTGCATCAACATACCAGCTGCTGACTGCACACATCGTATTGCCCACATTTGACATATAAATTAGAAAAAAGCAAAACATAAAATTTCATGACCAGTTCGTCTATTTTGGCACAAATCTTAGAAGTTATAATTATTTTCCGCATAGTTTTTAAAATATCGCGCTCGTTATTAATTTATCGTCATTGGTTGATGGCTCAGAAGTGGCTTACGGTAGTGCGAAAAGTGATAAATCAAGAAAAAAGCGCTATATCCTGCATCAGAATGTAAACAACCCTCTGGTTTACCGGCTTCGTTCGCTGCAAATCAGCACCATTCGGGCAAAAAGTGATTTAAAACACTCCAAGAATTATATTTTACGTAGAATAATGTCATTGCCGTGCTGTGTTACTATTATGGATGTAGTTTATAACTGGTAAGTGGCTGAAATAGGGTGAAATTATTGAATCTTTCGAGTTTAACGGAAGCTATGGGTGTATTAGTGACGAAGCCATATATACTCCCATTACTGGATCCCGTCCTAAGTGCCCTTAAAATGATTGAATTCCAATCCTGGTTCACTAGGTTAACTGTGGAAAAAAAATGTACTCAAAACCCTGATTTATTTACCTGGCGGTGATCATGCTATACTCGTTAATCCAAACGGGTTGAGAAACATTTAAGAAAAATCTAAAGTAACACTAATAGGTGTTTACAATGTTCTGAAAACTCAGATGTAAATATTAGAGTGGAGCACAGTTGTATAGAAAAACGCAAACTTCATTCAATCAAGTGAAATGAAAATTTTTCTGAAATATTTTTGGACCCCAATCAACTATGCAAAATATGAGCTCGATTGGTTGCATCCTCGCTTTCCGCATCGTGTTTCAAATTTTGAATGGAGATTAGTATGGGAAAACGTACTTTTTTACATTTTTGCTCTTAGCGGCTTTAATTTATCGTCAATCAAGCATATAGTCTGAAAGATGCCGAAAGACTTTGCCGAAGAAGGTACGTGCCTGGAAAATCTACAAAAAGTTATTACGCTTCGAAAATTCATTGAATTATGGCTAATATTGACAATCTCCACATAATCATAATGCATTCGATTGATTTTGATATTGTTATTTCATACCTACGAAAATAACAACTTTTGGTTGTGATATTTCATGCAGGCAAGGGACTTTTCAAACGATTTCTTTTGTATTACATAAGATTGAGGAGAGACCTCTGGAAGAGTAGTTTAAAGAAGTGTCCGGTATTGGGAGGTGTCTGGTGCTGGGGGATCTCCCCCTACTGAATAAAGCTGGTTCCATTACTTCTTTTCATCGTTCAGCAAAATAGTAAAAACACTATGAACATTTTTCGCCATTAGAATTTAAAATGACAACGGAGCACAAAAAATGGATCCATTCTTCTTCAAGTCATGGCTTGCTCCTCCTAAACAATTGAAAGTTTAATCGGAGTAAAAACAGCCCGAGCGATAAACGGTCAGATGTGTTTAGTACCGTGTAGGACACCCTCAAATTTCGGACACCTACTTTTGTATAGCAAATTTTCTGAATTTTTCCATCGAAATGTTTCATCAATCTGGATTAAAACTGCTCATTTTAATGTAGCTCCATTATAGTAAACCATGTTGATTCAATAAGACAACATTTAAATGTCAGTCCGTACTATTTAGTTAGAATTATTTGCAAATATTCCTCCCGGTATGTGTAATTAAGTGTCCAAAGTTTGAATCACGGTGTCCGAACTATGATTGCAATGGCAGCTGCTGAATGAAATTTAAATCAAACAGAAATCGGTTTCATTCGCGAATTGCAAATATTTATTTATTTATCATCAGACTAAGGCCGGAGTGGCCTGTGCTGCACATAAAAGACTTCTCCATTCAGCTCGGTTCATGGCTGCACTTCGCCAACCACGCAGTCTGCGGAGGGTCCGCAAGTCGTCCTCCACCTGATCGATCCACCTTGCCCGCTGTGCACCTCGCCTTCTTGTTCCCGTCGGATCGTTGTCGAGAACCATTTTCACCGGATTACTGTCCGACATTCTGGCTGCGTGCCCGGCCCACCGCAGTCCTCCGATTTTCGCGATGTGAACGATGAATGGTTCTCCCAACAGCTGATGCAACTCGTGGTTCATTCGCCTCCTCCACGTACCGTCCGCCATCTGCACCCCACCATAGATGGTACGCAGCACTTTCCTTTCGAAAACTCCCAGTGCGCGTTGGTTCTCCACGAGCATCGTCCAGGTCTCGTGTCCGTAGAGAACTACCGGTCTTATAAGCGTTTTGTAGATAGTCAGTTTGGTACGTCTTCGACGTGTTGATGACTAGTCCAATCCGTTTAGCTTCGCTTTTCAGTCTGATGTAGGCTTCCTCCATCCTCTCAAAGTTACGTGCCATGATATCAATGTCGTCGGCGAAACCAAATAACTGGACGGACTTCGTGAAAATCGTACCACTCGTGTCGATCCCTGCCCTTCATATTACTTTTCCAAAGCGACGTTGAATAGCAGACACGAAAGACCATCACCTTGCCTCTACGGGTTTCGAAGGGACTCGAGATGCCCCTGAAACTCGAACTACGCACATGACCCAATCCATCGTCGCCTTGATCAACCGTATCAGTTTATCCGGAAATCCGTTTTCGTGCATTAGCTGCCATAGCTGGTCCCGATCGATTGTATCATATGCGGCTTTAAAGTCGATAAATAGATGATGTGTGGGCACGTTGTATTCGCGGCATTTCTGCAATACCTGACGTATGGCGGACACCTGGTCTGTGGTAGAGCGTTCACCCATAAATCCCGCCTGGTACTGCCCCACGAACTCTCTTGCAATTGGTGTTAGTCGACGGCATAAAATTTGGGAAAATACCTTGTAGGCGGCGTTCAGCAATGTGATTGCGCGGTAGTTGCTACAATCCAGCTCATCGTCCTTTTTGTAGATGGGACACACGACACCTTCCATCCACTCCTGCGGCAGAACCTCACCCTCCCAAACCTTGGTAATCACCCAAATGCAGCGCTCTAGCCAGCAGGGTTGGGAAAAATCAAATTTTAGAAAAATCGAGAATGATCAAACTCACCCGCGATTTTACTTTTAAATTATCAAGTGATAAAAACTCGCCAGCGATTTGAAAATCGCATCTTGATTTGAAGCATTTACCGTTACATTTTGAACTCTTTTTCCTTACTACCATGAAACCATAACGCCAAATCTATATAATAAAAATGAAATGGTCTGTGTTCGTATCCGCATAACTCAAAAACGGCTCGATAGATTTTCTTCATTCCTTCAGTAGGTATGATGGTTATCGTTTCCGACGGGTTTATATGATATTTCCTCATGCGAAAATCACGAATAAAGTCAAGTAAATTATGAATAACTAAAACAAAGATTCGTATGGGAATTTTGCAAGGGCAGTTCACAACGCGCTTTTCCGCCTACTATGCAGGACAACGTCTGCCGGGTCGACTAGTAGAAGATATAACGGGACTGTCGACAATTAGCTATTATTAGTGAAGATTAATGATTGAATGAAAATTCTGTGTTTATTATCTTTTGAGTACAAAATTTGAGAAGTTGTCGCCGGCGACAACTCGCCTACTATTTTCACGTGAAAAGTTTTCACATGAAAATTGCAATCAAGATCGTCTGATAATGATTAAGCACAACACTGCTAGCCAGTGCTTCACCACCGTGTTTAAACAGCTCCTGGTCGACTCCAGGGGCTTTGTTGTTTTTCAGCCGGCCGATCTCCTCCTGGATTTCTTGGAGATTCGGAGCCGGAAGTCGCATGTCCTGCGCGCGTGCTTCTAGGTTCATTACCATACCGCCACCGTTGTCTGCCATATCGCCATTCAGGTGCTCTTCGTAGTGCTGCCGCCACCTTTGGATCACCTCACGCTCGTTCGTAAGAAGGTTCCCGTTTATGTCCTTACACATATCGGGCTGTGGCACGTGGCCCTTACATGAACGGTTCAACTTCTCATAGAACTTTCGTGCGTTATTAGCGCGGTACAGTTCCTCCGTCTCTTCACGGTCTCGATCTTCCTGCTGGCGCTTTTTCCTCCGGAAAATCGAATTTTGTCTGTTCCGCGCCCGTTTGTATCGTGCCTCGTTCGCCCTCGTGCGGTGTTGCAGCAATCTCGCCCATGCTGCATTCTTCTCCTCAACGAATTGCAAATATTCTAAGCTATTATTTGGACAAATTAAAACAATTGCGAAAGGACTATACATTAAAGTTGAAATGGTGATTTGAGCAGTATGATTAAAAATGTATGAAAACAGATTAGTTTCGTATAAGAAAGTGCTTAAGTGTCCGTAGTTCAAATTTGCATTGAATCACTTGTTTGAGAAACTGTATAGGGAGAATGACGACTTTGGCAGGTTCTGTTCTATTATCGTTAGGTTTTTTTTTATGACTGATTATGCTCAAATTTGGCCTAAACATTCTTTGCATATCAAAGAATATTGTGGCCAAATTTCATAAAATTCGGTCGACAAACACCCCCCTAACATCAATAGAACAAAACGCGCCAAAGCTGTATTTTCCCTGTATCTATTTTATTTATTTCAAGAAAACAACGCAAAACTGTTTTTGAACAAATTGGCACCGAATCTTTCGATTTCTTCGATACAGATCAATAGTTTTTGGAAAACTCAACACCCTGGCGCACTTCTCAGTGCGAAAACTGTAAGCAGCACTCCATAATTGCTCTTCAAAGTGCGTGCACATATGTAGTTTCTCAAACAAACGAATTTTTTCATACATTCCTGAACAAAAATTCAATTTTTATATTTTTTGCCAGAAAACGTTTGGACGAGGATTCAGAATATATAATAATCTATCTCCTTTTGGCCAAAAATATTACATATGCAGTTTTTCAAACAAACGACTCAATTATAATGGTGTGCTGCTTATTACTAATTTTATACAAGTTTTTGTGAAGAATAGTATTACAACCAAGGAGTGTAATTGACGATGAAAAATGCAAAAAACAAGCAATAAAGAGAATAGCGATAATTCTTTGTCCTCATATGCAGAGGATTAAGACAGTGTTGCGTTCCATTTTATCTGCAATACATATGGTGTGTGAATTGTTGTGAACTTTTCAAATTGCGATAGTTTGTATATTTCAGAAGTAAAACATAAATCAAGTCAACATACGGTTATGTTTATGTCTAAACATTAATAATTGATACGTAAAAATGTGAAAACATCATCGAAAACCGACCAACTTCCTAAATGCGCGGCAGTCGATCATTGTCCTATTATGTTGCAGTTTAGGACAAACGCTTGTTGCTAGTTGAGTTTGTCCAAACATTTACAAAAAAGGACGATGTTGTTGTCGTTGTTGTCGCGGAAAAAGTCATATTCTGAAACTAACGATTATTTTTTTCGGTCTACATGCTCAAATCTACCACCTGATTTTTCTTTAATAATTTTTATATATTTTGTTTATCATTACCTAATTGAAACATAAATCCACAATTGGTGGAAAACAATCCACGAAATCAAGCGATCCTGTTTTGCCTATCGATAGAAAGAACAACATGGATATTTTTTTAATAATATAGCTGTTACAGCTGTGCATGATGGTGCTACAATAATCGACCAAGTTTGCAAACCAATGGCTATGCCTGAAATTCGTTTGGAACTTGATATCTAATTTGCATGCATCGATTATAATTGCCCAATTGTTTGGGCTATAATTAAACGCGTTAACACGATGAATAGGCTATTAAATGATCACAGATCGGCTAACTGTGTGATGTAATTTTATTGGTTTATCCACTGGAGCATAATCAGGGTTTGTA
Organism: Armigeres subalbatus; assembly: GCF_024139115.2. Classification (NCBI taxonomy): domain Eukaryota; kingdom Metazoa; phylum Arthropoda; class Insecta; order Diptera; family Culicidae; genus Armigeres; species Armigeres subalbatus. The sequence goes on along the minus strand of NC_085140.1, from coordinate 260,322,059 downwards.
GTTACTTATGTGAGCAACTCGTTCAACCCGTAATTATCGATTGTATTGAATTTGAAGCAGTGATGATGCATATTTCGAGCAATAAGGAAAGTAATACGAAAATCACGTAGGGTTTCTTACCCCATTTCTGGCATAACATGCATACAACAGCATTCTTCTTCTTCTTCATTGGCATTACATCCCCCACTGAGACATTGCCGTTTCGGAAATTAGTGTTCATTAAGCTCTTCCACAGTTATTAACTGCGAGGTTTAGTTACCATTTCTGCATTCGTATATCATGAGGCTAACACGATGATACTTTTATGCCCAGGGAAGTCAAGACAATTTTCAAACCGAAAATTGCCTAGACCGGCACCGGGAATCGAACCCAGCCACCCTCAGTGTGGTCTTGCTTTGTAGTTGCGCGCCTTACCGCACGGCTAAGGAGGGCCCCAACAATTCACATATTCCATTTTTTTTTCAAATACTTAAAACCAAAATTAATTTCAAATCCAATATGAAGAATTATGAATACCATCCATATATGAATAGCATCCACGTATAAGACATTGGCGACACGATGCAAGACCTCTGATAATGGTGGGTCACCAACATTTTTGGCGTAATTGGTTCGTTTATAATTTGCCGTCAAGCGTTAAACTTTTAGAAAAAAATCAGGTAATTTCAAATATTATGAATTTTTTTGGACGATGGAGTCTATGAAATGCAATTCAAACGTCTAATTCATTGAAAATGTTGCTAGAAATTCTTTAGAATGTTTGTGCAAAAACTACCAATTCAAAAATTATGTCAAGTATTCCTTCGGATACCATGGCAAATTTAATTCCTTCGGAAATTTCTCCAGTAATCTTTCCGGAATTTCCCGCAAAAATCCTTTCCACAAATCTAGGACAACATTTCAGGAATTTCCTTAGGAGTTTCCGAACTAATAGCTAACGGAAAGCATTTCCGACATTGAATTTGTACAAGAATTTCTTTGGACATAATTATTTTGTATTTTTTTAATATTTATTTTAGGGATTTTTCTAGAAAATCCTGTGAAAATTACTTCGGAGATAAATCCAGAAATTGCTTTGAAGATTCCTCAAGACATTCTTTTGAAAAAAATTAAAGAAAATTTCTATAAATTTCTTAGGAAATTCCTTTACGAATTCATTTAGAAATTACTTGAGGAATTCCTTTTAAATTGATTCTTTTGAAAATTTCTTCGGAAATACCTTAGAAACTTCCTCCAGAAAATCATTCGTAAATTCTTTTAGTAATTTTCTATTGGCATTTCCGCAATTTTTAATGAATTATAGGCAGTGGTTGGTAGGAAGGTGTCCGCTACTACGCCTACCAAATATTTTTTTCGATAAAGGTGCCTAGTTTTGAGAAATCGAACCTTAGATGCCTTTCGCCATACTGATTTCAGAAAGTTAACTCCTAGTGTGCCGCTGTAAGCACGCTCAAAGTAGGCGATTCATTGAAAGCTTTCCTGTTCCCGCCATTGCATGAGTATGCATCTTGTGTGGCAAGCACAATCCATACACTTTGTCTATGCTTTCGTAAATGTTGTCCACCCGAAAAGGTGCCAGAACCGACCGAGAATCAAACTTGCCATCTCCGGATTGGCAATAGGTAACAGAAAAAAGGAGAAAATCTATTTAACCTATCTAGCAGTGGTGGAGCCGATCTTTCAAACTTTCATAGAATAATAATAATTAATTAATTTTATTTAAATTAATATAATTAAAAATCATAAAACACAAAAGTATGGTACATCATGTATGCCCAAATATTATATACAACAAAGTGTTTTGATGCATCAATTCACTTTTCCATGTAACCATCTTACATAAAATTAGTACAGTCTATGAGAAACGATTTGTCGCTGTTGTACGTTTTGGCACTTGTCATATCACCACGGCCATGTTCACCCATGACCGGAACACAGCTACCATTACCGAACACTTCTGCCGTAGAAAGTTAACCGCCGTGCGCCGTTACGATTACTCAACATGCAGCTCACTAATTAAATCCATTAGCTGTTTGATATTAAAATTAAAGACCCAGATGACCTTCCGAGTTGCACTTTTCCAGTCCGCAACATCTCCACGAATCACCACGCGCTCGCTCGGTACCGGTGCCGGCGTGCTGCTGGCCCTTGAATATTGAATACACCGAGTCAAAGTGCTCTGCTCTGGTTGAAACTTGACTTTCGCTTTTCTTCTGAATCTGCTTCGCATCGCATTGCATGTCTTCATTTCATTTGCGTCCGGTCATCATCATCTTCATGTTCGGCAAGTCGTCAGATTCAAATTTGTAAAAGCACAACTTCTTGTACATTTTGTAGGCTGCAGCTGCAGTCGACCTTTTTATCGCCAAAGCTGTTTGGTTGACTGCGCTCATGAAACGACGACGGATGCTTTGGGCTACATAATTATATCAAATGGATCCGTGAACTGCATTTTTTACTGGACTGCTTTGTGAACGGTTCTTCAGTTTCGATCCAACTGATCATAATTTGTAATTGAAGATTTATCAAATCTAATCGATAATCATGCTATAAGCTATTGGATAGTAATCGTAGCAAGAAAATGATACAATTGCTTGCAATATTGCCAGACAATACACTATTTATATGGTTTGGGCGATTTGCATCGACTTGAACAAAATGATCCACAACGCTTCTATCTGATTTGCTCCATACGAGCAGCATTCTTACTGAGCAATCAATAAAGAATATGATTGGAAACAGTTACCAAACTTGTTGAATTTATTTGTATTGACGAAGAGGAAAACTTGCTTTTGAGGACCGATCGTATCCGTATTGTATGTTATTAGATACTTATTCCAGTGGATTCACAGATAGTTAAAAATTTAAACAATACCGACTTTTTATCATCTGTGGTAGTTCTAAACCCAAAAATTACATCTGGGATAACAAACGATGAACAACTAATTATTTGCTTGTACATATCCAGGCTACAAACATCCAATGTGTTATTACAGACACAAAAACAATTTCTCAGCCAGCAGTTAATTTCCTAATATATAAACGCTGTCTCCAGGTGTGCTGGAAAATTTAAACTTGTTTAATTTTAACTACCATTTTACGACATTTACCTTTGGCCTCATGTCAAAGAAACTAAAGCAAACCAGCTACCGAGTCATCCTACAACCAATGTTTACATTCTCATTGCGTGGTAAAAGTTAAATGCCAATTAGCATATGGAAGCACACCTTTCAGTTATACAACTGCCACTAGACGCAATTTTACCGAAGCGAACTGCTCGCAGCCTTTGGTGAGATTTCTTTGCCGGGCTTGTGCCCGAACTACCGACTTATCCGCTCAAACGACTGATGGTGATGGTGATGACTGCAACGACGAGCTGCTTTGAGCAAGATCACTTGCCAACACTAGTTCAATACTAGTTCAATACCAGCTTTCAAAACGACCTATCTGAATTTGTAAATTAATATTCAAATGCCGATTGGACGAATCTGATTGCACTCCCACGCAAACCAACAGCATCAATAGGTGAATGTTGTTGTGCGTGGGAGTGCTTTCATATTCGTCAAATCGACGTTTGAATCTTAGTTTACAAAACCAGATAAGTCGTTTAAAAAAAAGACATTGAGTTGTTCTTTGTTGGTCGAAAAGATATAATAAATAGGGTGATGGGAGGTAATGTAGGCTTAGGATGTAACGTCGGTTCATTACGCAAATTAATCAAAAATTAAGCGATAATACATAATAGCGGCATCGTAAATTCTCGAGTAAGTACATACGATTACGGAGAAGTTTTGGCAAAATAATGTTTGTATCTTTAGGTTTTGAGCCTGTGCCGAGAATTAGACACTATCGGAAATACCATCCGTAACCCTACCTATACATCAGAAAAGGGTCGTTTGGCTGAAACCCGATCAAGACATTTGGCCGAATGGGTCACTTAACCGAATAGGACATTTAGCTGAATGGGTCATTTGGCCGAATAGGTCATTTGGTCGAACAGGTCATTTTGTCGAACAGGTCATTTGACCGAACATGTCATTTGGCCGAATAAGTCCTAATAATGTCCTATTCGGTCAAATACCCTATTCGGTCAAATGCCCTATTCTGCCTGTGATTCTGGTAATGTCATATTCGGCCAAATGTCCTATTCGGTCAAATGCCCCATTCGGCCAAATGACCTATTCGGAAAAATTACATATTCTACCAAATGTCCTACTTACCCATATGACCTATTCGACCAAACGACTTTTCGGTTAAATGGCCTATTCGGTCAAAAGACCTATTCGGCTAATGACCCTTTCGGTCAAATGACTTTCGACCTAATGGTCTGTTCCGTCAAATGGTATATTCGACCAAATAACTTTCGGCTTAGTGGCCTTCGGCCAAACGGCCCTATCCCCTATGCAACGCCGATTGCGGTTAGAGCGGATGACTTACACATACAAAATATGCATACAAAATAATGCTTGTGTGATGCATGGATTGTTTCGGTATCGCAGAGTAGAATATAATGCGTCCCCATAGCAGCCTTTTGGTTGCCTTATTTCACACCCGGGCTATAAAAAAATCGTGATTATATTTTCCTAACCGTCAAATTTATACAAAACATACACTGGAGTCGGTTTTTACGGGGGATACGTACCGCGTAAAAAACGCGTTAGAAAGCCGTAATTCCCTAAATCCGCGTAAGAAGCTTAATAAAATATATTTTTGGACTAAAATGATAAGAAATCTAACCAGAATTCAAAATGTCAGGGACGCGAAGCCTCTGGTGAACTTGTTTCTAATCATATAAAAAAAAAATAAAGGAAGATCATTTTTTATCTCATGAATTATTATTATTATTATTTAATCAGACTAAGACCGAAGTGGCCTGTGCGGTATATAAGAGTCTTCTCCATTCGGCTCGGTCCATGGCTACACGTCGCCAACCACGCAGTCTACGGAGGGTCCGCAAGTCATCTTCCACCTGATCGATCCACCTTGCCCGCTGCGCACCTCGCCTTCTTGTGCCCGTCGGATCGTTGTCGAGAACTATTTTCACCGGGTAACTGTCCGACATTCTGGCCACGTGCCCGGCCCATCGCAGTCGTCCGATTTTCGCGGTGTGAACGATGGATGGTTCTCCCAACAACTGATGCAATTCGTGGTTCATTCGCCTCCTCCACGTACCGTCCGCCATCTGCACCCCACCATAGATGGTACGCAACACTTTCCTTTCGAAAACTCCAGTGCGCGTTGGTCCTCCACGAGCATCGTCCAGGTCTCGTGTCCGTAGAGGACTACCGGTCTAATTAGCGTTTTGTAGATTGTCAGTTTGGTACGGCGGCGAATTCTATTCGATCGGAGCGTCTTGCGGAGTCCAAAGTACGTACGATTTCCAGCCACTATGCGTCTCCGAATTTCTCTGCTGGTGTCATTTTCGGCAGTCACCAGTGAGCCCAAGTACACAAATTCTTCTACCACCTCGATTTCGTCACCACCGATGCAAACTCGCGGTGGGTGGCTCACATTGTCTTCTCTTGAACCTCTTCCTATCATGTACTTCGTGTTCGACGTGTTGATGACTAGTCCGATCCGCTTAGCTTCCCTCTTCAGTCTGATGTAGGCTTCCTCCATCTTCTCAAAGTTACGTGCCATAATATCTATGTCGTCGGCGAAACCGAATAGCTGGACGGACTTATTGAAAATTGTACCACTCGTGTTAATCCCTGCTCTTCGTATTACACCTTCCAAAGCGATGTTGAATAGCAAACACGAAAGACCATCACCTTGCCGTAACCCTCTGCGGGTTTCGAAGGGACTCGAGAATGCCCCTGAAACTCGAACTACGCACATCACCCGATCCATCGTCGCTTTGATCAACCGTGTCAGTTTATCCGGAAAACCGTGTTCGTGCATTAGCTGCCATAGCTGGTCCCGATCGATTGTATCATATGCGGCTTTGAAGTCGATGAATAGATGATGTGTGGGCACGTTGTATTCGCGGCATTTCTGCAGTACTTGGCGAATGGCAAACACCTGGTCCGTGGTGGAGCGTTCGCCCATAAACCCGCCTGGTACTGCCCCACGAACTCCCTTGCAGTTGGTGCTAGTCGACGGAATAAAATTTGGGAGAGTACCTTGTAGGCGGCGTTCAGCAATGTGATTGCGCGGTAGTTGATACAATCCAGCTTATCGCCCTTTTTGTAGATGGGACACACGACACCTTCCATCCACTCCTGCGGCAGAACTTCCTCCTCCCAAATCTTATTAATGACCCAGTGCAGAGCTCTAGCCAGTGCCTCACCACCGTGTTTAAATAGCTCTCCTGGTAGTTGGTCAACCCCAGGGGCTTTGTTGTTCTTCAGCCGGCCAATCTCCTCCTGGATTTCCTGGAGATCCGGAGCCGGTAGAATTATGTCCTGCGCGCGTTCTCCCAGGTCCATCACCATACCGCCATCTTCGTCTGCCACATCGCCATTCAGGTGTTCTTCGTAGTGCTGCCGCCACCTTTGGATCACCTCACGCTCGTTCGTAAGAAGGTTCCCGTTTATGTCCTTACACATATCAGGCTGTGGCACGTGGCCCTTACGTGAACGGTTTAACTTCTCATAGAACTTTCGTGTGTTATTAGCGCGGTACAGTTGCTCCGCTTCTTCACGGTCTCGATCTTCCTGCTGGCGCTTTTTCCTCCGGAAAATCGAGTTTTGTCTGTTCCGCGCCTGTTTATATCGTGCCTCGTTCGCCCTCGTGCGGTGTTGCAGCAATCTCGCCCATGCTACATTCTTCTCTTCCACTAACTGCTCACATTCGCCGTCATACCAGTCGTTTCTCTGATCCGAGGGCACAGTGCCAAGTGCAGCGGTTGCGGTGCTACCAATGGCGGATCGAATATCTCTCCAGCCATCTTCAAGAGACGCTGCGCCTAGCTGCTCTTCCGTTGGAAGTGCCACTTCCAGCTGCTGCGCGTATTCTTGGTCTAGTCTACCATCTTGTAGCCGCCCAATGTTAAGCCGCGGCGTCCGACTTCGACGCGTGTTGTACACCGTCGAGAGTTTTGAGCGCAGGCATACTGCAACGAGGTAGTGGTCGGATTCAATATTCGCACTGCGGTAAGTGCGGACGTTCGTGATGTCGGAGAAGAATTTACCGTCGATTAGAACGTGGTCGATTTGGTTTTCCGTTTCTTGGTTAGGTGATCTCCATGTGGCCTTGTGGATATTTTGCGGGGAAAGAAGGTGCTTCGGACTACCATTCCGCGGGAGGCTGCGAAGTTTATGCATCGTTGGCCGTTGTCATTCGATACGGTGTGCAGACTATCCGGTCCGATGACCGGTCTATACATTTCCTCCCTTCCTACCTGTGCGTTCATGTCACCGATGATGATTTTAACGTCCCGCAGTGGGCATCCATCGTATGTCTGCTCCAGCTGTGCGTAGAACGCTTCTTTCTCGTCGTCGGGTCTCCCTTCGTGTGGGCAGTGCACGTTGATGATGCTATAGTTGAAGAAACGGCCTTTAATCCTCAGCTTGCACATCCTTGCGTTGATTGGCTGCCACCCAATCACGCGTTGGCGCATCTTACCCAGCACTATGAAGCCGGTTCCCAGCTCGTTGGTGGTGCCACAGCTTTGGTAGAAGGTAGCCGCTCGATGCCCGCTTTTCCACACTTTCTGTCCTGTCCAGCAAATCTCCTGCAGCGCCACGACGTCGAAGTTGCGGGGATGTAATTCATCGTAGATCATCCTGTCGCAACCTGCGAAACCTAGCGACTTGCAATTCCATGTTCCAAGCTTCCAATCGTGATCCTGTATTCGACGCCTAGGTCTTTGCCGATTATATCGAGTCGCATTATCTCTTATATTGTTCGTAATGATTGGTTTTCTAGGCGGCTTATTGGGCCAGCGCAAACCTCCTGTCTCGTCGGAGGGCCGTCGTGTCAGGGCTGTTTAGCGTCCCACCTAACACCAGGACTTGGGCTTGTGCGCTTTGAGCGGCACACGGTCGCTTTGGTGGGGCCTACTTGCGGATACATGCAGCTTTTTATAGAGGCTTAACAGGGCCCACTGTCAAACCCCACCACATCCTAGGCAAGCCCCACAACTCGCAGATGGCCTGGGGAGGGATCGTCAAGCCCTTGGACATAGTCCCTGCTGCCCGTGACTCTCATGAAACACAACTTTAAAGAAGTTATTGTTTCAAATTGGTCTGAACCAGATATTGTTGGTAAATGCTGGTTTTAACTCGACTAACGTAAGAAATTGTGACTTCGCATTCTCCTTGGGATTTACAATATGTAATGTCTTAATTTTTGCCAACAATTCGGTTCACTTGTAGTTTTTTTAAGGGACGATTTGTTAAGGATTCCTCGTCAAACATGCTTATGTGTAACAGAGAATGCCGTGTGAAACAAATGGTTCAAATTTGTTCCAAATGAACTTGAAATCGAACAGTTTAAATCATTTTCAGTTCTCCGAAATTTATTGTCTGAACTTGATAATTTTCGCCGTTACTCTTCTAAACATTTTTAACAAGTATACTGCCGTGAATCGCATATCTGTCCCATCTTTGCTGGGTTTCCTATTCATATGGGACAAATATGCAATTCACGGCAGTATAGTGTTATACTGGTAGATTGGTAGATTGTGGTCCGCCAAAAAAGTTGGATCAATTCTTTTGCTTGAACACTCTTCCAATCGCCCACATGAACCATTTTATTTTGTTATTATGCATAAATAGTCCATGCAGTACGTAGGATTCCTCATCCACCTCAACAAACAAACCGTTCACCTCGTCGAAGAAGGTAAGAGTGAAACCTTGCAGGTCGCAACACACTCACCGGCACTTAACGGAAAGTTGTTTCGGAACTTGAAGTGCCAGCAACAGCAACACAATGTCGACTGGACCAGTCTTCAATCGATCGGTTCTTCTCCGCAGCATCCGCACTCGGCGGATCAACCGATTTCGTTCAACGTTTAGCTTCGTTGCATAACGACCACAGCGCCACTCAGTGCCGATTACTGTTTGACTTGGCGCGACTTCCCCTGTCGGAACAGTTCAGCGATCACATGTAGGAGCGCTTGATTGCATCGGTTTTCATCCAATTTTGTTTAATTAAATTACACGTGGTGCAAAGCGATTAAATGATTATTCACTTTTCTCACAACACGTGGGAGCCGCATCAACTCCGAACCGGAGTTGAACCTGTAATTTAAATCTGTTTGATATTCATATTTCTGCGGAGGTAACAGATCTTCTTTGAGCTCACTTTTCCCTCTGATGAGTAACTGATGCCGGTCGTTGTTCGAATGAGCTAAATAGAAAAAAAAATAAACTGAGTCAGGCACAAAAGGAAACAACTCTTGCCTTCTGATCTCAATGCAGCTTCTTTTGGATCTTCATTCATCCATCTTTCCTATTCATTAGAAATGAATGTATTGCAACATACATAGTTGCATCGTTGCGATCAGTTTTGGTAAGTGAAGGGCAACTCGTATGTGTTTTGGTCGCTTAATTGGAGTCCACGGTAATGAGAAAGAATTAAAACCTTATTTGGCCACATGCGGTTTTCGTGGAAGATGTAGCAACACATGCCAGACTTATTACTAAATCGAACATTCAACTCTAACAATTGTGGATCTTCAACAAGTTGCGATTATGCATCGATTACTCTGTTGCCTTTGAATAGCTATTTGGATAGATTTGGATATTGAAAAGGTCGGTCGTTAAACGTTTAATGCCTACCAGTGCAGTGAATTGAGAAAATTATCGACGTTTTATTGAACAACACACCTTGTAGCGTAGTTTGAGTCAAGTTATTTTTAGATTCGAAGAATTATGTGGAAGTGTGCCATTTATGCAATGCTTGCAAGTACCACACGGTGTAAAAAAAATGGATTATTATCGAAGCTTCATGTACCTCTGATTTTTTTTTCACACAAAGTTAGACAAGGTCATTAGAAATGAGGTACGGGGTGTTTTAAAATATCTCATCGGCGATTTTATGAAAAAAGTGATTTTTATTGTTTTCTTCTCTAATATACCGTACAAAAGTCAATTGATAACCCAACAAAGGATCAATCATTTTAATTTTCCCCTCAAAATTGATTATATACACATTTGTAGCGAATTTTGTGGTGAATTTTTTCAATTTGCTGGGTGAATGTGTACATTTTGCTGTGGTAAATTTCATCTTCGTGGCGCAGTGGGTGATGTGAGTTCTGTTGTTTACTTTTCTGCCTCTCCGGGAATGTGAGGTTGATTTCAAAGCAGGAAGAAAATAAAAACATGATATAAAAAAAACATCACCTTCATCCAGTGCTGCCGAAAATTTACAACCCTGATGCCAAATGGCCAATCAAATCACCGCAAACCAAGTTCATATTGATAAAGCATATTCATATGATACAATAACACCTTTGATCTTCTCCAAAACAAGCAAAGCATAATTGTAAAAATTGATTTTGCTAAAATTTTGAGGTCCTTTGCACCAGTAGAAAATAATGGGATTTGTCAAATAAGGAACCAAAATTAAGAATACAGTGTTGACCCGATTTTGTCACTCCCCGATTTTGTCTACTCCCAATTTGATTACGTTTTCGACCCGATTTTTTCACGTCCCGCTTTTATCACGTTTTCGACCCTATTATGTAACCCAAATTTTGACGTAGGACTACGTCTGTGTTTTCTATATTGGGGTACACTTCAGGATCACGAAAATATGATAGACTTTAAACTTCAATACATAAGCCGTTTCTCGATGGATTTTCAATTTTTGCGGACCATTCGATCAAGGATGAGTCAACGCTTCTTCGTATTTATTTGAAAATATTGATTTTTAACTATTGATTATCGATAATTGATAAAAAGTTTGGAAATAGGTCAACCAACCAATCACGTACATGCATTACTAGCACAGACACAGCATCACGGAGGCGCTAATAACATTTTCAAAGGAAATCCATCGCATTGGTGGTGGTGCTCGATGTGTTGCTGCCAGGGTTCGCATCGCTCACTCAACCTCAGGAGCACAGGTTCCTCCCTCATGAACATTTTCGTGGAGAAATCACTTTTCGGGAAAGAAAAACAGCCTGGAGAGTGATAACCATTTTTCGCTCACTTCGATTGCCGCCAAACGTTGGTTTGCTCTTTTTCTTTCATATTCGAGTCTTTTCGTGGCATCTTCAATGCAGATGGTAGTAGCTTATGTAGAACAAATAACTTAATGCTTTTATACAGATAGCGTGGTGATGTGGCTAGAGTAAGCGCATCCCTACGGCTATTATTGTTACTATTCTGGGTTCGAATCCCAGCGCGGCCATACAATTTTGTAATTGTTCTGCGATAATTCTCGCGAAAAGTGAGTGAGAGGAAAAGGGAGGAAACGAAAAAGGATTTTCATCTAACTGGCAAAATTTTCGTTTATCTTCCCAGGCTAATTCTGGAGAAAATATTGATGGGTGAAAGATGATCCTCAACATAAACAAAGAAAAAAGATTCTCCCTTGGCCCTAAAAACGCTTGCTTTGGTCTCATTGAAACGAAAAGACGAAACCCTGATTGAATATCATGAAAAAAAAAAATGAATTCTTACAATTCAAATCGTGACATACAACACAATCTTATCGTACTTTATTTGTACAAACTATGAACAATTATTTCACTTTGCAATGTTAATTTTGAAAATCAAATTGGTACCACCTTTTATGACTGACTTGTGATATTTTGTTCGTAGAATGAAAACCGAAAGTAATTCATATCAATCATTGGCGTAGCCACGGGGGTGGTTTTGGACATAATCCCCCCCCCCCGAAAAAAAAATGTTCGGAAACCAATGATTGCGACGAGTATCCTCCAAGGATTTCGATGATTTTTCGGTTTCGGAGATTTCGAGGGGAATTCTCCAAGCATACCAAAGGGAACCCTCCAGGGATTCTGACTGGAATGTTCTACTAGGTAGTCCAAATCTTCCCGGGATGTCGACGGGAATCCAAAAGGGATTCCGACGGGAATATTTCATGGATTCCGACGGGAATTCCAATGAGAATCTTCTAGGGATCCTCCATCCTTCAGGAATTCCTAGGGGAATATCCCAGGAATATGAAAGGAAATGTTTTCGGTTTTCGGGTTTTCGACGGAAATGTTCCAGAGATTTCATAGAAAATGTTCCAGGTATATAGAAGCAAATCGTCAAAGGATTCTGAGGCAATCTGTCGAGGGATTCCGAAGCAAATCGTCGAGGAACTCCAATTAATCCTCCAGAGATTCCGAAAAGAATCCTCCAGCGATTCCAAAGAGAATCTTCCAAAGAGAATCCAGCAAATCATCGAAGGATTTCGAAGCAAATCGTCGAAATGATTCCGAAGCAATTTGTCGTGGGTTTCCGAAGTAAATCGTTGAGAAACTCTGGACTAAATTTTCGAGGAATTCCGAAGTGAATCGTCGGATGATTCCAAAAGCAATCTGTCGAGGATTGCGTAGCAAATTGTCAGAGGAATTTGGAAGCAAATAATTGAGAGATTCCGAGGCAAATCTGAATCAAATAGTGAAGGAATTCCAGAGCAAGTCTTCGAACGATTTTGAAACAAATCTTCGAATAGTTCCGAAGGAATTCCGATGCAAATCAACGAGGCATGAAGCAAATCCTCCATGGATTATGAAGGGTATCCCCCACTGATTCCAAAGGTATCCCTCAACGATTCCTAAATGAATCCAGTATAAAATCTTCTGGATTGCAATTAGAATACTTCGATGATTCTGAAAGGAATTCTTAAGATATTCCAATGAAAATTCTCGCTTAACTTTTCAAAAGGACCTAAGTAACATTTTTTTCATAAATTAATTTGAATACTGCAATCAATAGCTTTCATGTTGTTCTGTTGATTGCGCTATTCAAATTAATTCATGAAAAAATGTTACTTAGGTCATTTTGAAAAGTTAAGCGAGAATTGTTCTCGGATTCTGCTTAGAATCCTTCTTGGATGCTGATGGGAATAGTAAAGATTATCATGCAGCTAGGCAAGCGAAAGTCTGCTGGCAAACTGTCGCTCCAGTCCGTAATAGTTGATCACATGTCTTTGACTGCTAGCGAAGTACCACGATTGCTTTGATTGATATTATTGTTCATATCAAGCTTACTTTGATGCTTTTAAATGAATCATATAATACTAGCTGACCCGGTAAACTTTGTCTCGCCCAAAACTGATATATTTTTTTACGTACACAATTTATCTAAAAAACAAACCGGTTTTTCATAATAATTTTTCCTTTTTTTGACATTATTTTATCAAGACACTATAATTCATTTAGTAACCAAACCAAAATTAACAAAAATCGATCTTTCCGTTATCTGATGATAACGTCAACTTAGATGACATGATTTGAAAAATTATAGCAAACTGTACGCGAAACTAATGCGAGATTGCAATAAAATGTTACAATCTCTGGTTGGGTGACAGAACAATTTCACAGAACATTGGACGATGACTAAATGGGTGACGGAGGTATATTTTCCTATACATTTTGACTGAAATCCCCATACAAACTTCAAATCGTATGCGCCAGCTTATGCAACAAGCGATCGAGCTGAAATTTTGAGAGATTGATTTTTCACCAAAAGACACAATCCTGGGGGGTGCCCCGTGGAATTCGAAAACTGTTTTGTTTCTTGGGCCAGTCTAATACTCATGCAATGGCGATTGGAGGGCATAGAAAAGTTTTCAAATAATAACTAAGGAAAGGCTAATAGAATAGGTACTAAGTTGAAAAGCAGGAAGTTCCAGTTGGAATTCAGATTAATTGAAGAAAAAGAAGTCTTTTGGCACATGAATTAAAATAAATTATTAGTTCAATTCTCGCGTGATTTTTGAAAACGTCGTATGTCCAAATGAGAGACTCTCTTTCATTACGCTCTCTTTCACTAATATCGAAGCTAGTTTTGCATTTATTGCAATATTTCCACAACAGCACGCTAGACAAAGCTATTATTTTTTTGTGAACTTTTCAAATTGCGATAGTTTGTTTCAGAGGCGCATTCACGTTCCGAGTCGTGAGTAGGACAAATAGGAAAGGCCTATTTGGGCAAAAGTTCTGGTATTAGTATTATTATTAGCATTTAGCGATTTGCATAAATTCGTAGGTATTACAAGCCTAGACTGTTGTTAGAGTAGCATCTCCGCTGGAATCCTTACTACAGAAACACTCTCAACAGTCAAGATATCTGTCCTGACCACGTGCCTGCGACTGTTTTATGGGCAAGGATGGACACTATTCAAGAAAGGTACCACATGAGCTTTTCAACAGTAGGAATCGTTTTGATAAAATACGAAAAACAAAAAAAACTAAGACATGCAGAATAGGAAAGGGACCAGCCTGCGATCGAGCCCACGGCCTCCTGCTTATAAACAGAAGCGGTAGCTAGTAGAACACCGAGCTTGTCTCTTATTTGGGCAACCGTTCTGGTGTTGAGAAATCGATGCACATTCTACCAATACTGCCGCTGAAAGCATAACCGTCCTATGTATATAAGAAATCCATTTCAATATGGGACGGCCATGCTAGCGGTGGCCATATAATCAATTATAAAATACTCAATCAGGGCTAGAAAAGCTTTTTACTATCTTTATAAAAGAGACTTTCAGCCCAAGGCTGGCTCGTCTCGCTAGTAAAGCTCGTGCGGAGAATACTCACATAATTTGAGATTTTTGTTTCAATTTTCGGGACAAACATTGCAAGATTAAGGCCTTCCAAGAAGCTGACATACATAAATTCGCTTTCAGCAGAAGTCACAAATCACAGAAATGTGTATAAATTATCAACGGTTTCAATAATTACTGCTAACTGCTAGGATTTAATATTAACTTTCAGAAATGGTTATGGATCTAGCGCTTCAAAGCAAACTACCAAGAAATCGCATGATTGTCAAATAATCTTTTTGGGAGCTCAGAATCATTACCCGACTAGATTTCAAGCGGGATTTGGGATGTTTGTGGTTCCTCAGATTTTAATAAATCTTTTGAAGTTTGTATAAAACTTTTTCCGTGAGCTTTGAATAATTCACTCAAGCGTGCTTTGTTTATCATAACTTAAAAAAATGTTAATCAATCACATTTGCAGATTCAACAACTTCTGGCTTACCTCTGGAAAACCTTAAGACAAAGGATGTTTTCGATCATTTAGTAAACTGAGTTCGATTTAGCATTTTGTCAATAAGTCATATCTTTAGCTTAATTCTAAAATGTTTTGTTTTTATGGTGGACTGCGAAGCTTTTACTACAACTTTGTCTAAAAGTTAGTTGTTCGAATGCCATTCATAACGAAGTTATAGCGCTAGTTGCAGTAACTTAGACTAAATAATTGAAATTTTGTTCTAATTTAGTAGGAGTTACAGCAACTAACGCGTTAACTCCGTTTAAGTGGAATTCAAATAACGGTTTTTTTTTTAACTTTAAAACTTAAAGTGTTTATTCAGAGAGACATCGATTCAATCACTTCAAACAAGGATTTGTTTGGCGGAGTTGAAGAAAAACGTTCACAATAGAAGTCCACCATCCAACACATTTTTAAATTTAGACTCTGAAGTGAGCTATTGACATACTACAAAATGATCTTGAGCTCGATGATCGAGCCCAAATTACTAAATGAATGAAAATATTCAGAAATAGAAATCTCTTTGTTAAGACTTTGATTAACTTAGAAATCACCATTTGCTAACACACAGATTCCTACCAGCCAATGACCATAATCATGAGTAGGACGATGCTTTGACTGTCCCACCCACATGTCCTACTTGTCCCACCCACTCCCGGCGCCACTGGTTTGTTTATTTCAGAAGTAAAACACAACACTAGTTTAAAAGCAGACCAAGATCCAGTTGGAATGTAGAGCCATTGGAGAAGAAGACCTCTTTCTGCTAACAAAAATCTCTACATTAAAATTTAAATGTAAGGCTTGGTTCCCTACATCATGTGTGTCAAATTGCTTTTTCATAATAAAACAAAATTCCTTCTCACATAAAACAGAGGAACAAATTACTTAATGGAACAATCCCACCCGCCTTCGGCTATAAAATATACGTAAAACATTGGAAAGTAATGATTTTACATGAATGCTAGTGCATATGGTTGGTCTGTGATACGGATGATACGATTAAATTAATAACTCTCTTAAACCGACATGTCTCGTTGCATGCTGCCAAGTTCATGCATTCTTTGTCAATGTATTATGTGTAACCATAATTAATAAAGAAGATTAAATATGATAACTTGTTCATCGTAACCGATTTCTGTTTCCCCAATAGGAAACAACCATTCCAACCATTACTAACTTTTTGTCACATTCGAAGCCACAAAGCGCTAATCACTCGATTACATTGGTATTTACGGAAGCTTTCAACTGCCACTTAGCGTTATTCCAGTTCGAAGATTTATTTATACCGTACCGACTTGTTGTGACATCACTGATTGCCGCAATCTGACGACCATGATGCAATACACACCAGCGTGAAAATCATGCCGCTTCAATTATCGATCGTATACCTGAGAAATTTTGCGAACATCATCTTTCTTCTTTCTCGATAACGGATCACGGAGTGGAAATCTAATTATCACGGAACGAATCCCATGTGCGCATAAGACTGGTCCACATTTGAACGTTTTAAAATACGGAAACGATGTTCATTTAATAGTTTATGTTTTCGTGGATCATTTTTGTTAGACTTGCATTGAATGAAGTAAAATTTTCAATCCGGAGAATGAAACTCTCGGCCCGATTATGAATGAACTACATGAAACAACTACATACTATAATATATGATTTATGCAATGTGCCTACTAGAACGCTAAGTTAAAAGCCATGCTTTAATATTTATTATGTTTCACGTGGTTTTTATTTTAGTTTAGTATGTGCTTTGAATTCTGTTGAACTAACTAGCACAGTTAATTATTTTTGTTAAACATTAATTTGAGATTAGTAAGTAGAACTGTTCCACAATTTAATAAACGATAGATTAGAAAACAAATTCAGATTTTTCAAAACATGAGTACAAATTATTATATAGATTTGACTTCACACCTCACCGGCTTGCACTGGCTAAGATCTCAATTCAAAATATGAACTATTTAGTTTCCTAGCTAGTCTAATGTGCATGTTGCGCATTGAACGAAATCTTCAAAGAGAGATAAAAAAACAAAAATGCATTCCATTTCCATTTCATATCGCGTGTTTCTTTTTCCCTCGGTTGTTTCCAGTTGGGTACACTTGCGTGCGATCTCAAGATGAACGAAAGAGGTGAACTGCTTTGGAGCGATTTGTTATTTGTTGAATGCTTTGGTTTATATTATCTGTGACAGCCAACTTCGGCTTCGTAGATATGAGATGAGAAATAGTCGAAATAGTGAATCAAAACAAAATCTGAAATGAGAAGTAATTTTTGCTTGTTCCGTGGAATGTCTTCACTTGTCATAATTACACTGGATTCGCTTTTTACGTGGTTTGTTTAAATTGCTTTTGTTTGGCTTTTGGATTTAATGAAACATAGAGTTGTCAAATCAAAATCAACGAAAAATAGGTGTTCTTCAGTAAGTTATGCAAATTGAGGTGGACCGAGAAATTGATTAAATCTATCCGTGTAAAAATCAAACCCAGTGTAGTACTTTTCCATTTAAGGACAAGTCTCCCGGAATCCAAAACAAAATTTACTCGAGTTTTTAAGAGCACACCACTCAATACGAAGAAGAAGAAGAAGAAGAAGAAGAAGAAGAAGAAGAAGAAGAAGAAGAAGAAGAAGAACCACTAAATACGGAAGCAACACACAACTGTTTTTATTATTTGAGCGATTCCAAGCAACAGCATCAAAATTTAAGAAATTTTTAATTCATGATTTTCCATTGAGTTGAAACTTTGCACAGTTTTTCAATTTCATCTAAATCGTCATTTTCGATATCAAATCTTCATATTGAGTCACGACTAACTTTTCAAAAGGGTGTATGTGAAAATGGTTCAAAAATATTTAAAAAGCTGCACAGCAAAAACGGAATGTTCGATTGTTATGATTTTTTCAGCAAAGTTAGACAACTAAATGGTGATTCTTAAGAAAATGTGCACAGTAAAAAAAACATTTTTTTGCCTTTAAAAATATCATTTTTGTCACAAAAACTCAAATATCTCAAAACCCTATCTTTTTTCGAACGTAATTTTTTTAGGGAAAACGGTCCATTATATTAGCTATCTACCATAAAAATTTGGTGATGGTAAACTAATAAACAAAAAAGTTATGACATTTCAAACATTTCACAATTTTCACATATAGTAAACAAAAAAAAATTTCCGTGTATTTTTTTTTCAAGAATCGCAGTTTGATGCTGATTTTATTGTTAAGGGCCTTGCGTGAGTTAAACAAGTTGTTTGTATGATATTCCATATTTATGTATTCATCGATATTATGTATATTATATGTATAAATATTATATGTATAAATAAATATAAATGAATTAATATTATCCTAAGTATTAAATTAAATGTGGCAGTTACACAATGTTGTTATAGAAACTCTAAGAGTTTTGGGTTTGAATTTTGGTATGGGTTATGATATCATGAAAACAGTTTATTAATACTTATTTTTTATTTATGTTTATTCAAATTTTTAAAATATCGAACACTTTTGAATTATTATCAGCACAGTTTGAGTATAGTTTTGCTTTAATTTTATTTTCCGACAATGGAATGAAACAGTGAAATTTTTGGGTTCCTTGGATCGTTTTCGCGTTATTAAATTGCTCGCTGAGCTCTGAAGCCTTTATTTCGTACTCTTCAGTAGTAGTAAAACAAAATGATAATTTGGTTAAATCTTTTTCTTTTCTACGATTTGCCCAATCAAAAGTTCTTTCGCAGTTTTAATTGGATGCTCACGTTCTTTGGCTAAACTTGCTCTTGTGGCCATGCGCTTTATTGTTCCTCCAATAGCATCACAAGGACCTTTGCCATGTGATGTAGCAAAAATGCCATTCTGCATCAATTCCGTACATTGATTTAAATTGACATAGGCTCGAAAAATTCTTACGATTTTTGTACTGCGACGCTGCTCCATCAGACATGAAATATATCTTTTTGACTTCTTTATGCTTATCAACGCGTAAAAGTTAATCTTTTTCAATGAACAAGTTTACGGATACTGAATCGTGTCTTAAATCTTCGGAAATTATAATAAAACTTAAGTGTTCAATTTGCGTACTTCCATTAAAATAAATAACGAATGGATGAATTGTAGCTTGTTGTACGTTCCAGTGATGGGAGTGCACTTCATCTTGCAATACAAAGCTGCAAGTTTCAGAAAAATCACAAATGACAAAAATTCCCCTATTTTGTAATTTTTTTTTCTTATTTTTAAAAAGGCGGGTTTGTTCTTTTTTAATGAAATGGGGGGGGATTAAACTTTCTAATTTCAAGCAAAATATGACACAAACTCATCTACAGGTTTTACAATAGTTTCTATGTCACACCTATCCGTGGTCACCCATTGCTCAAATGATAACTGATCAATATATTTTTCTTCAAACTCAGCGAATAAAGTATTTTCCAATGATGAAGAATCTGGACAATCCGAACAAGATCGTAGATAGCAATTTGATGTTGTATTTTCACACAAAGACTACCAGTTAACATTTTAATATCCTTTGTTAAATTGATTCTTTTCAAACTATGTAAAATAAGATTAATATTCTCATGGGTTGTGCACACACACATTATGTGTTCCTGAATTGGAAAAAAGCTTACATTGCCTTGGCCGAAGGCTTGCAAATGAGGAAAACCTATTTTAATATTATCGTGAATTTCCTTGAAGCGTGTGTACGCTTCTTTCAAAGTCGTCATCATTAATCGTTTTTGGATTGCTTGACGCTTTCCATCTTTTTTTACTGATACATAATCTTTTGACCAGGCATAGCTCGACTTACTTCATCATCTTCAAAATATTGAACTACTATTTCTTTTGTCTCATCTGTTAATGCAGTACTAGACCTAGTATTTTGGTTGAAAGACAGTTATTCTTCAATTGTTTTGCCTCTTTACTGTATTTCTATTGGTTTTGAACTCATCAATGGCATCCTGAATAGACCACGAACTTGGCAGCATCGACAAAATCAATAATTTTCTTTCCTTGTCGTGGCTGCATTCGAGAACCTTTCCTTCATATTTATAATTACCTCATCGTAGTCTGTATTTTCCACATCATCAGGTCCCTAATTTGAAGAGGTTTCTTCGTACAGCTTCGTTTATTTCACGGTATTTTTCTCCGGGTAAGAAACGTAGTCCATCTTACTCCATTTAATCGGAGTCACTTTTATCCCAGCTATGCCCTCGTTAAAGCGTTCGGTTTTGCCTTTTTGGATACACTCATCTTCCGATTGATTTGTTGAAACAGATTTCGCTGATGGTACGGTGGCAAGGCTCTCAGCACTTAATACTTCTGGTAATTCCTCAGTTGTTGTCGATACATCTGGCAATTCCTCAGTTGCTGTCGTTTTCGAACTTCCTGCGCTCTGCTCAACCGATGATATACAGATTGCTCTTTTGTCAACGTTTAGACGGCAGGACGTGCAAATGCGTAAATTTGTATTCAATGTGGACATTGGAGCATAACCAGTCGCTTTCAGTTTATCTATGGTGCTTTCGGTGAGATTTCGTAACTCTTTTGAACACTTTTTTCCATCAAACGGCCTACAACAGTTGAGAAAGCGGCTACTCATATTGTTCGTAATATTTCAATAAACAAAATCACTTTTAAGTTTTTACTGACTAGTTTGGTGTCATTTGCTTGACTGAAGAAAAAAATTACTATAAGATCTTTAACAACCTTAGTAGTAGTAATTTTTTTGCTTTTTCGTGAGCATTGTCATGGTATGTACCTATCATGCATTTGTTGTTGTTGAAGATACCCGTTTCCTCCCGATCATAAAAGTCTATTCTCTAAGAGGTATATTTTTTGCAGGTAAACTATAGACGTACACGTGTATATAAATCTTTGATTTTGCAGCTTTTGTCTTAAAAATAACATTTCTGATATGTTTCTATCAACGTTATTATCAACAGGTTTCAACACTATTAAAAGAATTTTTCGCCAGTCACGTGCAATGAAAATTATGACACTATCAATACTTTTGATCACAACACTGGATCGTGTCTAAGTTTCTTATAGATGCTATGAATAATTAAATCAAAATATCATGAAAACAACTTGTTTAAATCACGTCCCTTAACAATAAAATCTGCATCAAACTGCAATTCTCGAAATAACTTACACAGAAAAAAAATTTTTTTACTAAATGTGAAAATTGTGAAATGTTTGAAATGTCATAACTTTTTTGTTTATTAGTTTACCATCACCAAATTTTTATGGTAGATAGCTAATATAATGGACCGTTTTCCGTTCGAAAAAAGATAGGGTTTTGAGATATTTGAGTTTTTGTGACAAAAATGATATTTTTAAAGGCAAAAAAAATTTTTTTTTACTGTGCACATTTTCTTAAGAATCACCATTTAGTTGTCTAACTTTGCTGAAAAAATCATAACAATCGAACATTCCGTTTTTGCTGTGCAGCTTTTTAAATATTTTTGAACCATTTTCACATACACCCTTTTGAAAAGTTAGTCGTGACTCAATATGAAGATTTGATATCGAAAAATGACGATTTAGGGAATCTGTTCCATTATTAATAACATGCTCCTATACCAATAACATTCGTAAAACAGGCAATTTAGGCTCAATTTGTGTCGTGTTTTGTTGTTTTCCGGCGTGCTCACTGCTGAAAAAAATCACAAAAATGAGAAACAAAACAATTAGCGCACCAATTCTTTGTTTTCGAATGGTATTGATTTGGGTACATGTTATGAATTCAAGGAGCAGTTCCCCTAGATGAAATTGAAAAACTGTGCAGAGTTTCAAATATTTTCGAAATGGTCGCTCAGGATCGACTGACATGCCCCCGTGGAATGCCTCTATTTCAGCTTTACTGCGTCGAGATAATAAAAATGACAGTGTTGTGCGTTGCTCCCGTATTGAGTGATGTGCCCCTGAAAACGTTTGTCCTTAATTCCACTACTTTGTAATTTTTACAAATATGCACAATGTACATATTTCGACCTTACCATTTAGACCGTCTTGGGAATGTGTTCAGTCACTTCAAACCTCGGGTAATCGTAACAAAGTGAATCTGTATTGGGTTGCTGGTCGTTGTGGCATTGAAGGCAACGAAGCTGATATTCTGGCAAGACTTTGTTTATCTCTGCAGTTCATAGGTCCCGAACCATTTTGTGGTGAACCTACGTGTTCTCTCAGAATGGAACTCAGCATTCAAAATAAAGGACATTTGGAAAACACCTGGATTGCGGGATAGTCTAGGTCCAAACGTTTCATCACACCAAACGTATTTATCACTCGAAAAATTTTGGGTCTTAAAAAAGATCTTTGCACATATGGTCGAGGTTCTGCCAAAACGCACCATAAGTAATATAAATGAGGGGGCTAGAAGAACAGCCCAGTCAGCACAAAATCTTATATGATACAATATGAGATACTAAAGTGGAGGTGATATACGTACATGTTGTATGTGGAAGCACCTTTATCGCCTCCACTTTAGCATCTTATATGGCATTATATACGATTTTGTGTGGGATGGGAGGTGTGAAAGTGACGTTTTGGTCAAATTTGAGTTGATTCAGCATAAAATGTTTTGGTTTTAGAGCTTTGCGGCAATATATTGATATAGTGTGTACGTTATTTGTAAAAATAAAGGAAAATTCACAGAACATTTGTAATTTTTTGAACTTTTATCCGATTTGAATGAACGAACAAATATTGAAAAACTTTACATCCATTTTTGTTAAAACTATGTTTTTGTCACTTACACCCCTTTGCATTTGACCCTCTCAAATGTGTCTACAGGACATGGTTTTTTATATTTATTTATGTTTTTTACATGGCTTGCTGTACAAAACTGTGTGAAGATTTCGGGCGAATTTGAGTTTGGCGAAATCCGATTTCCTAATTTCGTTTCGTATCATTAAATTTAAAAAAAATCGACAGAAAATCATTCTTTTAACGAAATTTAACGGAATTTCGAGTAATCTCGAAATTAATTTTCATTAATTCCAATTTCCATATCATAAAAAAAAATCGTCTGCGGTGCTTAATAAAGCCATTCAAACTCTTCTCAATATTATTTACATATTAATTCTTTCACTAAATCTCACTACGTAATACAATTCTGTATCTTCAACAGAAACGCATTTGGCCTGCGACTTGAAAATTTCTTCGATGTTTTGTAAAAAGTGTTCAAGTTTAAAACGTAATGCATATTTGTTAATTTAAAAAATATTCAGTGAAGTAAAAATAATTTGTAGATCTCATCGTTTTGGTATGCTATATTTTTATTTAAGTTTAACTGAGTTGTGTTTGTGTATGTAACATGTAATGTATTATGAGGCGTTTGTTCGATTTGTTCTCTTCTAGTTGTGGAAACCCTTCGACAAGCGAAATAATCTTCACTGGACTACTGAGTATTGTCCGTTTTCCGTTGTTATTTAAAAGTAGTCGGCTTGAACAATCATTGTTTGAAAGCAATGAAATGGAGATGGTGACGCTTCAGAAGTTTTCCTGATTTAGTAGATTGTTAGATCTTTGCAGATTTAAGAATGCTCCAGATTTGAGGCATTCTCTGATATCTTATTTATTTCGTATTCTGGAACTGATTCATATCTTTCCGATTGAGATCATTGTCATGACCTAAACTTCTACCTTCAGATATTTTTGATTCCGAATATCGTGGAAATCTATAATTTTCTCACATTTTCTAGATCCAGATTATTCAAATGCTTCAAAATCGTACCGATTTTCTGTTACAATCGGGCCGGTGCAGTGCGTTTTTCGTAGGGCAGTTTGTTGTTAGTTTGGACGTGCTGCTGCTTTTAACAGGAATTATCGTAAATGTCTGCGTTCGAGTTGTTGGCATAGAATGAGTAATGGCCAAAATATTATTTTTTGTACAAAAAGCGCGTAAATAATCCTGCCATTTTTTGCACGTATTCTCAACCACCCTTGCATTCAATCCTGTCTTATCATTTAATATTGAAAATTGGCTGGATCGGACTATGGACTCAAAAGTTATGGCAAAAATACTGTTTTTCCATAATACACCAAAAAGTCACCGATGCCGCAGGTGGATTATTAAGGGTTTTTTTCTTTCTAAATAATAGACTACACCACTGCAAGTAAAATAAAACATAGATTTTTTATTTGCAGATTTCATTTTTTTTATGGTGATCCGGGGGATTTGATCATCCGGAGTGAAAATAAAATCGATACTACGGATAATCGAGTCCGACCTGCATTTGGAAGATTCTGTACCAAATTAATTGAGTAACACTGGCATGGCGATCGCCTATTCATAGCTACCGACTGAATAGTAACAAGGCAGTCTCGATTGAATTATTATATCATGTCCTAGCTATCATTTTATTGCTAAAATCAGCAAATAACCATATTTTTTTACGGAAATTTGTTCTTCATTTTGCTGAGCTGTAGAAATAACGGCTTTACAGAATCTTCATGGAATTCGGAACGTTTTCCGGGGCACCAGGAAATGCGAGGCAAGTAGACGGTTCCACATAATCCGGGACGGGTTTTGCCTAGGGAGCACGTCATTTGGCATAAGGTTAGTTGGCATAAAAACCATTTAGCATAACGGTCATTTGGTATAACGGACATTTGGCATAATTGACTACAGCGACAAAAGTGAGGGTTTTTTGGCATAACAGACATATTGCATAATTTTTGTTTGTTCATAAAATAAATTTCAAGCCTCAGTGGAGCTGTAAAAAAAACCTGGAATAGTGAATATAACATAATAAAATACACAATCCTTTCGAAGAAAGCATGAATTAGCCGAGTATGGAGCGCTTGCTCGGATTAAGGAAATGGTGGATGCAATCTCTTTTTTAAAAGTAGGTGTTTGCTCAGATTAAGGCAATGGTGGAAATTACCCTTTCTTAAAAAGTAGTTGCTCGCCCAGATTTAGGCAATGGTGGATGTGATCCCTTATTTAAAAGTAGGCACTTGCTCGGATTACGACAATTGTGGATGTGATCTCTTCTTAAAATTAGGGCGTTCGCTCGGCATAAGGCGATGGTGGATGTGAGTTCTTCATTAAAACTAGGCGCTTGCTCGGATTAAGGCAAGGGTGGATATGATCACCTCTTGAAAAGTAGGAATTTTCTTGGATTAGGCCAATTGTGGATGTGATTCCTTAACTTTAAAAGTAGGCGTTTGTCCGGATTAAGGCAATGGTGGAAGAGATCCCTTCTTTAAAAGTGGGCGTTTGCCCGCAAGAATGCAATGGGGGATTTGATCTCTTCTTCAAAATTAAAAGTGATTGTTTTTATGAAAATAGAAGTTTGTTCAGAATACGGCAATGGTATATTCGATTTGTCCTTTGGAAGTTGGCGTTTTCTTGGAATATGGTGGTAAACATAATTACGGGCGTCCGGGGTAAGGCAATGGTGGATGTAATTCCCTCTTTGAAAGTGGGCTTTTGCCCGGATTGAAACAATATTGAATTTGATCCCGGGTAAGGTAATGGTGGATGTGATTCCTTCTGTGAAAGTAGGCTTTTGCCCGGATTGAGACAATCTTGGATTTGATCCATTCTCCAAAATGAGGTGTTTGTCAAAATCAAGTAAGGGGATTTAAAATTATTGTTTTAAGTAAGCGTTTTCCTGGAATAAGTCAATGACGGATGTGATCCTTTTCTTGGAAGTAGCCATTTCGTTTTTCCATTCTTCCGAAAAATGTCTATCATCAGTCTAAATCTATCAGAACATATCCTCGATCTACTCTAACTATGAGAAAAAATACATCACAAAACTCATTCCCTTTAAGGACAACCGTCACAGAATCCAAAACTAAATTCACTCGCGTTTTCAAGGGCACACCGCTCAATACGAAGGCAGTGGACTACTTTTGTTTTTATTGTTTCAGCTTTGCAGTGTCGCAGCATCCGTTGAATAATAACAAAGACAGTTGAGTGGTGTGCCCTTGAAATCGCGAGAGAATTTTGTTTTGGATTTCGAGATGCTTAACAGTTCCAAATTATTCCAAATGATCCACTTTTTTGTTGCAGTCCAAAATTATGCCAAATGACCGTTATGCCAAATGGCCTTTATGCCAAATAACTTTATGCCAAATGGCGTTATGCTAAATGAATTTATGCCAAATGACTCAAACCCTTATGCCAACATGCAGATAGCGTGAAAATGTTGCAAGAGTCAACGCATCCCAGGGATATTATTGTTAAGGTTCAACTCCCACCGCAGCGCACCAAAGAATTTATAACTAACTAACTAGGCTAACTCCATAAAAAGTGATGGATGAAAAATGCCCCTCACCATAAAAAAAATCACAACGTAAAAAAGTCGAGTTTTGTATTGCAATCAACAGCTTTCATACTGCTTATATCTGTTGAAAAGACTATTTTGGTTCTACAGATTCAATACATCTTCATGAATCTGGTCGAAAATTCACCTGTTAATGAGATGTTAATTGAAATGGAGGGATGGCACCTTGAATCTGTAATACTTTTCAAAATGGTGAACAGATCTAATCAATATGAAATCTGTTGGAAATATTAAGCGATAGCAGGCGATGAACATTTTCACGTTGTTTATGGTGAGGGGCATACTTTTGAAAATAAAGAAAAGATCCAAAATAACCTGTTACTTACATATGTCCTTTTGTAAAATTAAGCTAGATTCTCCCTATGGCATTTGGGTCACAATTATGTAAAATGAAATCAGCAGTGATTAAGTTCCATATCAAATTTTCGATCGCTATTCTAGTTTGAATCTGGAGCAAAATAGAACGATCCTCGCTGGTTTCCCCAAAATGTGTTTTTAAATTTTTCAATTAAATGAAATCATTATGTTGCTGCCAAGAAAGGCGTCGTAATTGTAAAGTGGATTTATCCGTAGATAAAATGACGCATTCATACACCAAAATATTTGAAACTAATCTGCCGAAAATAGAACTTAGCGTTATGGCAGTTTTAAGTTTTTGACATCTAACTGGTATAAAAAATGAATTGTTCTAGATTCATGCTGGGCAAATAAATGTTGCCGATTCATATTCAAAATGAGGATTGCTGATTTTGCTCTTAGGCCGTTGCATTTAATAAAAGTTATGTCCTACTGATGCCGGAAAGGTCAAGGGGATTATAAAAGATAAATATTAAAATGAAAAAAAAATCAAAAACCTCCTCGGATTTGTTAAAGGATGTTTTGAAAATCCTTATAATTTACCGATTTTTTTTGTTGTCGCATCAATACTTTATTTTAGAGACAAAAAATTCTAGGTGGCGCATTTTTTATATATTTGTATCGACCTTATTGACTCTAAAAATGTTAAACAAAATTATTTCCTCCGCGGATTTTTTTTATTCTTTTTTTGCATGATCTATATAATGCTAATCAAACTTTTGATAAAAATTCCGCGGAAAAAAAAATAAATTTCGTTTCGTTTCGTAAAATTTCGAATCAAATGGACCCGGATTTCGCTTCGTTTCGAAGTTTCGGAAGAAAATTTGAATTTCGTTTCGTTTCGTTCCGATCCAACAGTAGCATTTCTAATTTCGTTTCGTTTCGTTTTATCCGTGTTTCTTAAAATCCAGTTTGTGAAAAAGCAAGAAAAATAAATAATTTTTTTAAACCGAGAAAACGGGATTAGATTTTGGATGTTCTGTGCAGTTGATAAGGTTATGGTCACTGAGGGAAACGAAGTTGGATCGCGGCGCAACTGGCCAGGCTGAAAACTGCAATCTGGTGAAGTAATGACGATATATCAGATTTTGGATTTTAGGAATTTGAAACAGAATTGATAAACAAAAGTTATTATTTGAAAATCAACAGATTGAAAGCCGTCCGCTAGGGTACGAACAAGTATGAAGCGACAGAATGTGAATGGGAGGCATAGATACCATCTATTGAATAGCACACAATCGAGGCGTGAATCTTCTTGCCTAACGTCCTGGTTGTGGGCGGCGACAAATTTAGGAATTAAGGAACTTAGAGATTTAAGATTTTAGGAATTTAGGATTCCAGAAACTTGGGAATTCACGATTAATTTAAAATCTCTCCAGGAAATAATTCTGAATTTCCCCTGCAATTAATTCTGAAATCCCCCAGGAATCCATTCTGAATTCCCCCAGGAATTTTTTCTGAATACCCCCAGGAATTCATTTTGAACTCATCCGTCAGGAATTAATTCAAAATTCCTCCAGGAATTAATTCTAAATCTCTCCAGGAATTAATTCCGAATTTCCCCAGGAATCCATTCTGAATTCCCTCAGGAATTCAGTCTGAATTCTCTCAGGAGTTCATTCTGAATTCCCCCAGGAATTCATTTTGAAGTCATCCTTCAGGAATTAATTCAAAATTCCTCTAGGAATTAATTCTAAATCTCTCCAGGAATTAATTCTGAATTTCCCCTGGAATTAATTCTGAATTTCCGCAGGAATCCATTCTGAATTCCCCCAGGAATCCATTCTGAATTCCCCCAGGAATCCATTCTGAATTCCCCCAGGAATCCATTCTGAATTCCCCCAGAAATTCAGTCTGAATTCTCCCAGGAATTCATTCTGAATTCCCCCAGGAATTCGTTCTGAATTTCCTCAAGAATTCATTCTGAATTCACCCAGGAATTAATTCTGAATTTCCCCGGGATTCATTCTGAATTCACCAAGAAATTCTTCATGAAATTCATCCTCAATTCTCAAAGGAATTCATGCTAAATTCTTCAAGGAATTCATTCTGAATTCTTTTAAGAATTCATCCTGAACTCTTCAAGGAATTCATCCTGTATTTTAAAAAAAAAACATTTTGAGTTTCTTCAGGAATTCATTCTGAACTTCTCCAGGAATTTATCCTGAGTTCCCCCAGGAGTTGATTTAAAAATGCCTTGTTGGAGTTCTTTCAGGAAAACACACAGGAATTTCTCCAAAGTTCTTCATGAAGCTCCACCAGAAATTACTTTCGGGGTTCCTCCAAGAATGGTACCTAGAGTTCCTGCAGGGATTCCTCCTGGAGATCCTTCAGATTTTTTCTTCATTCCTCTCTTCGGAAATTCTTCTTCGTTTTCCTTCGAGCATTATTCTTGAATTCTACCTGTCATTTATCCAGGATATCTTTTTCGAGTTCTTACGGCAATCCTTCCGAAAATTCTCCTTGGGGCTCCTCCAGAAATAACTCCTTGAGTTCCTCCAGAAATTATTCCTGGAGTTCCCCAAGGATTTCCTTCTGGAACTTCTTCCAAATATTTCTCCTTTAATTTTAAAGAGCTTTTTTGGGAATTGCTTCTGAAGTTCTTTCAGGAACTCTTCCTAAAATTCCTTTTTGGATTTCCTCCAACAGTTCATCCCGGATTTGATCCAGTAATACCTCATGGAGTTCATCTTTGAGTCTCTCCAGAAACTTACCTTGGAGTTACTCCAGGAATTCTTGGAATAACTCACGCCTGTTGGAATTCAGAATTAATGGGGATAATTGGGGGAATTTAGAATCAATTCCTGAAGGAATTTAAAATGAATTCCTGAAGGAATTTAGAATGAATTCCTGGGGGAACTCAGAATAAATTTCTGGAGCATTTCTGGAGGAATTCAGGACGAATTCCTGGATGTCATCTCCAGAAGTAATTTCTGGAGGAGCCCCAAGTAGAATTCCAGGCAATGTATCGTGAACTTCTTCCTGAAATCCGCCAGCTGTTCTTCTTCAAATTTTTATAAGAGTTCCTCCTGGAACTGCTCTAGGAATTATTCTTGGACTTTCTCCAAATATTCCTACAGGAATTCCTGAAGAAACTTCTCATGGAAATCCTCCTGGAACTGCTTTTGGAATTGCTGAAGGAATTCACATATTTTTCCTGGAATTCCTTCAGGTATTCATCAACGAATTCCTGCGGAAATTATTTCAACAATATCTCCCAGGAATTCCTTTTAGAATTCTACTAGGTTTCAAAAGCATCACTGGAAAATCCTTCAGCATCTTCAATGGAAATCCTTTCAACAATTCAACTGAAAACTCTTTAGGATCTTCACTGGGAGCTCTTCCTGTCTGAATAGAATGAATTCCCCATAATTTCAAAAGGAACACCCCCAGATCATCAGAACTAATAAAAAATAGGAAACCCTTGGCCTTTAGAATTTACTCAGAGTTACGTGTAAGATGTTGATATTAGTGGAGGATTTTCTAAAATTAAGGGGGTTAGAAGCAGAGAGTGTAAGTGACATTTTTGTCAAAATTGAGTTGGCTACAGAAAAAAATGCTTTGATTCTTGCGCTTTGCGGCAATATGTCGATATAGTTTGTACAATGTTTATACAAATGTGAAAATTCATAGAAAATTGTAATTTTTATGAACTTCCATACAATTTGTATGGAGCTAAAAAATATTGAAAAACTTTGCCCCCATTTTTCTCAAAACTAACTTTTTGTCATTTACGCCCCTTTGCATTTGACCCCCTCATTTACTTTAGGATTTCCGAGAATTCTCGCAAAACTTTGTAACCAACTATTCATGAATTAATTTGAATAGCGCAATCAACAGAACAACATAAAAGCTTTTGATTGCAGTACTCAAATTAATTCATAAAAAAATGTTACTTAGGTCCTTTAGCAAAGTTAAGCGATTTTCCTAAATTTCCAGTGTTTCCGTTTTTTTGGGGAGTTTTTGAGATAGGTACGCTCGAAAAAAAATTAATTAAAATCCAGTGAGTTTTTAGTGAAACGAATACCGAATTCGCGTGATGCTACAAAACGTAAGGTTACGATGACATTGATTACAAAGGTTGGTTCTGCTCATAAAATGATGTCTCCAGAAAGGAACTATTGGATACTATTGTGGCCCGAGGTAAACAACTCTTGAGGGAAATGTAAGGTGATGTGGTCTATATGCAAGCTATTTATACTTTTCAATTATATACTTTACTAGCAGATCGGACCCTGCGTTGCCCGGGATCGACACTTTTGCTTTGTATATGTCAAATATTGCAGTAAAGCGCTCTAGATCGATTTATGTTAAATCGTCTTGAATTTCTTCACAACTCATGAATATGAAAATGAAGAAGATTATACATTTTTGCATATACCTACTTTTCTAAAATTTTGTTCAGAGGCTCTAAGACGTGTTCGGATATGTTGGATTGCTTGTTCGATCAGCTCTTCCACAGTTAATGCAACTGCAAGATTTCTAAGCCAATTTATCAATTTTGCATTCATATATGATGAGGCTAACACCTAACACGATGATACTCTTATGCCCAGGGAAGTCGAGAAAATTTCTAAGACCGGACCGGGAATCTAACTCAGCCACCCTCAGCATGATCTTACTTTGTAGCTGTGCATCTCACCGCACGACTAAGTAAGACCTTACAACATAATGTTGATACTGGAATAAACAATTATTTTCCAGAAAAAATATTTCAGCTCTTTTAGTGGAAAGGCAACTGTCTAAGACGAGTTTAATATTTTCCATTTAATTCCACTACGTTTCGCTATCTTTACAGATACTCATTCAAAATTCTGTTCTGTTCTGCTCTGCTAAATAAAGAAGGATCCACAACGTATATCACGCGGATATTGGCATATTCTGTGGTTTGAGTTTGGTTTGAGGTTTGGTTGAAAAACGGCTGAAATCTGGGTGCTCAAAGTTGCCGTTCCACGTTTTTTGCGAGCTTGGTACTTCACGTTACAAATCTTGGCTCGGTACTTGTAGTGTTAAAAGATGGCTTAAGTAATGTTAGGTAAACAGTTTCTGTAGTTTAAACAAAAGGCTTTCATCTTTTTCCTACTATATATTCCAACATATTATGTTTTACCTCTAATTGGTGGTTTACTAACCATCTTCTTCTTTTTTGCACGGAACATTGCGAACTACTTATTATTAATGTTAAAATATGCGAACGTTTTAAAAAAACGTAAATGTATGGATTTGATTTCAAATAAACAATATTAATTTTAACCTTGGTTATCCATGTCGTCAGGTCAGGTCTTTCTGAGTACTAAAAACCTACCTAAATTATGCGCTCTGTCAATCACTCCTATGGTCACCCCAGTTTATTTATTGCCATTGAAGCTGCTCTCGAATTAATTGTTTGGTCAAACTAACAAATGTTTGCAAAACATATCGCATCGTAAGTTTATTTTCTTCGATCCTTACTTCATAGTGGTGTCCGATGGACGTGAGTGTTTTTCGAAATAACCAAAGTGAAGCGAACAAGCACCAATAAGGCCAAAGCAATCAAACCTTAAGCGTCATGAAGCGGTGGTGCTTGTCAAGCTTAGTTACTATTTGAATAAATTAAATATTTAGGGCAAGTTATTGGATGCTTTCTGCGTTTCGCACCTCAATTAGGTCTTATTTAAAATTTGTTGTCGTCATTACATAAAAAAGATTCCAAGCGGTTCATCCACTACTTAGAAGGTGTTGACGACCGCTTGATGACTGTTCATTGAATTCAACCGATGTACTTCGATGGCATAAAGTTATATCACTACCGAAGGTCAGTTACAACTTTGTGAATGAGCTGCATTACCTAACGGCAATTTTAAATACCAGTTTCGGATTGACCTAAATTGATTTAATTTAAAGAGGAGTTATAATTTAATTCATGCGCTCCATTCTTCTAACAATTATATTATTTTGTTCAACTTAGAATAAAAACTTTGCGGAAAAAAATTTAAATTTTGCATAAAAACCCAGATTAATCCACCTAGCGGTGATGATGTCTTTCTCGTTCATTATAAAATGTGTCGAGAAAAGTTCATTAGGGAAGTAAAAACAGCACAAATAAAAAGCAATTGAAGACTTAGCGCTGAATATGTACATACGGTACGTTGTTTCGGGCACAAGTTAGACTTCCAAATCATTTAGAATGAATCCTCTACAGATTTCCAAAATTTGGACATGTTAAAAATCTGGTCATCATTGTATCTTGTACATATTTGTTCATTGAATAATGCTATGACAATGTATATCGTTCTTCAAAAACTGATTGGTTATGAATATTTGCGCTTTGCGATCAAATTACTTCTCCAGTTCCGCTTCCAGCCTTTCGATCATGATGGGCCAGAAAGCCTTATTCAACTTTAAAAGCATGATATCTGTCATCATTTTATCGGAAAGTCGAGATCTAATATCCTATAGAACTAGCTTAAGCTGACTGAATGTTCTTTCCACAGTCACTTGGGTTGAGGGAATCGCTAGTAAAGCCATCGTAATGCGGTACATTTTGGGACTAGACGCTTTCCGTTGTTTCCAGTATTTGATGATATCGAATTCTTCCTTTCCTGGGGGCTACACCATAGAGATGAGTGACGTTTAGCGCTCGCACACTAATGTGCAATTCGTCCTGTGTAAAAACATGTTTGTTTTCCTTCTGCTCATAACCTCAAAAATGATCGGGTCATCACAATGATTTCAAAAGAGTCAAAAAATATATGGAAATATACTCATTTTTACCCAATCTTTGCTGAGTTGCGCCATCTAGGAGTGTTTGTTTTCCTTTCATCGCCACTCACACATTCGGACGTGAGAATCTCAATTGGAACTTTTTCCCGTTACGCTGAGATATGGATACTCTGAAGTAGTGCGTAACGCTGTAAATCCGGTCATATCATCAGGCTCGGTACAAAACTGAAGCTGACAATATGACCTAACACCGAATCCCAAGGTGTCAGGCGACCCGTGCCGAGGGGATGAATGGCCTGGGGGTGAAACAATTAGCCAGGCAGTTAACGGAGCCTGTAATGCTTGGTAGAAACCTTTTCTAGTTGCATTACAGAGAAAGATCTACCACACTGTGCTCTAGTTTTGACGTAAACTACGTCTAAGGGGAAGACTCGAATACAGGGTGTAAAATGAAAATTTCAAAATTGAGGACCGTCACGAAATCATGTAAGATTTGTAACATTAATAGGTCCTTTATCTTTCAATGGATTATAAAGATTTATATATCAATCGATTCATAAACTCTCCACCAATTTGCCAATACTATTGAAACTTTTGAGTATAAATGCTAAACTATTGAAAATTTTAGTTCTTTCATGCATCATGCATCCCCTATGCAGCGCGTTCGTATCCTTGGTAATTGCCTACTTTTAGGGTATTATCAATTGTTGAATTGGGGTGTATGAATGGGATGGCCCAGCTGCTAGACAGTGGAGTCCCTACTCCCTCACAGAGTGGGAGATGCTGCTAATGCTGGGTAGTAGGGGAACTGGGGGTAGGACGCCCACGTTAAGGAAAATGCCATTTTTATCAATGAAAACCACCATTTCAGCCAGTTTTCATTAGCGCATACTGAAGAACAGCATATCTGCGACTGACTACCGATAACAGATATCTAATTGTCCATTTTATTGCACAGAAATTTGATTTTTAAAAAGCACCCGAAAAAAATGATTTTGAAACCATGCGGGGTGAGATGCGCCAGTGGATGGGTTAAAACGCGCATGTGCTTATCGTACTGATTTTCATTTTAATTGCCTACATTAAGGCAATTAACCGAATATTTCAGCTGTTTCGGTCATACGAAATGAGCATGGGCGTAATGCCCCACACCGACCTCAGAAGTTTGAAGGCCCATAAAATCGTTTTAAAACCATTTTTGACGACGATTTCGTGTGGAACATAAAGAACACGAGTAAGCAGCATGGCTCATGGCTCAATTATTAATTTATCAATGTATAACAGCGACAGAAAGACTAAATTCCACCGAGCTAGAATTGCATCAAAACACGCAAAAATCGTTTTTCGAGTTTTTCATGTATAACTAGAGAAAAATCATGAAATATATGTATCCAATGGCAATATTTTTCATTGCTTTATCGTATAGACTATTGAAAATAATCAAAATGGGGATATTTAACCTTATTCAGGGGTGGCGCGTTTTAACCCCTATGGGCGTGCTACCTCCACTTCCCCTAGTGTCGGTGGGATAGTTCCTTATCTTCTATGGAGAGCAGAATAATTGATTCAGTGTAGGGACACGGCAGGTATTTCCGTCCATCGTCGTAGGGGCTAAAACCAACGAAAGCAACGTACATTTGCTAAAACTCCACTATAGCAGAACGTTTCTCCTGAGCTTACGATTTAGTACGTATGAGTTTTACAAAAAAGCGTCTCTTTTATTGGTTTTCGAGATTATGACGAACAGACGAAAATACCTGCCGTGTCCCTACTATATTTGGTTTTACGTAGTTTACGTCGAGCGGTCGTGTCTTGTATACAACCCCAGCATTTTTTTTACTATTCTTGCAATACTTATGAGTGATGGTCGGAAGAGTATGGAACGAATATAATTTGCATTTAGATGACCCACCTTTTGCTCCTTTTGGATGGAGTCGATGTAGTAAATTATAAAAAACGTAACTCAATCGTAGGTTGGTTTCGAAGCCGACGACATGAATCTCCAAGCTCCAGAGCGCCGATTAATTAGGAAAGAAGCGGATACAAATTTGGTGGATCTGTTGAACCCTCTGACTGATTAGAGCTCTATGTAAAGGTGAGATTCAGAAATGCCAAACGCAATGAATCAGATCAAGTATATGTTTGAACTACAGTATCGATGCATGGTCAAAATCAGTATTATCTCACTTATTGTTGAGCCGAAACTAATTGAGGGGCGCGCCTTTCAGAGTTGGTATAAGCCATTTCTCGAAGGGTATCAATAGCGGTACCTTAATCTAATGAGGCCTTACATTAAGTTTGAGAAATATATAAATAAAAAAACGACTTCTTCATTTCTTCTTAATATAAATGGAGCAGAAAGACATGCACTAAACAAATGACATGGGTATACTACACGCAAAAAAGCGTTCCCGAATACGTGAACCAGCAAAAATACACCGTGATTTAATTCATGGATTCTGGAACACCAGTCACGTTTTCTAGAACGTTCCAGAAAACGTGACTGTGTTCCCGAATCCGTGGCTGTTGTTCACGAAAAAATACACCGTGAACTTGTTAGTTCACGAATTCATGAACTTTTTTTTGCGTGTACAAAAGTTCAATGAAATGGACGCAGTGGTTCATACCGAACAAAAAAAAAGATTGGAACTTTAGGGCGAGATTCTATTTTAACGATATGTATCAGCAAGAAACGAATCTTGAGTTGAGCTGCTGGCTGAAGAGTTCGAGCTTCCGGGTTCCTCCTGATAAAGCTCAGCGAGGTACATTTCAATGAAATCATCTGAAGTTGATTCGTCGGTGGAAAGGTCGTTTTGTCCGTCTTGGTCTGCTTCTCCTGTCCGGCGCTAAGTGCCAGTCAATATTTCTGCAAAATATGAAAAAAAAAACACATTCATTTGTTTTAAATAATTTCGGTTTTCAATTTAGTATATTATGCTAACTTGGACTTATATCTTTTCATCAGGAGTGAGGCGATTAGAACCGATAAAATTAAATCGTGGATCTAAATACATACATGTTTTGAAAGGAATGCTACCACGGAGCGTTTCCGATCGTTTTTGCATAGCTGCAAGCAATTTTTTCCCAAGCATATTACCAGTGTCGCTGATCGCTTTCAACTTTGCCTGGCAATAGAGCCAATCAGCGTAGAATTGCGATACCGGTAAGAGGTTCTTTTGAGCTTTGACCGTTAGGATGAACATGGGTTCAAATGCGTCAGTAAACTTTGAAGTTCCATTGCTTCGAGAAATCTGGTGAAGAAAAATAATAGAAAATATTCGGCATATATAGAAACAAAAAAAAAATGAATAAACAACATTTACCAATTTCTGAATCATTAGTCTTAAGAATTTCGAGCAACGGTGTGCCTTCCAACGTCTTAAGATATCGCAGCAAAAGATACCATACGTTCCACCTTGTTTCGCACACTTTCGGTGGAAGTGGAGTTTTGTGAAATATCAGGGTTTGACGATTGGCTCGGTGGTGCATTTTCAAACACATTTTTATATTCAACAGACGAGTCTTATATTCTCGAAGCACATCCCATACAGCCAACTGGGCTGTATGCGCTCCACATCTCACGCTCTCCAGGATATCGAGTTCCACTTCTAGATCTTGGAGTGTTTCTTCGACGGGCGTAGTATCATCTGAGTTGGGAATCTTCTCAGCGAAGTCATCATCTTCCGGAAGCAGTTCTCATGCGACGCTTCATAATATCAAAAACAGTTTTCAAAATGTTCGTTTTTATAAATTACTTTTCAAAATAATCGTTAAAAACTTTTGACTAAGATAAATTAAATTTAAATAAAATTGAATCTAAATTAAATTAATATTAAATTAAATTAAAATTAATATTGAATTAAATTTAAATTTAATTAGATTAAATTAAAATTAAAATTAAATTAAAATTGTGTTAAATTTAAATTAAATTTCAAAAAGTTTCAATTCACATTCAAATTAAATGAAATATTTAAAAAAAACTGAATTTAGTGGAAATATTTTTGAACAAATTATTGAAATTTTATTGAAATTCAATTAACATTGTATTATTACGATATATTTTACATTGAATTTAATTGGAGTTTATAAAAAACCCATTTTGTCCCATTAGTTTATAATATTTTTAGTCTTTGAACGTATGTTTCTTAGGAGAGTGAAGGACATAAAAGGATTAAAATTATTCTTTTTAAAGTTTATGTTTGTTCAACTTCAAAGCAGTACAAAGTTACCAAAGCTTAACAAGATGGAAAATCAGCACATCTCCTTCCTCGTCAACCATCGTCGCATTAATTGCAAATATTGATCGTGATTGACGCGTCGCCGAGTCCACTTTTAGGCACACTAATTTATCCGCAAACTTTTCTAATATTATTTCGCGCAATATACAGGCCGCACGCGATATCTAGCCTGGCAGCATATTCCGCGATATGGTAAGCTTACACGCTTTCCACAATGAACTTATAAGCATCTGAATACTCTGCCACTTAGGAAACCGTATGGAGAGGTTGTTGTTTGCTACTGCCAAAAGCGTGCCCATTAGAACGGTTTTTCGGTCGGTTTCGACAACAACTTTCGTCGGTAGCTTAGACCGCTTCGCTAGTGGCTAGTGGCTAGTGGCGTTTAAAGTTAGCAGCCAGTTCTCCTTCGAATTCTATCGTAAAATATGAGTGAATGCGAGTGACGAGATACGATTTACAGTAACCCTGGTTGAGAGTAAATTAGTTAAGAATAAGTCCAGACAAAATTTTCAAAACGACTTATCTGCTTTTGTAAACAAAGATTCAAACGACGATTTGACGAATCTGAGAGCTCTCCCACGCAAATCAACACCATCAACAGGTAGCGGAAACCTTCACCTACCTATTGTTGGTGTTGGTTTGCGTGGGAGAGCTCTCAGATTCGTCAAATCGTCGTTTGAATATTTGTTTACAAAAGAAGATAAGTCGTTTTGAAAATTTTGTCTTGAAGTGTCCCACAAACGCGTGAGTTTTTAAATTAAAAAAAAAGAAATATTTTTTGGCCGTGTATTTTGAGCCTTTTGTTCGATCTGACCTAGTTTGAATAGCCGTTAAAGGCATCTTGATGCGAGTAAATCGGATAAGTGCCGGGAATATAAATACCTAAGTTTTTAAAATGCATTTTGCGTTTAATGTTTTTTATTCTGACCATAACTTCAAATCCCATAGTCCAGCTGGTCAACTTTCAATAGGAAACATTGAAGCAGAATCCCCCGTCGAATGCAATATGTTGCGAATAAATCGGTTGAGGATACGTGCCCAAAAAGTGAGCTAGATTTTTATGCTTGTCCTTGGTTAAAAAAAATGCTATAGCTATAGCTTCTAATCCCATAGCCCCATCTGTCAAATTTCCAATAGGAAACAATGTGACAAGATTCTGTGTGTGCCTGAAAAACGGGCGAGATTTTTTTACGCTTTTTGGCGTAAAAAAGTATTTTGGCCTTAACTTCTGAACCCATAGTCCCACCTGGCTAATTTTCAATAAGAAACAATGGGACAGAATTCTGCGTCGAGTGCAACTTGTTGCGAGCGCTTGGGGGCAAGTGCCCTAAAATGGACGAGACTTTTTGCGCATACACATATATACACACATACAAGTAGCTCAGCTGAATCTCAACTACTGCGAGGCAGCGCAAGCGCTGATACACAAGTCGGTACACGAGAATAGGACTGATGTTGCCTTGCTATCCGACCCGCACCGCATCCTTGCTAAACATAGCAGTTGGGTCCGGAATAGTGACCATCTGGACTTACGGGAGGTACCCCATCCTGGAGATAGTGTCATCTCCTGATGATGAGGGTTTCGTTATACCAAAGGTAAACGGAGTTTACTTTTGTAGCTGCTACTGTCCTCTGTCTGACTTAACACGTACGTCCCCAACCCCCATTTTACGACAAAACTCAAAATTCAAAACCACGCAGCTCAGCCAATTTCTAACGGATTTTCAAGCAATCTTCTGGAATCGATCACAAAATTCCTATAGTTTTAGGAACCGAGGTCAATTTTTGTGCAATGGCCATGGTTCCAGATATATTCCGGGGAGTACTGGGGTTACCTCCCTCCCGGAAAAAATGGTCACTGACAGATCGGCTTCGAAATCCACCTTGAGAAACTTCCAGAGGAATTCCTGGAGCAACTTCTGGAGGCATTCTTGAAGGAATTCTTGGAGAAGCTTCCTGAAGGAACTTCCAGACGAAATCCGGGAATTTCCCAGAGGCACTTATGGAGGAATATCTGAAGGAATGTCCAAAGGAATTTCTTGACGATCTTATGAAAAAACTCGTGGAGGAACTTCTGGAAAAATTCCTGGAGGAACTTCTGAAGAAATTTTGGCGCTTGAAACTGGTTCACGCCGATCCACGCCGCCGCCAATCACCAACGGCGTGACGCCGTGCCACCGGCGGTTAAATTTCAATCAGCACACAGGTCTACCTGCAAGTACCCGGAGGGTGGCCAATTCAATTGAAAATCGCCGAAATGTACTCCAGTGTATTTGTTCTACAAAATCACAAAGTTTGTCATTCCGCAAGATGGGTTCCAAGATTGAACGAAAATTGGCCACTTCCCCAAGGGAACCACGCCCTGGAAGTACCCGGAGGGTGGCAAATTCGATCGAAAGTCGCCGAAATGTACTCCAGTGTACTTGTTTTACAAAATCATGAAGTTTGACATGTCGCAAGATGGGTTCCAAGATTGAACGAAAATTGGCCACTTCCCAAGGGAACCAGGCCCTGGAAGTACCCAGAGGGTGGCCAATTCGTTCGAAAAACGCCGAAATGAACTCCAGTGTACTTGTTTTACAAAATCATGAAGTTTGCCATGTCGCAAGATGGATTCCAAGATTGAACGAAAATTGGCCACTTCCTTGAGGGAACTAGACCCTGGAAGTACCCGGAGGGTGGTCAATTCGATCGAAAGTCACCGAAATGTACTCCAGTGTACTTGTTTTGCAAAATCATGAGGTTTGACATGTCGCAAGATGGGTTCCAAGATTGAACGAAAATTGGCCACTTCCCCAAGGGAACCAGGCCCTGGAAGTACCCGGAGGGTGGCAAATTCGATCGAAAGTCGCCGAAATGTACTCCAGCGTACTTGTTCTGCAAAATCATGAAGTTTGACATGCCGCAAAATGGGTGCCTAGATTGAACGGATATTGGCCACTTCCCCAAGGGAACCAGGCCCTGGAAGTACCCGGAGAGTGGTCAATTCGATTTAAAACCGCCGAAATTTACTCCAGTGCACTTGTTTTGCAAAATCATGAAGTTTGACATGTCGCAAGATGGGTTCCAAGATTGAACGAAAATTGGCCACTTCCCCAAGGGAACCAGGCCGTGGGAGTACCCGGAGGGTGGCAAATTCGATCGAAATTCGCCGAAATGTACTCCAGTGTACTTGTTTTGCAAAATCATGAAGTTTGACATGTCGTACGATGAATTTCGAAGCCGATCTGTCAGTGACATTTTTTTCCGGGAGGAAGGTAACCCCAGCACTCCCCGTAATATATCTGGAACCATGGCCATTGCACAAAAATTGACGTCGGTTCCTAAAACTATAGGAATTTTGTGATCGATTCCAGAGAATTGCTTGAAAATCCGTTAGAAATTGGCTGAGCTACGTGGTTTTGAATTTTGAGTTTTGTCGTAAAATGGGGGTTGGGGACGTACGTGTTAAACCACTAGTTGTAGCAGGTGACTTCAACGCGTGGGCAGTGGATTGGGCCTCTCGGTTCACTAACACTAGAGGTCAAATCCTGCTAGAGTCTCTAGCAGTACTGAACGTAGTCAACGTTCAGAGGACCGAATGGCGAGTCATGCATCGATGTGGCCTTCGGCAGCGTGGCCTACGATAGCTGATCTTCACAGAACCTATCGTAGAGCTAAGAAAAAGTTGCGACTTGCTAGAACCGAAGCGGATAGGCTAGAAAGACATCGGGTGTTACAAACAGCGAGCAGAGCTCTGAACTACGAAATCAATAGTAAGAGAGCCTACTTTGAAGAGCTGTGTAGGATGGCCAATAATACTCCATGGGGGGATGCATACAGGATAGTGGTGGGTAGGACCAACAGCACACCTACCTCCTGAGAAATCCCGGAGATGTTAGCTAGGATCGTTGAAAGTTTGTTCCCAAAGCATGACTCATCGGACTGGTCCGCCACATCGTACGAATCAGTGAACGTGGTACCGCTAATGACTAACGATGGGCTTATCGCCGTTGCAAGAAAACTTAAGCTGAATAAGGCATCAAGGCCGGACTGTATTTCTAACCTGGTCCTTAAGCACGTGATTCTTGCCGCTCCAGCTATGTTCAGGAGCTGCCTCCAACGTTGCCTGGACGAAGGAAACTTCCCAGATCGTTGGAAACGGCAGAAGTTGGTGCTATTGCCTAAGCCTGGGAAATCCCCGGGAGAGCCTTCGGCATACAGACCAATTTTTCAAATTGATGGACTATACGGAGTGTGCTGGTGGCTTATCAAGACACCAAGGCCATTCTACCAACGAAGCAATTCGGTCGGTAACGGATAGATAGCGACTGGTTTGAATAGGAAAGTTATTAGGTACTGTGCATTGATTACACTAGATGTAAAGAATGCATTTAATAACGCTAGCTGGATGATTTGCTTAGTACTCAAAAATCTTTTTTTTTTCTCAACGGCTATCAAACTGGGTTATTCATTTTCTATATAAAACAATATGACAATAAACTGAAATTTAAACCTAAACATTTTTTTTAAATTTTAGAAGCGCTAATATATTTTTGTTTCTTGGAATTTTTTTTATTATTCATGGAAATTTAGCATTATTTGAGGAAATTTTATTTTTATTTTTGGCTTCTTCTTAAAATCCTTCTTGGACAATTTTCTAATTTTTATGTAAATTTTCTTTTGCTGACTTAGGCTGTTGCTGTTGCAAAATGTAAACTATTATTTAACACAATATCAGTTGTCAGAAATTAATTTTAGCGCTGTAGATTACTGCTAATACAAAATAATTTTATATTGAATCCTACGTATCGTATATGCTGCATTCGGTCAAATTCTGCATAATAATTAATAAAATTTGTTAATGCCATTAATTACGACCTTGATTATCAATTAATCATCATGGAGTCAAGATCAAGAGCCAACCATTGAATCTGACCAGAGGAACCCCCGTTTCACCTACTGCTGCGAGAAACTGGATTCCAGCACTTCACATCAGCTGCGTCTAAACTTCGTCGGAAATGGCAAAAGTTTTTTCCATTCCCGTATTCCCTGGAAGGTCATTGACCACTAACTGCCAACTTAAAACAAGTGAACTATCTGAACAACAGGTTCCCTCGGCCACCGACAGCATCCTCTTGTTGCCACATTCCATAAGATTTCCCAGCTCTACGCGCATCGCTCGTATGAATCACGCTTTTGGAGGCGCACGAAATAATTTATTTCGCCATTATTCAAACATCGATTTAGATGCACCCGTATGGACGTCCATGCGCATCACTTGACTGGTAAAACACCATTCGCCAGCAGCATCCATACCTCTAACGAGATATCCGATCCTCCTGAATAGTGTAACCAAGACAGCACACGATTTATTGCACGTGGTCAGTGAGCGCAGTTCCCATGCACGGTGAACGACCAGGCAGGATACATCTCTCACCGACGACGGCGATGCGGCGATGGCTGCCTGTCTTCACATGATGGCCGGGAATGGGACATGCGCCTTGCCATTCAGGTGCTATCCTACACGATGTGTTTTGAAATAATGCCGCCTCGTCCGGCAGACGGTTTTGCTTTTCTTGTGGCAGATGGCCTTCACTTCTTGACTCGAGTTTTCCTCGGTGAGTAACTTCAATGCATTCGCCAGCGACGAACTCCCATACAATTGATGAATGCCAGCGAACACGATCGACGTCGAAGAGGATGTGTGAATACAAATTAAGCAATTGCGTGAGAAGGTCCAATGAATCTAATTAATCGGAACTTTTTACGCAAACCGTGATATTATGCGGATTACCTCTGTTTGCTCATGAGACGAGGCATGAAAAAAAGATCAATTTATTTATGTTCAGTCTTGTTTTTTTCTTGCTTTCATCTTGATTGCCATCGTACTCCATACGTCAGAAAAGCACACTCAGCGTTTGAAAGATCTATCCTAACTTGCATCATGATAACATCTCTTAAAAAACTTTTTCGGATTTTTTATTCTTTCTAATTTAATTAATGAGCATTTTATTTTATTTTCAGGTACGTAAATAAAATTTGACATTCTGCAAACACGTAAGTTCACACAAGTCTGGCCAAGATGTCAACACTTCTTTACATAATCTTAGTTAGTTATTGGTTAAGTTAAATTAACCAGTTCCAGCTATTGTGGGGTTATGTAGTGGAACGAAGAGGAAAAGTAAATAAGCTGCAAAAAGGTTCCTGTTCTATAAATCGGCCCAATGATCCGAGAATTTTCTTTTTTCGTTCTTTCCTTTTATCATTTCAAGAAAAAAGAAAAAAAAACATCTGATTGCTCACTTTTCCAAATGAAAAAGTGATATGTTTTAATTTTCATTTCTCATCTCTCACTTTCTGGTACTCATTTGCATGAGTATAACATAATTAACAGCTCCAGGGAATCCT
The DNA here is from genome assembly GCF_024139115.2 of Armigeres subalbatus. Lineage (NCBI taxonomy): Eukaryota > Metazoa > Arthropoda > Insecta > Diptera > Culicidae > Armigeres > Armigeres subalbatus. Next base: position 260,277,950 of record NC_085140.1, on the reverse strand, counting down.
TGAATGACTAAGCCCTTACTCCAGGGATTTTTGGATGGCTCAGAACATATACTGAAAACACTTTCTATTCTAAAGACCGCAAAGAACATGTAGCATATTTGAAAATAGTTGATAAACATTTGATATGCGTGTAGACTTTAATGCCTTATTTCAAGGCTATCTTGTATAAATATAGATGATAGGGAACAAAAAACATTTAAGTTACCGTTTCCAAAACGGCCAAAATTATTTAAATCGTTTGAAAATTGTTGTGAAAATATCAATTATTGGGTTTAATTTTTTTTTGTTGGTCGCAAAAGGGCTAATTTTGCTTTGCAATTTAAATGTTTTTGCCTATCTGCGTACATGACATAAAATTAATGATGGGGATAAAACCTCATGTTCTGTCTTACGTCAGTTAATATTTTTTTAAATAATATTAACCAAACTTGAGAGATGATCGTGCGGTACTTCAATATAAGTGATTTTTTACTGAAAGATATAAACAAACAGAATTTAGCACCAATACATTTATAGTTTTCTACCTCTATTTCTGGTTGCCAAAAGGAACAAATCCATGAGTAATAATAGAAATTCCCATGATGATAATAGAAAGGTAAACCTGTTCTATTAATATTTAAATGATTGAGATTGGGTTAATAGTTGTTATTTAGTGATTACCAATCATCAAAGGAATGCCAATGTATACCAGTTGAGCTGTACCTGTGTTTTAGTGTAATCATTCTTTATTTTTATCTTTCAATTTGGCGAATGTCTTGGACTGCCAACAATAGATATTTTCCCCTAATTCAGATGAGTTTTCATAGGAAATTCCGTAGTGTCTCCCGAGGCTGATGCGAAGAATTTCCCGTAGAAATGTCAAACAATTTTCCGAAGAAACTCATAGGATTTCCCTGGAATATTAAAAAGAATCAGAAAAGGGAATTCACCGAGGCAATGTCAATGAATTTCCTGAGGAATTCGCCAAAATAACCCCGAAGAAACTGTTTAGAATAAATTTGACGTATTTTCGCAACCTGAATGAAGTGCCATCCACATAGCCACAAAGTTGAAAATCGTAACTTTTAATTTTTGAAGTTCTTTCACTTGAGTCTCGATGTAGGCAATCTCCTCCCCTCCTTTGTTATCTCTGTAGTTTCGCGAACTAATCGGATACTAATTGAGCAGCAGTTATCTAGGTGATGAAAGGGTAAGGTTTTGCCAGACCACTTTTTACAAGCATTACACTGCCCATGATTGCAATTTTTCAAAATTAGGTTTCATTTGGATTTTGATTTTTATTTTGATTGGACTGAAAAAATCAGGAGGTTCGTTCCAATGTCATGCCTACTTATGTCCGTTGTTACAAACAGGGCCGGATGTAGGGGAGGTCCGGGAAGGGGGGGGGGGCGTAGCCCTGGTCCCCCACAAATCTTATGCACCAAAACCAACCTTTTTTTTCACATTTTGGGGCCCCCACAAACTGTCGGCTCCGGGGCCCCCTTCGGGCTAAATTCGGCCCTGGTTACAAATATGCGATCATAAGCAGTAGGTACAACTTGCTATCAATATTATGGGAATTACGCAATTCTGGAATTCGGGGGCAGCTGGGACTATGTCCAAGGGCTTGACGATCCCTCTCCAGGCCATCTGCGAATTGTGGTGCCTACCTAGGATGTGGTGGGGTTTGACAGTGGGCTCTGTTAAACCTCAATAAAAAGCTGCATGTATCCGCAAGTAGGCTCCGCCAAAGCGACCGTGTGCCGCTCAAAGCGCCCAAGCCCAAGTCCTGGTGTTAAGTGGGACGCTAAACAGCCCTGACACGACGGCCCTCCGACGAGCAGGAGATTCGCGCAGGCCCAATAAGCTGCATTTAAAAACAACCATTACGAACGACACAGAAGATAATACGACTAGATACAATCGGCAACGACCTAGGCGACGAATAAATGATCACGATTGGAAGCTTAGAACATGGAACTGCAAGTCGCTAGGCTTCCCAGGTTGCGACAGGATAATCTACGATGAATTACATCCCCGCAACTTCGACGTCGTAGCGTTGCAGGAAATCTGCTGGACAAGACAGAAAGTGTTTCAAAGCGGACATCGAGCAGCTACCTTCTACCAAAGCTGTGGAACCACCAACGAGCTGGGAACCGGGACTCCCCACTGCGGGAAGTCAAAATCGTCATCGGCGACATAAACCATAGGTAGGAAGGGAGGACCGGTCATCGGACCGAGTAGCCTGCATACCGTATCGAACGACAACGGCCAACGATGCATAAATTTTGCAGCCTCCCGCGTTATGGTAGTCCGAAGGTAGTTCTTCATCCGCAAGAATATCCACAAGACCACATGGAGGTCACCTAATCAAGTAATGGAAAACCAAATCGACCACGTTCTAATCGACGGCAAATTCTTCTCCAACATCACAAACGTACGCACTTACCGCAGTGCGAATATTGAATCCGACCACCTCGTTGTCCGCGCTGCGTCCTTCTCCTCCAGAATCTGTCTGCACTCTTCGTCGAACCAATCGTTCCGTCGACTTCGTCCCATATACCCGACGTAGATCTCCGCTGCGTCGTTAATGGCTGCTTTGACTGAATTCCATTCTAGCAGTCCTCAAGAGGGGCCCCATCAAGCTCACCCTCTTCCGGCAACGCTGCCACGAGATACTGCGCGTATGCAGTGGTGACATCAGGTTGCTTCAGTCGCTCTAGGTCGTACCGCGGCGGTCGTCGGTACCGAACATTGCACTATGGTCCAGGATACAGATTTACGCGGAAATATGCATTTTACGCCAAAACTATATTTTTTAGAAAAAAACTGTTGTTCTACAAAATTGTTCGAAATTGTAAGGCCCTCATTATGGTGCAACCAAAAAATAGGGTGGCCCAGCACATAAAAAAAAATGAAAATATTGTTTTTATTTCTCAGAATATAGACATGCTATGTTCTACAAAGTTGTAGCGCAGCTTATTCCAATCAATTTTGCTAAAAAAAATTTTCTGGCTGATTTAAAGCAATTTTACTTAATTGGATTAGGGTGTACTTTAGATTTCTCGACAAAGTCGTCTTCAGGTGACTTTTAGAGCTAAAAAAAGTGCAACTTTTGATGGGTAAATATGCTCAATATCTTTTACCGATCAAAAGTTATAATCGTTTTTCTGTCAAAATTACATTTTTTTCAAAAGTTGATATCTCCGGTTAGGGCAGACCAAAAAAATATATTTACATGGCATTTGAAAGAGAAATTCATATTCCTTATTATGTCAAAAAATTGGAGATATGTTATTTTTTTATCTCAAGTTTTACCAATTTTACTAAAATCATGTTTTATCAAAAAAAATATAGAACTCCGCAATGGAAGGAGATACAGACGATATTCTTATAGCAAAACACGCGTTTTGGAAAGCCCCAAAAGTCTTCAGAAGGTGACATTTGTGAGAAATGAAAATTAAAAAATCTACAGCTTTAACACTTTTAATAAGTTTTATCATTATCATCGTATTGCAAGATTTACGAGAAAAAATGCATTTTCGTCAAAAAGCATACTTTTAAGAAAAAATATTGTTATACAAAGTTGTTCTAGATACTCGGGCCTTTATTATAGAGTTACCGAAAAATAAGGTGGGCCATTTTACAAAAATGTTTAATTTTTATTTTTTTTTATTTTGCAACGTTGTAGCGCAGCTTTTTCCAATCAACTTTGCTACATAAACTTTTTATGTAGCTCTTAAGCTCACTTGTTTAGATTAATTTTACTTACCAGAATTAGGGTGTCCCTCAAAAAACTATATTTATGATCTGCTCATTTCATTTTTTATTTTTCACGGATGTCACCTTCTGAAGACTTTTGGGGCTTTTCAAAACGCGTGTTTTGCTATAAGAATATCGTCTGTAGCTTCTTCCGTTGTCGAGTTATATCAATTTATTTGAAAAAACATGATTTTAGTTAAATTAGTAAAACTTGAGATAAAAAAATAACATATCCCCAATTTTTTGGCATAATAAAGAATATGAATTTCTGTTTCAAATTCTGTGTAAACATATTTTTTTGGTCTGCCCTAACCGGAGATATCAAAAATGTAATTTTGACAGAAAAACGATTATAACTTTTGATCGGTAAAATATATTGAGCATATTCACCCATCACCCATCAAAGTTGCATTTTTTTAGCTTTAAAAGTCTCCTGAAGACGACTTTTTCGAGAAATTCAAAGCAAAAAAAGTAGATTAAAAATACTGTTTTTTTTAAATACACCCTAATCCAATTAGGTAAAATTGCTTTAAATCAACCAACTTAAGAGCTAGAGAAAAAGTTTTTATATCAAAATTGATTAGAATAAGCTGCGCTACAACTTTGTAGAACATAACATATCAATACATATTCCAAAAAAAAAAAAATATTTTCTATTTTTTTTCATATGATGGGCCACCCTATTTTTTGGTAGAACCATGAGAATGGCCTTACTATTTCGAACAATTTTGTAGAACAACAGTTTTTTTCTAAAAAATATAGTTTTGGCGTAAAATTCATCTTTCCACGTAAATCTGTATCCTGGACCATAGTGCATTGTTGATAACGGATAGTTTTGGGCGCAGTTTAACCATCACCAGATAGTGGTCAGAGTCTCACATCTCACTTCTCATTATTTACTATCAAAGTTCTATTTTATAATAGCGTGATTGGTTCTAATATTACTGAATACATTAATATCAAATTAATAGTAATAGAGGTAATTATGTAAAAAATCGGAGAATCGCTGAAAGTTTCCCTAATAAAGACATAAAAAAATAATAAAAATCAGAGATTTTTTTTCCATATGGTTGTGTACGATAATTCCTTCACAGGAGCATATAATGTTTTCAGCCTAATTTAAAATTCCAGAAAACATATTATCTCACAGGTGAATACAGAAAATACATATATAAATTAGTTTTCATATTTAAATAAAAAGTACACCCAGGTTTTTTTTACGCGGTTGGAATTCATTAATTTCTTGATTAACCTAAACTTTTACAGCTTTTGAAATACCCCCTGAATTTTCTTTGTATTTTTGTGAATTTTTTCGTGGGGTTAACTCATTGTTTCATTGACGATGATGGTCTTAAACGACTAAAACCGAACCGTGTAAAAAAAAACCTGGGTGTATTAATTTTACGTGTTGATCGCTTGGTGGATATTTAAACATGATCACATCATTCCTGATAATATAATCAATTGGTTAAAATGTGCTTAATAAATTGATTAGAATGAGTTTAATCAATTTTTTTTCAGAAATACTACAATGATAAAATGCAAAGACTGAACTTTTTAACAGCATCTTAACAGCTTTCAAATAAAATCCACATGGTATAAAAACGTGCCGAACAGCAAATAATAGCGGCAACATGAACATCAACAATTAAAACAAAACATTGCATTTGTTTTAATACTTGTTGCTCATAATTTTACTTGTTTATTTCATTCCATTATATTGTATAATCGACATCGATAAATATTCTAAAATGATGATCCGAATTTTTACTAACAACCAGAATCCAGCTGATTCGTGCTTATTTAGATCCGTACACATAGACAAATAATCGACGGTTGACTCAAGTATGAAAACTGATCGAATCATGGAACGTATACCGTTGTCATCAATCGGGGCTAGTGTTAATCTGAAAGGATTTTCCGTGTTGCAGTTCGGGTGAGGTCAAACCATATTTCATCCCAAAACCCAGATTAATCCACCTAGCGGTGATGGTGCCTTTCTCGACCTTCGTAAAATGTGTTTGCTTGAAAGTAGATGAGCTAGTAGCTAAGAGTAAAAAAGAAAAACTTCTTGGCCGGAAAAACTTGAAAATCGGATTATTTCAAGCAAAGATATTGTAGATCCAGTTGAAAACGCGAGATCTCGGTTCGGTTTTCAACTTGATCTACAATATGCTAATCAGAATTTCGACATTTTTTTTTCCTTTTCCAATCTTTTTGATGTACATACCCTGTTGTATTTTACCCAGTTATATATTTTAAGGATATCACATTCGGATGTTTGTTAAACTGAAGCTCTGACTACACAAAAAGAAAATGAAAATGTCATTCCCATCAAGCGAGCGGAGGGCAATATTTGTTATGATATAAATCTCGTGGCCGTTCTTCTGCCAAACTCCCGTATGAAGAGGGAGGGAAGTGTATCAGTGTGGAAGCATCCGATAGTTCGTTTTCGGAGAGAAATTATAGCCTTTCGGTACAACTTTGTAGCACAAGAAAGGCAAAAAGTATTTTGGCCATATTTTCTAAGGTAATAGTCCAAGCTGGCCAATTTTCAATAGAAAATAATAGAATAGGATTCCGCGTCCAATGCAATTTGTTATGAGTAAATCGATTGAGGGTAAGTGCATTAAAAATGAGCTAGACTTTTTTACGCGCTTTTTTATAACATAAAGCATTTTGGCCATAATTTTTGTGCCCATAGTCCGATCTTCCAAATTTTCAATAGAAAACAAAACGACAGGATCCTGCGTCGAATGGAATTTGTTGCAAGTAAATCGGTTGAGGATAAGTACCAAAAAAGTGAGCTAAACTTTTTGCACTTTTGGTGCGCGCACACATACATACACACACAGAGACATCATCTCAGTTCATCGAGCTGAGTCGATTGGTATATAACACTATGGGTCTCCAGGTCTTCTGTAAAAGTTTGGTTTTGGAGCGAACATATAGCCTTTTTGTATACTTTGTAAACAAAAGGCAAAAATGGTATTTCGGTCATAACTTCTGATCCCATATTTCGATCTGGCCAAATTTCAATAGGAAACAATGGGATAGGAATCTGCGTCGAATGCAACTTGTTGCGTGTAAATCGATCAAGGTTAGCCCAAGTAACATTTCAAGTTTTATTCCACTCTTGGAATGGTTTTCGCGATCAAATTATAAGAACTCACAATAAAACTTATTATTATACGGCAACCATCTGATGACCACTATAAGAGTAAGATATTGCTAAGTGGCCCTCTCTAGATGACCACTATAAACCTCTTATAAGCGAATTTGAAAACCCTTTTTAAACCACCCGCAAAAAAGGGAATTTGGCTGCGGCAGCTGTCAAAAATGTTGGTTTGAAAAAAAGGGAAACAAAATTACGGAGAAATAATAACAAAATGGACTGATGATGAAAATTATGATAAGGATGTTATCACAATAATATTTTGTTTTGTTTTGCAACATTCTATCATTGAATTAAGTTGCGCTTTCGATTTTATGGTGAAAGCCAGGTAAATAATAAGATTCTATACTACGCGCTCGCAAAATAATGTAGTTCAGCGCAATAAATTGAAATAAATTAAAATATCAAAATTGCAAATATCCACTTAATCTGTAGATTTTCACCCTGATATGTTTCCAATTCTAATCATTTATCAGGAGAAGTGTTCTACGCGACGAAAATATTATCTAATTATGGATTTCAGCGATAAATTTTACTGATTTGAAAATGCTTCTTCTTTTCCAATATGGCCATCATCAATTCCGATCAGAAAAATGTTGCTCTTATTTCACACCCTTATAAACTCTTTGCAATGCAAATATTCTTATTGCGGTTATTCATTTGACTACATTACGACCAAAATTTTTGGCTTTTATCGAGCTTTGAAAATATGGCTTATTGCGCTCTTCATCACAACCGTAGAGCAACTCATAAAATCAATTGGAATTTGACGTTTGAGGCTTTTTCAGCAGACTTATGAGAGTATTATTGATAGTAATAAGAGTGCCAATTAAACTGAGCAACTAGCCATGGTGATTGCTATCATAAATCCGTTATAAGAATTAAATAAATCCAAAAAGCATGGAAATTGTTACTTGGGAGGTGTCCGAAAAATAGGTGATATTTTTCTTTTCTGATTTTTCTATTAAAAAAAGGTGGTTTGGCCATAACTTCCGATCCCATAGAACGACCTGGTCAATTTTCAATAGGAAACAATGGGAAAGGATTCTGCGTCGAATGCAATTTGTTGCGAGCAAATCGGTTGAGGATAAGTGCCCGAAAAATGAGTGACATTTTTTACGCGATATTTACGTATAAATTTGTATTTTGGCCATAACTTCCAATCCCATAGTCCGACGTGGCCAATTTTCAATAGGAAACAATGGGAAAGGATTCTGCGTCAAATGCAATTTGTTGCGAGCAAATCGGTTGAGGATAAGTGCCTAAAAAATGAGTGACATTTTTTGCGTCGTTTTGTGCGCACACACACACACACATACACACACACACAGACATCACCTCAATTCGTCGAACTGAGTCGATTGGTATATAACACTATGGGTCTCCGGGCCTTCTATAAAAAGTTTGTTTTTGGAGCTTACTTAGTATACGAGAAAGGCAAAAATATTTAAATTATACCTATTTTTTTGTCAGAACGCCATTTTACTATCTCCTTCATCTGTGAAAGCTGTTTCGGTTCCGAGCGCTTTCTTAAACAGATGGTAGGACTGTTTAAAAATAAAAACCCTTGTAAGGACGTGGCCATGTGTGTCCACCTAATTGTAGATTTAAGCGGAATTTACAATGACCAAAAATATTTTTATCTCTGCAACTCCATCCACGATTTGTGCAAGGGTTCTATGCTATGCTATCTCACTACCAAGGATGTTAACGATCATTCAGTAATTTGCGTTCGATCATTTAGTAGTTTGTCAATAACACATTCCAGAAGCTGAATTTCAAAATATGATGTATGGTGGACTTCTAGTGCGAAGGTTTTTCTACAACTTTGCCTAATGGTTCGTTATAAGAATTCAACTAATAACGGAGTTAGAGCGCTAGTTGCAGTAACTCAAACTAAATGTTTTTTGTTATCATTTAGTCTAAGTTACTGAAACTATAGCTATCACTCCGTTACTAGTGGAATTCAAACAACGAACCATTAGGCAGAGTTGTAGAAAAACCTTCGCACTAGAAGTCCACCATACAATGTATTTTGAAATTCAGCTTCTGGAATGTGTTATTGAAAAACTACTAAATGATCGAACGCAAATAAATGAATGATCGTTAACACCTTGCTCACTACTCACTATTAACTTCTCACTTTTCACCTTTCAAAAATCACTTTCCACAGCTCACCTTTTACTTCTCACTACTCGCATATCATTCCTTACTTCCCACTTCCCAAATCTCACATTTTACTTCCCGCTACCGTTTCCTTACTTCTCATTTCTCCCTTTTCACTTTTCACTTCTCACTTCCCACATCTTCTCATCCACTTTTTACTTCTTCCTTCTCGCTTCTTATTTTTTGCTTCTCGTTTCACACCACTCGTTTCTCACTTCTCAGTTCTTACTTCTCACTATTCACTTCTTACTCCTTACTCCTCACCTTACACTACTTACTTCAAACTTCTCATTTTTCTCTTCGTATTTTCTATTCCTCTCTTCTCGTTTCTCACTTCTTTCATCTTAATATCACTTAACGTATCTAATTTCTCATTTGTCACTTCTCACTTATCGCTTATCAATTCTTACTTTTCGCTTTTCACTAAAAAATTCTCGCTTCTCACTTCTCCCTTCACACATCTCACATGTTTATCTCATTACTTACTTCTCACAAGTCACTTCTCAGCTCTCACTTGTCACTTCTCATTTCTCCCTTCATATTTCTCACTTCTCGCTTCTCACTTCGCACTCCTCACTTCTTCTTTCTTGCTTCTCACTTCTCATAAATTACTTCTCATTTCTCGCTTATTACTTCTCACTTCTCACATATCACTTCTCAATTATCACTTGTCACCCCTTACATCTCACTTCTCACTATTCACTTCTTGCTTTTCACTTCTCATTTCTTACTTCTCACCTCTTGCTTCTCACCTCTTACTTCTCACTTCTTACTTCTTACTTCGTCACTTCTCGCTTCTCACTTCACACTTCTCGCTTCTTACTTCTTACTTCTCCCTTCTCCCTTCTTGCTGAGTTCTCACATATTACACCTTTTTTCTCATTTCTCACTTCTCATTCGGCCTAACGGCTGTGACCAAATGACCTTTGGGACTAACCACCTTCGCTCTAATGACCCAGCATAGAAGCTTCATTAAATACTCTAAGTATTTTCCTTTGAAAAAGACTTGAAAAAGAAAAGTAAAATCCGAAATCCGCGTAAAAAACTATTTTTGCAAAAATCGATCAAAAATCAACTTTTACAATTTTTACAATTTTCATGTGATTTCAAGACTTTCGAAAAATCGCGTAAAAAACGACCCCAGTGTATTTGTAATGTACCAGATTGAGTAATGTAGTCTTCCAAATAAATGCGTTAAATAAAAAGTCGAATGCGAAACTATAAACTTAAATTTGAATGACCTTTTAAATAACTACTCCGGCAAATGGAGTGATTCGCGAAAGTATCAGATGCACTGACATAATAAGCTGCTATCTGGAAGACACCAAAAGATTTTGCTTAAAGCACTTCACTTTTATATCCACTGTTTTTCTTTTTTATATCATTTTTTCTCCAAACATAATTTGTTTGGAACTTAAAAAGCGCAATACTTCTACTTCTCTATTGCGAGAGAAAATGAAAGAGCCTAAGGATTTTTCCCTTCAAGAAATCTTGAAGGACAATTGCTGGTTATGTACTCAGATTCAAATGACGATATCAATATTGCACCTTCCCAAATTCAAGCAAATGGATGAAAAAGAGATAAATATCTAGTTTCAGGAGCCATACTGCACTCACTGAAGCAGTATAGTCGAGACATAAATCGTACGAAACATTTCCTCACCCAAGGTAGCCAAGTAGTCGGGCAAAAACTGATTATATTTTGGTCTCGCTTCGGACTTTGAATCTTCGGGCCGACTAAACGAATTCAAGCATTATTTTGCGTAAAAAGAAAAAAAAAGTAAAAAACGTCTAAAGCAAATTTAATAAATTTATTTCAAAATATCCACCCAACGTTACACCATTTTTTCTAAAAGTCATTTTTGAAGTGCCATAGTTTTTTGTTTAGAAAATCCCTTCATATCTAACGCGAACAATAGAGAATACCGTCAAGCTCCGCTTTCAAATATTTGAATTTTATTTCAATTGACTTTTCAGAACATTCATCCATCATTTGACATAGATGCATTCTTGTAACCATTCTTGTTGGGCAGCATAAGCTGAATATGAAATAAATTTCATAATAGGCCCAATTTTTTTCGAAATGGTGTATCTTTTGAGGTTGAAAACTTCCTGATAGATTTTCTTTCACCATTCTTTCACCAAAAAAACAGATAATTCGACCTCACTAAACCTTTTGTGACTAGCGTAAACAAAACTCTGGACACTGCTTACACAGTACGAACAAAACCTGTAAATTTCCGTTCAAGTAGATGTAACAAATCTGCTCCGTGTTAAACAACATAAAGTTATACCTAGGTTGTTTTAAATTTACGCGAACTGGAATTTTACAGTTCTTATTTTTATTGGAAAACAAAAAAATAGGAGCAGAGCATGGGAATCGAACTTGGGTCCGCAGAGTGAGAGCCTAACTTGTTATCATCTCGGGTATTTCCGCTTCTTGATATCGAGTTGATCATGGTATAACATGTTAAGCGTTTTGGCGGTTCGATAATACTTCATTAAGCTTAAATTTACATGACACGGAAACTCCTTCGAGACGGAATCGTTTGAGACTCACTATATGCTGAATGCATCACAGATTTCTCGCCGGAAGAAGCAAAAAAAAAACATAAAGTTGCAGCGATGAAATGCAGCGTCATAAGGGCTGCTTTATTTTAATATACGAAAATATTCGGTTAGGTTGTCTCTTAAATGAATAAGATAGGTACCAGCTGCGGTTTGCATGAAATGCAGTGAAGTTTTTTTTATTTGTATTGACAGTTACGTGCTCGCTCAATAAGGTTTCCTGTAGAGTCACGTAAAATTAAGATATATTCAATTGAAACTTCAATGATTTTATTAATTATATCACTTGTCATAAGACGAGTTTGTACAATCCCATTGAAATTCCACCACTTAATTGTATCTTGACAGATACGTATTCCGACCTCAACAGTAAGGCCGTCTTCAATGTCTTGTACTTGACTCGACTTGCCAAGTCGAGTCAAGTACAAGACACTGAAGATGGCCTTACTGTTGAGGTCGAAATACGTATCTGTCAAGTTACAATCAAGTGGTGAATTTCAATGGGATTGTCCAAACTCGTCTTATGATAAGTGAAGACATTCCGCTAAAAGCTCAATAATTTTCTTAACATTTATATCACATAAACTTAAAATTATGATCTGGTACACATTCTGTTTTCGAATTTTACATTCAATTAATACATCAATTCCGTCGAAATCAGAGGCCTCATTGCGTATCTCCTTTCCACAGCTCTTTCGTATGACAGTTTGCTCATTTTGTTCATTTCGAGTCGAGATACGCAATTCCGCCCCAGGTTTTGACATGATTTACTCGTATGTCCGATGTTTCGAAGAATTTTCCGAGTATGTACATTTTAAAAAAAAAATTGCTGAGGAAAAAATTTCCAAAAATTTTCCCCTAAAATTCCGGAGAAATTAACGAAAAGGCCATTTTGCCGAAATGGCCGTTGGTTAGATAGGCATTTTGGCCTAAAGTGTCATTTGGCCAGACGGGTGGACATTTCTGACCCCATTACCCATTCAGTGATTCACATTTGGCCGTATGACCCTTTGAGCCTATAACATTTTTGACATGTAGCCTGTTCGGCCTAACGACCTGCTAGATGGCTTTCGACTTAACGTGTTATTCGGAAAAATAGAATTCCGGCGAATTGTTTTCGGTCAAACGACACTTCCTCTTTTTAAATAACTGCTCATGGAACTTCCGAAGAATTACTTATGGGCAAAGAATTTCAGTAGAAATCCAGAGAAATTCCTATAAAATTTCAAAAAATGTTCCTCTGAAAAACCAAACAGTTTCGCGTTAAAATTTAAAAATTTCACGTAGAAGTTCTGAAGAATTTTAGTGAAAATTTCGGAAAATTCGGAAATTCCGAAGAATTTGCCATAGAAAAATTTAACAATCCCATCAGAATCCTAAACAATTTTTGATTGAATTGAATTCCAAAGAACTTTTTGTCGAAATCCACTTTTTGAACAATCTCTCTCGGAAAATATGTGTAAATATAAATTCTGGAGAATTTCTCGTGAAAAATCTAGAGAGTTTTCCGTGGAATTTCCTTAGAGTCGATATATTCCGCGGATACACCCGATTCTTTTTTTACACGGGGGATGCGTTCCGTGTAAAAAAAGTTTTCAGTTCAAAATTCGAAAATCCGTGTAAAAAAAGTTTTATGATTTTTCGACGAATTATGCAAAATGGAGCAACTTTGCAAAAATTTTGTATGGGATTTTTTTTTACACGGTCGTGTAAAAAAAAATCCGTGTAAAAACAGAATCGGGTTTATTCCGAAGAATTTTCTGTGTAAATTTTGAAGAATACCCAGGATGGAGATCTTTTGCGTTGGCCTTATGTGCCCACTAGGGGAGCTCGATGATACATTTATGCCCAGAGAAGTCAAGAAAATGTTCAACCCGAAAATTTCTTAGACCGGAATCGAATCAAGCCACCTTCAGCATGGTCTTGCTTTGTGGGCTTGCATCTTACCGCACGGCTAAGGTAGGCCCCACATTTTTAACATAACCAAAATGAATGTGAAAATAAATTTTATTACATATATAAGTTGTTGCACATCGATTTAGTATCATTAGTACCAACCATTAGGATTTAAATACTGTCGAATGACTGAAATCGTGAATAAAAGGATTGTTCGAAGCGTGAGACATACGTTTTCTTCATTATTTTCGAACAAAAACCACTCTTTTTAATTAACATTTTTTCTTCGTTCAACAATGGCATTACGCTGCGTCATCTGCCATTCATATGACAATGCATGCATCACAACTTCACAAGTAAACAACTTATTTATCGATTGAGTATGCATACGATTTCTTTGTCCTTCTCAAAAATTTCTCCTTCATCTTGCTACCCGACAAACCAGTTACAGCCACCCCATTAGCATACATGCCGTATTACCACTCCACAAAAGCTCTCCAATCAAATAATGTGTCACATATCTTACCGGCTCACCTGTTCAACCCCTCGAACGTGGTCGAAAACGCCAAAACGAGAAAAAAAGCTAATTCCACTTCCGCTATCTCACGACACTTCGTCGAAGAAAAGTTCAAAGGCACGATCATCAGGCACACTTGTTAATTTGCGTGAGCCCAGTGTTTACTCGTGGTTGACACATTTTCTTTAGAGCCCCGCCTCGAGCACATGACAGCCACTCCAAAATAAATTAGTAACTCAAAAAATTCATTTATTACATGTTGAACAGCACCATTTCCTGTAGAGATCAACATATTTGAAATTAATTGTTATATGAGAACAAATATTCGAAGAAAGTTCATTTACTGAATGCTCGGTTATTGATTGAATAGCGTTAAAGCATGTTGGTGGAGACGAGGGTCAGGTGGTTGGAAATCATCTTCCAAGTTAATTTTGTTTTCCAATTAAACAATCATTTGAGCTTCTAAATTTACATGACAATTACAAAAAGAATTAACACAACAAACAAACAAAAATTGAGAACGTCTGATCAAATCGACCCAATGCCCAATGTCGCCGCCATCGTCGTTGAATGCTATCAGCATAAATTTTGCGGTTGACTTGACTCACTTGCCGCGTCCCCTCGTCAGGCTTATTGGGTAGTCACATCGCCACCAACAGCTGTGGCCGCCGGCCTGTTGATCTCATGCACATCGGCTGGCCGTCCGTCGCTGCTGGTATCATTGAGAGGAAGGCTGTACGCGAAGAGGAGGTCCATCTCCGTAGACAGTGAGAAATGCGAAGAAAGTGAAATTGCGCACCACCGTCATCGTCGTCGTCGTCTCGCGGTTTGGAAATATGCTCGGAATTTCAAGCGGCTCCTTAAGACACATTAATAACTTGTTTGTTTGGTTGGTTTGTTTGTTTGTGGTCAATCGAGCGTGGCAAGTGTACCTTTTAATGTAGCCACATAATAATAGCATTTATAGTTGAGCGGCAGTGTGTACCAGCTTGCTGCACCTGAAGCAGCCCTTTGCAGAGGAGATGCGAGCACGTGTAGGTTCCAACGCGCGCCAGTATTTATTGCTTATGGACTTGTGCGCGATTCAAGCATGTCTCCGATCGTTCACCGGTTGCGGATCTGATGGTGATTGGCCCCAGGATTGCAGCCGGCCTTCGATCTTCTGCGGAGGTCGTTGTTTTCGAATGTCATGGCGGCGTGGTTATGTGGGTCTAACAGATTGTTAGCATTGTTTGCATCCAATGAGAGGTGTTTACGACACGGATGTGATAATGTTTTGACTGCGCACGGTGTCTTTCTTGAAAAATAAAAACATATTCTCGAAAAATCAGTATCCACCAGAGCAAAGTCTGTTGGGTTAAATAGAATAACGCTCCCCTCTGGACACACAATGGGTGTAAAGCCAAAACTCGAAAAGCTTGTAATGAGATTAGATTAGTGGTAGATTGCTCAGCCTTACGGAGCAAAGCTGCCTTAATATTCGCAAAATTTATATTGTTGAACAACAAAATTGCTTACATTAATCGTTAATCTGGATAGCTTAGCTTAGCTTACCTTGACACACATCGTAACTGCTAGTCGTGATTGTCAAGAAACACAAATATGCACAGCTCATCAATTGAATAGTCTTCTTGGGATTAGGAAGTTAATCTTACTGTAAATGATTTGGAGTTTTATTAATTGAAGACAAGTAACGATGCTTGGCACGTCTTTACAGTCAATTTAGGATAATAAGAGGAGAATTGGTTCGACACACATTGCTACAGAGGTCTCCAGTAGCCTTGCGATCAAAGGCGTAGGATTGCCAATCCGGAGATGGCGAGTTCGATTCTCGGTCCGGTCTAGCATGTTTTCGGGTTCGACACCCTGGGCATGGAGTATCAATTGGTCGGGGTTCAGCCAAATAGCACCAAGCGCCAACGAAAAATTGCCCATTTTTCTGCTCAAACTTTCGTTTAGCAGTATTAATTGGTCGCAAATCGTATCGGATATCCCTCAACCACATAACTGAGGATATCCTACTGCAAACGTACGTCTAAATTGATATGAAACTGTTTTCGTTGTCGTTTTACTAACAAAATATCACAAGTCAGTCGAAAAGCCGCTTGGTGCGGTTTGGCTGAACCCCGACCAATTGTACTTGCCACACAAGATTCATACTCATGCAATGACGGGCATAGAAAGCTTTCAATTAATAACTGTGGAAATACTAATAGAATACTAAGTTGAAAAGCAGGTCAAGTTCCGGTTGGAATGTAGAGCCAATTCACTAGCTGGCGTGACCAGCATAAACACGATCGATTGCACACTCGCAAAACGTTCAATCCTGCATTCACTTGCATTATTTTTTAATCCGGATATATAATAAAAATAAATTATTTTGTGTTCCTATCCATTTTTTCCCAGATAACAGTTTGACGCCCACATCTCTCCATTTTAGGTTACGCCCCAGCTTGCCAAGGCGTTCTGTACTTTGTTAGCCCACTTCACTCGCTGCGCTCCTCTCCTTCTTGTACCTGCCTGGTGGGAGGCGAACAACATCTTTGCTGGGTTGCTGTTCGGCATTCTTGCAACATGCCCTGCCCATCGTACCCTCTCAGCTTTAGCTACTTTCTGGATAATGGGTTCGCCATAGAGTTGGGCGAACTCGTGGTTCATCCTTCGCCGTCACACACCGCCAAAGATGCTCCTAAGCACCCGTCTCTCGAATACATACTCTGAGTGCTTGGTCCAAGTATCATGTTCGTAGAGGGCCACCGGTCTCATAAGCGTTCTGTACATGATACATTTGGTGCGGGCGTTAATTTTTTTTTGACCGTAGTTTCTCCTGGCCCGACTTCCGCAGATGATGAGCCTTCGTATTTCACTTCATTTCAGCCGTTACACTTCGAAAGTATCCATCCCCGTCTATCGTAACATAGTTTCCCATGTGAGCCCTTTCATGCTCTGTTCCGCCCATGATGCCACCAGTCCAGCTTTTGTTGTTTTACGCTTGAGCTTTTGAAAATCGTACCCCGGCTGTTAAACCCTGCTTCCCGTTTTAACATACCTTTAACACATTACACTATCCAACAAAAATGACCTTTTTTTCGCTCCCTTCAACCATTTTGAATGTACTCAATAGATTTTTTTTCGCTGAATTCAGCTATGTATTCAGATTTTTTGTAACACGTCCAGTTTTTGAGAAAAACGGTTTTTATTTCACAAAAATTTTCATAGAAATTTGGCTTTTCTTTTCTGCAAAGTTCTATTTTTGCTTTTCACATTGAGAATAATGTTTGAATTTCACAGAATGCACCTTGCAGATGGCATATAAGTCGTTGGAATTCATTTGACACGTTCATTTGTTATGAAAAACGGAATTAAATTCACAAAAGAACGTATTTTCATAGAAATTTTGTTTCTCTGTTTTGTTAAAGTCTGTATTTGCTTCTCACTTTGAGAATCACGTTTGAATTTCACAGAATGCACCTTGCAGAATGCATATAAGTCGTTCAAATTTATTTGACACGTTCATTTGTTGTGAAAAACGGAATTAAATTCACAAAAGAACGTATTTTCATAGAAATTTTGTTTCTCTGTTCTGGAAAGGCCTGTATTTGCTTCTCATTTTGAGAATGATGTTTGAATTTCACAGAATGTACCTTGCAGAATGCATATAAGTCGTTGGAATTCATTTGACACGTTCATTTGTTGTGAAAAACGGAATTAAATTCACAAAAGAACGTATTTTCATAGAAATTTTGTTTCTCTGTTTTGTAGAGGTCTGTATTTGCTTCTCATTTTGTGAATGATGTTTGAATTTCACAGAATGCACCTTGCAGAATGCATATAAGGCGTTGGAATTCATTTGACACGTTCATTTGTTATGAAAAATGGAATTAAATTCACAAAAGAACGTATTTTCATAGAAATTTTGTTTCTCTGTTTTGTAAAAGTTTGCATTTGCTTCTCACTTTGAGAATCATGTTTGAATTTCACAGAATGCACCTTGCAGAATGCATATAAGTCATTGGAATTTGTTCGACACGTTCATTTGGTGTGAAAAACGGAATTGAATTCACAAAAGAAATTTGGTTTCTATGTTCTTCAAGGTTATATTTTTGCTTTTCACTTTGAGAATGATATTTGAATTTCACAGAATGCACCTTGCAGATTGCATACAAGTCATTTAACACGTTCATTTGTTGTGAAAAACGTAATTAAATTCATATTTTGCATATTTTCATTGAAATTGTGTTTCTCTGTTCTGCAAAGGTCTGTATTAACTTCTCAATTGGAAAATGATGTTTAAATCTTATACAATGCGAAAGGTGCATTCAAATACGTCATTGGATTTTGTTGGACACGTTCATTTGTTGTAAACACGGAATTATATAACAAAAATACGAATTTTAATGATATTTCCTGTAAATTTCTGCTTTTGCTTCTCATTATGAGAATAATGCTTGAATTTCATAGAATGGACCTTACTAAATGCATATTAGTCATATCTCTGTTCTGCAAAGCTCATTTAGGTTTCCCGCTTTATGAGAAATGATTGGACTTCATAGAATGGACCTTGGAGAATGTAAATGGATTGTTGGATTCTATTCAGCACGGACATTAGTTGAGCGAAACGGGATTCATATCATCACAAAAGTACGTATTTCACTAGTGTTATTGAAGGAAAAGAAAAGAACACATTTATTAGTTGGATTTATATCTTAAGTATGTTTTATTTAATCACGTTTCTTTACATGGTTCCATTTAAATTTATTCAGATGTCTTCGTCCTTTTGTATTCGCCCGGAAGTGTTTGGCGCTGCAGCATCCAGCAGTAGTCCGCTAGCATGGCTAGGCTCCATTTTCCGCTATAATTCTTCTCTGTTTTCAAAATTTCTTGGTGAAATCTTTCGCCGTGTTCGTCAGAAACAGCTCCCATGTTTTCGGGAAAAAAGTCCAAATGCGAATGTAAAATATGTAATTTAAGGGACATATTGCACCCCAGTTCTGAGTATGAAGAAATCAGCTCGCCAATTTTTTCTACATAGTCCGGAGACTTGTTGTTTCCCAAAAAGTGGTTACAAACGTTTTTAAATGCATTCCATGCTCTTAGTTCTTTTGCGTTGAGAGTTTTTTTAAATGAATCGTCTGTTAACAGTTTCCTTATTTGAGGGCCAACAAACACTCCTTCCTTAATTTTGGCCTCACTTAACCTTGGAAACATTTTTTTAAGAATAAAAATGACTCTCCTTGGATATCCAGCTTCTTGACAAAAATTTTAATCAGCCCAAGTTTGATATGAAGAGGAGGGAGAAAAATTTTGTCTTTGTCAACGAGGGGTACATTGGCAACATTTTGTTTTCCAGGAACCATTTCTGTACGTGCAGGCCAATATTGCTGTTTATAGTGTATGGCTCTTGCTCGACTATCCCACTGACAAAGAAAGCAACAATGTTTTGTATATCCTCCTTGAAGACCAGTAAGCAAAGCAATCACCTTAAAGTCTGCACATAGATTCCATTTGTGTTCTGCATATTTAATTTTTTCCAAGAGTATTTTTAAGTTTTCGTAAGTTTCCTTCATATAAGCTGCAAAAGCAACTGGAACTGAGGCACATTTATTGCCATTGTGCAACAACACCGCTTTCAAGCTTTTGCTAGAAGCGTCAATGAAGAGCCTCCAGTCGGATGCACAATACTCCACCTGTAGCGCATTCATCAAACCTTGCACATTGTGACAAAAAACTAGATCCCCATCCATTGAGAAGTACTGCACATTGTTGGAATGCCTCTTACGGTAAGATGATATCTTGACGTCTTTCTCCACAACTTTCCACTGCTTGAGTCTGGAAGCCAAAAGCTCTGCTTTCGTTTTGGGTAGTTCTAGGTCTCGAACTAAATCGTCTAACATTCCCTGGGAAATTAAATGAGGTTCATCGGAATACGGAGGCGTAAAATCTGGATCATCCTCAGTACTTTTTCCATTGACGGAGGAATCTAACTCATCGTCTGAATCTGACTCATCAGAAAATTCAGAAATATTTGGAGGTACAGGTACTGGCGTAGTTTCGGTTCGCAACAGTGGTATGGTCGGATATTCGATTTTGTGTTTAACTGATTTAGAAAACCCATGTATTTTCGTTAAACAGAAGTAACATTCAGTCGCGTGATCACTGGGATTACTCCATAGCATAGGTTTAGCAAAAGCCAAACCTTTGTGCGAACCTTTCATCCATCCAAGCAACGTTCGGTAGCATGACCCGCAGGAATATTTTGGAACCCACGGAAGCTCACGATCCGGAAGTTCGACGCCAAAGTATGATTTATATGCATTATGCAATGCAGCTGTAACACCTTTTTTCTGTCCTTTCAGTATCAAACGTCCACAAATAAAGCAAAATTTAACCGGATCGTTCAAACAAATTCGCGACATATTTACTTAATATACGCACCCGTTGCACTGTTCAAGCTTACTCGAAATACGAAGGAAACGGATACACTTGCTCTCTTTTGATTCTTTTAATATGTGTCCAGCACGATGAAGAAAGACAACAACATTAATGCAAGTCAATTGTTCTATCACCCATGTTTTGTTTCTTTTGTTCTCGTTATTGTTGAATCATATGCTGCTGTTGTTTTCTCGCTGCTTATGTGAGTAACCTACTCTAGCCTGTGAGTGAGGAGCTAAAATTCGGCAAAGAAACCAAATTTCCGTAAAAATTCGAATTTTTGTTATTTTTATTCGTTTTTCCCGATTAAACTTTCCGTCCTCGACGTCTGTTTTAAGGACTTTCAAAAATCTAAACTGCGGTAAAACCGCATTTATTGACCGATTCTTTCGCAACAAGTTGCATTCCATCCGGATGGATTCCAATTTTCGATTTATACTAGTTTCGAGGCTATCCACAGTACGGTTCCAGAATTATTCCAGATTCCGTTGGAGTCAGTTGTCCCCGGAATAAGTGGCCATTTACAAATTTAAGTCAAAACAGGTCGTGCAATAAAAAAAATACCAGGAGGAATTAAGGCAGAAATTCCCAGATGAAATCCTGAAAGTATTCCCAGATGAATTGCTGAAAAAATGAGCGGATGAATTCCCGGTAATGAATTGCTGAAGAAATTCCTGGAAGAACTCTTGGAAGATATATTGGAGGAACTCTCAAATTAATATCCGAATGAAATTCTGGAGTAAATTCCTAGTGAAGTCCAGAAAGCATTCTAGGACAATTCCGCGGAAAAATTCCCGGAGAAATTCCTGAAGGAATTCCTGGAAAAGTACCTGAAGGAATTCCCGGGAAAATACCTGGAAGAATTTCCGGGGAAATACTTGGACGAATTCCTGGAGAAATTTCTAAAGAAATTTTTAGAGGAATTCTTGAAGGATATACTGAAGCTATAGCGGAAAGAATGCCAGAATGAAATCCTAGAGCATTTCGCTATTGAATTTATGGAGGTATTCCCGGGAAAAACTCCTGAAAGTTATTCTGGAGGAATTAAAGGAAGAGTTCCTGGAGGAATGCCCGAAGAAGTTCGTAGAAGAATTTCCGAAGGAATTTCTCATAGATTTACAAGTGAAATTATGGAAGAAATATCTAGAAGAGAAAATTGGAGAAGAAAAAAATCTTCAAGGAATTTCTTCATGAATTTCCTTAAAAAAAACCCCGACCTGCCCCCTCTGGCTACGCCTTTGTATCATTCCCATAATTGCTTTGCAAAATAATGATGTTTGTGGTGTCGCTCGACCCATTTTCAATCAATTTAGAAAATGGCCATTCCGTGGGTCCCCGGATTGTGACCAATGAGGCCAGATTGAGTCCGAGTGGGCAAGGAACCCTAAAATATCATTCCCATCATTGCTTTGTGAAATCATGAAGTTTGAAGTGTCGCACGACCTATTTTGAATCAATTCAGAAAATGGCCATTCCGTAGGTACCCGGATTATGACCGATGTGGCCAGATTGAATCCGAGTGGGCCAGGAACCCTAAAAATATCATGCCCATCATTGCTTCGTGAAATCATGAAGTTTGAGGTGTCGCACGATCTGTTTAGACTTAAATTTGTAAATGGCCACTTATTCCGGGGACAACTGACTCCAACGGAATCTGGAATAATTCTGGAACCGTACTGTAGATAACCTCGAAACTAGTATAAATCGAAAATTGGGATCCATCCGGATGGAATGCAACTTGTTGCGAAAGAATCGGTTAAAAAATGCGGTTAAGAATTACAGCAGTTTAGATTTTTGAAAACCCTTAAAAACAGACGTCGGGGACGGAAAGGTTGATGTACGTACTGATTTAGGTCCAACAACTTATGCACACTCCGCAAGGTCCATTCTATGAAGTCCAAGCTTTGCTCACAAAGTGAGAAGCTAAAATTTGGCTTTGCTGAACTTAGAAACCACATTTCCATTAAAAAACGTACTTCCATGATTTTTTTTTTCGTCACAAAGTGAGAAGCTAAAATTTGACAAATAAACCAAATTTCCATAAAAATACGTATTTTTGTGATTTTTTTTTCGTTTTTCACAACAAATGTTTGTACTGAATAATGTCCAAAAAACTTATGTAAATCCCGCAAGGTCTATTCTATGATGTCCAAGCTTTACTCACAAAGTAAGAAGCTAAAATCAGGTAAAAAATTTTTTTTCATGGAGATACCTACTTTTGTGATTTTTTTTCGTTTTTTACAACTAATGAATTAAGTTCAACAACTTATGTACATTTCACAAGCTCGTTTGAAATCCAAGCCTTGCTCACAAAGTGAGAAGCTAAAATTTGGCTTTACCGAGCTTAGAAACCAAATTTTCATGAAAATACGTACTTTTATGATTTGTTTTTTACAGCTAAGATACGTGCTGAATTAAGTTCAACAACTTGTGTACATTCCGCAAGGTCTATTCTATGCTGTCCAAGCTTTATTCACGAAGTGAGAAGCTAAAATTCGGCTTTACCGAACTTAGACACCACTTTTCCATGAAAATACGTACTTTTGGGGTTTTTTTTTCGTTCTCCACAACTAGGGTAATTCGCCAAATGTTGAACGGCTATTTTCTTCGCCTATTGTTGAACGCACGTGCATTTCTTATGGGAGTTCAACAATAGGCGACAAAATTAGCCGTTCAACATTTGGCGGTTTCCCCTAATGCACGTGCTGAAAAAAGTCCAACAACTAATATGCATTCTGCGAGGTACACACCCGTTTCAAATCACTCAGAGACTGAGTGAAATTGTATTGCCGTCACTTTTTATCCCACGTAAAAGTTACTCAATTTTCGTAAAAAGTGGAACTACTCAAAATTTGAGTAGTTCCACTTTTTACGAAAAATGAGTAAGATTTCCGTGAGAAAAAAAGAGACGGCAATACAATTTCACTCAGTCTCTGAGTGATTTGGAACGGGTGTGTACATTCATCGTAATTCGAGCTTAGTTCTGAAAGTGATAGGAAAAAATCCGGCTTTGCCGAACAGAGAAACTATATTTTCATAAAAATATAACCCGTTTTTCTCAAAAACTGTACGTGTTACAAATAATTTGAGCACATATTCGAATTCAGCGAAAAAAATCTTTTTAGTACACATAAAATGGTTGAAGGGAGTAAAACACTGTTGACTAGTGTTATTGAACAATACCCGAGTAGACAAAAATAGCTCAATGAGATATGGACATAATTGTTATAATAGATAAAAGATCAGACGACAATATCAATATTTTGCACTAAAATATCATGAGGATATCAAGGCATGTTATTTGTAATAAGTGATCGATATCAAGTGCCATTAGTTTGTTCTTATCCATAGCATATCTTGATATTTAAATGATATTTCGGTGCAAATTTTTGATATTGATGCCTGTTCTTTTATCTCTTACACAGAAAAAAATAATGAAAAGTAAACAGCGCGTAAAACTTGAGATGCGGAAATTTACACTATTCTACGCGGAAATGGACCTCTTCCTAACAAGTTTGCTTACAACTTGCAAGCAATATTGACGATTCACGTCAAATATTGTATACATTTTGGCTATATCACGCGTGGAATTAAGCTAATAATGGCGTTCCATTTATGTGCATCATCTTTAGCGTAAATTTCAGTGGATTTTTCTATCTGTGTATATCAATCAAGTCCATATCAAGTTTTCTTATTCTGTTCATGGCTTCTGCCCGGGTAGGCA
Source organism: Armigeres subalbatus (assembly GCF_024139115.2). Taxonomy (NCBI): domain Eukaryota; kingdom Metazoa; phylum Arthropoda; class Insecta; order Diptera; family Culicidae; genus Armigeres; species Armigeres subalbatus. Next base: position 260,253,731 of record NC_085140.1, on the reverse strand, counting down.
TAACAGTCCATCACCGGCGACCAACCCGGGAGCAACTTGACATATGTATGCAGTACAATAGAGGTTGCTGGCGTTTAATCATCTTTCTCTTTCAAGCGCAATGGAAAGATAGGATTTGTTTTCATCGGGAAACGTTTCCCGATGAAAACAAATTCTATTTTTGCCGTGCGCTTGAAAGAGAAAGATGATTAAACGTCAGCAACCCTTATGTCACTGTACCCCGAAATTTTGGTCCGGGTGGTCCTGTCAAACTCGAGATTAATCGAATCATTTCACGAATAGGGCGAAAATGGAATTGATGTGCAATGCAGAAAAATGGTAAATGAAAATCAATCTAAACTTGAATTAATCAAAGGAGAATGGGGCTTTCATAGCTGAGTATTAAGATGACCGCCTTAAGGTTGTTAAGGGGCCCTCCTTAGCCGTGCGGTAAGACGCGCGGCTACAAAGCAAGACCATGCTGAGGGTGGCTGGGTTCGATTCCCGGTGCCGGTTTAGGCAATTTTCGGATTGGAAATTGTCTCGACTTCCCTGGGCATAAAAGTATCATCGTGCTAGCCTCATGATATACGAATGCAAAAATGGTAACCTGGCTTAGAAACCTCGCAGTTAATAACTGTGGAAGTGCTTAATGAACACTAAGCTGCGAGGCGGCTCTGTCCCAGTGTGGGGATGTAATGCCAAGAAGAAGAAGAAGAAGAAGAAAGCCTTAAGGTTGTTGGGGCGGATTACCAAAACATTTTTGGTGGGCTAATTTTCTCGGATAACGGTTTATCGTTCAGCGGGAATATCGCATAACTTGAAAATTTATTCAACTTTTGGAGGCAGACAATTTTATATTAGGATTGGAATACAGCCATTTTAATATGGAGTACCGTCGTCGGGGGTAACAATGTGTCAGGGGGTAGGAATTGGTCAGCGCCTTCACCGACAGTCAGGAGTGCGGATACTAAAATATTCTTGTCCTCAGATAAATTGTTAATTCTTGTCCTCAGATAAATTAAATCTATTCTACAAGCATTCCATGTAGTTAAAACAGTGATCCATTCTCACCCCCATTTGACCATTTGTCACCCCGATGGCGATATCATGGAGACACAATTAAGAAAATTGGAAGAATGGACACGGAAGATGTAGCTTTAGAAAGTAACAACAGCGGAATTCTAGCGCAAAAGACAGATTCTCCCTATTAATTTTAAATATAGATACTGAACGCATTGGCGAGTTCTGAAGAATAGAACAGGATTGTAAGTATCCTAGTATATTGGTTAAGATCTGCCCAGTAGAAAAATAGTGGGACATTATTCCTCGATGAGAGCAAGTTGATACATGCCAAGCAAATAAGAATAAGTCCCTGTGAATATTTTTCAAAGCACAAAATTAACAAAATTAAAGTGATTAAACTACTAGTGAAACGGAAGCGCGATTTTCCAAAAAAAAAACATATGTAATTTATTAATTGTGTATCTGTACACAAGTTTATTAAATATCATTTCTCAAATTCAACTATTAGTATTACATAGATCAGTGTGGACATACATAATAAAAAAATGGAATAAAATGTATGATATGTAAAAAACTTTTCGTTCCTCAAGGTGACAATTTTCAATTTTGAAGTAATTTCTTTTCTGTTAATAAATTTTTATAACTTTCTACCGAAAGTTGTTAAATAAGCCATTTACTTAATTTCACTAAAACTACTTTTCATTGAGCAAAGCAAAATAAATTATAGAGAAAATTTTCGAGAGTTTCGCTATCGACGGTTTCACTTTTATCTATTATCGTCCTTCCATGTGAAGTATATTCGAATACATATCTTTACAAATATTCTTCAACGGTTCACCTGAAATTAGCCAAAGAATTGACTAACAAAATAAATCGAGAAATTTTGACGAGATCATTGTGTTTATTAAGAGTGTGTTAAAAATGAGAAGTATTTTGCGTAATTTGGTGAATTAAAATGAAACTGCCTTGTCATAAAGGAATTTCGATTTTTTTCGGTCAGTTTTACATAGTACTCTTAATCATCTAGTCCTTATTTAAGCATCAAGCAGCAAAATTGTAAAACAATGAATAATGGTTTTTGCTCCGTTGCGCTTAATGCACTTGAGCATAATAAGTAAACGAACGAATAATAGAAACATTATTTGTTTTCATCTTTGTTCATTTTATTTTCTTATATTTACTTCGCAATTAAAAATCTGCCCTATTCAAATGAGGATCCTGTCTGTTATTTGGAGACAACAAATGACGAAACAAAAAACATGACTTCCATGGAGAAAAAGTGTGACGGTGGCGTAGGATGGACCCATTGTTTATGTTTCGAAGCGCCATCTGCGATTTCCAAGTGGGTACGCGAAACTAAGGCTAAATGTCAAGTTGTTCGGGGGTTGCCGGCGACTGAACTGGAGTGTTCGCCCGAAATCTTCACACTATTTTGCACACTATCCATCGTTGCTTTGATCAGTCTCGTAAGCTTCATTGAAAGGCTCTTCTCGTTCATGATTTTACATAGCTCTACGCGGTCTATTACTGTCGTATGCCGCCTTGAAATCGATAAACAGATGGAACCTGGTATTCACGGCATTTTTGAAGTATTTGCCGTTCAGTAAAGATCTGGTCCGTCATCGAGCAGCCGTCAACGCAGCAGGCTTGAAAACTTCCCACGAATTTATTCACTACTGGTGACAGACAGCGGAAGATGATCTGGGATATCATTTTGTCTGGGATCTGTGATATCATTAGGATAGCAATCGCGCCAAAGTTCTCACACTTCAGCTTGTCACCTTTCTTGTAGAATGGGCATATGACTCCTTCCTACAATAAACTCCTTCGGTAACTGCTCTGTTTCCCAGATTTATACTATCAGCCTGTGCAGATTATTGGCCAGGCGAGTCTGCTGTATCCCTTTACGTCTGTAGCATTCCGAGCTACGTCCTGCATTCTTCGTCAAACTAATCGTTCCCTCGACTTCGTCCCACTTCCACATAGCTGACGTTGCTCTCTGCTGCATCGTTAATGGCTGCTCAACCTGTACTCTAGTATTCCTCAAGAGGGGCCCCATAGAGCTTACCCTGGCAACGCTGCCTCGAGATTCAGTAACGATATTAGATTCCCTCTGCCGATCTATGTTGTACCTAGGCGGCCGTGGATACTGTACATTGTTGACAACGGATTGTTTTAGGCACCGTTTAACTAAAAAAAAACTATTAGCAGATAGTGGCCAAAGTCGATGTTAACGTCACGATATGTCCTGACGTCGATTATATCGAAGAAGTTTTTTTTTATTTAGTCTACATCTAAACAGATAACACTGAATCAACAATTTGACGCCACAATACTCGGTTCGAGGCCGAATACGCCCCACGCTCGCCAAGTCGTTCTGCACCTGGTCTGCCCATCTCGCTCGCTGCGCTCCACGTCGTCTCGTACCTGCCGGATCGGAAGCGAACACAATCTTTGCAGGGTTGCTATCCGGCATTCTTGCAACATGCTCTGCCCATCGTACCCTTCCGGCTTTAGCTACCTTCTGGATACTGGGTTCGCCGTAGAGCTGGGCGAGCTCATGGTTCATTCTTCGTCGCCACACACCGTCTTCTTGCACACCGCCAAAGATGGTCCTAAGCACCCGTCTCTCGAATACTCCGAGTGCTTGCAAGTCCTCCTCGAGCATTGTCCATGTTTCATGCCCGTAGAGGACTACCGGTCTTATTAACGTCTTGTACATGACACATTTGGTGCGGTGGGGAATCTTTTTCGACCGCAGTTTCTTCTGGAGCCCATAGTAGGCCCGACTTCCACAGATGATGCGCCTTCGTATTTCACGACTAACGTTGTTGTCAGCCGTTAGCAAGGATCCGAGGTAGACGAATTCCTCGACCACCTCGAAGGTATCCCCGTCTATCGTAAAACTGCTTCCCAGGCGGACCCTGTCGCGCTCGGTTCCACCCACAAGCATGTACTTTGTCTTTGACGCATTCACCACCAGTCCAACTTTTGTTGCTTCACGTTTCAGGCGGGTGTACAGTTCTGCCACCTGTTACGGTTTATTTTATCTTACCTGTAAGTGACAAATGTCTGATTGGAATTGTGTATGTTCCGTTCCTGCATGTTCTGTGTTTGGGCCTGAGGAAAGGCAATTAAAATTATAAGTAGAGAGATTCCCAGACACAGACTTTATATTACTGGTGCCACATGGCACAAATTAATTGAAGGTGCCCAAATAGGATCTGAATTATCCTAATACAAATCCAGCTATGAATACAGCAGTTGGTTGCTGTAGACAAAGAACTCGAAACGCAATGAAAACACATTTGCGGGATTTGACTGATGGACCAAAATCTTATAAGGAAACCTCGTCATATCTCGCAATGGGTAACACATTGGACGTTTCTCTCGGGGCACAGAGAGATCGTCAGTTATTTTAATTTGTTCAATGTGTTAATTGTTTATAAAAAAAAAAGAAAAAAAAATGTGATACGGTTTATTTTATCTTGCATGTTAGTGACAAATGTTTGAGTGGATTTGTGTATGTCCCACTCTTGAATGTTCTGTGTTTGGGCCTGAAGATAGGCAATTAAAATTATAAATAGAGGAATTCCCAGACACAGACTTTATATGGCTGGTGCCACATGGCACAAAATTCTTCGGTGTGCCCAAATAGGATCTGAATCCTACACCAAATAGAGCTATGTATTCAATGCCTTGGCTGTTGTAGACAAAATGCAAAACGCAATGAAAACACATTTGCGGGATTTGACTGATGGACTTAAATCTTATAAGGAAACCTCGTCACATCTCGCAATGGGCAAAATATTGAACGTTTCTCTCAGGACTCAGAGAGAACGTCAGTTATTTTAATTCGTTAATTGTTGTTTGAATTGTAATACACCTTTGCAAATGTTCGGCCGACAATGTCCATGTCATCCGCGAAGCAAATAAATTGACTGGATCTGTTGAAAATCGTACCCCGGCTGTTACACCCGGCTCTCCGCATGACACCTTCTAGCGCAATGTTGAACAACAGGCACGAAAGTCCATCACCTTGTCTTAGTCCCCGGCGCGATTCGAACGAACTGGAGTGTTCGCCCGAGATCTTCACACAGTTTTGCACACTATCCACCGTTGCTTTGATCAGTCTGGTAAGCTTCCCAGGGAAGCTGTTCTCGTCCATAATTTTCCATAGCTCTACGCGGTCTATACTGTCGTATGCCGCCTTGAAATCAACGAACAGATGGTGCGTTGGGACCTGGTATTCACGGCATTTTTGAAGGATTTGCCGTACAGTAAAAATCTGGTCCGTTGTCGAGCGGCCGTCAACGAAGCCGGCTTGATAACTTCCCATATCGAAGAAGTACCGTCCATCAATCAGAACGTGGTCGTTTTGTGATTCTGTCTGCAATGGTGAATTCCTGGTGTACCAATATTGAAGGATGTGTTGGAAGTAGGTTATACTTGAAGGCAGCGAAATCAATTAGTTGTATGCCGTTTTCGTTCGTCAGCCGGTAAGCGCTGAACTTTCCAATAGTCGATATATACTCCTCCTTCTGGCCAATCTGAGCGTTCAAATTTGGGCAGTTTACAACGCGCATTCTCCTCTACTATGCAGGACAATATCTGGTGGGTCAAATACCGTGTGGGACCGAAATATGTACAGCACCGTAATGCATACACCTTATGATTTATGATAAGGTTTAAAGAGTTTGAAAATGAATAATTTGCACATTTTTTACCTTATCATGTGTAAATGTTTGTAAACATCATGTTTCAAGCTCAATTTAGCACATGATTTCATTGTTCTGTTCCAAAACTTTCTTTGTGTTGCGAACAAAGTAGATAAAGAAATGTTTTACATCAGAGAAATAGAGGGCAGAACATATAACAAATTTGTAAGTTGGATGAGACTGTAGAGATTTGACGTTCTTCTGGAGACTAAGTATGGTACTTTTTTATAGGTCTGTTCGTACTAAGGTTATATCAATAACTGACTTGATTTGAAAGCTGTCTAGGGAATCTTTAAACACGCCTGCTATCTATTTGCATTGCTCGATATTTTGAATCATTATTGATATATCGTTTCTATAGAAATATGTATCTAATAAACGGAGCTTCTCTTATACCCTACATTACCGTTCATGTCTACTCTACTTTATTTGTAATTTGTAATTAAATTATTTATCAAATGTTTATTGTAATTCACAAATGATTACGCTGTTTTATCAATAAACTTATTAATTTCTGTTCAATTATTCATATCTGTTGTTCAACAGCATTTACAGTTTGGACAAATGATAACTTGATTATAGTTCTATAGTTCTAGTTCTAGATATGCAAAGCAAGTTCCGGTGAATACGATACATCATTGTGAGCAAGATTAGTAATTCAACCACTTTCATGTGTAATCCGTTTACATTTTGGTATTACCGTTGCATACTCTACTAGTGCATCTGTATTCATATTTTTTTTTGTGGTCAAATGCTCGGATGCGTGTTTTCCCAGTACCCAGTAGAGATGTGGAAAAGGGCTACAAAATGTTCAACCACTGATAACTCACTTCCAAACGAGGCAGGGGTCTTCCATATACATGTACATTTAATGCACGAATCTTTTCACTCACATCAGTTAGATTTGCCAACATTCGGTGCTGCGAGTGCGCCACTATCGGGATCAATTTCCACACTTTTCACATGTTCTGATGATTTTTTTTTTCGCTTTGGAATGTTGGCCCATAATCATTGCATGGACCCTAGACCTCAAACATCCGCTTCAAGACAAAGTTCATGGATTCTACATCGATTTTGGTAATTTCAATTACGCACAAATATCATGAATAATTGATGGTTAGTGACTCTTATATACTCTCCAACCCCGAAATTCTCATAAACTATTTTTCTTGTTTACTCACTTTAGGATTGGCATTGAGATGAGTGACGTTTACCGCCCGCACACTACTAATGTGCACTTCGGCATGTGTAAATACATGTTTGTTTTCCTTCTGCTCATAACCTCAAAATTGATTGGGTCATCACAATGATTGCGAAGGAGTCAAAAAATATATGAAAAAAAAATTTTCATTTTAACCCAAGCATTGCTGAGTTGCACCAGCTAGGAGTGTTTGTTTTCCTTTTATCGCCACTCATACATTCGGACGTGAGAATCTCAATAGGCATTAGTGCTGTCCAATGAGAGCTTGAAGTAGCTCGAAGTTTCTCCCTGTCCTGCTCATGCCCATTTGTTGACAAAAAAGAACAAGCAGGACGGAAACAACTTCAAGCTACTTCGAGCTGCTCATTGGACAGCATTATTATCGGGATTGTTTACACACCACGTCGGCACTTTGTGTTAGAATTTACTGTGTTACGTTGCTCTTATAAAGTCGTGTTTTGCTTCTAATTGTAACCATTAGTGTTGTGTACAACAGTCAAATGGAGAATTACTCACAAGAAGTGATATTATCGTTGAATCAGTTATTATCGGATCGGAATCGCTTCGACTGACTGCTGCGGTGCTGCCATATTTTGTTTATTGATCGGTTGTCTCGTTAGACGGTAAACGACGTGACGTTATAAGTTGGTGTTTCGATACCAAGTTTCTGGATTTGCGCTCGTTCTTCGTGGTCTGAAAATCTCGCTTAACTTTTCAAAAGGACCTAGAAGTAATATTTTTCATAAATTAATTTGAATACTGCAATCAATAGCTTTCATGTTGTTCTGTTGAGTTTCATCCAAGATGTACCGGAATTTCTGTTGATGTTTATGAGGACGTGATGAAGAATCACCAACTTTTCTGGTTCTGTCTTTCTTGTACTACTTTGATGAAGGACACTCGTTTCCGAAACACAACCCGCGCAGCTTACGAAGCTGGCCAAGAGCGTGCTCTTGATTCCCACAGTGACATTCTGAAGCAACTCAAATCGTAAATATTGACCGAATCGAAGTCTGAAATCAGGACAAACTTTACTACTCTATTGAACTCTAACTCGTATACCCCGAAGACACCTCATTAAATCGGTGTGGAACCGCGTCTGATTAAAAAGCGACGTCTGTTCAGTCCAGCAAAGAATGTTCTCCTGAAAGCTCAACCAGAACTTATGCAAGGAACTGGCAGTACGTTATCTCCTTCCACTGAAATAAAAATCGTTCCGAAGGCGCCGCAAAAGTTTTGGCTTTATTTATCTCGCATCGCACCAGAAGTTTCCGTCGATCAAGTAGCAGCACTTGCTAAAACGTATGGGCACATCCAAGCTTTCCGGTTGGTTGCTAAAAACAGGGACGTTACTACATTATCATATCTTTTAAAATTGGAATGAGTGCTGACCTGAAGCCCAAAGCACTCTCTTCAATAACATGGCCGAAAGGAATCGTATTCCGAGAATTCTCTGGCGACAGCTCTAATTCATTTTTTTTGGCGACCAAGACTTCCATCAGCATCCAACGATCCGCTGAACATCCCAGTGGAAGCAGAAATGGTGGTGATAGAGTAAATCAACCATCTACTGTTGGCGGATCACCGGGACGCAAACTTGCCTATAGCCTCAAGGAAGCCTCATATCCTCTCAACACAGTCGAGCCGATCCCGTCAGCGTCCTGCAGCCGTCCCGGTCCTGTGTTTGAGCTTGGTAACTGGGGCTTCCGAACTCTTCATCCAGGCAAGTATCATGCTTCTACGAACCATTCGCTTCTCGATTTTAGTCGCCTCACGTCGATAACACCATCAACTTCTTCAAAACTACGGATTCCGCGACGCCTGCCTGACAAAAGTCAAGAGCTACATGGATGTTGCTACTCTCCAAATTCGTGTTCTACATATGTGGAGCAGATGCCGGGGCGCAGATTTGCCACATGCATTAAGGAAGCCCCTATTCCTCTCACCGCAGTCGTGCTCTTCCCGCCAGCGATCTGCAGCCATCCCGGTCCTGTGTGTGAGCTGGAAGATGGAGTCTTCCGAAATCAACCTGCAGGCAAGTACCTCCTCCTTTCGTCTCAATTTCCAAATTCCGCCGAGTGTCAGCATCCACCGAAAGCAACAGAGGCAGCTCACCGAAAGACGGTTTCGCAGACGCGCCAAATCGCTCTCCATCACTGACACCATCTAGCTCATTTGTTATTGTTATAATTTTTCGTAATAATAAACCCTAAAAGACTTTCAGCACGAATTGTTGAAAACAAAAATCAGAGTGAATTACTGAATGATTTTCGGAAAAAACTCATTAAGGCATTTTGATGGAATTCCTGCAGGAAGTTCTAAAAGAATTCCCGGAGAATGTTTTTAAGGGATTGCTGGAAGTAATTCTAAAGAAATTCCTTTCGAAGGAATTTCTTTTTCAATATCTTGAAGAATTTATTTAAGGCAGAGGTTCCCAAACTTTTGGATATGCGACCCACCTAACAGAATCCCATATTGTTTGCGACCCACCAGCACCAGGTACCAAATCCATTGATTTTGTGAAATTGGATAAAAATGAGTTCGTGTTAGATTGGACAAATTATAATAAATTGCTTTATATCCCATCATTGTATTTGTCCAAAATCCGTCATTTTTTTGGATTGGATGTAGATTGGATTTGGATAGAATTTGAATTGAATTTGGATTGGATTTGTATTGGATGAGAAATTTACTCAAATTGAATTTGAATTGGATTTCGATTTTATGAGGGTTGGATTTGAATTAGATTTGGATTGGATTTTAAATAGATTTGGATTTGATTTAGATCGGATTCGAATTGGATTAGGATTAGTTTTGGATTGGATTCGGGGCTTATATTTGGATTGTATAAGACTTCTTTCTACTTGCCCAAATATCGTATAACAGAAAAAGGCCGTTGACCTAGTCAGGTTTGTTGTTCTTTAGTCATCCAATCATTAGTTAGATCCTAATTCAAAATATGGAATAGATTTGTGGGACAAAATAATAACAAAATTATGAATTAAGATTTGTCTTTCGCGACCCACCACTGCACAGCCCACGACCCCCCTGGGGGTCGCGACCCACAGTTTGGGAACCTCTGATTTAAGGAATTCATGAAATAACTTCCAAAGAAATTTCAAAAGGAGGAATTTCCGAAGGAGTTCTCAAGGAATTTTCAGGAAGGATTTCGTAAGCAATTTTTGGAGAAACTCTGAAGGAATTTGTGGAGGAATTGCTAAATAAACTTCCAATGGAATTCCTTAAGGAGTCTCCGAAGGAATTCTCAACGGAATTTTCGTAGGAATTCCTGCACTCATTTTCGTATGTATTCTTTAAAGAATTTCGAATAAAATTCGTAAAGGTTTTTCTGAAGAAATCGGTAATGGAAATTCTGAAGGAATCGTAAGAAATTTCGTTAGGAATTTCCAAAGAAATGTATAAACAAATTTCCGGAAGAATTCCTGAAGTAATTTTCTAAGGTTTTTAAATAAAACTTTTCGAAGGAATATGTATAGGAATTCCCAAAGATTTTTTTTATTCATTTCCGAAGCAATTTCTGGAATATTTTCCGAAGGAATCCCTGGAAGAAATTTCGAAGGAAATCTTAAATGAATGTCGAAACGATACTTTTTCGATTATTCACAGGAATTCCAGGAATTGGAAGTTTTTGAAGAAAATGTTCCTAGAGCTTTCACAATAAACTATTAAACAATAAAATAAAATTTCGTAACGTTTGAAATTGCCTGGCGTTTCAACTAAATAATTTTACTAAATACTAAGCGGCGAGGCGACACTATCTCAGTTCTGGGCTACAGTGGCAATCAATTAGAAACGAAGAAGGGTTTTCAACTGATGTTCGCAATATACCAAGTAGTTTTGTCAATCATATTCAAAAAATGATTTTAAAATAAAGATTAGTTACACGGAACAAAAAAAAAGAATCGGAAAAGCATTCACAGTAGGGATTTGATTATTTTGCTATTTTTTTCCTAATAAGTCAACTGTCCTAATAGCGCAAATCTAAAAACAAAGAAAACTGGCCTGTATGATTTTAATAAGTAAAAAAAAATATTGTCAAGATAATGATTGTGTTACTAAACTTGATAATCCTGAACTGTAATGATTTGCCTACACCTTTGTCAGATCCTATAAGAATGGGAGGGGGCACTTTGAGCATGTATCCAGGCACTCACAAAAGCTTGTGTACCACAACAAACATATGTTTTTAGGAGTCTCCTACAAGTTTAGGTGCCCAACTGAATAAGGCCCTGACTTAGACGAATTCCAAAAACCAGTTAAACAATTTATGTATTATTTTACTAGATAAAGCCTCATTCAAACTCTCAATCTAATCAACCAACTTATTCATTAACCAAGATAATACATGTCACTACACCGACTTAGAGACACCATCGCTTGAGGAAGATTTGAAATTGATTTCTGACGAGTTCCACTTCAACATCATTGACAATAGACGATTTTAGTAAGGGTATGCGATAACACACTTTTTCCTAACGAAACGAAACGGAACGAAATTTAAAATGTCTATGTTGATTCGGATCGATACGAAACGAAATATGGATTTACTTTCGAAACTTCGAAACGAAACGAAATTTCAATTTTTCCGCGGAATTTTGATTAAATTGGTTTTACATTATGTACGCAATTCGGATTTCACTTTTTCGAAGTCAAATAACTGTTTTACGACCAATAGAGTTATAATAACAGAAGAGGCAGTCTGTTATAAATCACCGCATTCTCGCCGCATATACCACTGGCCATAAGGCAATAACCCAGCATTTATGCCGATTTCATATCAGAAAGTATAAAAAATTTAGAAATTGTGGGATTTTTCATATACGGATTCAAATTTCGTTTGAAATCTTAGTTCACTTAAGAATAATGTAATTATGCTGAAGCATACTTCATATTGTTTTGTCAGCGTGGTTTTATAGTATTGAACTAATTCAAAATCAGAAAATTAATGCTTAAATTTATTTTTTATTTAGTGGGGTTCTCAATTATGTATCCACATCTGCCAGGCGCATACACAGATTGAGAATTGATAGAGAAAAAAGTTATTCTTATTGTATACTTGCTTCGGAGTTTCCAAATCATGACCAATAACGATGCTGGTCACGTTCTTATAGCCTGTTCAGATTACGATCATTTAACGAGGTATTTGAAGCGATAATTGACAATCAGAAATGAAATGAAAATAAGATGAGTGAACTTTGAAATCAAGATTCTCATTATGATGTCAAATATCTCGTTAAAGATCGTAATCTGAATAGGCTATTACAGTCAATTTTTATTAGGAGAGGAAAACTAGTTTAACACTCATTGTTATAAAACAGCGGTTCTCAACCTTTTTCTTGTGAGGTACCCTACGAACTTTTGCATTAATTGAGGTACCCCCTATGATTTTTTTGCTGTCAATGAAAATAATCGTAGCTCTTAAAGTATATCAAAAATGGACCTGAAATCTAATGAAATCTATATGGCTCTCCATAAACTTTTCTGAAACTTTCATTCTTTTGAACTTCTCAATAAAAATTAAGTTCTTACATCAAGGGACTGACTGTAGGAAATGTTTTGACTATTGAAGGTTTCCGAGCATATTTAAAATAGGCTTTCGAGCCTCTTGAAAAGTGGCTACCGAGTCTTCCGACCCTTTTTAACCTTTTGTCTGTGCTCTGGGGTCAATATGACCCCAGGCAACTTTGAATGGGTGCCATTTTTTAAATTTTCAACCGATTCTCCTAATTTTTGGTAGTTTGGTAAAACTCGCCGAGATCTGTCTCCTAGGTGCAAATTCACTTCAAAAATCTTGAAAATATGCGCTATAGTGTACTTTTTTCAAAAAACATACGTTGTCTGTGCTCTGGGGTCAAATTGACCCCAAATTGAAATTGCTATAACTTTTTAAATGCTTGGCCAATTTTGGATTTTTGGGGCTGTTTCGAAAGATAATTTGATCATCTTTCAGGACGTTACCAAAGATTGACTGTAGGTGGGCGGGTACATCGCGGGGAGGGGTTTTCGTAAAAAAGGTACAAAAACAGTGATTTTCGTGCTTATTTTACTTATATCTGAAAATCCTACCCATTTCGAACTGCACCTTTTCAAAAAGGTTATGCAGGAAGGCGTGTGCTTTGATATGAGGCATTGATTAGTTTAGAGCTTGGTCGCTAAGTGGCGGTATATTTGAATTCATTAATTTAGACTACTCAAGTAATTCCGATATATGGAATTTTCCTCATTGTAAATATTCTTATCGCACAAATTTGAAATTTGTAAAGATGACGTCTTTAATAAAGTTCGTCTGGTGGGAATGGACTGTCATGTGACAGAATAAATAATTAGGAAATTTACAAATAGGCGGCGCTAGCGTACTTGCAATATTCTTGCATATATGAAATATTGCTTTAGCTTGAGATCCCTCATACCTACACTCAAGTTGTATTCGGCAATATTGTTCAGGATGTCTAGCACTACAAAGCGGTGCTCAATATAATGAGTACCGTGGAGAATCAAATTTCGGACACACTCAAACTTCGGACGCTTCAATTCGTATGGGAAATTTTCTGAAATATTTCATCGAAATGTTTCGTCAAGGTGGGTAGTAAGGGCTAATAGTTTTAGCTTGTTTGAGCATAGTTACATTCTAATAAGACATGTAAAAATAATGCAACGAAATAATTAAAAGACAGCCTGTGCTGTGCAGTGAGAATTGTTTTCAATTATTCTTCCCGGCATTGTGTAATCAGGTTGCCGAAGTTTGAATCTTTGTGTCCGAAATATGAATCTAACCCCGCCGGTGTCCGAGGTTTGAATCAAACAGAAGTCGGACATTTTCATAATTTGCAAATATTCTTCGCAATATCTTGCACATATTTAATACGTAATTCAAAGATGAATACTTTACTTTATGATTGCAATGGTGATTTAAACAGTGTGATTAATAATGTGAGTAAACAGGATGATTTTATATTAGAAAGTGCTTAAGCGTCCGAAGTTTGAGTTTGCACGGTACGTCTTCCAATTTTTAAATTTGTGCGATAAGAATATTTACACTGTGGAGAATTCTATATATCGGAATATCTTAAGTAGTCCAAAATAATGATTTCAAATATACCACCACCTGGCGGCCGAGCTCTAAACTTATCAACGCCTCATGCCAGAGCACATGCCTTCCTGCATAACCTTTTTAAAAAAGGTGCAGTAGGATTTTCGGATATATGTAAAATAATCATGAAAAATCACTGGTTTTATACCCTTGTTCACTAAAAACCCTCCCCGCGATGTACCCGCCCACCTACAGTCAATCTTTGGTAACGTCCTGAAAGATGATTAAATTATCTTTCGAAACAGCCCCAAAAATCCAAAATTGGCCAAGCATTTAAAAAGTTATAGCAATTTCAATTTGGGGTCAATTTGACCCCAGAGCACAGACAACGTAAGTTTTTTTGAGCACAGACAGAAGGTTAAAGGACTTGAAAGGAGGCTTCCGAGCCTCTTGAAAGGAGGCTTCCGGGCCTCTTGAAAGGAGGCTTCCGGGCCTCTTGAAAGGAGGCTTCCGGGCCTCTTGAAAGGAGGCTTCTGAGCCTCTTGAAAGGAGGCTTCTGAGCCTCTTGAAAGGAGGCTTCTGAGCCTCTTGAAAGGAGGCTCTGAGCCTCTTGAAGGAGGCTTCTGAGCCTCTTGAAAGGAGGCTTTGAGGCCTTTTGAAAGGAGGCTTGAGCCTCTTGAAAGGAGGCTTGAGCCTCTTGAAAGGAGGCTTCTGAGCCTCTTGAAAGGAGGCTTCCTGAGCCTCTTGAAAGGAGGCTTCTGAGCCTCTTGAAAGGAGGCTTCTGAGCCTCTTGAAAGGAGGCTTCTGAGCCTCTTGAAAGGAGGCCTGAGCCTCTTGAAAGGAGGCTTCTGAGCCTCTTGAAAGGGAGGCTCTGAGCCTCTTGAAAGGAGGCTCTGAGCCTCTTGAAAGGAGGTTTGAGGCCTCTTGAAAGGAGGCTCTGAGCCTCTTGAAAGGAGGCTTTGAGCCTCTTGAAAGGAGGCTTCTGAGCCTCTTGAAAGGAGGCTTCTGAGCCTCTTGAAAGGAGGCTTTGAGCCTCTTGAAAGGAGGCTTCTGAGCCTCTTGAAAGGAGGCCTGAGGCCTCTTGAAAGGAGGCTTGGAGCCTCTTGAAAGGAGGCTTCTGAGCCTCTTGAAAGGAGGCTTCTGAGCCTCTTGAAAGGAGGCCTGAGCCTCTTGAAAGGAGGCTTCTGAGCCTCTTGAAAGGAGGCCTGAGGCCTCTTGAAAGGAGGCTTCTGAGCCTCTTGAAATGAGGCTCTGAGCCTCTTGAAAGGAGGCTTCTGAGCCTCTTGAAAGGAGGCTTTGAGCCTCTTGAAAGGAGGCTTCCGAGCCTCTTGAAAGGAGGCTCTGAGCCTCTTGAAAGGAGGCTCTTGAGCCTCTTGAAGGAGGCTTGAGCCTCTTGAAAGGAGGCTTGAGCCTCTTGAAAGGAGGCTTCTGAGGCCTCTTGAAAGGAGGCTTCCTGAGCCTCTTGAAAGGAGGCTTCTGAGGCCTCTTGAAAGGAGGCTTCGAGCCTCTTGAAAGGAGGCTCTGAGCCTCTTGAAAGGAGGCTTCTGAGCCTCTTGAAAGGAGGCTTCTGAGCCTCTTGAAAGGAGGCTTCTGAGCCTCTTGAAAGGAGGCTTCTGAGCCTCTTGAAAGGAGGCTTCTGAGCCTCTTGAAAGGAGGCTTGAGGCCTCTTGAAAGGAGGCTTCCTGAGCTCTCTTGAAAGGAGGCTTCTGAGGCCTCTTGAAAGGAGGCTTCTGAGCCTCTTGAAAGGAGGCTTCTGAGCCTCTTGAAAGGAGGCTTCTGAGCCTCTTGAAAGGAGGCTTCTGAGCCTCTTGAAAGGAGGCTCTGAGCCTCTTGAAAGGAGGCTTCTGAGCCTCTTGAAAGGAGGCTTCCGAGCCTCTTGAAAGGAGGCTTCCGAGCCTTTTTAAAGGAGGCTTCCGAGCCTCTTGAAAGGAGGCTTCCGAGCCTCTTGAAAGGAGTCCCGAGTCCCTAAAGTCCTAAAGATCCGAGGCTTTTAAAAGAAGCAGAAATAAAAGCAAATTTCTAGAAAAACAGCTTGACTTCCGGGCCTTTCAGAAGAAAGTTTTTGAACATCTTAAAATGATGTTTCCGGGTCACTTGAAATTTGGCTTCCGAGCTGCTTGGAAGGAGGCTTCCGAGAATCGTAGAAGGATGCTTCCAATTTTCTTGGAACGAAGCGACTGAGCTTTTTGGGAAAAAGTCTTCATGTCTTTCAAATAGAGGCTTTCGAATCTGTAGACTCTAGACTTTAGTTAAGAATCATATTCTTAACATATTATTCAACATTCTGTTTTGACCCGGTAGATTGCATAGAAGATTTTTTTAATTTGTTCATTCGAGGTTCTGCCCTTTTGATCTTTTGTCCCACATCTTTTCATCCATTGTACTGGTTGTGGACAGGATTTAATAGGCCATGATTTACTGATCGCCATGCATAGGATAAGGGAGATATTTTTGACCACCAGTTCGACGGCTCATATTTTGGACCACTGAGTGCAAATTCCTCTTGGTGGTCCAAAATAAGAGCCCCCGTAAGGGTTGTCCAAAATACATCCTTTACCCTATTATATACAAGACAAAGTTTAGAAATAAAAATATACAAAAATTTATCAATAAGTTTGGATTAAAATTGTAATTCATCCGCCATTAAGCATTTCGTCCGAGGTCCTGGGCCCGGCGAAAGTACCCCCAGGGGTACATGTAGCCCAGGTTGAGAACCGCTGTTATAAAAAAACCGAGGAATGCTCTGCATCTCCGTGAGCGCTACAGGAAAGGAATCGTTGGTTAGTAGAGAAGGTAATTCATGTGAAGCCCCTGGGTAAGCGACTGAATATTTATTGTAAACAAAGTTATTTTGAAAACAAGAAGACGAAAACTGTGTTTCAAATCAATCCAACACAATACAATGTGCTTCGTTTAATAAGCTTCTACAATACAATCGATTCCGCACAAAATAATTCTGTGCTCTTCGATGCATTAGTTTTATCACTTCGCGTTCTCCCACAGTAGCTGGCGTGATCGGCATCTACAAGATCGATTGTACACTGGTTAAACAAATTTCTGCTACGCGAGGTAGATTTTTTTCACTTCGCGTTCTCCCGGACTAGCTGCCGTCCCATGACCAGCAGCAACACGATCGATTCCGCATTAACATTGTACAAATAGTAAAAAATATCACAAAATATAAATTTGAAACTTGGAAGCACTGAAGACGTTTTATAGAATACGTTTTATAGAAAATGGGGTTATGTAGTAAGCGTTAATAGAAAAAAATGTATAACCTAAAGTTTTGAAAACAACTTAACGATTTTGTTCAGCGGCGCAGCCAAAAATTTTGATAATATAAAGAATGGTTTAAGTTTAAATTTGTTTCGAAATTCCGCGGAATTCCGTTAAATTTCGTTAGAAGCTGGTTTTTTTAGCGAAATTTTTGTAATTTTACGAAACGAAACGAAATCAAGAAATGCGATTTCGCCATCCTAAAATTCCGTGAAATTCCGCGGAATTTCGTTTCGAACCACCTGAAACGAAATTTTTCGAAATACCGCATATGCTTAAATTTTAGTACTATTCCAATTAATTCCACCACGTTGAATTGCTTTAGCGATACGCATTTAGATCTCAACTGTTAGGCCATCTTCAGTGTTTCGTACTTGACTCGACTCAAGTTAGTTTAATTTTTTATTTTGATTAGTCATCGGGGTGGCAAAATTATGATCAGCGGCGCGCCGACCCAAAATCGTGAGTAAAACCACCGGCGGCGCACAGGTCTAGTACCATCTATGGTGGGGTGCAGATGGCGGACGGTACGTGGAGGAGGCGAATGAATCACGAGTTGCAACAACTGTTGGGAGAACCATCTTTCGTTCACACGGCGAAAATCAGAAGACTGCGGTGGGCCGGGCACGTAGCCAGAATGTCGGACAGTAATCCGGTGGAAATGGTTCTCGTCAACGATCCGACGGGAGCAAGAAGGCGAGGTGCACAGCGAGCAAGGTGGATCGATCAAGTGGAGGACGATTTGCGGACCCTTGGCAGACTGCGACGTGGAGCCATAGGCCAAGCTGAATGGAGAAGACTTTTATGCCTTGCACAGGCCACCCCGGCCTCAGTCTGGATATCAATAAATAAATATGATTACGAAATATGTTCAAAATGTCTGGATCGAATATCCGTGTTGACATTCACCACGTTACGTGTAGTAATTATACTGAAGCGAAAACGACCGTTACGCACAAGCAGTGAAAGTTTTTCGCACATGCAGATAATTAGAAGTCCGCAGGCGGTTGGTCATTTTTATTATCTCACCTACATTTCACGTATCTGATTAGAGCCTCGCGTTCGCTGTTTTTTCCTCAAACTTAACCGTCGCATGTAAAACGCCGGGACAAAAAGTAATCATTATTTCACTTTTCTACGCCTGTAGCGTTATAATTTTTGCATGTGACTGCAAAATTGGTTGCTCCGAAAATCCTAGACCGGTGCCTTGAGCGATCATCAATCATGAGCTCATTCGACGCCGTCATCATCCGAAGGAGCCAGGTTTCACACGCAAACCCTTTCTGATGGATTGGTCTCGAAAATTACCAAACGATTATAACACATTGAAGCTTAATTTGAACCGACATTCAAAATAACGATTTCTTTTGGCTACCATTGTGATCCAGGGTGATCGCATTC
Source organism: Armigeres subalbatus (assembly GCF_024139115.2). Classification (NCBI taxonomy): domain Eukaryota; kingdom Metazoa; phylum Arthropoda; class Insecta; order Diptera; family Culicidae; genus Armigeres; species Armigeres subalbatus. The sequence continues at coordinate 260,235,079 of NC_085140.1, read as the reverse complement.
TTTCCGCTTTCATAACTCGTAATGATTATAGCTGGCTGACCATTTATTGCGCGTTCTACCGACTCGCTGAGAACCACTCCATCTGCATAAGTTTGCCAACATCACCTTTCTTTCGTAACGTTTGCAATTTATATACCCACAAAGATAATCGGGTGGCAGTTATGAAAACCAACTTCTCGTTATGGCAGTTCGTACTCTTTATTATCAGCAGCGTGGGTTAACGTTGGCAGTCAGAAAACTTCAAAGTTGTGAAGGGAAGCCGGCAAAGGCCGCAACCGGTTTGCTCCGCCTGTGATGATTGCGGTTCACATGAAGAAAGCGATACCGGCCCGGGGCGGTGGCGCTCTCAAAACAGCAAAGGGAAGGGTCCCATCGCATCGGAATGGAGGCCAGTGCAAAACTCCCACAATTCATGTTCCTCACCAGGTGAAACAAATAGTACAAGTGCATGGCATCGAGCGTCACATCAGATGTCGCCGCTCTAGTAGAGGAATCTGTGGTAATATGCATCATCGGAGTGGAACTATTCTCTCGTGTTTATGTTTTTATCCGTGGAATGCTTCCTTCTAGAATCTGGCAATAACTATTAAATAACAGCATGCTACGAATACTATCCACAGCATTTTAGAATGCATAAAAATAGCCTGAAGCAAAACAAGTTTAGTGTATAAATGATCCGAGAGGTGATGCCGATGACTAATTCATTTGAGTGCATTTTATGAAGTCTTGAGCTGAATCAAGGATTTAGCTTAACTGCGGACTGCTGTTATTTAAAACCAATGAAAATATAAATGAATGTAATACATATTATACTTGCTTACGCAGTTAGGTATCGCCGCGAGATACATTTTCAATGGAATTCATGCTCCTGGAATGATTTTCCAGAAAGTCTTTTTACAGGATTGTTGTATGAAATTATAATACGATCGGTCAATCCAACGTTAAGGAAAGCGTACCAAATCTACGCCTAAATTTATCAAAGTGAGGTTGAACAACTATTATCAGGAGTACTGATTACAGATAAACTAATTGCAATATTGCAGTCATATCTCATCATTTCATCATTCGATGTGCGCTCTACGATTATTCTCCATTCAAAAATTAACCTTTTATGAAGTCATTCAAACTGCCCCTCCGAACCGCGCTCAAGAGAATTCGAGTTTAAATCACTTATGCGCTAAGTATGCTTGCATTACACATGTAATGTTTTCCCTTGAATTTGAACTTAATGGATTCATATCTGAGAATGCATACAAAAGGCATCCACGCGATGCCGCACCCACTGTTATTACGATTGTGTGACCGTGTGAACCAATTTTATGCTCTTTTACGCACCAATCTTGCAAAGCGCAATGGAAGTCAGCCGACTCACCATCGCCGCTTCCCGCCCGGGGTGGGACAACAAAGTTGGTATGTCGGATTATGAAATTGGAAAATAATGGAAACGAAAGCACGTAATTTTTATGCGTGATGTCATAGGGTTTTGCGCTGCCTGTTTCTAGGCCAACTTTGCTGGCTTGTTGGTCGGAACAGCTGAGTGGCGACTCGAATCAATTTGCTACTGTTTTTGATTTGGGTTTTGCACTCACAGGTGTTAATTGTATCTAATTGCGTTTTTTCTTTCTTTTCAGGTGAGTCAACGTTTCGTACCGAAGATTTCATTAAAGAAATGACATTGTAATGTGAAAAAATCAAGGTGCGTAAGTATTACAATGTTTCCGTTGTGTACTGGCCATTCAATATAACTTCATTCAGTTTCAACTTCAACGATGTTTTTGAGCCTAATAGACGCTTGATATAACTTTTGAAACTGCAGCGTGCGTCATCTTTACAGCGATATTAATCTGCATAAAATATTACTATAAGCCAGCGGTTCTCAACCTGGGGTACATGTACCCCTGGGGGTACCTTCGCTGGCCCCAGGGGGTACCTCTGATAAAAATGCGTAATGGCGGATGTATCACAATTCCGATAAAACTGTATTATTAAGATTTTATATTTTTTTTATTCTAAAACTTTCTATCCTACATAATATGGATGGTGATCAATAAATCGAATTTTCAATTCTGTCCACCACAATCAGGACTGTAGGACAAGAGATAAAAAAAGACAAAACGTCGTCAATGTATACTACGTGACTGAGAAAAGTGCCTCCTGGCAACAGACTTGGAAGCTTCGTTTCAAGAGGCTCAGAAGTCTTCTTTTAAGAAACTTGGAAGCCTCGTTGTAAGAAGCTTGGAAGCTCCCTTCAAGAGGCTCGAGATGTTTCTTTCAAGAGGCTGATAAGCGTCCTTCCAAAATGCTAAGATACCTCCTTTTCGGAAATCGGCTTTCCAGAGGATCGTAAACCTCCATTCTAGAGGCTGTGAACCCGACCAGTAGATAGTAACAGATTTATATCAGGCCTTGTTATTCTGTTACAGCAGTTTTTTATAACAGCGGTTGTTATAAAACATGTACCATTAGTAGTTAAAATAACAAAAATTGTAACAAAATCTCCTCTAGTTTTAACAAAAATATTACTGAATATGTTATTTCTTGAACAAAATTATAACTCGTTGTGTTACATAAAAAGGGGTGAAAATAGCTTATACTATAACAAATTATGTTCTTGAAAAGATTATGATTATCCATAATGTAGGCAATTAACTTTGTCCAGCTGTTTCTACTTTGAATATAAGTTCAAGTTATACTGTAGGTGGTACCTTCGTTTTTTTTCCAATTGCTATCTACCAAAAATGTAGGCAATTTTTATTTCGCTGGAAATAAACATAACACATTATGTAATAATCATGTTATGACGATCATGAAATTTTCTTTCCTCCATCTTTGGCAGAGAATTTATAACAAAATTATTGCAAGTTTTGTTATTTGTAACACATATTGATATAATTGTGATAAAATTTTGTTATGACTAACTAGTCGGGAAGGCTCGGAAGCCTCATTTTAAGAGGGTGAGAAGCATCTCTTCGAGAGGCTTGTATGCCTCCTTTCAATATGCTCCTTTCAAGAGGCTCGGAAGCCTCCTTTCAAGAGGCTCGGAAGCCTCCTTTCAAGAGGCTTGGAAGCCTCCTTTCAAGAGGCTTGGAAGCCTCCTTTCAAGAGGCTCGGAAGCCTCCTTTCAAGAGGCTCGGAAGCCTCCTTTCAAGAGGCTCGGAAGCCTCCTTTCAAGAGGCTCGGAAGCCTCCTTTCAAGAGGCTCGGAAGCCTTCTTTCAAGAGGCTCGGAAGCCTCCTTTCAAGAGGCTCGGAAGCCTCCTCTCAAGAGGCACGGAAGCATGCTTTCAAGAGGTTCGGAAGCCTGCTTTCAAGAGGCTCGGAAGCCTCCTTTCATTCGGCTCGGAAGCCTCCTTTCAAGGGGCTAGGAAGCCTTGGAAAAAGAGGCTGGCAAAAGCGTCCTATCTAAATGCTTAGAAGCCTCCACTTAAGATGCTCGGAAGCCTCCTTTCGAGAAGCTTTGAATTCTTGTATCAAAGAGGCACGGAGTCCTACTTTCAGGATGATTGGGAACCTCCTTCCAAGTTGCTTGGAGGCCTCTCAAAATTCTCAAAGACTCGTAGGAAGCTTGATCTATAAACTTAGTTTGAATTGGGGAATTTAGAGGAATAACACAAATTTCTGGAGAGCCATGTAGCCCGTTAGTTTTCTGGTCTTTTTATTATTTTTTTCTGGTCGAAAAAAGGGGGTACCTCAATAAAAACAGAAGTTCGAAGGGGTACCAGTCAAGAAAAAGGTTGAGAACCGCTGCTATAAGCAAAATCAACCTTGACCTGAGACATTGCATCTTGGCAAAGTTTTCTCACAATACCTGCAGGTAGGAAAAGTTTACATTTTTTGTAAAAGAATCATGCAATATTGCATATACACAATTCATGTATAGGTTTTTGAAACCAAACATCCGCAGGTCCTTCGCTCTAAAGCTGGAAAACATGTTTATTTGTGAAACCACGAGTTCTGTTTTCGTATTATCTCTTATGTCGATCGTAATTTTCGGTCTTACGTTTTAAGCGTACGTTTCTCGCTTAATCAACTTCACTGAGCTGCTTAAATTTCACCACTTCTGTCGCCTATCATTATCAAAAGATAGCAAATTCTGCAACACCAATTAAATTCAATTGATTAAATTTGCCACTTCTAGAAGCGAGAAGACATCCCAAAGAACCAGTAGAATAGGGCACCTTTGTTCTACAACAGCGGTTCTCAACCTTTTTCTTGACTGGTACCCCTTCGAACTTCTGTTTTTATTGAGGTACCCCCTTTTTTCGACCAGAAAAAAATTATAAAAAGACCAGAAAACTAACGGGCTACATGGCTCTCCAGAAATTTGTGTTATTCCTCGAAATTCCCCAATTCAAACTAAGTTTATAGATCAAGCTTCCTACGAGTCTTTGAGAATTTTGAGAGGCCTCCAAGCAACTTGGAAGGAGGTTCCCAATCATCCTGAAAGTAGGACTCCGTGCCTCTTTGATACAAGAATTCAAAGCTTCTCGAAAGGAGGCTTCCGAGCATCTTAAATGGAGGCTTCTAAGCATTTAGATAGGACGCTTTTGCCTCTTTTTCCAAGGCTTCCTAGCCCCTTGAAAGGAGGCTTCCGAACCTCTTGAAAGGAGGCTTCCAAGCCTCTTCAAAGGAGGCTTCCGAGCCTTTTCAAAGGAGGCTTCCGAGCATCTTCAAAGGAGGCTTCCGAGCCTCTTGAAAGGAGGCTTCCGAGCCTCTTGAAGGAGGATTCTGAGCCTCTTGAAAGGAGGCTTCTGAGCCTCTTGAAAGGAGGCTCTGAGCCTCTTGAAAGGAGGCTTCCGAGCCTCTTGAAAGGAGGCTTCTGAGCCTCTTGAAAGGAGGCTTCTGAGCCTCTTGAAAGGAGGGCTGAGCCTCTTGAAAGAAGGCTTCTGAGCCTCTTGAAAGGAGGCCTGAGCCTCTTGAAAGGAGGCTTCTGAGCCTCTTGAAAGGAGGCTGAGCCTCTTGAAAGGAGGCTTCCTGAGCCTCTTGAAAGGAGGCTTCTGAGGCCTCTTGAAAGGAGGCTCTGAGCCTCTTGAAAGGAGGCTTCTGAGCCTCTTGAAAGGAGGCTTCTGAGCCTCTTGAAAGGAGGCTTCTGAGCCTCTTGAAAGGAGGCTTCTGAGGCCCTCTTGAAAGGAGGCTTGAGGCCTCTTGAAAGGAGGCTTCTGAGCCTCTTGAAAGGAGGCTTCTGGAGCCTCTTGAAAGGAGGCTTCTGAGCCTCTTGAAAGGAGGCTGAGGCCTCTTGAAAGGAGGCTTCTGAGCCTCCTGAAAGGAGGCTTCTGAGCCTCCTGAAAGGAGGCTCTGAGCCTCCTGAAAGGAGGCTTGAGCCTCCTGAAAGGAGGCTTCTGAGCCTCTTGAAAGGAGGCTTCTGAGCCTCTTGAAAGGAGGCTTCTGAGGCCTCTTGAAAGGAGGCTGGAGCCTCTTGAAAGGAGGCTTCTGAGCCTCTTGAAAGGAGGCTTCTGAGCCTCTTGAAAGGAGGCTTGAGCCTCTTGAAAGGAGGCTTCTGAGCCTCTTGAAAGGAGGCTTCTGAGCCTCTTGAAAGGAGGCTTCTGAGCTCTTGAAAGGAGGCCTGAGCCTCTTGAAAGGAGGCTTCTGAGCCTCTTGAAAGGAGGCTTCTGAGCCTCTTGAAAGGAGGCTTCTGAGCCTCTTGAAAGGAGGCTGAGCCTCTTGAAAGGAGGCTTCTGAGCCTCTTGAAAGGAGGCTTCTGAGCCTCTTGAAAGGAGGCTTCTGAGCCTCTTGAAAGGAGGCTTCTGAGCCTCTTGAAAGGAGGCTTCTGAGCCTCTTGAAAGGAGGCCTGAGCCTCTTGAAAGGAGGCTTCTGAGCCTCTTGAAAGGAGGCTCTGAGGCCTCTTGAAAGGAGGCTTCTGAGCCTCTTGAAAGGAGGCTTCTGAGCCTCTTGAAAGGAGGCTTCCTGAGCCTCTTGAAAGGAGGCTTCTGAGCCTCTTGAAAGGAGGCCTGAGCCTCTTGAAAGGAGGCTTCTGAGCCTCTTGAAAGGAGGCTCTGAGCCTCTTGAAGGAGGCTTGAGCCTCTTGAAAGGAGGCTCTGAGCCTCTTGAAGGAGGCTTCTGAGCCTCTTGAAAGGAGGCTTCTGAGCCTCTTGAAAGGAGGCTTCTGAGCCTCTTGAAAGGAGGCTTGAGCCTCTTGAAAGGAGGCTTCTGAGCTCTTGAAAGGAGGCCTGAGCCTCTTGAAAGGAGGCTTCCTGAGCCTCTTGAAAGGAGGCTTCTGAGCCTCTTGAAAGGAGGCTCTGAGCCTCTTGAAAGGAGGCTTCTGAGCCTCTTGAAAGGAGGCTTGAGCCTCTTGAAAGGAGGCTTCTGAGCCTCTTGAAAGGAGGCCTGAGCCTCTTGAAAGGAGGCTTCTGAGCCTCTTGAAAGGAGGCCTGAGCCTCTTGAAAGGAGGCCTGAGCCTCTTGAAAGGAGGCTCTGAGCCTCTTGAAAGGAGGCCTGAGCCTCTTGAAAGGAGGCCTGAGCCTCCTGAAAGGAGGCTTCTGAGCCTCTTGAAAGGAGGCTTCTGAGCCTCCTGAAAGGAGGCCTGAGCCTCTTGAAAGGAGGCCTGAGCCTCTTGAAAGGAGGCCTGAGCCTCTTGAAAGGAGGCTTCCTGAGCCTCTTGAAAGGAGGCTGGAGCCTCTTGAAAGGAGGCTTCTGAGCCTCTTGAAAGGAGGCTTCTGAGCCTCTTGAAAGGAGGCTCTGAGCCTCTTGAAAGGAGGCTGAGGCCTCTTGAAAGGAGGCTTCTGAGCCTCTTGAAAGGAGGCCTGAGCCTCTTGAAAGGAGGGCTGAGCCTCTTGAAAGGAGGCTTCTGAGCCTCTTGAAAGGAGGCTCTGAGCCTCTTGAAAGGAGGCTCTGAGCCTCTTGAAAGGAGGCTTCTGAGCCTCTTGAAAGGAGGCTCTGAGCCTCTTGAAAGGAGGCTTCTGAGCCTCTTGAAAGGAGGCTTCCTGAGCCTCTTGAAAGGAGGCTTCTGAGCCTCTTGAAAGGAGGCTTCTGAGCCTCTTGAAAGGAGGCTGAGCCTCTTGAAAGGAGGCTTCTGAGCCTCCTGAAAGGAGGCTTCTGAGCTCTCTGAAAGGAGGCTCTGAGGCCTCTTGAAAGGAGGCCTGAGCCTCTTGAAAGGAGGCCTGAGCCTCTTGAAAGGAGGCTTCTGAGCCTCTTGAAAGGAGGCTTTGAGCCTCTTGAAAGGAGGCCTGAGCCTCTTGAAAGGAGGCTTCTGAGCCTCTTGAAAGGAGGCTTCTGAGCCTCTTGAAAGGAGGCCTGAGCCTCTTGAAAGGAGGCCTGAGCCTCTTGAAAGGAGGCTTCTGAGCCTCTTGAAAGGAGGCTTCTGAGCCTCTTGAAAGGAGGCTTCTGAGCCTCTTGAAAGGAGGCTTCTGAGCCTCTTGAAAGGAGGCTTCCTGAGCCTCTTGAAAGGAGGCTCTGAGCCTCTTGAAAGGAGGCTTCTGAGCCTCTTGAAAGGAGGCTCTGAGCCTCTTGAAAGGAGGCTCTGAGCCTCTTGAAGGAGGCTTTGAGGCCTCTTGAAAGGAGGCCTGAGCCTCTTGAAAGGAGGCTTCTGAGCCTCTTGAAAGGAGGCTTCTGAGCCTCTTGAAAGGAGGCTTCTGAGCCTCTTGAAAGGAGGCTTCTGAGCCTCTTGAAAGGAGGCTTCTGAGCCTCTTGAAAGGAGGCTTCCTGAGCCTCTTGAAAGGAGGCTTGAGCCTCTTGAAAGGAGGCTTCCTGAGCCTCTTGAAAGGAGGCTTCTGAGCCTCTTGAAAGGAGGCTTGAGCCTCTTGAAAGGAGGCTGAGCCTCTTGAAAGGAGGCTTCTGAGCCTCTTGAAAGGAGGCTTCTGAGCCTCTTGAAAGGAGGCCTGAGCCTCTTGAAAGGAGGCCTGAGCCTCTTGAAAGGAGGCTTCCGAGCCTCTTGAAAGGAGGCCTGAGGCCTCTTGAAAGGAGGCTCTGAGCCTCTTGAAAGGAGGCTTCTGAGCCTCTTGAAAGGAGGCTTCTGAGCCTCTTGAAAGGAGGCCTGAGCCTCTTGAAAGGAGGCTCTGAGCCTCTTGAAAGGAGGCTTCTGAGCCTCTTGAAAGGAGGCCTGAGCCTCTTGAAAGGAGGCTTCTGAGCCTCTTGAAAGGAGGCTTCTGAGCCTCTTGAAAGGAGGCTTCTGAGCCTCTTGAAAGGAGGCTTCTGAGCTCTTGAAAGGAGGCTTCTGAGCCTCTTGAAAGGAGGCTCTGAGCCTCTTGAAAGGAGGCTTCTGAGCCTCTTGAAAGGAGGCTTGAGCCTCTTGAAAGGAGGCTTCTGAGCCTCTTGAAAGGAGGCTTCTGAGCCTCTTGAAAGGAGGCTTCTGAGCTCTTGAAAGGAGGGCTGAGCCTCTTGAAAGGAGGCTTCTGAGCCTCTTGAAAGGAGGCTTCTGAGCCTCTTGAAAGGAGGCTTGGAGGCCTCTTGAAAGGAGGCTTCTGAGCCTCTTGAAAGGAGGCTTCCTGAGCCTCTTGAAAGGAGGCTTCTGAGCCTCTTGAAAGGAGGCTTCTGAGCCTCTTGAAAGGAGGCTTCCTGAGCCTCTTGAAAGGAGGCTTCTGAGCCTCTTGAAAGGAGGCCTGAGCCTCTTGAAAGGAGGCTTCTGAGCCTCTTGAAAGGAGGCTTCCTGAGCCTCTTGAAAGGAGGCTTCTGAGCCTCTTGAAAGGAGGCTTCTGAGCCTCTTGAAAGGAGGCTTCTGAGCCTCTTGAAAGGAGGCTTCCTGAGCCTCTTGAAAGGAGGCTTCTGAGCCTCTTGAAAGGAGGCTCTGAGCCTCTTGAAAGGAGGCTTGAGCTCTTGAAAGGAGGCTTCTGAGCCTCTTGAAAGGAGGCTTGAGCCTCTTGAAAGGAGGCTTCTGAGCCTCTTGAAAGGAGGCTCTGAGCCTCTTGAAAGGAGGCTCTGAGCCTCTTGAAAGGAGGCTTCTGAGCCTCTTGAAAGGAGGCTTCTGAGCCTCTTGAAAGGAGGCTTCTGAGCCTCTTGAAAGGAGGCTCTGAGCCTCTTGAAAGGAGGCTCTGAGCCTCTTGAAAGGAGGCTTCTGAGCCTCTTGAAAGGAGGCTTCTGAGCCTCTTGAAAGGAGGCCTGAGCCTCTTGAAAGGAGGCTCTGAGCCTCTTGAAAGGAGGCTTCTGAGCCTTCTTGAAAGGAGGCTTCTGAGCTCTTGAAAGGAGGCTTCCGAGCCTCTTGAAAGGAGGCTTCTGAGCCTCTTGAAAGGAGGCTTCCGAGCCTCTTGAAAGGAGGCTTCCGAGCCTCTTGAAAGGAGGCTTCCGAGCCTCTTGAAAGGAGGCTTCCAAGCCTCTTGAAAGGAGGCATACAAGCCTCTCGAAGAGATGCTTCTCACCCTCTTAAAATGAGGCTTCCGAGCCTTCACAGCCTCTAGAATGGAGGTTTACGATCCTCTGGAAAGATGATTTCCGAAAAGGAGGTATCTGAGCATTTTGGAAGGACGCTTATCAGCCTCTTGAAAGAAACATCTCGAGCCTCTTGAAGGGAGCTTCCAAGCTTCTTACAACGAGGCTTCCAAGTTTCTTAAAAGAAGACTTCTGAGCCTCTTGAAACGAAGCTTCCAAGTCTGTTGCCAGGAGGCTTCAACACTTTTCTCAGTCACGTAGTATACATTGACGACGTTTTGTCTTTTTTTATCTCTTGTCCTACAGTCCTGATTGTGGTGGACAGAATTGAAAATTCGATTCATTGATCACCATCCATATTATGTAGGATAGAAAGTTTTAGAATAAAAAAAATCTCAAATCTTAATAATACAGTTTTATCGGAATTGTGATATATCCGCCATTACGCATTTTTATCAGAGGTACCCCCTGGGGCCAGCGAAGGTACCCCCAGGGGTACATGTACCCCAGGTTGAGAACCGCTGTTCTACAACAAAAGATGCCACATTTCCGTCTGAGAATACGTTACGTGGTGGTTAGATAACTTTTTGGTCATTTTGCTAAAAATAATTGGAATAATTGGATAATTGGAGATCGCAACTAGTATTTCATTACCATATATATGTTCAATCAGGTGAACATTATACCATTTCGATAACCTATTGTATAGAGTACTTTATGGTACAGAACACCAATCCGGTTGGTTTTCCAAGAAGTCAAAACCATTACTTGAATAATTTTTGGGACTGTGGGGTAAAAGTACGCAGGAACCGGTGGGGCAAGAGTACGCATATGAATTTTCAAATCATGATGTCAAACTTGTATCTCCGGTCAAAATAAGACTTCTTCCAAAGCGTAAAGATCCACAACTAAGAAAAAAGGGACAGAATTCGAAATTATCACAAGTTTTTAGTTTTTTGAAGTAATTCGGTGTTAGAAAGGACTTAGCGAACAAAGCACTGAAGCGAAATAATGAAATTGTATTAGGACTTGTTGTACACCTAAACATAGGTACACCTAAACATAGGTGTAGTACGAAAACACAATTTCATCTAAATGATAATTTCATTTAATCAAAAGAAACATTCATAAATTACGCAACGTTTAGCTGGGAGGGGTTGCAAGATGTGTGACGATCCATATAATTTTTAGAGGATTCATACAAATAGTGTAAGATAGGGGGGGGGGATGAAATAGCCAAATTTTACGTTACGTGATTGGTGGACTTTCTTTAAGGAAAATGCCTTTGTATACGCCACGCGAAACCTGATATATATTTTTACCTCTGTAGTTTTTTGTATATATAAAAAAACAATGGTTTTTCGTATGAAAGTGCACATTTTAGGACCCCCTCCCCCTTTAAGAGTTACGTAATCTTTAAACATTCCCTAATATATGCTCATCAAACATCAATCAAATGTTGTTAACTCTTATTTGTGTTAATATATACTTAAAACACATGATTGGATAAATGCGTACTCTTACCCAGAGCGTTAATGAATAAAGCTTCCAATGAATGATTAAATTTGTTATGATTAAATCATTCAACTCTATGATTAAAAATTGTGATTAATGATTTAGTCATTTTTGACAATGATTAATGATTATGATTAACGATTAAATTGATTTTTGACAATGATTAACGATTATGATTAATGAATAAAACGTTTGAAGTATGATTAACGATTACCGATCATGATTAAATGTTGACACAATATGTGTATGATTAATGATTAACGATCGATATGATTAATGATTAATGATTATGAATAATCAAATTGAATGATTTACATAATGATCCATAATCCAGTAACCTTTCTACCAAATTATAATATTCAAGGTATAAAAATTGTATGATTATGATTAAAGAATAATGAATAAAAGCAATGTATGCAATGATTAAAATTGATGATTAATGAATAAACTCAAAACAATCATGAATACGATTAGTGATAAATGATTAAATGCAAAAATCTATGATTAACGATTAGTGATTAATGATTGAATCGTATTTTTTGTATGATTATGATTAATGAATAATGATTAAATAACCCATTATTCATTAATCATGATTAAATCTATGATTAATCACTAATGCTCTGCTCTTACCCCACCCGATGCGCACTTTTACCCCACCGGTGGAGTAAGAGTGCGTTTTTCACTTGTCTTGCAATAAGGGTTCTACTTAAACGAATCTCAATAATTTCAATATTTTTTCCACTGGGTAACATAAAGGAAGAGTACATGAATCATTGACACAGATTTGATATGCAGAAGCTTGCTTCATAAGGGCCACATGATCGATTGAAAACTAAGTGCGTACTCTTGCCCCACTCTACTCTACCCCCTTTTTCCACTTCCCCCAGTGCTGGAGGTATTTCCCATAGAATTATTTTTGGTATTTACAAAAAAAAAGTTCTGGAAGACTTTCCAAAGAATTTGTGGATGAATTTATGAAATAACAACAGAATGAAAATTCAAAAAAAAAAAATGATGAATTTCTAGAGGAACTCCTGAATCAAATAGAAAGATGGATTGTAATTTTGAAATTTTGGGGGATTTTCTTAGTTGGCTATCCTATTTAAAATAGGGTTTTACTTCTGTAGTGGCCAAATTATGAATGAACTAATTACGTCTAAATTGTAGGTGAATCAACATTACCACAACTCTGGCACCGCCAGTACCCAGAGTAAACGAAAAAATCTCAATAATATCAAATGTTGATAAGATAGCAAAATGAGATATGGACATGATTGATATAAGAGATGAAAGATCACACGATAATATCAATATTTCGCACTACAATATCATGAGAAGACCAAGTTATGCTATTGGTAATAAGTGATCAATATCATGTGCCATTAGTTTGTTCTTTTCCATAGCATATCTTGATATTTAAATGATATTTCGGTGCCATTTTTTATATTGTTGCTTGTTCCTTTATCTCTTATATCAATCAAGTCCATATCATGTTTTGTTATTCTGCTCATGACTTCTACCTGGGACTAAATTACAAGGATCCAGATGATTTGATTTGCGTAAACTGAATAGAGATCTGCATGAATTTGAGGAAACTGAACTGCCAGTACAAAGGAATAAGGATCCAGATTTTGTTTTGATCTGTACAGTCTCTTTCTTATGCTTATGCTAAGTCAAAATAGTCAGCATGAGTTAAACACCTGAAGTTTGTATGGCAAAAGACATCTAACGCGGGTTTTCTCAACAGTAGGAACTTTTCACGAAAAACTATTTGGACCAGTTATGTAGGAAGGTGTCCGCTACTACGCCTACCAAATATTTGTTCGATTGAGATGCTTATTTTCGAGAAATTAAACATTAGATGCCTTTCGCCATACTGATTTCCGAAAGTTAACTCTTAGTGTGCCGCTGTAAGCACGCTCAAAGCAGGCGATTCATTGAACGCGAATTGAACGTCTAAACACCTTCATTCAACTCACTTGAACGAAGATGTTTGGACGTTCAATTCGCGTTCAATTTATACCCCCTTGCAAAGCAATCCAATTTTTGCATTGCGTTGGGCTCGGTCCAACGCTATCATTGCTTATTATTTCGTAGTAATTAAAATTGTCATCGGAACATTTCCGTCTTTAAAATAGGAAAACTTTTCTCGGGATTGTTCCCATCTAGGGTCGATATTCAAGAATGCTCAAACCTAGCTATATAAGCACTACTGTATATTACAGGAAACTGTATAGGGCACTATGCCTGTGAATCTCTTTCTTTTTGGATTTTTTTTTGAAAGTTATAATACAACAAGGCCAGTACCTATAAATTTTAACGGTTAGTGGTCTTGTTGTTCTCTAATTTCTACGCATTTAGAAAAGCTAGAGATCTGTCGTGTCGTGTAATGTATCCTGATTGTGGATGAGCGCCGAAATAGGGACCGCCAAAACTTTTGAGTAAATCTACGGAACTGTTGTTGAAGCAATCTGGCATCGCTGTTTGGTTTTCCGTTACTTAATTAGGTGATTTCCATGTGGCCTTGTGGATATTCTTACGGGGGAAGAGAGTGCTTCGGACTACCATTCCGCGGGAGGCTGCAAAGTTTATGCATCGTTGGCCGTTATCGTTCGATACAGTATATGGACTATCCGGTCAGGACAGGTCTGTCTATACATTTCCTCCCTTTCTACCTGAGCGGTCATGTCACCGATGACGATTTTGACGTTCCGCAGTGGGCATCCATCGTATGTCTGCTCCAGCTGTGCGCTTCTTTCTTGTCGTCGGGGCTCCCTTCGTGTGGACAGTGCCCAGCACTATGAAGCCGGTTCCCAGCTCGTTGATGGTGCCACAGCTTTGGTTGAAGGTAGCCGCTCGATGCCCGCTTTTCCACACTTTCTGTCCTGTCCCCCAGGACAAGAACAGAACAACAAAACATGATATGGATTTGATTGATATAAGAGATGAAAGAACAGGCAACAAATCAAAAATTTATCCTCATGTTAGTTTAGTGCAAAATATCTTTTATCTCTTATATCAATCATGTCCATATCCCATTTTGCTATCTAATCAGCATTTGATATTACACCGTACATGAACCCTGTCGGCCACATAAGGTTAGAATAGGAATAATGCTACTACGGTGCACGCTAAAAATGAACTACTCAAAATTGAGTCGAATCCGACTCATTTTCATTAAAAACGGGACAACTCAAAATTTGAGTAAAAGATACTACTTCAATAAAATGATGATTTCGCGAAAGTTAAGCTTGGCCTTCCATCAATTTTTAATACGACAGATGCGAATCAAGTTTATCTATCTATCTAAGTGCATTTTACGACAAACAGACTCCTAGTTTAAGTGCAATCATCATTTTATTGAAGTATCTTTTACTCAAATTTTGAGTTGTCCCGTTTTTAATGAAAATGAGTCGGATTCGACTCAACTTTGAGTAGTTCATTTTAAGCGTGTGTGGCTATCACTTTTGATATAACTTATGGTCACTTTTGATGTAATATGATTGATGGTCAATTTCCATATTTTTCTAAGGACATATATTTTGGAAAATTTGGAAAAATCTATGTAAGTCTCGAAGGGGGTGGGGGATTTGTGGTTTTTTGAAAAAGTCCACTAGGGGGAAAGGGGTTTGACAATGTGTAAATTCGGTCTACGTGGTCCACCAAAAAACACAATACTATTCATGTTAGCCTTTTTTCAAGCTAAATAAACTAATTAGGCCATGTAAACATTATCTGCACTTTCCCTGGTTGGCATTGTCCGAAAATGTCTCATTCATGTTAGCTTTTCCCATGATCAGCATCCCTGCAGATAAGTGCCATTCGACAATAACATCTTTCACCTCACGGCTACAATAACTGCAAAGTGGGTCTCCCATGTTCGACTAAGTGGGTCTCTAGAGCAGCAGTCCGGTACAAATGCACCTCAGTTAGATAAAGTATTTGTCCAACAGGCTAATATATATTGCTCGCGTGACGGATTGCGAAGAATTGCAACAGTTTTCTAAGATAATGATGGCTCTTCAGTGACGACCACGCGCGAGCCCTCTGCCACGCCAGAGTCATAGCCACGGGGAAAGGCTTTACCTAAGTCAAAGATAAACAGAGAACTAATAGCATCATCACATTTTATTTACTCTTTGTCTCTAAGTATTCGGTACATCAGCAGAGAGGTACAAGTTCTGTTTGCTTACCTTTCCCGAGCTGTCAATCGTAAACAAGTGAAACCATCTGTCACACCGCGTGCCAATGTACCGAAGACGCCACAAGCGTCTTGGAATCTGAATCGTTGCGTAACAAACCCCCATCTTTTTCGATGACCGTTCGTTAGACTAATCTCTCACTTTGCGATGGACTGACTTATTGGCATCGCTTCGGGTTAATGTGTTTGACACAGTCATCCCGTGGTGGTACGACAAATGAGGATAATTAGAAGAGGCCATTACGCCAAACCATCATGACTTAATAACGCCAATTCTGTTGCCGACGCCATTGGATGGTGGTCCGACACCACACCAAATTTGCCTACAGATGTTGTCAAGTTTACTACTGGGCTAACGATCGAACTGGATGCCCGGCGAGAGCTCATCATCATCAACATGGGACACTGGGAAATGTTGCGATTTTATGGTTTGTATTTATTATGCAACACAAAGCAGTGTTAACAAGTGTCACGGTGCCACGGTCATAAACAACTGAACGTAACACGGTGGCCACTACAAAAAAAGTAGTCCCAATCATTTGAATCTTGCACCGTTGGACCCAAATATCAATCGAGCGCTTGGAAAAGTTTTGACTCGTATTCCAAACTCTCGCTTTTAAACGGACATTTTGACTGTAATCACGTCATTCATCTTATAGGATCTCGATTTCATTTATAAGCTTGATCAACCATACTTGAAACCGTTTATTATTATAAACCTTGCTTGATATTTGAATCGAAGTTATACTTGGATAATATTGATGGCAGCAATATTTTACTTTTCAAGTTAGTATTAGAGCAGTTAAAGTGCTTCAGTTAGCTCAAGCGTAACTTATTCATCCAATTATGAAATATTCACAAATATTGTCATTTTTATGCAAATTGGTTTTTTTTTTCAATTTAGTTGTTTGTTTGATTCTAATTTTAACGGCATGTATCCAACGCTCTTAGTTAAAAACGATTCACTTACAACATAATCGATACGTTTGCTAACTATGTTATACCAAACATCTACAACTGTACCCCCAACATCGGAGCATGATTAAGGACGGCCCAACAACCGCGGTACAACCCGCAAGTATAAGAAGTATAAAAACCCCAGCACTAAGTTATGTGGCGTGAAAGATGAAATTTACGATTTCCATCTAGTTTTTACCACCCGCCTGGCGGTGAGTGCCTGCCAGACAGTCGATGGACTCCTCACCAACCATCAACGGTTGGTTCATGCAATGCCGGCCAGCAGCAGTGCAGAGCAAAAGATGGATCCTACCGTGGCATGCGTTCAGTGGCAATTGGCTTGGTTGCGTCGTTTGCTGTTGTTGCAGATTTACGATCAATATTGTTCCGTAATGGTGGCAAACGATCGATCAATCAATCATGTCACCAGCCAATGGCGTAACTATGATTTAAATGGTGTTTTGTTACTAGCTTCTTTGATTGAGATTCTGTCTTTTGTAGGAGAAAAGGGATTGTCTCTTAACCCACATGCTGATGGAAGCAGGTGTGATTACATGGATTGTAAAACTATTTAGATTTCCTGGAAATTGATGAAGATGTAGCGTCCTTATATTTTTTTTTAAACTGGTGGACTATGCTATACAGTATGCCCCGCTATGATTAGCAAATATGGGCCTGGGCAGATGCCTATCGACTTTCATTATTTCTTTGTTGAGGCTTCGTCACCATGAGCCTCTGGGTCTGCATCTGCTGCAATGTCATGCCAGATTCCACTTCTTGCTTGCAGATTTCGTCTCCATCCCTTCCCTCCATCTACGCTCTTGATTTTTTTTGTAGAAATTTATTTTGATGGCATCTTTGATGGAGTTCTGCATTCAACATCCACTTGCCATAAGACGTGTTTGTACTATCCTATTTAATTCCACCACTTGATTGTAACTTCAACAGATACGTATTTCGACCTCAACAGCAAGGTCGTCTCCAGTATCTCGTATTTGACTCAAGTCGAGTAATTTCACTAAAAGCTCAAAATAATTTTCACCCATCCTTAAACCATCTTTCTTGTTTCTTCTGTGTTCCTTTTTTCTTATGTCCAATTTTATTTTTTGTTTTTTTCCTTCTCCGTTCCTTCTATTCTGTTTTCAATTTTTCATCTTTCTTCTGTTTTATTATTTCTTAATCTTTTCTGTTCGATCGCACATCGCATCATCGTAGCGATCAGCCAAGGAGAGAAGCGTGCGTGCAGTTGTCGTTCAATTGTGTAATATTTTTGTTCTATTGCTTCGAGCCAACTGCTTGCGTTATTTGCGTAGCGTTTGGCGCGCTGCAAATCTAATTATATTTAAAATTTGAATGTTGTGCACACGTCCCTAATAAATGTTCATTCCGTACTCTGTGTCGCCTATAAAAGGCGACACTTGCTTCAATGTAAAGAACAGTGTTCGCAATAGTAACCTCAGAGTAGGCACGCTGCCTCTCGGAAACAATCAATCAACCGTCCAGTTCAAAGCAGAAGTATTTCTTTATTCGTCGCCCGGAGAATCACCATTAAAATCACACAACGTAGGGTCGTCCCACCCTGGACGAAACATTTCTTTTTCTGCCTTCTTCCCTTTTCATTTTTCCTATTTCTTATTCCTGTCTCCATAAACTTTCTTTCTTTACTTTCTAACTTATTTTATTCCTTTTTTTTTTACCTTCAGCCTTCTTCCTCCATATTTTCCATTTCGATTTTCTTTCTTTCTTTTTATTCACTCTACTTTGGGAATAACGACTTTTCAGTCTCACAAAAATCGTATTTACTTTTACCTTTCTTCCTTGTTCTTTTTTCATCCATTAATCTTCTTCTTTTCCTTATATTTCTTTTATCTATCTTTTTCCTGTAGCCTACTTTCTACACTTTTCTTCTTTCTCCTACATTTTTCCTTTCATCAAATCGCTTCAAGTATTCACATCATCAAACTACCCAAATAACCATTAAGCAATATATGCTTGTAAAAAATACTGCCCTAAAAGTGGACTTAAAATTTAAAAGGGCACTTTTAAGATCGAATTGATGATTCATTAGTTTGACATGTTGAAATAAAGCATTGGTAATGCATCGCTGCATTCGTAATGCTGATTAAGAGTATCGTTGTCTGACAGTTGATAAATAAATGCAACTTCACAACGTTAAAACTGATCTAATGCAATTTATTTGTGTT
The DNA here is from genome assembly GCF_024139115.2 of Armigeres subalbatus. Taxonomy (NCBI): domain Eukaryota; kingdom Metazoa; phylum Arthropoda; class Insecta; order Diptera; family Culicidae; genus Armigeres; species Armigeres subalbatus. The sequence continues at coordinate 260,216,904 of NC_085140.1, read as the reverse complement.
TGATATATGTGCAATAATGATGGTTATTGGTGCTTGGTGGTAGTTTTGTGAAAAACGAACAGTGAGTAATGTCTGTGACATAACCGCTGAGTGGACGTAGGACTTGACTTGACCGTGCCTTTAACGATACATAATATGTAATTCCAAATCTCTCACATCACCTAATTTGTGAGATTTTTCGGCTATGCAGTCTGATTTACTAGAACAAATTTTTAAATTTTGTCCAACGTTTCGTCATCAGGTTCGATGTCTTCTTCACGAAAACTATTGTATTTACGTGAGCTTAGTTTGATCAGCTACATAGAATTCTTGTCCAACGTTTCGTCATCAGGTTCGATGTCTTCTTCACGAAAACTATTGTATTTACGTGAGCTTAGTTTGATCAGCTACATAGAATTCTTAATATTACTTACAAAATTTGTTTGCTCTTTGTTAAGTATGATGAGTGTTCTGTAACGGTCAATTTGATTTATGGTTGATATGCATCCTATAAAACATAGTATAGAATATTTGAATTTGGATGTTTGAAGCTAATTTTCTTCTTCTTCTTATTGGCACTACATCCCCACATTTGGACAGAGCCGCCTCGCAGCTTAGTGTTCATTAAGCACTTCCACAGTTATTAACTGCAAGGTTTCTAGGCCAAGTAACCATTTTTGCATTCGTATATCATGAGGCTAACGATAATACTTTTATGCCCAGAGAAGTCGAGACAATTTCCAATCCGAAAATTGCCTAGACCGGCACCGGGAATCGAACCCAGCCACCCTCAGCGTGGTCTTGGTTTGTAGCCGCGCGTCTTACCGCACGGCTAAGGAGGGCCCCAGCTAATTTTAAGTAGTCTAATTACTTTTAGGTTTGATTATTACCACAATAGTTGTTTCACGTATAAAAAACATTAATTCTAACTATTTCGGTAATGGGCTCTGCAGTTCTTCTAAAAGCTTTGATGAACTCTGAAAAGCAGCGGTTTGGAAATGGCATGTTATAACATGCCTTGTTGACCCTCAGTTAGTTAAAGTTTTCTAGAAATCAAAGGGGGCGCACAATGGGGAAATCCGATTCCAAAGGTGGAAAAAATTGATAACTTTCTTCACGAACAACTTACAGAAGAGATCAAGAGCTTATTCGAAAGATAATTTTACAAAGAATTCAGTGAGTGCTGTTTCATGGACGTGAAACGCTTCTGTATGCAGTTATCGAGCTCGTTTTGCCCTAAGGCCCCATATATCGCGAGTTTCCAAACTATTTGTCATTTTATCTTTAAGACATTGTTCTTAAATTGTGTTTATCTCTTCACTGTGGATCCACAGAAGGGCACTAAATATATTTTGTTGGTAAAAGTTGGATATTTAAGGGATTTTGGGGTCAAATAAGCATCAAAGTGCATTTTATGTGCAATTTTCATGTATTCTGTAAAAAATAATAATATTTACAGATAAGTGTTGATATTATTGTTTCAAAGTGTTGAACAGATATTGACAAATGTTTGCCGAACAAAAATTAATGAAGTAAATCGTTTCACAAATGTTTTATTTGGTTATTTAATGAGTAAGAAACTATTTTCAAAAACTTTTGAATAGCACCGATGCCAAACATTTCCAAACCATACCCGATAGAACAACTAGACAAGAATAGTCATATGTTATGAGTCTTAATGTGATCATAGATAGGAGGTGATGGGAGATACTCTTTTTTCTTACCTGTTTGCCCAAATTCCCCTATGAAACAATATAGCTCAATGATTCTGAGCAAGGAAATGATGTAGTAATGTTAATTTAATTGATATTTTCCAATTATATAACGAAAATACAAATAATCATATAATTCATTAAAAATATTGAATTATAGGGGATTTAGGGGTCATACAGCTCATATAATGTAATTTTTTATACAAAATAAGATAACTTTTCTCACGAGCGATTCACAGATAAGGTTAAGGGCTTACTCGAGAGCGAATTTTCCAAGAAATTCAGTGAGTGATGTTTTATAGACATGAGGCACTTCTGTATGTAGTTATTGAGCTGGTTTTGCCCCAATGTTCAATACATCAAAAATATTCATATTTTGGTACTTTCATCTTTTAAAAATTACACTGAAATTCTGTTTTCCTCTTCATTGTAGATCCATACATAGCACTATACATATTTTGTTAGAAAAAGTTGGAAATTTAAGGGATTTTGGGGTCAAATAATCATCAAACTGCATCTATGTGAATTTTTCATGTATTCTGTAAAAAATAATAATACCCAAGAAATCATGTGCACTATATTACGTCGAATGATCATTTAGGGTTAATATACGGTGATTTAAAGACTTGTAAGCATTGATGTAGCTCTACATATGGTCAATTTTGGCGAAATCTACAGCCTATTGATTATTCAGATATTTACAGATAATAGTTTATATTATTGTCATACTTTTTTTTTAACAGAAATTGATACCATAAAAAAACAAATATCCAATATATTTACTCTTATCTAGTTGTTCAAACGGGTATGGTTTGGGAATGATTGACATCGGCACTTTTCAGAAGCATTTAAAAAATCAGGTTTTACCCAATAAATCACAAAACAAAACACTTGCGAAATGATTTACTTCATTAGTAATTGCAAAATGAAAAATTCACGTAAAGTGCAATTTAATGCTTATTTGACCCCAAAATCCTTTAAATTTCCAACTTTTACCATCAAAGCATGTATAGTGCTTTTCTATGGATCTATAATGAAGAGGAGAACACATCTTTAGTACAATACTTAGAAGATAAAATCACGAAAAATATGATAAACTGTGATGTATGGGACATTGGGGCAAAACTAGCTTAATAACTACATACAGAAATGTCTCACGTCTATAAAACATGTCTCACTGAATTTCTTGGAAAACTCCCTTTCGAATAAGCTCTTAATCTTCTATGAGCGTCGTCCGTGAAAAATGTTATACTATTTTGAATAAAAAATTACATTAAATGAGCTGTATGACCCCTAAATCCCCTATAATTCAATATTTTTAATGAATTATATGATTATTTGTTATTTTCATTATATCATTGGTAAACTATGAATTAAATTAACATTACTACACTGCCAAAAATATCTATATAAGATATATGTGTCGCCGTTATAAATTTTTGCAATAGCTCCACCCTAATATAATCGATATAGAACCACACATAAATTAAATAATTGCTAATACGAGACCACACATAAAGTTTATTTGGATATATATTTTATTAGTAGTTCTCGTGGAGAATGGTTATGTGTGCACTGATATACATCATAAGTTAAATCTATGGATTTTTGCCAATAAATATGTGTGGATTTTTAGTAGTGTACATCATTTCTTTGCTCAGAAACATTGAGCTATTTTGTTTCATAGGGGAATTTGGGCAAAAAGGTAAGAAAAAAGAGTATCTAATATAATATTAATTATAATATATAATATATATTATATAATATATAATATATTATGTAATATTATTTTTTACAGAATACATGAAAATTGCACATAAAATGCACTTTGATGCTTATTTGACCCCAAAATCCCTTAAATTCCCAACTTTTGCCAACAAAACATATTTAGTGCCCTTCTGTGGATCCACAGTGAAGAGATAAACACAATTTTAGAATAATGTCTTAAAGATAAAATGACAAATAGTTTGGAAACTCGCGATATATGGGGCATTAGGGCAAAACGAGCTCGATTACTACACACAGAAGCGTTCCACGTCCATGAAACAGCACTCACTGAATTCTTTGTAAAATTATCTTTCGAATAAGCTCTTGATCTCTTCTGTAAGTTGTTCGTGAAGAAAGTTATCAATTTCTTCCACTTTTGAAATCGGATTTCCCCATTGTGGGGCGTTTTGGACGATGGGGCGCATTATACCGTCTTACCCTAATTTGAATGTTTTCTGTTTCCCAATTGGTCTGCCAATTAGCGATCGTCTTGTATCCCGTTCCTTTGTCAGCCAAAGCGTCATCATCAGCGACGCGTTCGTGACATTGCCACTGTTCGATTTGACATTATTTATGAAAAATCTTGTAAACCTGATATTCGCGTATAACATTTTATTTCTAGAATATATGATTTGGCACCCAAAAACAATCTCTAACTCTTTAGTAAGTGGCTCTCAGAAGAACCGTTTTCTTTGAAGACATACATTTTCTTTCTCCCTATGTTGCGTCATGTTGCAGTGGACTGTAAAACTAATGCTGGGTGCTCCGGGGTAGAGTGCGAAACCAAAGCTGTCTTCATGCAGCGCATCCGACGTGTGTTGGTTCTCCAATGGTACCAGCAGGATGCGAACTGCCTTAATGCAGCTACCGAACCAGTGGCGAACCAATTGCGAAAATTATCATTAAATATTTTGGCCCTGATAAGAGCCGAAAATTAACTCTTTCAGGGACAACTGGTTGACCGAGGAAGTTTCTTGCTCGAAACCAAATCACGCACACGATTTCTCCTAAAATATTGCAATTCTTCTACTAAACTTGCTTCAGCCTTTTTTTATAGAGGGATGAAGGCAAATCTGCAAACAGACACCCGAAATTATCACTCAGGAAGTGAGGTTGACGGAACGCTGGACCCACCTAAGCAACGGAAGGTTACTTTAGTTACCCTCTCTACTAATACCCTGGTTCTCCCATGAACTGTCTCCCAGCATTACTTCTGGGGGATAGGCAGTGCTACCGTGGGGCATCGAAGCCGTACACTTAAGCACCTTAGTATATAAAAAAAGTCGTTAGAAAATAGGAATCGAATGTAAATAAAACGTTTGTCATTGGCACAGGAGCATGAAGGCTTCTACTTTTGAAGTGTTTCACATTTACTCATTAAAAACTTTGAAAAACATGATAAAATAATGAATAAAATCAACTATTCCTGAATCGAAATCCGTCCACCGTGTACGGATTTCGAATCAAAGGATCAAAATCCGTACAGCTATTTTTCAACTAAATATTTGAATTGAAGCAGTCTGATTGACTAAACTACCACTGTGAATAGCTCAATACGCACCTTGAGAAGCGACCCCTTCGATTTGTATTCCTCTTATCTTATGTAATGATTCCCAATTTTCAGTTTAAACACAGTTAGTTTTGGTGCAATTATGCTCTGCCCGAAAACAAAATGGCGACAGAAACACCGCGTTTGGTAGGTGGCGATTTGTTTTTGATTTTTGTTGTTTTAATTTCAAAGCCTTCTTTCCATTTCTATGCCTTAAAAGCTTACTGCCAAGTACCTGGACAGGATAAGATCAATTATTACTAAATTAATTACCTTTAACCCCTTTTAATTTATTGATATCTCATGAGGTGGACGGATTTCAGTGCTGTACGGATTTCGGTCCCCCACGCTATATGTACTTCATCATTCACGCTCACACAGGCACTCATCCCGTATGAGGCTTACTTGGATGCTCTTTCTTACATTCCCTCTCGCTCAGGACGGGCCGCCATACCTAAGAATGGATACGGCAACGCCTGCCAGTAGCCTACGTCTACGGGCACACACCATGGACATCATCCTCGATAATGCCGCAATAGCAGTCAAAGCCCTCTTGCACTCATAGTCGACATGGCTGGCGAAGGTCAGCTTGTCGTCTATTACGACCCCAAGGAGCTTCAAACTCCGCTTTGATGCGATCGCGACTTCACCCACGTGAATCACTGCATGTTGAACCGACTTGCGGTTGTTGGCGATAATCACCTCCGTCTTATGTTAAGCGAGCTCCAGGCCTCTAGCGCTCATCCAATCCGCCACCGTGCTGATCGCGTGTGCTGCGGTCAGTTCTACTTCGGGAATCGACTTCCCGTAGACCTCCAAGGTTACGTCATCTGCGAAACCGACGATCTTAACACCAGGAGGGAACTTTAGCTTCAGATCCCCGTCATACATAAGGTTCCATAATACCGGGCCCAATATTGAACCTTGCGGAACTCCTGCGGTAATAGGTCTCGTATAATCATACACGGTTCTGGAAATGGCTTCCCAAAATCCGGTACAGGCCCACCGGCAAGCTAAGCCTGTGTGACGAGAGCGCGATGGCATTCCAGCTTGCGCTGTTGAATGCGTTCTTCACATCAAGTGTCACTAACACACAGTATCGAATACCTCGCCTTTTTTTGTTGGATCGGTATCTCTGCGGTCTTTACCACCGAGGTCATAGCGTCCAACGTGGACTTACCCTTGCGAAAACCGAACTGATTGCTTGACAGGCCGTTCGTACCCTCTGAGTACGGGGTCAGCCTGTTGAGGATGATCCTCTCTAGTAACTTGCCCGTCGTGTCTCTAAGACAGATTGGTCAATACGCCGATGGGTCGCCCGGCAGCTTCCCGGCCTTCGGGAACAACACCAGTTTCTATCTTTTCCATCTTTCGGGGAATCTACACTCATCTAGGCATCTCTGCATAGCTGGCCTGAACATGTTCGGGTTCACTATGATTGCTGTCTTGCTGTTCGGAACTCCATCAGGCCCTGGAGCTTTGTTCGTTACCAGGAATTTGGCCACCGCGTGTAACTCTTCGTTTGTCAACGGAGACACCATTTCGGTCGCACCCATATTGCCTTGCGGTGCAGGAGGCCAGGGACTTGTGGCTCGGGACGGGTAGAGTACCTCGAAGGGTCGATTGGCCGCAATCTTGGGACTCCACCAGTATACCGGACGTCTGCCATTTCTCGGCAGGGCTTTCCTCGGCATGGTAGCGCCGCACGCGCGTAATTGGACAGCTACCAACGCATCCCCGCTTAGACCTTCAGTTTTGGCTTCCAGTCCCAGGGCCGCGGTAAAAACTTCGCTGTCGAAGTGATTGGTTTTCCACCCATGGACCTAACAGGGATCCTCGGACCTCGGATGTTGTACGCCATAGTTCTAGACCAACATTTGAAAAGGGCGTAACAGCCAAAATTTATTCCTTCTGATAGTTCGTCTACATATAAAGCTATATATGTAGACAAAGAATCAGAAGGAATAAATTTTGGCTGCTACGCCCTTTTCAAATGTTGGTCTAGAGTTGATCTTAAAGCAAATTGCTAGATGATCACTATGGGTGTAACCCTCGTCCACCCTCCAGTCCAAGTCTGGTGCCAGACCAGGGCTGACAAACTTTACGACAATCCATGACTAGACCCAGTTCCTTCGGAACGTGCTAGCGGAACCATCATTGACTAGCATTGCGTCGAGCTTCGCTAGCGTCTCTCGTAACGCTTGACCCCTTCGATTGGTGCAGCGGCTGCCCCAGTCGAAGGGGTCAAGCCTTAAAATCTCCTGCAATGACGACCGGCTTACGACCCACTAGGTCAGACGATAGCCTATCGATCATCTGGTTGAACTGTTCTAATGGCCACTTTGGTGGGGCATAGCAGCTACAATAGAACACACAATTGAATCATTTGTTTGAGAAACTGCATAAGTCCATTTTACACAATTTCGAGAAAACAACAAAAAACTGTTTTTGAACAAATTGGCACCGAACCTTTCGATTTCTTCGATACAGATCAATAGTTTTTGGCAAAACTCAACACCCTGGGCACTTCCAGTGCAAAAACTGTAAGCAGTACTCCATAATTGCTCTTCAAAGTGCGTGGACATATGTAGTTTCTCAAACAAACGAAAAAAATTTCATACATTCCTGAACAAAATTTTTTTTCGTATTTTTTGCCAGAATACGTATTTTTGGAAAAGGATTCAGAATATATAAAAATCTCATTTTGGCCAAAAATGTTACAGTTTCTCAAACAAACGGTTCAATTGTTCTTGGCTATCGCGACACCCTTAGCAGAGGAGTGTACTACCTCTTGGATCGGGTACCGTCCCGTCGTTCAAATAGCCGCCATCCTTGACCCGTCTGCCACCCAATTGCCGTTATCGACAGGGTCGTTGTACGGGTCGGACAGATGGGCGCCATCGGTCCTCGACTCCGAGACCGACTGCCACAGCAGCTGCTGGGCAGTTGCACAGTGGTTAAGATACAGCTGTGCTACTTTCACGGATTATTCTTATTTTTCTCTCCTATGAGACACGAAGATCCACCCATAACGTGGTTACAGGCTTGCTTTTTGCTGGCACAAATGGGGAACTTTGCCTGCGCCTTGTGCCCTTCCTCACCACAACGACGACACAGTTTTCTACGGTCTGGGCCCTTACAGTTGTAGGACTTGTGTCCCAACTCTAAGCACCACTGTCCACTGTAGGCGGCTGGAGTTTGCTCACTGGGCATACCCTAGTAGCACAAGTCAGACAAAAATAGTTACAGCAACTTAATTGTGACTGCATCCGATCACATATAAGTTGTAGTAACCTGTGTGGAACATGTGTGCTGCTAGGGTACTGATCTTCAACTTCCGATAGCCGATCTTCAACTTCCCTCGCTCCATTACTTTTTTGGCTTCCGCAACCGGTAACCTAAGGTAGGCTACCTGCGTGCCAAAGGGACCGCCTCTTAGGCGTGCAGAGGTCTTCTCGACCTCTGTACCGCACTGGTCTCTGACGGCAGAGACGACGTCGTCCGCGTTAATGACCTCGTCCAGTTGCTTGCACTGGAGGGTCACTTCCACCCCCAACGAACTCACCTCGGCGTCGTCACTCTAGACCTCTTGGGCCAGCTTCCTGTAGTCAGTCCTTGCCTGCGCCAAGGATGTTATCGATCATTTAGTAATTTGCATTCGATCATTTAGTAGTTTGTCAATAACTCATTCCAGAAGCTGAATTTCAAAATGTGTTGTATGATGGACTTCTAGTGCAAAAGTTTTTCAACAACTCTGCCTAATGGTTCGTTGTTAGAATTAAACTAATAATGGAGCTATAGCGCTAGTTGCAGTAGCTCAAACTAAATGATTGGAATTTTGTTATCATTTAGTCTAAGTTACTGAAACTGTAGCTATAACTGCATTCCTAGTGGATTTCAAACAACGAACCATTAGGCAGATTTGTAGAAAAACCTTCGCATTAGAAGTCCACCATACAACACAATTTGAAATTCAGCTTCTGGAATGAGTTATTGACAAACTACTAAATGATCGAATGCAAATTACTAAATGATCGATAACATCCTTGGCCTGCGCTCCGCGTTTCAGAACCAAGATCATTTCACCGGTCTTGGTGCGTCTGATGCTTTGCACGTCCTGACCCAGCACCGAAAGCTTTTCGGCCGCCCGCATCAATTTAAGGACTTCAGCGTACTTTGCCTTATCAATTTTCACCAACAAGGCCTCGCCTCTGTCCTTAGCTTTCTTTGCGGGTCAAGATGCGTTTGACTTCCGCTTCGCCCTACTGACCAGCTGCCATGGATTTTCGGTCCCTTGTGCCGATGGCACAGGCTGGCTGGTACCCTCTTGCGGCAAGGTGACTTGCACATGGTTAATGCCTCTCGCCTTTTTGCGACGAGAAGTCACCTTCTCGGGTCAGCGCCCTTCGGGCTCCTCTGCACCCCGATCTGCTCCGTTCAGACGACGTTTGGCCTTTATGGTCGCACGTAGTTTGGTTTTGCTCTGAGCACCTTCGCCGGATTGCTGCATGAGCCGTTATGGGTTAGTCGCAGACTTTTCTTCCTTGGCCTAAAACCATTATAAACCCAGGGAGTGGAATTTAGGTCCTAGCCGAGGACCAGCAAAGCCCCAAGCTGCTGGTCAAGAGCCACGGCAACTTCCGGGGTAAAATGTGAGCACTCAAGGCCTTTTTTGTTATTTCTCCCTGGTCCTCAGGGTCGTTTCACTTACTTTTTCTTGGTCTGTGAAGATAATTCTTTTTAAGGTTCTATTAAGTTTTATGTGGTGGAAAGACGGACAAATACAAAGTGGATTGAAGCAACGGAAAACAAGATTTTTGAACTTAGGACTAATCGGACAGCTATGGTTCGAAGGGCCATACAATGTTTTAATAAAATAATTAAATTAATATTTTTATGTTTTATTTAAAGACCAATGGGTCGAGCTCACCGGTTCATTGCGGCCGTTGCTGATGCTGATGATCGTCGGATGTTTACGTTGGTGGGTTGTTTTATTTTTCCTTTAACTGGATCGCTTCGTTGCCGCATGCTTGTCACTCGCAGCCAGATTTCCACAAACACAGGGGGGGGGAGGGGGGTTTGTATTCGACGGCAAGGCCTAATAACGAATTGTTCCGTAGGTCCAGAGAGTGGTACCAAAGCGCGCACTATCACTTGGTCGGGGTTCGAGCGAGCTGACACCATAGTTTGCTTCTGACAATTCACAGACTTTACGAAACGTCACATTGCATTACATTGCCACTTCCGACCACTTTTCACCGCGGATAATGTTCACCACACTCGCTCGAATTTTTCGTACGTTGTTCGATCTAGGATGGCCTAGCTCGGTTGGTACTAACTTTATAAAATGGTGCCAAAAGAACAAATAATAAATAAAGACACCTTAAGCTACTAAGTACATATACAATAAACATTATAATCAAACACAGAAATTTGGAAACAAAGAATTTTTGTACACTTAGACATTTAGATAAATAATATAAACATACAATTTGAATAAAAAAAAATAACAATAAATATTCTTCGAACCATCAGCTGGCCTTTCAAACACATAACAACATTGTTACCAAAAACGGTTGGTAACAGGCCGTCAGGGCGAAATCAAGCACCTTTTGGGCCATGGTTGCTCCTCCAAGGAAGGAGAAGGCATCGGTTCGAGCACCTTTGTCAGCATTCTCTCTTCCCACTACCCGTCTGATAAACGCATCCTATTCTTGTCTTGCAACTCGAACAGCCTGGCGGAGCATCCGAAGGTTCTGTTTCAGTTCCTTACTGATGTTCTGCTTTGCGTTCGCGAACTCGATGAGTTGTTGCGATGAGTTGTCATCGAGTTGCTCCGCGACCAGCTGCATCCCGGATAGTGGCCCGCCGAGCGTGTTGATAGGGCTATACCCCGTCACTAATGGGGAGACTCCGGTGCTGCTAGTTGTAGCCTCCGTCACTCCGATCTCCGCCTCCCTGGGAGGAGACCTCACCAAACCCTCTTGGCAAAGGGGTCTACCACCCAAGTAATACACTTGTCATAAAAGAGTTAATGTAACTTCCCTTGAACTCAATGTTTTGCAATGACACCAGGCATGGTAAAGAGAGACGTAAGTTCTACGTCAAAACAGGTATTATTATTATGTATTATTATCTTTATTAATGAGGTTTTCGGCCCTGGGCCGGTTCACCTCGCAGGTAGAGAAGTGAACGCACCAAAATACGAATTTTCAACTCTAACGTGAAATCTGTGCTGTTATACGATAGCGAAACATGGTGTGTATCAGTGGAGAACACTCAACGGCTGTAGGTGTTCATCAGCAGATGCCTGTGGTATATAATTCGGGCCGGGTGGCCTCACAACTGGTCACCAACGACCGACAGCAATAGAAATTCGGGTCGGACGTGGGGCTGCGTCGGCCACACTCTACGTAGGGGCGGAAACGAAATTTGTAAACAAGTATTAGACTGGAATCCAGCGGGACATTGCAGCAGAGGCAGACCCAGTGGCTCATGATGGCGAAGCCTTAATAAAGAAAAAAAAAAGAAGTCGACCGAAATCTAACCTGGCAACAGGTTAAAGTGATAGCTGGATCAAGATTTTTTTATGTACAGGTTATCCGACTTGTCAATATCCCCAACTCAGCCATCTTGGATTTTTGTATGGAATTTATGCTCGTTTGTTTACGTTTTGCAATGAAAATGTATGTTTCCCCCCCGCGCTGGTTATTCCCATCTACTGACGAAGTCGGATAACCTGATGTACATAAAAAAAATCTTGAGCTGGATATCGCTCAGGATGGAAATCTTTCATGTCGGCCCTTTGCACCACCGGAGGTGTACAGGACCAATAAGTAAGTAAGTTGGGCATGACGGTCTTGAAACCTTGTTTCTTAGAAGGAAGTGAAGAATTCAGAGACTCCCCCTTCCTCTTGTTTTTATTAATGCCCATTACTGAGCGTGGAGACGTGACCTTCTAAGAGGTTTTTCCCAGAACGCTGTCCTTGCAGGATTACCACCGCTTGTCGGAATTTTACTTCCGCAAACGGGTCCAACGTAAGGGTGAAGCCAGAGTAAACGCGACGTGCGATGCGACGCGACGCGACAGTGCAATTTGACAGCCTGTTGATAATGATTGTTATTCTTTTACGTGAGTCGCGTCGCATCGCACGTCGCGTTTACTCTGGCGGGCACCTAAAACGAAGGCACGGGTCCAAGCAAAGATCGTAACAGGATCAGTAGGTACAAATAGCGCTGAGAAGCACTGTGGTAATTGAAATAGCTACGGGTAGTATTAAAAACTTCCTTCAGCAAAGAGATAATAGAACCGCACAGCACGAAAGCATAATAAGGTCTCGATTTTTCAAGTGACGTGTTATTCTCATCTACGTAATCATACGTCTACGATTTGAATTAGAAAAGAAGCGTCTTGATTTTCCCCGAATTAATGTTTATTGCACTTTTGAGAATCCGCATCTATGACATCCTTCCCAAAAACCCGTTAAGATTAAATTAAATCGATAAAAAAAAAAGCCAAAAGCATCGCATTCCATTCGCCAAATCAAGTGGACAAATGGCACTTTCACTCCGGCAACGATGACACTGACGACGGTTGATGTTTGTCGCATCTTCTTCCAATGATGTCTTAAATGCCACTCTGTTTTTTTTTGTTTTTCCATACTTTGCATGCGAAACATCGCTTATAAATAATAAGATGCTTTCCATAATCGGTCACACTTGAATTCACCAGACAAAAAAACGCCTTAAATTACGTCATCGAATATCTACCTGTTGAGTATGTCACGACACGAATCAAGTGGATGGCGGATTCCAAATCGTCCAAATGAACTCGTTGCTTTATGGAAGCCCACAAAAGTGAGTGGTAGTACAAATAGGAAAATATTAATACGATTTCGATCAACCATAATACCAGCTAATCATTATTTGCTCAAAACGTGAAATTAAGCAAGCTCATAAAATTATCTCAAGAAGACCCATCTTTCGTTAAGCAGCCCGCTCCACTTTTGATGGGAGTCGAATCGCGCTCGTGAGTTGTTGTTAAAAGGCAGAAGAAGATTCATTAAATTAATTGCGGACACGCATCTTAGCGCTCTCGTAACTCTAGTTTCCGATTATTGTCAGTCAGCTGAGGAGTGCTTGTTGGTAGAGTGGCCCATTAGTTTATTTGTTATGGGCAAGATTTTATGTTACCTTTACCTGAGCAATTGCGAAAATTTTCACGCATGCTGGATCTGGCCATCAACTGGCTCATTTTTGTGTAAATATTTCATCAGTATAAGTATAATACTATTGAATAGCTAATGGTTCCATCATTTCATGTTTCTATTATCGCCATGTGGGTCGAATCGTTCAAGCTTCTCTATTTTTTGCCAAATTCATTAGACCACCCTAGCATGCATGGCACCACGCGAAAAGGTTGATGTGCGATCGTCCTTGATCTCGGATCCATCATCAGTTGCCGGCGGGAGGTGCAGAAAGCCTTCGTTCGTGACGGAGATGTCTGCCCACACTGCATCATCATCACATTAGAAATCAGATCCTTTCACTTTCCGTTGCTCCGCCGCTGTTGCTGATGGTGTGTGCCCAACGGAGTGATTCAACATAAGGCACCTACATGGATGGAGATTCAAACCATCGCGATGCATCGAATGGGTTTAAGACAACGAAGCAGTTACCGCTCGCATTAGCATCCTATTTGTGCAGCTGTGAACTATTGCCGCGTGGTGGTTCTGGCTAATATGCTGGCTGGTCTAATGGGTTAATGCGTTCATGGTTGTTGTCTATTGCCGCAACCCGAAGTCAGCGGTCGCGAATGCTGAGCTAGCGGTTTGCCAAGATCAGGTTGAACATTGCATCAATATAATTGCATGTTTACGCAGATAGTTTAAGCTAAATAGATTGGCCAACGGACCGGCAACGATGGGGAAGTAAGCGGACAGACTTAGAATCGAGGTTATACGAACATGTCCAGCAAAGATCTGAGAGTTTTTTTATATATATTGAGGAATCCGCCATAAATGTTGTCAAACTTTAAGGTTGAGAGAAATCTATTTGCAAATACAACAGATTTTAGGTAAGGCCGATTATTTCTTCTGCTTCTTCTTTTTCTTATTTTTATTCCTCTTCTTATTATTGGCATTACATCCCCCACTGGGACATTTTTTCATTCGTATATCATGTGGCTATCACGATGATACTTTTAGCCCCAGGAAAGTCGAGAGAATTTTTCAATTCAAAAATTTCCTAAACCGAACCGAGGAATCGAACATAAAACCACCTTCAGCATTGTCATTGTCATTGTAGCCATGCATCTTACGTGCGGGCTCCCACAATAACTATCTGATGTGAACAAAACAGTCTTTAAAATATTGCAATCGTTCAAACCAATTCTTGTTTTCCATCTTTTTTCTAGATCAAAATATCGCTGACTGGCTAGAAGCTTAGTTGTGTCCCCTCTTGCTCCACCCAGAATCTAGTGAACTTCTTTGTTATTGACAATGATAATGCAACAAACAATTAGTTAGAAACTGCAACTAACTATCACTCTATCGTAACAGTTATACACTTTATTCGAAGCGCTTCTAAAGAACCACCGTTAGGTTTTTTCATGCTCAATCAAATAAAAAAATATATGGGAAAATCAATGACCATAATAAAGAATTAATTGAAAAAAAGATTTCATACCTCCATTAATATTTCCTAACTGTATTAGATTTCGAGTTTATTTCCTATCAATTTAGTCTTTAATCAGCTTGGGAATTAATGCCAATGAAAAAAGTCACATTTTTTTTGTTCAATTACCTATTTTGAACTCTATCTAAACTGATACGTCTTATATTCAAAATTTCTTATAACTCAACGTTCCAGTAACGAACGTCATATCTGTGAACTTGTGTTAAATAATCGTCAATGAATCAGCAGACCCGTCCCATAAAATACACAAACCAGTAAGGCAAAAAATCATCTCAGCCATTCTATACAATCTCTTCAGAGCTAAAGAGGTGGTAAAAACAAGTGTCGAACCATTATGAAATACGATTACCGCCATGATTATGCAGTCGACAAGCGAGAGGTACTTGAGCTCAGAAAATCATCAACAAAACTAACCATCCTCGCACACGAACAGCAACAACGAACGTGTCAAACCAGATATACCCAATAACCGCTACCAGAGAGGCCTGAGTTGAGTCACAGCCATAGCCATGGTAAGAAGACGACACCCCAACCCTATTCAACCGGTGCGGTGCTGTGACGACGGCGGCCAACTGCCGTCATGCAATGAAAATGACGTGAAAATGTATGCACCATTGAGCCGGGGAAAATTGTCTACCGGAAGCCTATGCCTATCTATTTGCGTTTTCCCGCGGAGCCCCAGTTTGTTGTGACGGTTTGGTTGTTGTTATACTTCTACTTGTGCTTTCGTCTAGACAGGACAGTTACCTTACTGACACACTTCTGCGACTTCTTGACGACCAACTGTGGGAACCGGTTACGGTGTGCGAAAAGATTATGCGCTTCAAGCATTTTAGAACTTACATATGTTGTAATGAACATAATTTTCAATGGGTCTATTGAATATCTGTATTTTACATATGGTTGAGCCTTTAACGCCATTGATAACATCAAAATTTTCACAAATTTATTTAGCAGTTTCAAATGATCATAAACTCTTTTGCATTCACCTTAGCTTGAGCTGCGTCATTTTTCAACCGATTTGGACGATTCAATCATAGAAACGATTTGGATTACTCGGCTATCGGAATTCCGGATTTCCTGAGCCATGTCCCGAATGCTGTGTAAATTGAAGTTATATATTCAACCAAATAATTTATTTATTTATCATCAGATTAAGGCCGGAGTGGCCTGTGCTGCACATAAAAGACTTCTCCATTCAGCTCGGTCCATGGCTGCACTTCGCCAACCACGCAGTCTGCGGAGGGTCCGCAACGCAAGTCGTCCTCCACCTGATCGATCCACCTTGCCCGCTGTGCACCTCGCCTTCTTGTTCCCGTCGGATCGTTGTCGAGAACCATTTTCACCGGGTTACTGTCCGACATTCTGGCTACGTGCCCGGCCCACCGCAGTCTTCCGATTTTCGCGGTGTGAACGATGGATGGTTCTCCCAACAGCTGATGCAACTCGTGGTTCATTCGCCTCCTCCACGTACCGTCCGCCATCTGCAGCCCACCATAGATGGTACGCAACACTTTCCTTTCGAAAACTCCCAGTGCGCGTTGGTCCTCCACGAGCATCGTCCAGGTCTCGTGTCCATAGAGAACTACCGGTCTTATAAGCGTTTTGTAGTCAGTTTGGTACGGCGGCGAACTCTATTCGATCGGAGCGTCTTGCGGAGTCCAAAGTACGTACGATTTCCAGCCACTATGCGTCTCCGAATTTCTCTGCTGGTATCGTTATCGGCGGTCACCAGTGAGCCCAAGTACACGAATTCTTCAACCACCTCGATTTCGTCACCACCGATAGAAACTCGTGGTGGGTGGCTCACATTGACCTCTCTTGAGCCTCTTCCTATCATGTACTTCGTCTTCGACGTGTTGATGACTAGTCCAATCCGTTTAGCTTCGCTTTTCAGTCTGATGTAGGCTTCCTCCATCCTCTCAAAGTTACGTGTCATGATATCAATGTCGTCGGCGAAACCAAATAACTGGACGGACTTCGTGAAAATCGTACCACTCGTGTCAATACCTGCCCTTCGTATTACTCCTTCCAAAGCGATGTTGAATAGCAGACACGAAAGACCATCACCTTGCCGTAACCCTCTACGCGTTTCGAAGGGACTCGAGAATGCCCCTGAAACCCGAACTACGCACATCACCCGATCCATCGTCGCCTTGATCAACCGTATCAGTTTATCCGGAAATCCGTTTTCGTGCATTAGCTGCCATAGCTGGTCCCGATCGATTGTATCATATGCGGCTTCGAAGTCGATAAATAGATGATGTGTGGGCACGTTGTATTCGCGGCATTTCTGCAATACCTGACGTATGGCGAACACCTGGTCTGTGGTAGAGCGTTCACCCATAAATCCTGCCTAGTACTGCCCCACGAACTCTCTTGCAATTGGTGTTAGTCGGCGGTATAAAATTTGGGAGAGTACCTTGTAGGCGGCGTTCAGCAATGTGATTGCGCGGTAGTTGCTACATTCCAGTTTATCGCCCTTTTTGTAGATGGGACACACCACACCTTCCATCCACTCCTGCGGCAGAACCTCATCCTCCCAAACCTTGGTAATCACCCAGTGCAGCGCTCTAGCCAGTGCTTCACCACCGTGTTTAAACAGCTCTCCTGGTAGTTGGTCAACTCCAGGGGCCTTGTTGTTTTTCAGCCGGCCGATCTCCTCCTGGATTTCCTGGAGATTCGGAGCCGGAAGTCGCATGTCCTGCGCGCGTGCTCCTAGGTTCAGTACCATACCGCCACCGTTGTCTGCCATATCGCCATTCAGGTGCTCTTCGTAGTGCTGCCGCCACCTTTGGATCACCTCACGCTCGTTCGTAAGAAGGTTCCCGTTTATGTCCTTACATATCGGGCTGTGGCACGTGGCCCTTACGTGAACGGTTCAACTTCTCATAGAACTTTCGTGCGTTATTAGCGCGGTACAGTTCCTCCGTCTCTTCACGGTCTCGATCTTCCTGCTGGCGCTTTTTCCTCCGGAAAATCGAGTTTTGTCTGTTCCGCGCCCGTTTGTATCGTGCCTCGTTCGCCCTCGTGCGGTGTTGCAGCAATCTCGCCCATGCTGCATTCTTCTCCTCAACTAACTGCTCACATTCGCCGTCATACCAGTCGTTTCTCTGATCCGGAGCCACCGTGCCTAGTGCAGCAGTTGCGGTGCTTCCAATGGCGGATCGAATATCTCTCCAGCCATCTTCAAGAGATGCTGCGCCTAGCTGCTCTTCCGTTGGGAGTGCCACTTCCAGCTGCTGCGCGTAGTCTTGGGCTAGTCTACCGTCTTGTAGCCGCCCAATGTTAAGCCGCGGCGGACGAAATGTGCTTCGGACTACCATTCCGTGGGAGGCTGCAAAGTTTATGCATCGTTGGCCGTTGTCGTTCGATACGGTATGCAGACTATCCGGTCCGATGACCGGTCTATACATTTCCTCCCTTCCTACCTGAGCGTTCATGTCACCGATGACGATTTTGACGTCCCGCAGTGGGCATCCATCGTATGTCTGCTCCAGCTGCGCATAGAACGCTTCTTTCTCGTCGTCGGATCTCCCTTCGTGTGGGCAGTGCACGTTGATGATGCTATAGTTGAAGAAACGGCCTATTATCCTCAGCTTGCACATCCTTGCGTTGAATGGCTGCCACCCAATCACGCGTTGGCGCATCTTTCCCAGCACTATGAAGCCGGTTCCCAGCTCGTTGGTGGTGCCACAGCTTTGGTAGAAGGTAGACGCTCGATGCCCGCTTTTCCACACTTTCTGCCCTGTCCAGCAGATTTCCTGCAGCGTTATGACATCGAAGTTGCGGGAATGTAATTCATCGTAGATTATCCCGTCGCAACCTGCGAAGCCTAGCGACTTGCAGTTCCATGTTCCAAGCTTCCAATCGTGATCCTTTATTCGTCGCCTAGGTCGTTGCCGATCGAGTCGTATTATCTTCTATGTCGTTCGTAATAGTTGTTTTTAAAGGCGGCTTATTGCGCCTGCGCAAACCTCCTGTCTCGTCGGAGGGCCGTCGTGTCAGGGCTGTTTAGCGTCCCACCTAACACCAGGACTTGGGCTTGTGCGCTTTGAGCGGCACACGGTCGCTTTGGCGGAGCCTACTTGCGGATACATGCAGCTTTTTATAGAGGTTTAACAGGGCCCACTGTCAAACCCTACCACATCCTAGGCAGGCGCCACAACTCGCAGATGGCCTGGGGAGGGATCGTCAAGCCCTTGGACATAGTCCCTGCTGCCCCCAACCAAATAAAGACTTCCTGTATTCTGAACGAGGAATTTCATTGAATATTCAAAGGTTATAACTTAGCAATGTTACATGACCATCTGACGATTTGTTCTTGGAATGGTTATTCATCCCGGAAAAAGGTTCCTGCGGGAGCTAAAGTGACCTCAAACGTATTCAGAAGAAACACTTGTAATATGGGTATCAAACATTCTTAATACTGTTTAGGAAACATATTTCCTTAGTAGTTGGGCCATATGATGGTTTGATATCGAAGTTCATGTCATTCTGGAAACAGGCTCCCGTAGGCCATACTGTGACCACAAAGTTATTCAGAAGAATCCCTGAAAGTCTTCTTTTTCTTCAATGGCCTGGAACTAGGCCTGCTTTTAGCTGTGTTACCGGACTATCGCCTGCACCAATGAGATTTTGGCTTCATACCATGCTTAGCTTAAATGTATTATTTTGCTACCTTTGAATATTTTGCTACAGGGAGAGCTAGAATTTAAATATGAATTTTTGATGTATATAGGATGGCTCATATAGCTTTGAATTTAGGCCAAAACAAATTGTGAACTACCCCTAATTCTTCTAACCGTGAGGAAAAAAAAAAAGACTGCAATATTAAGTGAAATTTGAAATAAAAATTGTTCAATGAGAAATTAATTCTACTAACCTAATTAACACTACTCGCATCCCATCATTGCCGACCAATTCTGCGGATTCCTGTTTCCGGCGCATGAGAAGAGAGGATGAGAGCAAGAGAGTCAAGAGGAGAATTGCCCCGATTGAGACCGAGGGGTTAGAGGACAGGCAGTGGATTCGAGACCGTGGAAGCTGACACACGTCGTCGCATGCTCCCGAAAATAACTCGTTCTTCCTAAATCGCACCAGTTGTGTTGGACAGAGATTCTGGTGGAAGGAAAAAACTTTTGGAACCCTAGTGGTAGTGTACCGCGAAAAATCTTTAAAAAGTGGTCCAAAGTGAAAAAGGGCAGGACCAGTTAATATAGCCCACGGACACGCGAACCATTTTGTAGCATGATTGGTGTGCACGTGACGTTGTCGCAGCAGTAAAAGGGAACCGACAGTCACCGGTGTCCCGAGACGATCCCCCCCCCCAGGCATCACGTGGAAGACTAGTTTTCCAAGAAAAGTATCCGGAAGGCCTTGGCAAGGAAATTACCCAGCAGGCATCCAAAAATCGAGGTGGTGGTGGCGAGCTCTAGGCTGGTGGCCGACAAGCCCCCTCGTTATTGTCGAGCCACACGTGGCGAGTGAGCGGCAACGGAAGTTTTGGAGGTGAGGGGTGTTGTGAGGTCCGGCGGGAATACCCCCGCTCACACAACCCAAAATCCGATGAGTTGCCGCCCCGCTCACGAGCTCTAGGGACGTCACCTTCAAGTTGGCGCTTAACCCACCGTCCAGCCTTACTTCGTCAACAACGTTCTACCCAGGCGAAGGTTAACCCAGCGGAGAAACTTCATCCACACTCGAAGGTGATCCCAAACCGCAGCGCGAGGATCGAATTCAAGAAGCCAAGCCAGGATCCTAGAAAACAGCCGGTACGATAATGTGGATAAATACGCAACTTTGATTCCGACCCCTGGGAAGAACGGTGCCTTCCCCGGCAATCCTCAGTCTGTAGCTGTGAAGGTTATGTTCCCGTCCGAAATCTCCTCGCATGCATTATAAGGGCTCCAACGACTGCAGCACGGCCGCAACGAATCCCTTTTTTCCTCCTATCCTTTCCGAATCCTTTCTTCTTAATGCTACTTAAATAAAAAAAACATAAAATGAATCTTTCATTGTTTTCGTTTTAAGAACTGAGCCTTAGGTGCATGCTTGTTCCGCCATCTCTTTCTGTTTGTTATGGTCCGCTTCGATTGTGAGTCTTCTCGGGCATGTGAGTGACCGACCCGAGATGAGAGTAGCCCTGAGCTAGCCGAGATTACAATTGGCGATCCGCGAAATCAAAATTTTCGAAATTTACTATATTTCGAAAATTTTACACGTACTCGGGAAGACTCACGATAATTTCTACTCAGTGACTTTATCGTGATAGCTTCATTCTGTCTATGTGGAGTGGACTGCTTGCGAAGAAGGTGGAAAGTCTGTTTGACGTTAGAAGCACATATAATTATTTCATGCGGTTCTCTTAAAAAAAGTTATATTTTTGCGATTGAATTGCTCTTTCATAAATTACTTTTTTACAATATTTTCTTTATTTTTTTTCTTACATTTTCTTTATATTCCATAAACTTAAGCTTGCAAAACAATTGAACTGAACATATGAATTCATAGATAGTAAGGTGTAAATAGTTAGTCTTAGGATTGAATTTAAGAACGAAAAGTTGAAATAGTAAAGTAGATTATTTGAATTTTGAAATGGCAAATGGTGATCAGAGTATAGTGTTAGTAGAAGAGGATTTGGTTAAACACTTCTATGATCTTAGGGTAGATCATTTAAATGAAGATGAGCTTGAATTCGAATTAGAAATTCGCGATATTGTCTTCGGTCGGGAGGACTCGATGTCAAGAAAACGTCGAGCGTTAAGAGAAAAGCTCAAGGTCGAGAAAGAAAATGATAGTTTAGGTGAAGTAACCGTAAGGCGAAATCCAAATGAAGAGATAAGGACATGTGAGATGAAATTACGGGAGTTCGAAGTGACAGTACAGGGTACAACGAAAGATCTTCCTCCAAGATGTCAATCCGTTTTGTTACACTTGGGTAATCGGGTTCGGTTGCTCAGACAATATTCAGGACCAGAATTACTGATTCAAATTGACAATATTCAGTGTAAAATCATTGCGTATTTGAACCAATTCTTTTACAACCGAAGACAGCAGCGGCCTAGCGATGCCTCGGAAATAGGAATTGAAAATCTGTTTGAGGAAACAATTGTTCACAATTTAGTCTCAAAGGCGAATATTATGTCGACAGAGATCACTCAGACAAACCAAGGGCTTAGTCAATCCGGAGTTTCAACAGATTCCGATATTCTAGGATCACTCGTCCGATTAGGACTTTTAGAATCAGGAAAATCAGACCCGGAGGAAATTCGAAACGGGTTGTTGAAGTTAGAAAGTGAATTGTATCTCTTACGCAGCTTAAAATCGAATAATAACATCCAATCAAATTCAACAAATGTTAAAGCACCGACCACACAACAAAAAGTAACGGGTGCCATTCCGAAATCAACCAATTCGGCGGAGCTTCGTTTTGGAAACCAGACAAGTTCTTTCGAACCGATGGAATCAAGTAGATGGCCCACAGCAAGCTCGCATTCCGGAGTTTGGCCAAACTTAAACCGTTTGACAAATACTGCACATTTGAGTACGATAAGCTCCGGCATATATAATCCGTTACCAACGTATCCGGTTATCAATACTCAAACGAACCCCACTATATCGAATGCGGTTCCTAGGGTGGCGTCATCGATTGGCACTAACCTGGGATATCATGGGTCATCAGTAGCTGACAATCCAGTTCCTTCGGTTCTTTATTCCAGTACCAACCCTACTTCTAGGGGACAGCCAGTTGAATTTTACCCGAATTATTACCAACCCAATCCGGTAGGCAACGAAGGGAAGCTAATGCCATACCAGTCAACAGTATCACCTAGTTTCTTTTCGCAAGTCGCTTCACTAGGTTCGACGCAAAACACTTCGACTGTCGCAAGCTATACGATTCCTATAGCGGCTCCAAAACCCATATCCTTGTCGGTGACAAATCCAAGAACTTTTGGGGGCCATGTGTCGAGCGGGAGATATTCACCAAATCCACACATTGGCCCGACAACCCCATCAGTTGGGAACAATTTTTTACAGTTTCCTCCCTCTAATCCGGTGGTCTCCTCTCACTATTCGTTTAATCGCAAATCATTACCGGTTTCGAAGTGGAAAGTTGAGAAATATGCGGGAACTGACCAGGGATTAAAACTTAACGAATTTTTGCACTTAGTCTCTCAACTAGCATTATCTGAGCATGTCTCAGAGATGGAGCTATTTGACTCCGCTTTTCATCTGTTCACGGGACCAGCCCTTAACTGGTATATGTCAAACAGATCTGCGGGTAGACTAGCAAATTGGGCTCATCTCGTTTTTGAGCTCCGAAAGACGTTTGCACATCCTGAATTGGACTCCCTGGTGCGTGCCAGAGTTTATCAAAGAAGGCAACAACGCAATGAGACATTTCAGGACTATTACTTTGAAATGGAAGGAATGTTCCGCTCTATGATTCATTCCATGAGCGAGGCAGAGAAATTGGACATACTAAGAAGAAATATGCGTACCGATTACAAAAAAGCTCTGCTTTGGAAGCCGATTGCCAGCCTAGCAGAATTGCTGGATGCTGGACACCAAATAGACGCGTCGAACTTTTCACTCTTCGCCAAGGTTTTCGGAGTTGAAAAGTCGGCTAACATAGTTTCTTTCGTAGCACCCAATCGTGAGGGAAACAAGAACAGCTCTAAACCTTTCTCCAAGTTCCAGGACAAGAATCCCTACAAAGAGAAAGAAGAAGCTTTTCCAAAAACGGAAGGGAAAAACAAAACGGAGGTTAAGTCATTCGAAGTAGGAAAACAAGGAAACCCCCGTGAGGGTCCTTCTAAACCATCTCGGACATTACAATTCCTGGTGGAGGGATATCGACCGCCCCGTAGCAATGAATGTCTTTATTGCAGACAAACGAATCATGTTTTAGAACACTGTCGAACTTACAAAGGTAGTATGTGTCTGGTTTGCGGATTCAAGGGTTTCGAAACCCAAAACTGTCCATATTGTCGAAAAAACGGGCTCCAGACGGTCGAAAATCGCCGGTCGTCAAACCCGAGCAGCGACGCGTAAATAACTATCCCATGGGTGTAACTCCTTGTGAAATGTGGGAACCACTATCCGAGGAGGCTTATGATTCTGAATCTCCCGAAGCTCTTACTATATCTCTAAATGAACTCCACGACAATAGACCCTACGCCTCCATAAAGATTTATGGTCTACCGGAAAAGGGATTGTTAGATTCTGGTAGTCAACTTACCATAATAAGTGAGGAAATTTACCATAAACTCAAATGTAATAAATTACAATCAATGAACCGTCCAACCAAAATCTGCTCGGCTAATGGATCCGAGTTAACGGTCCTAGGAAAATTATCCATACCCTTCAATTTCAAAGGCCTGGTGAAAATCATTCCTACCGTAGTAGTACGTCAACTATCGGTAAGTTGCATTTTAGGGATGGACTTCTGGCGAAGATTCCGTATCTGGCCGACAGTGCAGAGCTGCGCCATCGAAGAAATTCATTCAGCCGATGAACCGCCTAATCTTCTCACTGATCGAGAAAAGGCTCAACTGTCGGAGATTAAACAATTATTCAAAGTGGCAGAACCGGATAAACTATCAATTACCCCATTAGCTGAGCATCGGATTGAGATTTCAGACGAATGGAGAGGAAAGCCACCAGTTCGACAATACCCATACACTATGTCTCCAAAAATCCAGGAAAAAGTGGCAACTGAGCTCGAAAGAATGCTGAAAATCGGTATCTTAGAGCGGGCTCATTCGGATTGGTCATCGAATGTTGTACCTGTCATTAAGACAACAGGAAAAGTCCGCCTGTGTCTGGATGCCAGAAAGATTAATGAGCGGACCGTACGGGACGCCTACCCTTTGCCCCACCCTGGACGCATCCTTAGCCAGTTACCTAGAGCACGTTATTTGAGCACAATTGATTTATCGGAAGCTTTTCTTCAAATCCCCTTAGAAAAGAGCTCACGACGGTACACTGCATTTAGCGTCCAAGGGAAAGGGATGTTCCAATTCACCAGACTACCCTTTGGGCTAGTGAATAGCCCGGCATCTTTATCTCGATTGATGGATCGGGTTTTGGGACATGGTGAATTGGAACCGAACGTCTTCGTGTACCTTGACGATATCGTCATCGTCACGGAGACGTTCGAGGACCACGTACGGTTACTGCGCGAAGTAGCAAGACGGTTATCCCAGGCTAATCTTTCCATTAATCTGGAAAAATCGAAATTCGGCGTTAGAGAGTTGCCATTCCTAGGATACTTGCTTTCCACGGAAGGTCTACGAGCCAACCCGGAAAAAGTGCGAGCGATCGTGGAGTATGAACGACCAACTAC
The DNA here is from genome assembly GCF_024139115.2 of Armigeres subalbatus. Taxonomy (NCBI): domain Eukaryota; kingdom Metazoa; phylum Arthropoda; class Insecta; order Diptera; family Culicidae; genus Armigeres; species Armigeres subalbatus. The sequence goes on along the minus strand of NC_085140.1, from coordinate 260,191,850 downwards.
GATTACAAAGCTACGACGTTTCCTAGGAATGGCCAACTACTATCGCCGATTTATCGACGATTTCAGTGGAATCACTTCGCCCTTGTCAGACCTCCTGAAAACCAAATCAAAGTTGATTGGTTGGAACGAGGCTGCTGAGGAGTCATTTTGTCAAGTGAAAGAAAGGTTGATATCTGCACCAATATTAACCCCTCCTGATTTCGCCAAGGAGTTTACAGTACAAACAGATGCCAGTGATGTGGCAGTGGCGGGTGTACTTACCCAAATACAAGATGATCAAGAGAGAGTAATTGCTTACTTCTCACACAAAATGACAACCCCACAGCGGAATTATCATGCGTGTGAGAAGGAAGCATTGGCCGCTCTCTTGGCCATTGAGGCCTTTAGGGGGTACATAGAGGGGTCCCATTTTATTTTACTGACCGACTCGTCCGCTCTTACGCACATCATGTCCACGAGATGGAAAACGGCGTCTAGATGCAGCCGATGGTGTCTATCCTTACAACAACATGACATGACCATCAATCACCGAAGGGGAAAAGAAAACATAGTTCCCGATGCTCTCTCCCGCAGTGTTCCAAGCACTTCATTGGTCGAAGAATGTAACATGCTGAGGAGGTCGGTCAATGCACTTTCCCTCGAGGAGGATCCAGCGGTCATGTGGTATCATGGAACCATGGAGAAAGTTTTAGCTTCCTCCGAAGACTTGGTAGATTACCAAATTCGAGATGGTCAGCTCTATAAATTTATGTCAGTTCCCGACCAGCTGCATGACACCAGATTCGATTGGAAGTTAATACCTGTTCCACACGAAAGACCCCAAATTATACAACAGAATCATGATGATTCTTTACACCTAGGTGTCGATAAGACCCTGGCCAAAATTAGACAAAAGTTTTATTGGCCCCGTATGACCGTAGATATCCGCGAACACGTACAGAAATGCGGAATATGTAAAGAAACTAAGGCGCCCAACATCGCTCTAGCTCCGCCCATAGGAGAGCAGCGCGTGACAAGCCATCCTTGGCAAATAATCTCTCTCGACTTTATTGGTCCTTTACCACGGAGCAAAAAACAGAACCAATACATTCTGTCCGTGGTAGACCTGTTTAGTAAGTGGGTGATGCTATGGCCTTTCAAAAAAATTGATAGTTCCATACTTTGCACAGTTCTAAAGGACCAATGGTTCTTTAGAAATTCGGTACCCGAAGTAATTATTACAGATAATGCCTCCTGTTTTCTGTCCCGCGGATTTCGGCAACTACTTGTGCATTTCGAGGTACGCCACTGGTTAAACTCGAAGTATCATTCACAGGCCAACCCGGTTGAAAGGGTCAACCGGACTGTGAATGCTGCTATTCGCACGTACGTCAAAAGCGACCAAAGACTATGGGACACCCGTCTCTCAGAAATTGAGACGATTCTTAATTCCTCTCTTCATACCGCGACGAATTTAACACCCTATTTTACCACTCATGGGTATGAAATGCTATGTCGGGGGTCTGACCACCGGGTGATTGAGCAAGGAGCGGGGATATCCCCTGATGAGCGTGAGGCACTACAAAAGGATCTTCATGGTAAAATTTGTGAGTTGGTACAGTGTAAGCTTAAACAGGCGCATGAAGAAGGGGAAAAGCGTTACAATCTAAGACACCGTACGTTTAGCAAAGCGTTTGAAGTGGGCCAGTTAGTCTATAGACGCAACATGAAGCCCTCAAGCGCCATTGAGTCATATAACTCGAAATTAGGCTCCCAGTTCCTCCCCGCACGTATCACAGGAAAAAAAGGAGCCTCATCCTACGTATTGGAAGATTTGGATGGCAAATCCTTAGGTGTATGGCCCGCCGCTCATATTAAGCCGGGATAAAACACCGAAATTCGTAGGTTTTTGGTCTCAATCTTACCGCGAAAAGACCATATTTACTCCGTATCAATGAATATTCTTCCTTTTCCACTATAGCTTTACATTATTCCCCAAACTAGTTACTCGATCGATACGGAAGGATAGTTATTCCGGAGATTTTTGTAGGGTCGCTCCAAAAACAAAAACATCCAATCTGATATCGCATTATCAATTGAACGAATCTGTGCGCGGGTCTGTTTTGAAGCCATGCCCGTGCTATCTCCTGAAAAGTTAATGTACTACTGCATAGGACGTAGGTTCAGTAGTTGATTACAGAAATCACCAAACAATAAAGTAAAGTGAGCTAATATTGGTGCTATTCATCTGGCAATACCACCAACTACCGTGCGTTCACATATGATGGATTGAGGCGAAAATTGGTGCCTCACATCCTCTCTACAGTAACCCTTCGGAAATGATCGCTTATTTGCTATAAAAAGCAGGTGATTATACTACCCCGAAATTCAGACTAGACCCTCACGATAGTCTACACTCCAGACGGCTGATTTTGTCTGAGTAACTCGCTCAAAGACAGTAGGTGTCTATGAGATTTGATTAGGTGGTATTTAGTAAGAGCGTGTGTGGATTGAATGCACAGGAAGGAATGAATGGATACGGTACCAATTGAATGCGATGAATGAGACTTGAATGAAGCGATAAGTTAGTTTAAATTGAATAGTTTGATCAGATTAGGTAAAGCATTTAGTTAGGAAAAGAATATTACCATTACAAGTACGATGGACGAGTATAATACTCTCTAACGCCAAAATCAGTTGAATAGAACATATAGAAAAGACAGTTCAATAGATTGCAGTAAAGTTTGGTGGAATAATTAAGAAAGCGTAAACCAATAATAAAATACGGGAATAATTTTACAAAATACTGGGAAATTAAAAAAAGAGGATAATTGAAGAAGAAAAGAATAAATAAAAAAGAACCTTCATGAAATATTTAAAAAAAATTAAATTTAGTCCGGACTGAAACCCTAAACTACAGAGTTATGACGCTTAGATCAATGATGTATCCATGATAGCACTGAGAATGAATTTAACAAAAATTCCCGTTTCGAGAATTTTTATCCCGTGAGGGGAATGATTGTTACCGGACTATCGCCTGCACCAATGAGATTTTGGCTTCATACCATGCTTAGCTTAAATGTATTATTTTGCTACCTTTGAATATTTTGCTACAGGGAGAGCTAGAATTTAAATATGAATTTTTGATGTATATAGGATGGCTCATATAGCTTTGAATTTAGGCCAAAACAAATTGTGAACTACCCCTAATTCTTCTAACCGTGAGGAAAAAAAAAAAAAGACTGCAATATTAAGTGAAATTTGAAATAAAAATTGTTCAATGAGAAATTAATTCTACTAACCTAATTAACACTACTCGCATCCCATCATTGCCGACCAATTCTGCGGATTCCTGTTTCCGGCGCATGAGAAGAGAGGATGAGAGCAAGAGAGTCAAGAGGAGAATTGCCCCGATTGAGACCGAGGGGTTAGAGGACAGGCAGTGGATTCGAGACCGTGGAAGCTGACACACGTCGTCGCATGCTCCCGAAAATAACTCGTTCTTCCTAAATCGCACCAGTTGTGTTGGACAGAGATTCTGGTGGAAGGAAAAAACTTTTGGAACCCTAGTGGTAGTGTACCGCGAAAATCTTTAAAAAGTGGTCCAAAGTGAAAAGGGCAGGACCAGTTAATATAGCCCACGGACACGCGAACCATTTTGTAGCATGATTGGTGTGCACGTGACGTTGTCGCAGCAGTAAAAGGAACCGACAGTCACCGGTGTCCCGAGACGATCCCCCAGGCATCACGTGGAAGACTAGTTTTTCAAGAAAAGTATCCGGAAGGCCTTGGCAAGGAAATTACCCAGCAGGCATCCAAAAATCGAGGTGGTGGTGGCGAGCTCTAGGCTGGTGGCCGACAAGCCCCCTCGTTATTGTCGAGCCACACGTGGCGAGTGAGCGGCAACGGAAGTTTTGGAGGTGAGGGGTGTTGTGAGGTCCGGCGGGAACAACGTTCTACCCAGACGAAGGTTAACCCAGCGGAGAAACTTCATCCACACTCGAAGGTGATCCCAAACCGCAGCGCGAGGATCGAATTCCAGAAGCCAAGCCAGGATCCTAGCAAACAGCCGCTACGATTATGTGGATAAATACGCAGCTTTGATTCCGACCCCTGGGAAGAACGGTGCCTTACCCGGCAGCCAATCCTCAGCCTGTAGCTGTGAAGGTATGTTCCCGTCCGAAATCTTCTCGCATGCATTATAAGGGCCCCAACGACTGCAGCACGGCCGCAACGAATCCCTTTTTCCCTATAGTATACTATCCTTTCCGAATCCTTTCTTGTTAATGCTACCTAAATAAAAAAAATAAAATGAATCTTTCAATGTTTTCGTTTTACAAACTGAGCCTTAGGTGCATGCTTGTTCCGCCATCTCTTTCTGTTTGTTATGGCCCGCTTCGATTGTGAGTCTTCTCGGGCATGTGAGTGACCGACCCGAGATGAGAGTAGTCCTGAGCTAGCCGAGCTTACAGCTGGAACTTGGCCTGCTTTTCAACTTAGTATTCTATTTGCATGTTCAGTTATCAATTGAAAGCTTTTCTTTGCCGGTGTACCTGTGTCTTGTGTGACGTTGCTGATTAAGCTCTTAAAATATATGACTACATTGCCAACATAGAAAATTTTGCAATGAAACTGATCGTCTTTGCTGCGTAACGATTCTATGCTTGCAAGATAAGTTACTAGGGAAATACTGAATCGTGGTAAATCAAAGATGGCAAGAAGCTTCTTGCCATCTTTGGGTAAATCAAGACCAACATTTGAAAAGGGCGTATCAGCCAAAATTTATTCCTTCTGATTTCTCGTCTAAATATAAAGCTATATATGTAGACGAAGTATCAGAAGGAATAAATTTTGACTGTTACGCCCTTTTCAAATGTTGGTCTAGAAATTCAATTCAACACGTAAAAGATTAACAACAATATCAATAATGAGTATTTTTGTTTCCTTTATAACTTCGCTTACAAAAATCAGATCGCTTCGCAACAACTGTCCTCAAGTTTAGGAAGTATTCTATTTAGTCATCTTGTCGATTACATTTGAAGAGTTAATAGGTCGCAACATGGAACAGTTTTTCACTCAAGTGACGATTTCTATAGGAATTTCCATACAAACTTCAAACTGCGTGTGCTCAGTCTAGTTGCATCAAAATTAGCTAAAAATTTAGAGGGATCAATAAAACAGCAAGTGTCTTCGTCGACGCCGGCAATCCGCCGAAAAAGAGAAAGAAACAGCAATCGCAGCTGCCGCAGGTGAAACCGTAGCGAGCTTGTGAAGGGCGATCCGCCATAATTGCAGCCGAAAATTTGCCAGCTGATCGCTAAGGGGCTGAAACGTACTTTTTGGCTCTGCAGCGAGGGCGTGAAAGTAATGTCGGCAAACAAGGACCATCATCTATCCGTCGTGGAGTTCCTCGAGGTCCACAAGTACGAGTACTACACTCATGACCGACCACCCCGGCACAAAGCCGCTTAAGGCTTTGCTGCGAGGGCTCCACGACATGAAGAACGAAGATCTAATTGCGGAACTCGAGAGCTGCGGCCCGAAGCCAGTGGCCGTGCACAAGATCACTCGTCACGATAAGACGAGGAGATATCGCGACCTGGTCCACCTGGAGCACGGCTCCAGCACGTGGAAGGACCTGAAGCTGGTCGACGTTATAAATTACACCGTCATTAACTGAGAGCGATATCGACCAGTGCACCGCGACGTCACGCTGTGCACTAGATCTGTTCATCATTTTCAAAAGTATTCCAGATTCAAAGTGCCACCCCTCTATCTCAATGAATATCTTAAATGGAGTCTCCTGACCAATTTTCAGCCAAATCCATGAAGATTTAGAGGTGCATCAAACGAGATTTGTGATTTTTAAGACTATTTCATAGAAATTTCATTTGAATGCATCAAGTTTGCTCTACATAATAGAAGCATGAGTCGTTAATTAAACTTCTTTAGACTATTATTTATCACTTTGTCATTGATATTAGGATGTTTAGAGAGCTCATTCTATGACTTTTTAGTAGATTTAGCTGAAAAAAAAATGCCTAAAAACCAGAAAAATAAATTTAGATGCTTCTGGGGTAGTATAAATTTTCAATATACGCCCAATTAAATTTTTCCGTTCATTACCTTCGAATGTTGCGGAAGTTTCGTTATACATCACTTTATTCTGAAAAATAATCTTCGGCATGTAATAATGCAGTTTTTGTGAAATACTCAACATTTGAATAGGGTAGTCAAGCAACACCATTCCCCCCATGGCAAAACAAAGTTGACTATGGTTTTTGAGCAATATCATCCAGTATGCTCAACCCACTGGTATGGAACTAGAGTGGGTTATGTCGTAGTGCCAGGGCCTGCGGATCTAAAGGTTTACGGTTCGAGACGCCTAGCATAATTTTTTTTTTCAAGCCTGGTGACTAATTCCATGTTGTCGATAATCTGTCGCGGTCGGAAACTTACTTTTAATTGAGCGTGAAATATTTTAATAAAGTTTAAAAAACACTCTGATTTATTTGTTACCCTCCCCTTGTTATTGCACCACACTCATGAGTCATGGCACAAACAAAATCGGATCGGTCCCTCCCATTAACAATCCATTGCTTCACAATTGGTGACCGCAATGATGGACTTGAACTTATTATAATCTCAATAATTGAAGGTTGTTTGAAATTAGTCAGTCGCATGACTGATGCAAAAACTAAGAGAAGGGTATAGAATCAAACACATTGAAATGTAGATAGTTAACGACCGTGCAAGGTCATTGAAAACATGGCATTTTCTATAAGACTTGACTAGAAAAAATCTTCATCTACTCGGCGCCTCGAACCGTAGACCTTTAGATTCGCAGGCCCTGGCACTACCACAAAGCCCACTCTAGTTCCATACCAGTGGGTTGAGCATACTGGATGACATTCCTCAAAAACCATAGTCAACTTTGTTTTGCCATGGGGGGAATAGTGTTGCTTGACTACCCTATTCAAATGTTGAGTATTTCACAAAAACTGCATTATTACATGCCGAAGATTATTTTTCAGAATAAAGTGATGTATGGACGAAACTTCCGCAACACTCGAAGGAAATGAACGGAAAAATTGAATTGGGCACATATTGAAAATTTATACTACCCCCAGAAGCACCTAAATTTATTTTTCTGGTTTTAGGCATTTTTTCAGCTAAATCTACTAAAAAGTCATAAAATGAGCCCTCTAAACATCCTAGTATTAATGACAAAGTGGTAGATAATAGTCTAAAGAAGCTATTAACGACTAATGCTTCTATTATGTGGAGTAAAATTGATGCATTCAGACGACATTTCTATGAAAAAGTCTGAAAAATCACAAATCTCGTTTGATGCACCTCTAAATCTTCATGCATTTGGCTGAAAATTGGTCAGGAGACTCCATTTAAGATATTCATTGAGATAGAGGGGTGGCACTTTGAATCTGGAATACTTTTGAAAATGATGAACAGATCTACTGTGCACCAACTGCTTCAACTTCGGGCACGGCACCAGTAACTGCCGAAAGAAGCCGCACTGCAACAAATGTAGTTAACCCCATCCGACCGAAGAGTGCGACAAGATGGAGGTGGCTGATCCCAAATGCGCCAACTGCAGCAACAAACATCGGGCTACAACCAAGCACTTTTTAGAGCGTTTTTAGAAATCCGGAAGACCTGCCGAAGAAGAACCGTGTTCCTGCTCTCAACGAGATGAACTTTCCAGCCATCCCGGCTCCCCGTCGTGCGATTCCAATTCCCCCACCGTGACAACCGCACAAGCGACTGGCAACGGCAGCAGCGTCTGTTCAAGCTCCAGCGCCATCGTCACCATCCATCAACGAATGGCGCTCGGAGAATCGACTGTCGGAGAACGAATCCTTCCCACCGGCAAAATAGCTGCTAGGGTGGGCCTGGTCAACTCGAACGCTTGCTCGCTCAAGAGCAAACGCATCGAACTGGCTGATTCCTCGAGGAAAATTAGATCGACGTGGCGTTCATCACTGAAACGCACCTTAAACCGGAGATGAGCGTTCACATCCCGGACTTCCGCATCGTGCGACTCGACCGGCCGTCCAGGGGAGGTGCTGTGGCCATCGCACTTCGATATAACATCAACTGTCGCGGAGACAAGGCCAGTACATCATTGCCGGCGACGATGCCAAACATCAAACCTGGGGCAACAGTCGCGGCAATCAAAACGGCACCATCTGGAGCAACGATATGGAGGAAGGCCGCTACACGATCCTGAGCCCGGATTCCCCCACTCGGCTGAGTTGGTCCGGCGTCCATTCGACAATCGACTTGTACATTACCAACATAAACGACCACATCTCGCAGCCGGTCGTCTACCAGGAGCTCAGCTCGGATCACTATCCGGTTGTGGCGGAAGTGGCTCCTCAGTTAATCGGCATCAGCTGTCCCGGCGAAATTATCATCGAGTCGACTGGGGAGGGTTCAGACGCCAACGTCAACTTTTGATCCCAGTCAGTAGACAATAATGGCTCTCAGGATCGCTTGACAACTCCTGCAGAGAAGATCGCTGAAATAGGTCGTCACTTCGTTAGCTCACACAATCTTGGGCAGAACATCATCAGTCCACACGAAGCAGCCATAAATAACGAGTATGCACACAACGTTCATCCGACTCCCAACGACTTCTCGGAGATTACCGCTGACGAATTCAACTCGAATCATCGAAAAACATGAAGGCCCCAGGCCTCGACAGCATTCTAAAACTCGAGCTCAAACATATAAGTGCTTCGAGTACCTTTCGCTCTTTAATCAGTGTCTCCGGCTCAGCTACTTTCCATCGTCCTGGAAGTCAGCGAAAGTCATCCCCATCCTTCCTCAAAAGTTATCGTCTCATCAGCCATCTCTCAGGATTATCCAAGCTATTCAAAAAAGCTATTCATCACCGGTTACTCGAGTCTGCCGAAAATATCATCATCTTGCTCGAGGAACAGTTTGGTTTCCGTCGCGGTCAGTCTACCGTACACCAACTGACTCGAGGTATCAACGTCCTCAGACGGAACAAGTTTGTCTCAAAAACATCCGCCATGGCCTTACTCGATGTTGAGAAGGCATTCGACAATGTATGGCATGATGGCCTGGTGTATAAACTACAACGCCACAATCTTCCCAGCTACCTGGTGAAAATCATCAACAATTGCCTGTCGACAATTACATTCCGGGTCTCAATCAGCGAAGCGAGTTCCAACGCGCTCAATATCGTCGCAGGCGTCCCCCAGGGCAGTATCCTCGGGCCTCGGCTTTTCAATCCGTTCACATGCCAGAACATCCAGAAGGCGGCATTCTGTCTCTGTTCGCAGATGACACCTGCATCGTCTACAACAGCGGTTCTTAACCTGGGGTACATGTACCCCTGGGGGTACCTTTGATGGCCCCAGGGGGTACCTCGGACAAAAATGCGCAATGGCGGATGTTTTACAATTACAATAAAAACTTATTAATAAAGGTTTGACAATTGTATGAGGTTGGGAAAGTATCTTCCACAAAGCTCGGAAGTCTTCATTCAATATGCTTGGAATCCTTTCTTCGAGAAATTCGAAATTCTCCTTCTTAGAGGTCTGCTTCCGGAAGTTTACTTTCAAGAGGCTCGGAAGCCTCCAAATGTCCTCAAAGTCGTATTGGATGCTTGAAAGGGAGAAAGACGGCTTTGGCAGATTTTGTTCTATTATTGTCAGAGGGGTTTTTGTCGACCAAATTTTATGAAATTTGGCCACAATTTTCTTTGATATGCAAAGAATGTTTAGGCCAAATTTGAGCATAGGCAGTCATAAAAACCACCTGCCAATAATAGAACAAAACCTGCCAAAGCCGTCATTCCCCCTATATAAACAAAATTTGAATTGGAAAGTTTTGAAGGGGTACCTCTTAAGAATAATCTCAACTTTTTTTTGAGAGATACCCCTTCAAAATTTTACATTCATTGAGGTACCCACATTTTTGCGCTATGAATAAAAATATGCGTAATTCATGAAATATATGAAAAATGGACCTGAAAACTAACGAGGTGTTGTGAATTTTTTTTTGTTATTCCGTGAAACTTTCCAATTCAAATTTAGTTTTTTATACATCAAGCTTCCTATATGACTTTGAAGAAATTTCGAGGCTGCAGAGCCTCTTAAAAGTAAACTTCCGAAAGCAGACTTCTAAGAAAAAGCGTGTCTAAAATGTTAGAGTGATCAGAGCGCTACTCACCCTGGGGCCCTCCTTAGCCGTGCGGTAAGACGCGCGGCTACAAAGCAAGACCATGCTGAGGGTGGCTGGGTTCGATTCCCGGTGTCGGTCTAGGCAATTTTCGGATTGGAAATTGTCTCGACTTCCCTGGGCATAAAAGTATCATCGTGTTAGCCTCATGATATACGAATGCAAAAATGGTAACCTGGCTTAGAAACCTCGCAGTTAATAACTGTGGAAGTGCTTAATGAACACTAAGCTGCGAGGCGGCTCTGTCCCAGTGTGGGGATGTAATGCCAATAAGAAGAAGAAGAAGATCAGAGCGCTAGTGGCAAAACTCCAACTAGGCCTGGATGCCCTGACGGAGTACTCAACCAGCTGAAAGATCTGTATCAATGCGGCGAAGACCCAGGTCGTCATTTTATTGGGGCGCTTTGGTCAATGCAAAGATAGGTTTGTTGCCTGCACTCGGACCAGGAAGCAATTAGGGCGCTTGTTCCAATCAAGGTTATCAAATTGTTCTGTAAATAATAGTGTACATAATAGTTAGATTATCAAGATTTAAGACACACTAGCGCCTCCTAAAGGCCGTCATAGTAAATTATATTTTAAAAATCACATAACAATACAAGTAAAAATTAAATCTAAGTTGGTTCCAAAAATAATTGTAGAACAAAAAATGTTTAAATGAAGAAGAATTTTAATACTACTACTACTTCTACGTTGATTCAAACTGAGCGATTATTTTTTAAATAAACGAATTTTTGGGTTGGCCAAATTAGACACTCAAGTGGCCAAAACCGGTACAATTACCCTAGTAGGGCACCTAAAGTGATCATAAATTTATTCGGAAGAAACCCTAACCTGGGTTTCTGCTAAATGAATTTATGGCCGTTTCAGGCCCCACGGGCATTTGACGAGCACAGTGATCTAGTGGCTACCGCTTCTGCCTTATAAGCAGGAGGTCGTGGGTTCAATTCCAGGCTCGTCCCTTTCCTACTTTGTATTTCTATAATAGTTCTTTCTGTGTTTCACGTTCTACCAACACGATTTCTACTGTTATAACCTTACACACTAACAATTCCAAAACCTCCCGTGACACCTATGAGAGGTCGTGGAGTTCTCTGCATCTTTCTTAAGTAGGTGTTCGACTAACCGTCCTTCCCCTTCCCCAGCATTCGCAAGGACGTGGCCAGGACAGATCTGGACTATTGGAGAGTGCATTGCTTCCATCTAAATAGTGATTAGTCCCAAATCAACATATGTGGTAAACGGATGACAGTGATGCCACTCTCATACAATAGTCCAGGCTTGTACCACCTACGACTTTGAACGAATTGCTCAATGCTAATGCTTCAGGCCCCACGGGCATTTGTTCAAGAATGACCGTTTCGGTGGCCATCCATTCTATGATCCGAATTTTCTACGAAATTGATCACTCAGGATCAGCCTTCGGAATTCTCACTCATATAAAAAATATTCAGAAGGCCCTTCCCAAGCCAAGAGGGGCTTCTGAATATTTTTATTACGTAAGGGTGCTGGATTTCCATTTTAATATCACTCAAACCTAAGTTTTGTCTTGTTTGAAGATTTTACTGAGTTTCAATTTCCGAGTACCCTCTCGTTAACATAAGGGCTAAATATGATACATAATTATAGCAATACAACCGCAAATCAATATTCCTAGCGATTCTAAAATCAAATTATGCATCCAACATGTGTTCCATTCCAGGTAACCCAAGAATTCCATGGAGTATAGGCCTTAAGGTCTCGCTGAGCGCTAGTAGCTTTCAAGGAGTTCAAAGCCTATATTCTAGGGAATTCTTGTATGAACTGGGAAACAATAAATGTTGAATGAATATCCATTTTTTCTATATCGGTAGAGACGATTCTTTTCCGATTATGATCAAAATAAGCTTAGAAAACCAAAAGATTCTGGACCATTGTATTTTAAAGATGCGGGATACAATGTTGGGCAGAGACATATCTCTTCGTTGCTTCATCGAACTTAATACAGCAATCACGCCCCCCCCCCCTCCCCTCATCCGACACAAGAAAGTTTTCACGCTGATTTTTTTACTGATGACAGACATTGTTTGAGGGTTTCCAGTAGTCTTGCGAGCAAAGGCGTAGGATTGCCAATCCGGAGATGCCGAGTTCGATGCTTGGTCCGGTCTAGGTGTTTTTGGGTTGGAAACTTTCTCGACACCCTGGCCATAATGTATCCATCGCACTTGCCACACAAGAGTTTTCAATTAATTACTAGGAAATGCTAATAGAATACTAAATTAAAAAGCCATCCATCCAAAAGCCATAACCATCTGATGACATGGTGCGATACGGTGATCATCATAGCATTTTTGGCGATGAAAAAACACTACTGAACGATTTCACATGCAAGAGCTAAAAATATTAGCGAACACCTGTTCAAAACTGGTTCCAAACCAAGAAATCCTCAAGGTACCATTTTTAGAAGACCCTTCTAGAAAAAAAATCCTTTTTCTCGAATTTTGGAAAATTCGTTTTTAGGTTTCTGGCAACTATGCGACACAATTCTCGCTCAAACAACTTTGAGGAATTGACATATCAGGAATTTTTGAGGCTTCCTTTTTCTTTAATTTCGAGAAAATCCTCTCCACAGAATTACAAAGAAATTACGTCTCCAGAAGTTTTGAGAAACTCATGTTACAAGTTTACACACCCAACCAGAGATTGCAACATTTTATTGCAATCTCGCATTAGTTTCGTGTACAGTTTGCCATAATTTGCGACATATGCTCAGATTGTATTAAGTAAACGGCAGGCCCTTGCATTAGGTCTCCGGCCACGAGAAAATAAGAACTGGTTATGTGTTAGTGTCTACATTGAATCTAATTTTACACTCCCCCATCGAGGAATGCAATGCTGTATACTTCGACAACCTCAGCAACCATACAAAAAAAATCGGTCAAAGACGGGAATCGAACCCGGACCCTCCACCCTTAGCACATCTTGACTGACGCGCTAACCATCTGGACTATTTACCAGATGAGGAACGACGTGCCCAAATGCAATCATAATCCACGTTTCATGCTATGCGGATATGACAAGTGGAAGGGTAACAGAGATAGCAATGAATGATACGAGTGGAATAAGCATCATGCATATTTGTGTCCTTTTCCGTTATCAAGCTTAATGCAATCAGGAAGACTGTGTGGGTTAAAGTCATATTGCTGTACACGATTCATATACTTGTTCTAGGAGGAGCCAACGAGATTCGTTTGGATGTATTGATCGAAACCAAATAAACCGACTTAATGCAATGAGCTGTATTAACAAGTATGACATTCTCTGATCGGCTTAAATGCGAGATTTGATACAAAATGCTTAATACAAAGAATGTCACACATAATTGTTTTTGTGTAGGAACTATGGGGAATTATTTCACCAAACAATTTAAAGAACTGCAGCCTTTCTCCGTCCTCAACCTAAGTATTCCTTTCTCTAGAATTCTATGAATATCTTCGTTCGTTTTCAGGTAATCAAAGGAGAACTATGCCCTGTTGAATAACTATTTTATGTAGAAATGTCCGAAATATGCATGAAAAAATATGCATAAATGAAAAAAATCTGTCGAAATTTGTGATGGTTGGAGGAGAATCGTTACAAATTTTCCGTGTTTTAAATTCTAATTAATTTAAATTTTTCAGGAAATGACATTTATCGCTATAGATTTATAAGAGAACCTTTGAAGATTGATATGGAGAATTCTGAAGAAACATGAAGACATTTTTGGCCGGGATAGAAATCTGGAGAATTTTTTCTTCAAGAATTCTGGGAACTCGTTATACAAGAATTATTGAATACTCTTACATGAGGATTTGTGAAGAATTTCTCCTTCAGAAGCTCTAAGGAACTCAAGACAAGAACTTACTTCTAATCGCCGGAAAACCAATTAGAAAAATTTGGGGAATTGCCTCAGCAAAAGATCAGGACAATTCACCTTGAATTTTGAAATTCCATTATTTAGAAGACCAAAAGAATGAATAATTCATGTCCCAGAATTTCCGGATGGGAAACTTCTGAAAAATTACTTTTATCATTTCCTGAAGATATCTGTAGGATTTTCATGCATGTCCTGTTGGAATTCTCTCATTGAACTATTTTATTGCCATTACATCCCCCATTTAAAAATTGTCGTACCGCAGCTTAGTGTTCATTAAGCACTTTCACAGTTATTAACTGCGAGGTTTCTTAGTAGATTCACCATGTTTGCATTCCTGTGTCATAAAGCTAACACAATGAGTCATAGGGAAGTACCAAAAAACCTACATCGTACCATTAATTGAATCTAGTCACTTTCTGCATGGCCTTGCTTTGTAGTCACCAGGCTGAGGAAGGAGTAATTCAGGATTTTCGCTACACCCAACCAGAGATTGCAACATTTTATTGCAATCTCGCATTAGTTTCGCGTACAGTTTGCCATAATTTGCGATATATGCACAGATTGTATTAAGTTAACGGCAGGCCCTTGCATTAGGTCTCCGGTCACGAGAAAATAAGAACTGGTTATGTGTTAGTGGCTACATTTAATCTAATTTTACACTCCCCCATCGAGGCATCGAGGAGTGAAATGCTGTATACTTCGACAACCTCAGCAACCATACAAATACCAAAGGCAGGAATTGAACCCGGACCCTCCACTGTTAGCACATCTTAACTGACGCGCTAACCATCTGGACTATTTACCAGACGAGGAACGATGCGACCAAAGGCAATCATAATCCACGTTTCATGCTATGCGGATGTGACAAGTGGAAGGGCAACAGGGATAGCAATGAGTGATACGAGTGGAATAAGCACCATGCATATTTGTGTCCTTTTCCGTTATCAAGCTTAATGGAATCGGGAAGATTGTGTGGGTTAAAGTTATATTGCTGTACACGATTCATATACTTGTTCTAGGAGATTCGTTTGGATGTAGGTATTGATCGAAACCAAATAAACCGACTTAATGCAATGAGCTGTATTAACAAGTATGACATTCTCTGATCGGTTTGAATGCGAGATTTGATACAAAATGCTTAATACAAAGAATGTCACACAGAATTGTTTTGGGTGTAGTATTTAGTATTTGCACTAGGAATTACATACCCTCCCCGACGAACTATTGAAGGTGTTCATAAAGGAATTTCGAGAAGAATTTCTGGAGAAATCTCTGGAGGAGATTGTAAAAAATTTCCCGAAGAAATTTTTGGAAGAACCTTAGGTGAATCTTCTCATGGTACTCTTGATGGAATTCTTAACAGCAGACATACAATACAAATTATGCCTATTTCCAATAGTGCACGAGACTGCTAATATTCAACAAAGGTATTGTTCGTCACCCAACGACAAAATGTTTTAAAAATAATTTAGAACCGCACCGATCCGAGCCGTTAAAAAATTTCGTCCACGTCGCCACCGCACAATGGTCGGATTCGTCAAATTTCACGACATAAATCGATAACTCGAAAAACATCAGCGCTAGAGTTTTGACGTCTTCAGAAGAAATGATCTACAAGAAGAGATCTATCTTAGGTGTAAGTTGTCATTAGGGTGGCCCTTCGGTGAATTTTTTTTGGAAATGTATTTTTTTACCCTTTTGAGTTAGGAGTTCATATAATTCTACAAAGTTGTAGAAAATTTAATTCTGAGCAGTTTTGCTTAATAAACATTTATTTTATCTCATATAGGTGATATTTTATGACAAAATTACTAAATTTAGATAGGGTGGTCCCGAAAAAAATAGTTTTTAGCTTCCACTTTCATCAATTCAGAATATTTTCAAAAACTGTCTTTGCATCGCTTCAAGGTCTTTGGATGGCGCATCTTTTGGTTATATAAGATGGTTGATAGCTTCATTTTCAAGCATATTATAAGCGTTTTTTCATGAAAAAGTGATATTTTTCTGAGCATTCTACTGCAGCTAGTAGCAAATATTAGCAAAAATTTCAATCGTAATCTGAAAGTATACATGCGGGCCCATCAAATCCATGGTATTTCATTTGTCCATGTTTGTCCACTTTTGTTTGATAATCATATTAGTTTTTGTATGAAAAATCAGCTATTCGATGGGAAACACATATACCATATCTCTGATTTTCGCAATATTTGGTAAAATCATTCTTTTTCGAAAATAAATAAACTCACTTTTTAATTTTGTCCGATTGTTCGTCCGGTCGAAAAAATCAACATTTTTGAAAAAATATTTTTTTAAGACATAATTTTTGAACTACTGGACCAAATACCAATGTTCATGGAATCTCATGTAGTCATCGGCGACACTCACTTAGAAACTGTGAAAATGAAATTATTCCGAGAATTATCCATGAAAAACCAACTTAAATTTTATGATTTTGTATTTCGCCACAGAAGTAGCGCTCTTAAGCATTTATTTCATGAAAAAAATGTCAAAATGATTTTTTCGACTTCTTTTTTATACGAGTTGATTTAAATATTTGAGATAAAGTACGATTCTTTGTGGGCTTTGTGGCCGTGCGGTTTGCGCCGTCAATAGTCTAGAGGCATGGACTATGGAGTGTGGGCTCGATTTCCGCCTCGGTAAGAAGGAAACTTTTCGTGATCGAAAAATTCTCCACCAGTCCACTGGGTATTATGTGTCCTGTCAGTTGTCTAGGTGTTAAGTGTTCAGTCTGTACGATCCCTGGTCGAAGACGGTGTTCTTGTCTTTTATTCTACCAAATATTGCGAAAATCCAAAAGATGATATATGTGTTTCACCCTAGTTTTTCGTACAAAAATAATACTATCATCAAACAAAAGTGGACAAAGATGGACAAATGAAACACCATGGATTTGATGGGCCTGCATGTATACTTTCAGATAACGATTGAAATTTTTGCTAATATTTGCTACTAGCTGCAGTAGAATGCTCAGAAAAATATCACTTTTTCATGAAAAAACGCTTATAATATGCTTGAAAATGAAGCTATCAACCATCTTATGTAACCAAAAGATGCGCCATCCAAAGACCTTGAAGCGATGCTAAGACAGTTTTTGAAAATATTCTGAATTGATGAAAGTGGAAGCTAAAAACTATATGTTCGGGACCACTCTATCTAAATTTAGCAATTTTGTCATAAAACATCACCTATATGAGATAAAATAAATGTTTATTAAGCAAAATGCTTAAAATTAAATTCTCTACAACTTTGTAGAACTATATGAACTCCTAATTCAAAAGGGTAAAAAAATACATTTCCAAAAAAATTTCACCGGAGGGCCACCCTAATGACAACTTACACCAAAAATAGATCTCTTCTTATAGATCATTTCTTCTGAAGACGTCAAAACTCTAACACTGATGGTTTTCGAGTTATTGATTTATGTCGTGAAATTTGACGAATCCGACCATTGTGACCGGCTCAAAGTATATCGGCGCACAGGCCTAACATTAGCCCAGTGATTGAGGATTAGTTTGAAAAGGTGAGTGCAATGTATATTTGTAATATATTTCCCAGTAAAAATGACATCTTTTAGTTTTACAAACCGACAAGTTTCATTATATAAAATATGAGCCAATTAATCCTGCCTGGTACTGTCCCACGAACTCTCTTGCAATTGGGCCTTGCCTAACTTTCTGTGAAAACAAAATCAGTGATACATGAAACTTTGATAATATGTTTGTGTGACGATGAATTTGTTCAGCAAATGTTCAATATGTTATATCTGTATGTGGCATGTGTATAACACATGTCATCATACCCTTTAATAATTTCTCATACTTTCGATCGATGCACAACGAACGCTCAAAGCCGTTCGTTGACATGACTGATGTCTCAGCAATTCTAGTCTGAGACCTCAAATTACAATGCACACAGTTCAGTGCATTCTCCAATTAACTTGCTTCGACTGTCTCCCGCAGGCAAATATGTATTTCAAAGGTGTTAATAAATTCATTATCAATTCGAACGTTAAGCCGAAAACAAGTGAGTTATTTCCGATGACAACCAGAGATTGGTAAATCTACCACAGTATGCCTGTGCTGGAATTATGAAAATCAGATATTAATTGATAAACCCACATATTAAATTTGACCAGTCTTTTTGCCCTATCGTGTAAGTTTCTCAGTGTAAAAAACATAACATAACAGTGTAAATTTCTCAGTCAGGGGGGGGGAAATGCTTATCTAATCTTCCGGTCAATGTCATCATATAGTGCATATACTCCTGTATATATACTATTGTGATGCATCACCAGTGCTACGATGTGCACGTATTACCTGGCAATCTAACTGCATTGATTGTCTGCCTTTTCAGAATTCCCAATAAAATTCCGTTGAAATATCACAAATGATGGTAATTGTTTGTGGAAAGGGAAAGAAAAGTGCAGTGGGTACTGGCCAAGTTCCCCTGGCGGTGCTAAAATGATAAGCGGAACAATGCCTAATTTCATTTAAATCTTTTAGTATCATTAGTGATTAGCACACGTTATTATTTTATGTGGGGGGCAAGCATGGAACATATTTTTCAACGCGGGTGTCAGGCGGCTGACCATGCTCGACCAAAATAGTAAAATTTAGCTAGAATATTTTAATTTTGTTTGATTGTTTGCTATTGAATTTTATATCAGAAATCGCGAAAATACTTGAAATAAAACTTTGTAAAAAGTTTAGAATAATTATCTTTAAAAGGCATGGTTTGATTTTTGTATTCGATGAACCTAGAAGAATCGTTTTGCTCACTGAGCAGAAAGTACAAATTTGGTAAATTTAGATTTGTTCAACGGATATTTGTTGATAGATTGAGGTTAAGAAATCGTCTGTAAATTATTTAAAGAATAAACTGTAAATAAAATTGATATTAGCATACTCTTTCGACAGCCGGCTGGCAAGAGTTTAAATAAAACAGGTAAACAACATAGTCTGTGGGTCGAATTGCCAGCTTGAGGCAAACCTCCATGACCTACCTTACCCTACCTAACCACCAACTCCGTAGAACTTATGAGGGCGTCGCCAAGTCGGGGGCCTCTCGTTAAGTAAGTTCTACATCAACATTTCCTTTCCTATCCCTAGTTACGGTAAAGATGGGCGTGGCCGGGAGTAGTAATCCTCATGCTTATGCCATTGTTATCTTAGATTGGAATCAAGGGTAACTCCCCACCTTGATTTCCGATAGCAATCTGGATAAGGATTCCATAAGAAACATGAGTATCACTAGTGTCCAATCTACGAAGTATACCGTAACAACGCTAACGCTAACGCTAACGCTATCGTGTAAGTTTCTCAGTCATTTTATTGATTTTATTTCGAAAACCTTCGTTCGTCACCTTCAATAACAACTAAAATTTCTTCCATCCTTGAAAGAATAAATTCGCCCAAAAATCTGTTAGCCATCGTCATCGTTTAAATCGCTTGGGATTTTGGACAACAATTACGAAGTCGGCGAACGCTTTGCCCCTCAAGCGCCCATTAACTCAATCTCCCAGAGCATCAATGCGCACGTTTTCAAATTATCCTTCTAACAAAGGTGCTAAAATGATTTAATGGTGATGAATGGGAGTTTTTTTTTCTTGACTGCTGCTGCTGCGATCACCACATGCCATGCACGCGGTGGATCGAGTGAATCACAAGATCATCAAATCAACATCATCGCGGTCTGACCGCAATTCCACTCAAGATCGTACTTTCGCTTTCATTTCCATATGAATCGAATTTGGTGGGTTGTCGGTGTGTGGGGAAGTGGCGACCCGGCTGAAGAGTTTTCTGAAGCATGTGTGAACTAGTAAACTTGTTTGGAATTAGCTCTTTACCGCGGGAGAGTTGTTAGACCGCTTATTAGGGGATATTTTTTTCGAATGATTTTTTGTTGGCATCCGATTACCTAATATTTTATCCTATATTTATTATACAACAATTGGAAAGGAAGAGTTTACATCAATGGTTTCTTCTGCTACCTTCCTTTTATTGTTATGGTTATTATGAATTTGTATTGTACTGAAGAAAGCTTTTCACGGAAAGTAGAATATGTAGATCTTAGAATCCGTGATATTTGGTCTTCTTCTTTAATGGGTATACATTTCAACTTGAACTTGATCTGGTTTTCATTTTAATGTTCTTTTGGAATTCCTACAGTTATTAATTGAAAGCTTTTCTATTCCTGCTTTGTGTGGCAATTTGCACCTTAAGCAGAGAATGTTTTCCATCCGAAAGCATTCTAGACTTAACCACAAATTCGAACTTCTTCAAATTGGCAATCCTACGCCTTTGTTCGTAGGCTAACTGAAGTTCCTAATATTTGGTAGGGGAAGATTTAATAAGCACTGTGACCGGAAAAAACTAATTGTGCCATGATTGTTTGAATTGGAATAAAAATTGAATTGAAAATAGAATGAAACATATCGAAAGGACTGATCGAGCATCCATAGGATCTAATAGGAATATGCTAATCAACATAATTCTGGACTTTTCCCATAATATAAAACAAATGTGACAAAATTCAAGCGCCACGACTCATAAACAGTGTCAATTGCGATCATTCGAACGTAGGATTATCTCCATACAGATCCCATCGGAACGATTACATAATATTCAAGAAAAACAGCAAGCAGTAACAACGCTTCCACTATTCCAAGTTCAGTCCCCTTGTTGTCCATCTGCGGCTGTTTTACGACGACGACCCAGTGACTGATGAACTCGATAATAAAGATCACTTTGCTTGAATGGAACGCTCGTAATGGGCTCTTCTTGAAGCTGTAACACCCTCCAGTATCGGTATGAGTAAACCCACTTCGACTGGAGGTGATTGTATAAACTTATCTCCCAAGGTACTTAAATTGCGTCACATGCCTCCAGCTATAAACAGATTCAAATCAATAATTAAGGCTTTAGTACTTTTTTATTTGATTTTTTATAGTGAATGGACATTGTTGTTTTAATATATCTGAAACTAGGGTAAAAACAAGGTCGGTAAAGATCTACCTCGAATAATTTATTCATTCACCTAATTTTTCGAACTTTTTTATTTGACTTAAACCATTAATGAATATATTCATTTTTTTTTTTAGTTTGAGTTGATATTGTTGTACATGCCCAAATCTTTTCTTAAATGAGCTTTAAACAAACAGTTGAACATAAAAAGATACAAACAATGTAGAATTCTAATCGACTAATTAAACAACTTATCACGATCAAGAATATTGGACGAGATGCCATTGAAATCGAACTAGAATGTTTAAAGCACACAAAATAAAAGTATTATCTCGATTTTTATATTTCAGTCCTGTGTAGCAGTAATACGAAAGCTGTCGCTCTCAGAGTGAGCCATGCTTTCCATGAAAATCTTTTTTTTTTCTTTTATTTTGAATGCGATCTGAGTGTTGTCATCATGGGTCATTTGGCATACAGTCATTTGGCACAAGGTCATTTGACATAAGGTCATTTGGCACAATGCCCATTTGGGATAACGGACATGTGGCATTATTTTGGACTACAACAGAAAAGTGGGTCATTTGGAACTCTGAAATCATGAAGTTTGATGTGTCGCATGATGGGTTTGGGACTGGCCTTTCAACCGGTACTCGGTAAATCCATGTACCGGTTCTAATCGGTTCAAATATGACCCAGGAAGTGCAAAATTACCATATATTGACATAACTTTTGAAAACATGAAGTTTGATGTGTCGCATGATGGTATTCGTCTGTTTCCGTGAAGTGACCCCGTAACAGGTTCCGTCATCCGTACATCCTGATCAGTTTTTTTTGCGGAAGTCCTTCGCTCCGAAAAGTTTCTCTTTTTCGGTCGGTCGTATGGTTCGATGTCATGCGCTAAGGGTGGGTCTCCTATCTGGCCGCTAGTGAAATTTGAACGTTAATAGAGCCTTCATCTTTCAATGGATTTTGGAGATATTTATATCAATGGACTCGGAACTCTCCAGCAATTTGTCAATTTCATTGAAACTTTTGATTATTTTTAAAAAACTATTGAAAATTTAAATTCTTATCTTACTCAATCGAAATATTGGAACTCAGTAAAAATATTATAACTAACATAGCGCATAATTTCTGTTGGAGGATCCACGTTGGTAGCGGTCCCAGCATCGATGAGTGTGGTTTCTACATCTGTTCAGCGGCAAACTATCGAGCGGCTATCGTCGAAGCCAGCGACACTCCAATGAATTTTCTAGCATGATTCTGGATCTGATTTTGTTGCAGTTAATTGGGAAAGTAAAATTATTTTTAGAAAATCGGTTCTTTTCAGTACCTCCATTTTTTAGAAGAAATTGTTGAGCCCGTTACAAATGTTCATCATAGTGCAAATCATCATCGCTTGGCGACAGCAGAAATTTGACATCGGCAGCAGGATCACAAGCGTGCATCGGACTATTGAGTAGATGCTGTTGGTGGTTCGGAAGGCGCATTATTGGAAATTATTCGGTTCTTCTTAGGACCAACATTCTATACACTGCCCATATTCGCATAAGCGTTCCATGTCAGTTTTCTTTAACTTGAATTTTTCAAACTCGTTTTACATGGAGAAATAAAATAAAATCTAATAAATTGATAAAACCAGCAATTTTGGTTACTGTTAGTAACTGAACAGACGCATTATGGAAAATAATTCGGTTCTTTCCAGAACCACAATTTTATAGAAGAGAAGGTTAAAACAAGATAAATTTTCTTCAAAGTGCAAATCTTAATCGCTCCGTGACGGCAGAAAGTTTTCGTCGGTAGCAGAATCACGAGCGCACGCGATAGGCTGCAAAAATTGATTCGACTGCAGAAATGTACTACATTGCGCTGCTGCCATGACTGCCACAGACGCCCTTAGGTCACTAACAACAGGAAAATCAAATCAGTATCTCGAGATAAATGTTCACATTACTGATAATGATGTCTTCTTCTTCTTCTGATTCTATGGCTCTACATTCCAACTGGAACTTTGCCTGCTTAGTATTATATTAGTAATTCCTCAGTTATTAATTGAAGGTTTTTTTATGGAATCTATGACAAAAGGTCGAAGGACAAAAGGTCGAAAGACAAAAGGTCGAAGGACAAAAGGTCGAAAGGACAAAAGGTCGAAGGGACAAAAGGTCGACGGGACGAAATGTCGAAATGACAAAAGGTCCCTTCATGTTTGAGTGTTAGTTAAAATGATTCGTACGGTTGAATCACCGAATAATGTGCATAATGTAAACTGTTATGTAAGGCTTAAGGCCAGTCTTTGTGTACATGCTTCAGTGTTTATTCCTTATTCAAAACCAATAACCGAGAACTAATCAAAATCATGCAATGCTCGCCCTGGCTGCTGAATATTCACTGTAAATTGGTTAAAGAACTGCCCATGAAATTAAGAAGGAGAAATCTCTGGGAAATGTAATAAGCTGGATTTTTTTTTCAGAAACATGTTTTCAAACTTGTCGTATATTTAATATTTTTCATGTATACAGAATTATAGATTTTTAAATTTTGTCCATTCGACATTTTATCCATTCGACTTTTTGTCCCTTCGACCTTTTGTCCCGTCGACGTTTTGTCCCCTCGACCTTTTGTCCCATCGACCTTTTGTCTCTTCGACCTTTTGTCCGTCGACCTTTTGTCCTTCGACCTTTTGTCTTTCGACATTATGTCCCAAAGCCTTTTTATGCCCATCATTGCATGAATAAGTATCTTGTTTGGCCAGTACAATGGATACACTATG
The DNA here is from genome assembly GCF_024139115.2 of Armigeres subalbatus. Classification (NCBI taxonomy): domain Eukaryota; kingdom Metazoa; phylum Arthropoda; class Insecta; order Diptera; family Culicidae; genus Armigeres; species Armigeres subalbatus. The sequence continues at coordinate 260,167,993 of NC_085140.1, read as the reverse complement.
CCCAGGGAGTCAATAATGTTTCCCACTCGAAAACATCCTAGACCGGACCGAGAATCGAACTCGCCATCACCGTATTGAAAATCCTATGCCTTTGCTCGCCAGGCTAACTGGAGAACCCTGATAATGATGTCATCCATGAGAATAAATTTCTGCAACATCTACCTCCATCGCGAGCTTGTGATGTTGCTACGGACGGTAACTTTCTGCCGTCAATAAAGGGGTAAAGCGGGCCGCCGGTTGATTTAAAGTCCTATAATAAACATTTGCACCGGATGTATTAGTTATGATGCTGCAAATTCCAAGAACCACTGTTTTTTTGGATGCTGTGGAGGTTATGGGATAGTACCAGCTAAGGATCTCAGAAGAGATTTCGGGACGATTCCGGTGGCTGAACCGGAATTATACGCACGTCCTCCAGGTGCCAAATCTTCTTCAACTCCTCCACCAAATCGTGGTACTTCGTTATCTTGTTGGAGAATGTTGTTTGGACATTATGGTCTAGCGGTACAGCAATGTCGACAAGGGTTACCCGCTTTATCCTTTTGTCGTAGACCACAATATTGGGCCGATTGGCACGAATGAGGACATCCGTTACGATCTCGCGATCCCAGTACAGCTTCACGAAACTATTTTCTAGAACCGAGTTAGGCACATATTTGGTTAACCAATTTGTGATTTAAAGCAAGCTGTTGGTGCATAATCTTGGCTACTTCGTTATGGCGGCGACCGAGATAGTTTACAATGTTATGAAAACTCATATGTGAATATGTACGTTATGTGGAAGATATTGATTTGGAAAATGTATTGGAGGTAACCACTTTCCCTTCGATGGGACTCGAACCCATGACCCTACAGTACGCTAGACTGGTGCTTTAACCAACTAAGCTACGAAGGACCTCCGTCGGCCTTCGCAACCTAGCGGCTACTGAACGAGCTCGAGATTCCCAAATTAGACGCATAGTCAAATCACTCGCAATCCATTTATCAAGCCAATACTTCCACATGTGTATTGTACACGTCCACATTAGAGGAGCGTGAGTATTTAGAATGTCTGGCGGCTATACACATTCTTCATCAGCAACGGTACTGATCAAGAGGTTGTGTAAGCTATTTGAGTCAAATCACTCGCAATCCATTTATCAAGCCAATATATTGTACACGTCCACAATCCCCGGAAATAGGCAATTACCTTTGATTGAACTGAACTTGAGTTGCGTGCTCTTGCCTACGCAATGCGGTCGGTCGTCAAGCTCAGACCCGACCGCATTGCGTAGGCAAGAGCACGCAACTCAAGTTCAGTTCAATCAAAGGTAATTGCCTATTTCCGGGGATTGTGGACGTGTACAATATATTGGCTTGATAAATGGATTGCGAGTGATTTGACTATGCGTCCAATTTGGGAAGCTCGAGCTCGTTCAGTAACCGCTAGGTTGCGACGGCCGACGGAGGTCCTTCGTAGCTTAGTTGGTTAAAGCACCAGTCTAACGTACTGTAGGGTCATGGGTTCGAGTCCCATCGAAGGGAAAGTGGTTACCTCCAATACATTTTCCTTATCAATATCTTCCACATAACGTACATATTCACATATGAGTTTTCATAACATTGTAAATTAACGTCCAAGTCGGGTGGTTTAATCCCCGGAAATAGGCAATTACCTTTGATTGAACTGACCGAGATAGACTAAACACTGGGACACGATATGCTGGATCGTCTCTCCTCTGAATTGGACTTCCTGCAGTGGTATGTAGTGCCGATAATTCTTTGTCGCAATTACCCGGTCCTGGATGGCTTGGCTACCATGAATCCTTCTGTTTCTGAGAAGAGTTCAGCCCGCACCAGTCACGCATTCAACGCCATTTTGTTGATATGTTCAGTTCCAGTTGATGGGGGTGCGTCCCATGCAACTTCTTCTGCTTCCACAATGCGATCATCTCGTCGACAGTTTTAATGTCGCAATTCAGCTGATAGTCCTCCTGCGCCAGATGCAAGGCACTTAATCTGTGCGTGGTCATCTTAATACACAGCACGATAGATTTCGTGGCGGTTCTGGCTTTCCACGAAGTATCTTCGTAACTGCTGTCTCTAGGAAACACATAGTGTCTCTCTCTATATCGGTGACGCCGCTTCTTCCTACTGTACGTAGTAGGGTGACTCTCTCAATGAACGATTTTGGATGGCGCATGCGATGCTTACACAACAAAAAATAATTAAATTTACATGGCCTGTATGTAATAATAAATTAATTGAATTGATAATTTGATTGAATATTCAGTAGAATGTTATAATTGCTGTGATAATAAATTGATTGAAATTGAATCAGATTAAAAATTGAGTGTAATATAATGCACATAATAAGAGCATCGAAAAACGCATGAATTTAAATTTTATTCCACATGATTTTACAGTACAATGTATTTTTCAACAGCTTGTTCAAAAATAAATGGATATCTCTTTAAATTTTCAGCAAATATCGATTTAATTTTCAATCATCGTGTAAAATGACAGCAACATAAGAAAAAAGTAATGGTGTATACCGCGAGTGCACTTCAGTTTTCCTCACTCAGTGACGTGGTGCAACATTTTTTTTTGTTACAGCAAGATTTAATAGTTATAGAGTTTTGAATGTACAATTCCGGAGTGTTGATTACGATGCAATCATTTGGACTTGTTCGGAAGGCATCTGTGTCAGTCTCACCGTGTTTCTCGCAGTTCGGTTTTGTCTTGTGATTCCTTGGAGCAAAGTGTCAAGTCAATGGCAGAACAAATGACCAAACACTTGAGTACCGGACAACCAGTATTGTGCCTGTTCTGATTTGTCAAAATTTAAATAAGAGGCTGATACTACTGGCATTATTAAGACCTGCCTCGTGTAATTGTATAAATAAAAAGTTATAAAACTCGATTCCATACTATTTCATTTAAATAATACTGTCGCAATTATCTTTAGTTACCATTCAATTGAACTGATATTCATGTGCTTTGAAGTATATTTATGTTTCTATATTTTCACCCAGGAATATTAAAAAGGCAGGATCACCGTCTTCGTCCATAAGTCACACAGACTAAATACTTAACGCCTAAGCATTACACAACGAACAGGACTACATAATACCAAATGGGTCAGCAGAGAAGTTTCCGCTTTGCAGAAAAGGTTTCTCCTTACTGGGTTGGAAATCGAACCCACACTCAACGGCATGCAAATGCGCTTAGACAACTGACGCCGTTAACCACACGGCACGGCCACGAAGCCCACATAAAACTCTTAGGAAGGGCGATATAATATACAGTTTTCCGTTTGAAAATTGTGATTTTGCGTTCCATTCCATTCCGTCAATAAAATAGACTATCTCGAAGAAAAAAATTGTATCCCTCATATTGCCCTTTATTATTCCAGACCAATACATATTTCAAAACGACATAATAGCCAAAATTTGCATTTATCAGTTCTTCATCTATATGGAATGATTACTGTTACGTCCTTTCCAAATGTTGACCTAAATCGTCCATTTGAATCCATAGATTTTTCTACCAAATCTACAAAAAAAAACACAGAAATTACATCATCGTTTAAAATTACACCATCGTGTAAAATTGCAAAGATTCAATTGAAACTACATGTCATGTAATTTTACATGACTACATTTTCAATCAGTGTAAATTTAATATCTGACTCATTTTTGCGTTTATTTTCATGCTCCAAATATGTGCATGAAAATAAACGTAAATTTACAGGAAAATTAATACTGTGTAGTGAACACCATTATTATTATTATTATTATTATTTAATCCAACTAAGGCTGAAGTGGCCTCTGCTGTTGCTGCACGTTGTCAACCACGCAGTGAACAGAGGATCCGCAAATTGTTTTCCATCTAATCGCTGCGCACCTTGCCTTCTCGTATCTGTCGGATCACTATCGAGAACCACTTTCACCGGGTTATTCTTAGATTACTTATTGAACACTATTTTCAATTTATAAATTGCCCAGACTGATTATTAGACTTAATCCTATATTAAAAAACCAATTTGCTAACATTGAAGTCGAATAAATAACTTCATCGAATAGTCTGCAACATAAATCTAATGGATCCATACCAGTTGGCGATTATTTTTAAGGATGTAATTACAATCGATGTTGCACGTTATGACGGCGAAAATAAACATCTTTTAAGCATCACTTGACGGCCTGATAATGGTTGCAAGTCAATCAAAGCACAACGATTTTGGTATGGAGCAAAGTTGGCTGAACCGTTCCATGGCAAGCGGGTCTTACGCTAGTTGATGAAGTGTTTCTGTATTATCACAATGCGGTCGATGTGAACTGAATTATACGGATCCCAGATGCTACGAACTAATGCACAATACAACGATTTGAGAGCATGAATATTATCGAATTGTGCTGAGCTACGTCGTAAGAATCCAAGAATAGTGTTAGCCTTAGCGATGGTAACTGAGACATTCTCAGTGAAACAAAGATTCCAAGGTCTTTGATAGCTGTAACTCTCTGAAGTGCTGTGTGACTCTGCCAATACAAGCCGTAGCGTGCATTCCGGGCGCCCTTGGGGAAATCTGTTTTGGGCGCCCCACTATTACTAAAGAAACAATGTTCAATATTGACGTAGGACTTACGTCTTTCTATACTGAGTGTCATTTCAATATTTCGGAATCGAGAGCGTTACGCTGACATGGAAAATTTGGGATGTGAATAGCGTCCATCAAAAACTGCCTAATTCAAAGATTACGAGTACACGCTTCATATTAAATATGAATTATAAATTTAATAATTGATATGACTCGAAAATCTGATTACAATAGGTAAAACTTGGTTCGAATGCAAAACAATGGATTCGAAAACCTATACGAAAGAGGGGGCCGAATGTTTTTTTTGCTTCTTTTCATCACCACATTCTGTTTGATGCAGTTGCCAGCAAGAGAGCTGCCGGTAGCCCGGTGGCATCTCTATCTCACACAATAGGTTTGTTTTGCAGCCAACATTGCGCGACCGTATCCCACTGACAGTTCTGTATCCTAATGAGAATCATATGTGATGTTTGTAAACAAAACACATACTATCATGAATTTTACACTGAGATGTTGGCTGCAAAAATATGGCGTCGTGCCACCGACCTGGCTGCCGGTGGGTATGCGAATATGCATTAAAGAAGAGGATACAATTTTTGTTTTCATTCTATGCTTGAGTCAGAACCAGTGCCTTCGCGTTTGGAGCTGCCTAAGGCTGTAAAGTGAACCATTCCACCGATTCGTTTAACTTTTAGTTAAAATTTGGAAGTTCGATGGTTATTTTCCCATCGTGGTTAAAATTTTACCCCGAAGCCGACCTATTTGAGTTTTGACAGATTGATTGTTTCATGATTGATTCACATTGGCGTAAATAAGGGGGGGGCTAGGGGGGCTTAGCCTGTGCACCCAACAAGCGGTTGTTAGATTTTCCAACAATTCTGTGTAAGAATCTACCAAAACATGTATAAGAACTGGGCATATGCGAAATTGATAGATGCTCATGCAAATATTGTATAAAAATCTAACAATTTTGTAAGCTTTTCTTACATTTTTTGTATAAATATCCAACAATTTCGAATATGCCCAGTTTTTATACAGGTTTTGATAAATTCTTATACAGAATTGTTAGAAAATCTAACAACCGCCGGTTGGGTGTGGGGGATACCACAAAACAGATAGACATCAGAGAACAAACTGCAAGTTTCAAAGTAGGCCCTTCGTGTATCAAAAATCGACGAACGGCACTCCCGTATATCCAAGACAAAGGAAAGAGACAGAAAAGCATGCGATGCTGCTCTGTCTTATGCGCGTTGTTCTGTAAAGCTTGACTTCCACCGCTAGATTCGCTAGCGTTTCAAAATCATGGAAGGACCACATTCCACAGCAAAGATGCCTATAATCCGATGAATTTTGTTTCAATGGTTTGACACAAATGAACCCCATACAGAACACTAACAATAGGACTCTCGATTTGGCCCTGGTGAATGACAGGACGTTACCAGTCTGCTGCGTTTCTGAAGTAGTGAAACTTCTGGTTGTTGCCGATATCGCTCATCCACCAATTGAGGTCGGTAGGTATAGTAATGGATTTACCGCTTCAATTTGAACAATCTCTTGATAGGGTTCAGTTTGATTTTCTACGTGCCGATTATGATCTTCTAGCATCGGCGCTTCCTAGATTCCGATCGGGATCTGGATGATATTATCGGCATATTCAACCGCCAAATTCAGCGTGTGATTGAGCTCCATGTACCACTCAAGCGACCGCCGCTGAAACCTCCATGGACAAACAGATATCTCCGTAAGCTGAGAAGATGTAAGCAGTCTGCCCTTCGAAAGTACAGACATAATCTTACTCCGCACTCCAAGCGTTGTTTTGTGTTGGCTAGCAACAAATATACTACACCCAACCAGGGGATGGCAGATTTTAATAAAGTTCTGCATAAGAACCTTACAGAAACTGTATAATAATTGGGCATATACAATTCTGTAAGCTTTTCATACAAATATTGTATTAAACTAATACAGATTTGTATTATTTTAATACAATATTTGTATAAAAAGCTTACAGAATTGTATATGCCCAGATTTTATACAATAATTGTCAGATTTGTTTTTTGGGTGTAGCTTTAACCGTTTATCATATGCAAGGTATATTGATCGTACGCAGAGGAGTCTGCGATTACATTACAAGAAGGCTTTTACGAATGCAGTACTCGGCCCATCTCAAGTAGACGAAGCCCTCCGAGATACTTCGTTGGATCGTTTCGATTTTGGAATTTTTGAAATTTCCGAAGAACAAGTACTACAGGCACTCCGAAAAGCTCAAGTACTCCACAACACCCAGACCGGATGGCATTCCATCGTCTCTGCTTAAAAAGTGCTCGTCTGCTTTACTGGTACCATTAGCGAAATTATTCAACCGTTCCATTCAGAGGGCGACCTTTCCCATCGCGTGGAAAACGTCATTGCTATCTCCAACCTACAAGAAGGGAAACAGATGTGACAATGCGAACTATAGGGGTATAACATCGTTAAGCGCCTGTTCGAAAGTTTTCGAAATAATCATGAACAAAGCTCTCTTCAGTACCTGCAAGGCTTACATCTCTACTGCTCAACATGGGTTCTTTTTAAAACGGTCAGTGACTACTAACCTTGTCGAGTTCTCATCTTTGTGCATCCGCTCAATGGATGCAGGTAAACAAGTTGACATGGTATATACAGATTTTAAGTCTGCGTTTGATCGCTGCATTCTCCTTCAAACAAACTTGGAAAACTCTGAATGTCGCCTGGACTTGTGAGCTGGTTTAAATCTTACCAATCAGACCGGTGTATGAAAGTGCGGATTGGTTCGGAGTATTCAGATACCTTCCATATCGCTTCAGAAGTGCCACAGGGGAGTAATTTAGGACCATTGCTTTTTCCGTTATTCATCAACGATGCAGGTTTGTATTGCCTCGCGAGTGTTGCGTATGCGAGTGTTTTATGCGGATGATGTTAAAATGTACATGGTCGTTACAAGCAGAGATGATTGTCTGGAATTGCAGACTACCTTGGATTCTTTTGAGAGCTGGAGCAAACGGAATGGTTACTTTCTGTATATTGCGGCGCCCGATTATATTCGACTACTCTTTGTCTGGCGAAGTACTTCAGCGAAAAAGTGAAGTTAAAGATCTCGGTGTAATAATGGATAAGGAGCTGACATTTCGGTCTCACTATGAAGATGTGATTTCGAGGGCGCACAAGCAGCTTGGTTTTATCTTCAAGATATCCAATGATTTTCGTGATCCTCTCTGCCTCAAATCACTCTACTGTGCTTTAGTTCGTGGCATTTTGGAATCAGCCGTACTGGTCTGGTGCCCATACAACAAGAATTGGATTGACCGTATTGAGGCTGTTTAGAGAAAATTTGTTCGACTGGCACTCCGGAACCTTCCCTGGCGTGATCCTGTGCGTATTCCTCCTTATGAACATCGATGCAACTTAATTGGCCTGGCATCGCTGGAAAGCAGGAGATCTGTAATGCAAGTCGCTTTTATCGGTAAAGTGCTGACAAGTAAGTTCGATGCTCCAGCTATTCTTTCTGAGATGAATATTTATGTCCCGGAGAGATCCTTGAGCCGGCGAAACTTTCTGCTGACGGACGCTCGCAACACCCGATATGGATAACATGACCCCATTAGGTTTATGGTATCCAGGTTCAATGAAAGGTTCCAGCAATTCGACTTTGTTACCTAGACTAGGTTAACGTATACTGATCATGAATGTTTTGTGTTATTTGTATAATGATCCTTCTGACAACATTATTGGCTTAACTGTTTGTTTGTTTTTAATGACGATATATTTTGACTGATTCCATGATTTATCATACCGAATATTTTTTGTAATTTAATTTGGTTTAGTTTTGAATTCCTGGAGGATTCTATTCGGAAACTCTAGAAGATTTTCATTGGAATCGCTCGAACATTCCCATTCGAAACCCTGATACACTCTCGTCAGAATCCCTGGAGGATTCCCGTAAACAACCCTGGAACATTCCCGTCGAAATCACTAAAGGATTCTCATCGACATTCTTGGAGGATTCCCGTTGGAATCCCTGCAGGAATGTTGCATTTTTTTATTTGAGATAGATAAAATATTTATGAAATGAGAAACGCTGGGTGGACACCTTTACGTGGTGTGTTACGGGGTAAGATCTACCACGGTTACATTGCCAGCTACTGTCAAAACCTGATCCAACGAATACCTTTCTCATTATCCAACTCTGTGGTACTTATGAGGGTGTCGCTAAGTCGATCATCACTTCCTTCCTTTCCCTAGTTACGGTGAAGATGGGCGTGGCCAGGAGTAGTAATCCTCATGCTTTTGTTATTTTTGTTTAAGACTGGAATCAAGGACCACTTCCCTTCTTGATTTCTGATAGCATTCTAGATAATGATTTCAAAAGTTAAACATGAGTATGACTAGTGTCCAATCCACGAATTACATCGTAAAAATTCTAAAGTTAATGCTAATGAAAAAATATTTATGAAATATGCAAAAAAAAAATCCACTGCCTACCGGTGGGAACCTGACAGCGATCACATATTGTTCTTCCAGTGTGCGAGACAAAGCCGAGCGCTACTACACTTAGACGCAATAGCCATGCACTATCAATTTGAGTCGTTGTACCAATCATCGAATGGTAAACAAACACACTTCGATACTGTGGGATACAACAAAAAGCACGTGCTTGAGAAAAGATTGCCTTAGGTGCCTTAGTTCTATGAGGTGGTAAAATGTTTGAGAATTTTTGAAAAGAAGCTCAAATTAGATAAAATTGATGAAGGCCCCCCCTAAGCATTGGGGCTTGTTACGCCAATGGTTATTTGGAACAAAATGGATTTGGCGCAATTTTTTGCGTACAAAGTTCAACTATTGAACCATCAAATCTAACCATGCTCCGGATCAGGGTTATTTTTAACCACAGAGAAATAACCATCGAACTGTTAAATTTTAACTAAAAGTTAAACGAATCGTTGGATTGACTCACAGCCTAAAAGAAATTTATCATGGGGTATAGCCTCTCGAATCAGTTCTTTATCATGACAGCTTGAGCATGAGCATTATGACCGCACAATTCGTAGTTGCTACTCCGTGATTGACTGAACTTGCGAAATTGTACAGAGAACACAATGAAGCGGGCTTGGGATTAGATACCCTTTCTCAATGTACACGTTTCGGGAGCTCAAATATTTAAAGTCAATAACGGTGTCGGCCACGTCCTTACGGTCATATAGGAAGGGAAGGATTGTTAGTCTGACTCTCGTTGCTACTAGATACCGAGTATACCTCTGCATCTCCACGATTGTGTTGGGATAGGATATCGTTTTAGTTACAAAGGATAATTTATCTGGATTCACTTCGTCAAGCGATGCGATCTATGGGATGGGAAATAACACGCTGTTTCGCAACGAGTTAAAAGTTAAAATATGCACGCCCAGTACCATATGAGAACTGAGGAGATTCGCGTTTTGGACGACCGAACGGAAGCGCAGCACTCTGTACTCACTTGTTCGATGGCTACTGCAAACTATTCAAACTACTGAAGATCGCGCTTCTACTAGAGAAACACGGTTGGACAAGAGACAAACTTTCACTTTCTGATTTATTTACTCACCTGCGCAAAGCAGAACAAAATTACGGCGACCGGCCGATCCGCTTACTGGAGAAACACGACTCTCAGTTCTTTATCATGACAGCTTGCGAAAAAGTCGCTCACGGTATATGCTACGTATCGTATATGTATACAGATTACAAAGATGATAAGAGAGATTTTTTTATTATCTTTTGGATTCAATCCTTGGAGTTAATCGTTAAGTTTAGAGCATTCGGACTGTGCAAATTGAGGTCGGAAAGCAACTCCCATGCTCCATCTATTAATTCCCTGTGCAATGTGCAATTACGATTGTTCTAGTAAATCACGGAGTAGCATTTACGAAATGTACGGTCATCAAGCTCAAGAAAGCTTAAAAAATAGAGTTAATAGTTAAGTCTATCTTCGCTATCTTTCTCATCAGTGGGCAAAAGTCTCCGCTACTGCCCTGCGACCAATCCAACGAGGTCGATATTGCTGTCAAAGCACTGGTGCATATTTCTTTATTTACTTTTAATTCATCTCACACTAAACAGCCTCAACGAACAACATGAATATTGTATCTGTCTTTTCGATGGATTGACAAACTGGGTTGATGAATGGTTCGTGAGAACTAGAAATACTACAATAAGAGATCGGCGAAGACGCCATCTTGTTTCCAATCGAACCATCAAACACGGTTCTAATTCGATATATAATGTTGGATGTTGTTACTATGAACTCTCAATTTTTATGCGCACCAAATCCTAATAATTGAATTTAATTATATTATTCAAAATGCTGATTTTTAATTTAGAAACAATATTTATTCATAAAACAACTGTATTTTCCGCTTTTTATTAATTACAGCATTCATCCAAAATTCAACGGCGTCAGTTATCACAACAGCAGCAGTCACACATCCTTAGCGACATCCAGCAACACCAGCACCGTTTTAATCTTCACCAGGGTCAGAGGCCTTCAAACGTTCTCATTCAACCCTCGATCCAGCTGCCATTATCGCAGCAAAATATCAACCAGCGACCATTCTCCAACAACAACAATAACCCTTTCCAACCAAGTTCGCCAACATTTTTCAACAATAAACAGTTACCACCACAATCCCCACCCGCAAATTTCCGAACACCTCAATCAGGCAGACAACCACATAGCAGCTTCGGAGCACAAGTAAATAGATTCTATCTCCAACATCATACACAAACCTCATTCATACCAAATTTTTTACGAATTTTACAGCAAGACACACGACTTCCACCACCATCACTCCCACCACAACAGCCATCAACACAACAGCAAAGACCCGTCCTGAACACGCATCAACAATCTCAATCGCAGTTCTTCACCGGGCCAAAACACAATAATCAACAATTTGTTAACAGTGCCTTTCCTGTTGATAACGCGTTGAGCCCACAGCGTATTCCCGATGCACGACCTCTGAACCCATCCGTACAATCGCCGTTCCTTCAACCGCCTAATTTCCAAGCACAGCCATCTGCGACATCCCAGATCCGATTCCCATCCAACTCACAAATTCCCCAAGCCCAAGCTCTTTTCCAGGCTTCCGCCCAACCGCAATTCTCACCGGTCTCTCAGTCCTCATTCGTACAGCCAATTATTCAACAATCTTTTGATACAAACCACCTACGCTCCGAAGTTGTACCTTTAGCCCAACAACCTCTACAGACTTCCAACTTCAATCCATTCGCTCAACTGTCACAACCACAACAGCAACAGTTCAATAGTTTCCCACCTGTACAAAATGTCCCGGTTTTTCTTCAACCTCAGCACCTTAACTCCCAGCCGGGAGTATTCCCCCAAATTCAACCAGCTTCAGCTCAGGTGAACCAACATCAGCAGTCATTCCCAACTGCTGGTCAGCCCTCCTTGAACTTCCAACAGCAGCAAGAGCTTGAAAAGCGACTTAACGAGGAAAGCATTCGCATTCGAGAACTCCAAGAGAAACAAAAAATCATTCAAAAACACGAGCAATTCCTTCAGAAGCAGTACCAAAAGCAACAGGCCAAGGTTCAACAGCTGCATCAAGATTTCCTCAAAAAGCAACAGAAGATTATCCAACAGCAGCAACAAGAATATGACACCATTAGAAAAACTCCTACTTCCCCCAATCCACAAGCCCAGCCATCCGAACGAACTGTATACGACAAAACCACCAAAGCCTACCAGAAGCCAAGTGCCTCAACCGTGATCGCAAACCCAATCTCGACTACCACCGAAAACGTTCTATCCGTTATTCCAATCAAATCGAACAGCAAAAAAGACTACTCAACCATCAGCAAAACCGGCCTTGACGTTCTCCTTCAATCCAACCGACAAAATCTCTTCGAAACCATCAAATCTGAAACCTCAAAGCCAACCAAAGCTCGCCCCGCCAAGGTGAAGTCCACCAAAGCCCTTGGACGCGATGAACTCCTGAAACAGCTTAGACTTGCGTTGGCAGAACAAGGACCGCAAGAACTAGGAAATAAGAACTTCAGTGCAACGGATCTCGTGCTTCCGAACGGTGAGAAAGTCCAGGTCATTCGCACCACAGACCCAGAGATCATAAAGCGAGCTAACGTCAACTCGGAAGGTGTACTAACACAACAGCTGGACTCTCCAACCACTGCCAAACCTTTGTCGTTTGAAGAAATTGCCAAGAGTGGTCTGCTTCCTCCGGGAGCTGATTTCGAACTGCTCAAACAGTCTGAAGATGGACGGATAGAAGACATTGCCAAAATTCCACCACAAAAGAAGGTTACATTCGTATATTTGGAAGAGCAGGATGACGGCTCGTATAAGGTTCAAGGCGTTAAAGGAAGTAGCGACAAGGAAACGAAAACATCAGGTGCCGATGTTGATAATATTTTGAAGAGAATCAAGAATGGTGAAATTCAGCTGCCCCCTCCATCGAATAAGGCGGTCAAGACTCCAATCATTGTCGAGGGTCCATCAAGCACGACCACGCCACGAATTTTGCCAGTTCAGAAAGCAAACTCCGTTACCATCATCCCTCACAGCACACCACTGGAAAACCATCACCATTCGACAAACTTCGTTGCAGATCACACCATTCCAAGAACTGCCTCCTCTCCCGCTTCCACCACGTACGTCTCGACTGCGGCGCCATCTAGTCCAAGCCCCGTGTCTGCTTACTCGCCAAGCACCTACTCTGGAAGTACAATCCCTCAATCCTCAACCATTTACTCCACCGCATCACCCATCACCAACTATTTCCAAAACGATAACTCCATCCTCTACAACGGAGTGAGCTCCACCTATGCCACGACAGCATCTCCGCCAACTCCAATTACCCCAGTTTCCAGTACCACCAGCATCCCTCAATTCTCAACCCGGCCAGACAACTACATCTCGTCCTCCACCATAGCCCATCACACTGCCAGTCCGAGCAGCTACCAGCAGCAGGCCACCGGAAAGTTCGACGTTGTGCATCCAACCGTCCCCGCTCCCGTTGCTACCGTGACCACGCAGAATATCTACCAGCAGCAGCCATCGGAACACTCGCTGCCATTGATCCAACAGCAAACGCAGCCCCAGCCAACACCCCAAACTCAGCAACCGTCAACTGCCTCGGCGGCGACGTCACCCGTGACGACAAATCCCCACGAACTGCCAGCCATTCTCAAGAAAAACGGACTATTTGCAATGGCCAAATACCTCCGCCAGTCTGGTTTGGACACGATACTGAACGAAACCGGCCCGTACACGATCTTTGTGCCGACCGACAAAGCCTTCCGCAGTCTCCTGGTGCAGCTGGGAGGACCGGAGAAGGCCGAAGAGAAGTTTAAGAACAATCCCCGGCTGCTGAGTGGGGTGCGTAGAACGATAAGGTGGTGGGGTTTGGCAGGATTCGTAACACTTTAATTCTTTCATTTCAGCTTCTACTGCATCATGTTATCCCCGGATCGTTCGATATTTCGTCTCTACAGGACGAAATGACCGGAGTTTCGCTGGCCGGAACGCAGCTCCGAGTGAACCAGTACAACATGCACGATTCCGAGTGGAATGATGTTAAGGTATGGAATCTCAAAACTTATTTCTCGAGCCAAGCCTTAGATCAATCGACTATTTGAGTATTTCGTTCTTTTTTGCTTAAACGAAGACAAATTTGATTTCAATAGTCCCCCTTATTTTCAAATAATTGTGTTATTATTTGTCTATGCAGTTTTGGGCTTCGAACTGGTAAAGGGCGTCACTGTATTCTTGAAAATAATTCACTGTATTGCTACCGTCCTATATTATAGAAAGTGAATCATCGACTTCTGATTTGTTTCCTTCATAGGTAACGACTATCAACGGTGCCATGGTCGTTCTGGACAAACAAGATATTGTGATTCCACAGGGCATTGCCCATGCCGTGGACCGAGTGATGTTCCCGCTACCCGTTGGTGACATTTTGCAAACCCTACAGTCAGACAGAGAACGACGGTTCACGCACTTCCTTCGTGCGCTGTACGCATCGGGAATGTCCGATACACTACAGAACAAAGGTAATGTGGTAGATTGTGAAACATGAACGATTTTAGACACATTTTTTCCCTCTTCTAGGTATCAAAACGTATACAGTATTCGCCCCAACCGATGCGGCCTTTGCCAACTTCTCGACAGACGAACTGAACAAACTAGTCACCGACAAGGACCAAGCGGAGGAGCTGGTCAAGAAGCACGTCGTTCCCGGAACTCTCTTCACCGCCGGTATGAGGTTCTATCAAGTCAAGGATGCCATGGCCGAGGGAAAGACGGTCACGTTACAAAAGAGTGGAGGTACAGCGCCCATTCCAAATGGCCCAAACATACGATTCTAATCCACTTATCATTTTCAGGAAAAATTAAAATAAACGACGGATTCCTCCAGACATCGAACATTCCAACAACGAACGGAGTAATTCATGCCATCGATTCGTTGCTGTAGAACCGGCTGCAATCAAATTTCAAGCTCAACAAAACTCCTTTTGAAGCAAGAGAAGGAAAATGCCATCTCCACCCGGTTTGGAACGCAATGGGCGGAGACCGAACTCGACACTTGATTTTCCTAATCCGTAGGTGAAAATTACCAGTGAACTAGAGCGATACTTAAAATGAAAACATTTTTTCATGACTACACATAAATGCAAACAAATTCAGAGAGAATCATTTCATTTTGTTTCGACCCACTATTTATTGAACGCGAATCAAATTCGAATAAATTCTCAGCAAAATGACAAATAATGGTAAGAATCTGGCGAAGTCTGAATTCGGTAGAGCAATTCAGGATGCGTAGATAACATAGCGGCTTGCCATGGAAATGGACAGTAGTAGAAGTTAGCAACCGTTTGGAAGAAAAGACTACAAAGCGTAACAATTGTTGTGAAAGTTGTTGAAAATGTTGTTGATCCAATGAGAAAAAGAAAATCATTGAACACACCATACCCGTAAGTGACGATGTTAATTTATTGTAAGAGTAGTTGTTAAAAGCTAAGCCAATCTGTTAGGGTTATCCTTGTACATACCGTTCTCTAGGTTTAGATGTAATAAATACAAATATTAATTAAATATCTAATTATTATTATCCGATAGCTGTCCTTACTTTATGAAGTAGTCTATTCTAAAATCTCGAGACAAATAATTTAGTCCACAACTTTGAACAAATATTATCGCTGGGGGTTGCGTGTTCCTCAATTCCCTAACATATTAGGTACATAACTATACAGCTTTCCACGCTCATCATAATGGCGGATGATATAATAAGTTTGACAAGAACTGCTTCCCGACACTAAACTGAATTTTTTTTTGAAATTTTCGTCCCAGGAAACCCTGATTTTGCCGATTTTTCCCGTTTAACGTCCCGCTCCAAATCTTATATTTTTTATTTACTATGCTTCCCAACTCTCCTATTATTTCAGGTATTATTGGATAATGAAATATGCGAGGAAATATACATACAATTCCAGATTCCATTGGTTTTAATTTAGCTTCAATTTTAACATGGCCTTGCAGTTTGAGAAGCATGTGACCAACAGCAGTATACATGTGTAGGGTAAATGATATATTTTGGACATGTACATATTTTGGACAAGCCTGAGCTTCTTCGATCAATTTTAGATAATGTGTAGGAAAATTTTTATCGAAAGTATGATCATTGTATACTTTTACCTCAACTCTAGCTGCTCCTGATGAGGATTCACAAATCAACTATTATTTATCTTAAAAATTATCTAAAATGTAAAGCTATCTACCAAAGTGCCTGCTGGATGCCAGTATGCAGAAGAACATGCATTATAGGACTCTTCGTAACATGCACCTGAAACACGTTTAAATTGGTTCAAACGGCAATCTTGAGGTCCGGCGGCCAAAGTTATATTGTAATTGAGATGCTAACATATTCCAATCGCTTAACATGAACTAGAGACGGATGAAAAAGGATCGACCAAAATGAAGTTATGTTTTCATTCATCAGACATTTATTGGTCACCCCATGTACAGTATATGGATGAACCATTAATTGCCAACTTTCAGGCTGTTTTCAATGATATCGATAAGCTTGCGAAACAATGTTAATTTCTGGTTTATTCTATGTCAGTTAAGCAAATAAATGCATTTAAATGAATGTGGATACGTGTAGGTAAGTCATACCATTGAGATCTGTGGGTGGCCATTTTTAAATTAGGAGAAAATGACTCTGCCCAAAATATATGCATTTTCCATGTCGAAATTATATATTTGATGTCCAAAAAGTAAATATTTTAGTTCGCAGTATATCACAGTTTACACCTAGTAAACGTAATTTACTCAAAAATTGGGCAATGGAGACACAAGACAAATCATAGGTTATGAATTTGGATGAACCTAGTGGTTTTCAATTGTTTTATACTATTCAATCTCGATATATTTTCTAATGAATGTCCTGCGCTTGTCCAAGATACATCATAGGGTAAATGATACATATGTACATACACAGCAAAAAAAATATTAATATGCGGTGACGTAACTTGCTGAAACGTACCTTAAAAATTGACGTAATAAGTGATTTTACGTAATTTTACGTCACATTGACTCTTTATTACATTTTTCACTGTATTACTGGATCGAGAAAAATCTTTTTTCAGTTACATGCATTCAACATAAAATTACCTACCTAATAACGTATTTCAATACATCTTAAACGATGCACATAATGCTCTCCCAAGATAAAATTTAATGTTACACCCAAAATAGGTAAAAACAAGTAATCAGCGTAATATTACACCATAGTTAGTGATATCACTTCATAAAACATGGAACAGCATGTCAACAAAGCAAGCTTCCCGCTAACTGTCAGTCCAATTTTTTCTCCGTTCCACTCGCATCGAGAAATTGTTTTTGTGAAATGTCATTTGTTTAATTCAGCAATTGAATTACTTTTTCGGTGTTTAATTTAATTTGAAAACAGTGTCCGTCCCGGATTGAACAAATCTTTCACTGGGTGAGTTTTGCTTGACGTTTAATGCCTACTCCGGGTAAACATTTTCACAACATTTTTCAGCAGTCCTTTTTGAATGTGAACGGCAAACAAAGGATGCATAGTGAAGCGATGAAAAAGCACATAACGGAGAGGATGCGAAGATTCTGCAGATTCGTTCCTACCCGTGGTGAATCCTATCCGGCATTTGAAAATGAAATTGGGCAGGTAAGTTGCTGATCAATAATGTTTCTGATCACCAGACGGATATTTGAACGTGATATTATTATTGACAGAAACAAAATTGTCGGCTTTTCTCGGAAGTGGAAACTGTCGGGATCATGTCCCCTTTTCTTGAAAGCATGCTGGATGTTCGAGGAGGATGCCGGTTGAGGTCCCATCCAAGATGAAGCTAATAGAACACTTTGAAAGGATCAGAGACGAAACAGGTGAGGCTTTCTAGCTCCAAGGGATGGAAAAAACTATCTCCGTCGATACTGACCAGTTTATAATAAATTAACAGAAGAATAAATAGAATGAATAGTGCGGCAACTGTAGTGGTGGAGTGGGTGCCAAATGGCTTGTAAAATAATAAGGTGATAAAATTAGGAAAAATATTATAAATCAAAAATAAATATTGGAAATTTATTATAAGAAATTTCAAATCGAACGTTATAAATTTAACATGAAAACTAAAATTAAGAGCCAAAAAAAACAAAAAATTGAAGATTCTTTTTAAATTTATGAAATTTAAAGTTTAGTAGTTTGACAATTTAAAAACAATTAATAGTCCAATTTAAACATTTGAGAATTAGAAAATTGCTAATTTCAGTTCGAAAAAAAATTAAAGATTTAGAAATATAAAAATTATTAATTTGAAAATTTAATAAAAAATTTTAAATTTCAAATGTTGAAAACTTAAAATTTTGCAGATTTGAAAATTCTTAAAAAAATTCTTAAATTTATAAATTTAAAAGTTTATAGATTTATTTTTTTTTAATTTAAAAATTTAAAAAATTAAAATTTAAAATTTAAAAATTTAAAAAATTTAAAAATATAAGAAACTAATAATTTAAAAATTTTGAAATTTTAAAATTTAAAAACTTAAAAACTCAAAAATTTAAATATATAAATATTTAAAAACTTAAAAACTTAAAAATTCAAAAATTTAAATATTTAAAAATTTAATAAATTAAAAGATAAAAAATTAAAAATTTAAAGTTTTAAAAATTTTAAAATATAAAAATTGAAAAATTAAAAAAATGAATAATTTAAAAACTTAAAAATTTAAAAATTTCAAAAACTAAAAATTTTGAAATTTAAATATATAAATATTTAAAAACTTAAAAACTTAAAAATTCAAAAATTTAAGTATTTAAAAATTTAATAAATTAAAAGATAAAAAAATTAAAAATTTAAAGGTTTAAAAATTTTAAAATGTAAAAATTGAAAAATTGAAAAATTGAATAATTTAAAAACATAAAAATTTAAAAAATTTTAAAATTTCAAAAATTTAAAAATTCAAAAATTCAAAAAATTAAATTTTTTTTTTTAATTTAAGGATTTAAAATTTTTAAAAACCTAAAGATTTAAACTTAAAACATTTTAAATTTAAAAATTTTGATTTTAAAAAATTTTGAAATTTTGAAATGCTAAAATTTTAAAGAAAATTGGATTTTTTTCTAGAAAAAAATCCTGCGGAATTAAAAAAATAATCCGTAGATACTCTAGGATTTGTTGCAGAAGTTCCTTCAAGAATACCTCTGGAAGTCCTCCAGAAAATTCCTCCGATAGTTCCTCCAAAAATTCCTCCGGAAGTTCTTCCAGCAATTTCTGCGTAAGTTCTTTCAGGAATTCCTGCGTAAGATCCTTCAGGAATTGCTCCGGAAGTTTCTTCTGTTTTTTTTTTGAGAAAGTACCTATATGAATTCCTTCAAGAGGTTCTCCAGAAATTCCTCCATGAATCCCTATTGAGGTTTCTCCAAGAAACCCTCAGGAAGTTCCTCCAGCAAATTCCTCCGGAAGATCCTTCAGGGATTCCTGAGGAAGTTCCTCAAAGAAATCGTGTGATAGTTCCTCAATGAATTCCTGCGGAAGCTCCTCCAGGAATTCCAGAGGAAGTTTCAACAGGAATTTCTGCGGAAGTTGCTCCCGAAGTTACTCAAGGATTTCCTCTCGAAGTTCCTTCAGGAAGTCCTCCGGAAGTTTCTTCAAGAATTGCTCCAGAAGTTCCTCCAGGAATTGCTCCGGAACTACCTCCAGGAAATACTCCAGAAGTTCCTCCAGGAATTTCTCCGGAAGTTTCTCCAGGAATTCCTACGGTTAATCCTCCAAACCAGGGGCCCTCCTTAGCCGTGTGGTAAGATGCGCGGCTACAAAGCAAGGTCATGCTGAGGGTGGCTGGGTTCGATTCCCGGTGCCGGCTTGGAAATTGTCTCGACTTCCCTGGGCATAAAAGTATCATCGTGCTAGCCTCATGATATACGAATGCAGTAATGGTAACTTGGCTTAGAAACCTCGCGGTTAATAACTGTGGAAGTGCTTAATAAACACTAAGCTGCGAGGCGGCAATGTCCCAGTGGGGGATGTAGTGCCAACGAAGAGAAGAGAAGAGAATCCTCCAAGAATTCCTTAGGATTCCTGTGATAGTTCCTCCAGAGATTTCTGCGGTAGCTCCTCCAGGAATTCCTGCAGGAAGTTCTTCCAGGAGTTGCTCCGGAAGTTCGCTCAGGAATTTTTCAGGAAGTTCTTCTAGGATTTTCCGTATGTTCCTCCAGGAGTTCCTTCGGAAGTACCTCCAGAAATTCCCGTGAAAGATCCTCATGGAATTTCTGTAGAACTACCTCTAGGATTAGCTAAAGAAGTTCCACTAAGAATACCTCCAGAAGTCCACCAGAAAATTCCTTCGATAGTTCCTTCAAGAATTCCTCCGGAAGTTCTTCCAGCAATTTCTGCGGGAATTCTTTCATGAATTTCTGCGGAAGTTCCTCCAGGAATTCCTACGGAAGTTCCTCCAGGAATTTCTACGGAAGTTCCCCCAAGAAATCCTGCGGAAGTTTTCCAGAAATTCCTGCTGAAGTTCTTCCAGGAACTCCTGCGGAAATTCCTCCAGGAAATGCTCTAGAAGTTCTTCCAGTAATTGCTCCGGAAGTTCCTCCAGGAATATCTCCGAGAGTTCTTCCAGGAATTCCTCCGTGTTCCTCCAGGAATTTCTGCGGGAGTTCCTCCTGGAATGTCTCCAGTGGTTCCACCAGGAATTCTTCTTGAAGTTCCTCCTAGAATTCCTCAGGAAGTTCCTCCAGTAATTTTTGCGGAAGTTGCTTCAGGAATTGCTCCGGAAGTTCTTCCAGGAATTTCTCCGAAAGTTCATCCAGAAATTCATCTGAAAGTTTTTCCAGTAATTTCTCCGGGAGTTCCTCCAGAAATTTTTGTGGAAGTTCCTCTAGAAATTCCTGCTGAAGTTCTTCCAGGAATTTCTGCGTAAGTTCCTCCAGAAATTCCTGCAGAAGTTCATCCGGAAATTCCTGCTGAAGTTCTTCCAGGAATTCCTCCAGAAGCTCCTCCAGGAATTTCTACCGAAGTTCATTTCGGAATTTTTTGCGGAAGTTCCTCCCTCCAGGAATTCCTCCGGTAGTTCCTCCAGTAATTCCACTGCAAATTCCTCCTAGAATTCTTCAGGAAGGTCCTGCAATAATTTCTGCGGAAGTTTCTTCAGGAATTGCTCGCGAAGGTCTTCCAGGAATTTCTCCTGAAGTTCCAACAAATTATTCCAGGATTTCATCCGTTTCTTTAGTCAGGAATTCATTGGTATGTTCTTCCAAGATTTTTTCTGAAATTTCCTCTAGGGTCCAGAATTTTCTTTAGGTACTCTTAATAAATTACCTCGTGTACTCTATAGAAACACCAAAGTTATATGGAATTCCTATAAATCCACCTCCCACTAAACTCCGGGAATTCTTCCATAGATTCACTAGAAAATAGCTTAGGAATCCTTCAGGAATTCCTTCAAATATTCCTAAAGAAATTCCTCTAGAAATTTATTTGGTTATTCCTCCAGGAAGTTTGTATCCACGGATTATTTTTTAATTCAATATTTTTTCTAGGAATAATTTTTTTTAAATTTTTACGTTTTAAAATTTCAAAATTTCTAAACTTTAAAATTTTTAAATTTAAAATGTCTTAAGTTTAAATTTTGAAATTTTGAATTTTAAAATCTTGAAATTTTTAGTTTTCAAATCTTTAAATTTTAAAAGAATCTATAGAAGAATTTCCGGAGTTGTAAGGGAGGTGGATTTATAGGAATTCCATATAACTTTCCAAAGTGTTTCTATTTATTTAGAGTACTTAAAGAAAATTGTGGACCCTAGAGGAATTTCTGAACTACAAATAAATTCCGAGGAAATTCCAGAAAAAATCCTACAAGATATCCCGATATCCTGATGAATTCCTGACAAAAGAAACGGATGAAATCCTGGAAGAACTTGTTGGAACTTCAGGAGGAATTTCTGAAGGAACTTGCACAGAAATTCCTGGAGGAACTTCTGAAGGCATTACTGAATGAACAACCGATGAAATTGTTGGAGGTATTTCAGAAGGAATTCCTGGAGGAACATCTGGAGCAATTCTTGGTGGAACTTCCGAGGTAATTGCTGGAGGAACTTCCACAAAAATTCCTGAAGAAACTTCCGCAAATATTTCTGGAGGAATTTCCGAAAAAAAATCCTGAAGGAACTTCCGCAAAAATTACTGGAGGACCTTCCGCAGAAATTATTGTAAAAACTTCCTGAGGAATTCTAGGAGGAACTTACAGAGGAATTCCTGGTGGAACTGTCGTAGAAATTGCTAAAGGACCTTCGGTAGCAATTCCTGGAGGAGCTTCTGCATAAATTACTGGAGGAATTTGCTGAGGAATTCCTGGAGGAACTTCCAGAGGAATTCCTGAAGGTACTACCAGAGGAATTTCTGGAGGAACTTCCAGAGAAATTCCTGAGGAACTTCCGGAGAAATTCCTAGAGGAACTCCTGGAGCAATTCCTGGAGGAACTATCGGAGCAATTCCTGGAGGAACTCCTGGAGCAATTCCTGGAGGAACTTCCGGTGGAAATCCTTGAAAAACTTCGGGAGCAATTCTTGGAGGAACTTCCGCAGGAATTTCTGGAGGAACTTCTGCAGAAATTTTTGGGGGAACTTCCTCTGGAATTCCTGGAGGAGCTTTCGCAGGAATTCTTTGAGGAACTTTCACACGATTTCTTTGAGGAACTTCCACAGGAATTCTTGAAGGATCATCCGGAAAAAATTACGGAGGAATTTTCTAGAGGAACTTCCGGAGGGATTCTTGGGGAAAAACTTCGGAGGAATTCATGGATGAACTTCCGGAGGAACTTTCGGAGAAACATACGAAGGAATTCCTATAGGAACTTCCTCAAAACAAACCTGGAGAAACTTTCGGAGCAATTCCTTCAGGATCTTCCGCAGGAACTTCGGAAGGAATTATTGGAGGAACTTTCGCAGGAATTTCTGGAGGAACTTCCGCAGGATTTCCTGGAGGAACTTTCGCAGGAATTCCTGAAAGAACTGCAGAAATTGCTGCAGGAATTCTTGGAGGAACTATCGGAGGATTTTTCTGGAGGACTTCCGGAAGTATTCTTGGAGGAACTTCTGCTACAAATCCTAGAGGAACTTCTACAGGACTTCCTGAAGGATCTTCTGCTGGAACTCCTGGAGAATCTTTCTCTGGAATTCCTGGAGGAATTACCGAAGGAACTTCTTGTGGAATTTCTTAAGGAACTTTTACAGGAATTCTTCCGATGTTCCGAAGGAATTCCTGGAGGATCTT
Organism: Armigeres subalbatus; assembly: GCF_024139115.2. Classification (NCBI taxonomy): domain Eukaryota; kingdom Metazoa; phylum Arthropoda; class Insecta; order Diptera; family Culicidae; genus Armigeres; species Armigeres subalbatus. The sequence goes on along the minus strand of NC_085140.1, from coordinate 260,144,569 downwards.
TCGGAGAAATTTTCTGGAGGAACTTCCGAAAGGATTCTTGGAGGAACTTGCGGAGGAATTCCTATACGAACTTCTAAAAAAAACCTGGAGCAACTTCCGGAGCAATTTCAGAAAGATTATCCGCAGGAATTCCTGGAGCAGCTTCGAAAGGAATTAATGGAGAAACTCCCGCGGTAATTTCTGGAAGAACTGCAGCATGAATTTTTAGAGTAACATCGGCATTCCTGGAGGAACTCCCGCAGGAATACCTGGAGGAACTTCCGAAGGAATTTCTGGAAGACTTTCTGCAGGATTTTATGGAGGAATTTCAGCAGGAATTCCTGGAGGAATTCTTATAGGAACTTCCAGAAGACTTTCTGGTGGAACTCCTGGAGAACTGATAGAACTCTTTGAGAAATTTCTCTAGGATTTAAATATTGGATGAATTTGTGTAGAAGTTTGATAGTTTTGTGGGCGTTTCCGGAGTAATTCTTAAAGGCGTTTTCAGAAAAATTGGTAGAAGTATTTTTGTATAGTTTTGGTGTACAGTTATTGGAGTATTTTTCCAGAGGAACGCCTGAAGGATTGCCGGGAGTATTTTTGGAAGGAATTCCTAAGGGTCTTTTCTTGAGAATTCTTGGAAGAATTTCCGAAAAAAAACTCCTGGAGAACTTTTCAGAGGAACTCCTGGATGAGTTTCAGGAAGAATTTCTGGTAGACTTTCCAAAGTGAAGGAATTACCGAAGATATTCTCAAAGAAATTTACGAAGGAACTCCTGGAGGAATTTCCGAAGGATTACCTGTAGAAATTTCCGAAGGAATTTCCGAAAGAATTTCCGGAAAAACTTTTAGAGAGATTTCCGGAGGAACTCTTGGAGGGATTCCATGACTGCTCCTGTAGGTATATAAGAAGCAGTTTTGGTGTAATTTCCAGTGGAATTTCCAAAGAAACTCCTGGGGAACTCCTCAAAGACTTGAGAAGTTTCCGCAAGATCTTCTGGAGAAATTTCGGGAACTCCTGAAAGCACTCCCGGAGAAGTTCTTGGAAGAGGTTCCAAAGGAACTGCTGAAGGAATACTTGATGAAACTCTTGAAGCATTTTTCTTATGAACTCTTGGCGGATTTTTCGTAAGAACTCCTATAGACATTTCCAGGAAGAATTTCCGAATGGGGGAATCATCGGATGAACTTCTGGATGACTTTCCGACTCGTGAACTCGTTAAATAATTTTGGGAGACGAGACGAGCCAGCTTCGGGCTGAAGGTCTCACTAATAAAGAAAAAAAAGAAAACAATTTTGGGAGGAACTGCAGGAGAAATTGCCGGAGGAGTTCCTGAAGAAATTTTCGAAGGAATTCTCAAGTGCAATAAATCAAACACTGACAAAAAATGTATTAAATAAATCCACACCAACCCACGCCGTCACCGCCGGCTGTAAATATTCTATCACGCCGCTGCCGACAATATTTCTATCGGCGCACAGGTCCACTAAAAATCCAAAAATCTTAAAATAGGTACTATTCTTTAATCATGAAAACTGAAAATCTAAGAATTTTTTTTGGAAAACCAAAACCGAAAATATACCGGAAAGGCAATATTTTATAGAGTACTTTTACTACTTCGAAAAATTCTTTGTTATATTAATACAAATTCAATTATTTATTTTGTTATATTGACGAGCAAAATTATAAAAAATAAAATAATTTTTTACTTTTTAAAAAAGGATTTTGGAATCATGAAAGAAATCTCCCGAACACCCCTAATACAGCCGCCGAATGCGAGGTTTCTGCTGGCTGGTTATTACGTCGTTTTCTCAATTACGTCGAATATATTACGTCTTACATCGTTTCATTTTGGCTTCAAAATACCAATTACGTCATTTTTTGTTACACCAAACAGATGTAATAATGCACGCGATTTACGACGGCGATGATGTGCATCAAATCTGATGTAATATTACAAATTTTTTTTTACTGTGTACGTTATGTCACACAAAATGAGTTGGGCACATAATACGTATATAGTAGAGCTTCATGAAGTCTGGTAAAAGCGATTTAGGGTCTTTAGGCTTAACTCCCCGGGATCATATTGCCTATGCGTGGCGGATGGTGCGATGCGTGTTGTGCTAGCACCAGGGAACAGGAATGCCAGATTTGAAGACATGTCTTCAATTTGAAGACATTTGAATCTCCGTGAAGACATTTATTTCATGAAGACATTTTGAAGACTTTTCAAAATATTTGAAGACTTTTAATTTTAAAATTAAAAAATCACTTAAATAAAGGAGAAAAAAAACAATAGCCAGTGAATAGAAAATATAATTTGAATACTAAATTATAAATTCTGCGACTTCTATATGCAGAGCAATATAAATATTACAAAAGTTATATATAATGTCCCGGGCTTAAAATCTTAAAAGCCAAAACACATTTGAACCGTTTGTTTGAGAAACTGCATATATAACATTTTTGACCAAAATGAGATTTTTATATATTCTGAATCCTCGTCCAAAAATACATATTCTGGCAAAAGACACGAAAAAAAAATTTTTTGTTCAGGAATGTATGAAAAAAATTTCGTTTGTTTGAGAAACTACATATGTCCACGTACTTTGAAGAGCAATTGTGGAGAACTGCTTACTTTTTTTGCACTGAAATTGCCCCAGGGTGTTCAGTTTTGCCAAAAACTATTGATCTATATCGAAGAAATCGAAAGATTCGGTGCAAATTTGTTAAAAAACAGTTTTTTGTTGTTTTCTAGAAATAGTGTAAAATGGACTAATGCAGTTTCTCAAACAAATGATTCATTTACACTGGCCGGTTGATAAGGTTGATAACTGAAACACATTTTAGACGTCAAACGTACTTTTTTATGCGTACTTTTTGTGTGCTGGTTCAAAAATCTACGATTGCAGCTTTCGTGTAAATTTTTCTTGGAAGCGGTGGCGTTTTCGACGTGTCTGTTGAAAAGAACTTCGATCATTGCATCTGAACCATTGCGTTCTGAACCGACCGATCTAATATTTAGTCTAAACGGCAAAAAAGACAAAATTCTACAATGACTTGATTAAATCTATATTGAACTCACCTGTCATAAGACGAGTTTATACAATCCCATTGAATTCCACCACTTAATTGTATCTTGACAGATACGTATTTCGACCTCAAAAGTAAGGCCGTCTTCAGTGTCTCGTACTTGACTCGACTTGGTGAAAACATTCCACTAAAAAGCTCAAAATAATTTTCTTATATTTAACTGTTGGACTAGAACCATTTTTTTTTAAATTTCTTCATAATTCATCTGATCTTTTCGTATGGGCTAATAAAGGAATTCTTCCAAAATTTAAACGGCAGATTCATCTCAATTTCCACAAGATTTTGTCTAAGTTCTTGCGGGGAAATCATCTGAACTACCACAACGAATTCTTTTTCATTTCCACAAGAAATTTGTCTGGATTTGTATTTGAAATTTTAGGGATGTTTCTTCGGATTTTCCATATACCACATTTTCACAGAAAGTTTAAAATTTCATCAGGAAATTGTTTTAAATTTTCTCAGTAAATTTTCTTTAGTTTCCATGATCGAAAATTCTTACGAACGTCGGCAAGAAATTGAAATTGTTCTGGTGTTGAATGGCTATTTTTCACAATTGCCACGATAAATAATTTGATGAAGAAAATCAGAGAAATTTCATAAACAAATCCGCCAGAGTGTTTTTAAAGACTCAGTAGAAAGTTCAGAGGACACTCGTTACACTTTCTCGTTGAATTCTTCCTTGAATTCCTTTGGTATATTTTCTAGAAATATCATTGGGCACTTTTCCAGATTTTTATCTGGGAATCCTTCTAAGAATTTCTTCAGTAAATCCCTCTCTGGAATTATTTTTGAAATTCCTCCTGAAGCTCCTCCAGGAATTCGTCCGCAAATTCCTTCAGATATTTTTCAGAAAATTTCTCCAGAAATTCGTTTAGAAGTATTTCTAGGAGCTTCTCCATAAGTTCGTCCAGAAATTTCTCCGTAGGATCCTCGAAGAATTCCGTCGGAAATACCTCCAGTCGTTTCTCCAGTCGTTCCTCCACAAATTGTTTCTTTCACGACTTCCTCCACCAGTTCTTCCTGGAATGCCTCTCGAACTCCTGCCGGCATTCGTTCGAAAATTTTTCCAAAAATCCCCAGGAATTCCTCTTGATGATTCTCCAAGAATGTTGCCGAAAGATTCTCCAATAATACCTCTGAAATATACTCCGGAATTTCTATGTTATTTCCTCCAGCAATTCTTTCGGAAATTCCTGCAACAATACCTCAGGAAGTTCCTCCAAAAAGTTGTCCAGTGCCTCCGGAAGTTTCTTCAGGAACTCCACTGCAAATCCTTCCAAATGCTCAGGAAAATCCTTCAGGAATTCTTCGGGGAAATCCCTCCTGGATTCCTCCTGAAAATTCTTCTGCAATTCCTCCGCAAGTTCCATGCTAATGGAACTAGCATATCACCCGGAAGTTCCTTTAGAAATTTATCTGGAAGTACCTTCAGAAAATCCTTTAGATGTTCCAACAGCAATTCCTCCGTACCTTTTAGGAGTTTCTTTAAGAATTCTTCCGAAAAATCCATCAGGAGTTTATCCTGAAGTTTCTTCACAAATTCTTGTAGAAATTTCTTCAGAAAATCTTGTGGAAGTTTCTTCAGGTAGGGGGAATGACGGCTTTGGCAGGTTTTGTTCTATTATTGTCAGGGGTTTTTTTTTTATGACTGATTATGCTCAAATTTGGCCCAAACATTCTTTGGATATCAAAGAATATTGTGGCCAAATTTCACAATATTCGGTCGACAAAACCCCCCTGACAATAATAGAGCAAAACCTGCCAAAGCCGTCTGTTCCCCTATTTCACGGTAAATTCTTCCGAATCCCTTCAGGGAATTCCTAATAAGGAACCCAGAGGAATTCCACATGGAAATTCAGTTAGAAAAAATTCGTTAGAATTATATTTCAGGGAATTCCTAATAAGAAACCCAGAGGAATTCCACATGGAAATTCAGTTAGAAAAAATTCGTTAAAATTATATTTAAAGACTCATTAGAAAATCCAAGGGGAATTCACTGCCCTAGCTCGTGAAGATTTGAAGGAATATGCTCTTGAATTCTAACAATTTGAGTGTTAATGCTACAAAAAACAAGGAGATACTTGAAATTACAAACCTGTTGGATTTTGAAATTTCTCACTGATAATCGTAATTTTGATATTGAAGACATTTGAAGACATTTTTACTTGACTGTGAAGTCATTTGAAAATATCCAATCAATGTTCGAGCAACGCCTAACAATATACCCTTTGTCATCAAACGAGTTTGTTACTGACAAATGCACCTCGCAACAAACCTTTATCAGAACCCGAACACAATACGACAAGAATTGTTTGCCTTGCATGCTCTGATATTTCCGGGAATACGATGCTATTTTAGTAATCAGAGTAAGATTCTCAAATATTTCTATAAAAGCTGACACTACGATAGCAGAAATCCGAAATTTGCTGTAGACATAATGCAAAATAACGGGATGAAAAGTTAGCAACAAAATTGTCTTGTCAAAATTATCATTTCACTCCGAAAACGAGCTTTTTATAGAAACCTCGGAGACCTATAGTGTTATATACCAATCGACTCAGCTCGAAGAGCTGAACAAATGTCCGTCTGTCCGTGTGTATGTATGTGTGTGCACAAAATCTAAGAAAAACATTAGACAACTTTTCATATAGTATTCCTTAACCGATTTTTTCGCAACAAGTTTCATTCGACAGGGGACAAAGCCTAGTTGATCACTGTTGAATTTTATATCGATCGACGGTTGCGTTTGAAAGTTATAAAGAAAGTGGTACATCGAACCATATAAAGGTGACACGGGAAGCACTAACAATCATCAAATCGTCATCATTTTCATCTTGAATGCTTAACTTTTATTCTACAACAAATATGACTTTGAAATAGTATAACCGGCGCGTGCTTACTCGCAATCTACATGCTGATACATTTACAGTTACATCAAACAACTGAAAATTGAAACGCCGCTCCAAAGTTGCGAGGTAATAATGCTAGAAAGAGACGAAAGGTAGGAGAAATAACACGGTGTTTAGTGCCTCCCAGTCCCCGAGTCACCTTAGGTGAAGCGTTGTGACACTTAAATTTCTATGTGTCATAAAAATCACCAACCATGGATTTGTAGTGGTGGAAACTTCCAATACCAATTCAGTAAGCATACACGTAGAATTCATTTTTTGTTAACAATCATAAATGTAATGCAGAACTAATAGATATTTCGTTTCAAATTCTCTCCTAATGTGTAGTGAAAAAAATATGGCGATGGCATCCGAGATGGTTTCTCGCCATCCATTTATTCACATTGCTTCGCTTCGATGAAATTAACAATAGAATCATAATGTTTAGATATGGCATGTATGAAGGCTCGAATGACTGTTATAAATGCTGAATGGTCATTTTTCGACATATATGGTGACCATAACTAAGTAGCATTATGCAACGTACACACCAGTCAAGCAGTTTGACGAACATTGACTCCGCCCCAAGAGAACGCTTCGGTTGCTGCTTTGTTTGAACGTGCGTGAAGTTGTTCGAACAACCATTTGACAGTTGGCGGCTCGGTTGTAAAAAAACTCAAAGGTACAGCCCAATCGGGTTGTACGCAAAGGTGACGTAGGACTACGTAGCTATTCGAAATTGATAGTATTTGCCATAATAATTTGTGTCGTTTTATTAACATTGAGCAAACCGCTCGGAGGCTGCATCAAGAAGGCGTATAGTTGTTCCCAGTTGCATGGACTTTGAGTCTCTAACCGTGGAATTAACATGTCTCATCGGCCGCTGAAGCCACTCGACTGGCTTTCAGTCGGGGACATCACAATCCCTACTTTGCCACCTACGCTTACATCGCGGGCGAAAACCAAACGTTGCAAATAAATATATTTGCGTTTGGTTTCACGCCACTTCTGATTCCGCTTATTTCTAATTTATTTCGGCCTTTTTTGAGGATGGTGTCCTGGTAAATTTGATAGCGTGGCGGAGGGAGATGATGCTATTAATTTGAACGGATGGAATCACTAACAGCAACCAAGCTACCACGCTAAACCCGATGCCGCCGAAACAATCCATTTTCGCAATTAACTCTTTCTTTCCATGAAATGCTGGTCCTGAGAAGAACTATTTTTCATTTCCTAATGCGCATCTCCAATAACTAACTGCATCCAAACGCTTGTCGGCACCTTGGGTTGAAACTGTCCGACCGCCACTTGATGATTTTTCGCTATGCCTCCAAAATTTGGAATAAATTTTCAGCATTGCCACACTGCCACCCACTCCTTCGTGCTGCTGTGTCCGCTCCGCTGCATCGAACGTCGAACCGCTCGAATCAAAATGGCTCGCGCGCGCCGGACAGCAGCTTTCTTGTATTCAATAGATTAGGCCCGTTAGCCCCGCCCCTTTGTGATCTGATATATAATGTGCACTCATAACGATTAATGAAGGAGCGGGGCTAATGGAATTACTTCAATAGATACATGAAAGCTGCTTGTCGGCGCGCGCCATTTTGATGGGGATTCCGCAGACAATGTCGGAGAATGTTATTTGTTACTGCCTTGCAAGCGGGAAAAAATGCAATAACAAAAATTAGAGGTTTCAAAAAATTAGGTTTTACGTAAAACAAATCAAAACAAGGCACGTTACATTTTTCCCAAGCAATTTTGTCAAAAATCCAAAAACCAAATGCACAAGAAAGGTGAAGTATTTTTCACGCTGATCACGCCATAATCTAACAGATTCAAAATAATTATTACCAATGGGAAAAAATATATCTTTGTAGTAAGGTACATCATTTTTAACGAATTATAATTGAAAATCCATCTTCCACTCGAAACTTACGATCTGTTCGTAAAAAACCGTTCTCAAATTGACATTTCAATTTTTATTTAAATTCATCTGGGGGACTACTAGGTAGTAAATATAGTCACTACATAGGAAATAATAAGTAGAGCTCTTGTTAATAAACAGAAAAACATATAATTTGTTGGTGGCAATATAGTTGCCATACTGCCTTATGAATGGTCAAACCGCTCTTTGCGGAATCCGATCAAAATGGGTTGCGCGCCAGAAAGCAGCTTTCTTGTATTCAATAAATTAAGCCCTTAATTTTGAATGGATGCAATCACTAACAGCAACCAAGCTACCACGCCAAACCCGATGTCACCGAAACAGTCCATTTTCGCAATTAACTCTTTCTTTTCATAAAATGTTGGTCCTGAGAAGAACCAATTTTCTTTCCAGAATGCGCTTTCCCAATAATGTAATAAAAGCATCGCCACTGGCGGCACGGGATCGCAACAGTGCTATTTTTATAGTCAATCCTTTCTTCATATAAAATGCTGGTTCGTTGAGGTTGAATGATCTGCAGCAACACACCGAGGACCACCACCAATGCAATGGATTTCCGTTGAAAATGTTACCAGCGCGTCCGTGATGCTGTGTCCTCTCCGCTGCGATTGCTTTGATGCGTCCGCTCTGCGTGAAATATTGTTCAAACTGAGGATTAGATCCAAACCCGCAAGTGATTGATTTTTGATGTCTGTGCTAGTGATGCATGTACGTGATTGGTTGGTTTACCTTTTTTCCAAACTTTTTATCAATTTTCGATAATAAATAGTTAAAAATCAGTATTTTCATATAAATACAAAGAAGCGTTGACTCATCCTTGATCGAATGGTCAAAAAAAATTGAAAATCCATCGAGAAACGGCTGAGATATTAAAGTTTAAAGTCTATCATATTTTCGTGACGGTCCCTGATTTTCGCAATCGTAAAGTGTACCCCAATATAGAAAACACAGACGTAGTCCTACGTCAAAATCAAAGCGGTTTGATTTTGGTTTGAGTTGTCGGGGGTGGAGTCAAGGTTCGCCGAACATGTTTGAGCATTTCAAGACAAAATTTTCAAAACGACTTATCTGCTTTTGTAAACAAAGATTCAAACGACGATTTGACGAATCTGATAGCTCTCCCACGCAAACCAACACCACCAATAGGTAGGTGAAGGTTTCCGCTACCTGTTGATGGTGTTAGTTTGCGTGGGAGAGCCATCAGATTCGTCAAATCGTCGTTTGAATCTTTGTTTACAAAAGCAGATAAGTCGTTTTGAAAATTTTGTCTTGATTTGTAGTGAAGTTGCACAAACCCTCATATATTTTTTGATGGTTGGTGCTCAAGTTAGCGCTTCGGTCGTTCGTGTGTGATATCGTTGGTCGAATAAATTGATTGTTCGTGCCGCTGTTGGTAATACTTGAAGGATGTTTGAATAAACGAGAGGTGGAGTCATTGTTGGTCAAACTGCTTGACCGTGTGTACGTTCCATTAGAAAGACCAAGGAGAATAGGGAGGCTTGCATATCATGGAGGGGTCTAGGAATATGTCAGGCAGTGTGCGACATCACGCTGTAGCAGTGGCGTAGCCACGGGGTGGTTTTGGGTATAAAACCCCCCCCCCCCCAAAGACAAAATTTTTGGAAGAAAATTTTTTTTTTGAAAAAAAAAATGTTCAGAAACCCCCTCCCCCCAGACCAATTTTCTGGCTACGCCACTGCGCTGTAGGATATGAGCAGGGACGGTATCGGTTATATGTAGCTGCTCTTCAGCATACAAAGAAATTTTGTTGTTGTTGATGATGATGATGATGATGATGATGATGATGATGGTCCTGCTACATACCCCTACTAAGTTTGAGCTGGACGATTTACCTTTAAGATAATTAATTGAATTTATTGTAATAACAATTTAATCAGATTTGCAAAGAACAAAAACGATCTGATTACCATCACATATATGAATTACATAACTTTCCATTTACTATACAGCAAAAAATGTTAATTTAAGAAATCCCGATTCACAGATAAACAGACGTCTCTGTCAACACATGTTCCAACGTTCACCTTTTTAACGGTTGATTCAATTTGTTGTAGGTGGTAAATCGGCCACTGATGGCGCTTCAATAGATTTTGCTTGTGTTTGACATTTACGCACTATCACCATCTGGCAGGTCATTCTGTTTTTTACTCAATCCAAGAACCTGCCTACAAAGTATAAGGGATGTATTTTGGACCACGCGTACCAGGGCTCATATTTTGGACCAGTTCGAAGAATTCTAAAAGCAAAGGATAAGTTTTTTCTCTGAATATCTTCCTAAAGAAAACCCATCAATTTCATAATATTCATTCATTATCATTTTATTCATGTCGTCAATATTCATTATACCTCGCTGGGTCAATATAATTTCTGCATTCTTATATAGTTATCAACAATGCAATAAATTGGTACCAATAATGTCGTAGTCGCATGTTTGTCTTATTCGTGATTTGTTAAATATACTAATTTGTTTGTTCAGCTCAGAGTCTCGTTTAGACAACACCCGCGCAACATATAGAAAGCTTTCCATAACGCGTGTACAAAATACGCACCGTTTTCATATTCAAGTAGAATTTATCTATAGTTCATTATATGTATAAAGATGTGTAAGATTTATGTTTGCAGTACTCATAGGTTTGTGCTAAACAATTTTATGTCATCAGTAGTTAAGACTGGTTGATAATAATGACAGTTGAGTAACATTGCTACATAGGCGGTATTTTCATTGAAGCATTTTACCAACGATTTTCGGTGAATATTTAAACATCTCAAAAGTTCTAATTAAAATCTAATCCAATATGTTAAAATAATCACAAATTTCATAAACTTCATGAATCAATGATAAAACATCCGATGACATGGTATTTCCTGTGGTGGTAAATGTAGGATTGCAATAGATATTCATCTGATAGGATCTGTATTTCTGTATAAAACTTTGTAGAAGAGCTCGGACTGAAGGCTGGTGGTTAAGGTATTAGAAATTGATATGTCGTATATATTCGATTCACTCTGCGACGTATGCGTTTAGCAAAGTTAAATAAACCGGCTTTGAGCGTAGTACAGTTTTCGTAGACGCAAACCATGGGAAGGGAACTGTTCGAATGGTTGAAATATTTCGTTGAGCTATGAAACTGAAAATGGGCGAGATGCATACGAGCAACATAATAAAATAGAAATAAAAGAACGAAAGAAATAATTTTACAAGGCATTTATTTGTTCCTATAAAGTACACTTATAACATACTGGAAATTATAATACAAGATCTTGTTCCTTCTGTACAGCCATATGCAGATATTTTAGTATAGTTGGGCATCGATACATCTATCATACATATAGAACATTAATTCCACCGAAAAAATATGTTGAAAGTAATTTCAGACGGAAGTGCCTCAAAAGAAGCCGCAAAATATTTTCCATAAATACTACGATGTGGCTTACGAGCTGCTCGTTGCGTAAATGTTTGATATTTATCGTTTATAACACTGATCAGAATGTGCAGTTTCGCTCTGAAAACAGAAGTTTATTTGAATACGTTTTTGTATTTATGTACAGCTATCTACATATGAAGCACTTAAACTAATCCGCACTACGAACGAATATTTACATTGAACAATTTATTCCAGTTGACTCCGTATCTGTGTGCTTCACTAAGTACAGTCAGCGTTTCCCTAAATGATCGAAATGTTTCCCACCTAATAAAAAATAACTTCATGAGGCTAGCTAAAAAGGGCCATTCTAAATGGAAAAATCAACAGAAATTTTCGTTTCTTACACGGAATCAACTTCTCCACAATGGATCATGTCCTAAATCATTAAGATTCCAATATTATTAGTTTATAGCTTTTTGCTGTGTGGTTTGTATAATTTACACATTGATCACAATACTCGAATAAATTTCAACTAATGTATCTCTACTGCTCAAAAGCAGCTCAAACACAGGTTCTTCAGTTATCTTAATTTACGATCTAGTCGGGTAAATGTGTGGTATGTTAAGTACCGTAATGAACTTTCATCTCCAGTTTCGATAGTTTTGATCATTATAACATGGCTTTGCGCTTACTCCGCTCTACTAAACCATTTCATATTTTGTTTGAAAGAAAAGGTGGTGTTTGTCTTTGTGCACTTAACGGTAGGATGCGAACAGTTTGTATTCTATGCTGCGTGTCTTACTATGTGAGATTTTATCTACTAAATATTTTATTTACTATTGGGTAAGTTTGTTTTGTTTTTAGTACTACTACTACGGTATATTGGAATACGTTTGTATGGTGTTTGATTCAAGTTCTCCATATGATTTCTAGACTTTGTCTTAACTTTGTTAAGTGCTAAAGCAATGTTCCTTCGACCTCTTATTCCGATTCCTATTCATTTCTATCAAAGATATACAGACATATGTGGATGAAGCTTTTAAAGCTGCGTGTTCATATCTATTTTGATAATCTATTTTCAACTTACACTTGCTCGTTGGATTTAGTGATTTTTTCAATAGGTTTTTTAGTTTTTTCAGAGAAATCAATATTTTGGAGGGATACAAATGGTTCAATTAAGAAAACTAAGTCGAAGCATTGGTTAAGTGCCCATACATACATTCACATAGCCACAGATATAATCTGAGTTCGTTAAGTTGTATAAAACTTGACTGTGAGAGGTCCATGATGTCCGATTTAGCTGTGAATGTTTCTCAAAATACGCCATGAGAGGACAAGCTTTGATTTGTATTTCAGTTCTCCACCTGTGTCTTGTGAATTCTGCACATTTCGTGAAACGTGGGAGTACATCCGTGAATAACGTGTAAAACTGCCACAACTTCGGGTTCTACATTCATTTTTCATTTTTAAATTGAATAATGTTTCTTTCGACCTGTACTGTATTCACAAATCTCAATTCAAGCCAATCAAGCCGTTCAAAATCCTAGCCATTTGGTTGAAATTCGACTGAGTTATATAGTCTGGGGAGACGACAAAAGGGATAAATGTCCAAAAAAAAAATTCTCCCTTTCAAGAGTGCACAGAATTTGGCCGTCGATCTGAATAAAAGATTGCGTTTATAATTCAGAGCTGTGAAATACAACTCAATGCTCAACACAAGTAAGATCTTTCTTTTTTAAATGGAATCGTTTGTACACCTCCATATTCCATTGGGTTTCCTTCCTGTAACTACATTCCCTAACACGCGCATCCCCCATATATTCCGCATTCAATAAGGGAATAAAAATAAATGCTATCAGAATGTTTGAGTAGTTTCGAGTAAGTACCGTTCCCTATCCGATAGATCACATCCATATCATCCTCCCCACCCCCGGCATCATCCTTCGTCAACAAACTACTATCTGCGGCTTCACAATTCCTAACAAAAAAAATCCTAATCCTAACACTGCGTTCAAGCACCATTTGCGTCCTCAGCCCGCCACCCGCTCGCCAGGTTTCACAAGTGCACCTGAAAACTTTGCGCCGGGGGTTTCGGGGGCGAAATGAACGGGTTCGTGCTGTGGATCTCCGGTTTGGCCACATCGGACACCCACTCGGCGTCGAAGGGATCGGCCGCGTTCAGCGACTTTGTCCGCGAATGCAGCGAAGGAGCACGCCTCGGCGATGGGGACACATTCTTCACTATCTGGCCGAGCCACTGTTCCGGGTTCGGTAGCGGGGAGGCCGTTTCCACCGGGACCACCTTCTGCGGGGAGGAACCGGTGCCAGCCGATAGTATGCTGTTGGATGCGATGGAATTGGAGCCGGTGAGCGTGGAGCTGTAAGAAAGGTCTACCGTTTGCTGTTTGATCGGGGAAACTGACCGAGGAGGAATCGTTGGTTGCGTGAGCGAGTTTGAGCTGGGTGCGAAGACAGGCGGTAGCGGATTGACGACGGTGGTTGCATCGGGATCGTGCGGACTAGTCGTGGACGACGTAATGAGTTGGTAGCTTCCTACGATTGCTGAACCGGTGGCGGTAGTTGTGGAGGTGGTCGCTATATTGTTTGCTACTTTGTTTAAATAGAAGTCGTCCGTATCGTTTCGAGTGAGTAAAGATAGACCTTGACTAAGTTCCTGGCAGAGTTGACTAACGGTATCCGTTGGCGGTTGGGGCGAGATTTCTGGAATCGGTGAAACGGTCGTTCGATGCGGGGTAGTTGGCTCGAGGAAGGCTCGTTGTCTTTCAGCATTGGACGGAAGATCGTTGATTCTGAGCGACATTTGCCGTTTGAAGGGAGAAGCCGTGCCAATCTGTGTGAAACCCCGGAAGCTACCCTGACGTTCCAGCATCGAAGGTGTAGCATGTGGTCGTTCAATAGCAAATGGATTGAAAGCTTTGGATGCGTTGTTGTTCTGTGTGGGAGCAACCACGGCAGTATCGGCATTGGCCAGTCTCTCCGTCATCGTTTGCTGACGGAACGAACCAGTCCTGGTGAAGGTCGAGTTCTTCATGTCGAACGTCATCGTAACGCCACACTCCTTGTCACGACGCTGTTTCCGCTCTAAACAAACGGCGAACGCACAGCCAACGGCGTGTGAGAGACGTTCGCCGGTATCTTTGCTCGCCAGAAAGCCGTGGCACATCCACCGACGGGTCGTACCATCCCGGCAGATATAGCTGAAGCCGCGATCCGTGTTGCGATCCGGAGCGCAGAAGCTCACCTTCTCGATGGTTTGATCCACAATCAGTCCCTTGGTGTCTTCCTCGACCACCCGAAGCCCATCTCCGCTCACGTGAAGCTGAGCACGAATTGCACGTCTCCGGGAGTTCTGAAATAGAAAAGGGAAGTTTAGTATCTACATTCACAGGCGATTTTAAAGATCAACATTAATGCAAATGTTACAAATGTGTGATCACTATCCTTCTCACTAGTAGCCGAGAACAATGAAATCCATAAGATCTATCTGTAGCCTTTGTAAAAAATGGGCTCCATGACTTACGATAGCCAGTCATCATTAATAAGGCTAACACATCGATAAAATTCTGATCGATAAACGGGCCTTTCTGACATTTTCCATACACAATAGTCATTTTTAACCTTCTGTCTGTGCTCAAAAAAACTTACGTTGTCTGTGCTCTGGGGTCAAATTGATTTAAATTGAAATTGCTATAACTTTTTTAATGTTTGGCCAATTTTCGATTTTTGGAGCTGTTTTGAAAGATTATTTAATCATCTTTCAGGTTATTACAGAAGATTGACTATAGGTGGCCGGGTACATCGCGAAGAGAGGTTTTTGTGAAAAAGGATACAAAAACAGTGATTTTTCATGATTATTTTACCTATATCTCAAAATCCTACCCATTTTGAACTGCATTTTTTTAAAAATGCTATGCAGGAAGGCATGTGCTTTGGCATGAGGCGTTGATAAGTTTAGAACTCGGCCGCCATGTGGTGGTATATGTGAATTCATCATTTTAGACTACTCAAGATATTCCGATATATAGAATTCTCCTCAGTGTAAATATTCTAACCGCACAAATTAAAAAATGGGAAGAAGTGCTCATAATGAGCACCGCTTTGTAGTGCTAGACATCCTGAACAATGTTGCCGAATACAACTTGGGTGTAGGTATGAGGGATCTCAAGCTAAAGCAATATTTCATATATGCAAGAATATTGCAAGTACACTAGCGCCGCCTATTTGTAAATTTCCTTATTATTTATTCCGTCACATGACAGTCTATTCCCACCAGACGAACTTTGTTACAGACGTCATCTTTACAAATTTCAAAATTGTGCGATAAGAATATTTACAATGAGGAAAATTCCATATATCGAATCTAAAATAATGAATTCAAATATACCGCCACCTAGCGACCAAGCGCTAAACTAATCAATGCCTCATGTCAAAGCAGACGCCTTCCTGCATAACCTTTTTGAAAAGGTGCAGTTCAAAATGGGCAAGATTTTCAGATATAAGTAAAATAAGCATGAAAAATCACCTTTTTTACGAAAACCCCTCCCCGCGAAGTACCCGCCTACCTGTAGTCAATCTTTGGTAACGACCTGAAAGATGGTAAAATTATCTTTCGAAACAGCTCCAAAAATCCAAAATTGGCCAAACATTAAAATAGTTATAGCAATTTCAATTTGGGGTCAATTTGACCCCAGAGCACAGACAACGTAAGTTTTTTGAAAAAAGGACACTGTAGAGCATATTTTCAAGATTTTTCAAGCGAGTTTTACCAAACTACCAAAAATTAGGAGAATCAGTTGAAAACTAAAAATATGGCAGCCACTCAAAGTGGCCTGGGGTCATATTGACCCCAGAGCACAGTCAAAAGGTTAAAGATCAAATTCTCGACTTCCATATGATGGAACTCGGAGCGGTTAACGAAGAAAATGCACAAACAAATTGCAAACAAAGCGGGACCGTCAATGACACTGTGCAAAATACACTAAGTATTAGGGCAGTAGTTCAGCAACTTGCCGCCATTGTCTAGTTCATGAGTGGCAAGAACAAT
Source organism: Armigeres subalbatus (assembly GCF_024139115.2). Taxonomy (NCBI): domain Eukaryota; kingdom Metazoa; phylum Arthropoda; class Insecta; order Diptera; family Culicidae; genus Armigeres; species Armigeres subalbatus. The sequence goes on along the minus strand of NC_085140.1, from coordinate 260,128,212 downwards.
ATCAGCATAGAGCTGAAGCTCCGGCACTCTGAAGAACTAGCCGGAGCCATTAAGTGACATGGCTGACAAGCCTAAACCAGGCTCTAATAGAACAAAACGGCACGCTCTAAGAGGACCGGAAGGACAGCTGGAAGCCAAAAGGATAATAATCCCCAATGGTAATGGTAGGCCCGCAGCTCTGACAAACCAAACGACAGAACGAAACAGATGCTCAAACTTACCAAAAGAGGAAAGCAGAGAACGAAGATGTCGCATGTTATCCACGTCCGACATAACGAAAGCACACGAGGGCCGGAAGCCACTGGCAGTCCCTGGCTGATGGTGGATAAGAGGAAAGTCAAGGGTATGGATTATCTGAAGCGATTTTTAAAAAAATAGGGGCAGAGGGGAGGCTTTGTTGCTCAAGACGAATAAGGACAAGTACGTGAAAATCCTCAAGTCGAGTGCAGAGAAGCTCTCGTTGTTTGGAGATGATGTCCGCAGTATTAGACGCACCAGGGTGGGGATGGTCACGGTGTTTAAGAGTGGAGCCCAGACTTACGGCGCGGCGTCGTCTCCATTGGCATTGGCATTGGGACAAGGTGCCGAGGTGCCTGATATGGGCGCATCCACAAATTACGTAACGCTTCAAGGGGGGAGGGGGTTGTCCGAAGTGTGACAATCCAAAACAAAAATTTTAAATGATTCATACAAAAAGTATGACATAGGAGGGAGGGGGTTGAAAATAGACAATTTTTGCGTAACGTAATTAACGGATCTTCCCTATGTGCCAGCAAAAAAAAACAGGCACGCAACCACGCCATGGCAGGAACGGATTGTCCGTTTAGCGGAAGTATTGGCTTGAGAAATGGATTGCGAGTGATTTGACTATGCGTCCAATTTGGGAATCTCGAGCTCGTTCAGTAGCCGGTAGGTTGCGAAGCCCGACGGAGGTCCTTCGTAGCTTAGTTGGTTAAAGCACCAGTCTAGCGTACTGTAGGGTCATGGGTTCGAGTCCCATCGAAGGGAAAGTGGTTACCTCCAATACATTTTCCAAATCAATATCTTCCACATAACGTAAATATTCACATATGAGTTTTCATAACATTGTAAATTAACGTCCAAGTCGGGTGGTTTAATCCCCGGAAATAGGCAATTACCTTTGATTGAACTGGATAAAAGATACCAAGTAATGCAGCTGAATCTTAACCACTACCGTCGTGTGGGGCTACTTTTGATTCCGGGGGCTACTTTGGATTTTTGATTTTCCAAAAAAACTAAACGAAAAAAATAACAAATTTGAAACAGAAAGTTGCCATCAATTTATCAACAAGGCACCCGGATGGTGATAATGGCAATTTGAGAGTAGCTTACGTTATAATTCTTGTTTCAAAATGTCCAAAGTAGCCCCCGATTTGTCAAAAGAAGCCCCGCACGACGGTACGCAGCTACTCAGAAGCTACTGTGGCGGCCGGTATATGGATGACTGGTCGGTATCAAGTTCAGGAAGTAATTCCGACACTCCTGGATAGACTCGTTGCATGGTTTTCGTCGTATCTGTCTGGCAGAATATTGCGAGTTCAGTATGTAGCTGGTGCTTCCTCACCATTCACCAGCTAATCTGGTGTCCCACGCAAGAAAGCAATTTATGACCGTAGCTGTTTGTTATATTTTTCAATGACGCGGCAGCTTCTCTTGGATTTAGATGCAAGCTGATTTATGCGGATGATCTAAAAATATACATGATCGTGCACAGCATTGAAGACTGCACTCATCTGCAAACGCTGGTCAATATGTTTGCCCTCTGGTATCAAGAAAATAAGCTTGTGATCAGTGTTTCGAAATGTGCGGCTATGACTTTCCATCGTTCTAAAGATCCGATAACATTTGATTACCACATAGATAACTGCTGCCTCAAGAAGGTGGATCATATAACAGATCTTGGCATTGTGTTGGACCCAAAGCTCAGCTTTCACTAACATTATACGTCGATTATTTACCAGGCTTATCGTTAACTTGGATTCGTTGCTAAAATTGCACTATATTGTTCCCTTGTAGGGCCAATTCTCGAAAACTCATCCATTGTATGGGCACCGACGTAACATGAAATTTGAGAATCGAGCGTGTCCAAAAACGATTCATCTGGCTCGCATTGAGACATCTTCCGTGGAGGGACCCCGCACTTCTCCCTGCGTATCCTGATAGATGCCAATTGCTTGGTCTTGATACCTTGGATCGGCGACGGAAAATCGTTTATTGCGAAATTTCTGAACGGTGAAATCGATTGCTGCCCCTCTTCTCTCGGCGATTGGTTTCCACGTACCTGGAAGAATGCTTAGAAGGCAGACTTTGCTGCATACAGGATTTCATTGCACTGCATTAGGTTATTGTGCCTTGCAACAAAATGACAACTTTCGTGATCATTTTCCAAGGCTCTCATAGATGTGTAACATTTATCCACAGTACAAATGGTCGGGGTTCAGCCAAACCGCACCAAGCGGCTTTTTGACTGACTTGTAATATTTTGTTCGCACAAGAAACACGGGAATCATTTCATAACAACTCAAACGTATATTTGATGTATGATATCCTCTGTTATAAGGTTGGGGGATATTCGATAAGATTTGCGATCAAAGACGTCCGCTAAACGAAAGTTTGGGCAGAAAAATGGGTTATTTTTTGTTGGCGCTTGGTGTGTTTTGGCAGAACCCCGACCAAATAGCACGTGATTTCAAAGCATTCATTGTCAGAAGAATTTCGTGACCCGCTATGCCTTCGATCCTTGTTCTGTGCCTTAGTGAGTTCAATACTCGAATCGAATACCGTTGTATGGTGTCCGTATCAAGCTACTCGGATCGCTAGGATCGAAGCAATTCAACGCAAATTCGTCAGATTTGCTTTACGTGGTCTTCCCTGGCGTGATCCTTTGAATTTGCCACGATATGAAGATCGCTGTAGACTTCTTGGAATCGAAACCATTTGAGCAAAGAAAGAAAGGCTCACAAGCTGTATTCTTTGCAAAAATACTATAAGGAGAGATCGATTCGCCGACCACCTTGTCTCAGCTGAGCCTATATGCTGCGGAGTGGATCCTTTGACAACGAGAGTTTCTAAGACCAGGAACACCGAATATGGATTACATGCATTGGCGTAACTACAGGGGGCTATAGCCCCACCTAGGACCAAATTAGCCCCCCGCCCCTAGAATTGTGTTTACTTTGCATTAAAATTGCTCACATCTAGCTCTCTGGTCACATGAAGGCGTAACTGTAAGCAATGAATTCTCTCCATCATATCTCTACGAGCTAGTTGAATCTATTTTATCAAGTTTTCAAACCTTGAACAATTGTTATGTTTCGCTTGATTCTCCAGCACCAGAAATTATCACTTAAGGTAATGTAAGTAGGAACAGTAATTTTGAGCTGATTCAATGCTGATTGAAAAAATAGTAGAAGAAACAGACTGACAAAACCAACACCATTTTTGAGATTTTGATTGACTGATGAAAATTCAAGGGAAATATTTACTGAATCTTAATATTTATTCAAACTACGTATTTTTTTTGGCAAATTGTTTTAGATTCAAAGAGACATAGGATGCTTTGATTACCGGAAACTTATTGGCCAAGTCTGATTTCTGATTTTCAATGAATTCATGCAGCAAATGATCAATCCTTTAATATTTTTAAGTTATTTTCAGAATAATTACTTGGCGACTGTGGATACATAACGGATCGTGTGATTTTCGGCTGTTGCAGTCTTGTAACGCAGCGAAAATAAGTTTATTTCTACATCTGACGGTTCGGTAATTTATTTTACCTTTTTCAAGGAATAGATGTACACTGGATTCTGTTTTTACACGATCTACATTTTCTACATTACATTAATTACCATGTGATTTTTCTTTGATTCATTTGTAATTTTTTGAAACATATTGCAAAGATATTGGTGGAAAATTGAAGTCACACGATCAAAATTACGGGTGAAAAAAATCGTGTAAAACAGAATCCTGTGTACAAAAAAAAATCTTCCAATCCTTGAAAAAGGTAAAATAAATTATCGAAACCGTCGGATGCTGAATGAACTCGTTTTTGCTGCGTTACAAAACTGCAACAGCCAAAAACTACACGTTTTTCAGAGTTTTGGGAATATTTTTTACTACCCCGAACGTGTGATCTTTAGCTTTGTGACATGGTCCCAAAAGATGCATGGCCTTTCTAAAAAGATCATCAAGGCATGCCCAGAGATTTCAGGGAGAGGCAACAACAAAAATTTAAATGTGAAAGAAATTGTAATTCTTTCTGATGGATTTATTGCTAAGTTCCTTCAAAACGTACAAAACGAGAGTCCTAAGACATCTCTACATTTTTTAAGTCAGCGCTGAACCTCGATGAACATTATTTGTAATATTAAGTCGTCAATGGATCTGTTGAAATAGCTGTATGCCAGTTTGCGAACAGTATACATGAATTGGGTCGAGTGTTGAGCGAGAACGATAACTTTTTTGTGTTTTGACTTTAAAAATAGACAAAAAATTAGCCCCCCTAGAATTTTTCGTTAGTTACGCCAATGATTACATGACCCAATTAGGTTTATTTCAAGGAGCTTCAACGAACTCTTCGACTTCAACATATCTGCTGCAACTTTCAAACATAGACTTCAAGTCAGTCGACATGGACCAGAAGGTGAGTGAATGTCCAGTCCATACACCTCAATAGTGCAGAATTTTTCTATTTTGGTTTTTTTTCTCAATTGCCACGGACTTCATCAATGACGGGACGAGACTAGAACTGTGATGAATCAGATGCAGTGATGAGAAATGTCAAAAAAATGTCATGGCATTGCTATTACTAATTTCCTAATAAGTTTTCCTTTCCAAAAGTAATTTACAGCTCGGGGTTTTTGATTAACATGTAGTGCTTAAAAGGTCCTAGGACTTCGTCGAACAGATCATTTTTCTAAATACAAAGTGTGAGCCATTAGAGCGAATTTTAAAAAATGTCACGGAATGTCATGACATTAATGTCATTTGACACTAATTCGGCTCTCACGCCGCCAATATCATATTTATAGAAATTACCTGTTGGAAAAAGTTTCCGGGTCCTTTAAGGAATACATGTTTACTTGGAAAACATAATTGTAAATGACTTGTAAAAAAAAGTTATTAGCAAATTAGTCCCATGACATCGATATGACATTTCCCGTCACTGACAGATGAACTACATGGACTAGGAAGATAAATATTTTATTATGATAAGTGATGTATTCCGTACGTCAAATGCTTTGTATTGTTTTTAGTTTTTGTCTTGTAATTATGTTGAAAAGATGTGAAGTTTTATGCCATATTGAGTTAGCTGAATGGGAAGTCGCTCAACATGGCTTTGCTCCATCATACTTCATTAAGACTGTACAGTCCGATGGAGAAAATACTAAACAAAGAAATAAAGAATCCACCACTAGCTTTTTTATGGAGGTATGTTTTTCTTAGGCGACTATCTGGCGCTTATTTTCCGTTGCGACAAAAAATGAGCAGAGGTGTAGATTTTATTATGAGCAGTACAATATAACCAGCCCATTTCCGCTATGATACGTTTGTTTTCATTGGTTGAAGCAGTTTTCGATTTTGGATACGTGGGTCGGAAGCGGGTCCACGACGTTAGGCATAATTCTACCTTCTACACATCCATTATGCCTAAAGAACTTATGCCCAACGTTCTTTTGCCTACCGGGGTAAAACCGTCGAAAGCCGTTGGTTATTGCAAGAGACCTTAACGAGTGGGCAGTGAAACGAGTCAGCAATTATGAGACAGGACAAATCCTACAAGAGGCTCTAGCCAAACTTGACGTGATACTCGCCAAAAACGTCGAGACAGCTAGTACGTTTTTAAGGAACGGTGTGGAGTCGATTATTGACGTAACATTATGTAGTCTTGGGTTAACCAGTGACATTACCTGGAGATTGACTGCATGTTTCATACGTAGAGACCACTTGTCAGTCCGTTATGAGGTTAGCCATGGCGTAAACAACGTTACTTGGACCAATACCCACCAAGCCCATAGGAGGAAGATGTCATACTTGAGGAAACCCTCACCGCAGCCCTTAGGCTAAAGGACAACACCTTAGATATTCTTCCGAAACAAGCTTCGCTAGAACAAGTGAAGGAAGTTATAGAGTTTGAGCTTAAGCTCTAAATGGTAGATGTTCGAAACATTCAACTGCACAACTTGAGAAACTGTGTACTCATCGAGTTTAACTATGCTGGTTTGGCATAACGGTTGCAAAAAGAGCATAGCCTCCGACGCACATTCCGATAGCAGGGTTTGAAGCATTATATCCCTATATATGTAGATCCCAAGTAACATTTCAAGTTTTATTCCGCTCTAGGGATGGTTTTCAATATCGAATTATAAGACCTAATATACCACTTGACAACCTTCTGATGACCACTATTATAAGAGTAAGATAAGGCCAAATGGCCCTCTCTTGATTACCATTATAAAGCGGGAGCAGGCCATTTGGCATAAAGTCATTTGGCATAACGCCATTTGGCATAAGGTCATTTGGCCTAAAGGCCATTTGGCATAACGGTCATTTGGCATAACGGACATTTGGCATAATTGTAACCAACGTCAAAAGTGAGGGTCTTTTGGCATAACGGACATTTGGCATAATTTTTCTTTGCGTTCGCTAAATGGTGACTAAGTGGTGCGGGAAACACCCCGGAATAGTAAATATAACACCCGTCGTTAACAATATTAAAAAGACATTGTCCTCTCGTGGAAAGAATGCATTTGCAATGCAAAAGTAGGTGTATTCCCGGATTAGAGCAGTGGTGGATATAATCTCCTCTTTAAAAGAAGGCGTGTTGCCGGATTATGGCAATGAAGGATGTGATCCCTTCTTTAAAAGTAGGTGCTTGCCCGGATTATGGCAATGGAGGATATGATCTCTTCTTTAAAACTAGGCGCTTGCCCGGATTAAGGTCATGGTGGATCCGATCCCTTCTTTAAAGGTAAGCGCTTGCATGGATTATGGCAATGGATGAAGTGATCCCTTCTTTAAAAGTAGGCACTTTCCCGGATTATGACGATGGTGGATGTGATTCCTTCTTTAAAAGTAGGCGCTTACCCGGATTGAGGCAACAGTGGATGTGATTCCTTATTTAAAAGAAGGCGCTTGCCCGGATTGAGGCAATGGTGGATGTGATTCCTTATTTAAAAGAAGGCGCTTGCCCGGATTGAGGCAATGGTGGATGTGATCCCTTCTTTAAAAGTAGGCACTTGTCCGGATTATGACAATGGTTGACGTGATTCCTTCTTTGAAGGTAGGCGCTTGTCCGGATTATGACAATGGTGGATGTGATGTCTTCTTTAAAAGAAGACGTTTGCCCGGATTAAGGCAATGGTGGAAGTGATCCCTTCTTTAAGAGTAGGCGCATGTCCGGATTAAGACCATGGTGGATGCGATCCCTTCTTTAAAAGTAGGCGCTTGCATGGATTATGGCAATGGAGGATGTGATCCCTTCTTTAAAAGTAGGCACTTTCCCGGATTATGACAATGGTGGATGTGATTCCTTCTTTAAAAGTAGGCGGATTAGTAGGCCCGGATTGAGGCAATGGTGGATGTGATTCCTTATTTAAAAGAAGGCGCTTGCCCGGATTGAGGCAATGGTTGACGTGATTCCTTCTTTAAAAGAAGGTGCTTGTTAGGTGTGGTGTAGGTGTGTGGCCTGAATTGTGGCAATGCAATGGTGGATGTGATCCCTTCTTTATAAGTAGGCGCTTGTCGGGAATAAATCAATGGTAGATGTGATCTCTTCCCCGAAAAGCACAATTCAGATTGATTTGGTTGCAATAACTCATATGTGACTTGATTGATTTTAGTAACTCGTCTACGACAAGTGTGTTGCTTGAGTTTTTAAAGTTAGGCGCTTACCCGCATTAAGGCAATGGTGGATTTGATCCGGTCTTACGGCGCATGCTCGGATTGAAGCAATGGTGGGTGTAATCCCTATTTTAAAAGTAGGCATGTGGCCGGAATAAGTCATTGATGGATGTGATCCCTCTCTCGGAAGTAATTCTGCCGTTTTGTTATTTCGTTCTCCCGGAAATGTCTACCATCAATCTAAATTTATCGGAAAGCAGCCCCGACCTACTTTATCTACGCTAAACATTACATGAAATATCGCTTTCGCTTTCACAGCTCGAAATTATGCCAAATGTCCGTTATGCCAAATGACCCACTCTTTTCTTACAGTTCAAAATTATGCCAAATGTCCGTTATGCCACAGATAACAGATATTGAAGCTTGAACAAATTTTATTGAAAATCCTGTGTAAACTTTTGAATTGATATACGTTGGCCCACTACTGCCATCTACTCAAGTGATTGCGGCAGTACCTAAGGATGCAGCTGAATTACAGCCGTCGAACGCAGCCAATGCATTTGACAGCCGCATTCGGGCTGCGTTTTCAATAACAATGATCCTTGCGCCATCTCCAATCGATTGCCAAACGCGGTCCCAATTTAAAATACATTTGAATTAACAATTTGTGTACTTGGGCTCACTGGTGACTGCCGAAAATGACACCAGCAGAGAAATTCGGAGACGCATAGTGGCTGGAAATCGTACGTACTTTGACTCCGCAAGACGCTCCGATCGAATAGAGTTCGCCGCCGTACCAAACTGACAATCTACAAAACGCTCATTAGACCGGTAGTCCTCTACGGACACGAGACCTGGACGATGCTCGTGGAGGACCAACGCGCACTTGGAGTTTTCGAAAGGAAAGTGCTGCGTACCATCTATGGTGGGGTGCAGATGGCGGACGGTACGTGGAGGAGGCGAATGAACCACGAATTGCATCAGCTGTTGGGAGAACCATCCATCGTTCACACCGCGAAAATCGGACGACTGCGATGGGCCGGGCACGTAGCCAGAATGTCGGACAGTAACCCGGTGAAAATGGTTCTCGACAACGATCCGACGGGCACAAGAAGGCGAGGTGCGCAGCGGGCAAGGTGGATCGATCAGGTGGAAGATGACTTGCGGACCCTCCGTAGCCTGCGTGGTTGGCGACGTGTAGCCATGGACCGAGCCGAATGGAGAAGACTCTTATATACCGCACAGGCCACTTCGGCCTTAGTCTGAATAAATAATAATTGAATTAACGGTTGCGGATGTGTACACACGTATGGTATGCCAGCCTCAATATCTGTTATCTGTGGTTATGCCAAATGACCATTATGCCGAATGGCCTTTATGCCAAATGACCTTATGCCAAATGACTTTATGCCAAATGACCCAGACCCCTATAAAGCAATTATAAGAGTATATAAAAATCCGTTTTAAGCCGCCCGTTGCCTATGCTGAGCAAGAATCCCAAATTTTGTAGCTAGAATCCCAAATTATATTGGAAAACCTTCAAGTACGACACCTGCCTTCATGACGGTTCCTGAATGTGCCAGAATAATACCGACTTCCTTCTACATTAAGCAGTTTCTAATTTTTTTTTCCACTCGGCTTCTAAATATTCATCTTGAAAAAAAATGGAAGAAATTTCTTCAAAAAATAAAATTGATTCAAAATTCTAATTTATTTTCACAATTGATCATAATTGAGAAAAACGGAATAATATTTTCTAAATATTCTGCGAAATTATTCCGAAAGCTTTGAAATCTAAAATAGCTGTAAAATTAGTAAAACTTTTGTCAAAATTTCGCCCTGCCATATTTGCTGTTAAGGTCACTCCTCACGGAATCCAAGTTTCGAAGTGCTCGCGTTTTCGGGGGCACACCACTCGATACGGAGGCGGCGCGCAACTGTCATTTTTGTTTATTTAGCTCTGCTGCGAAAAATAAAAATGAATGTTGCTTCCGTATCCCCCGAAAACGCGAGCACTTTGAAACTTGGATTCCGTGAGGAGTGACCTTAACCCAGCAAAAGTATTTATGCTGGGAGCATTGCTGAAAGTACAGCACAGGAAAATCCAGCAAAATTGATGGTTTCCAGTGAAATAAAATTAGTGTGTACATACGGAAGCAACTGATTAGCAACCATCGAACGCAGCCAATACGACAGCCGATTTGACAGCCACATTTATGCTGCGTTTTACACTGAATTGATCGTCGCGCCATCTCCAAGTATTTTTGCCAATTGTATGCCTAATGTTGAATATTCGAATCATCGGTTTCAGATGGTTAAAGCTTGATCCACTTAGAGTTTGGCCACACGAAATTAGACATTTCTTTGCCGAATAAGTACATAAAAGGTGGTTCAGGTTTTATTATACAGGAATTTAATAAACTTTGAAGGAAAAAATATAGAAAATGATTCATTAGCATTTCGGATTAATGCTCGGACTTTTCTCTCTATACCAGTCGTTATTTTTTTTTTGCACAGTAGAACGATCAACTTAATCTGCCGAGTGCGTGATCTCTCTTGTTCCGGGCAGCAGAACGATCGCGCGGTCGGCCGAATTATTGTGTTCTGCATTGCGCGGCCGGCAATGAAATTAATCAGTTCAGTGCGTGATCTCTCTTGTTTCGAAGCGGGCTTGGTAGTCATATGGCTACTGCTTCTGTCTCATACGCAGGAGGTCGTGGGTTCAATCCCAGGTCCAGGTCCATTCTCCTACTTTGTATCTTTCTCTTTATTTCTCATGTTCTAGCAATCGCTAGAACTGGAAATGGACTTCCATACCGTTTCCATTACTATTCCTATACCTTCAACTTGAGTATTCTATCAGTAATCTGCTAGAATTGGAAATGAACTATAGAGCTCGTTTCCTACATCCAATTAGAAATTCCATCAGTTACCTTCTCCTATCTATCACATTGGCAGCTCGTTAACCTCTGCCTCTCCAACCTAACCCAGAAATTCCAACAAATTCCGCATGAACTCGTGGCAAGTGCAGAGGTATATTCGGCTTGCAGTGGGCGAGTGATTGCATCATCATTTCCTCCCCCTTCCCTATATTGACTTGCATTCTGACGTGGCAGGCGCCAGTATGACCTAACAAATGAGATCACCAGTGCTTGTACATTGAAGATGTGTGCTAGTCCCAAGCAAACATCTGTTGGTTCCCTGTGCAAGAACAGCTGATCTGGTCATAATGGAGTAGCAACTACGAGCAGTCAATCAAGCTCAAGCTCAAGCTCAAGCTCAGTAGAACGATCAACTTAATCTGCCATTTTTCCACACCACTTCTCCATATAAGATGGTTTTCTGATTGTTTTGTACCATTTATCAAGTTTCCCTATGATAATTGCCTAATATTTTTCGTTGGAACGAAAATTTGGGCATTTTGGTGGGTTGATAGTTTTCTCGATAACGTCATTATCATTCGGTTCATACCATTCCATTACATCCCGTCTGTAATGGCAGCTTGTTAAGTCAGGCCAAAACAAAATCGGTAGGCCGTGTGATTGAATGGATGGCAAAAATCTTTTCTGAAGACACTCCTCCTTGTATATTTGCCCATTTATGGTCGCTCCAGTGATGAAAACTTTAGTTTTCTTTCCACAACTGCAGATGCTTTGGCATACCATTCAATTGTGAGCAATCTTGCCTGCATGGACATATTTTAATTTTCCTGGGGCAATACCCTTCTATTTGGCAAGGTAAAACTTGTATCCCAGGAATTGAAAGTCAATTTTAAAATTAATTTCATCGCCCATCAAAATACATCAATTGCATTTCGTCAGAACTTGCTCGACCAGCATTCTTGCGCGATGTTTGGCCACCAGGATCCGTTTCAGGGTCCTGTTGGGACGATTACTGACATCATACGACTTGAAACCTTCGCGCCGACAGATTATTTGTGCTGCGCTGTACGGCGTAGTGAACCTTTCACTAAATCACGCAAGGAAATCCTAAAATGGTTCCGAACTGCTCTGCAGACTTTCACTTGTAGTTTCTGGTCGTATGTTCCATTTCTACGATTGTTTTGTGCTACGCGATCCAGCAATAGTGTTTCCCGATAACGTTTGACAGTTTTTACAGTCAATTTCGTTAATTTTAGTTTTTTGGACTTTGAAATCGTTCCTCCTGACCATGTTGGATTTCCAACGTTAGTGTGCAAAATTTGTTCCCATCTCTCGCGTTCCATTTTCGATAACTTTTGAACGTGAGCATCAATACTGATGAAACTTTCACCATAAATTAAACAAACCTGATAAGAAAATTATTTTGAGCTTTTTAGTGGAATGTTTTCACCTGTCATAAGACGAGTTTATACAATCCCATTGAATTCCACCACTTGATTGTATCTTGACAGATACGTATTTCGACCTCAAAAGTAAGGCCGTCTTCAGTGTCTCGTACTTGACTCGACTATGAGAAGTACGAGACACTGAAGACGGCCTTACTGTTGAGGTCGAAATACGTATCTGTCAAGATACAATCAAGTGGTAGGGAGTCCCATAGCGTAGTTGGCTACACGATCGCCTTTCAAGCGAAGGGTCATGGGTTCGATTCCCAGCCTCTCCACCAAAACCCTTGTCAGTCGCCGGATGCGCAGCCTATGCGGTGACGTATTGGGGTGCACGCTTCACCGTCACGGCTGCCTGATGACGACTGACAACTTGTTCTTCTCGGAGGCATTCCTCCAACGTCACCCGGATAAATGGCAACCGGACAATGCAACGATCATTGGATACACGACATGGACAAAATGAACACAATGGACTCACGACGAGATGGACCAGCAACGACAACAACAATGAATAATGGAAAAATCTAAAAATAGATTCTGTGTGGATTCTGGCTGCAGAATACCACAGTAGATCTCGGCACAGTAGCGGTTAAGTAACTCAGAGTGCCTATCAAATAAAAATAAAGGAATAAAAACAATCAAGTGGTGGAATTCAATGGGATTGTATAAACTCGTCTTATGACAGGTAAACAAACCTTCCGCAACGATGTGATGTATTTTACTTCTCGGTACGTCCACCAGAGGTGCCGCAGTAATTGGAAAGAAACGGCCAAATACTAAGTGGATCAAGCTTTACGCTCACAGCATATGCTAGTGTGCCAATGTCAACTCCATCTCTGAGGCAATGCATACAGGGCAGTTTTTGGTTATGGTTAAGACCAGAGGAACGCTAACCCATTCGATCGGTCTCATTTCCAGAATGGCTAAATAGGACCATTGAGGTGCAGTTTCCAAAACACACCACGAATTCCTGGTCACTATCTCAAGAGGATGATGCTAGCAGAACGGGAGCGACAATAGTAACGAGCGAAGAGTTGTTGGAGATTTCTAAAACGTTAGAGAGAAGTCAAGCAGCGTGTTGATGCAGCAGCGATTAATGCAAACCCTGATATGTTCAGAACGGCGATGCAGCAATACCTCGATGAGTGCAATTTCACCGGCAGGGAGATAAGACAGAAGATTCTACTGCCTAAACCATAAAGGCCATAAAGGCCCATATGCCTGATTTACGCGACGGAAAAGTTGCTCGATGGAGCTATCCTCACCAGACATACTCGAGTGTACGGAAGATCCACTATGAACGCCATCAAAGCTGTGATAAGCACGATGGAGGTGACAATCTAACGCGAGAGGAGAGGCACGCTATGTATAACGTGTTGAGTGCTTTGACTATTTCCAAGAGTCAAACTAAATGACTTCACAGATGCTGCTACGCTTGCCGTGTACGGAGAATGAATTATTGACAGTGGCTGATTTTCTACCCGCCGCTGCCACATCCAGGCGCTATAGTATATGCGCAAAATAGCCAGCAAGAGTTAACCGACAGAAATTTGTATGGCGAAAGACATCTAACGTGGGTTTTCTCAATATTAGTAACTTTTCATGTAAAACTATTTGGTACTGGTTATGTAGGAAGGTGTCCGATACTACGCCTACCAAATATCTTTTCGGTGAAGGTGCTTAATTTTGAGAAATCGAACCTTAGATGCCTCTCGCCATACTGATTTCAGAAAGTGAACTCCTAGTGTGCCGCTGTAAGCACGCTCAAAGCAGGCGATTCATTGAGGGCAGGTAACTGCATCTTACTCTATCACGATTATGAAAGAATGGATGCGCTCCCAGAAGTTAGAACTAGCATACTGGCGGATTTTTTCGAAAGTATTATCTTTTTGGGGAACAATATTTGCAGGTTACGCTATAACGCCCAACAAATACTTTTTCCATTATGGTTCTTAATTTCGATAAATTCAACCCGAGATGCCTTTTGTCATACTGATTCTAAAGAGTTAACTCCTAGTGTGCCACTGTAAGCACTCAAAGTAGATAATTCATCTGTAAAGCGAAAGAAATCCAACGCGGATTTTCTGAAAAGCAGGAACTTTTTTCAAAAAAAAAAATTTTTGCTTCCGAGAAAATCAGCCATAGATACTTTTCGGGTTACTTCTTACACGGTTTGCAATTGGCTATTTCTGGTTTTTGGATGAATCAAAATGCAGAGTGTATGTAATTAAGAGTGGCGACATGTGCCGCATTTGACAGGTCTCCTGCTCGTTTGGAACACGATTTTGTATGGGATTGACAGATGAATTTTGTTCCAATTCTGACAGTGTCGCCACTCTTAATTACATACACTCTGTCAAAATGCTGTGTTGTCCCCATGAAAAAATTCACAAAAAATCCAAAAACTGTACCCCAGTGTACTGCCCATTATTGCATATTTGTAACATTTGCATTTTGGTTGATTTTGTAAATCGTTTGTTAATCCTCCCCACAAACTCAATCATTTCCAGCTTACTACAGATAAGCAAGATAGTAAAGCCTATGTTGCTGTTGTGGGATTAGGTGCAGTAAATTGAGCTTTCTGAACGATTCATAGGCAAAAAAGTAGAGCGCAAGAACCAACCGCACCAGACGGCGTAACGAAACTCTGAAATTTTACTGAGTTTGTGAAGAATTGGAATTTTTAATGTTTTTACGTTGATAATCAATAGTTTCAATGGTCTTAAAAGCTGCAAAGTTTCCAAAAAAGGCGTGACATTACACAAATTTGCAAAAATAGTGTAGTTTATTCTCGTTTCACTCATTGCATTCGACTCTTTATTCCTACTGTTTCAAAGCATCACTCCTACACTAAGTAATGAGTTCCCTTCGGTATGCTGTCCCTCTTCCAACTTACCCGCAGAACTTTGAGCGCCTCTTCGCACACCTGCATGCCGCGGGACTCGAACACCTCGACGCATCCCAAGTACTTGACCGGGAAGGTGCAGGTGGCCGACCGCACGGCTTGCTCGTCCGCTTGCCACTGGTGGGGCTTGGCCGCCTCCGGGACACGATCCTTACGCCGGCGGAACGAATCCCGAAATGATTTCCTCAATCGGTCCATCTTCTTCGGCGATCGCTTACTTTGTCGAAAGGAGGCAGATTTCTGTTCGAAATGAATGGAATGAAATCTCATTAGAACTGATCTATTAAAAGGGGGGTTAATCTGATTAAGAGAATGACATGCATCAGTCGCGTCCAAATGGAGTGTGGTACCAACCGTGTTTTTGACATCGCCGTAGGTCCCCCGCGTGAAGCCCCGCTCCAGCGGTTCATGCGATGACGTCGAGTTCCCCATAGCTTCGAATCAATTTTTTACGTATGAATAATAAATTGTTCCCTTTTTAAAGATCACCTAACTGCCGTTCTCAGGTCAACAAGAAACAATGACACTAATGAAAAACGGCGTGGTTCCAGTCGCAGAAAATAGGCAGAAGTTATTAAATTCTAAGGTTGATTAAGTATCACATTCATGAGATTTCGTTCTGTTCTATGTCCCGCCTGGAGTGTCCCACGCGCTGTGCGTTCGACGACGGAACGCAAGCCACGAATGGATGCTGCGGCTCACAGCCAATTGACAATTATGGCACTGCAAAGTCGGTGGCGGCTACAACGGCGACAGGGAAAACGCCACCACCGGAGTCGTAGAGAAATTGAATATATTGCCGTGTTTCGACCGTAGCGGGCCTCGTTGACCTTTTCCTCCACTCGACGTGATAGGATGCGACGCGCTGTGATTAGCTTGCTCCTGTCGCGGTTGGATGCTGCGTTGAGCGGTAGCTTCTGGCGATGATGACAGCCTCTGGGGTAGCAGCAGCAAAAACTGTAATATAACGAACGGTGATGACCATTAGAAATGTAATTTTCCGTGCCACGCACTGCGCTCTGTTTATGGCGACTTTGAAGCGCCACAGTCGGAGCGAGCGGCGCGGCGTGCCGCACACATGCCGGGGGCTTGTTGAACTCGTTGGGGACTGAACCGGAAAGTCTGATGTCAGCAAAAGTACGCGCAGAGTGGATGCAAAGGAATTGCTGGTAAAGCGAGTAATGACGTTCGGTGCTCGCTTTGGAACGGTACAGTATTTAAGCTAATTTTCCAATTTGTTCAGTAGAGTTGAACGCCTGTGGCGTTTAGGAAGAATAGACGTGAAGTGGGGGGCCTCCTTAGCCGTGCGGTAAGATGCGCGGCTACAAAGCAAGACCATGCTGAGGGTGGCTGGGTTCGATTCCCGGTGCCGGTCTAGACAATTTTCGGATTGGAAATTGTCTCGACTTCCCTGGGCATAAAAGTATCATCGTGTTAGCCTCATGATATACGAATGCAGAAATGGCAACTTGGCTTAGAAACCTCGCAGTTAATAACTGTGGAAGTGCTTAATGAACACTAAGCTGCGAGGCGGCAATGTCCCAATGGGGGATGTAATGCCAACGAAGAAGAAGAAGAAGAAGAAGACGTGAAGTGGGTCTGCAAAATGCAGGTAAAGCAAAAACTTTATACAGTTCTAAAAACAAAATTGATCCTTAGTCGATAGCATTACAACAGTTGTATATTAAATGCTTTCTATACAAATGTAAATATTTGTATTCTATGTGACAAATAGAACCATAAGCTATGTCGGGTGGGCAGAAGAACGACCGGATTGGTAATCCAAACTTTTTTGCTGAGGGCCATATATGACTTTTGACTTTTATAACAAAGTCAATTTACAATTGAATGTGAAGCTGAGAAAACATTCGATGTATCTATATAAAA
Source organism: Armigeres subalbatus (assembly GCF_024139115.2). NCBI lineage: Eukaryota > Metazoa > Arthropoda > Insecta > Diptera > Culicidae > Armigeres > Armigeres subalbatus. The sequence continues at coordinate 260,111,227 of NC_085140.1, read as the reverse complement.
AAAATTTGGTTCATATTAGAATACTTGAACACATTTCAGATTTCGAGCATATAAGTTAAAATATATCAACAGATAAATTATGTTAAAAATAAGGAAAACGTTGTGCAAATTGTCTCAAACTACGTACACTTTGTTTCAAATTCCGAACTGCACCATATTTCGACGAGTTTTTGTTGTTACTTTTGCCTTCTAACATGCACAGAAGTAAATTATTTTTACTCCGATAATGGCTCAAACCTTTTGATCCCTAAAGCCATGGTAAATATTATTTTTTCATATTTTGGAGAAAGCGGTTGAAACGTTTCAGTGAAATATTTCAAACAAATCACCACATGAAAACGAATTTTCTTCGAAGAATTGCATATTTTATGCTCTGATTACGTAAATAGTCTGCTGCGATGCTGAATCCTCGACCAAAAAATACGTATTCTGGCAAAAACACGAAAAAAAATTGTTGTTCAGGAATGTATGATAAAATTTTCGTTTGTTTGAGAAACTGCATATGTCCACGTACTTTGAAGAGCAATTGTGGAGTTTTGCCGAAAACTATTGATCTGTATCGAAGAAATCGAAAGATTCGATGTAAGTTTGTTCAAAAACAGTTTTTTGTTGTTTTCTCGAAAAAGTGTAAAATGGACTTATGCAGTTTCTCAAACAAATGATTCAAATCCTTTAAACATAGCACATCGATTGCCCCCTATCCCAGGTTTGAAGCAGAGAAGATAAGAAGATGTGATTTAGCACTACGTTAGTATCTTTCTGCGCCCAACATTGAATACACCGCAAAAGGAACATTTCTGAGCTATGTTGCCATACTTAAAGCAAACAGTCAACATCAATCTCACGGGTGTACGAGTGTTTTTTGCAATTCAGTTATTACTTAATTCTACTATCGGAATTTTAAAATTACGAAAATAATTTTAAAGTTTTGAGAGAAAAAATTAAGAAGTTTGAGATTAATTTATCATATGTTTCTGAAAATATGAACTCGGCGGAAAACCTTAAATATACCTTAAATTCTTAAAATTTCAAATTATCTTGCAAAATTTTTAAGTTTTCATCTTTTCAATAATTTTATCCTGGATTTTTTAAATTATTACTCTTTTACCTTTTTTTCCATATTTTTCAAATTAGGCCGTCTCCGGAAGGTCGAAGGAAAGGGGGTAGTACAAAATAACCCTTGAAAATAATAAAAATGCTCGGAATTTTCCGAAAACTTTATTATCCTTATTATCTTTGAAAAAAAAAACTTAAATGGGGGAATATATTTTTTATTATTTATACCGGCCTCAAAAGGCAAAAACCTCTTCGAATCATAACAAGCCATGAAAACAAATTTATCAAACTTGTCTACAAAAGTGCATAACAAACAGAACCAGATAGACAGACCCACCGAGAAAACGCTTCGTTCTTGCGGGTTCTTGGGGCCAAACACATCGAAAAGGTGTGTAAAATAAGCCTATTGATGCTTTTTTGAAGAAAATTAACATCCTGCGGAACATGTCACTCACGGTATGCTACATATCGTGAGTGTAAACGGAGTTGATAAGTTTGAGATTTTTTCATTTTGATTTGGATTTAATCCTTGAACGACATAATTTTGATATCTCTCATTTTTTTCATTTCATTATACTTTTATTTTCAATTTTTATTATTGTACGTGGATTTCCCTATTGGACCCAACCGTTCGAAATAGTCGCTCCTTGAACAGTCGTCAAAATCGCCGTTTTCACCTTCACACCCGTTTTCATAGTAAAATCTGTCAAAACTGACGAGTCTGCCTGTCGTGCTTTTTGCTGTTTCCCTCGGACTTCTCTTTCTTTTTCCGTTGTTTTGCCAAACAAGGAGCAAAAAACAAGGCAATCTACCAAACATTTATTGAGTTTGGCAAACCTTGCTGCAAAAGGGAACGTTTGAAATAGGCAAGTGAACCGACCTTCGAATCCATTGGTGAAGTAAATCCACAATATATTTTATTATACAAAAATGTTTAGTTTATTTTGTATTTTATTAGTTTTTGAAATCTCTACGATTTTGTAATGTCATAAAGTTTTTTTTTGATTTCTTTTTTTTTAAATCAATTTTTTAAAACTTTTGACATTTTTGAGTTTTTTTTCATTTTCAGAATTTGTCTAATGCTCGAAAATTTATTTTTAAGGGATTTTATTTGTTTTTATTCTTAGATTTAAATTTAAAATCTCCTGAACTGATAAAAATTTTCAAATTTCTATGCATCACGGCATTTTCAATTTTTTCTAAAGGTATTTTAAATTTTATATAATTTTTGATATTTCCTAAACTTTTTGAAAGTAAAAAAAAAAAATTTCCAACTTTAAAATGTTTGTTTTTTTTTATTTCTAAACTTTTTGAAATGGATGAGTTTTTGCCTTTCTCGTACACCAGGGTGCAACGAAAAGGCTATATATTAACTTCCAAGACGATTTTGTGATAGAAGGTCCGGAGACCCATTGTGTTATATACCAATCGACTCAGCTCGACGAATTGATATGATGTCTGTCTGTGTGTGCGTATGTGTCTGTATCTGCGCAAAATAAAAATCACTCATCTTTTAGGCACTTATCTTGATCCGATTTGTTTGCAAAAAGTTGCATTCGACGGAGAATCCTATCTCAATGTTTCCTATTGAAATATGGCCAGATCGGATTATGTGATCAAAAGTTTTGGCCAAAACACGCCACACGCCAAGAAATTCTCACTCATTTTTTTTAGTATATCTGATGTACGAGAAAGGCACAAACACCGCTAGGTGGATCAACCAGGTTTTTTACTTTTTCAAATCATTTAAATTTATTTAAAAATTCTATTTTTTTTAATTTTTAAAACTTTTTTTAGTTTATTAAATTCTAAAACAAAATTGACTGTTCAAATTAGAGTTTCATTAAAGTTTAATAGTTTTTCATGCCCATGAATTTTATTTTTTTTGATCTTTTATCAAATTTTAGATTTTTTTTCATTTTTATATTTATTTTTAAGAAATTAAAAATTAACTTCTCACTTTTCATTTCTTACTTGTTACTGTGCAAAGTGAGTAGTGCGAAGTGGATAGTAAGACATCTCACTACTCACTTCGCGCTTCTCACTTTTTACAGTAAGAAGTTAGAAATGACGAATGAGAATTGAGACGTCTCTCTTCTAACCCCTTATTTTCTCACTTTTCAAATAACCTATTCGGCCGAATGTCCTTTTCGGCCAAATGATCCTTTCGGCCAAATAACTTTTTCGGCGAAATGATTCTTTCGGCCAAATGACCGTTTCAGCCAAATGACCCTTTAGGCCTAATGACTCTCGACCAAACGACCCTTTCGGCCAAATGACCCTTTCGCCCAAACGACGCTTTCGGCCAAATGATTATTTTGCCAAATGACCTTTTCGGCGATATGACCTTTTCGGCCAAATGACGCTTTTGGCCAAACGAACATTTCGGTCTAATGACCCTGTCAGCCAAACGGCCCTTCCCTATTCGGCCAAACGCCCTATTCGGCCAAATGTCCTATTCGGCCAAATGTCCTATTCGGCCAAATGACCCTTTCGCTCAAACGACCCTTTCGGCCAAATGACCCTTCCGCCCAAACGACGCTTTCGGCCAAATGATTATTTTGCCAAATGACCTTTTCGGCCAATTGACGCTTTCGGCCAAATAACCCTTTCGGCCAAATTACCCTTTCGGCCAAATGACCGTTTCAGCCAAATGACCCTTTAGGCCTAATGACTCTCGACCAAACGACCATTTCGGCCAAATGACCCTTTCGCTCAAACGACCCTTTCGGCCAAATGACCCTTTCGCCCAAACGACGCTTTCGGCCAATAGCTAGCTGATGCCATATTAAAATTAGAAAAAATCTCAATCATATTGATAATATTCACATTTCAAAAAAGTGGTAATATTTCGTTGCCAGAAAACTCATGAGGCAAAACGCCTTTTAGCAGGCAGCTCTTAGGGAACAACGTACCATGCGTCGGCATATCAGCATTCTGGCATGGACAGTGCGTGGAGACGCGAGTATATTGTAGGATAGTTCCACTAGGGCGTTTTGCCTCGCCGAAATGTTAGATGTTTCATCAAAATGTGGAAAATTTCAGTTTTTCCTACATTCCTATCTATTATTTTGACACTTTTTTCGCCTAACCCACATAATTTCACGTCACGTCATATAAGTGAATACCCGAAAGTTTTGCCCCGGGGGGGGGGGGGCGTTTTGGGGCCTCTTCCCCTACAAACGTTCCTTCTTTTGCTCGGTAGGGGCTGTGAGATTCGAATGTCAAATGTCAGCTAAATGTCAAATAAGGGAAATCCATACGATTTGACAACTTGGTACCCAAAATATTGCGGACAGCAGAACAAAGGGAACCGAAGCGACAATCTTTATCTAGTAACTAAAATATCTTTTATTTTGGGCCACCCTTACGGGGGCTCTTATTTTGGACCACCAAGAGGAATTTGCACTCAGTGGTCTAAAATATGAGCCGTCAAACTGGTGGTCCAAAATACCTCCCTTACACTAGCACAGTACTTTTTTGGCGCCACTTCTACTCTGTTTGTATCGAACTGTGTTGTGATGACGTTCTATGCTAAGAAAAAATGTAAACAATAAAACGGGGCTTAGTTAATTCCTCGATAAAGGAACAATAGATGTAACCGAAACGTTGGATAAAAACGTAACACCCTTTTTTGAGCATATAAAAATAATTCTAAAAATATATGCTTTGCAAACGGATTTGTTTTAACTTTCCCAATTATTTGGTTACTTATTCAGAATTTATATTTTTTTCGGGGCCTCCTTAGCCTAGCGGTAAGATGAGCGGCTGTTAAACAAGACCATGCTGAGGGTGGGTGGGTTCGATTCCCGGCACTGCTCTAGGCAATTTTCGGTTTGGAAACGGTCTCGACTTCCCTGGGCATGAAAGTATCATCGTGTTAGCCTCATGATATGCGTATGCAAAAATGGTAACTTGGCTCAGAAACTTCGCGGTTAATAACTGTGGTGTATGCACACTAAGCAGCGAGGCGGCAATGTCCCGGTGAGGGATGTAATGCCAATTAGAAAAAGAAGATTTTTTCCAAGTTTCAAAACATTCGAAAATTTTATCAATTATCAATTTTATCAATCAATGTTCCATAATTTAATATCGACTCATGGAAGCAAATAATTTGCTTTCTATTTCTCTCGAACATCGAAATTTACAAATTTCCTTATTTAAGTTTTAAAATTTGATATTTTTTCTACTTTTATGAAATTTACTGATGATAAAAATGTTGTAATCTTTGACTTTATCTTTGACTTTTTTAAGTTTTAGGACCTCCAATATTATCATTCTCTTCTTGTTTCTTATTTGTTTTATTTTGAAAAATTCATTACATTTGAAAAAATTTAAATTCTGATTTTATCTATTTTCAAAGTCTTATACAGTCAAACCTCCATGAGTCGATGTTCTATGACTCGATATCGACTCATGGAAGCAAATTTTGCTATGTTGAAAAATATTTTCTGGGTTACTGCGATGGTCCCTTCAAACAGCTTCCCAGGGATTTTCTATTCCATATCTCGATATTTCCATGAGTCGATGGTCCCTTCAATATCGACTTTGATTTGACTGTAGATACAGTCCCCTCTCCGCATCTCGATATTGAAGATAGGGAGAGATAGAGGAATACAAGGAAAATTGAAATGGGTACTAGATCCAAAAAAGCTCGTTGCTATGAAAAACGACAACAAAACTAATGTCATGTCTTGTTATTGATATGTTTGTTATTGTCCAAAGATGATCTAGTAGCCTGGAAATTTGAACATATCGACATAAGGAGTGTGAATCCAGAACAAAATATGATCAAAAAACATCGAGATAGACTGATATCGAGATAGGGGGGTTATCGAGATGTAGAATGCTCAAAATTTAATCTATATTGATTGAAGGGACCGAAGAAAGCATCGACATAGAGAGAGATATCGAGATACAGAACATCGAGATGTAGAGAGTCGACTGTAAATAAGATAATCAACGAAGTTTTACAATATTTATTTGTTTTGCACCAACTGTATGAATGTTAAAAAAATTCTAAGAACTTTCACATCTATTATAAATATCATACAAATTTATTGTTGTAAAGCTCTGAATCCAAAACAATTTTTGCTATAATCAACTCAAACTTGACCAAAATCCCACTTGCATTAATTTGTTTACCCTTATGAAAAATCTCAGATATTTATACATTTTTGAACCATTTTGAATTTTAAAAATATGTATGTACTTTAAAAAACAATTTTTTTATACATGAATAAATAATTTCATTACTGTTTTTTTTTATTTTCGAAATCAAAATAAAAATTTAAATTAAAAAAAAAATGTTGGAAACATCTTCGGTATCTTAGAATTAAGGAATGAATCGTGAAATACGATCCTTCCTAGTATTGGGTTACGAATATCAAAAGCAACTTGAAAAATTGAATCTTGAAGATTCAAAATTAAATTTTGAGTTTCCAAAAACAGTCTATGCGTGGGCAAGAGGAATTACGGTTTGCAATTACTGAATATCAGAAATGCAATAAACATCTTCAGCTCGTTGTATGTTCGTTGAATTTATAAATGAATCAAATATGAAGTTCATTTTATCGCTTGATTTGGTCTTATTGCATCGCATATTCTTTAAAAATTGAAAAATCATTATCAAGCAAAAACAGTTTTTCCTAGCTCAAATCTCAAAAACTGAAACAAACAAAGGTAAACACCCATACTATTTTTTTTTATTTTAAGCTTTGCATGACATAAGAAAAACAATTTCCCAAAAATGTTTTTTTACTGAATAACTAAGATATTGTATCTAATGGGCTTTCCTTTCTTAATATCTTAGATTTGCTGCTACAATGTAAGGTCTGAATAGGAACTGATTATGGCACAACTGTTAGCATAATGGTTTCCAATACAACGTAAGTTTTGCAAAACTCTAATCTGAGATAAGAATAACAATTGAAGAGTGATATTTCTTGTTCTTTTTTAACACATTTACAGCAAAATGAAACACAAATAGCACCATAGAAAAGCATATTCGACGATTTCGGCTCCACAAACATGAAGCCACCAAGACATGGTTTTATCGGTTCATTGTGTCGTTCTTCGACCTAAATTTCATTGTGTTCATTATTATTCGCGGAAACTGCATTGCGAGACTGGTACTGGTTAAATTTTTCAACACAAATGGAAGTAACTCGTAAATCCCATCACATTAATCGACGCACCGATCGACGCTGATTCATCGCACCAATAGCTGATCGTTTCGGCGAAACCACATTGTACGGAAAGAATCACAGTCACAGCGATGACTAACTATCACTCTGCCAAGTAGAACATCACGCGGACAATGTTTTCCACACAATATCTTCAGAGACAGCACTATAAATCACGAATAATTCGCTCAGGGTTCCGTTTCTGCCGCAACAGCGTCGTAAATCACAACGCATATCCTCTTGCTGATTACAAAGTGGGTAACAAGTAGGCATCCCAGAACGCATTTAAATTAACTAAACCGTGTATTAAAGACTTTAACTTCCGTTCTGCACCATTCCGGTTCCAATCCATTTAAAATCACTCAATATAACGCCGTACGCAGTGGAATTCCTTCATTCCGCACTTGCCTGGGAGGACCATTTACTTTTCACTTTCCTCGTAAGCAATATAAATGCGTGTACGTAAATACACAGCGAAGCAGCCTACTAGCGAACCAATCACACCCCTTAATATTGAGGTAACCCGATATTGAGCGCACAAAAAACCCTGTCACGGGCAAAAAATCAGGAACAACTACAGCACACAGCTTCCAGACCGGTGAGCCTTAGCACTACGCGTCACGCTGCAGCTGCCGCCACTCAGATTTAGTCTCACTTCTGATTGTTGGTTGCGTGCGCTTCGCGAGGTGACTCAGTAACTTTTTAAGCCACGGCGAAAAAAATCACTTCTCTGCCCCTCATTGGCGCTTAGACTTTCACATTCCCGAAAAGAAGGAAATCATAAACAACTCCAAAACTAATTTGATGGCACTTAACGGTTACCGGGTTTCCCCTACTCTTCAGAACCAGCACTAGACCAGCAACTCGTAATGTGAGAAAATTAAATTCTAATCCACTCTGAGCGTACTCCCCCCTCATTTCGGTTAAGGTTATGACTATTCTCACAATGAATCATTCATAAAACGAGACACTTACTCCGAGGAAAGAATTTTCCCTTAAAAAATAACACACAAATCAATCACGTTTGTTTGTAGATATCACTAGTCCAAATATCACGCTCGGCACCTCGAAAAAAACGTCACCTCCAGTACTCGCGGCGGACGTCACTTCTATCCGAGTGGAGCGTAAGAAATCCAACTGACATATCAGCACGGGCACCAGGACAAATTCCTTTCTATCCAGCGGGCGAGCAGCAGAACGACTTCCATCATGGATCGAACTGATGGCGGTGTGTTAATGTGGAAACGGTTTGCGTCGCGACAACAGCCTCGAAATCACCGACTGAGGTGACGGGCATGGCATATCTGAACTGACTGTCTGGCTGCCTGGCCCTGCTTGCCTGCGTCAACGGCGATATTATGATGATGACGAGGAGCCAGGCCAGCGGACTAAGGGTATGTCGTATTCCGAAAGATTTTAAGGTTTTTAATGTTCAACATAGAATTATGTGCTATTAATTCATGGAGACACGCAGATGGTAGATTTTCTACTGTTTGAAGTTCTTATACATTTGTCAGTCGATCATATGCTGAAAACCGACGATTTATTGTCCGATTTTCCACGATTTGATAGGAAATTACAAAAAAAAGCAAAACATTTGAAAGACCAAAATTTAAACTTCATTACCCCTATCACATACCCTCACGCCACATTTCTTGATATCCACCTCTTTCTGGCTCACAACACTCGCAGTCGTTGCTCGCCGATCGAAATGGCAACCAGCGAGCTAACGCTGTAGTGGTGGCACCGAAACGTTCATCGAGCACCTCACCAAACCAGTTGGCGTTCCATAACGGTAACGAATGATGATTAAGGTATAACAACCACCACAGAGCGGGCGAGCGGAGTAGTTTACCTGTGCGGATCGCTGGAATCGTGTACCAATACCAACTCTCCGGCGAAGAACAACGGACGAATACGGTGTGGAACGGAATCGAAGCACGGTTGCATGCGCTTTCTTCGATACCTGATGGCCAAAACAACACCAACCAGACTGAAGGTATTTGGAATTTGGCGTTCAAGGTGTGCGGCCCATAGGTAGATCGTGATTTAAAACTGGTAGAGTTAGTTTAGAGATATCCTACGTCGGAACGTCAGAGGTGCCACACAGTGGGTTGGCGGGTTGTGGATAATCTCTTGCATGATTCATTGTCGGTTTGATTGAGTTTGTACCTTTAGGGAACGACCCCAAGGTCAGCTCCAAGCGGAAAGGAAGGTCACCACGTGAAAGGCATATGTGAGCCATCGAGGTATGGGATTCAGATTTGGTATCGCTTACAGAGGTGGAAAACTTCTTCCTGTGACAGCTATGAAGATACAGAGATGTTGGCCTCTAGTGTAACCGGCGTTTTTTCGGTCTTATGGATTGTTTTTGCCTTTAGCGGTTTTTGCTGAATTCAACTGATGATGGTCTCGACTGGTCAACAAGAAAAATTGAAGAGAAAAAATCACAAAGGGCTATTCTCACCTAAGACGTGGGGTTAAAAAAATAAGAAAATCACAACGATTCTGTACAAGACATTGACTTTTTTTTTAGTTTTTCGACGACACATTGGATATTTTTCGATAATGTTCTAGAAATAATGTGACGTTTATCAAAATTCTCGACGAAATTGTTTGGAAGTATTTTGTATATTTGGGAATGGTTTGAAATTTTGGGATATTTAAAAAAATTGACATGCTACCTTGTAATGTTTGACGCTTCTAGTCGATTTTTTTTTAGATTTTTCGAAGCATTTTTTTAACTGCTTAAAAATATTGTAACTCAAACTGCAAACGATATTTTTTTTCTTAATTTTTGATAAAAAAAAATTATGATGAAAATTTAAATATTTCTTAACCAATATTTTGACGTTTTATTTTTTATAAATTCTTCGCAAAATTATTGAAATTATGGACGAATCTCGCACGAAGCTAATTGATAAATGTCAATTTTTTTCAAATTTTTGAATTTTTCAACGTGCTCTACCAATGCATGGGTCATATAGGAATATGAGTTTTGATGAAAAATTATTTTTATTTCATTCTTGAATATTTTTTTAATATTTTCAACAATATGCTCGGACTTTAAATATTTTTATTTAAATATTTTTTTACGTTTTTCATCGACTTTTTTCTCACTATTCAACAATTTTTTTGATATTTTCCGCCGAATTCTTTTATAATTTTACTACGACATATCAGAAACAAATGGTATTTATTGACGATGCACTTTTTTTTATTGTTTTTCATTATTTAAAGTACTTTTGAAATTTTTGATATTTTTCGACTAAGGTTCTGGCACTTTACGAACGTTTTTGAACGTTTTTGAGGAAATGTTTAATAATATTTCGGACAATATCTGGTGTCAAGAAAATAAGCTTGTGATCAGCGTTCCAAAATGTGCTGTGATGACTTTCCATCGCTCTAAGGATCCGATAATATTTGATTACTTCATCGATAACTGCTGCCTCAAGAGATTGGACCACATAACAGATCTTGGCGTTGTATTGGATTCAAAGCTCAGTTTTCACGCCCATTATGCGTCGATCATCTCCAAAGCCAATCGTCAACTTGGCTTTGTGACTAAAATTGCAAAGGAATTCACTGATCCACATTGTCTAAAGGCACTGTATTGCTCCCTTGTAAGGCCAATTCTCGAAAGCTCATCCATTGTATGGGCGCCAAACGACGTAACATGGAATCTGAGAATCGAGCGTATCCAAAAACGATTCATCAGGCTCGCATTGAGACATCTTCCGTGGCGGGACCCCGCGAATCTTCCTGCCTATCCCGAACGATGCCAATTGCTTGGTCTTGATACCTTGGATCGGCGACGGAAAATTCAGCAGGCTACTTTTATTGTTAAGTTGCTGAATGGAGAAATCGATTGCTCCCATCTCCTTTCGTTGATTGGATTCCGCGTACCTGGAAGAATGCTGAGACAGCGGACATTGCTGCACACTGGATTTCATCGCACTCTATTTGGTTATAACCAGCCCATATGCACCATGATTCGTTTGTTTTCATCGATTGAAGCTGCATTCGATTTCGGAATTTCCACATCCCAGTTTGTGAATCGATTAAAAACACAGAACCTAATTTAAGCTAATATTCATGATGAATAACATGAATATTAGCTTAAATTAGGTTCTGTGTTTTTAAGACTGTTCAATGTCAGATGAATTATAAATAAACAAATAAACAAATAAATATGAAAAACATATTTTTTTACATTTTACGACATTTTATTCTCTATATTTTCTGTTTTAGAAGATTCAGATGGAATTTGACATTTTTCGACAAAACAACTTTTAGATTTTTTTTAATTTTTGTTAGATGATTTCCATCAATGATGATGATTTTTCAATTAATATTGATTTTTAATATTTTCAAAATAAAATTGACGAATTTGAACGAATTTACACTGATTGACATTTCGTTCGAATTTGTTAACGATTTTTATTGAAATTTTTGGCGTTCATTGACACACTTTTAATTTTTTCAATTCGAATTGAAAAATTCGACAAAATTCAAGAAATCTCCTCAAGTATTTTTTTCGACGAAGCTTGATTCAAATTTAAAAATCGAATTCTTGAAAAAAAAAATTGTGAAAAGTAAATACTTTGATAGGTGAATTTCAACATTTTTCGACGAAATTTTCAAAAAAACGAAGGTCTGATTTTTTTTTTATTGTGATTTGTCTTGACATTTTTAAATAAAGTTTTTTAAATTTTTCGAAGCAATTTTAAAATTTTTTGACCGCATTTTCAAACTTCCTAAAATTCCAACGAGTTTAAAAAAAGTTACATTTTTTTCTAATTCAGGCGATAGCTGAAACATTTTTGAACGATTGTTCTTTACATTTTGACATTTTTTGCCTTTCTTCTACGACAAAGCGAAAGGCTATATGATTGCTCCAAAAAAGAACTTTTGATAGAAGGCCCGGAGTCACATAGTGTTATATACCGATCGACTCAGCTCGACGAACCGAGGTTATGTCTGCATGTGTGTATGTATGTGAGTGTGTGTATGTGTGTATGTGTACAAATTTTGTAGACACACTTTTGGAACTTAGCATCATCCGATTTACTCAAAACAAGTTGCATTCGACGGGTAATGCGGTCCCATTGTTTGCTATTGAAAATTTGCCCGACCGGACGTTGCATTTCGGAATTATTGAAAAATCATTGTTTTTTCCCAAGAGTCCACCCTTGGAAAAAAAAGCTTTTTTGACCTTTCTAATGTTATTTTTTCAATATACTTCATAATGCACGAGAAAGGCATCATCACTGCTAGGTGGATCAATCTGAGTTTTTGTACTTTTTTTTTATTTTATGATGTTTACAAATGAGATTTTTTGCAATTTCTTTACACAAGTTGATAAATTTGAAATTTCTGAGATATTTTTTAATCATTTGTCGGAATCAAATGTCATTGAATATGCTTGGACAAAATAGATTTTCTTAATTTTTTTGGCGGTTTTTTGAAAAATTTACATTTGTATAGGGTAAAAGTTCCGATAGTCGTGAGTGTTCCTATAGTTGCGGTTGTATGGTATGCTCAAAATTTTCAAATCAAACGCAGCAACCCACATTATCAATCAATTAGTTAATCAATCAGTACCCGAACCGAACCAAAACATCTTGGCTAGCTCTTTTAATTTGGTAAATATCCTCAAAATACCTTAATATTTTTTCGTCTGTGCACCAATAGTTGCGGTAGTGTTCCTATAGTTGCGAGTCCCGTAAGAAAATAATGGGATTCGCAACTATAGGAACAAAGATTACAAAATATCGCAACTATTGGAACACTGTACCAATAATTGAAGTTATAGTTTCAAGGTTTATATATATATATATATATATATATATATATTTTTGAAACGGAAGCATTTTTTTACTGTTTGGAAGCGAAGAGCCTTTGGATACATATCAAAGGTTAGTGGAATTAGATTTGTTATTATTCTGGGATAATGAATATTGATGGAACGTGCTTAGTTCCTCCAGTATTGGATCATTTACCCTAGGTATTTTGGAGCTTTTTCGCATTTTTTCATACAAATTTTGACATTTCACGACGAAGTTTTAAAAATTCTTGAATATATGTGTGAGACATTTGAAATTTTAGCGTTGTTCATTGAACTTTGAAATGAATTTTTCTGACGATATTCACAAATTTTTGTTGACGTTCTTTTTCACATTTTTAACGAAAACTTATATATTTTGACAAAATTTGATGAATATTTTGACAATTCTTGATAATTTCCTTCGAAATTTTTGTCGGTTTGAACAACAAATTTAAAACAGTAGATTAATTCTTTGCGATACTTCTTGACATTTCTTGTCGATTTTTTTTATAATTTGGGAATTGTGGATGAAGATTTTAGACGATACTTAAATCATTATTTTTTTCTAAATTGTTAATCTTTAGGAATTAAAAAAAATAACCACGTTTATGAAATGTAGCTAAAAAAACGGCTTGGTGGACCTCTCCAATTTGTTGACTGTATGTGTAAAAACGTTTGAATTTTCATTTTAACATTAAAAAACAGTCGTTGCGATTCAAAAGGTTGAAAATGAAAAAAACAGATATTTTGATTATTAAAACATCTTAAACCTTACTTATTTCTTTAAACGATGTTCTGTAACTCGATATTTTCTCTTACTAGATGAAATTCAAAGTCCCTTGAATTTCGCATACTGCGTTACCTTCGTAAGTCGATACCTCCCTTACTCGATATTCTCTAAGTCGAAGTAATTTCCCAAAGCACAATATATACGATGTCGGGCCATTAAGCCGAAAGCCGTTTGACCGAAAAGCTAAAAAAACTTATATTGTAAGTAACGAGTAGTAAGAATTACATGAAGTGTGCAGCGAGAAGTGAGGAATGAGATATTTCGCACATCTCATAATAGGAAGTAGGAAGTGAATAGTGAAAAGTGAAAAGTGATAAGTGAAAAGTGAAAAGTGAGAAGTAAGATTTGCGAAGTGAAAAGTGAGAAGTTAGAAGTGAAACTTGAGAAGTGAGAAGTGGAAAGTGAAAAGTGAAAAATGAGAAGTGGTAAGCGCATCTCATAGTATAGGAAGGAATAGTGAAAAGCGATAAGTGAAAAGTAAAAAGTGACAATTATCAGTGAAAAGTGACAAATTCGAAGTGAGAAGTATGAAGTGAGAAGTAAGAAATTAAAAGTGGGAAAAGAAAAGTAAATCGTGAAAAGTGAGAAGTAAGAAAAATGAAGTAAACATTGAGAAGTGAGAAGTAAAAAGTGAGAAGTGAGAAGTAAGAATTGAGTAGTGAAAAGTGAAAAGTTAGGAATGAGAAATTTGAAAAGCGAGAACTGTGGAATGAGGAGTGAGAAGTGAAAAGTGGGAAGTGAAAGTTAAAAGCAAGAAGTCAGAAGTGAGAAATAAGAAGTTAAAGATCAGAAATGAGAAGTGACAAATTCGAAGTGAGAATTGTGAAGTGATATGTGAGAAATGAAAAGTGAGATAAGAAAAGCAAAAAGTGAAAAGTAAATTGTGAAAAGTGAGAAGTGAGAAGAAAGAAGTGTGAAATGAGAAGTAAGAATTAAGAAGTGAAAAGTGGGAGATCATGAGTTAGAAGTGTAAAGTTTGAGAAGTGAGAGGTGAAGAAGTAAGGATCGAGCAGTGAAAAGTGAGAAGTTAGAAATTCGAAGTGAGAAGTGCGAAGTGAAAAGAAAGAAGTGGGAAGAGAGAAGTGCAACGTGAATGGTTAAAAATGAAAAGTACGAAAAAGTAGTGAAAGTGAGAAGTGAAGTGAGTACTGAGAAGTAAGAGGACCACATAGTGAGAAGTGAAAAGTGAGGTGAAAATTTGAATTTTCTCAACTTAATCTTTATTCCTTCTCATCATTCCATCTTCTATCTTCCTGCTTTCCTTGAGAAAATAGTAGTGAAAATTTTAAGTAAAGCTGCGAAATGAGAAGTGAAAGGCATAAAGTGAGAAATGAGAACATTCCGAACATTTCATTTCTCACTTTTCAGTATTTATTTTGAACATCTCACTCCTCACTTCACTTAATAAGGAAATCAATTTTAACTATTCGGCCAAACGGCATTCAGCCAAATGGCATTCTGTCAAATGACCCTAAACCATATTTCTACATGTTATGAAAAGTGTTTGATATTTGGGAAGAAAAATATGTGTTCTCTATCTCGATACCTCCCTAACTCGATGGTCCCTTCAATATCAAGTAAGGGAGAGAATTTTTTTAATCTGTAACTGAAAATCTTTTCATTCGTGCCAAAAGGTTGCAAATTGGTCCATTGGTTTGAAAGTTATGACGATTTGATTCTTTTTCAAACGCCGTTTTTTTTACCACCCTAGTCTGATTAATGTCTACTCTAAGACCGAAAATAAAAAAAAACGTATCTAGCTATTTTCGGTAGAGATCATTCATACATATTTTGAGCAAAATCGGAGAACATATTGACGTAGGACTTACGTCTTTCTTTACTATACTGGGTGTCATTTAGATTTTTGGAAATCGAGAGCGTTACGCTGGAAGGGTAGATTTTGAACGTTACTAGCGCCTTTATCTTTCAATGAATTTTTAAGATTTATATATCAATCGACTCGGACACTCTCCAGCAATTTGCGTAATTCATTGAAACTTAAGATTATTAACGATAAGCTATTGAAAATTTCAATTCTTGTCAAATCCAGTAAAAATTTCATATGTAACCAATCCCGTGCGTTCCTAACACGGACATCAGAATGCGATATGTCACGGGCCTTCAGGTCTATCGGAAGATTTTCTTTGTGTATAAAAGAAGCAGTGTCTGCCGTGTGCGATTCATTACAATTTGTGACAGCAGCGCGTACTGACGTGATTTTTGCTCGCGTATTTTTCGTTTCGTTCGTTCGTTTGCTGTTTACCTACACAGCGACAGCATGCGGTAGAACTGGTGGGTCTGTGAATATGCATGAAAGTGGGGCGCATTTTTTGTCATTCTGTGCTTGATGATGGTCGGATGCAGTGGTGTCGGTTGCGATGGATGCAATCGCCCATCGTATCGCACGGAGGCTAGAGGCCGATGATGGCTGAGACAGAGAGGGCAGCGGTGGTGGATGAAGAAGAAGAAAATTAGAGAGATTTGATCTGCTCATCCAGGTGATTGGTTTCATAATCCTCATGATCCCAAGATGGGTACGGGTCATGTCATATGACTGACCATTTGTTAAGTTGTGCTTGGTACTAAACGACACGTACATACAGTTCTGATTCCCCAGCAAACAAAATCAACTACACCGATGAAAATAAAAATTTGATTAAAATAATTACTTTCATTTGTTTGCAGAAGGCATTAACAATTAAAGATGCACAATCAGCAATAGTGTTAATATCCATTTTAGATTGGAAAATTTCGCCATATTACTTGTAAATGTTTTAAAACATAATTTCCAATAGAATATTTAAATAAACTTTTGCATTTTCTGAGAAATTGTATTAATAAACTTGACGTAGTCTTATTAAACTTGACGTAGAGTTTGGAATCAAAACATTGAATAATTTTTCGTTGACGTATTAGCAGTACCTCCTCTATTTTAGTTGGGTTACTGCTCCTTGACTTGTTTCTTATTGTTGTGAATTTTTTCAGCAGTAAGCACGCATGTTAGCAAAAAGAAGCAACGAAATTGGTGCTGTATTTCTTTGTTTGGGGGGCCCTCCTTAGTTGTGCTGTAAGACGCGCGCTGAGGGTGGCTGGGCTCGATTCCCGGTGCCGGTCTAGGAAATCTTCGGTTTGGAAATTGTCTCGACTTCCCTGGGCATAAAAGTATCATCGTGTTAGCCTCATGATATACGAATGCAAAAATGGTAACCTGGCTTAGAAACCTCGCAGTTAATAACTGTGGAAGTGCTTAATGAACACTAAGCTGCGAGGTGGTTCTGTCCCCAGTGTGGGGATGTCATGCCAATAAGAAGAAGAAAAATTTCTTTGTTTGGAAAACGGGACAGTTCCCCTAAAATAGCACATTTTGCCCAGGTCTGAAAATTTCATAAATAGAATTTTTGAACTTGAAATACTTCCATTAATAAAAAAAATATATAAATGACCTACATTTGCTTGAGTAAATAATAGCCTAATAGGTAGAAACAAAACAATTCTAATTATATTATTAGTTTTAATAACATTAATTATTAATTTTATTAATAATTAGTTTTATTTCCAAAGGTGTTGGATAAACAAATTGCTAATAATTCTACACAGCATGGAAGATGTCGTTTCCAATATCAATACCTATAATCAAACTCCATGGATGCAAAAGTAAGAAGTTAAATGTAAATACGTTACGTTTATACAAGTCCTACGTCTACTCGCGGTTATGTTGAAAACATTACCCATTGCTCGTTTTTCTTCGACTCTTTTCTTTTTTCATGAAATCGCTGATTGATTAAACCTTCATTAAAATGCTGTTTAATACTTTTCCACCTTCAATGATTTGTTTAATAAAATGTTTTATGGTAAGGTAAACAATAAAATGTTTTATGGTAAGTTGGGGCATTTCTTTTACCAACAAAAATATTGGATCTGAAAAGGGGGTCTGAATAAATGTGATAAAACCCAGTTCATTACTTCAGCGGTGTGTGGGATGCGATCTGTGCAAGAATTTGGAACGTTTTTTACAAAGTTGTGTGATAAAAAAATCACCCTTTGATAAATTTTGAATCCGTTTGAATACTAGTTTGAACCAAAGATTACACACTAAATAAGAAACCTTACCGAAATTATTCAAAAATATTTGGTACAGAGAAATATTTTTTTTTTCTTGTGCATCGTTTCAACTTGCCCCGCATATCGGGCAAGTTGAAACACTGCGCATTATACAGGCACAAGCTTATATTGCCGTGCTGGGGAAATAAAAAGGGAGAGCTTTCGAAATTTTTACATGCTTCGTGTTTTAATTTTTTCTTGAATATGTGCACACTATGAGAAAACGTAGATAAAGAATCTCAAAAGTAGACCATGTAGTTTAAACATCATTCCTCCTCATCCTTTTCTTAAGCAGAGATTGTAGGTATTCTTGGAAAAAGAAGGGAGGGACAGAAATTTATTGAATTTATTTTCAGAAATGTGGGCTTATACGGAACAGAGTGAGCGTTTGTTCTTGTTTTCAATCGGACGCAGAACAATTTGCTTAGACATAACGTCGACAGAATAATTTTTAATCGCTTTTCAAGGCTACTTCCTATAGATTATCTTCTCATCTAACTTACTATTCCTTTCCCGTGACGCTCACGAAGATGCAGAGGTTTCCTCGGTCTCTGGGTACGTCAAAAATAATTTAAAATTTAAATTTTGCCAAGGGCGAAAAGTGAACAAAGGCAGGGAGTGCTTTAGAAGCTGCAGTCTTCCGGGAATGACAGTCAGATGGTGCGTTTAGGGGAGTAGTTTGCTGAATATACCAGAACATTCAGTCATGTCTGGTCTAAATTACAGCTTCCGTTTCAACTTACCCCGCATTTCAACTTACCCCGGTGTACCTCAAAGTAATGTTTTCGCGTCAACTTGACGGCAATAACAAGCGATTTAAAGTAGAAAGTGATGGAGAAGGCTGTTGAGTATTGATGCATTCTGTAACCCTCGTCCATAGCCAAGTTAGCCGTCACAGTAAAACAACACTCAAGCGTGCATTCTCTAATCGTCATATCCCAAGGTTGAAATGGTTTCCAGAAATAGAACCTAATCACCAATAACCGGTCACTGCGTACCTTTGCCAAGCCACCCTTTACTCACCCGGCCAAACCAGTCAGTCAGTAGCAGTCGAACTCCCACCAAAGTGGGTGTATTTTTTCGATTCGTTTGTTTGTCTCCCACCACATCACATAACTGAATGCACCAAAGTAGGAACAGCGGAGCACATTACAACAACAACAACAACTCGACCGCCTCGGCAGAGCGTTATCAAATATGACGCAAAACGAGCAAAACGGTTGAATGGCTTGCGCGGAACAAATCAATTGCATGTTTGTTTCACTCTTTTGGGTTTATTTTGTTCTCATGGCCTCCCGCCGCCCAACCACCCGCCGGCGAAATGGGAAAAGCGTTGCCCACCTTTGTGTGAATGAAACTATGGAACCCAGTTTGGTTTGATTCATGTTTGTGTACAGGAGCCATACCAACATGTTAGCGGGCGAGTCGAGGAATGCACAATATGTTGCATGCCGTTGCACGGTTTCCGATCGGTTGAGGGGGAACTGGTCCCTAACTAAAATGGAAAGGTAAACTACATCCAGTAGGAATGACAATGTTTTCCGTATTGATTGCAGGTAACGACCTCTCTCTCCGCGTTGTGCAATATGGGTAGTAGGGTTAGATGACTTTACCATTAATGGGTACTGTGTTATTGTTGATATTAACCGTGAAAAATTCACCCATTTTCTTGAAAAGTGCCACTACCCATTTTAATGAGTAGTGGCGCTTTTTGAAGAAAATGGGTGAATTTTCACGGTGGAATAATATCAACACAACTACAGTACCCATTAATGGGTAAAGTCATCTAACCGTGTAGGGCAATTTTGTACAGCGTGAGAACTTTCCCATTTCTGGTGGGAAATATTCGGTGAGGGTCATCCTTCCGTGTTGTGAATAATTGTTTCTCCATGATGAAATTATGTGAGGTTTTAGAAATGTTTAAAAATTCAAAACAGACAAACCTTCAACGTCAACGACCTCGTCGTTTTTGGTTGAACGATTTTCTCTCATCAGACTCACAAAAACAACAGTTGATGGGTTCTAATTTTCACACAATGTTTCATTTACTACCAGTGAGAATCAGCCCAACTGGGCTGGCTAAGATGGCAATGATTCTATCAGTCTAAAATGTGCAAACAAATGTTCGAATTGTCGATTTTAATTTGAGCTATGTTCTGTACCGCCATTAGTCGGTTTTGTGATCTATCAATGCAACAGAACTGTTCATAAAATTCCCAATGCACCTTTATTTTGGTAAAAGATATCCAGTTATTCGAAACTACAAGTTTCCATCCAGAACATCCAAACTAGCTACAGCGGTTCGTTTTCTTATTACCCCGGAAGAAAGAACGCAAAGAAGCAGCACATAAGAATGCAGCCCAAACGACTAAACCCATCCGAAGCAAAGCCTAAGAGGGGGATTTGCTAATTTATGCTCTGGGAAATTTTCACACGACCCCTTGCGTCCCTTCACATTCTCGATTGTTTTCCCGATGCAGATCGTTCGAACGACAAAGACGTCGCTGCACAGCTTTCCCACTGCTCTGAATAGAGCCGAGCACATCTTTTTAATCAAATCGCATATTAACAATTTCGCCTTCCTTTGCTCTACACCAGGGGTTCACAAACAAATGACCTCTGTAAATTGTTTCAGAATGTTCAGAAAGCTGGCGACTGATAAGAATTGTTGTTATGAATTAATGAGATGTTGTTTAAAAACATTTTTCAGAAAAAGTATAAAGTCGAATTCGTGAGCTACCAAAGTTAAACCATTTATGTTTTCTTAAATTTTCGATTGCATATTCTGGAAATTCTATCGCACGGTTTGAAAAACACTCCCCTTCGCTACTAGCTACAGTCAAGTCAAATCCACACAGAAAAGCTTTAGGGGGTAATCGGCAAGCTCGCTGCAGCATACTTCCACTGTTGAGAAGACGACGCAGCAGCAATCGCTAAGAATAAGAAACGCAATCCGATCCGAAGGGGACAATTATACTTCCTATTGTAATCCATCAACCGAAGACCACTCGATGGAATGAATTGCCGTACTGCTTGCTTGCTCTCGTTAAAATTGAGATTTTCCCAAGAGGGTGACCATTATTGGGACGACCTCCATCCGTGCACAGGATCGAGAATAAAGCGAACTGACGAAGGGTTATTAATGAGTTTGGGACCGCGGGATGTGTGAATTATGCTGCGCGATTATTTGTGCGAGTGACAAGTTTTCACCTGTGTGAAAAAGGGGTTGTCGACGGCTGTCATGGGAATCGAATGGAGTGGTTGTGGGAGTTGAAACGTTTTTCGTCAGTCAAAGAATGCAAAACCGAATACAGTTGAATCTACGTATTCAAAATACATCAAATTTGTATTATTTAAAACAAACAATTGAAAAAAAACAGTTGGGAGGAACGAAACACAATTTGATACAAATGACCGTAAATCAAAACTGTGCTGAGAAATGCATTCGTTAAATTCCCATGAAAAACAACACCATGGGACTGCTATCAACAATTCAATTTTAAAGTGAAATGATTGCCTTTCTGTACAACTTTGTTGTACAAAAACGGCGAAAAGATAACAGAAACATATGTGGTTTCCAAACATTTACTTTTGAAGCGACAATTAAAATTTTTTTGTGTATAACTGCCTACTCTATTATGAACCAAATCCATATTTAATTGATTCTCCTTCAATATCTCACACACATCGCAACATAACTATTAATCGACTCATCATCCGAAATCCGTGAGGAATCACTTAGCTGTCGCTTTCACTGAAAGCATTTCGAACTGCATCACACGCAACGTAACATAGTTGCGTTTTTATCCTCCACAGGCGGAAGGCCCAAATGCCGGCACAGTGTTTGAATTTGTTCAACAAATTGATTGGATTGATGGTGATTCAATATTCGATGTAACCTCGGCTGCCACACGCTGCCATAAAGGGTTCATCGTCTTGCTGGGTTTGCTTCATACTCGCACAGTATCATGTTGTCGATTTCACCACGGAAAAAAAATCGACGGGAGATTCAGTCTATCTGATCTTCCATGCGTTTTAGTTCAGTAAATTGGAGTAACGAGTGTGAACTGTACGGTCATCTATGCTCTGCACATGCCACAGTATTCATATCAAATAATTTTTGATTCATATTACAAACACTTGTGCACATTTTTCACTTTGGAAGTCTCTATGGTACATGAATCAAAATATATTAATCGATCAATTTTTCCATCTAGTAATAGAGGAATATAACTTTCATGTACGTGCTTGATAATCACGTTTTAATGATTGTAACTACCAATTCTAAATTATTTTATTCTGCCAAACTTTGTCTCAAATTTTAAACATGCTAGTAAAATTGTCTCAAATTTCGTTATCTTTGGGTTGATTTTATCACATCCCAATAAAATTTGCATTACCTACTCATAAACTGCTTTATATTACTGAACATTTAGGCGAAAAATTCGTTTGGAAGAAAATGTCTACTTAACAAAATGAGTCGTTAGGCCAAACGATTATCCGACCGAAAATGTTGTTTGGCCGAACAGGTCATTTTGCTGTTGAGCCGAATAGTAATTTGGTGGAAATGCAATTTCGGCAGTATGACCTGTTCGATCAAATGGCATTTTCAACCAAATGGCCTTTCAGCTAAACGACCACACATTTTTGCCCAAATGGCATTTTCGGCCAAATGGTCCCTTTTGAACGCATGTCGCTTTCGACCAAATGACATTTTCGTCTATTCCTTTTCGGCCTAATAACCGTTTCGGCTAGAGATCCAATTTGACCAAATGGAATTCGACTTTCAGCACAACGGTTTATTCGGACAAGTGATACTCGCTAAAACGACGAAAGTTATCCGACCAAACGACCCTTCTCCGCAAAACCTTAAAGATGAAACCGAGCGGTAAACGGCGCTAAGAACTGACTGGATCCAGATTCAGGAGTGTCAGTTGAGTTGCCGAATAATACTCAGGAGGACCGGTTGCAGAAAAAATCTCCAAATTCTCGCACATACGAGCTTTTTCTCCTGTCATCCGTGAAAGTCTTCTGACCCTATATATGATTGATTAGGTTAAGAAATGTTTTCCCTATTGATGAACGTTAACAGTGGCTTCCAGTCGTGAATAATAGCGTTGAGAATTTTATTTCATCGCCAACGTTTCGATCCGGAGATGATATCTTCTTCAGGGCTTGATGGCAATCAATTTCGAGCTAGCCAAAATTATCAACGCTATCATTCTCGATTGAAAGCCACTCTGAAAATCCACTAAAAAAATTCCCTTTTAACAAGCTTTTAGCAAGGGAAATGTTTCCGGCGGCAGTCGACCTTCTCGCTTGCGATTCTGCAGGAAGAACATCGCGCTTGAGTTTTCAAACAGGAATCGCCTCGCTTTGCTCATTCGCCGAAAACAATTTTGCTCCTAAAAGCGTCAAAACCCAATCTTTGTTTACATGTGGGCACATTATCAAATGTTTTGAGCGAAGAAAATAATTCAATGCGTTAAACAAAGACGAACGTGTAAAAATAATGCAATGATGCAAATCGCAAGTCGTATCATGAACGATTCTCTGTGCCATGAGGCCGGTGAGATTTAACTTGCGCTTGATTCCAATCGTGGATGAGATTCAAGAATTAGAGTTTTTGAACGTAAGTGAGCTTGAGAAATAAGGCCGGAACGTGTGTTTCAATCGAAGCGTGAGCAGATAGGTACTCGAAGGGGATAATAGTTGCTCCTAAAAAGATACGTGTTTGCCTCCCAATTCAGGAGTAGGAGTCTGAAGGTACTAACTGCGGTAGCATCGGTGGATATAGCAGAATGTCCGTTGAAAAAGCTCTCAGAGCCATCATTAAGCTCCGTTATCAAAATCTTCGACAACGCCGTCAGGATTAATCCTTGACCCGCCATAGACCGGATGATGCGCGTTCATATCTCCGAAGAAAAGTTGCTATCGATATCACTCATCGTCTCCTTAATCCCTGGAATGGAACCAAGTGTCGACTATGGTAATCGGCGTACTACCTCGTAGAAAGACTCCTACATCGGGAAAGTCTTGACTGGTGTCTATGTATGGTGCCGGGTTTGCAGAAATCGCTCTCAATAGATAACGAACAACGATAAAAGAAAGGCAAAAATTGTTCCGAATCATAACAAGCCATGATAACAAATTTATCAAACTTGTATACAAGTGCGAAAAACAGAATCGGATAAGCAGCCCCCACAGAGAAGCGATAGTTTTCGCTTTGTTCTTGCTCATTTTGTGTTTGGGACCGCACAGCTGTGTAGAACAAGTTGAAATGCATCATCAGAACCAGTGCTCCCGCGGTTTAGAGCTTTATGAAAGAAATTAGTCATGAGGTACAGCCACCTGAATCAGTTCTTTACCATGACAGCTTGCGAAAAGAATCTCCACAGAATACTACATATCGAATATATGTACACAAGATGATGCCGCAGGCTTCGTGGAAGGCCGTCGCGTACACGATAGCTTTTTGAAGTTAACCTTCTGTCTGTGCTCAAAAAACTTACGTTGTCTGTGCTCTGGGGTCAAATTGACCCCAAATTGAAATTGCTATAACTTTTTTTAAATGTTTGGCCGATTTCGGGATTTTTGGGACTATTTCGAAAGATAATTTAATTATCTTTCAGGTCGTTATCAAAGATTTGACTTTTTGGTGGGCGGGTACATCGCGGGGAGGGTTTTAAGTGAACAAGGGTACAAAACGAGTGATTTTCATGAATATTTTAGTTATATCCGAAAGTCCTACCCATTTGAACTGCACCTTCTTTAAAAAGGTTATGCAGGGAAGGCGTGTGCTTTGGCATGAGGCGTTGATAAGTTTAGAACTTGGCCGCCAGGTGGTGGTATATTTGAATTCATTATTTTAGACTACTCAAGTAATTCCGATATATAGAATTTTCCTCAGTGCAAATTTTCTTATCGCACAAATTTAAAATTTGTTAAAATGGCGTCTTGATCAAAGGTTGTCTAGTGGGGATGGACTGTCTTGTGACGGAAGTAATAATTGAGAATTTTACTAATAGGCGGAAAATTGGCTGATCTTTGGTTATGCATGTAGACCCAAAGGCCTTAATTCCAAGATTTTCTTGGATGACCTAAAACATATTATGTGAACACATTCTATTATTTGCAGCATCGCTATAGTAGGTTGAATACAAAGAAAACTTGTGGTTCACTCTACCACAACATTCATGTTTGTCAAAAATGCTACAAACCAAAATACATCAGATCTCACATGGAACAATATACTCAAATATAACAGCTCTCTATCACCGCATCTTGGAAGAAGTGCATATTATATTGAGCACCACTTTGTAGTCCTGGACATCCTGAACAACGTTGCCGAATACAACTTGGGTGTAGGTATGAGGGATCTCAAGCTAAAGCAATATTTCAAACATGCAAGAATATTGCAAGTACACTAGCGCCGCCTATTTGTATTTCCTAATTATTCATTCTGTCCCATGACAGTCCATTTCTATTAGACGAACTTTTAAAAGACGTCATCTTTAAAATTTTCAAAATTGTTGCGATAAGAATATTTACAATGAGGAAAATTCCATATATCAGAATTACTTAAGTAGTCTAAAATAATGAATTCAAATATACCACCACCTTGCGATCAAACTATAAAACTAATCAATGCCTCATGTAGAAAAAGCAAACGCCTTCCTGCATTACCGTTTTTGAAAAGGTGCAGTTCAAAATGGCTAGGATATTCAGATATAAATAAAATAAGCATGAAAAATCACTGTTTTTTGTTACCCTTTTTACGAAACCCTCCCTGTACAATGAACCACGCCCACCTACAGTCAATTTTGGTAACGACCTGAAAGATGATTAAATTATCTTTCGAAACAGCTAAAAATTCAAAGTTAGCTAAACATTAAGAAAGTTATAGCAATTTAATTTGGGGTCAATTTGACCCCAGAGCACTAACTTAACAACGTAAGTTTTTGAAAAAGAGTACACTGTAGTGCATATTTTCAAGATTTTTCAAGCAATTTGCACCTAGGAGACAGATCTCGGCGAGTTTTATCAAACTAGCCAAAATTATGAGAATCGGTTTGAAAACTAAAAAAATGGCAGCCATCAAAGTGGCCTGGGGTCATATTGACCCCAGAGCACAGACAAAAGGTTAAAGAGGACCTGAAGGTCAGCCATTAACGACGCAGCGGAGAACAACGTCGGGTATATGGGTCGAAGTCGACGGAACGATTGGTTCGACGAAGAGTGCAGACAGATTCTGGAGGAGGAAGGACGCAGCGCGGGCGGTCGCGCTGCAGCAAGGTACCCGGCAGAACGTGGAACGTTATAGACGGAAGCGGAGACAACAGACACCCGCCTTTTTCGGGAGAAGAAACGCCGCCTGGAAGAAGCGGAGTGCGAGGGGAGATGAAACAGCTGGTGCCGTTCTCTCCAAGATACACGCAAGTTCTATCAGAAGCTCAACGGCATCCCGCAAAGGCACCGTACCATGCAGCCGAAATGTACTGGGATAAGGATGGGAGCATTTTGACGGACGAACGTGGCGGTAATCGAAAGGTGGAAGCAAGCACTACGCCGAGGAACATCTGAATGGCGCTGAGTGTACAGGCAGGTGCGAAAGTCAAGGAAGGCGGCGGAGGAGAATGACTACCGCTGAGTTCAGCGAGACGATGGGAAGCCAACCAGCCCCACACCTTGAGAAAAGCTTAAGGATGCCATTCAACAGACTAAAGACCAAAATAGAGCAGCGGCTGGTATGATGGGATGGTATCGGAGCTAAAACTCATCAAGATGGCCTCGAAAAACTGGCACTTGCGCCTGCACAAACCTGATAGTCAGAATCTGGGAAATCTGAACAGCTACCGGAGTGAGTGGAAGAAAGGGGTTATATGCCCCCATCTACAAGAAAGGGCGACAAGCCTGGAGTGGGAGAACTCGAGCGATCTACCATCATTAATGCCGCCTACAAAGTGAGTATCCCAGATCATCAGTCCGTCGTCTGTCACCGATTAGTGAACTATTGAGTTCAATGGAAGTTATCAAGCCGGCTTCGTTGACGGCCGCTCGACAACGGACCACACCCTGGCAACACCACACGTTCCACATAAGTAAAATTGCAGCAATTTATTTGTGCTCCAGACTCAGTCGTGAATTCAAGTTGAGCACCAAATCCAACTTTTGTCTTAACTTGTGGCTGCTCCAGGCAGATCTTTACTGTACGGCTTAAAATCCTTCAAAAATACCGGGAATACCAGGTCCCAACGCACCATCTGTTCGTTGATCTCAGCTGAAGGCGGCAGCGATCACGGTTTTAGACCGCGTAGAGCTATGCGAAAATTATGGACGAGAACAGCTTCCTGGGAAGCTTACCAGACTGATCAAAGCAACGGTGGATGGTGTGCAAAATCTGTAGCGAAGATTTCGGGCGAACACTCCAGTTCGTTCGAATCGCGCCGGGGACTAAGACAAGGTGATGGACTTGCCGTGCCTGTTATTGGCATTGCGCTAGAAGGTGTCATGCGGAGGAAGCCGGGTGTAACAGCCGAGGTACGGTATTGCAACAGATCCAGTCAATTTATTTGCTTCGCGGATGACGCCGGACATTGTCGGCCGAACATTTGCAAAGGTGGCAGAAGACTGTACACCGCGCCTGAAACGTGAAGGCTAACGAAGAAGTTGGACTGGTGGTGAAAAGATGCGTCAAGGAACCAAAGTACATAGCTTGTGGGCCGGAACCGGGCGCGACAGGCCCCTGCCTGCAGAAAGCAGTGTTACGATAGACGAGAGGATACCTTCGAGGGTGGTCGAGGAATTCCGTCTACCTCGGATCTTTATAACGGCTGACAACTAACGTTAGTCTAATGAAATACGAAGGCGCATCATCTGTGGAAGTCAGGCCTACTACGGGCTCCAAGGGAAACTGCGGTCGAAAAAGATTCACCACCGCACCAAATGTGTCATCGTACTAGAACGCTTATAAGACCGGTTGTCCTCTACGGACGCCGAAACATGGACAATGCTTCGAGAGGTGACTTCAAAACACTTCCGGAGTATTCGAGAGACGGAAGTGCTTAGGACCATCTTTGGCGGTGTGCAAAGAAGACGGTGATGGCGGCGAAGAATGAACCATGAAGCTCGCCCAACCTTACGTGGCGAACCAGTATCCAGAAGGTAGCTAAAGCCGGAAGGGTACGATGGGCGGGACATAAAGTTGCAAGAATGCCGGAGAGCAACCATGCAAGATGGTGTCCTGCTTCCCGATCCGGCAGGTATTAGAGACGGCGTGGAAGCGCAGGGAGTGAGAGTGGGCAGACCAGGTGCAAAACGACGCTTGGCGAGCGATAAGAGGGCGTATCCGAGGATGGAGATGCGGCCTCGAGGCGTGTATTATGGCGTCAAATTGTTGATTCAGTGTTATCTGGTTTGGATGTAAGCTAAATAAATGAAAATGAAAATAAATGAGGGACCTGAAGGTGCTAACAAATGTTCAGAGGCAAATGGAAGCAATGGCAGCCCCAGGATCGAGTCCAGTGGAGAAGGATACTCCATTCATCGAAAGGCTGTAGCTCATCAGAGTATCAAGTAAGTATACAATGATAATAAGTGAGAGAGATTTTTCTCATTCTCTTTTGCTGGATTCAATCCCTACTATAATTGTCAAAATCAGTAACTCTACTGGAGGTAGTTATGATTGGTTGTCAGTAAAAGTGAAAGAACATAAAAGCAAAGAGCAGCAAGCTTCAAAATTAGCAAACTTCGATTTTAATCCAAAAGATGAGATGAAATTTCAGGTCAGAAATGAACACATTTTTAAACTTTTTAAAACAAGAAAAGGAGCTGGCACGCACGATACTGATTAATAATATTTTTCCAACATAACTTTTTCTACTTTTAGCGTAAATCGTATTTAAAAGTTCACAGCTCCAGCTCCATGTTTAAAAGTGATCTGAAGGTTTTGCGAAATATTTTTACAATTTTGATCAAATAACCATTATTTCCGGTAAAATAAAAAAAACTCGCCTACAAGCACATCAGCTTTAATCGAGTATTTCATTTCAGAAGAAAAATAAAAATCTCAACGCAACTTTTTTCTTCTTCTTTATTTGAGAGGGTTTTCAGCACCAGAGTAGCTGGCACACCTCTCAACTTTAACAACTTGAACATTGAAAAAAGCAAAACGAGAGTTTTCAAACACTTACCTTGTATAATTTTCCGAAGTTCAACGGAAGTACTTTTCCGGGTTTTCTGAAATACCTTCCACATATTCCCACACATATTTACAGGGAAAGATTCTTTTGAAGTTCTTTAAATTTTGTCTGAGTAGTACTTCGAATTTCCACAGGATTTTTTAATTATTTCCAAGCGAAATTCTTCTCAATAAATATCTTCGAATTTCCGAATTAAATCCTTGCAGACTACTGGCAAGCGAAATTTCCCCGAATTACCCAGAAAAAGATTCTTCTACATTTCAGTAGAAATTTCTCCAAATTTCAATCGAAATTTTACACCAATTTTCTATTACAATTCATCCAAATTTCAAGGGAAGTTCTTTTTGAATTTCAAAGTCTTTATACTTTTCAAATAATATCTTCTGAATATCCACTGGAAATTCTTACAAAGTTCCACGAATAAATGTTCACAACACGGAATAGTTACTGCCACAAATAACTAACAATATTTTCAACGGTTGACTATTTCATCATCCAGGTTCATCATCCGTAAATTTGAATGTATTTTGAATAAGAAACAGAAGCTAACCTGTCATCAAGTTTGATGAATTCCGACTTCACACAATCCACGAACAGTCCGCTGAATACCAACCAACAATGGGTGAATATCGTTTTGGCATTATCTTATCCACCTCCCTGTTTTGACTTGACGGAGCGAATATGGAACGAGAGGAATGAACTAGCGTCGACGCGATGACAAAACTAGGTTACACGTGGACAGGTTTATTAAGTGTTTGCGATAGATATCCACGTATCTGGATTGATGCCATGAAAGAGTTGAAGGGCAGATTGGGGAGACAAGCTTTAGGAACAACACTTTAAAAATGCCGCTGTTTTCGTTACCGTGCCCCGATGTCAGGACTGAACTGCTGTGAACTTATGGAGTTCGCAAGCTGTAACAAGTTTATATCGCGCTGGCAGTCAGCTTCAGATTTAATTAAAGTCTAGTTGGATTAACTAGCTACTCGTCAGGAAGCAATACCGGGCGGTGAAATTCATGGCAGCGGCACTACAAAGATGCATGTTTTCCTGCGCCGGCTTGCTAGCATATCCAGTTTTCCCCTCGAAATGTCTTCTAATGCCAGCAGCACTGCAGTCGAGGCCACCCTCATTCCGGATGCGGATTCAAACAAAGTGAATATCGGATCGGCATGCATCGAAGAACGACAATTTATGGACGCCCACAGCTGAAGCGCCACCAAATGCCAGTGCTTCGTGAAATGACGATATGCTGGGGCGTGAGATAACACAAAACAATGGCGCCAGGGCGTTTGGAAAAGGAAACAATGTCAGAAATTAATTGTGTGTAATTGGTTTTATGTCTGAGCAATGTTTTGTTTCTTCTAGCATTTTGAAAAGAAATAAAAACATGTGCAGTCACTGTCTCAATTACTGACTGAAATAAAAATTGTGCTCGCCATTTAATATGTTTCAAATTGACAGAGTAAATTCACAAAACAGGCCTAAAAGCATACATTTATACTTTAGTTAGTAGGTTTTTGATCTATAAGGCAGAAGGTTTTCAAAGAGCAGTGCTTGTTAAAAATTTTTAGTTTGAAAATTGTATTAACATCAAAACTCACTTATGGCAGAAACGAATTTTTCAATAGTTTTAGGCCTAACATTTGGGTGCTTATGACCAAAAAAGTTCACTTATCAAAGCACAGATCCAGTCACCATGTTTTTCAAGAAGTTGTTGTTTTTAATCATATTTTAGAAATTATTATAAGAATATTTTATATCCAGGCTAGAAATCTAGGCTCCAAGATATTTCAGATGAATCTCTTCATCGCGCTCCATCAAATCATAATAATTATTCCGAGTGCATTCCTGAACATGCAATTCCAACTGGAATAGTCGCTCACATTGCATTAAATTATTTGCTTGCCCAGGCGCACATCTGCGTTCTGCTACTCCCAGAGGATGATCCAGTGCACACGTCCAATTCCTTATGTGCAGAAGCTTATTCTCATTCCGAATCTGACTTGCGCTGACCGAAGGCAATAGGAGCTTGTTTTAAATTCGAGTAGCTATACGGCACAGCCAATTGGAAAATAACTCGCACCTCTTGTGGTGTGCGGCAAGATTCTTCCACTACTAACGGCAGCATCGAATAAGGAAAAAAAATAAGAAAGAACGCCAGCAGATGGTTTCAGCTTTTGTTTGTCCTCGCCGTTTTCGTTCCGTCCTTCGGGTATCCTTCTTGTCATCGTATTTCCCCGCACCACCATCCGGGGCAGGTTCCGTTCAATGTGTTCAACACAGTTGGGTAGAGTATCTAACATCCATATGCTGCTGCTGTTGTAGCATGTGTGACTGAAAGAATAGTGTTTGCTCTCTCGTGTTATTTCCACCTTTGAGTGGCTCTAGTTCTTAACGCAAAATAATAGTGGTTGAAAGTGTTTTGATTCCTTCATTTCCATCATGGGCTGGGTGCTGCCAAACAGAAAGTAAATCGTCCATTCATAACATCGGAAGGAAAGATTTCTGTTCTAACAAAACATGTCTGGGAATGATTTAGAAAGAGAGATGATTGCTTTATAATGTAAGAACAAATACGATGACCACCACTAACGATTAGATTACTTCATTAAAGAGCAAAACCATGTGTTATTCAAATCAATGCTGTTTTATTTGTTACTAAGTCCCTTGAACATGATAATTGCTTGGACTAGATGAAAAGGTCATCGAACTGTCTGTAGCGCAAGTAAACCTTCAGAGTTTTTGAGATACATTATGTAAGATATGCTTCTTCGCGATGTGAGTGAACAAAAGATTGGATGGTTTTCCTTATCGTGTTCCAGAGCTGCAATCAAATCAAATCAAATGCTGTAATATCTAAAAACGAGAGCACACGCACCAGTCAAGGTTGCCCTTGACGTCGTGAGAAAGATTACATGTCAACCAACAATATTCAACTGCTCCTCTCTTATTGTAGACAGCATTAACAGCAGTCTACGATTTTTCACCGTCAAAGTGTGCACTGTTAGAAATTAGGCACTAAATGGGCTAAATTTAATTTTATTTTGAGCAACAAAACGAATGGGGTTTGAGATAATGTTTCAGTCAACATGCAATAAGAGAAAACTTAAATATAATGCAAGCAGTAATTGGAAAATTGGGCCCGCCCACTTATTTTTTAAATCCAATGACCCCGTAATTGTCTTTTTATATATATGACCTTTTAGTTTTATTTAAAAAAAAAATGAGTTAGCAACCGAGTGATGATGGGTTTTTCTCGATTCCACGCTATATGGCAGATCATACCGCAACCATACTGGTTCTATGCACCATTTCTTCATAACTTTCGATAGCAATGACCGATCGTTGTGATCAACAAGGGTTTGTCCCAATC
Source organism: Armigeres subalbatus (assembly GCF_024139115.2). Classification (NCBI taxonomy): domain Eukaryota; kingdom Metazoa; phylum Arthropoda; class Insecta; order Diptera; family Culicidae; genus Armigeres; species Armigeres subalbatus. Next base: position 260,078,691 of record NC_085140.1, on the reverse strand, counting down.
GAATGCAACTTATTTGCGAGAAAATCGATTATTGTGCAAAATAGAAGTCGACGCTAATATTTTTCAAAAGTTTCAATCGAATTTAATTTTCTATGTTCCGAGTATTAAATCACTTCGACTTTGGACATTAATTTACAATGTTCTGAAAAGTCAAATGTGTATATGTTACATTATGTGGAAGATTTTGCATTTGAAAAATGTATTGGAGGGTCGTGGGTTCCGGAGTCCATCAGGAAAGGAAAAGTGGATTACCTCAATTAATGCGATTTCAATCAAAATCTTCCACATAATGTACATATTCTATCTGAGTTTTCGAAAATTATGGGGTAATATTTTCAATTTTTCGTTTGCACACACATACACACAGACAGGCCAGTTTAGTTCGACGAGCTGAGGTCAGTAGGCATATATTGGTTTTTTGTACGTTTGGACTTTCAAGTTCGCTAGATGTAATGTCGTTTGGCTTGACGGTCATTATGCATCGCGTTTGACACATTAAAAGTATATGTTTCTGAATTTTCCATTAACCTCTATACCATGAACGAGGAAGAGGGCCCGTTTGGACGAAAGCCCTAGAAAATCACTGAACCAAAATCCATCAGGTCGAAAATGTGGACGGCCAAAAAATGGACATTTAGCCGAAAAATGTCATTTGGTCGAAATTTACCCTTCGGCTAGAAAATGGCCGTTTTGGCAGAGAAAGGCAATTTGGCCGAAAATGTTGACCGAACATACCGACATTATACACGATTCAGTTTTTGATTCATGCTGCTCGACAAAGCCACACAAACCCACACGGCAAAATAGAAAAAAACTGATATCCGTCAAAAATTAGGTTTCGTTAGCTTCCGGTTTTAGCTAATTAATTGTTGCTGATTTTCAGCGCTTTGACAGATATCTCAGCGAAAAAATATGTTTTGCTGAGGCTCGCACCTTATTGGGGAAAAGGGGTATGGCCATTAATCAAAAAATTTTACTATCTCCTAAATTATCTAATTTATATATCTCATGAAAGTATATACTTTGAAATAAAAAGAATCAGAAGCTATCGAAGCGCTATATTTTATTCAGTCAAAAAGATATGGGCTAATTGGAGTGAAAAAAGCTGGTAAAAATTTTGAGTTTGCTGTTATGAAGTCAATTTTTCTTCAAATATAAAGTTTTTTATACCATTTCAAGAAGGCTGAAAACCTTAGCTTTTTGGTGGATATGTTATGAAAATGAACAACATGTTATTACTAGAAATATGGTTGTTTGCTATTTTATACAAACTGTATTGAAATAAACAAAAAAATGCATAAAAAATTTCGCCCATTATATTTTTGGAAGGAATGACGATGGTCTTTAAAGGAGTTAAAAAAAGGTTCTTAATATTCCTTCCCATAATATATGTTGCATAGAAACAGTTTTTCATAAAAAAAAATATGTTTGGCCATTTTGTATGAGAATTCCCCATAGTGGCTCGGCAACTGTGCGAACAGAAGGGGTGAAACGCCTGTCATCCGCGGTACAATAGCACTCTACCCAATATCGCTTTTGGTACCCAGTTTCTGGGTGATATACCCGAATTCAGCGCTCATTTTGGGTGATTGGTTCGTACGCAGATAGTGCTAATTATCGGCATTTAACTTCTCATGACGAAAATTTGCAATTGGTTGAGGTACATCGAGCCTTTTTGTTTGTATGGCTTTTATGTAATGAAAATACCTCATCGATACTACAGAACTTTTGTTATCGCCAGACCAAAGGTAATTAAATCCGAACATTGTACGTCATACTGAATGAATGGTGGGTAAGCATATTAGCCTTCCTTCAGTCCCCTAATATTGCGAATCTCAGTAAAAGTCACCAAATTCTGAAAACATAATGAGAGCATATAGAAAACATATTTGGATTTTTGACATCAGATTGAAATTATTTTTTTCAAATATGATCATGATTTATTACATAATTTGATTTCATTTTGCTGTAGATTTCTAAAATTACATGATATGACATCAGCTATTGTCCTTTTTGTTATCGGAAAGCAATATCAAAATTAGTTTTTGATTTGCTCTCATCAATAACAGGAATAGTTTTTTCGATGTGATGTCACAGTAAAATTTTTCATTCAAGCGGCTTGGTAGCTTGCCTGCAAAAGGCTCAGAAGCCTCCCTTCAAGAGGCTCAGAAGCCTCCTTCCAAGAGGCTCAGAAAGCCTCCTTCCAAGAAGAGGTTCAGAAGCCTCCTTCCAAGAAGGCTCGGAAGCCTCCTTCCAAGAGCCTCAGAAGCCTCCTTCAAAAGAGGCTCGGAAGTCTCCCTTCAAAAATCTCAGGCACCTCCTTCCAAGAGGCTCAGAAGCCTCCTTCCAAGAATCGGAAGCCTCAATCCAAGAAAATTCGGAAGCCTCCTTCCAAGAGGCTCAGGCAATCTCCTTCCAAGAGGCTCAGAAGCCCTCCTTCCAAGAGAGCTCGGAAGCCTCCTTCCAAGAGGCTCAGAAGCCTCCTTCCAAGAGGCTCAAGCCTCCTTCCAAGAAGCTCAAGCCTCCTTCAAAAAGGCTCAAAAGCCTCCCTTCCAAGAGGCTCAAAGCCTCCTTCCAAGAGAGCTCAAAGCCTCCTTCAAGAGGCTCAAAGCCTCCTTCCAAAAGAAGCTCAAGAAAGCCTCCTTCCAAGAAGACTCGAAAAGCCTCCTTCCAAAGAAGGCTCAAGCCTCCTTCAAAGAAGGCTCAAGAAGCCTCCTTTCAATATGCTCAAAGCCTCCTTTCAATATGCTCAGGAAGCCTCCTTTCAAGATGCTCAAACCTCATTTCAAGAGGCTCAGCCTCCTTTCAAGAGGCTCAAAGCCATCTTTCAAGACGCTCGAAGTTCTTTCAAGATGCTATCAAGATGCTCCTAGCCTCCCTTCTAGACACTCCAGAGCCACCTACCCAGAGGCTCCTTAACCCTCCTTTCAGTAGACTTGGAAGCTTCCTTCCAAGAGGCTCAGAAGCTTCGACAAGTCTTGTGGGAAGCTTGATGTATGAAATTAATTTGAATCGGAAAGTTTCAAGAACTAACGAGTCCTGTTAATTATGTAGTTCGTTTTTTAATATGTCTATCATGTTGATATGATATCACAAATTGAGTAAATCATATTCAGCGATTTCACAACATCAAAACAAGTTATCGATTTGCTCTCTACATTCTAACTGGAACTTGATTTGCTTTTCAACTTAGTATACTATTAGCATTTCTTCAGTTATTAATTAAAGTTGTTCTATGCCCGCCGTCGCATGAGTATGTATCTTGTGCGGCAAGTACAATGGATATACTATGCCCAAGGAATCGAGAAAGTGCCCATCCTAGACCGGACCGAGGAGTGAACTCGCCATTTTTTGCATTGGCAATCCAACGCATTTGCTCGCAAGAGGCTACCCCCAGCTTTTTAAAATAATTGTTTAATAATTGTATGGAAAACCTAGAACAACTGTTGAAGAATTGAAGATTTTATAAAATAGGCGAAAACTGGTGTGGGGATCTCTGACTGACAATTTCAATAATCCACATTTATGGCCAAATGACATTTTCGGTCATTTTAGCTGAGACATTTTCTGCTGTAAATGACTCTTTCAATCATTAATTTCGACCAATTCAGCTAGTGGTTTTTCAGCAATATGACATGTTCAGCCAAACAACAGGAATCTCCGGAAAATATGCCAGAATTTTAACATAGGAGGAAATCATCACCCGACACCTAAATCTCTTCAGAATTTCAGGAAGTAGTCAAGCAATTATCAAAGTACCGTCTTATAGTGAAATTAATTGTTTGGTGGTTTCAGAACAAGTTCTGGAAACTCTTGAGAATTTCTTAAGTAATCGATCGAATCTAGCCAAAGCTTTGTTTAAATGGAATTTTCATTTTAGTTGGCATGAAATACATTCCAGAGCTTCCAGAATGTTTACTCGAAAAAGATAAAATGGAACAGCGTTTGAAGGTGTTTGCACATGCCTAGAAACTTTTAGGGATTTCTTAAGATAACTTCTTCACATTTTTAATTACACTTATTACACAAATATTTGAAGACGGTGATAATTGAAAAGGAAAATTAACTAAGCTTGATGGAAATGTGTGCCAATGCCATTTCGTGCCAATCGAGCATTGAGAACTGTCAAAATGTGAGCCAAAAGAACATTGTTACTAGGTTAAAATACTTCACTCTTCCATTTACTTTCACTATATTCACTTTTGTATCAAGAGATACGTATTTCGTTTTGTACTTAAAGACTTCTTCAGTGTTTGATACAAAAGTAATACGAAGATTAATATAGCGGAAGTAAATGAAAGAGTGATTGACAATAATTATTCGTTATTCACATTGTTATTGTTGCCAGATCGAGAAGTTTTGCGATTGTCAATGAAATACATTTAAGACAAGATTCATCAGATAAACAATTTGTACCCTTTTACTTGATGAAAATAAATCTATATTTTATTTTAGAGACGATACACATAGTGTTTAATTGATGGATAGACGAACATATTCCAAATTGTCATGAAGTGCAAAGTCATATATTGTGCCTTGCAATAAAATGACAACTTTGAGATCTTTTTCCAAGGCTCTCATAGATGCAGAACAAAAAGCACGTGCTATCAAAGCATTCATCGCCATAATCCACCAAGTGACGGCCAACTTTTTAAAATTACCAAAGTAGCTTCTTCAGGTATGTTTTTCTTAGGCGACTATCTGGCGCATATTTTTTGTTGTGAATAAAAATAAGCGGAGAGATTTTCTATGCACGGTACAATACAAACTTCCTCATTTTGCGCTGCGACAAGTCCTGGCAGCTAACATAGGGAAATGGCCGATTGGCTGAATACCGTTCGGCCGAAGGCCAGTAGGCCGAATATATCATTTGACGAAAAGACCGTTAGGCCGAAAATCATTTGGCCAAAAGGGTCATATAGCCCAATAGGACATTTGGCCCTCCTAAGCCTAATGGTAAGACGCGCGGCTACAAAGCAAGACCATGCTGAGGGTGGTTGGGTTTGATTCCCGGTGCCGGTCTAAGCAATTTTCGGATTGGAGGTTGTCTCGATTTCCCCTGGGCATAAAAAGTATCATCGTCCTAACCTCATGATATACGAATACAAAAATGGTACCTTGGCTTAGAAACAACGCAGTCAATAACTGTGAAAGTGCTAAATGATCATTGCTGCGAGGCGGCAATGTCCCAGTGGAGTGATATAATGCCTATGAGAAGATGCAGATCATTAAGCCAAACATTACATTTTGCCGAAACAGGACATTTGACCGAATTGGACATTTGATTAAATGGAGTAAATTGAGCGAATAAGACATTTGGCCGAAAAGAACGCATTTTCCGAATAGGATATTTGCCGAATAGGACCGAACAGATCATTTTGGCCGAACAGATCATTTGGCTGAATGGGTCATTTGTCCTTTTCGGCCAAATATCTTATTCAGCCAAATGTCCTATTCGACCAAATGACCTATTCGGTCAAATGACCTACTCGGAAAAATGACTTTCGGCCAGATGGGTTTCAGCCTAATGGTTTATTCGGCCCTAATGGCATTCGGCCAAATAGCTTTCGGCCGAATATGTTTCATTAACGACCCTTCCCGCTAACAAAAGTAGCAACGTTGCTAAATAGTCTGAAAAACATATTTGTACATCTCTCATTATATATGATCGCTGGGTGTCAGGTTGACTCACAACAAAGGGGTTTGACAATTATGATTGTTGAAGTGCGTCGTTATGATTGTTGAACTAAAATGAAATATCTTCATGCCCTGTACCTATCTCTACTTGATCTGCCACATTTAACAAAAACTCCTCGTGTACATAAAAACTATTTTTTCTTCTATCGGAAAGTTTGAATCCATTACCTGTGTTGACTATCTTTGTTGTACATTGTTCCGATCGGTTGGTGACAGATTGAAAAGCAAATTCGCAATTTAAATGTTTAATGCTAAGCACCATTGCAGCGCCATGCTCGCTAAAAAAATAGATTTAATAAATGAATTGATGCCTTTCCAATGGTTTGTCTAGCTTAATGTGAGTATTCTACATTCTTGCAGGAATGTCTCAGGGTTACTGCACCAATATTTGGCCTTCACGGGCAACACGTTTGCCATACCTTTGCCAGGTTATAGTGACACCAAAACGACTGACTAAATGAATCTTATAGTAATTGCTGCAGCCAAAATGATCTCAACTATGCTGCCGTAGTTCCAGAACAACATTTTTATGGTGTTGTTTTGCTCCTGACACTGATCAACTTCCTTTAAAAAAAGTTGGTTGTCTAAACCTGAAAATGTGGTTCAATGTGTTTGATAGAACATGTTCGAAAATTCTCGAGGATTTTTCTAGAAGAAGCCAAAATTGAACCTTTCCATAGGCACGCTGAAACTAGTTTTGCAGCTTCCCATTCAAAAAGCTACATAACCATTGAGCGGAGTTTA